>NC_082667.1:119226699-120458782 GCF_025265405.1 Mesoplodon densirostris | reverse complement strand
AATGCTGGTGACGGGGCCACACTGATTCTGCTGGACCCACAGATAGAGGGAAGAGCTCTGCCCGGCTCAGGATGTGCCCGAAGAATCCCGGGAAGCCAAGTCAGGGAGTTCCACTGGGACCTGACCCTGGGCAGCGCGGGCCCTTCTCTCCCCTCCCATTTCACCCTCGCCTCTGCCTCCTGCCCCGCTGCTTGCTGCACGGAGTTCACCCATCTCTGCTTACTGTCGGTGGGCTACTTAAATAAGGAAGGCTGCAGCATAGTCTGTGTCTGAGGGATGCCCTCCCTGCTGGAGAGCTAGACCGGGAGTCTAGAATATGGTTTGGGGAAGCTGGGAGCCCCGTGCTTTCGTGGAAAGCACAGACCTTTTCTCTATGGGCTGTTTCCTCTTTCAGCAGTGGCCCTGGTGCTGTTCTAATAATTGATGCTGTTGTAACAATTTATTATCAATCTTGTAGTGAATGAACAGAGCCTGAGAAGTAGTAAACACTTGATAAATGCCCCAAAATATCCCTTCCAAGGTAAAAGAATGCTTGTCTTTTTCTAGCCTTAGGTTCCAAATCTCTACTCTGTGACACTTAGTTTCAGCTTGTGTGGGTACAGCATGGTGTAGGGGGGCTGGATGAGGTGAGGTCAGGGGAGGCTGGGAGGAATAGTGGGAAAAGCACTGGCTGGGAAAAGAAAAACAGAGCCTCATCCTCATACATAAAATGCCTTAGGTCACACAGGAAGTGTTCCTAAGTGACGATTCCCTGATACCAGTGTCCAAAAGGGCCCCTGCCCTGCACCCCAGCACTTCCTCTGAGGGCCCTGCCTTCCTCTACCTGGAGTGAGGGCATCTCAGGCAGGATCAATAGTTGAAAATCACAGGCTGACCAGGCTTCTCATGTCGGAGCCCAGCCAAGGGCCCTTCTCTCTAACGCCCCTACCAATGGCTCTGCTTGATTCTCCCACCAGATTTTAGGAAGCCCGAGGGCCTCTGTCAGCCGGCTGATGGGATTTATACCTGGGTTTTAAGGAAAGGTATAAATATGGGAAGGCCAGAACACGTTTCAGGCTTGCTGTTTGACAGTGGAAACAATCCGGATTTGAAGCCAGAGGACAAGCATTTAGAAGTTAATGGCCGCTTACTAGCGCTCAGAGCTCTCCAAGCTTCAGCCTCATCTATAACGTGGGTGGGATGAGCTCCACGTCACAGGACCGGAGTCCAGATTACCGCACATGAGCGTGTCCAGCTCAGTATTTGGTTCATAAATATTAGCTTCTTTTCACTGCCTCCCTCCCACCTGGAGAAGTACTTTGGGAAGCAGAAAGCCCTACGATGCATAGCTTAGTGATGAAAAAGAGGTACGGTTTGGAGTCAGGCCCAGGTGAGAATCTCACTTGAAAGCTGTGGACCTCCAGCAAGTTACGTAGCCTCGCTCAGCTGCACTTTCTCACCTGTAGAACGAGGATGGTGATATCTGCTCCATTAAAAGGCTCAGAAGAGAGCAAAGTGCTGGGCATGGTTTGACCCAAAACAACCACTCATGTGCCTGGGGGTCTGCTGGTGTTTGAAAGGCCTCTCAGAGCAGGTGCTGGGCTGGCCTTGTTCGACCCGAAGCTTGGCACAAACCCTGGAGCTTCGGGGCCAGAGCTGGTCCAAGGAGCCGGCGGCGCACAGGCTGCCCCGCAGTCCGGGGGGAGGAGAGACCTGGTTGAGGGGAGGCACCACGGCTCTCCAGGGAGATATGTGGGTTTGCGGAGCACGGGAATCATGGTGCTACTCCCTAGTCCCTAAGCCTGCCCTTGGAGCTTTGCCCCCCACCCCCCGCCTTTCTGAACAGTTTGAAAGATGTTTAGAAAGAGATATGGAGGCACGCACGGGGTGACCGGGGCGGCAGGAGGGCAGAATCAGCAAGGCCATGTTGCCAATTTGGCCAGACTTAAAAGGAAGCAAGACTAAGCTGAGGATTTAAGGCTAAAAGGGCTGGCCGCCCGCCCCGGCTCTCCATACCCGCACTTGAAGGCAGAGCGGCTGCCCAGGGGAAGGACTCCCCCTCCCCGCTACCCCGGCCTCGCCCAACCTGATGCGGGTTTTGGTGCCACAGGATCTCAGCTCTAGAACAGAACAGCCACATTCACAGCCCTCTGAAGCCTAAGCTCCCAGCCCAGGGCAGCACGCCGGCTTCGGGGAGCTCAGATTTCCTGGCTGAACTTTGGACCCATCCTAAGCCCTTCCCTGTCCCCAGGGCTCCCAAACTGGCAGGTGCCGGGGAAAAGCCAGCTGCTCGGGCAGTGGGCACGCTGAGAGCGCCCGTCCTGCCTTCCAGAACCGGTGAGCCGGGAGAAACGGAGGAGGAAAGAAGACAACTTACTTGCTGAGACCGGAGCTTCCACGTCACACTGATGCTAACTTCTGGGGTGCCCCTCCGAGGCGGTGCAGGAGCTTTCAGGGCCCGGGAGGGGATACTCCAGCCCCAGCCATCACGGCAGCCTCGGACTCTGCCGGGAGCCTCTCCCTGCGTGGGGTCCAGTGGGCAGAGGCTTCTAAGCCATTCTGTCCCTTCCCTCGCCAGCCCCTCCAGTCCCAGCCACTAGTCACTTCCTTTCTCCAGCGACAGTGGCAGGAGGCGCGCGCTGTCTCCCTCCCTCCCTCCCTCCCTCCCTCCGTCCGTCCCCTCCTCCCTACCTCCCCTCCGCCCTCTTCTCTCCCCTGGTTCTCCTCCCCTTCGGCCCCCAGTACAATGAATCTCTGTGTACTAATGTGTAATAACCGGTGTAAAGGACCACGGGCGAAGCGGTGGGGAGGGGGGCCGGGGCCGGGCGGGGGTTCAGTGCGACGTGATGGGGGCGCCGTCAGTTCTGAATGTATCCGAGGGGGAAGGCGGAGAGACACCCCGGGGGAGGGGGCCGGCGGCTCTGCGCTCCCTTCCGCGCGGGCCCCGCCCCCTCCGTCCCTCCCCCAGGTTCTAGCCACCTCCCTGCCACACCTGCTGCTGGTGCCGGGGCTGCTTCTGGTCGTGCAGGTGCCAAGGACAGAGATGCGTGCGCTCGCGCATGTGCGTGTGTGTGAGCGTGTGCACGCGTGTTTAGTGGGTGCGGTGCAGCAGACCGAAAGAAGGAAGAAACTAGGCGAGCAGAAATCTTGGATCGGAGCCTTGCTCATTCACTCCGCCGTGCGTTGATAGGGCGGTTGGCGAAATTTAGTTGCGCCTCTTAGATGGAACCCAGCAGGTGAGAGGCTTTCCTTGGGAAGTTGGAGGGGCCACAGTCTTGGCGCTGCATCCCCAGCCCCACGGACCTTGCTCCCATGGGTGGAGTGAGGGTCTGGGGTGCCCTGACGCACGGGCTGGAGATGGAGCAGGTCCAGAGACAGGAAACAGGCCTGCGGCTCCCAGGCTCTGTACTCATCCCTGGCCGTCCTCTCCGGAGGCATGTGGCCTGTGGCCGGGCAGGAAGAGCAGGAAGTGTCCTCTCTGCCCCGAGGAGAAGCCCGGAGCAACCCAGACGCAGAGCCATCGCCTAGCAGCCGCCTCCCTTCCCTCCCTTTTTGAGTTCCTCCCTGCCTGGGGGAAGATGAGTGCCTCCGTTCATTCTGTAACTCCTGTGAGTTGTAGGAAAGCCAGCTGCTAACGTCACATCCCCTCCAAAGGGAGGGCTGCTGTCTGGGCAGGGCCTGCAAGCTTCTCCGAGGACTGGTCCATCAAGGGGGCCCTTCCTGGCCTGTCTCTGCCTGTTGCCCAGCCTTTGGGGATCCACACCCCTGCCCTAATCCCCGAGCCTGTCTCCCCTCAGGGGCAGGCACACCAGATGAGGCATGTGAAACCAGTGCCCGCCAGGGCAGGGACCCTGGCTCTCATGTTCTCTGCTGTGCCCTCAGCACCTAGCACAGGTGCTCAGTGAATATTTATCAAGTGAACATTGCCAAAAGCAAGAAAACTGGTTTATTAATTACAAGGAGATGACAAGTGCTTGTCACTGGGGCGAAGACGCACCAAACCTGTCCTCTCCTCTAAGCACAGAAACGCGGCAGCCACCGAGCAGCTTAGTCTCGCGGTGGCAACCTGGGGGCTCCTCTTGCCGTGGACCAGCGTGTACACAGCCCACCGTCCAGGCACCGCCCCCAGGGATGGAGCTCAGAGCAGCCGGGGTTGGTCTCCTGGACGCCCCTCCCCTCTCTCTCTAAAGAGGGTCTTTATCCAGTCGTCTCTTGGGCCCCTTAGGGGATGTAGCCTGTCTTCCTGCTCATCCATCACAGGCTGATCTTAGGGTTTATCACTCTGAGAAGAAAATTCCCAAGTCCTACATTTCCTGGTTCTCAGAGAGGCCTTGGCGGTGTAGGTCTGTGGGCCACATGACACAGGCTGTAAGCATCTACTGAGCCCAGGAGGTGCTCTGTCTTGGGGTGGCAGCTGCCTTTGGGTTCAGGATAAAGACCGTGACATTTCTTCTGCCCTGATGGAGGGGGCCTGGCTGATTTTGAAGCAAAATGTAGGGAAGAAAATGTTATTTTATAAATATTCTCTAAGTGATGGACCTTGGACCACGAGGCAGAGAACCTGGGTCCAGTTCTCCGCCTAGACCTGAAAAATGAGAAATAGGATTCTATTCTTAGCTGGTTTTTGCAAATTTAGGTGAGCCTTGACTTTTTCATGTCCAAATCCTTCAAAGATCACAGGTGACATTTGAGCATGGGGGACACAATTGAAGAACTACTCAGGGGGCCTGGAAGGTATAAGTGCATCTCTCATTGTCTGAAAATTGATGAGGCTGGGGCTCGAAAGCAACGGAGAATTCAGGTATGTCATCACTGGTAATTAGCGGGCAGAACCCCTGCCTCTGTGTGCCCTCCCCTGCTTCTTACCTTCCTTCGTCGAGCAAGAGATGAATTCACAATTAAAGTTTTCCCTTCAGAATATGACACAGAGGAAATTATTTTTTCTCCTATTTATAGAAATTCCATTTGCATTTATGAGGCTGGGAATGAGCCAGATAAAATATTAATTAAAAGAGTTTGTTGAGTTAGACTCTGAAGTCCTAACTAAAACTCTTCTAAGACAAATATTTTAAGTATTTTTTTTCATGTCAGGAGAATTCTTTATACATTGGTTGTGTGTTAATCACCTCGTCTATAAACAGCAGATGTATCTCAGTCAGTGGTACTTCTCTTTCTCATGGTTTCTTTACGCTAAGATCACTCCCCACATATATATACGTTTTGTATATATAGAATGTGTATATTGAATAGTGACTATTGACCACATATAAGTTAAGGTCTGCTATGTTTTTGACACTCTGATGGGCACTAAAAAGTATAATGGTGGGCTTTGATCACAAACACCTAACAGTCTAATTGGGAGGGTCAGCCTATGTGCAAGGAAAGTTAGAAGACAAATTAACAACTTGGGATTTTAATTCCCAGGTGCTAATTGATGGGATGGTGGTGTCGAGTTGATAATAATGCTAACACAGCTTGGAAAGGGAGCCAAGAGCTGACATCTGACTGCAGAGAGAAGTGGGGCATGAGGAAGCCTAGGACTGGAATATGAGGAGTGGGCTTGTTTGAAAAAGCCTTGGGGAGGCAAGCACTCAGGGACCTGCAGTGAGGGAGGGGTTGCTGCTGGGACGAAGGGGAGGTCAAGGGTAAGAAGTGAGGACAAATGGCTGTAATTGACTGAGTGCCTACTATGTGCTGAGCTCTGCTGAGCAGGTGCTTCACAGAAGTCAATGCTTTTAAGCCCCTTAACATCCTCGTGAGGGGGGTAAAGTTATCACCCTTTCCCAGAGAGAAAAATGGAGGCTCAGGCAAGTATCGTCTCATTGGCACAGTTATTAATAGTGAATTTCCAAACCCGTTTTGTTAGATTACACAACCATATTCCTCACTGCTAGGGGCTGAATGGTGTGTCCCTGCTCCAAATTCAGATGTTGAAGCCTTAACCCCCAGCCCAGTCCTGCAGACTGTGGCTATCTTTAGAGACAGGGCCTTTAGAGAAGTGATTAAGTTAAAATGGGTCTGTTTTAACAGGCCCTAATCCAACTGGGTTGGGGTCTTTTTAAGGAGAAGAAATTGAAACACAGGGAGATAGCAGGGAGACACACACTCAGGGTCAAGGCCATGTGAAGACTCAGGGAGGAGACAGCTGTCTGCAAGCCAGGGAGAGAGGCCTCAGGAGAAACTGATCCTGCCCGCACCTTGATCTTGCACTTCCGGCCTCCAGAACTGTGGGAAATTTCTGTTGTTAAAGCCCCCAGATCTGGGCCATCTTGTTAGAGGGGCTCTAGCAAACCAACGTGCTGACATGATGGATGGAACTCTGCTTCTCAGAAGGACCTTGCCTCCCAAGCTGTGGGATTTAGACTTTCTTCCACAGATGGGAATAACTGTTGAAGATTTCTGAGTTGGGGAGAATTATGAAAGTCGTTTTTGAAGATTTTCCTGGAGGTCATTTGTATATTATTCACTCATTTGCTCATTTTAAGGAGCACCTATTTTGTGACCTCCACCGTCGCAGGGACCATATTTGTGTGGTTCACCTCTGAGCACCACTGGTTCTGGTGCTTGCACAGATTCTGGCACCTAGACGGTGATAAATAAATGTCTGACAAGTGAAAGAAGGGTTAGATTCTGAGGAGAGAGAAAAGACATACACAGAGCTTGGCTTCAAAGAGCTTCCATTCTGCTGAGGGTGGCAGTCAGTATATAACTAGTTCCACACACTAATCCGTTTAGGTGGGGCAGCGATGAAGCAGTACCATCCAACACAGCTTTGGCGATGAAGGGACACTGGGTATGTGTCCTGTAGACTGGGGCCCATGTGGCTCTTGAACATCTGAGATATGGCTGCTGCAGATAACAAACTGAATTTTAAATCTTATTCCGTTTTCATTGAAATAAGCAGGACGGCGGGTGGCTACCACGTGGCACAGTCTAGGATTAGAGGCAGGAGGCGCGTTCATGGGCCACGCACTGGCGCTGCCCTGCGGTGACAAGGGCAGGAGGGGACAGACCCTGAGGACGCACAGTGTGGTGCACAGCCCAGCAGCATCAGCACCATCCCGGGCCCCTTGTAAGAAATGCAGAGTCTCAGGCTCCGCCCTAGTCCTACTCAAAAAGGAGCTTCATTTTAACAAGATCCCCGAGTGATGCCCACACACACTGGGGTTTGAGAAAGAGAGAGAGAAGACACAGCTGAGAAAGACTGGGCAGACGCCAGTGCCTGATAGCACCCAGCGAACGGGGAGAACAGGAGTATAGAGCTGGGCTTGTTGCTGAGCTGGGCTAAGCTTCCCAGAATCCCCAGGGACCCTGAGGCTGGCCTCCTCCTGTGCGCATGGAGCCCCTTCTAGTCCCCACACTCCGGCTCTGATCACTGCATGCTGGGGCGTCTGTTTCCTGTCTCTTTCCTCTACCTGGAATCTCTAAGTTCCTTGAGGCGGATGACCTTGCTTTTTCAAATCCGTGAAATTCAGAGTCTGGCACCGTCTCTTTTATTCAGCAAATGCTTACTGAATGCATGCGTGTCTGATGATGGGAATACGAAAGGCAAGGGGAACAGGGGGCTTGGAAAGCAGAGATGCAGAGTGTGGTTTTAGGCAGAGTATGTGCTAGCCAAAGGTTGGGCGAGTCGCCCGCATGGAATTGTCTGAGAAGAGGAGGGCGTGGGCGTCTGGGGTTGAGGGAATCAGGGACAGAGGTGTAGACTTTGGGATGCCATCTACGGAGAGGAGGAGACTGGGACTCTGAGGCCAGTTTAGATATTTGGAGGAGGGCGGAGAGGGATAGGAGAAGCGGCCAGAGCTGGGGGCCATGCGCACACCTGGGGGGAGGGAGGAGGAGGCAGGTCCAGAAGGGGACAGAGGGCTGTGATCAGAATGACCCGTGTGGTGGCACCACCCTGAAAGGATGAGGGTGGCAAGACCTCAGAGTGGGCGGCGTACCAGATTCCATCTCTAATAAAATATTTACTAAATGGTACTTATCTCATGAAGACTTGTGCTCAACACAGCAGGGGAGCAAGAAACGTGTACCCACAGGTCCTGCTGACCACAGAGCCAGAAAAATCAGGGACAGTAGAGCTGAGGGTAAAAGCCACTGCTCCGGCTTTCCAGATGTCACTAGTAACTTCGCAGGTCATGCTAAATGTGCCTCGTGCTCCTCCCTGATCACCATGCCGGTGCCTCTGCTTCCCCGAGGAGATAAGCATCTACCTGCTGGGAGAAGATACCAGATCACCTTTCAGGGACTTTCATGGAATTCTGGCTGTAGCACAATTGTAGCTCCAGCTTTTCTAACAACAGCTTCCCGTTCCTGAGTTTCCTCTTATTCCTGAGTCTGGGCCCAGGTGCCCGAGGGAGACATTTACCACAGTTGGCTGCACGGCTGATTTTATTAAATCACCGCCTGTGCGCCTAGAGGCAGGGGAAACCCAACAGCCAGAGGACTCTGGATTTTGTCCCCAGATTCCAGTTTTCAGTTATTGCAACACTAGGAGCAAATAATTTTTTCTTCCTGCTCTATGAGAGGGACAATATTCAAAGATAAAAGAAAACAAACAACTTTACTTCCTTCCTATCTTTACCGATCAAATCTCACTTTATTCTGTTTTATGGAAAACACCATAGCATTACTGAGCAGCCGGTACTGGCCTTGCTCTGGCAGTTTCCACAAGTGGCCAATAGCACCATCTAGTGGCTAAAAAGGATTTCTCAGTAGGTAGAATACCTTATTGACTCATTCATTTATCGTAACCTTTAGTTTTGGTTTTATTAAAGTAACATACGCTTTTATTCAAAGCGTCACATTGTTCTAACTAGTTTGATGTGAAAAAGTCAGAATTCCTCCTCCTCCTTCTCTCAATCCCCAGAGGCTACCATCTTTCCTCTTTGGTTATCTTTTCCCCTTGGTTTTACCCATTGTGTCTAAGTACTACGTTTATAGTCGTACTTTTAGATGCTTCGCTCTTAGAGGCTATCACTGAAGATGGAACTTAGCTTTTTCCTCCCCTATCCCTACCACATGTGCACACTCTTCCCATGTTCCATTCTCCCAGTGGAGCGGTATCGCCATTCTCCTTGGATAATATTCAGGTTTAATGTTATCGAGTCTATAAAATTCTACTCATAGCTGATCCATGCAGTAAGCCAGACTACTTTTTCTTTCCTGCACAACTTTTAGTTTTCTGTGGAGTCACTAATTTTCTTGGTTCTCTTTGTTCTCATCGCCAGTCTCAAGGAAAATTCTCCACCTACGGTTTCAATCTCCTCTCAAGATGTCCAGATACGTAATGTGTCCTATTGACTTCATCTCTTAGACAAATCTCCCCAGGAGCCATCCACTCCCTTTGGTCTGGATAGGCTGCCCTCTGCCAATTCACAGCTGGCCTCCGGCGTCTCTTTGCCCTCCACCCCCCCTCCTGTATCACATCCTCTGTTTCCTGCGTCTCCTGAACTTTTCTTCCTTGGTTCACTCTCTCACTTTGGAGGAACACATTCTATAGCTGTTTTGTGGGAAAGAGAGCATTCAAGGTAAATTTTCTGAGACTTTGCTTATCTGAAAATATCTCTACTTTATTTGATTGACAGCTTGGCTAGGTATAGAATTCTAAATTGGAAATCATTTTCCTTCAGAATGTTAAAGGGATGCCTTCATTTTCTTCCACCTTTCCATCATGTTGTTGAGATGTCCAGAGCCAGTTCCATGCCTGATCCTTTTACGTGTCCTCTTTTCACTTTCTGAAAACAAGTGAGACCCTCTGTGTGTCCGTAGTGTTCTGAAATTTCACCGTGATGGGACCTGGTTGGTGTGGGACTATTTATACCTGTTGCTGGGCACTAGGCAGCTCTTTTCATCATTGCCTTCCATTCTGGGAAATTCTCTTGCCGTGTTTCTTTGATGGTTTCCTTTTTCCTATTTTCTTCATTCTCTCACTCTGGAATTCCTGTCACTTAGATGTTGGAACTCAGAAAACTCATTTCCTTATCTTCTTCTCCCAATTTCATCTCTTTGTGTTTTGCTCTATGTTCCAATAGATTTCCTCAACTTTTACTTTCAACCGTTCCGCTGAGATTTTTGGTTTTGCTACCCTATTTTAATTTCCAAGAACCTCCTTTTATTATTCTCTTAAGGTTCATTATTTTGGTAGCATCCTTTCCATTTAAGGTTTCTTCCCCCTGTGTAGTCTCTGTTTCCTCCAAGACAATTTTTCATGTCTGTTTGCTTTAGCTCCACAGATACCTGGTAACCTGCTAAGAGGAAGCTCTGGGCCTGAGGATGGGGCTTGACAGCTGTCAGGCACTCTGGAAGATCCTCTGTCTGGACCATTTCACTGCAGGCACCCCCCTGATAGTATTTTTCCTTTGGGGATATTCAGATTTTTCGGGAAAAACTCTCTCAGTCTCCTGCTTGGAGGGTCAAGTCCAGACTGCCAGCCTCTGGAATCAAGTTGGGGTGAGATCTGGGGGCCTTGACATCTGCGATGGGTATGTTTACTTAGCCTTTTTTTTCTCAGGGTATGAAAGTCCATCCTTAATGGTGCTGTGCGTCCCTCCATCCAGATGCCTTTTGTTTTGCCCTAGAGAATAAACCTCCAGTCTCGTGCCAGGAAGGCCGGGAGAGGTTTCCTGCCTGGGCTGAGTCAGGGAGAGGATCCTTCCTAAACAGACTCAACCAGTCTTCCTCCTTCTAACTGCTTCCTTCATCCCCCACCTCCAGGGGCAGACTGTGCTACGAACTGCTACACCTCTGGGGATTCTGACGTGTCAATTGTGCTGGTCCTGGTTTTTTCCAGTCCAAGCGTAGAATGTATCTGTTTTCTGGTTTTCAAAAATATTGTTTTTATTTTCTCCTGTCTGGTTCTTTTTACCTTTAAGGGTTAATACCTGTTTAAAAACAGCTGTTTTATTGAGATTTCAGATGAGAGCAAAAGTAGAAGCCTTTCTTTAATTCACTCTCTTTATACTCAAGTCATTCATTCATTTTGAACCATCTGTTCTACTGACATTGGTTGACCCCTTGCTCTGCAGCAGACCCTGTGCCAGGTTCTGGATGTGCAGTGATGAATAAGGCCATATTCCATGCTCACAGGGATGCCTACCCTTGCTGCAGCAGATAAATAAATAGTTATGCAAGCGTATATATATAGGAAGGGCACACAGCTAACGGTGATGTTTGGGTGTCTCCATGGAGGTCAAGTCGGCTGTCTTCCAAGAGATCCCAGAAAGTGACATCGCTTAGAGCATTTGCCAAGACCCCCTTGCAAGTTCAATCACCTGATTTTTGAGTACAACCATCTCCCAGCAACACCCGTTCAGGTCTAGCTTCCTAAATGTCTAGACGAGAATGCTAACTCATTAATTTGCAGTGAGCACTCTAACTCTGATGGGAGCTAGAATCCACAGGAGGTCAACACATCTACCCCTACAGGGGGAGCCAGAGGGGAGGTCAGCGCGTGATTGGAACATGCTAGGTGAACCTGGACTCCAGCAAAGCGCATGAATTGTACATCGACTAGGTGATTATTGGTCTTGGCTATTGAACAAGAAGGCAGGTCATGTTCAATGGACTGAAATGTTGAAGTCTGTTGAATGAGGCTTGCCCTTCCCTAGAAGGTGCCTGATTCACAGCGCACCTGGGGATGTTTTTAAATTCAGATACATTAACTCACGCTCTGCATGAAGATCCCAAGAGGTTGGGATTTTTCTAGAGCATTTCACACTCTCTCCTCCCTGTATTCCCCTCTCCCTGCCTACAGCCGCTCAAACCCTCCCCAGATGCTCTGGTAATACGAGATTGTATCGGGTCAGGGGACATGGTTACTTATTAAATGGCGGGTTCTGAATGAGATGCTCTAAATCTGTCTGATGGTGGACACACCTGCTGGGGGATTGAAGATCAAATAACGTTGCTGTTGAGCTCTAGAGGTCACAGAAAAAGGCCCCCTTGCCTCCTTTTGTAGTGACATCAGAAAATACCCACTGGGCAATTTTTCCCAGAGAATTCACTTCCCCTTATTTCCAGAGAACCTGGCTGTTATTCGCCCCAGTGTCCCTTTGTAAAGGAAGGAATCAAGCCCCAAAGCTGTTGGTGAGAGTGGCAGGTGGAATCTTTCTCCTCCGCTGAGGATTTCCAGGCGACAACTGGAGAAGACGTGGGGAGGGCGCTCCTGGCTTCTGCTTAGTGAGCCAGGGAGGATGGGTGAGGTCAGGACGGGAGGGGGCTTGCACAGATGGGGGTGGGGATGGGAATAGCCCATATCACCTATGCTCCAGGGCACCTGGGGTAACAAGGACAGGATTGTTAACCGGACACGGAGGCACGAGGCCAGAAACATCACCCACCTTCTTGTGCAGCTACTTTCCCTTGTTTAAGTGATCACATAAGGTCATGTTCACAAAAGTGCTTTGCAAAGGACCAGACAGAAAAAGGGAGGCTCCTGTGATGGTTGTTTTATAGGCAGTGCTGAGACCCTTTTAAAGAGCAGAGTTCACCCTTGAGGTTCTTTCACAGGAAGGTAGGAACGGCCCTGCATCATAGTCCCCAAGCCTAGGTCAGGCCCTATCTGTGCTCTCCGATCTCCACAGAGTGTCCCAGCCACCCAGCACCTCCAATTCCGCAGCCCACGCAGCCCCCCGGGGCCACTGGAGACAGCTGACTCTATTCCCACGTCACAGTCTGGGGAGCACGGCGTGACCTCTGCTGTGCATTCATTGGTGCAGGACTTAGAACTAAACCCAGGATTCCTAGTCTCTGGTTCTATTTGATCTTAGTATTCCGCATAATGGTAAAACAGCAAGTGATGCTCATATAGCATTTAACAATAACAGGACACTTTCACACAATACCATGTAAGGCAGGTGTAATTTGTCCTTTTTCAGATGAGGAAGCTGAGACTCAGAGAGGTTATGTAACTAACCCGTTGTGACACTGCCACAAAGGGGCAAAGGCAGGCATCAAACCCAGATTTTTCTGACTGCAAGTTCAGTGTTTTTCCTGCTAACTCGAGCTCCCTGAGGCTGTCGCCCTGAACTTGAGGCCCTTATTCTAAAGCACGTTTCCTCCCCCTGAATGAAATCTTCATGACCTTGCACCCAAAGTCACTGAGGGGCCTGAGAGACAACAAGGACCCAGGCTGGAAGGCCAGTGAGACCTGCTCTTTGGAATCCAAGTTCTTAATATTCTGGGAGGGCCTGGGCATCGTGGTTTGTTCTGTAGGCACCGCGGGTTCTGACGATTGTCCCAGGGCATTCCTTGTGGGTGGATCTTTGAGCAACGAGGTGCAGGGCTGGTCACCGTGGTAGGAGATGATTGTCACGTCGGCTAACTTGGCTGCAAAGGCATCAACTTCAAGGTCACTGGACTGGCCCAGGGCACCTGTGCTTCGTCACTGTAGAAGCTGGCAATTTCCAGAGCCTGGGTCTGCATGCCCGAGTCGAGAAGCTGACCCCCATAAATACGTGAGCCTGGGCCAAAGTGCCTGCCAAGTACTGGCTCGAGGGGCATCTGGTCCCTGCCCAGCCCTCCCTGCTTCCCGGGGCATTCAACGAACAGAGGGGTGACTAGCTGGGACCGTGTGAACTTACTTGTCTTGACTTTTGATTTTATGGGGACACGTGTGAGCAGCTGAGAATCTGGAACAAAGTGTCCAAGACACTGAACTGAAGCTCTACCAAACCACAGGCCAGTGTTGCTACCACCCTTCCCTCTACCTTCCAAAGGATCCCAGCAGGACCCCCTGGTCCTACGTCCACCCATGTCCCCACCTCACACCTGTTCCCCAAACAGACGCGTATGAAAGGCAGGCATCCACCATCCCTTCCTGCTCTGGTCTGCTGTCCTGGCTGGACCTGCATGCTCTGTGGGCTTCCGGTGCGTTTGGGCATTCCTGAGGGAGTTATGGGTGGTCCTCTGAGAACCTGTTGGTTGCCACAGGGATTGTAGCTCTAAGATAAAAGCATCGGCCAGACTACATGACCAGGGAGCCACTCTTGGTCTTCAGAGTGGAGGCATGATTATGACCAGCACGTGGCAGGGGCCTCTCAGTCCTGTCCTTCACTCAGGCCCCATGGATGTGTGGCTGGGTCCTGGCAAGGCTGTCTTGGTAGCTTTCCAGCAAACCAAAGTCCCCACCCCTGCCCCAAATGAAAATTGCCTCCTCTGCTTACTTAGCCATAGCATGGCGCAGCATAGGGACCCCTGTGTGTCTGAGTGGCCCCGAGGGAAGGAAGGCATAGGGTGCTCTGTGGATATGATGTCACCACTGGGTGCCAGGGTAGCAAACAGAGAAAAACTACAGGATGCCTGTACCAGCTGGGAACTCCAAGAAGTAAATGTCTTTTGTGGGATGGCGGTGCTTTGCAGGGGAACTGGCATCCTGTGTTCGCAGGCTGTGCACGGCAAAGGGGAGGGAACTCCATTGCGGTCGTTCATTCATTCTTCGGACAAGGTTTCAAGCTTTGGAGCTTGGGAGCTCAGAGAACTCGGGGGATGAGGAACCTGTTTCCTGGGAACATCAAGTCAGCGAGAGAGAAAGCCATGCTGAGGCATAAAAGCGGCAAGAAAAGTACCCCAGAGACCGCACGAGTTAGGGGACAAAGACTTGGCCCCTGACTGGGGTCTGGGATTCTTCTTGGAGATGCCCAGGGAGACAGCCTGGAGACAGCTCCCTGTCTTCCCTCTGGCCCCCTGGGGACAGGAGCCAGGGAAGCGGTGAGGCTTCAGAACGCAGGGCAGGGTTTCTGTGAAGCCACCCCCGGACCTCTTGGACTGTCTTCCTGCCCTGTTTGTATTCACCACTTCAGTCCACGAGACAACCTCTCTCTCCCAAGTGCTAAGATGACCTATATATTTCATCCTTTCCCAAAGATTTATTTATTTTTTATGATTTTTAAAAATTGAAATATAGTTAATTTACTTAGTTAATTTACTAAGTATGTTAATTTACTGACAAACTAATGTTGTGTTAGTTTCAGGTGTACAGCAAAGTGATTGAGTTTTATATATATTTAATATGTATATATGTGTGTGTATACATATATATACACATATATACGTTCTCTTTCAGATTCTCTTCCCTTATAGTTTATTACAACATATTGAGTATAGTTCCCTGTACTATACAGTAGGTCCTTTTTGTTTACCTGTTTTATATATAGTAGTGTGTATATGGTAATTGCATACTCCTAATTTATCCCCCTCTCCCCTCCCCTTTGGTAGCCATGTTTGTTTTCTATGTCTGTGAGTCAATTTCTGTTTTGTAAATAAGTTCATTTGTATCATTTTCTTTAGATTCCACATATAAGTGATATCATCTCCAAAGATTTATTTTTATATGCTTATTCTTTTAAACTTATAGTAAGTTACTCAGGTTTGTTTTCTTCCAGGCATTCTCCCATTAAACAAGCACACACTGCAAAAAGAAGAGAAATGTAAAAGAAATGTAAAAAGAGAAAGAGGGCGCTTTCTATAACCTGCGTTTGCAATTTCACCATCAAGCCCAGGGCAGTCTCCCCCAGGCGCTGGGAGAGGAAACCTGGGGTCCTCCTTGAGGGTTACTGTGTTCTCTGCCCCGTTCCTGGATCCTCAAAGACAGGAAGGACACGGGGGAGAATTCTGTTGATGAGATTTGCTCGGTATTTACACCTCCACAGAGCCATGGAGTTAGTCTTGGATTTGAGTTCCGCTTCCCCGGAGCTCATTGTCTGTGCAAGCCAACCCCAAATGAGCCATTCCTGTGCAGGCTGGGGGAACGAATGGATTATTTCCATTTGAAGACAAAACAAAAGTCAGCTGTAGCTCACCAGGAATCACCCTGTGAGTGCAGAGGGGCACTGAGAAGAGCATCACCTTCCAGGCCAAACTGGCTTCCTCTCCTCCTCTCCCCAGCCCCACCACTCTTAAGTATTGAATGTACTTTGTATAATTTTAGTGGAATTATTATTGTTATTAAAGAGAATAAATTTTTTACAATCCCCACTGGCTTTGTCCAAGTAACTAGCTGCAGACTGAAAGGAACAAGTCCCTGGCACATACTGTGTGGTAGCCTGCCCCTAATTCCTGCTCTGGTTTTTTGTACTGTGACCATGTTCTATTTGTTATACCCAGGGTAATAAAGAAGAGCATCACATCTAGAATGACAGAGGTGATGGTCCTGCCCCACGTGGGCTGGTTGGAGGGCACCTCTGCAGAGCTGGGCTCCAAGGGGCAGGTTCTTAAGAAGACTACAGGCAGGCTGGAGAGTCTGGGTGGAAGTGGTTGAGGAAGGAAGCTTGGAAGATGTGGGCAGCAAGGAGGTGACCTCTAGGTTCCCTTTCAGTGTGGGAGGTTTGCGAATCTATGAACTTCTCTTTCCATTCCAAGAAGGCAGTTGCCCCAGGAGATGGGGGTACAACATCTTTCAGATTGCTGGTCTGGTGTCTTGAGATCAAAAATACGGGGCCAGCCAAGTTCACGTAGGAACTGAGCCTGGTCTCAACCCCAGTCTATCCTGGGTCCCTTTAGGAAGGGCCTTTGAGGCCCTGTGGGAACTGATCTTGCTAAGCCTCTGTGTCCTCTTCCCTGAAATGAGGATTAGAAAGATACATCTCTGCCTCCTTCACACAGACACAGACAAGACAAAACAGCGAAGTGCCTTGAACGGCAGATCAGAAGAGATTACAGTAAGTCCCCTACGTACGAACGAGTTCTGTTCTGAGAGTGCGTTGGTTAAGTCCAACAAAGTTAGCCTAGGTACCCAACTAACATAGTCAGCTATAGAGTACCATACTGTAATAGGTTTATAATACTTTTCACACACATAATACATTAAAAACAAACACAAAAAATAAAACATTTTTAATCTTACAGGACAGTACCTTGAAAAGTACAGTAGTACCAGCTACATCACCACTGCTTTTACGCTTGCTTCTCGACATCCTGGGCTTGAAATAGAGATACTGTACTACTGTACTCTACACAGTACTGTACAGTACACAAAAGCACAACCACTTGTAGAGGATGCACGTGACAACGTACGCCAGACACGTGAACAGACTTATGTGATTGGACATGTGAACACAGGTTCGCATCTTTGAAAGTTTGCAACCTGAAGGTTTGTATGTAGGGGGCTTACTGTGTTACCTTTACCCAAGTGCTCCCTGCCACACCTCTCTCTTGGGCTTGTCCTGAGTAACACCTGTCACAGAGAAACCCCTCCACCATGGGACCAGGGACCCGGAATACAGCCTGCTGATGGAAGACAGGGGGACCGACAGCGTTCAAAGCACACGGCCCTGGGGAGGCGTCCATTCTCAGGGGAAGGACAATCCAGTCCTGGGTGTTACAGGGAGCCCACCTGAAGTAAACCCCCTGCAACCGTGCTCTATGTATCTCAAGGGTTGGGAGGTGGAAAAGTACATTGCTGCTGAGTATTGAGGTAGCATTGTTGCAGGGGAACTAACATCTATTTATTCTTCGGAGCTTTCCTGAGCAGCAAGAAGGCCTTGGAGCACGGCTGAAGGCTGGTGCCTTTTCTAGAAAGCCTGGCAGAGACAGAAACGAGGGCAAGTCTGCAGCCTCTGGGCACCTTTTCTTCCTAGTTTAATGGTATGAGTGGCAGGGCTCTACAAGGAACACGAGTGAGACTCTGTGTGCGAGATTTGGGCTTCCAGGATGTGTCCCCACCATGTCTTAGAGGAGGAAACATTTTATATTTGTCAGAAATGTGCTAGAGATGTCAAAATAGGCAGCAATATACGTAAATACAAAAGTCTGGATAGGGCCTCCCTGGTGGCGCAGTGGTTGAGAGTCCGCCTGCCGATGCAGGGGATACGGGTTCGTGCCCCGGTCTGGGAGGATCCCATGTGCCGCGGAGCGGCTGGGCCCGTGAGCCATGGCCGCTGGGCCTGCGCGTCCGGAGCCTGTGCTCCGCAACGGGAGGGGCCACAACGGTGAGAGGCCCGCATACCGCAAAAAGAAAGAAAAAAAAAAAAAAAAAAAAAAAGTCTGGATAAAACATGGCAAAATTCCTCAGGATAGAAAATACAAAACAAAGAAGAACTCTCAGCATCATCTTACGTTGAGACCCATGGCTCTTGCATTCTGAGTGTCCGTCCCCTCCCCCTAGAGCCAGGTGACTCCCATGGAAACGTGGATCAAGGTCAAGTCCAAGCACAGCCTCTCCCTCTGCCATCTTGTCCCCACCTGTCCCTCTTCTACCTTATCCTCCAAGGCGTCTGTTCTTAAACCGACGTGTCTCCCCTCGAGTCCTCCACGTGCTCCAAACTCACTGTTGTTCTCCAGCCTCCAAGCTACTTCTCCTTCACCCACTTCCCACCTTCCACCAGCTAGTTTCCAAGTAACTAGCTGCAGACTCAAAGGAGTGAGTGTAATTCTACCCTCCTGATAGCATCCAGCTCTACATCACCATCTATATGAGGCTCCCCCAATTCCTCCAGCCAGAAGTAACCTCTTCTCCCATTTCTTCACGACACTTCCCATGAATTTATGCCTTATTGTGTCTGTGATATCTTCTCCCCTACAAAGCATTAAACTCTTGAAGGGCAGGGACCATGTTTTATTGACGTTGTAAATTCCCCAAGTGCTTGGCGCTGTGGCTTTTACAGGAAGGCCCTCGACAAGATTTTAGTGAATTAAACGGAATCATCAAAATCCTCCCTTTGTTCAATCCTATTTTTTTTTTAAATGTCCCTTGACCTGGAATTTCTCACAGAGCCATGGATGCACTACCATCTTCAAAGGCAGTAAATGTTTCAGAGGGAAGCATTTCATCTCTTGCACACAGATTTCTCAAAACCTTTCCATTGTGAAGCCCATATAATGGTGTTCTTCACTTTTTGTCAACTCAGTGGGATTTCCTAGCTCTCCTCTGAGGCAAACATGTTCAGACTGTACCACATCTCATTCACCAGACACTTGTTCTCTGAAAATATCGAGGCACGAAGATGAAAGAACATATTCCCGCAAAGAGGCCCTCTATCTTTCCCCATTTAGGAACGGGAGGCCTGTCTGAGGGGTCACGTGTTCGCTGGTCGTGGAATCACCATTGTTGCCCTTCCTAAATCAGAGGACATGGGTCACATCTGTAGGAAGGCGGTGGCCTGGGACACAAGAGATCTCTCCCCTTATGTGCAGAGGGGGAGACAGCCTGTAGATTAGTGGCTAGAAAAGTAGATTCCAACTCTGTGTTAGAATAACATGTCCATGTGCTTGTTTTGCAGAAAGGGCGTGTGCAGGAAGGGACTCATGGTCTCCCACTCAGTGCAAAGATTTTCCCACAATCCCCCTTCTGTCTCCAGTACAGGGCTTCACCCTCATCCTCAGCTACATTTGAAGAACCCCAGTCCACACTCTCCCTGGCTTTCTCAAATCCTAGGAGTGAGGATTTTGTTCCTGATAAGGAATTTCAAGCGGTTTTCCGGTCTTCTGCCCCGACATGAGCGCTGCCTCCAGGGGTGCCTGGGCTCCCACGACCTGGGCTTTGAGAGCTCAGCTTTGCCCCTGGACGCCGGCTGGCTTCTCCCTCGGTGGGTGCTTGTGTCCAGCCCTTGCTGCTCTTCCCTGTTCATATATGCTCCAACTTCTTGAAGTTTGTACAACTCTCTGGACCACTTTTGTTCCCTTTCCTGTGCTCTTGGTCTTTGTGGATTTTCACCTTTTAAAATTCCTTTACCCCCATTTTTGCTGAGTTCAGGAGGGAACAAAAATAAACATTTGTTTCATCTACCGCATTTTCATCTTACAATTATTTAAAATTTCCTTTCCTGATTCCCAAAATGATGAGTTCAGTGCTTTGCCAAGAATATATGCTCTACCCAAAGTGTGCACTTAGAACTGCTTTTTAACTAATCAGAGCAGAGGCAGGACAATGACTTGAACCTCTGTTTCCCACTACGGGGGGGAAATTGTGTCCGCCTCGTGGTCAATCATCTCAACAAGGCAGTGGTTGTCAGGGCCTGAGCTTCTCATATAGGCGTGAATTTTACCTCCGCCTGGTCACATACTCAATGTGTCCCCAGAGACGGGTCTTTCCCTCTTTATCTGTATGTTGATTAAAACGACACTTTCCCAAACGTTGTTAGGATGACGTGAAGTGACACAGCACAGACCCGGCACCCACCCCGGGTCAGGTTCCCCCTTGCTCTGCTCAGACCAGGAAGAATTTTCCTCGGCAGTGTTGCTGTGATTTACTGCTCTCACCTGCTATTCATCGAATACCCACTCCTGGGACCCAGAACTAGTTCCGTTTTGCAAGGCCTGCCTGCTTTCCCTGCTGTGCGCTCTGCACCTGGTCCCAGCCTTGCAGAACTTGTTGTGAGCTGCCCCTTGTTGTGTGAGCGGAATGCCCCATATCCCCTAACCAGACAGGCACTTCTAAAGACCTACTGTTTATCCAAATTGCTCCCGTTGGAATATTAGTCATGAATGGCATAATATCTTTGAAATGTTCCAATTTTCTTTAAAGAAAAGAAAAAGAAAACCAGTCCATCGACTCTGGTCCCCCAGCTCAGGTGCAGAGGTTGGGGCTCCTGGCTGTGTTTGAGGAATAAATGCCTGTGAACACCAGCGGGGTCAGCACAGCGGGACCAAGGCAAAGCCCGG
Source organism: Mesoplodon densirostris (assembly GCF_025265405.1). Classification (NCBI taxonomy): domain Eukaryota; kingdom Metazoa; phylum Chordata; class Mammalia; order Artiodactyla; family Ziphiidae; genus Mesoplodon; species Mesoplodon densirostris. Next base: position 120,438,205 of record NC_082667.1, on the reverse strand, counting down.
GGAAAAGGCACTCTGCTCACTGCCACGGGCTGCCAGGCCCAGGAGGATTGTCTCTGTGACCGCAGAGGTGGGAGAAGCAACAGACGGTAGAACAGGAGCAGAATTTCTCCATGAAGACCGTGGGTAGGAGGAGAGACTGAGGAAACGAATCATGTTGGTTTCATGCAAGATGCAGCGTTCTATCAGATCAAGCGCTTTCACTGGCATCTTATAACCAAGGCTCCTGGAGCTGGGAGAAGCAGCCGCCCTGCCCTCTCTGTTGCTTAGCAACAGCCTCTTTCTTATTCCCAGATGGTCCCCAGGGGCCATTCTGAATTGGGGGGCAAGGAGAGGGAGGATGGAGGTAAGATAACTACATGGTCTCTGTGATAATGAGACTCCTGGCTCCATCCTGCAAGGGACCTGACTTGCAAATGAATGAGGCGCTTAAGAAAATGTTTATTTTCCTCATTTTGGGTCTGTTCTGTGCTGACTCCGAGAATTAATGCTTACCTTTGCGAGGTGCATGTTTGTGTTTCCAGTTGTCTGGAGGATGATTGGAGAATGAAAGGCACATCTGCGGCTCACACTGGCCGAGACCCACCGTGGCTCTTCGGGCCCCTGCTCTGAAATTGAAGATGAGAGCCCTTTTCCTGGATTGCCCTGAGTGAACCCGGTGCCTGCCCTGCAGTGGCCCTGACAGCTCCCGTCCTGTCTGAACAGCCCAGGAGAGAGGGAGGGGAGGTGGAAGCACCCTAGGCTGCCCTGGAGTCTAAGGAAGTTTCCAGTGACCATAGGGGAGTTCTCCAGCCATGGTTGCTCTGGAGGAGCCCCCTCTCCATCACCAGCTCCCTGGGTGTGCCCTGTGCTCAGCCTTTATGGGGCACAGCTGCTAGGGCCCCCGGTCGCCCACTCTCCCTGCACTGGGCGTCTGCAGGCTGCATTCCTATGCTCCCCACACCAAGACTTGGGGCGATGTGCTGCTCAGGGGTGGGGAGGGGGAACCTGGGGTGGGAGGTTATCCCCCGGGTGGGGTAGGGATGCCAGGGAAGGGAGGTGGAGGACGACACAGTGGGGGATTGAGAAAGGAGGTAACTTTGGAGAGAGGGGCGAGCCTAGGGGGACAGGGTAGTGACTGTTTGCCCACAGGGGACCTTCTGTGAAGGGAAAAGGTCATATTTATCACAAGCTTTGGAACTCTCTTCTTGTTCTTTTTCCCGTGGCACTGCTGCTCCCTAGAATAGGTCTCCTACAATCAAACTTCATACAGGAAATGCTCCTATAAGTTCTTTTACTTACATCTACTCTATTCTTTTTGCTTTATTATAAAACTGATGATACTTACACAGGTTTGCAAACATAATTTCCTTTCCTCATGTAATTAACAGTTTCTATTTTATCGTCTCTACGAAAATCAAAATGTATACCTTCTCCTGGTAATCCTGTGTCAGAATCACTGGAATGTGGCCTCCAAACTACAGTCCAGCTCTGCAGCTTCTCCTGTTCTTTGAGTCACTTAGACTGGAGTGAAATCTGATACTGAATGTCATCTCGTGAGGTGCTGAGTGGAGACCGGCCAGAAGGTGAAGGTGAAGCATACCTGCGTTCACCCTCCAGCCCCATGCCGCCCCCCGGCCGCTACTCCGCCAGCACAAAGTGACAGCTTACCAGGGGAACTGTTTTCTGACACTCCAGCGGTGACTAGAGGTGAAATGAGTGAGGGTCCACAGAGGCCTCTGGGACAGGGAGGAATCCAGACACCAGGACAGATCAAGAGGGCGTAAGACACCAAGTATGAACCAGAGGGAGATGACCCTAAGGGCTGGGGTGGGAAGGAGGAAAGAAAGCAGACACTGGGCTGTGCTGATTTCCCGAGCCTTCACTCAATGCCAAGTACGTGCCAAGTCCATTCCATCCATCACCTCACTACCCACTGCAGACCTTGAGTGACAGAAGCTAGAACCTTACCCCCAGTGAGATGCTTGTGCTGCAGGGCTTCCTTCCCTTTACGGGGCTCTTCTGTAAAGTCTCGGCTACAGAGCTCTGCACTGAACTGGGACGAGAGTGGCAGAAATTGGCCGAGGGAAGGTCAGGCCAGCCTGACCTGTGGTCACTGAGGAGCGTCACTGAGCAGGAGAAATTTTGGGAAGGGCTCCTCGGGGACCCTGGTGCCCCCCTCCGGGAGCATCCAGCCTTCAGGCATGCATTTGTCTGGGACCCTCAGCAGGCACACACTGGTTCTAACACGGCTCCGTAAACAAATGCCTCGTAATTAACCCTGGTGGCTCAACACCTCTGCTCTATCCGGCCCACTTACCTGCCACGCCTCCTCTTATTGGAACCGGTTCTAAGTAAACTGTGTTCTTTGAGAGTCGTTGCATACAGATGAGTCGGCAGCCGGTCTGAGCCGACCCACAGACTCATAAAAAAGAACAGGGCCTCAGGCCCCATCACCTGGGCCGTCCAAACTCTTGAACCAAAGGTGCAAGGACTCGCTCACATCAAGGACCCGGCTGCTTCCTCAGGGACCAAGAAACTGAGCTTTTGTCTCTGTGTTCACGCTGACAATCCATGAGGTAAGGGGAGAAATGCCACGTTGCTCCTTTGGGGAGTTAATTAAAAAGGAGTTAATTCTGGTGGAAATTTAGCCTTCTTTTCCCCACCTCAAATCTAGACAGACTGTCCACTGTTCCCAGGGGATAAAAGTGTGGTTTTAACTCCCTTGCTTGATGCTCTGTATGTTTTGGTTGCACGTGGATGACGAGCCATGAGCTTCCTCCTGGCCACCCTTGGCCATTCCATAGCCCTGAGCATCATGCCTGGTTCCACCACCTTCTCCTCGTGGTGGTGGAGACAGACGTGCGTGGCCTTCTGACCCTGATGGCTTCAGCTCCTGCAAGGGCAGAACTCTCTCTGCCTTTGCTGTCATTCAGGTAGAGGGCAAGGGTGCTAGTGAGGTCCACTGTGGAAAACACTGAAGGCTTGACTGGGTGGAATGTGTTAGTAAGACTCTCTGCTTACCTGCACCAAAATGCCTTTCCTTCCTTTGACGAAATGCTGCATGATTCCGAGTGAATGCATCTGGACTCCTCACTGTTTGTTCAGCTCCCTAAATACAGCTTTGACAGATGCTCTGCACAGTGAATGGCAGCTGTTCCCTGTGTTCCGCTTCATACGAGCCCTAGAATGAACAGGCGTGGAGCTCCCTTCTCCAAACATCCATGTCGTATAGATGCTCTGCATAGTTGCTCAAAAGGTGTCTGTCTTTTGCGATTGGCAAGCTTTAGGAAAATTGTGTTTGCTTTTTGTGTGTGTGTGTGTGGTATGCGGGCCTCTCACGGTTGTGGCCTCTCCTGTTGCGGAGCACAGGCTCCGGACGCGCAGGCTCAGCGGCCATGGCTCATGGGCCCAGCCGCTCCGCAGCATGTGGGATCCTCCCAGACCGGGGCATGAACCCGTGTCCCCTGCATCGGCAGGTGGACTCTCAACCACTGAGCCACCAGGGAAGCCCATGTGTTTGCTTTTTTCTGTAGTTGGGCGAACAAAATAAAGCCAAGCATGGTGATGGGAAGGGCACCATTGTCAACAAGGATTTACCCAGCCCACTGGCAGGTGCCGTTCAGTCATACACTTAGCTTGAGTTGTCTTAATCTGCCCTATTTTGTGAAAATGTATCCCCACTAAGTTAGCTTCAGTTTTTCAAAACACAGTGGAGTGGAGTGTCTGGGAAGGTGTGAACCATCACAAAAGATTGTTTTGAATACATAAGGCATGAAGATGGCTTTTCTCCTGGGTAAGAAGGACATCGAGTCAGCTCAGGTGCGGGGCTGAATTTACAAATCAGCACAGGGAGCAAATGATTTGTGAATGGTTCTTGGAGCTTTGATGCTGTTGGTGGCTTTGGTTTTCCATGATTTTTTCCCAAATACATAAGATGCTGTAATTGCCAAAAAACACTCTGCAGAGTTGAGACTCAGGCAATGTCGTTTTTCCTTTTCCCAGCAATTCATTTTTTCTGTGCTGGGTTACAGATCTACCCTGGACCTTTTCACAGCTCAGTGATTTTCCAAGGATTCAGCTTTGATCACATGCTTTGCCTTTTACCTGGCATGTGGCTTCCGTGGAATGAATGCTTCTTAATTCCTCCGCTTAGGATTCTCACTGGGATCGCTTATATGTCCTGAGGTTGATCCAAATTTCACTCCCCCTGGATCTACAATTTAAGACGCTCATCATGACTACTGCATTCTTCTCTTCATTATTGCCCTTTCCATTAATATTATTATTAGGCATACAGGTTTTTTTCCCCATTTGCCTTTCAACAAGCTTATAATGAGCACCCACTGTCTTCTGGGCACTCTTTGAAGTCCTGGGAAATGACTGAACAGCCCCTGTTCGCGTGGAAGTTACAGTTTGGGGGGGGTGGTTGGGTTGTGCACATGGAGATAGACTGTTACACTCCAGCAGGATAAATGCCACAGTGTAGTCATGATATAATCGTTGCCTGCACAGGAAGGACTGCCCAGTTTGCCTCCTTGTGGAATTGTGACCCTCAGCTCGCTGGGTGGGCAGGATGGGGCCGCTGGAGACAGGAGGAAGGGCATTCCAGAGCAAGGGAACAGCATGTACAAAACCACAGAGGCATGAGAGAACATGGCGTATGCAGGGAATACTGAGCTGGCATGGCTGGGGTGGGGGGGACGGGGAGGGGAGAAGAAGGACGGAGCTGTGGCAGGAGAGCTCACCCTGAGGGACCTCGTGCGCAACGCCCAGGAGCGTGGCAGTATCTTGAAGGTAGTGGGAGGACACGTGAGGTCATATTATAATTTAGAAAGACTGCTTTGTCTGCAAAGTGCAAAGTGGGTTGAGCTGGGGTATGACCATTGCCAGGAAACCAGTTAGGAAATTACTAAAAGGCAGAGTACACGAGATCTAGGACAGACTGGCTGTGAGGATGAAACATAGCCCTGACACGGGAAACTGAGGGTTGGCTGGTCTCATCTGGAAATTTCCCCAAAGTCCAAACGATGAGCAAACTTTGAATGGAAAAAAGCGTTTTCTCTACACTGAGCCTCACGCACCCACCACGGCTTCCTGGGCCCAGAGAAATGAGTTAATGGGCCCGGATGTTACAGGAGGCCGGTGCTGTGTAGGGCAGAGGCCTGGCCTTGCAGGGGCCCCCTCCTCAGAAATGTAGGCTCTGGTCATTTGCTTTCCTCCATCATTGAAGTAAGTGCCTGCCTGTCTGTGGTGAAGGAGTGTCTCTTTCTCCTTCTCTCCTTGATCACCCAGGCCTAGATGATGCGTCGCCCTGGATCTCTGCTGAGCCCCAGTGTCATCCCTTAGGATGCAGGGCAGAAAATGTGTCTTTCCCGGCGGTGGAGCTTAAAGTGGAGACAATATCAGAAATAATAACAGAATTGCTGAGCTTTAGAGGCCCCTGTCACCATTACTCTAAGTACCATTAATTGCCCCAAAGTATTCCCTACTCACACTGAGCAGTTACTGAACTGAATCTTCCTTGTGGGTCATTCCTATGAGTAGGTGCTCTTTTCTTTTTTTTTAAATATAGAATAATCTTTCTTTTTCTTTTCTTTTTTTTTTAATTGGAGTAAAATTACTTTACAATGTTGTGTTAGTTTCTGCTGTGCAACGAAGCGAATCAGCTACAAACATACCTATATCTCCTCCCTCTTGGACCTCCTTCCCACCCCCCTATCCCACCCATCTAGGTCGTCACAGAGCACCGAGCTGAGCTCCCTGTGCTATACAGCAGGTTCCCACTAGCTATCTATTTTACACATGGTAATGTATTTATGTCAAACCTAATCTCCCAATTTGTCCCATCCTCTCCTTCCACACTCTGTGTCCACATGTCCATTCTCTCTATGTCTACGTCTCTATTCCTGCCCTGCATATAGGTTCATCCATACTGTTTTGCTAGATTCCACATACATGCATTAATATACGATGTTTGTTTTTCTCTTTCTGGCTTACTGCACTCTGTATGACAGACTCTAGGTCCATCCACGTCTCGAGTAGGTGCTCTTTTCAGCCCCATTTTGCAGGGAGGTAAAGATGACAGGGACAAAGGGAAGGGAACTTAAGTCCATGTCTCCTGAGTTTTTTCTAGTGGGCCACATGGAATAGGATGACGTTGATAAGACAATTACCCCTGCTGGGGTCAGTGGAGAGGCTGTCATCTCAGGCCTGGTCACTCACTCCAGGCCCACCCCAGGACGAGGGGACAGCATCTGGGTCCACGTGACCCCTGTCCAGTCACAGCGTCTGAGATGCTCTGGGTGGGTCCCACAGGCAGTGAGCAGCAGAGCTGGGATTCAGACCCGTGTCTATCTGACCCCAGCATCCACCATCTATCCCTCCTCTTTCCACTTGGCCGGCGGGTAACAGGTCCCGGATAGTGAGATCTCACAGTTCAGAGGATCTGGAAAAAGCAGCCCTCTGGGGTTTAAGTGAGGATAGACTCATGTCAGACTAGCCAATTTCGGGTGCCCCTAGGACTATTCTCCCTGGACCTGAAGTAACTCCTGGGATCCAGACAGGACTCAAAGTGTTCCAGTTTAGTTTCTGTCAGGCCCAAGAAGAAGAATTTGCCAGAATATGTATCGTGTTGCAAGTTCAAGTCACAGTCGAATGAATTTATTGGCACAGAAATCAAAGTTTGCCCAATAATTAATTGAGGATAGTTGAATGTATTAATTAGTTTTAAAGACTCTGCTTCCCACTGTCTCTTTTCCCCACATCAGCTCGGCATCTTCAGAGGTGGAGGTGATGGTGAGCCTGATAAGGGGGTCAGGAGACAGCTCCAAGGGACCATCTATCTACCTTCATCTCAAGGTCAAAAAAATCATTAAAATTTCATAGGTTGAGAAAAGAAACTATAGGGCAGTGATGACTTAGGCTAAAGCCAAAAGTAAAGAAGAAAGGACCAGACCTTCCCAGTCTGTTCTGTCTCCTGGATTATATATGATTCATGCGTAATATTAGCTCTGTTCCAGACAGCAAAAGTGGTTGGCTTGGTTATGTAGTTCATTATCTTCATGAACAAGCAGGGAGTGTGTATGGAAATGGGAGAAACAAAACAGAATAAAAACATATAACTTCAAAAAAAGAAAAAAGATGAAAGAAAAATTCCTAGGGAGACATATAGGAGGTAGACCTAGAAAAGTCAACAATAAGCAAAAAATAACCTAAGGTCAAGAGGCTCAGAAAAGTCCATTCTCTGCTCCATATAGAATGATCCTGTCACCCTCACTGACTTTGTTATGAAGGATGTTCAGAGAACTTTCCCCATCCTCGCTGTTGCCTTGTCAGAATCCACGAGCAGACAAAGGGAGCAATGCCCTCATCCCTGAGGGCCTTCACCTGCCCTCATCCCTGGTTCTGTTTGAAGAACAGCACAAAGAAACCAAGAATAATGCACACAATGGGCAACTTCAAGACTGCTGAGAATCCAAAGATGTTCTACCCCAAGTGGTTCCTTCTCGAAAACTCTAAGGGCTTTAGCTGTTAATATAAAACCCAACCCAATACCATCCCATTAAAAAACAGAGCATTGAAACAAACTCTGTCTTTGGCAGATTTTTACAAGACTTTTATTTTATATTGGAGTAGTATAGTTGATTCACAATGTTGTGTTAGTTTCATGTGTGATTCAGTTATACATATACATATATCTATTATTTTTCAGATTCTTTTCCCATATAGGTTATTACAGAGTATTGAGTGGAGTTTCCTGTGCTATATACAGTAGGTCCTTGTTGATTTTTTTTTTTTTTTTGCAGTCCACGGGCCTCTCACTGTTGTGGCCTCTGCCCTTGCGGAGCACAGGTTCCTCAGTGGCCATGGCTCACGGGCCCAGCCGCTCCGCGGCATGTGGGATCTTCCTCGACCGGGGCACAAACCCATGTCTCCTGCATCGGCAGGCGGACTCTCAACCACTGCGCCACCAGGGAAGCCCTTGATTATTTTATATATCGTAGTGTGCACAACTAATTTTAAACAATCATTCTAAGGGTTCATCAGAACCCTCGCTCATTCATCGTAGGAAAGAAGAAACTAAGGGCTAGAAGGGTCCAAGAATTTCCAGTGTCCCCAGGTAAAGCAGAAACCTGAATTCACCCAACAGGGCTTTGGATCTGTAACTTCCTCACTCAAGGAAGCCTGTTGTTTTTTCCCTAAATCGGTTCCCCAGTGTGCGGTCTGCCCCCGTGGGCATGTGTCTGCCCAGGTTCCGGACCTGCAGTTATTTAGCCGTGTAAACATTCACAGAGGCAGGTCACCCACTTAGGCTTTAAGAGAACATTCTTTTTGAATACTCTGAAATATACAAGCCAGAAATTTCCATGTATTCAGAATTTTCCAATATCCATCTGTGGCCTTCCCTCTCTTCCAATTGCACAAACACCAATGTTTCTTAGCTCAGGTTCAGGAATTGCATCTACCAGGGGGTATCAATGTGCCACCGTATCCCCAGGCAGCAGATTTAAATATGCAACACAACACAGTTGAAAGCAACAGGTTAATACATCTTTGCAGCAGGAACCACCACGGGTCTCTCAGGTGACTACCCTCGGGGAAGAATCATGCTTCGCTGCCCTTGATTAAACGCTCGGGAGCTTTCTGACTCCGTCCAGATCTGCCATTTGTCCTTGAGGAGCTTGACAGAGCTTGGAAACTATGAATAACTGTTGCTAGATTCTCATAGGCAAAGACTCCCCGAAATGTGGCCTTTTGGGGTCCGAGTCACTGATAAGATGTTGGGAGATATAAGAGTAATCCCTGTCTTGTGCTGGAAGGCAGTCAACCATGTCGGGGATCAGAGGATTCAGAGGTTCTGAGGAGTTGGACCGCTGATGAACTATGCATGGGGTGGAGAGGGCAGGAAGCGGATTCAGAGAGAAGTCACAGGAGTGGTCAGGGGACCACCCAGAAGACCTCTGGGGAAGCCCACGCTGTGCTGGGCTTTCCAAAGTGGGAGGACCCTGTCCCTACCTTGCAGAAATTTCGGGCCCCTGGGAGGACAGACAGGTGGGAATGAGAGAGGCATGGGAGGGGCACATTCTACCCGATGGGGCTGGGCTCTCCTCTCCCACCCAGTCTGCTCCCAGAGTGGCCCCAGTGGGATGGGCGGGGGGGGTGTCGAGGAGAGAAGGCTCGTCCCCTCTCCCAACTGCTCCATCCCCTTTGATGGAGAGAAAAGGGCAGCTCTGAGAGATCCTAACTCAGAGTGCTTACCTGGACCATTCCGAGCATCCCTTTAGAGTCTGGGACTCTTGTGCTCCTTTATCCAAAGCCATTGTGAGTGAGAGCACAGTGTTTCCTTCAGGCGGTGCGGACGCTCAGCGCTGTCGAGACACAGACAGGATGAAGTCCCCTGGGGAAGAAGCGGAGGGAACTGTGTCCAAGATTTGGATTTTATTCACCTTTTTATTAATACATGATTTCCTTTGGCCTGTGGTGCTATTTGCAGTTTTGGATTTCTACAGACAAGGATGCTTCTTTAAGGACCTGGTGGTAGTGAGAGGGGGGTGTGGGGAGGGTAGGGAAGGGGGCCCAGGCCAGGCTTGTGCCTGGAGCCATGTGAGCGGAGAGATTTGCCACTCAGGGCATGAAGTGGGCAAATTCCTTCCCAGGAGTTGACTCTAGTGAAGGGAAGCTGAGAAACAGGCTGTCACTTGAGAAGGTCGCCGAGGGATGTGGGCTAAAATTGCTCCCTAACGTGGGAAGGGCTGGTTTCCTCATACCTGCTGAAGGCAAGAGGAGACTAGATTCACATCTCAGCCTGAGGATGTGGGTTAGGTATCAGAGGGAATCTGGGTGCTGAGAGGCAGGACTGGGTTTCAGAGGGAAATGTTCCTTATGCAGACAGGGAACCAGCGTCGGTCTCTCTGGGGGAGAGTTTCATGGGCTGCCTGCCCACAGGCAGGGTGGACGTAGAGTCTTTTCCCACCCCAGGTCCTGGGAGGGAGCAACCATGACCCCCTCACTCTCGGTCTTGTGTTCTGGTGGCGGGGAGGTGAGTCCCCAGCGGTCCCACTGTCTTTGGTGGCTCGAAGGGGCAGGTATCTGATTCTTAGCTTAAGTGTGGACCCGGGACTGACACTTCCGGCCACCTCTCCTGGCTAAGCCTTTTTTCAGGCCGCCTGGAAGCTTCCTTCCTGCTCAGGCCCCAGAGACACCCCCACCCCCACCAAGAGGTACCATAACCCCTGGCAACCAAGGGGTCAAGGCCCCGTCTCTTCCAAGCATCCCCTCCTCTCCCTGCTGACTCTTTACTTGGACTCTTGCTCTGTCCCCATCCCCTGCCTGATCCCTGGTCCCCACCTGCAGCTGCCAGACAGTGCTGCTCCGGGAAGCAGGCCTCTTTAATCCCCTTGGCTACCTGCTTTACTCGGGACAGAGCCTGGAAGGAAGCTGGCGGTGCAGCGGGTCCTGTCTCTGCTGGCTTAGCCTTGTGGGTGAGGGGCCTCAGGGACTCCAGCAGCCAGACCGCAGGCAGGCCAAGTTCCCAAGACAGACACAGTAAATGCCATGCATCTGGTGACTAGCAACCAGATGCTGAGCCATTTCCAGGCCCGGCTGTGACGGGGGATGGAGAGAAGGCACGACACCCACAGAAAGATGCTGGTTTTGCCTTTGCACTGTGGATGTTCCCTGGTCCCCACCCCGGAGTTAATGAGAGTAATCCCGGGCAAGGTGCACAGTGGGGCTGCAGCGCGGGTGCGGGGAGGGCTGGGGAGGGGCGCAGTCACAGGAGCTTGGTCAGCTGGTCTCCAGGGTCCTGTGTGCATGGTGTCCAGTGGGCGGTGCCTTCACTTTTGTTCAGAGAGAAGCTTCTGGAATCCCTGACTTAGAACTAGCAAAGAGACTTCTTGAGTTCTTTAAGCTGCCTCTTCCTGCATTTAAAAATTCATCTGTAAATTCCATATATATGTGTCAGCATACAGTATTTGTCTTTCTCTTTCTGACTTACTTCACTCTGTATGACAGACTCTAGGTCCATCCACCTCATTACAAATAGCTCAATTTCGTTTCTTTTTATGGCTGAGTAATATTCCATTGTATATATGTGCCACATCTTCTTTACCCATTCATCCGATGATGGACACTTAGGTTGTTTCCATGTCCTGGCTATTGTAAATAGAGCTGCAGTGAACATTGTGGTACATGACTCTTTTTGAATTATGGTTTTCTCAGGGTATATGCCCAGTAGTGAGATTGCTGGGTCATATGGTAGTTCTATTTGTAGGACATAGGGGTAAGACAGGAATAAAGACACAGACCTACTAGAGAATGGACTTGAGGATATGGGGAGGGGGAAGGGTAAGCTGTGACAAAGTGAAAGATCGGCATGGACATATATACACTACCAAACGTAAGGTAGATAGCTAGTGGGAAGCAACCGCATAGCACAGGGAGATCAGTTCGGTGCTTTGTGACCGCCTGGAGGGGTGGGATAGGGAGGGTGGGAGGGAGACGCAAAAGGGAGGGGATATGGGAACATATGTATATGTATAACTGATTAAATTTGTTATAAAGCAAAAAAAAATAAAAAATAAAAATTCATCCGTTTCTACATTTATTCACTCCACACAAAGAAGCCTATGGAGGGTCAGGCACTTATTTGAGACAGATAGTTATCACTTCTATTTTATTTTTTTAAATTCTTTTTATTTTAATTTTTTAATTTGAAGTACAGGGGATTTACAATGTTGTGTTAATTTCTGCTGTACAACAAAGTGATTCATTTATACATATATATACATTCATGTTTCCATATTCTTTTCCATGATGGTTTATCCCAGGATATTCAATATAGTTCCCTGTGCTATACAGTAGGACCTTGTTGTTTATCCATCCTGTATATAATAGCCTACATCTGCTCACCCTATTGCTTCTATTTTAAATGGTCAATATAGATAAGATTCTTCATTGGAAACCTGCTGTGCATCATATCATCCTTTCCATCAGAAAGTTCTTCCTCGTGTCTAACTGAACTCCCTCTTGCTACGATTCCAGCTCACTTTTCTATAGTGTGTCACTCATTTGCCTGAACTCTCCCAAACACTCCGTCATTTAATTTGTATGATGGCCTCGGGAGGTAGATATGTTATTATTGTCATCTGACAAACGGGAAAACTGCAGCCGGCTTTGTGCCCATCCGGGGGTGCAGGCAGGGCAGGTTTCCTAGGTCTGCCTGAAATGCTAAAACTCTCTAAGCAACGCCCTGGGTAGGAGCCAGCAGGTGAGGCTTGGGAGGAGGCCGAGTTGGGCTCGCCTCCAGCCTGGGGGAGGACCTGCCCTCTCTCATCGCGGCATTGCTTCCCCCCCACCATCTTCAGCTCCTGGTGCCCTCTACTCACTGCCACTTGTCAAGGTCACCCCTTGTTGCCATGGCTTTCTCAGCCCTTATCACCATCTATAATTACCCTGTTTATTTGGTTCCTTTTCGTTATCTGTTCTGTTCTCTCCAACTCCCTGAATACCAATCTCGTTCCTGCTCTAGCCCCAGCTCGCAGCACGGAGCCGGGCATGGGATAGACTCTCAGTAAATATTTATTGACAGGAGGAAAACAAGGAAGGAACAAGCAAAGAAAGAGCAAGAAAGGAAGGAAAGAAAGAGGGAAACAGAGGAGGGCCTGTCTTTCTCCAAGGCCTTCCTGCCTTTCCTCCCCGGCCCTAGACCAGACTTGATTCGATCTTTCTGGAACTTCTGGTAGAAGGATCCAAGAAGACGTGGGTTCCCATCCCGGCTCTACCTCATCGGAGCTATTTAACCTCTCCACACCTCAGTGTCCTTCCTTGTAAAATAGAGATAATTATACCTACTTCATGGGGTCGCTGTGAGGATTGAATGGACGAATTTCTGCAAAGCTCGCAACACAGTCTGTGGCATGTGCAGACATGCAATAAACATTCATTCTTTTTCCTCTGCAATGATTTCAACCCTTCCGCCCCAGTCCTGTAAAGCAAAATCAAACCCTGCAGTGTTCCTCCAGCCACGTGTGAGAGGTGCTCTGCCTGGCTGGAACGGGGATCTTTTAGGGAACACACCGCCAGCCTTCCGTCTGTGCCAAAAAAAGTCACATTGGAAGGGATGCATTTGAATGAGTTTCTTCCAATAACTAAGTAGAAGGTGGACACGTATCCCACCAGAGGAAGCTACAGTAGGCTGAATTCTAACTTTCTAGCTCTGGGAACATGGGTCAATAACTTGGCTTTTCTGATCTCTGATTTTCTCCTCTATACCCTGGGAATAATGATGATACTGTGTAAGTCATAGAGCAGCTGTAACTGTTGAGTTTATACATGGAGAGTGCCTAGAACATAAATGTTCCCTATTGTTGATCTATGGGTTAGAGGAAAAACTACCCTCACACTAAACTAGATTCAAGAAAGCTTGATAGAACTTTCTTTCCTTCTTTCTTTCTTTCTTTCTTTCTTTCTTCCTTCCTTCCTTCCTTCCTTCTTTGTGCGAGGTCTTATTTGCAGCAGTCATGCTCCTTAGTTGCGGCACGTGGGCTCCTTCGTTGTGGCATTAGAACCCTTGGTTGCGGCATGCATGTGGGATGTAGTTCCCTGACAAGTGATCGAACCCGGGTCCCCTGCATTGGGAGCGTGGAGTCTTAATCACTGCTCCATCAGGGAAGTCCCTGATGGAACTTTCATTAATCGCCAGTTACTTTTGTACATCTTATCTCCTTTTCTCTTCAAATAACACGGGAAGATTGACCCGCTTCCCATTCTTCATTCATTCATCAGTTCATTCATTCAACAAACACTTACTGTAGCCAGAGAGACAGATAGCTTTCTGACAATGGTTAACCATCCATCAAACATGGTGGTGTGCAGATGTAGAAAACAAACTTATGGTTACCACAGGGGAAGGGGGGGGAGGACAAATTAGGCAGTTGGGACTAACAGATACACACTCCTATATATAAAATAGTTAAACAACAAGGACCTACCATATAGCAGAAAGAACTGTATGCAATACCTTGTAATAACCTATAATGGAAAAGAATAAAATATTTAGATATATACATATATACGTATAACTGAATCACTTTGCTGTACACCTGAAACTAATGTGATACTGCAAATCAACGACACTTTAATTAAAACAAACAAGCAAACATGGTGGTGTGTAGGTGACTTCTTTAACAGCCATTCCCCTGTGTCCTTTATTTTAGGGCTCACCACTGTATTGCTTGGTCCCTTGGAGCGGGGGTTTTCCTCTGGGTACCCCTGCTTGGTCAAGTGTCCCTTCATTTCCAGCTGCTCTGGCTGGCCAGGGCTCCCTACCGTCCTCTCCATCACCCAGCCTCCCTGAGCCTTGCACTTCATTGGCTCTAGCTCATTCACATTTTCTTCAGAGTCTCTGAGCTTTGAATATAGTTCAGCTGCTTCTACACTTTTAAAAACTTTAAAACCCTTGACCAAGTGAATAAACGCTAAAAATAAATGGTTAAAAAATTTTTTTTTTTTTTTGGCCACGGCATGTGGCATACAGGATCTTAGTTCCCCGGCCAGGGATGGAACCCATGCCCCCTGCATTGGGAGCACAAAGTCTTAACCACTCAACTGCCAGGGAAGTCCCCCAAATGGGTAGTTTTTTGATCATGGAAACGAACACTCAGAAACACACCTATTTCTTACACACATTTCCATGCACAATATTGAGTTCAAAATACACGAAGTTTATGTGCCACTGCACATTGTAGAAAACCTAAACTTAACTTTAAAAGATTAGGGGGGGAAATGCCCACAAATGCATACGATAGGAGCATGCACTATCTCCCTGTCACCTCTGAGACTTGGCATTTATGAACTCACCACGAGTTGTTTTCATACCATCACTGGATGTTTACTTCATTAGTTGCGTGAACAAGTAAAAATCATGTTCAGCTGCATCTTGGAGGAAAATAGCTTCTCTCTCTCTCTCTCTCTCTCTATCTCTCTCTCTCTCTCTCTCCTCTATTCTCTAGAGGGGCAATGGAGTCCAATGAGTGGCACTGGATATAAAGTTGTGAACAGATCACACCACATCCCCGCGCTTGTGCACTTCCAGCCAGAGGAGGGCACGAACTTTTGCTCTTTTGAGAACTATTTGTAGAGTTTCTCTAATGGTGGATCTGGGAGCTGAGAATTTAGAGGAAAGCAAGACAGGCTGCTTTCGTGGAGTGGTATATTCGACTAGAGGGGAGCTAGACAAGAAGTGAACACATAATAAATAGGCAGATACATGAGATGACATCTGATATTGATGAGATGCAAGCAGCGGGGTTGACTGAGGCCACGGGGGTACCTGGGATTGGATGCTGAATGGCCCTCAGAGGAGGTGACCACGGAGCTGAGTCCTGACGGACGGAAAGGAGCCAGGACAGCCCCCAAAGGAGGGAACAGCAGGTGCAAAAGACCAGGGCAGGGGCAGTGTGGCACGTGGTCTGAGCAGCACCGTCGGTGGAAGCACAGTGATGTGAGGTAGGTCTGGGCAGAGGCCGGGTTATATAGGACCTTGTGGTGGTTAGGACGAGAGGATGCCAAGGAAGGCTTCCGCCAGGCAGCAACACCATCTGATTTACATGAGAAATACCTGCCTCTGACCTGGCGAATGTGTCAGGGTGAGGAGAGAGAGACAGCAGAGACGTGAGTGAGCAGGCGATTTCTGCAGCTAAAGCAGGAGTGATGGTGGCTTGGACAGCAGTAGCAGTGATGGAGATGGAGCCAAGAGGACAAAGAGGTTCTGAAAATACTTTGTAGGAAGAGCAGAGAAGACTTGCCGATGGATTGGGTGTAGGGATGAGAGACAGAAAAGAATCAAGATTGAATCCAGTTTTCCTCAATTGTTTTGCCACTGACAGAGCTGAGGAAGGCACGAATTCAACAAAATAAATATATAATAAACGATATTTGGTGCTAAGAAAGAAAAGAAGAGGGTGCTAGGGACATTTTCTTAGAGTAGAATCTCAGCCACAGATGCCTGGTGGAGATGCACCTCTCAACCCCACCCAGGGCTCATGGGGTCTGAACTCCTGCTAAGAGCTTTTGGAGAAAGGATTGTGCCAGGTGCCAATCACAAGCCCTGTGCTCCAGCAGCCTCTGCTTCTGGAAGGCTGGTCATGCTAACCTCAGAGGAAATTCAATTGGCCTGGCATAATTGGATCTTCGTGGTCTAATCTAATCTGGTCATTTTATGGGCAATCTTTTTCTTTTTGATCGTCAGGCTCTTCCCCCAGCTTTGTTATTTTTCCCTAGCAGCCAGATAAACAAAGTCTTCTCCCTTTGGGCTTCATGTTTGCAAACATACTCCTTACAGGCCCCCTTAAAGCAGCCCGGAGCCCGCTGCCTTCCCTTCCCAGAGATTCTGGGTGGGGGAGAGCCTTCTTGAAGAGCCAGGGAGGACAGGGCTAACAGAGGCAGAAGAATACTGCCCATGGCCTGGCATCTCCCCGCGGTGGGGCCACACGCCCGCCCCCGCATTTTCTCTGCAGCTCACGTGGGCCCTTCCGAGTCTGTCCTTGGATCTGGCAGGAGAGCCAGCTGCCTCCTCCAAACCAGACCTGGGAGTTCAAATTATTCCTCAAATGCCAAATCAACACTGGCTGCCTCTTCATGAAGGCCCCTCAGCTCTGCCAAGCACGGAAGGAAGCTGACCTCACTGAAGTCCCCATGTGCTGGCCCCTCTGCTGTGTGTTCTTGCACTGAATCCCATCTCAGCTTGTGAAACAGGCATTCTTATCTCCATGTACATGGAGAACACTCAGGTTCAGAGAAGCAAAGTCATTTATCCTGTTGACAAGTGGAAGGAGTGGGGTTTAACGGAGTCCACACCACCTCCCAGCCTGACCTTCACTACCTTTGTGACACCTGCTGAACCCCCTCTTCGCTTTGCCAGCCCCACCTACTGGCCTTCTGGAATGATGTTCTCAGTCTTAGCGCCCACAGCTCGGACCCCACACCCCCCAGGCACTGGGGAGCCAGCATTTCGGTCAGTGCTAAGCCCACTGGTCTTTGCAGTTCCTAGTGGCCTTCCTTCCATCCTCGCTTCTCCATCTGGCCCAGGGGAGCCCGAGCAAAGGGGACCAAGCCAGGACCAGAGTGATGCTGTGAAAAACCCATTGCTGAAAATGGGTACAGTTATTGGGAGTGTGGATGGATTGGGAAAATGAACCAGGAAACAGTGGCTTTGGCTCTGCAGTTTAGGGCTGCGTAGAGCAGCAAGATACACAGACAGAAAAAGAAAGAAAGAAAAGGAAGGAAGGAAGGAAGGAAGGAAGGGAGGGAGCGAGGGAGGAAGGGAGAGAGAAAGGAAGGAAGGAAGAAGAAAACATAACTCACCACAAACTCCAGGGTCTTTATTGCTCCTAAGCTTTTCTTAGTGACTTTCCATTTTGTCTTATTTATTTCCAGGTTTAACAGATTACATTGGGAAATTAGGTCTGTGAAAACGCAGGCAGTCAGCTCAGACGGGCATCAGTCAGCAGCAGAGCTGGAATTCAAGTCTGACTCCAGACCACGTGTTTCAAAGGCCAGAGGCTCCGGGGAGCCTGCACACATTCTCCAGGTAGACTGGCCTCTTTTTCTTTTTGTAGGAAGTAGTGCTCACCACAGGACAAGGGCCATACTTTAGTTTCTTTGCCCCCAAAATGTCATTTATTTGTGATGATCCAGGATTGGTCCTGATGGTGTGTCATCCAACAGGTCATTGTGGTCTATGTTAATGCAGGTGAGGTTTTTGTTTGTTTGTTTGTTTGTTTTTTAAGGTCGGCAACTGAAAATAGAGAGGGGTGGCCCGTGTTCAGGAAGCGTACATGGAAATCCAGCCCTGCCCTTGAGAAAGGGGTCGGGCCAACCTCCGGGAATGCACAGTGGGTGGTTTTCTGTCCCTCCTTTGAGAGGCCCTCAATTTGGACTCCGCACAGCTCTTCCCCCCAGCTGTCACCAAGGAAGCAGCCAAGACCCCCCACCCATCCTAATCTGCCTCACGCCCCCTCCTCCCTCCTCCGTGTGTGTGGGCAGGCGGAAGGATACGGGGGAACGTGGCCTCACGAGTGATTTCAGTGGTGCGATGGGATTCTGGCTCATCTGTGAGGTTGCTGAGTCCCCACAGAGGTTGGGCTAGGAATGGATAACTAATGTTGCTGACTCCATGAATACAACAAGGGCCATGGGCAAGGAACAAAAGTCAAGAAAAAATAAAGATTAAAATATGTACTGAGTAAAGGGGACTGCCCTGGCGGTCCAGCAGTTAAGACTGTACCTTCCAATGTAGGGGGTGCAGTTCGATCCCTGGTCGGGGAGCTACAATTCTAAGAGCCTCGCAGCCCAAAACCCCGAAACATAAAACAGAAGCAATATTGTAACAGATTCAATAAAGACTTTAAAAGTGGTCCACATCAAAAAAAAACCAAAAAACTTTTTTTTTTTTTTAAGATGTACTGAGTGAAGGAACGAGCAGGAGAGAATGGAACTGAGCTCCCACGAGTGTGAAAGAGGGTGAGGGAGTGTGGGCAGGCGTGGCCAGCACAGTGGACCGAGGGGCAGGCCGACGAGGCCAAGGCCACGTGAATTCCCGTCCGCCTCCGGGCGACCCATCAGATGGCGCGTGGGTCCACGGGCCTGTGGTGCTTGGGGGACGGTAGACCTGCTCCCAAGCTCAGGACCTTGGCCCGACCTCCTGCCCTGGGAGCTGTGAGGGGCGAGTGGGCAGAGCTGACCCGGGGCTAAACCCTGAGCTGCCAGGCCAGGGTCACGGCGTGTGGGACCCAGGCGAGGGTGGACGGCGGGGCGGCGCCACACTCCGCCTCGGCTGCTTCCCCAGTCACCACCGGCCGGGCTGGAGGAGAAGGGCTCGCCCCACAGATGCCGGGAGAGGCGCAGTCTCTCCTTTGCTGACAGAGCGCGTGTTGAGGGTGAGGATGCACAGAAGCACCTTTGGGTGCTTCCAGACTCTTATGACCAAGGAAATAATTTGGATGTGGTGCCTCCAGAATCACGGTGGCACTTGCTATAGGAGGAGGGGGCCAAGTTCAGCCGAGGGCCCTACAAGGGCCGAGGGTGGTGCTTCTGGCTGGCGCTGGGAGAGAAGGGAGGAGAAGAGATGGAGAGGAAGAAATTGGAGAGGCAGGCCACAGATGGGGACAGTTTGCCGAGTCCTGCCGGGCAAGAGGTACTTGGTGTGGATTTTTCCTGTACCGGCTCTGTTGAAATAGTGCAATATGGTACAATACAATACAATATTGATATAATATAATATAATATAATATAATATAATATAATAAATTCCTATACCATGAAATCCATCCATTTAAAGCTATAATAGTGGGTTTTGGGTATAGTCACAAAGGTGGACAACCATCTCCACCAACAACATTAGAACTGTTTCATCACTTCAAAAAAGACACTCCATAACCATTACAGTCACTCCCCACTTCCCTCTCCCCCCACCACTGGGAACTACTGATCTAACTTTCTCTCTATGTAGATTTGTCCATTCTACACATTTGTACAAATGGAAAAACACCCTATCTGGCTGCTTTCACTTAGCACAATCCTTTAAAAACTCACCATGTTGTAGCCTGTATCACTACTTCATTCCTTTTTTATGGTCGAATAATATTCCATTGTATGGACAAACCCCATTTATTTATTTATTTATTTTTAATTTTTTTTTTTGCGGTACGCGGGCCTCTCACTGCTGTGGCCTCTCCCGCTGCGGAGCACAGGCTCCGGATGCGCAGGCTCAGCAGCCATGGCCCACGGGCCCAGCCGCTCCATGGCATGTGGGATCTTCCCGGACCGGGGCACGAACCCGTGTCCCCTGCATTGGCAGGCGGACTCTCAACCACTGCGCCACCAGGGAAGCCCAAACCCCATTTATTTATAGATTTATCCGTGGATGGACATTTGGGTTGTTTCCAATTTCTGGCTGTTACAAACAATGCCGCTATCAACATTTGGGCACAGCTTTTTGTGTGGACATGTGTATTTCCCAGTGAATCCCCTTGGCAACAAATAGGCATTATAATCACCAATTTATTAGGAAAAACTACAGAGAGGTTAAGTAACATTTTTGAGACGGAAAAACTTCTTGTGATTCAGTTTGATTATGATTAGAAGGGCAAATAAGAGGAAGTAAAGTGGAATTTCACTTCACCTTTTCCAGGACACTAGACACACCAGTGAGTAAAAAGAGAGGAGAGGAATGAGGAAAAGTGCGTCAGCAGGGCTGCCGTGAGCTCCGTGGGCCCTCTCGGGGGCAGGTCTCGGTGAGGCCTTGGGTTTGCCCACCCTGGCCCGGCTCTGAGTCTGGGAGAGGCCTTCCTCCTGCTCGCTCTCTTGTTTCAGGGGCAGACACTTGTCAAGAGCAGCGCAAGACAGTTGCTGGAGTAGCTCGTCAAACTGTGAGGACGCAGGTGGGACGTCTCTGCAGCAATGTCCCCACTCTGAGAGGATCCCCTGGGGTGGGCCCTGCCCGGTGACAAGAAGAGCCCCAAAGAGAGGAATTCAGCATAGACCCAAGGGCGGCTCTAGGACATGGAACTACAGGGTCATGGGGGCTGCTGACTCTGCTTCCCTCTGCCTCCAGGGCTTTCCCAGATAGTTCTTGGACATGGGAGGGTGGGTGACGTGCCGCCCCATTAATGCAACTCCCGTGGCTCGGCGGAACCCAAGCCAAAGCTGGTAATCATTGACCCTCAGAAGTTCCCGGGGCAGAGCAGCAGAATCCACAGAAGCGCGGGCTCTGCAGCTAATCCCCTGCCCTGTGGTTAGAGCCTTGCCCTTCTCATTACCTTTCTGGGAAGCATGCTGCTATTGCAGCCTGGACACTGGTGAAGAGAAGCCCAGAATTTAAAGGCATCACAGATAATGACACAGTTGCATCTTTCATTCAATGTATGGCTGTGACTTGAAAGAGAAATTAGAGCTGGAGGTTGCATTCCTGAAGGTGTTAATGGCTGGATCACTTTCCATGCCTAAGTGCTGTCTGAGCTCTTTCTATCCATCTGTCATAGATATGAATGGGCCCATTTTTCAGATGAGGAAATCGACACATTAAGAGATTGAATGGTACCCCGAGGGAGGGCTGGTGACTGACTGACTCCAGATTCAAACCCCACACACCCAGCTCTTAGATCCTGCCCTGTAGGCCCGTTGCTGGGACAATGATGGAAACATAAGCTAGAATATAGGACTGAAAGGCCTTCAGAGGTTCCCTCCAAACTCAGGAACCTGGGGTTCTGGACCTTCTCCTTGCATGTCTCTTGGAGCAGGGATGGACCAACATGACACCCTTCACCTGTCGGTACAGCATCATGACCAATAGTCCCCCAGTGCCAAACTCAAGGCATCAGAATCATTCCTCTATATTGTAAATCTTCAAGGTTTGGGATTCTATACGTTTTCTTAAAAACAAAGTGTACTTTCTTGTTGCAGACACTCAGGAAAGTATGTTCAGGGCCTCTAGTCCACATGGAATTCATTCCTTTTTGGACTGGAAAGACTGAATTGATGTAATACCAACCCAAACCACAGAAAACTAGAAGGGTCAGACTAATAATGGGGTCGCTGCACACATATAAATACAAATTTTGGTGAACATTAAAATTCTTTTATTAAACGTCAGTGCCATTTGAGGTGGGTGCTTGAGAGAGATTTAAAAATTATTTTATTACGTATGTGTCCAGTTTTCAGGAAAACAAACTACACTCATCCCCCAATACACATACTTTTACAAGCCAAACAAGTGAGAAAATGATTTTTTATTTGAAAAAATGATTCTTTGCTTTATAAACTTATTCAGTAAAGGATTCCTTTAAATATCTAATATTCTAGTGCATATATCATACAACCTACTATACACAAGCAATTTCTGTTCATGTACTATCTTTCGAGAACACAATTTATTGGTTTTGGTTTCAATATAAGATTTATATCTAGACTTGTATAAAGATATTTTCATTGTAATGGATTTCTTTTGAATAGAAATGAGAATAAAAGGCTATGAGACTAGAAATGCCTTTGGGTCCTTGTGTTAATTTAATTTTCAGCTATAGGTTCACCAGAAACTAGAATTCAACAGTTAGGAGAGTGGCGCTCAGGAGGTCTGGCCTGAGTGTATGGTGGAGACCTGAGAACTGACCCTCCCACCCTTTCCATGGCGGAGGGTTCCATCTGGTCCTGGGACAGACTGAATGGACTTTCACCCAAGATTCTCTAGGGACCTGTCATCCCTCTCCAGATGATAACCATATTTGTTGTATTTTACTAGGTATTTTCCATACCGTGTTTCCACCCCCAATCCTGAGCCCAGCAAAGGCAACTTGGCAAATTCCAAGCCCAACAACTGGAATCCCAAAGCCAGCAGCTCTTGGGTCACTGCAAATTCCAGTCATACATGAAGCTTTGAAACTCATCTCCTGCACCTCTTCAGACAGAGGCAAGTGACTTCGTGTCCACACTGGCTTCTCAGTAAACAAGCCAGTGGACAACCCAGGTTGCAAGAGATTTCACGCTTGTGGCTGGGCAGACACGGTGGGCTTCTTGCCCCAGAAGGTCCCTGTTTCAGGGCACCTTTGCGCTGTGCTCTAGAGGGCGCTGTTCACAAAGGATACGGCTGGGAGGCCCTCCACCCAGGTCTCAATGACCCTTTCACAGTCTGCAGAGGCTTTTCTCAGCCCTGGGCTTCCCTTCATTCATTCTGAGCTGTGCATCCTCACGTTTCCCTTGGTTTATCCTCTTCACTTTGGCTCAATCCATGCAGAGCCAACAAAGCCATGCCTTCTTTTGGTAAAGTACAGAACTCCCTAAAGTTGAGAAGATAGACTCCTTAGAAAATCTTTAGAATAAAAGCCAAGAAGACCCAACTCTGTGACTGTGAGTTTCTCTCGTCCTCTAAGTTTCTCTCACTCTGTGGCCACCATTCCCCACAGCCCCCAGGGATGTGTGGCTGTCCTTTCAAAACTCTGAATCAGGCAAAGATGAAGGGACCCCCCCTAACGGGAGTCCCTTTGCAGAACCGAGACATGCTAACATTTCCAAGATACTTCACAAAACAACTCTGAAGAACAACAAGGAAACAAAATTGAAAATACACATAGAATTAGTGTCAACTTCCAAAGCACAGGTTTCCTACTCCACAGCAAAGGCATGCTGCCACCAAAGACTGGTGAGACCCTACGGACACCTGGCTTGGGGCCAGCCTCACAGACTCCCAGGCTGGCTGTCCTGGTGGGAATATCACATCTCTTGATGCTTCCTGCTGGGTCCCAATCCAGGTGCCAGGAAGTGATACAGGTCTTTGTGGGGAGAGTAGAATTATTTTAGGATGACCAACGGCCCTTGTAAACTAGTTAGCTAGATAGAACTTAAAAACTGAACTTGAACATTTTTACTCCTTTTAATGACTTTGTATATTTAAATTTGGTCCTTCATTTTCACATCCTGATACAAGAGCCTGCAAATATACATATGCGAGGGTGACTTCTGGAAGCAATGGTATGGAATCGTCAATTGGTTATAAGACAGCTTTATGACCTCTTACACCTCTTCTGTGTGCTCTTCTGCCTTTTGGGGTGTCAGTGCCTTCCTGCCAAAGAGCACCAGGAGCACCCCAGCAGTTGAACAAGTTAGCTTGCTGCAGCTAGTGAGCACATGCACCCCGAGGAATTGTGGGGAGCCTCGCTTGAGAGAGTGTTAGACAGCACATAAACAAGATTCGGGCTTGTTCTAGGTGATTTGGGAGAGTTAAGGAAGCAATATGCTGCTCTGGGTTAGAGGTCAAGAAATAGGGGTAATTCTGTGGTCGAGTATGTTAATAAATCTTATTATCTAGAAGCAGAGAAGACCCGTGTAAGGCTAAAGCTGTTATTGGTAAAGAAGCAGGGATCGCTCACAGTGCCAGCACAGGGGGACATTTGGTCATTTTCATGGTTTGGACCATGTTCATGTTTCTGTCTGTGTTCAGACATGATTCTGATGTTGATATCCTGTGAAACTGGGTTCAACAAGAGAACACCAAGACCCAGCTGTGAGCCCCAGGACAGCTCCCAGCAACACCAAGACTTAGAGGTAGTGCCAGGCTGGCTCCCAGCTGTCTGGAGCTGCTTTCTCCTTTTCAACGGTGTCCGTAGATTGTCAGTGATACAATCAAATGCTACTTAATGTCTGTGGTAAGAGAAGAAGGGCATCACCCCTGGTAGTGCACCAAGGAAAATTCTCTCCCTCTATCCTGTTCTCACCTCTCCAGGATAAGGCTTCTGCCCTGATGATGGACAAATCCTTTATACAAACATGTTTGGCTTTCTCAGGTCTTCTATTCCACAGGTCAGGATGGGCTCTGAAGCCAGTACAGTTCACAGGCATCGACATGTTGTCAGAACTTTTGTCACCCTCTCTCTCAGGAGCCTTGTCTCTCGCCTGGGTGTCATTTCCCCACACAGCCCCTGTGACTCTGCAGAGCAGATCCTCAGTGGCCTGGGTCAGTCAGTGATGCCTGGTTAAGCTGCTGCACAGGTTTAACTTTCTGAACTGATAATAACAGTTGCTACTATTTATTGTGTAATTGCTGTGTTCTAGGAACTTTACATATGCAATTGCATTTAAAACACACTACAGCCTTTGAGAGCATATTCTTACAGTCATTTCACAGGTGAGGAAGCTGAGGCTCAGTTAGCCTAGGTGGCTTGCTCAGGTCACCTGGCCATCAAGTGACAGAACTGGGATTCAAGTCCATGTCTGCACTCAGCCCAGCTGGACTTCCTCCAGTCTACCTGCTGCCTTTGGTTCTTACCTATGCCATGAACATCCTGCACCAGGGCTCCCACCCCCCCTTGATCCCCATGCATGGCAGATCTCTATAGTTATTCAGGTGATGCTCCTGGAGCGGCAGGCTCCAGAGATGCCTACAGAAGCCGGTGTGCCTTAGGAGAGCACCAACACCCCCAGACCTTATGATTCACTCACTCTTGTTCCCAAACTCTCTTCTCTGGGAGGAACCAGGCACCTAGGAAAGTCTGTGCTGCATTCCCACCCTGGACACAAGCAACTTGTGGCTTCACAGGGGAGGGGGCCTGTGAGCACACTTGGCCTCAGGGAAAGGTGGGGTATTACTGAAGTGCAGTCCCAAATCTAGCCTGGAAGGGTCCTGAGGCTCATGCCCTTTCACATGCCCATGAGGCCAGGAAAAATTATTTCCACCGGCCTTGCCAAGTTCTATGTAAGAACCCAGGCTGAGCCCAAGTGAGCAGCCTGGTAGCGCTAAAGACATCAGAGGTGATTTCTCTTGGAATATTGAACAAAAAGGAAACAATGCCCTCTGTCGACAATAGGTCTCCATATAAATATCCCCAGGAGCTGGCTGACTGGATGCTCCTGGGCACTGAGGGTTTGCAAACCCAGCTGGGTGGCCATCCTCCAATAGCTTGAGGCCGTTTTCATAGAAAACAGGAAGTCCTCTGCGGTAACAGTTAGATGCATTTGTTTTAGCTCCTCAACAAAGGTGTGTTAAAGAGTGTAAACTTGACCTTCAGCCTGTTGCATCTCCTCTCTGGGGGATGCTTGAAAACCCTGTCCTCAACCCTTTCAGGGCA
Source organism: Mesoplodon densirostris (assembly GCF_025265405.1). NCBI lineage: Eukaryota > Metazoa > Chordata > Mammalia > Artiodactyla > Ziphiidae > Mesoplodon > Mesoplodon densirostris. The sequence continues at coordinate 120,412,610 of NC_082667.1, read as the reverse complement.
GCAAACCTGCCGCATTGCAATTATCGGATAATGACTGAGTTACTACTCATCCTTGAGCAGCTTGACAGCAGGGACTGTTACCTCTTTTGCTTCCTAGTATAGCACCTGGCATGTAGTAAGTTCAATCAGTAGAGAGTTTGCTTGATTTCACTGATTAAGAAGGCAGAGACCTTGGGCCATGATCCCATTGCATGCCTTGCTACGGTAGGTCCTCAGGAAATGTTGGTTAATGGCCTGAAGCAAAGCCATCAATTTTCATGGGAGCTTGACTTTCTCCTCCAGCACCATTGCAAAGGAACTACAGAAAGTCATTTGACTTCTGCTCTCAGGCTCAATAACTCCTATTTTCTACCTCTGACAGACAATCTTTACTCTCAAAAATGTCCTGAGCGAATTCAGGCTGTGTGTGAGCTGTGAGAGGTTGGACTAAAAGGCAGACTACAGCAACTGTTTTTTCATCTATAGAGAGGAACGATAGCCTTTGTAATTCTAAATAAGAGATAAAAGCAACATCTATTTGCCATCTTCTCTCTGGTACAGTGGCTGCTGAGGGTGCCGGGGTGGGAAGAAGGCAGTGTGATATTGGCCATGGGAAACCCCAAATTCCCAACTGCTCGTTCTCAGGGGGTTGCCTGCAAAAGAACGGCCTCTGTCCTGGTTCTTTAAATATCATCAAGGAGCACAAACTGTAGGTACCTCACTTAAAATGCAGAGGGGTTTGGTTGCCATAGGTATTGTATGCAAATAAAGCATGTATTTTTTATGGAGAAATGGAGATTCAGGAGGAAAATGTTTATTTTCAAGAATTTGAAAGGCTAATCATGGGAAGAGAGTTCACACTTCTTTAGAAGTATCATGAGTTGTCCCCGAGGCAGAACTAGACCGGGCGTTGTTGGTATCAGTTTCTCCTCTAAGTCTAGATGAGCTAGTGCTAAGTGCGCTGGCCCTTGCTGGTTCCAGCCAGTGTCTCGCGATGTCCCCCAGCACTGTCATCTGTTTACTCAGCAATTCTTTCAGTTCCTCTGTGCCCCTGCCTCTGTCACATACACAATTTACAATTACAGTGCTGCACAAAAATGTCTCTTCCAAAATATCTCTATTGGACAGGGAGCCATGTAAGTGATAGCAGACTCATTGTTTTTATGCATGCTTTGTTTAATTGATTGATCGTCCTTCAACAAACAGTTATAGAGTTCCTACCATGTGTGACTCTAATGCCATCTCCAGACCTTGGTCTCCATAGCACTTCTCTCCTCCTCAAATAAGATCCTCCCAGAGCACTTCCATGGTTTTCTACCCTGGCAGGTATCATAGTGCGTTTGACGGTTTATCAGCTTGTTTGCGTCTCCCACCTGGACTAGAAGCTTTTTCACGATGACAGGGACTGTACATTTGGTAAGTGATTACTTCCGTGATGTCTAACACACATGTTAGAATCCACACCTCCCTGTTGCTTAATGATGGATAAATAAATTAATCGACACAAAAGTGAGTTTTCTGTCCGTTGAGGTGTTTTCTCAGGGGGTTGGGGGATGCCTAATAGAGATCTCTGAGCAGAGACGTGTCCTTTGGGTATTATACAAACCACACCACATTGTAATTGCTGATTTACTGAGCTCACTTCCCCCCTTCGACTGTGAGCTCCTTGAGAACAGGAACAGAGTTCTATTTGGCTTTGAAATCCTACACAATACACTCAATGTTTGGAAAGTTCATACAAAGTCTATTTCTTGAGAATGGACTGTTTACAGAAAAAAAAGAATGCTGGAGCACTGAAGGAAAAAAATGGCAATAATATAATCCACTTGCTTTGCCAGGCCATTAAGAAGAATTTGGTAAATATTAGCTAATGTGCAGCCCTATGCTTGCTATTAAGATTTACTGATTTCAACAGAAAGTGACCTAAAAACTGTGCATGTTACATAATCCAGGGCCAATTTCTCATCTCCCAATAGTTCCAAAAATACATATTATATCTGTCTGTGGTAGGATTAAATGCCATTGTCTAAGCAAAGTCGCATATAGGCTGTGTATAATGGGACTGCCATGTGACTGGTGGGCTTGGTCAGAGGATGAATTTATCCTGTATTCTTGCATTCTCTAGGTATAAATCTTCTCACTGTCTGAGTAAATAAATCAACAGCATTGGTTAACCCAGTGCATGTAGAAAGTACCTTCAGTAAATGCCAGATTTTACAAAATAAATCCAACAATAAAGGCTGCTTTTAAATCTCAATTTCTTAAATAACAGTGACTGCTGTGTAGAGAGAGTAACATGGTATCTTGTTTCTTCCTGGTGTGATCTTATTTTTGTCTTACAAATATGTACTTACCTATGTCTGTATCATTCACCTGTATCTTTGTGAGCGCTTAGAAATCTCAGTATCTCAGTGTGTTTCAGGGAATATGCTGGGAGATTGATGATAACTAATTGTTTCTGGTGAAAGGTATTGGGCACAAACTAGGAGAAAGGGCGAGAGACCTATAGAGCATGGTAAAGGAGAGGAGGAAAGTGCCAGAACAGAACCTGTGCCTGCTGCCCAGGGACCTTAGTTGGTGGCTTGTCAAGACTTAGCATGATGGTATTCAAGCCATGTGAGGTTTGGGAAAAAAATACATACCCAGCTTGGGGCTTGGCCTGAGAACGACCAATTACCTTGGTTTAAACCACACAGCTCCACTATCAAATTAATGTTTTCAGGCTAATACAAATTAGCATCAGTCCACTGGCCAAAGCCTACCATAAATTAGGCTGGGTTTAAAAGAAATCAGCCTGCCTACAGAGACCAGCTCCCAACACTACCTCCTTGCTTTTGCCAGCCGTGGATGCTTCAGGTCAGAATATATTTAAGATGTTGGCAAGTGTGGGCGATCTGGGGAAAGCTTTTTTTTTAAAGCTGGTTGCTTTTGTGCCTGCTCTTTGCAAGGCCAGGCAGATAATATTTTCTTAGTTGTACAGGCATGGAAACCCAAACTCATCCAAGAGATAAATCAGGGGGGACTCATTTACTCTACAGAAATACTCTTTCTCTTCAAAAGTGAAATGAATTTAAGTAGGACTATAAGAATAGTGGAGGAGAAAAGCTCATAGGTTGCTGTGTTAGGAGCTCGTCTATTATAGGAATTATAATGTATGACAAAGAGGATGTGGATTCGACTGATGAATGTTGGCTTTAGAAGATATTGTTTTAGGTGAGATCCACCCTATAGGAAGAGCTTTGTAAACAGTATGAGCTTCCACGAACCTGGGGAAGGGAGAGAGTCCCCAGTGGATGGACACAAGGTTAGGGGAGATGTGAGCAGAGAAAAGGGAGAGATTGGGGAAGGAAGAGACCACTTCCCTTGGTGAGCCACACTTGGAACCATCCCCTCATACTCTTTGGGGACTTGAGGCCAATGAGGGTTGGGTGAGATGAGGGGGAGGTCCCTCTGAGTGCACTGCTGTCTGCTTTCCTGGTTACTTTTTTTTTCTCTTTTTTAATATCTTTAGAACCTGTCCTTCCAATCACCACAACCGTGGTTTTCTCATCACCACTTCTGCCTGGGGTCTTCTTGTGTTTTCACCTGGCTTAAGGCCATGAGCAAGACGTGGTAGGATATCACGTTTGTTGAAAATTTATCACTAAGTTGGTTTCACTTCCTAGTTTGTGTGAATAAACACATTTTTGAAGGGGGATTTTGAAATCTATTTTAGAAACATGTTTGCATTTGATTAAAAATACCATGAAGACATTGCCAACCATAACAGGCACACCTTGGGAGTGGGGTGGGCACAGCTAGGGGAGGAGACCATCTAGTGTTTATGACCCCGGGGGTTTATCAGCGCTGCCTGTTTGGGGGAAATCCCTTCAGTTTTGTGCTGTAAGGTGGAAGTTACAATAATGCCATCCATGAGACCTTTGTCCAGACGGTATTTTGAAGTGCTTAATTCATTCAAGGAATGATTCCATTTATGCTTATTGAATAAATAGTAAGCGCCCATGGTCTGTGCTAACAGCTGGGATAGAGGAGTGAATAAAACATGGTTCTAACTTTGTGCAGGATTCTTTAAATCAGAGTGCCCCGTCCTTCAGCTTGCGGGCAAGGAAGGAAGTAGGAAATACCGATGGTGAGCATCTTACTATTCCTCTTGGGAATCTTGGCAGCCCAGGCTTGTGACCCACTGAGAAAACTTCTGAGATCTTATGATACAACTTGACCAAACAGTATTGAGGAACTCTGTTCTAAATAGTGTTGAGCAAAAAAAAAAAAAAAAAAAAAAAAAAAAAGGAAGTTGACCAATGCTTCTCTTGAAGTGTTTCAGAGAAATCTGTTGTTAGAATATAAAATGTTATAACTGAGACACAGTGAGGTAGAGATTTCTCAGGCCTGGAAGCAGGGAACCTTACGCTCTAGTTGTCATCCTGCCATGATTAGGTCCCTGACTTTGCTGTTGTCTTAATTTTATTGAAGTATAGTTGATTTACAACGTTGTGTTAATTTCTGTTGAGGGACCTGACTTTGGAAATGTCATTAAAATTTTCTCAATTCCTTCACTAGGTAAATGAGAGAATTGAATTGAATTATAATTTCTCTTGCTATGTGAGTATCCATAGCAGTACATAAGATGATTTAGGTAGTATACTGATGAGCCTTTTTTTAATAGTTATTTATTTCTATATATGAACAAAAATGTAAATAGTGCATCAAGCTTCTGCTTTCACAGATAGTTTTGCTTAGCTTAAGACTAAATTTATTAAAGAAAAAAGGAGAATTCATTTAAAGAATGTTATCAAATAAATCATAGTAAAGGCCATAATTTGTTATCATAAACATTAAAAATTTTTATTTTATTGAAGCGTAGTGGATTTACAATGTTGTGTTATTTTCCATTGTTCAGCAAAGTGATTCAGTTACACATATATATATACATTCTTTTTCCTCTTCTTTTCCATTATGGTTTATCACAGGATACTGAATATAGTTCCCTGTGCTATACAGTAGGACCTTGTTGTTTATCCATCCTACGTATAATAGTTTGCATCTGCCAACCCCAAACTCCCAATCCATCCCTCCCCCACTTCCCTTCCCCTTGGCAACCACAAGTCTGTTCTCTGTCTGCGTTATCACAGACATTTTTAAGGTTGGGTGTGACTAAGGTCAGAAAACACATGGATGTATGCTCTCTCAGCTTCCTTTACATTTCTATCCCCCTGTAATTATTTTTTCTCTTTCTCTCTTTTTTTTTTTTTTTTTTTTTTTTTGCGGTACGCGGGCCTCTCCCGTTGCGGAGCACAGGCTCCGGATGCGCAGGCTCAGCGACCATGGCTCACGGGGCCTGCCGCTCTGCGGCATGTGGGATCTTCCCGGACCGGGGCACGAACCCGTGTCTCCTGAATCGGCAGGCGGACTCTCAACCACTGTGCCACTAGGGAAGCCCTTTTCTCTTTATCTTTAAGCAGTATGGTCTTGTAGTAGAAATTTTCTACTGACGATAGCATTATGGTATCCAGAACATTGTTGTCAGCTTGCCCAAGCAATCATTCACCCAGATTGTATTGAATGGAAGTTTCATAGACAGTTAGCTCTTTATGTGAGTCACTTAGTTCACTAGTGTTATACACATAATTTAGTTCTGTTTTGTTTTTCTTTGATGTGATTTCAGGTCGGGTGTTGACAGAAAGAATGTTCAAACGTCTTCAGAAATGGTTTGTCACTCACTTTCTTGGGCGCCCTGCGCGAAGAGCAAGGCTGGTCTCCAAAGATGGAAGGTGTAACATCGAATTTGGCAACGTAGAGGCACAGTCGAGGCTGATATTCTTTGTGGACATCTGGACCACTGTGCTGGACCTCAAGTGGAGATACAAAATGACCATCTTCATCACAGTCTTCTTGGGGAGCTGGTTCTTCTTTGGTCTCCTGTGGTATGCGGTCGCCTACATTCACAAAGATCTCCCTGAGTTCCATCCTTCTGCCAACCACACCCCTTGCGTGGAGCACATTAATGGCCTGACCTCAGCTTTTCTGTTTTCTCTGGAAACACAAGTGACCATTGGCTATGGATTCAGGTGTGTGACGGAACAGTGTGGCACTGCCATTTTTCTGCTTATCTTCCAGTCTATCCTTGGAGTCATCATCAATTCTTTCATGTGTGGTGCCATTTTAGCCAAGATCTCCCGACCCAAAAAACGTGCCAAGACCATTACTTTCAGCAAGAATGCAGTGATCAGTAAGCGGGGTGGGAAGCTCTGTCTCTTGATCCGAGTGGCTAATCTTCGGAAGAGCCTCCTTATTGGCAGTCACATATACGGAAAGCTTCTGAAGACCACCATCACTCCTGAAGGAGAGACCATTATTTTGGATCAGATCAATATCAACTTTGTGGTTGATGCAGGAAATGAAAATTTATTTTTCATCTCCCCACTGACAATTTACCATGTCATTGACCACACTAGCCCCTTCTTCCACATGGCAGCAGAAACCCTTCCCCAGCAGGACTTTGAATTAGTGGTGTTTTTAGATGGCACAGTGGAATCAACCAGTGCTACCTGTCAAGTCCGGACATCCTATGTCCCAGAAGAGGTGCTCTGGGGCTATCGTTTTGCTCCCATAGTGTCCAAGACCAAGGAAGGGAAATACCGAGTAGATTTCCATAACTTTAGCAAAACAGTGGAAGTGGAGACGCCTCACTGTGCCATGTGCCTTTATAATGAGAAACATGCTCAAGCCAGGATGAAGAGAGGCTATGAGAACCCCAACTTCATCTTGTCCGAAGTCAGTGAAACAGACGACACCAAAATGTAACAGTGGCTTTTCAACACGCGTAGAGCAAAATCTCGAAGATACCTAGTGACTAGACACATTATGGAGCAATCAAGAATTTGGGGGTATGAGAGTGGGACAAGAGCCCTTAAAATCTCCCTGCACAATGTCCCTGAACCCCATAACCATGATCCTACAAGACATATAGCTCTACAAGGCAACTGCATGAGAACATGAAATGGGTTTATAGGAAACTGGAATATGGGAGCCATAGGAGCTCACATAAAATCTTGAATAGGATTATTTGAAATCATGCAGTGTTGATGGGAACAGACAAAAATCATTGAAAGCCTCATGGGCAGACCAAATGAAACCTTTTTAAGAGTCTTCCCAAAGAAGATATAAGCTTTAGATAGGATCAGGGGAAAACGATATTCTTATTTTGGTTCTACTGATAAGAAAGAAGCCACGTTTATTTTAACATTGGCTTGTATCAAAGGAAAAATGGTCTCCTGAGTTGGGGGAGATGAACCAATCAAAGTAATAAGAAAAGACGGATGCACAGTGAACATTTGTGAGGCTCTGGCCTTCTCCAGCCCTGGTTGTTGGTGCCTTCATCCGAGTCTGGGTCATGCTGTGTTTCCAGAGGAGCAAGGGGGAGGCTTGGCCCATGGACTCCACATCTCTACATACAGGAGAGGAGCACAGGGCCCAGCCTGCTCGACGGCACCTCCAGAGCCTGTGGCCAAGCTGGGTGTTGGCCCAAGGACATTTAGACAGAGGCTAAATCACCTCTCTAGAACCTCAATGAACACTTTCCTGCAAGAAAGAATGTTTGACTTGAAAATGAGGGGTGAGATTTCTTCCAATCTGTGTTAGATGGGATAAGGGGCTTCAACTCTGTTAAAACAGTACTTCCTGATCCTCCAAGAAGGCAGTGAGGACTTTGAAGGAGCAAAGACAGTTTAGAAGGGAAAATACTGCTAATGCTTCTGAGAAAAATATATCTTGTGTTTTTCACCCGAGGGTTTTTAACTGAAATGCTATTTCTAAAGGAGAAGTATGAAAGGGAAGGGAATGCGATATGACCCCACAGTAAGGAAAGTGCCAGGTCTTCCTTCCTCTGAGGGCCAACACCACATCTTCATCAAACAGACCAATGTAATATAAGGATTGATCTGCAGGGGAAGGTTTTACTGTGAATGTCTTGTTCAGTTTCCTGCTTACGTTATTTTGAATGTATTCTCAAAAAGATGGTACCCAAAGCTGCTTAGGAATCAAAATGTTTTCAGTGTGTTGATTAATATATTAAATCTCTGAAACTGTGATGTAAGTTTGTCTTGAATCCAGCATGCCTAGGAGGACACGACCTCGGGTGCAGATGTGCCCCGTCCCATGCAGCCCCATCAAAACATTCCGGTGTGAGTCTAGGCACGTAGTCATGGATACGAATGACTTTGTTTTTGCAGGCCTGGGGTTGAGTTTGTACAGATACACACACACACTCTGGTCCTTCCGACAAAAATGAGTGAGGAGTCTCATGGGTTCAGAGTTGCGCACTTTGTCCATGGCCATAACGGTGGACACGATGGGACCACGTGGGAGATTACTCTGTGCATGTAAGTGTGTTGGCATCGCCATTTAATCTGCTGACAAAGCTAAAGGAAATCAGGTGTAACAAGCTCGAGGGAGCTGGAATTCTCTGCTGGCCCATTGTCATGAGGGTTTATGACTCTGTAGTGTCTTTATAGATGGAAGGGTCAGAAGACATGCCTTCTAGTCTGTTCTGCTCCTTTTAGCAGATGTTGGGGGATGCTGGTAGTGAAGTGATCATAGGCAATCCATTCCTCTTGATCATTAAGAGAGCAGGACAACCAGAATGTTTGCAAATGGCCTTTCTTTCTGGGTTATTCGATGGAAGATGTCTGCTTCCAAATATTCCTTTATTAGGATTGAGGCATTCTGCCCTTTGAAGTCTACTTTTTAATGCAAATTCCCATTGAACCTTTAGCATCTGTTAACATACTTACATCCAACAAAGCCCCGAGGAAATGAGGCCCTGCAGGCATCATCCAATGGTCCTAAGGGGTGGCTGGAACCCCAAAGCAGCATAAGAACTCTGGACATTTGGAGAGAAAGGGTTACCACAGGCATAGGAGCTCAGTGAGTAAATAAATTAAATGGAAAACAGAAGGTTCCAGAAGGCCAACTTGCCTATAGTTTAATGCCAGTGCTAAAGGCAGCCTTTTTATTCCAATGTGGTAAAAGCGTTCCCACCAGGACATGATCACATAGGCCCTGCTACTGCTACAGGTGTGCCATGTAATTCTTTTTACTGATTTACCCATTTTTTAAAGCAATTCAACATTTCTTATTCCTTTCAAGAAAAACTGCATCTCATGATGCTTCACCATATTCAGAGTTTCCCTTGGTACTGATTCCTCTTGAATGGGCTGTTTAGCTCTGTTGCTCTGAGGTTTTGACTTGGAGAGTCTGATCCTGGTTTAAACTTCCAAGACTTAGGTTGGCTCAAGCTCCAGTATTTAGAGTTAAGATGTGGGACACTGTCTAAAAATTTATTCCTCAAGACAGAAAAGGTGGAAGGAAAAGATCCTAAGTTGCCGGATCTAAGGAGTGAGATGCTCAGCTCATCTGTCTGTTTTCATGGACAGTAAAGAACTTCCCTGGTAGATCGTGGGGACCGTTGAGGAGGTGTCTTCCCTCGAGACTTTTCATAAAACGGGAGATGGGCCCTCCACAGGGTGACTGCGAGTAGCGGGGGGCCTGTCCCCTGTCCAGAGCAAACGTGATGAAAACCTCGGATGCCCAGAATGCAAATGAAGCCCTGGCCCCGCCCCCGGGCCGTTGTCCTCCCCATTCCAGGAAGTGTATGTCAATCAAAGCTTGACAGGGGAGATAGAGCATTTTATTTTGGAAGCCAGAAGTTTGAGAACAATGACTGGAATTTCCTCTTTCTGTCCAGCAAGGGCTGTTTGTCACTGGGGAGATAAAAGTCCAGGGGTAGGGAATAAAGGTTATCGGGATCTGCGCCACACAGAGCCCGCGTTGGGGGGCGCCGTGGGAGGAGGGGTTACGGAGGAAATCTATTTCAATGCCTGTCATTAAGTTTCCATTAAAAGAACATTCAGTTAGGAATTCAAAAATAATTTAATCTCCCCAGCCAGATGCACCCAGCTGGACTCCTTGGAGCTGAGCCCTGCAGAGAGGGAGACCTTGCATGGGGGCTGCGGGGGCGAGGGACGGGTGTGGGCCCTTCTGCATCTCCATCCCAAGCATCCTCCACCGCCCTGGATGTCCTAGAGGCCGGGAGCATCTTTCAGGCGAGTGAGGAACCCCAAGTTTCTCTTGTGCTATAGTAGGAGAAGCTTACTCTAGGGCTACTTACTGACTTCTTACTATGTCTGAAGTCCTGTTTAAAGCATTTCGTATACACTAGCTAATTTTATTTTCCCAATGATCCTGTGAGGTACTATCATTCCACCTATTTTTCACCCGAGGCAGCTCAGGTAAGGAACTTGTCCAGAGTCACTAGCCAGTTAGTGGCAGGGCTGGGACTCAAACCCACATCTGTCTAGAAAGCTTATGGGTTTAAAATCATTCATGTCTACCTCCTCTAACATGGATCACCCTCTGGGAGGACCCACCAGGGCTGCCAGGCATTTACCTGGATCCCATGGATAGTCAGCACCCATTCCTTGTCCCGTCTCATGCTTTGGGAGAAACCCCTCACTGCTTGGCACAGGGTAGAGCCCCTGGCCAGTGCTTAGTAAACATCTTTGGACTTGCCTATTCTGGGGAGACTGGTATTTCCTATGTCTGCATATACTTTAAATATCTGTACTAATTAGATATACGTTGGTTTATTTCAATCTCTCAGTAAACCTTCATTTGAGGGAGAGACAGATGTATTTGTTTTGACAGATGGGGAAATGGAGCCTTGGATAACCCTGGAGAGCAGTGTTCATATTCTGTATTCACCTCTGTGTACCTATAGCACCAATACACTGCCTCACATAGTCAATAAATGGGCTTTGAATCAGTAAATGAATGAATGATTTGCTCAAGACAACATGGGTAATAGTGGCTTTCAACCCACATCTGCCCAAAGAACTTTTGGCTAAGCTACATTATTCACTAACAGAGGGTCTGTGACAAATAACTTCATCGAATCTCAGTTTCCTTATTTGTTAAAGGGAGCTTTGAAACAGGGTTAGGAGAGGATTAGATGAAATAATCGATGGAAAAATTCCTTTGTAAAAAGTAAATGACTTTTGACATGGCAAAGTGGGGTAGGAGTGTGGGTTTGAAGCCAAGAGCACTGGTCCCCGGGGTGGACTCCCAGCCACCTGATGTTTCATGGGCAAAGGAGGAAGGGACCTGGTTGGGGCAGTGACAAAGATCAAAGGTCTCCTGAATACCGCATAGGCCATGAGTTGGGGGAATCTGAGTAGAATCCTGGTACCTTGGGCTTCATTTCAATCCAGTGGGTGTTCATTGAGGGCCTCCTGTGAGTCAGGCACTGGGGATGCAAGAATGAGGATGCAAGGATGGTTCCTGTCACTGTGATAAAGGATCCTGAGGGGCTTAAACCAGCCTGGGGGACCAGAGCTAAATCAGAGAAGTGCTGATTGTAGAGAAAGTAATTTTTTGCCTTATGAAACATGCATATAATAGTTTCCAAAAAATGGCATTGACATTACTGCTAGCAAGAAGACTATTGATTATGGATTTATAATTATTGGGAATTTAAAAAAATCTTTATAATATATCCTACTGGGATGTACCGTCAACAAACTGCTGTAAAGTCACTTGAGGGAGTTCCTTTCTCATATGTGACCATGCAGCAATCTGACATAGAATTAGGTCCCTTTGTCTCAGCTTATTTCCAAGGATGAGAGCTTGCTTATTGTTTTCACTGTTTTCTTTGGTTAATCGTGCAGAGTACGGTTCTATGGTTTCAAAATCATAGAACCAGATTTAGAAAACTCATTTCTATTCCTGTGGCCTCTCCTTTCCCTTCCTCTTATATCAAGGTAGCCATTCTCATTAGTTTTATCATGATTCTATTTCTTTTTGAAAAATATAAGCAATATACATATATTTATATCCCCCCATTCTTACAGAAAAGGTAGCATTCTAGAAACACTGTTCACTTAACGATACCTCCTGCAGATTACTGTGTAAGGACCCTTGTTGATAGATAATTCCAACACCTGTGGGCTCTCCACCCCACTTGCCTTCATTGGCTTTGCTGTAGTTGCTGGGATCTTGCTCCAGAGGCCCCCTGCTCTGCTGTTATGAGCCTGAGAGATCATGGCTGTGCCTGTTTTGCATTCCTCTCCCATTGCAGAGCGCCTGCAGGGCTTACCCTGCTTGGGAATGAGCTGGATTCTCAGAACCAGGGTTCTCAGTGGGAGCTGATCTGCCTGAACTAGCAGCTCTTTAAGGATGAAAACTTCCTGGAATTTTGGCTGGTGAGAAAGTCAGAACAGGTGTCCTCAAGAGAAACAGCGTCAGTGCGGTACCTGGTCTAGGATCTCTGCTAGGAAGAGGGGGCTTCATTCCCAGGGCTTCTGGGTCATCACCTTCTGATGAGGATCCAGGCACCCTTTGGGAGATGGAGGTCATAGAACCCACCACTGTATGTGAAATTTTGTGCATAGGTATTAATATTGAATTCAATGAGTTAAATAAATAAGATGCTACAATTGAAGTATGAAGAAAATGTTGAGGGGGCCAGAGGAAGGAGAAGGCTTCCCAGAGGAGGTGGCAGCCAAGCTGGGCTTAGTGGATGGGTAAGAGTCAAAATAGGGAAAGGGGTAGGCTAGAGGGCTGAACACCAGCTGCACACACGTCCCAGACTCATGGAAGAACAGGATGTACATTTGCTTGCGTCTCCTGGGAGGTGATGTGGTGTTTCCATGGCCACAGCATCAGCACAGGAGGGAAGCATCGCTCTGTGGTCAGAGGAGCCGGAGGCTTGGTGCTGCCCTGAGTTTGCATCCTGGATCTATCAGTCAACCACTGGTGCCCTTGCAGGGCAATGACATGATTAAATGTGTGCTTTAGGTATCTATCTCTGGTGTTGGTATTCAGGATGGAGTGGAGAAATTAGAAGCAGAAGTTCGCTTTTGGGGGCTGGGGAGGAGAGTGTTAGCATTCCCATTTCCCAGGAGGGGAAACCTGCTCAGAGAGCACATGACTTGCCCAGGTCACTAGTGATGCAGCGGGAAGGTGGGGCGAGGGCCCTGGGCTTCTGCTTTCGAGTAGGTCAGGGCTCTTTCCTGGGGCCACCCACAGACCTCACACCTGGGGGTCACCTTTCCTGAAGGAAAGCTCACCAGGAAGGTGGCAGCCAAGGTCAGCAGGACTGCTCACCAGGACCAGAGGGAGTGAGTCTGGGGAACGGAGAAGCACATCCTTGAACTGGTTCCTTGGGGACACAGAGGTCACATGCATCTACCATGGCGCTGAACAGCCAAGGAGTCTGGGAATGTGAGAGGCTTGTCCACGTCCCAGAGGTGACTTTCTCTGTCCCAGTGACATGAAAAGTAAGCGATTCACTGATGTGTGGGCTCTGGACCACCAGCACTGTTGGTTTTAGTTGAACTCAAAGTGGCGGTGAGAGACCACAATGATCCTGACGGCTTTCTCACTTCCCCATGTCGCTGGTGGTGGCCACATACAACCTGAGCCTGGGACTGCCTCTGAGGGACACGCCCTGCTGGCAGCATGGAAGAAAAGATGGAGGTGATGAAGAACAGAAGTGAAGGCAGGAAGTCCAGTGTGAAGTTCAGGGCCTTGGAAGACAGACACACTTGGGCAAATGCAGCTTTCCCCGTTGGCTGTGTGGTCTAAAACTAGTTCTTAACCTTTCTGAACCACTTTTAAAGATTTAAAATTTTTCTATATTTTTAAATTAATTTTCATTGGAGTATAGTTGATTTACATGAACCGCTTCTTAAAAAACCGTAAATAATGATAATCCCTCTTTTAGAGGGTCACTGTAAGTACAACAGTATGAAATAATACATAATGAAGTAGTATGTAAAGCACCCAGCACAGAGCCTGATACAGCCTCACAGTAGATGGTAGCTTGAGTGATGCTACAGCCAAGGAGATGATTCTGATGATGAAGGCAAGGTGGGAAGGTGAGTCTGGCCCTGTGGTTGGTCCCATACTGTGCCTTATGCCCTCGGCCTGAGCCCCACCACCTCCCTTTGCTTTCTAGTCCCAGCCTTGATCTTAACCTGAGACAAAATAACTCACCTTCCTCCCATCACTGCTTCTGCTTCCACTGCAAATGCACCAAATCCTAGAAGCTTAGCGGTGAAAAGGCCCTATGGAAACCCTGACCAACCCTGTCATCTCTTACAGGTGGAGAGACAAGTGGGTCCTGGAAGGAGATGGCTTATTCAGTGTGTCTTCATGGATCTCGGAAAGCACTGGTTTGACCTGGCCTGTGCTTTAGACACTCCATCAGGTGACCAGGGGAGTAGAAACATAAAGAAGATGTGGCACATATATACAATGGAATATTACTCAGCCATAAAAAGAAACGAAATTGAGTTATTTGTAGTGAGGTGGATGGACCTAGAGTCTGTCATACAGAGTGAAGTAAGTCAGAAAGAGAAAGACAAATACTGTATGCTAACACATATATATGGAATGTAAGAAAAAAAATGTCATGAAGAACCTAGGGGTAAGACAGGAATAAAGACACAGACCTACTAGAGAATGGACTTGAGGATATGGGAAGGGGGAAGTGTAAGCTGTGACAAAGTGAGAGAGTGGTATGGACATATATACACTACCAAATGTAAAATAGATAGCTAGTGGGAAGCAGCCGCATAGCACAGGGAGATCAGCTTTGTGACCACCTAGAGGGGTGGGATAGGGAGGGTAGGAGGGAGACGCAAGAGGGAAGGGATATGGGAACAGATGTATATGTATAACTGATTCACTTTGTTATAAAGCAGAAACTAACACACCATTGTAAAGCAATTATACTCCAATAAAGATGTTAAAAAAGAAAAAAAAAAAAGATATTACGGACTTACCTGGAAAGGAAGGTGAGAGGGAGGGGAATCTACACAAGCCGTCAGTCGTAAGCAAGCTGGCACCTTACGTTAGTGCCTCTGGCCAGCGGGTGGCGCCATCCACTTCCAGATCACGAAAGTGAAAGTGGTCTGAAGTCCGCCTCCAACTGTGAGGCAGGCGGTGGAGAGAGGGCTTCCGCAGACCCGGCAAGCTCTTTAATAGCCATTATGTTGTTTAAATATTTAACAGAGAGACATAAATATCTGGGTCATCTAATCATTACTGGGCTGATAAAACAACGGTGGAAGACTTTGGAAAAATAAATATGATATCAATGTAGAAGTTTATAACTCTAGAGAGGGTATGGTGGCAGAAGAGACACTTGTTACTTTATTAAGAAGCTCCTAGAGTGCAGGAGCTTTCCATTTTCTCTACAACAAGCTGCAATAATATTATTATCCCCATCTTATGGGTGAGAAGACTGAGGCTCAGAGAGGTTAAGATACTTGCCCAAGGTGGCTAGTTAGGGCAGAGCTGGTATTCAACATTTATAGCTTACTCTTTTTTTTTTTTTCAGTACGCGGGCCTCTCACTGTCGCGGCCTCTCCCGTTGCGGAGCACAGGCTCCAGACGCACAGGCTCAGCGGCCATGGCTCACGGGCCCAGCCGCTCCGCGGCATGTGGGATCCTCCCGGACCGGGACACGAACCCGTGTCCCCTGCATCGGCAGGCGGACTCTCAACCACTGTGCCACCAGGGAAGCTTACTCATTTAATCCTCATAACTACCTTAGGAGGAGTAGGAAAAACCCACCCATGCAAGCACAGGTCATGCTGTGTCAAAATTCACGGCTTTCCACCAAAAACAGTCCAACTCCTGTCTCCTGGTCAGGGCCCAATCCTGACCCTTCTAGTTGCTTTCTTATGAATTTGGTACGTCACTTACTCTCTCTGAGTCTTAGCTTTGTCATCTGTAAGATGTGGATTATAACCACACAAGGCTATGGAGATCAACTGGGGAAACACAGGGTTCATTTGAAAGCAAAATTCTATTTTATGGCATTATTTTTACTGCAGACACCTAATGGCTTAATTCACATAAAGACGTACACAAGGCCATTTGTCACAGGATTATTTGTAGTGAAGAAAGTCCTCTGCGTACCACAACAGGGAGATGGCGTTAGTGCTGTGTGGACCAGAATAAGGTGAGATGCTATGCTGCTTTCAACAGACATTTGGGTACACGGCGGAGTCCTGGGACATGCTGGAAAACGAAATGCACTGGGAGCGCCATGGAGCTCAGATTCCAGAGACAGCCGACAGGAGACACAGTTGTCAAAGGAGAGACCAGGCACAAGGGGTCCTAACCTTGTCAGGGGCACCAAGGAGGGCTGCCTGAGGAGCAGACATCAAGGTGAAGCCTGAGGCCTAAGGAAGAGTTAGTCAGATGATGGGGGCAGGGTAAGGAAGGATCATGGGGCGGGCAGTGCTCCAGGAATACACCACTATGCGTTACAAATCACATTTAACAAGCATAATGATTATAGACAGTGGTCTCAAAAATGTCACATGAAAGAAGTATGAACCCAAAATGATAAAATTAAATTTTATAAAAATTGTTTAATTAAATTAAAAAAATAAAACTTGAAATTTTTTTAAAACATACAATTTTGTTGCATATATACACATATGTATACATACACGTGAAAGAAGACTCAGAAGTAACCCAAATCCATTCACTCACTCATTCATTCATTCATCAAATGTGTTTGGAAGGCCTGCAGTTCTGAGACTGCTGAGGGCAGGGGGGATACACAGTGAGGAAGATGGTCAAGGGCTTCACCTTTACGGACCTACTTTCTAACGGAGGGAGGCGGGAAATAACAGTACATGCATATCTTTAAGAAAATTTCACATAATCATACAGGTCACAGGGAACATTCAGGAGGGTCAGGACTCAGAATGACTGGATGGGAGGAAGATGCTTTAGACAGAGTGGGGACGAAAGACCTCTCCCAGGAGCTAACACTGAGAAATGGCCGATGGCACACAGGCATCACCTGGGGAGCTTCAAAAAATATCAATGCTCGCCACCACCAACCCCCAGATTCTGACTTAATTCCTTAAGGGTACAGCCTGGCATTAGGACTTTTCAATCTTTCACAGGGATTTTTACAAGCTGTCCTGGTGACACTAATATACGCTGAGGCTGAGAACCTCTAGACTAGGTGGAAGCAAGTATAAGTGATGCGCGTGATTATCTGATCTTCTTTGGGTGGTACCATAATGGTCATTTTCATTGTCTTTTTTTTTTTTTTTTTTTTTTTTGCGGTACGCGGGCCTCTCACTGTTGTGGTCTCTCCCCTTGTGGAGCACAGGCTCCGGACGCACAGGCTCAGCAGCCATGGCTCACGGGCCCAGCCGCTCCACAGCATGTGGGATCTTCCCGGACCGGGGCACGAACCCCTGTCCCCTGCATCGGCAGGCAGACTCTCAACCACTGCGCCACCAGGGAAGCCCCATTGTCATTTTTTAATATTCTGTATTCTACAGATTTTCTTTTAAGCCAAGCATTTCTTTCATAATAATTTTAAACAAAAGATAACTTAGACAACAAACTAGTGAATATAACAAAAAAAGAGAAGCAGACTCACAGATATAGAGAACAGACTAGTGGTTGCCAGTGGGGCGAGGGAAGGGAGAAGGGGGAAGATAGGGGTACGGGATTGAGACGCACAAGCTATTATGGATAAAATAAGCTACAGGGAATTATTGTGCAGCACAGGGAATATAGCCAATATTTTATAATAACTATAAATGGAGTATAACCTTTAAAAATTGTGAATCATTGTACTGTACACCTGTAACTTATATAATATTGTACATCAACTATACTTCATTTAAAAAAAGATAACTTAGGACTTCCCTGGTGGCGCAGTGGTTGAGAGTCCGCCTGCCGATGCAGGGGATACAGGTTCATGCCCCAGTCTGGGAAGATCCCGCATGCCGCGGAGCGGCTGGGCCCGTGAGCCATGGCCGCTGAGCCTGCGCGTCTGGACCCTGTGCTCCGCGAGAGGCCACAACAGTGAGAGGCCCATGTACCGCAAAAAAAAAAAAAAAAAAAAAAAGATAGAGATAATACATTGTAGTATCTAGGAATCTAGGTAAAGATCTAGGCCTGGACTGGATCTAGGAAATTTGAATTCTAGCTGCTGCTGAACGAATAAATAGCAGTATGGTCTTGGGCAAATTCCGTTACCTCTCTGTGCCTCAAGTTTTGCACAGCTCTAGAACGAATGCTATAATTTCATGATTCTAGGAACTGGAGTTCTGAATGAGGAAGAACTAGCAGACACCTGAACAATTAGAAAACCTACTTCATGAGAGGGAAGGTCTGCAAATAAGAGCCAATGCTAAACTTCCAGCTGTGGAGAATCTTATCAGATGCTTCTTTTGTTCTTTCTTGTAGGTTTCATGGGAACTTCATTTCAGTTGTTTTCTTATGTCCGCTCTTAAGGAAGCACAAAAGGATGAACCATGCCCTTCTCTTTATCCCGTTTCTCCCGGCATGACCTCACTCGGCTACCCACCCCGTCACAGCTCCACCCCAGTGCTTTTGAGGCCCTGGTTAGAATCGTCCAAGGCCAGCTGGCAAAGTGCCTTCTATTCGGCCTCCCATCTTTGGCAAGACTCTACCCCATTTCCCAGGATCATTCTCTTGCTTCTTTTACTTTCCCCCCCAAAGAACACGAGCCTCAGGAGTTGGGCACTCAGGCTCTTCCCCAGCCATGCAACATTTTTAAGAACTTCATCATGGCAAGGTGAAGAGGAAGGAAAGGCAGGCGACATTGTTTGTTTACTGTTCTGCTTCCTGGTTTCGTTCTGGTTGTGGTCAAAGTCACCAGGATGTGGGGCTCACCCCCCGCTGTGTGGTCATGATTTCTGCTAACTCAGAGGACAGCCAGGCTCTGCCGTGGGCAGAGCCCAGAATCTATGCTCCTCTCCTCACTCTGGCCCCAAGGAACCATAGCTTCATTGCTGTGGGTCTCAGGGGAGGTCCAAGTGACAGGAGCCGATGGAGCGCATCTCTTCCCGGCTCTGAGTTCAGAGCTTTCACAGTGGTTGCCTGAAGTCGGCCGCGTACAAGTCTTTATACTCTGTAAACCAACAAATGCTACAGATTAGTCCCCCTGTTGCCACCCCATCTCAAGAGCCAGTTATTAAACATTTACCAGCATACCACTGAGGCTGTCTGCCAGGCTGGGCTGTGTCCGCATCACCTGAGAGGGCTTGTTATAAATGCAGAATCCCTGGGTCCCACTGCACACCTCTGGGATCAGGACATTTAGATGCCCTAGGTGATTCCAAAGACCTGTACACTGGACACTGCTTTTCTAATGACATGTCCTTAAAGGTTATTTTTAGCTCTAAAACACTCTGCTTCTGGTTGTCACCTGCTCATAAGTTGGTGACTGTGGCTGCTTTGCCTCAGTGGCCAAGCCTGCTGACATCTTCACCTTGAGCAGATCATTCCTGCTCTCTGGTCTTAGGTCGGCCCGATCCCGGGATGGGAGGACTTGTGACTAGCCCGTCCTCGCTAGGCTTGGAGGGAAAGCCGGCGAGGTTGCCAAGATTTCCTTCGGAAGAGGTTTCTCAAGGGAAAGCTGAAGAGCACAAGGCACACGAAGCCGTCCTAGCTCTACAGGGGCTGGCCTGCGGCCTGCTGCTGATGCCCCGTTGGCCTTAACGGTAGCTCTTGCTTTGATCTGGGGAGGAGAGGAAATCACTGCCAAAGAGAGACAGAGATGTTCTGAAGTAGACACCACTGTTTAAAATTCTACCTGAGCACACCTAGCGTCCTGCCAGCAAAGAGACCATCAGCTCAACAGCAGCCCCCAGAAAGGTCTTCTCCAGTGAAGTGAGGGCCTGCCCGGGTTGGGGGAGGGTCTGTGGCTGAGCAGGAGGGTGGTACCAGGTCTGTACCCGCCTCCATAGCTGGGGAGCTCTTTCTGGATCCCCTCTTGCCTCTGTCAGGACAGCACCCTGCCCTCCTGTGATCTGACCTGGACAGGAAAGGTTTACTGCATCTCCTTTCTGTGTCCTTAGGTTATTCCCTTGCCTCTCATTTTCTGCCCCCAGCCGTTCTATCTGTCTTCCAGAATCCCTCTGAGTTAGGCGGTTCCTGCTTCCTATGTCCCATACCGTTTTCAGGCCCCAGCCTCCACCCTTGGCTTTGGATAACCCCCTCTGGCTGCCAGGGGCGGCTTCCTCAAAGCCTCTTCCAGATGTTGGTTATGGCCGTAGGCTCCAGTCTCCCCACATTGACCAAGCAGCGGCCCGCTTTCCTCCATAGCTCCCCTCACCCACCCAGCCGCCGCTGGCCTTGGGAAGAAGGTGAGCTGTGCGATCTGTAGATGCAAGACGTGAAGACTTCTCAGAGGCTGGGGGAGGGAGTGGGAACACGCAGGAACGCCCCTGAGGGGATGTCAGTGCTGACCCTGGGCAGGAGGCCGGGCAGCGTTTGCACGTAGAATGGGCGAGAGGGGACCCACGAAGGGTCAGACGAGGTTTCGGCTTCCTCCTGATTTGCGACTCCCCCCCACCCCAGGTCTCCCTTCGAATCAACATCATCTTTCTAAGAAAGACACTTTATCACTGCCAGGTCACATGAGGCTGGACCGGGGAGGGCCTCACGGTGGAGCCGGATCCCCGCTGCCCCGCCGGGCAGGGGCGCAGCCTGGCACCCACGCGGCCCCCGGCGCCTCCCGGAGCGGCTCCGGCTGTCTGCCCGCCCGCGCTCCAAGGCAGCGGGGTGGATGGCCAGCATCCAGCCCGGCCGGCAACTTGAAAATACAAATAAAACAGAGGGAAAAGAAAGAAAGAATAAGGAGCACACCGGCAAGCCAAAGAAAATATAATTCCCAGGCCCGGGCAGGCTTGGGGCCTGCAGCCGGGCCGGGCCGCGAGCCTTTGGCACGGGAACCGGCGGCCCTTTGTGCTGCCCTCGGCCGCCCCCCGCGCGGCCCCGTCCTAATTGGAGAAACACAATCCGGGTTTGCGCCCGACGCGCCCGCGGCCGTGGAGGCCGGAGAGGCCGGCAGCGCCTTGCCCTCAACAGGGCCCGGCTTGTTCTTTGTGCGGCAAATATTTATTTTGGTTCAAGTGGACCCCTTTCCACAAAGACCACCTGGTTGTGATCAATAACACCTATTTTCAGATAATCTGCCGCTCTCTAGGCAGAGCCCAAGGAACTCACCCAAACAGAGACCTTTTCAAAGGGAATTGTAAATGGGCTGGATTCACGGCGGGCGGGCCGGAGGGGGACCGGGTAGGGGCAGGGGGGAGAGGAGTGGAGCCCGCGGGCCTGGGTGGTCAGGCCAGAGCTGGACGAGGCTGCCAGGTGGCCGGCTCCGCTCAGACCTGGCTCTCTACACTGGCTGGGGGTGGGGCTGCCCGGGGGTGGGGGCGCGGGGAGAGCTTCCAGGGACCTTTCTCAAAACAAATTCCAAATCTTTCTTTGGTGGCCAAGTCTTGCTGCGGAGGTAGACTTCTAGAAACTCCGAGAGCAGCTTCCTCTTCCGCCCCAAAGAGCATCTAACTTGTCAAATGAGGATTCGGGGATGCCGCAGCTGTGAGGCTTCCCGTACCTTACTTGCAAAGTGAGCATCCGACCCCCGATCTCTTTTGGGACAGCTCTTGCTGCAGGGATGCACGCTGAGCACTCACTCAGGGGTTCCCAGCGCTGGGATACAGCAGGGGACAGAACACAGGGACCCTGCCCTCAGGGAGCTGACATTCCAGCACGGAGAGCCAGAGAAATCAACAGGTAAAACACTTAGTGATGCACAGGAAAAAGGAAGCATGTGAATAGGTATTTTGAAAACTGTAAAGTGCTTCGTGTGTCAGCTCTGAGATGGAAGCAGCTCGCCCGCTGGGCCAGTCTGTCCCCTCCATGGCAGGTGTCAGGAGATGAGTTCACGCAGGTGGGAAACCCCAAGGAGACTCAGAAGGTGCTGTGAGCTCCAGACATCTCAGGGGTGGACCCAGCGGGCCAGAGTCCAAGTCCACCTACTAACGAATTGCAGAGCCTCGGAATCCTTGAGAAGGAATTGGGCTGGATAACGTCCATCTCTTGGGTTGTCATGAGGGTTAAATAAAAACTGAGACCACGCATCCATCAGTGTTAGTTTCTCCCTGCCCCAAATGCCATGGAACCATGGCATGTAACCATGTAACCAGACTTAACAGTCTGGGCCCAGTGGAGGTGCAGTATCTTTTTGTAATATGACAATTTTAGGGTTTCCATAACATAATTTAAGATTTGGGGGCACAGACTGGAGAACAAGTAAGTTCTGGAAGCTGGGACTTGGGATTCCTTCCACAGGAGTGCTACTTGGGGTGCTCCCGCACTCGGGGTCGTCCTCACTGTCGGTAGGGATGGGCTAGGCTGGCCAGTCTGGGTGCCTGCCGTGCCCTCAGCCCCACTGGGGAGAAGCTGGGCTGATCTGGATGACACCCCCCTCTCCCGGCTGCCGCCCCTGGTCCCTGAGCCCTGAGTTGAAGACAGCCAGTCCACAGACTTCAACTGGATGGACCTCGAGGGGTCAGAGTTAGGTGACAGTAATTAGCTTGGCAAACCTTCTCTCTCAAACGTTTTAACTGGGTTCAATGTAGGGTTTGAGGCCCGTGGTGGTGGGAGGACGGGTGGGAAGATGTGGGGAGTGTGTCTTAGTCGTAGGAACATAGGTGCGCTCTCCCTCACACCCCTGGGTCCCCAGTAGCTTTCTTGTTCCGGCTCCAAGAGGCTGTCTGTCCATTTTTAAGAGGTCTCCATCTCCCCCATCGCCCATGGGTGTTTTACAGTCAATTCCCAGTTCTCCAGGAAGCCTGAGTGGCTGCCTGCCTCTTACAACTCACAGAGCCCACCTTCCCTGCAAGCTGTCTAAACACTGCAGGGAGGCTCTTCAACCACATGTGGCCAGGCTGGGGAGAGGGGAAGAGCTGAACAAGGGTAGGATGAGTGTGCACGATGGTGTTAAAACCACAGCAGGTAAAACTGTTTCAAGAGTTTTCCCTCTTTGTCAGTTAGTAAGGGCCTCCATGCTGTCAGAGGACCTGCTGTAAAATCTTGAAAACTAGCTTCTCGTATCCTGATGCTGCTTTCTCCACACTCGGATGTGGCTGGAAAGAGGGGATAGACTGATTTACTTCATCTTTGCACTGGTTGGGCCAGGCTGGGGCTGCATTTATGTCACTACTCGTCATCAAGAATGTGGCCTTCTCCCTCTGATGAGATGTCCTCAGTGTAGATTCTTAGCTCCGAGTTTGCTGAGATTAAACCTGGATTCAGACAAGCTGGTGGGGGGTTGATGGCCCAGGAAAGGTTATGATAAGAAAGGGGCGAGGGACAGGAAGGAGGCTGGTGTGTCGGAATTTGGGATAATTGAATTTGCGGTGCAGCCAGCAGTTATGACCTGGGTCATCCACTGAATCTTTGGTTGTAAATCCGCTAAGACCAGGAAATTCCATGATTAGGCCAATCTTTCCATTTTTTCTCAAGAGACCAAGATGGCTGAAGATTTAGCTAGAGATGGTTTTCACCTTCTAAAGATACTGACTCTGAGTAAACTAGTATTTTTGCATTAAGATTGTTTAACTTATGTCCTGGAAACCAAGCATCGGTCCCTCTGTCTTTTCGTCACAGTTTCTCCCAGGAAATCCAGCAAGCCCTCATACTGAAAGGACATCTATCCATCTGCCCTGATTACCCAAAACGCTGGAGGCGGAAAGGGTTTCCTCCAGGGACCTACTGCATGTGAGTTATGAGGCCGTAGTTTTGACTCCAGTTTTCCCTCCATTGTCTTTTGGGCGTTTGCTAATGCAAAGCTGTGGGGCCGTTTGTAATGAACTCTCAACAGACTGAAACACTGATGTCCTGAACACGAGTATTTCTTGCCAAGTAAGATATAACCTAAGTGCACACTGAATGCAAACGTGATGTTTATGGAACCTTGAGAGTTTTCTGGAAGCTTTACAAATACTCAGGATTTCCCTCTTGGACTTGGGCAATTGCCCTCGAGGTGAGGGGCTTGCTTCTTTAGGGACACAATCTCCTGAGCATGCAGAGCAGCTTAGGGGGTGACTGTGTCTTTGGCCACGAGGCTCATTGTGGGGGTGGAAACTCCTGCTCAGCTCCACTGCCCGTCTTCACTCCCTTTTGCCCCAGACCTTCCAGCATTGGCTTTGGGCCCAAGTGGCAGCCCTCTCCTTGAAACGTTGGATCCATTGGAGTTTTGTGCCTTGGATTCTGATCAGGTAATCAGTGAAGTTTGTAAAGGTTCAATGTGAAGGGAAAAGACTGCAGATCATCAGAAATACTCTTTTAAAAGCAGGTTTAAGCTACAATTTGATTAGCTTTGCTTTTCAGAAATGAGTGGCAAGCTCATATTTCTTCCTCACACACTAAGTATCTGTGGATAGAAAATTCATATTCTCCACCTTTTAAAGTTCTCAGATAGAGGTCTGGTGCAAACTGGTTTCTTAGTGGTCATATGTTCTTTTTTTTTTTTTTAAGACAAAACTTTGAGTTACTCAGAAAAATGCTAGATAAGTAGAAGGTCCTAAAAAGACAGAGAAAGAGCAAAAGAAGGGAAGTTTTCAGGAAGAGCTGGGATGTCTGGAAAGTATTCCTAGAATATATGTGATGCTTGACTAGACGTTTCTGAAAACCAGGGCCTCCGGGCACTGCAATAATCAATGGGGAAAGAAATACTGCATCTTCTGGGGAAACCAATTGGCACCAAACACTGACTTGATAGAAATTGCCAGCAAATTATAACAGTGCTCTGGTCTTATATTTTAACTGTGTCTTCCATGTTTTTTATTTTCTCCATGTATCTCTGGGTTTAACTGTAACAAAGCAGAGCAGAGGCTCCCACCCTGCCTCTCAGAATTGCTGGGCAAGTGGGCCTGGACAAGTTCTGTCCAGCAGGTGCCATTTGACAAACAACAGACATGTATCGGATCCTTCTATAAAGCCAGGCACTTGCTAGGTGCTAGGAATAAAAAGAAAGAATTAGACACAGTTCCTGCCCTTCATGTCTTTATAGTCCAATGAAGGACACAGATCTTCAAACACAAATAGATTCTGGGGTCTCAAATTGCTGTGTCTTAGCACTGCCCCCAAACCAAAATTAATAAAATGTCATTCCATGTTTGCCTCCGTTTCTATCAGAAAACATTAAAGGCATATCCCAGAGCATTGCTTTTCCACACTCACCAGCCATATCCTCTCCCTCCTCCTGTTTCCAATTGTTCCCCTGAATAACCAGCATAAGATTTTTTTTAAATTTATTGAAGTGCAGTTGATTTATAATGTTGCATTAATTTCTGCTATATAACAAAGTGACTCAGTCATATATATATATATATTCTTTTTCATATTCTTTTCCATTCTGGTTTATCATAGGCTATTGAATATACTTCCCTGTGCTGTACAGTAGGACCTTGTTGTTTATCCATCCTAGATATATAAGTTTGCAACCTCTAATCCCAAACTCCTAATCCTTCCCTCCCCCAACCCCTCCCCCTTGGCAACCACAGATCTGTTCTCTATGATTGTGAGTCTGTTTCATAGATATGTTCATCTGTGTCGTATTGTAGATTCCACATATAAGCAATATCATATGATATTTGTCTTTCTCTGTCTGGCTTACTTCACTTAGAATGATAACCTCTAGGTCCATCCATGTTGCTGCAAACAGCATTATTTCATTCTTTTTGATGGCTGAGTAATATTCCATTGTATGTATGTACTATATCTTCTTTATCCATTCATCTGTCACTGGACATGTAGGCTGTTTCCATATCTTAGGTATGGTAAATAGCTAGCACACAATTTTAAAATGTCATTTTCTCCATCTCTCCCCCATTCCCAACTAGCTCCTAACTTGTCGTCTCTCTAGTTAATTTCCATCCCTTTCTCTCCTTTCTCTAACTGTTCTCCCATTCTGCACCGTGAAAAGTGCAGGTGTGTGTGTGTGCGCTTGCCCTTGAGTGCACACACACACGCACATCTGGATGTGAGAATGCAGAGACAGGCAAGAACCACAAGTTAATGAATCTTGTAATCCCTTGTCCCCACCCACGTCCACCACATACCTGTATCAATGAGATACATGCAGTCTTCACTGTGTGTTCATGGATCGTCCCTTTTTCCACTTTCCTTTCCTTTTCTTCCCCTCTCCTTCCCATCCTGAAGTATGTATTCCTGAGGCCACAAGTGGAGCAGAACAAGGTAAGTATCCGTGCAGTGGTGCCACTCAACGGGGCACTAGATGGAGTGTCCTGGAGTGTGGCGTTTGTGCCCGAGCGGAGTAAAGAGGGCATCCGTGGGGGGGACAGGGGTGCAGCTGTCACAGCAGTCAGGTTTGAGTGGGTTGAGGGTGGAGTCCCAGATAGGAGGGAGTCCCAGCCAGACAGTCCCAGGCCTGTCCCAGGATGTCAGAGCTTGAATGGGGAGAGGAAGGCATCCATATGGAGGCGTGGCCTGGTGTAGGGTAAGGAGGGTGCCCATGAAGTGGGGTGGCCAGGTTGGGACTTGAGAACCACAGCAGGGTTCACGTGGGGGAAGGGTGGGGTGCAGCAGAGATAGGAGACTGGTTACATGCAGAAAGACTGATAAGTAAGAGTATATATTATGCGTAATGGGAACCATGTTTCTCATTGTCGAACAAGAGAATAACAAACGTGGGAAGGGAAAAAAACTGGGGTGGGTCTTGTGGTGTTAGATTGGAAATAGATGCATCTGAGTCAACTCCAGGCTTTCGAGATATGTGTATAGATATAGAAATAACTATAGATATAAATGTCTATGCATATGAGATGGCTAATTTCATGTGTCATCTTTTTATTAATAAACGTATTTTATTTATTTATTTATTTGTTGGCTGCGTTGGGTCTTTGTTACTGTGCACAGGCTTTCTCTAGCTGCGGTGCACGGGCTTCTCCTTACAGTGGCTTCTCTTGTTGCGGAGCACGGGCTCTAGGCATGCAGGCTTGAGTAGTTGTGACGCTCGGGCTTAGTAGTTGTGGCTCATGGGCTCTAGAGTGCAGGCTCAGTAGTTGTGGCGCATGGGCTTAGTTGCTCCACGGCATGTGGGATCTTCCCGGACCAGGGCTTGAACTTGTGTCCCCTGCATTGGCAGGCAGATTCTTAACCACTGTGCCACCAGGGAAGACTCATGTGTCATCTTGATTGGGCTAAGAAATGCCCAGATAGCTGGCAAAATATTATTTCCAGGTGTGAATGTGAGGGTGTTTCTGGGAGAGATTTGCATTTGAAACAGTAAACTGAGTAAAAAAGATCCCCCCCCCGTGCCAAGGTGGGTGGGCACCATCCAATCCAGAGAGGAACTGAGTGAAACCAAAAGGGGGAGGAAGGGTGAATTCTTTCTCTGCTTGAGCTGAGATGTCCACCTTCTTCTGCCCTCAGACGTTTGTGCTCCTTGTTCTTGGGTTTCCAAAGTCAGACTGGGACTTAACACCATTGGCCTCACCCACCCATCATTCTCAAGCCTTTAGACTCACTTGGACTGAATTACCCTATGGGTTCTTGAGCTTGCAGACAGCAGACTGTGGGTCTTCTTGGCCTCCGTAATTGTGTGAGCCAATTCCTATAATTAATCTTTTCTTATATCTGTCTATCTATCTATCTATCTATCTATCTATCTATCTATCTATTTATATTTTCTTGGTTCTGTTTCTCTGGAGAACTCTGATTCACACAACGCATGTATGTATATAAAAGTCTATGTATGTATACATGATGTATATGCATATATACACATAGACTTCCTAGCTCTGACCACTTGAGAAGTCTTGGGAGCAACAACATTGCAATAGCAATGAGCACATCCAGCACCCTGATATTGGCTTCTAAATATCATTTTCCACTAAAAAGAACCAGTGATATTTGGCGAAATGAATGACTCCAGAGCTGAAACAGGGAGCCCCAAATATGTAACTGGAGGAGAAAGCAAGAAAGTGCTCAAAGACTGAGGGGAACATGTCAAAGGACATGGAGGCCAGCTTGAATGACCTCCCATGGGGAAAATGTAATCATCAAAATAAATAATTGTAAGAACTGTCATACCCACTGAATAAAATAGGAAAACACCAGTCTTTAGAGATATAAATAAATGAATGAATTCATTGAAATCTGATGATGAATGGAATATTTACTTAATTTCAAAGTACCTCCCCACAAAATACTTATTAATTACAAAGGGGAAAAGAGTAACTTTACAGTGGAGAAGCCTGGCAGACACCGTACCCTAATCACATCATCAACATGAACATCATCAATCCTGGGGTACACTGAAATTGTCAGGGGCAAGGAGAAGGCAGCGGCATCAACTCTGTGATGTCAGAGATGCCTAGGCTACATCTAATCATGAAACACCAGACAGCCCCAGATTGAGGGACATTCTGCAAAATAACTGGCCTAAAATATTCAAAGTTGTCAAGAGTCCTGGAAGTTAAAGAAAGTTGGGAGTATCCCAGACTAAAGGTACATGACAACTAAACGTAATGTGTGATTCTGGATGAGATCCTTTTGCAAAAGACGAGACATAACAGGGCAGCTAGTGAAGCATGAGTGGTGCCTGCGGATTACGTGGTTGCTTGTGCATGTTCATTTTCTTATGGTCATGATTGTCCCAGAGTACGTGGGAGAACGTTGTTGTCTATAGAAAATACACACTCAAATGTTTGGTGGTGATGGAGCATCAGGTTGGCAACTCACTCTCAAATGGTTCCCTAAAAATGTTCTTTGTGCAGTTCCAACTTTTCTATACATTTGTGACTGTCTCAAGCTTTTGTAACTTTTTAAGTTAAAAAGGTATATTTGCAATACGTGAAAGAATGGAGGAGTATGATTTACTCCTCTGTCTTAGGATGAGAGAGAAGAGACCAGGACAGAGTTTTGAATGATAAAGAGGGACTGCTCATCAACCAAGACAGTATCTGGCATTTCTGTCATTCTTTTCAACATACACAGCATTTTTACTTACAGTCTCATACTTAACTCCTGTCATAACATTGTGAGGTTGTGACTATAATCCTCATTTTACAGATGTGAGTCAAGCTCAAAGACAGTAGTTATAATTAGGGAGGTGTAAATGCTGGGCTTATGTTCAGACCTCGCTGACTGCATCCCAGTTTCTTACATATCCACTCAGCATATAGTTACTGACTAACTGCTGTGTGGCCAGGAAGGCAGCAAACGAAACAGAGGCTCTTCTCTCCTGGAGCTTACAGGCTCTTTGGGTCTGCAAAAAAATCTGGATTCAAGCTTACTA
The DNA here is from genome assembly GCF_025265405.1 of Mesoplodon densirostris. Lineage (NCBI taxonomy): Eukaryota > Metazoa > Chordata > Mammalia > Artiodactyla > Ziphiidae > Mesoplodon > Mesoplodon densirostris. The sequence continues at coordinate 120,383,449 of NC_082667.1, read as the reverse complement.
GGCATAAAATCCCAGCTCCCAGCCTCTATTTCTTAGCTGATTTGAAAACCTAACACAGCATTTCTGACAAAAGTGCATTTTTAGCATTCCTTCACAACAATCTCATTTGCAGCATTCTGCAGCTTGGAAGCCTGGTCTGCTGGGCTTTAGGGGTACATAGAACCAGTGACAGGCAGGAGGCCAAGTGGGGTGTGGTGAGAGCTGGGGATGGGGAAAATCCAATGTACTCCCACTTTTCACTCATTTGGAAAATGCCTTTCTGACTGTAAAACAAAACCTACACTGTATTGCACCCCCCAAACAGAGTGCTCTCTGGTTACCAAGGACTTAATAAAAGTTCTTGGAGAAACTTAGCAAATACTAACAGGTAACAGTGATTTTATAAATATATATATTATATATATATATATATAATATATATATATATATACAATATATATAATATATATATACATACATTTTATATTATATACATGATTTTATTTATGCATATATACTTCCTGTACAGTATTTGGTAAAGGGTTCTCCATGTGTATCATCTAATATCTCACAGGAACTCTTGCGGGAGGTATTACTCAGCTCCCCAGTTCACAGGTGCAGATAAGTTGCCCAGTAGGTAGAAGGGCCAGAATTTGAACCCAGGGCCTCTGGAGTTACATCCCTGCTCATTTATCTGCCTAAATTGCCTCTCTCTTCCCACTAAGAAAACACATGAGGTAACAGTTAAAATCCAGAGGGTTAGTTGAGCAATGGTAGGTGAGTGGTCTCCCTGGAAACTTTTTCTCTTTCCCCCTAGAGCTTTTAAGCTAAGTGTAAATTGACTATGAGCTTAGGAATTTACCAGCTCAGACAGACTGAAACAATTAGAGAGGAGGCCAAGTAAGAGTGAGAGAGGCAGACCACAGGCGTGTGAGCTGAGCAGACATTCCTTTTAAAAGCTTCCCTCCATCCCCTTTCTCAATTGGCTGCAACCCTAGAGGTTTGACTGGCTAAATCACTTCCTCTCAGAAGTGTCTGTCCCCCAAGGGAGGCTGGGATTTGTAGTCTTGAAATCAGCCGACCTTTCAGAATCCTTCAGCCAGACTCCCTGGGTGAAGGAATGCAGTGTCGATTTCAGTAGATTTTTTGTAGAATGAAGTGACCAGTGTGTTTTTGCAAAACTCAAAGTCCTTTTGGATAAGAAGAGTTGAAGCCTCTGTTTGTGCACTAGGATCCCGTCTCCCACCCCCCATTCCAGTTCTTTATTGTCTTCCCTCTCCTTCCAAAGAGACTAAGCACCATTTATTGCCTCATCACTGCTGTTGATGAAAGGGAGACCTGGGGGCGGGGTGGGGGTGAGCAGCTCCCCCACTAGGTGTGGAGCAGGGCTCAGCAGCAGAAGAGCCTTGCCCAAGGGTTGCTTCCCAAAATGGTACCTCTTCAATAGTTTCTAAGGTAACATGTTTACATAATGGGTGTTAATAATAGATTTTAGAGGAAGTAGAGTGTGAAACGAAGCCCCAAGACCACTGTTTTGTTTTGCTTTTTTCTAATTTCCTCACCAACCATTGCCTTGGCCTGGCAGCTCCTTGGCTTAGGGCAGTCAGATGTTCTTTTCCACATGAGAGTTCTGGAACCTCATGTTCTCGTTTGGTCTAAACTAGTGATAACCTGTGTGAGGGCCCACACCTTATGCATTACTCATGGCCTAAATAAACATTGTATACGTAGGTGGTTCAGTTGCATGTACATGTCATTGGTTTAATAAAATAACGATCATTTTAGGTGTTATTACATTCCTAGTGGTCACTGACCATTAACAATGTTGTAAAACAACAGATTTGAAAATATAGCTTCCCTTGCATGGGAGTCAACAATATTTTTTGGCACACACACACACACACACACACAAAACGACTGCCTGCTCAAAAGGGCTGTTGAGTAGCATCTTAAACTGTGGGGAAGGCGATTTCCATTAGAACTGCCCACAGGCTTGCCATGCTCTGCTCTGCTTGGCGTGCCCTGTTTGTTAGACTGAATGCACTTCATGGCCTCGGTACAGAATGGTTGAGTGGGGGAAAGACTGGACTAGCAGCCAGGATGGTGAAGATCCTGTTTGTCCTCTGCGACGAGTCAACTGGCTGCCTTGGAGTAAGTTAGCAAACCCTAAATCTGAGTATTTCAGGGACTAACTGCCAGCCCTCACTCCATACAAATGCTTCTAGGGAGGAAATGGTGTCCTGGTCCTGTTATGAGTGGACCAGCTTCCTAAATGTGGAATAAATCATGTGGGGATGAATTCTAGGGGCAATATTTGGTCAAAGTTCCAAGACCTTGTAAAGGTCTTAGCCAGTGCTTGAATAGGGCATATTAAGAAAATCTCTTAAAAGGGTGACCTCTCCAGGGTCTCAGTATCCCATCCTTCTCACAGCAGTCAGAAGTATGTGCCTCTGTTTTCCCAAATGACTACTTAGCAGATTTCAAAATTGATGGGAAAATTACTTGGCTGAGAAAAAGATTTGCAAAAGAATCCAGCTAGACAATTCTTAAACATCCCTGGCCTTTATCATTTCTCTTTCTATGCTTAGGCCACTTATATCAAATTTTTATTTTCTTCTTTCTTAGAAGTCCACTAGAAAACCCATACAGGTGTATACATACATACTTATTCTTCTAAAGACTAACATTCTTATTGAGTGTTCACAGTGGGAGATAGGCCATACAATGAAAATAGGAAGAAACCATTAGAATTTCAGTTACAATTTATTTTTATATCACTCTTTAAACTTTTTAATTTTGTGTTTGTTTTATAAGGTAGATAATAATAATGTAACAGTTTTATATATGCTTTATAAATTAATGTGCATACATTGAGAATATTTGCTTACGTTTTTTAATGACGGGGTGCAAGTTAAAAAATTTAACTAGAACATGTCTCCTTTTGTTTAGGTAGACAAATTGTCTAGAAGGTACTCACTGTCTCCCAGGGAAGATTGCAAGGTGACCAATGTTGTGAGTCTAATTTCTCACAACATCAAGGACTTTCCAAACCTCCTTCATTTTCATTATAAAATAGAGGAAATGAAAATGAGCTAACTAACAGTGAAACGACTTGAGGCGGGGTTCTTCCCTGGGAAGAAAAACCATCTTAAAAATCCGCATGGGCCATAAGCTCCTAGTACAGGACCAGAGGCAGCTGGGCCATCTGATTCTCCGCTGGAGTATCAGGGGGATGGCCACTTGGATTTGAGGTGCTCAGTGGATGCAAGAGTGAAGTCCAATGGATGAGGTCTATCCTGGATGGATCTGATTGCTTTGTTCTGGTTCTTGGACACAGACTCTCCATGGCCTTGGCTGTCATCCTATAAAACCCTTTTAGGCTGGAGGAAGATTTAAATAATATATTTTTAAAAATCTCTGCAAGCATTATGCACAACGTGAAGGTTAATTTTAAGTATCAATTTGACGGTGGCCAAGATTAAACAGTATTTCCGGGTATGTAAGTGAGGGTGTTTCTGAATGAGATTAGCATTGAATGTGTGGACTCAGTGAAGTCGACTCCCCTCTCCAACGCCAGCCAGAGCGCCTCATCCAATCACGGAGGGTCTGAAATAGAGCAAAGAGCAGAGGAAGGGGGAATTCACCCCTGGCTCCCTGCTTGAGGTGGGACTTTTCTCCTGCCCTTGAACTGGGATTTACACCATCAGCTAGTTTCCCTGGTTGCCTAGAATTACACACCACTGGCTTTCCTGGGTGTCCAGCTTGCAGACCGGGGGACTTCTCAGCCTCTAGAATCACATGAGTCGAGTCCTCATAATCAATCTCCATATAAATCCCATTGGTTCTGTTTCTCTGGAGAACCCTGACTAATACAAACAGCAATAAAAACCAAATTGATCCTATACTTTCTGCTGTATGTGAAAAAGTTTTCATGGTGCCAGAAGCGGTCAATAGGAAACTTCCCCTGGGAAAACCCTTGGACCTGAGGTGGGCAGGGGAGAGAATGTTGGTTGTAAATAAGAAAACGGTGTCCTCGGTTCTGAGAGAAAAAGGCACAATTTATTTAGTCAAATTATTGTACAACATAGTCTTCATTGACAGTTGTCAGCTTAACACTTAATATAGTTTAAAAAAGTCAATGATTACCTGCAAAATTATATATATTTTAATATCTAAAAAATATATTGCATATATAAGGCAGGAAGATCCCTTGTATGCACAAGGGAAAGTTTGGTTGTTCTTTTCCAAGTTATGATTGTTGCAGTTCGGTTATTTACAAACATCTCCAAAGCAGGAACGGTTTAAAGAGTTTGCCTTGATTTGCTTCTGCTCACTTGTTAAATAACAACACCAGTGATTCTCTTTCTAGTAAGTCAGTGACTTGAACGTCCTGTGTTCTTTTCCGCAATAAGTCACATTATGCTTTTTTAAAACCAGCTATAAAAAACATACAAACAGCCCAAATGTACAGATTGACAAAAGATGTACAAATTACATTTAAAAAAAAATAACGACTGATTTGATAGTAACATTGTATTTGTGACCGAGGTCAACTCGTTTCTTTACTCTTTTTCACTTTTTAATTATTTATTTTTAATACTGCGAGATATAGGAAAATAACTCTGCATAATTTATACAGTAAGTTGCCTTCTGGTTGGTGGACCCTGGACTGATCTGACAAGCGCACAGCACTTGCGAATCTGTTTGTGTTTAGAAATCCCTAGGACTTTTCAAAGTTCTGGGACCCACTGTCATTATTTAAAAAAAAAAAAAGTTATTTAACTCTCTGGCTTTCAGGAATGTCTGCATTTGCATTAACATTTCTTAGTTCATATCTTGACTATTTCCAGAGAGAATGGTCAGCCTAGTGCATATTTACTGCCCACTGAGAAAGATTTTGCAATGCCCGTGGCTTCTTAAATACACACTTGTTCTTTCTCTGAAATTCCAGTTGGGTGAAAACTTCACTAGCCTTACAACCAATGTTCCAGTTTGCTATCCACTGAGTTAGGTCTTCCTAAGATAAGATGATAAGCTTCCTGCCTCTATTTTCACTAAGTCTCAAACCAGAGCATAACTGGTTAAGTCCATGATTCTTTATCATATGAACCCTTCAAGGTCCAAGATGAGACCCGTGTGTCGATAAGTAACTGCTTTGGTCCTAAAAATATAAATCTACAGTTTCTTTCCCAGAACCATGACACAACTATTCCAGTAATCTAAATATTCAACTCGTAGGCTGACAGGAGATTGAGACTCCCAACTGGCATACTGGCCCATGGAATTATCCATCTCTTTGTTCAAGGTAGAGGAAGCAGGAGTTACCAACGTTAAAAAAAAAAAAAAAAAGAATCCTTTTTAAAGAACAGGTACAAAAGTTCTATCCAACAAGAAAGAGCATCCAGTTTCGTTTTCTCTTCAAGGCCACGTATGTCCAACAAGAACTGTGAGGAAGGGGACTTCAGCGAGAAGGCCACCGGTGATGAAGCGTCTAGTAGTAGCTGCCTAAGTGTGAGGGCACGTGGGTGTTTGGGTGGCGGGGGACATTGGGGTTGGGGTAGATGCCACCCGTGGGGGAGGTCCAGTACTGTGACGCTGCTCCAAAGAGGCTAGAGGAAGTGACCGGCATGGAGGACGGCGGGGGAGGGACAAAGTTCACCTTCTGCTGGTGGGTGTGGTAGGAGGGCATGTAGGAGATATCCGAAGGGTACTTGTACATGGACGACTCGGTGGGATGTGGCTGCAGAGCCTGGGCGATGCCGTGGAAGTCAAATTTGTAGGCATACCTCTTGCCGTGCACTTTGGTCATAATGTTTTTATCGTAGTAGTATCGGAGGGCTCGGCTCAGCTTGTCGTAATTCATGTTGGGTTTGCTCTTCCGCTCCCCCCAGCGCCTGGCCACCTCGTCGGGGTCCGTCATTTTGAACTCCCCGTTGGTCCCCTCCCAGGTGATGCAGCTGGCGTTGGCGCTGTCCGACAGTAACTCCAGAAGGAACTGCCACAGCTGGATCTGCCCGCTCCCTGCAGGCAGCGAGGCAGACAGGAGGAAACAGAGGCTCAGCCTGGGAAGTCAGAACCTAATTTCCTAAGTGCAAGGGTCCTCTCACCCTGGATAAGAATCCCTTGATTTCTTTTTATGGTCAGAACCCACTGGCCCCTGACACTGGCATGATCAGCAAGGTTAGATGGTAAGATAATCTGCCCCAGGCCAGGTGACATTCACCCAGAACCAGCTGTGTGGTTTTGGGCAAGCCACTCCCCACCCTTCTGGGCAAGATGCTGACTCTCTTCCTCTATAAAGGCCTGAATCACTGTCTTCTCTTTACTCAGTGCTGAAGTCCCTCAGAGTCCAGGGGGGAAGGTGTGAGAATGCTTTAGGCTGATGGGACCTGGACTCTTCCTTAGCCCACGTGCTTGGCTCTTGGCTCTAAACTCTACAGAGGAGAACTTGGGCAGAGAGGAAACCAGAGGAGAGGGAGCTGGTGCCTTCCCAGCCTTCTGAGCAGGAACGGCCTGGAGACACAGGCAGCAGGAGTTCCCTGGGTGCCCGTCTCACTATTGCAAGGGCCTATTAGCTCACACAGGAGGTGAGTTTCATTTAGAGCTCGCTTGAGAGTTGCTTTAATCACGAACCCTTAAAATACACTGTCAAGTTTATTTTAGCTGCAACCTCTTTCATGTAGCCAGATAACGCTGCAATACTTTCTAAAGTCAAGACTGAAGCGCCTTTGGAATACGTATTCACTTGCGTGAGGAAGATTGCCGTGAGCTGGCTGGAACTGTTTCCTGGTCCCCCACCCCCCATCTTTCCCTACTGAAACTTATCTCAACCTCAGTGCAGATACACAGGGCTAAAATGTTTGTTGTCCAGAAGCATCTTCAGCTAACAGACATTATCACCACCATGACAAGTCCTGTCCTCTCCTGTGTGCACCAGAGAAACAGGGGTCGAACATTCCAAGGAAAGAAGTACATGCTACTCCCAGGTCAGGTGTCTGAACTGAGGACACCTAAGAGGTCCCTGTGACCTCACAAAGCTATGGAACATTCTGGAAGATGACCTCTCAGGTCAAAGGAAACTCACCGGGATTGGCTAGGCGACTGCTGGTCGGGCCCAGGATCTGATATGGATCTAAGGAAACAAGAAAGGAAATTTGCTTCACTGTTATTAAAAATATAGAAACAACAGCATTAACAATGACAATACCCCAAGGGTTTACACTTTTATTTCAATATCATAGGGAAGCCTGATTTCAGAAAATTGCACTGCCTGTTTTTGCAGACCTCAGAGATCTTGACCAGTTACGGTCTTCATCCCCATAATTACAGAAACAACGTGAAAGAGTATCAGTTTTTCATACTTGGTGTCTAAAATTTGTAGGTAATGCTGTCATTACCTAAAACAGAATAGTAAAACCACTTGGAAGGGAGCTAGGTAATATTCAATCGTCATGAATAAGGTGAAGTATGGCTTATTAAATGGCCTTAAAGAAGTCTAATGATGACTGGACTTTAATAGCTCTAACTATTACTGACAACTTTACACGTCTCTGTTTTTCTGATGTAGCAGGAACACATGCCCAGAAATCAAGCAGCCTGGGTTCTAGCCCAGCAAAGTTATAAACTAAATAACTCATTGGACAATCTCTGGGTATCGGTTTTCTCATCTGCAAAATGATGGGTTGGGTTCCTGGATTCCCCAGTTCCCTTCTAGTATAATCTTCTCTGATTTTAAGCTTGGAAATGTCAACACCAACCAGAATTTGGATTTTAGCTATAAAATGATTATTCTTAATATCTCAGTTTACTTAAAACTTATGTGATTGTTTAGCCATAAAAGAAATCTTTGCAATATTGACTCATGTGAGGTTTATCTTCTTTTTTTCAGGCGAGGGAATCACGGTAGAGACCTGGATCGCAACTTGGCCATGCTATCGTAAGTTTGATACTTTACAATTTTCATAATTATAATTGTAATTTTAAAAATCGACATGATTTGGGGGGTTTAGCTTACAACCACAAATTAACTTGAAGAGTCCTTAAGACCTCTTAGTCTACCCCTTTTTATCCACACAGTATGACAACTAAAATATTTTGGGCAAGTAATGTCTAATTTCGTTGTTGTTGGGGATTCTTTAAATCCCCTATGTCAAGTCCTCTTTGTCTGACTTGTGTTTCACAGTCAGCAAGTTCTCAGCCTTCCTGAGGAAATGTAGGTCAACTTTCTCTCACTTATCTTCAGTGGAGATGGAAAACCATGTCTGGCCATCCCAGAGCAGTGCCTTGTTTGGAGCTCACTCTTAGCTGTGTCCCACAGAGAAGACCAAGCTGGGCTTGGAAGGGGCACAACAGCTGTCTTCAGATACATGAAGGACCTTCACAGAGAGTGGGAGGAAGACCTCTCCTGAGGGCAAACTTGGAAGCTTGAATGGAAGATACAGGGAGGGGAACTTTGGCTCACATGGTGGAATTGAGCCTAGCCAGGCAGTGAACTCCCTGTTGCTGTAGGTATTCAAGTGGAGGTGAGGTAATCATAAGACTGAGAAGTTACAGGAGGATGTTGTAGACCTAGATGTCTCTAGGTTCCCTTCCCATACTAAGAGTCTCCAATTCCATGGTTTTAACAGTTCCTCTGCCTTAGTTAAGTAGAGCCACCACAGGGAACATTTGGTCAAGCAACTTGAGAGTCTGGGATGGTAGCTCTAGTTCTCCCATAAACCAGCCGTGTGATTTTTCACAAATCACTCCACCTCTTTGGGCCTCAGTTTCTTTAGTTTAGAACACGAGGCATGTTAATCTTTAGGCTCCTTTCACCTCTGATATTCCAGGAGTTTCTATGTGATTCCAGTGTCAGGTACCCAATTCACAGGTCTATTATAGTGTCAAATATAGGATTCTATGAAAGACACAAATGCCGTATATTGTCTAAATCCTCCTCCGCTGACCATGTGGGACCAAGGGCCACATAGGAAGCAAAGGAGGGTTCGCACATCATGGACAGGTACCTGGTTGGGGCCGCTGTTCAGTATTCTTACTCATTGTTTGTGCTCCTGCAAGGGGGGGACCTGCAGCAAGAAGAGAAATACAGTAAGTGGGGCCATTCTCCACGAGGGGAGGGAAACACCTCATCCAACACCCCCCGCCCCGGAAGGAGGACAAGTGTGCTTTCTCATTCATTCATTTGCTCACGCTACTCATTTATTCATTCTATTTCATAAATATTTATCCAGAATCTACCCTGTGCCAGCACTGCTCTCGATACTAGAGAACGCAGCACTGAACCAGTGGTTCCTGCTAGAACTTATGTTTTAATGGGGAGACAATGATAAACAGCAGTAAGTATGTAGAAGAGCATGTCTAACGGTATTGGGGCTGCGGATTTCATTTTTAATGAAAATTTAGAAAGGTCCTGAAGGAGAAGGTGGCATTTGAGCACAGGTCACCTGCTCCTGTGTTTCCATGTTTTTGAGCTCCCCTCCATGGCACCTCTTAGGTACACCCTTTCCACCCGTCATCACGTCTCCATGTTAGAGCTGCGTTGCTTCTTGCACCGTCTATGGACTCATCTGACCGGCGTGCTCACCACTTCTCTCTCTTCCCACCGGCCCATCAAATGCTATTTAGCCAGTTTCATCTCCCTAAAACACTACATCCCACCATCCGAAAACCTTAGTGACTCACTGTCGACTGAAGCATTGAGGTCTATCTTCCTGGCATCTTTGCGCCCCCTTCCTCACCTTTCCAGACTTGTTTCCCTTCATGCATCCTAAACCCCAGGAACCCAAGTCCTCCTGACTGTCAGATATGTCAACCTTGATGTCTTTCCCTGGCCCCACCTCCCCTGGGAGGCCCAGTCCTCCCCACCACTGCAGGTCCAAATCCTGCCTCTCCTTGCAGAGCCAAATCATATGGCCCCGGGTCCACTTGGCCTTCCTGACACTGCCCAGAGGGAAAGAGTTATATGTGTGCATGACTCCTCTTCCCTGCTTGAGAGATTGGTCCATGTCTGATTCAACACTGTGTACCCCATAGGGCCAAGGGCTGGGGGCAGAGTAAACAAATAATGCATATTATTAAAAGGGATGGTGGTTATTGCTGGCATTCGTTTTTAGTCCCAACCTCTTTCTTGAAAGAATTCCCTTCACCATCCATTTCTGTGCTTGATATTTTACTTCCTAGAGATAGCAAGATTGACACATGCTGGGTCAGGACCATATGAGTCAGTCTTTCCTGCTACTCCCTTAATGGGAGATTTTGGGTCAGATTTCAACACAAATTGAGTGTCAGACCCCTACCATCCCCTCATCAGGTTATCCTCCCTCTCAGCCTTTCATGAAATTGGGGTAGAGATGTTGGTATAACTACATCTTGACAATTAGAAAAGCAAAGTCATAAAGGGTCATTATCATAACTTAAATGACAGAGTCCGAATCTAGTGATTTTTCATTCATACAGACCTTGTCATGAGAGAAACCTTCCAACTTCAAAAATTCTAAAGCCAAATGCAATGAAACAAAACTCACAGGTCTGAGTGAACATCCCATATCTTTCCAGGACTAGGTATCACTGACAGGTCCTACATTGGCAATTAATTTTGATGGCCATTCAAAAAGCAGGAAAACAAAATGCTCACTCCTATCCTCCTTTATCTTATGACCCTGTTCTCCACCCCGTCCTCAGAAAAAGGTTTTCTTCCCAAAGAATAAAGTGACGTTTACTTACTTTTGTTGAGACCAGAATTCATGTTATTGCCCCATCCTCCTCTCCTGACTGAGTCATAGGAAGGGTCTAATGGAAAAAACAAATAGAGGTACATCAGCATCTCCTGCTCTTTAGAAAGGTTGCATGAAGATTATCGTTTAGTGGCCTGGAGAATTCTGCAATAACTTTTCAAGCATCACTAAATTCCAGAAGTGTACTCTTCCCCTGGGGCAAAGGGGAATGAATGGGAGGAACATTGACACACTGATTGGGAGCCCAAGTAATGGAAAGAACCCTGAAATTGAAGTCATAGGGCTGGTTCAAATTCTGTCTTCCACCATTTGTTGGGAGACCTTGGATGAATCCAGACATCCTTGGGCCTCAATTTTTTAAAATACGGAAATAAAAATTTACATGATTTACCTACCTTACAGGGTTGTGCTGATGTTATCAATGGAATATTTGTGTCCCCTGCACAAATTCATACACTGATGTCTAATCCCCCCAGTGGGATGGTATTGGGAGGCGGGGGTCTTGGGAGATAATTAAGTCATGAGGGTGGAGCCTCCATGAATGGGATTAGTGCCCTTATAAGAAGAGGTCACAGAGGTAGCATGTCTGCCTGCTTCCTGCCATATGCGGGCACAAAAAGAAGTCAGGTGTCTGCAATCCGAAAGGGAGCTCTCACAAGAACCTGACCATGCTGGCACCCTGACCTCAGACTTCCAACCTCCAGCAGTGTGAGAAGTTTGTTTCTTTTGTTTGTAAACCACCCAGCCTATGGTATTTTGTTACAGCAGCCAGAACGGATGAAGACAGGTAATGATCAAATGAGATAGCATATGTGAAGCATCTTATAAGGCATTCTACAAATATCATCTAAGTTTAGCAAGAAAAAAATATCCGAAGCTGTATAGCAAAGCTCTTTAAGCAGCTCTGGAGAGATGGGTCACGTCCAGATTAAAGGCTCATGGGCAGACTGTCTCACAGCCCCGGCCGTGAGGACCCTGGTGGTGGCTCCAACCCCTCACTCCAGCACACTGATGCTGTGGGCACGTCTGGGCTCTCCTCGGCCTCTCATGCTTTTTTGTTGATAGTGAAGAGGGCTGGGTAATGACCACAGAGAAAGGAAAAAGGCCAGAGATGTGACTGGAACCAGAAACGAGGGGCTGGAGAGACGCTTCCTGCCTGGAAGTGCAGAGAGGTTTCCAGATCGCCTTGGCGGACACTCCATTGACATGGAACATTCGTGATCCCAATCCCTTTCTTGAAAGAATACACATGCCTCCCTAACCCTGCTCAGAAATTGCTTAACCGACTGGCTAGAAACACCCTCTTTTCCTTTCTCATGGTGTGAGTCCCATTGAGACACGGAGCAGGAATAGCAGAAGAGCTTAAGGATACAGAATGATGACTTTCAAAGTCTTTCCATGGACAACAAAGAAACCATAAAAAACATCTGAACAAATGGAGCACAAACCTCTTCAAACAACGGTCAGGCGGGGTGAAACACAAACCATCCCCCTCCACCCCTTCTGAGCCTCTCAAACGAATTAGAATAAGAACTGCAAAGACGGACCGGCTGGTCCCATGGCTTGTTCTTGTTGTTTCTGGCTAAGAAGAACCAAAAGACAGGAATGATTTCCTTGTGGAAAAATCCACGTGCGGATGCACATTCCTCCTGGCTCTGGAAAAGCCAGTGCAGTTTTAAAATTACAGTCTTTAGCAATTGGCATGAAAAGCAAAACAGAAAGTGAGGGGGATGCAGATGGGAGGAAGGGGAGGGAAGGGGGCAAAAGAGAGACAAAGCTCGGCTCGTTTGAGTCGTCTGTTTTTATTTTTCTTTGACTTTTTTTTTTCCACAATTCCTCCTGCAAATAGATTCTTGTGCTTGCTTAAAAACAAAATAAAACAAAAACAAACAAAGAACCTAAGTTGTTTTCAAGCTGGGGATGCGGTTGTAGGTTCTCATGGGTATCTTCTGGGTTGGCTTGCAGGGGTCTACAGAGTGTGTGCAAGGCTGGGGTATCCTCGAGGAAAGGCCGGGTTCTTCCAAGATTTCTCTTTGGTGGAGGGGGATGCTGGTTTGGCCTCCAGCAATTTATCTGGGACTGATTTCTGCCACGTATTGTGTGTTTGGCTATACAGTGGATGTGAACGAATATGACACAAGTCCCCAGTGCTTACCTTTAAATAGGAGACAATAACAGATTGTGAAGAAATACGGGTCGTGTACCAAAGGAGTGCTGGAGATACTGGGGGTGAGGGAGGGAGAGGCTAGTGTGACTGGGTCTGGGGTGACTTGAGCGAGGCCTCTTTGGGGAGGAGAGAGTGCGCATTCCCGGCAGGCATATGGCGGAAGTGAGCGGCGAGATGCGAACGTGTCGGATGTGCGAAACCATGCGTGGGGCTGTGGGACTGCAGCGGGGGGACACGGAAGAGAGGGCCGAGGCCAGGGTCATGGCCAGGTCCACGGCCACTCAGCCAGCTTAATGGCTCTGGGTTACAGGCCATGGAAACCAGGAGAGGCTTGGGGCAGGTGGCAATACCATGAACCCAGGGTGTAGTGGACAGTGCAGCTCGTGGTGATGTGTAGGATGGATGGATGGGGTGGGTGCCAGGGGAAGGAGGTGAACCTAGCAGGAGCAGAACAGAAAGTGGAATAGAAAGTGACAAATTCATGAAAGAGAAAAAGCAAATCGCTAAGTTCCAGGAATTGGTGTGTGTTATCTGAAGTTCTGACTTGACTTCTGACTTACTGCACTGATAATATCTCTGACTCAGAGTTTTCTAATCGCGTTTCTTCTCAATTCTTAGTTTACCGGAGGCTTCCATCCTCTCTTCCATCTCCTCTAAAGCTATGTTATATTCGTTCAGAAGAACCTTTTTTCTTAGTCCAAATTATGGCTTTGGCTATAGTTATCCTTGACTTCTTGCCAACTTTTCCTCCTATTCTTTTATTCTAGCTCTGGGGGCACTGCAGATAGGCAAAAGTTAGAAAATGGTTGGAAGAATTCCCTCTAACCAACAGAGGGTGGGTGGTGGCTGGATTTTTCTCTGAGTGCCCAATCATGTTGGAAGTTGATGCTTTATCAGAGAAGTGTCTGGCAGCCCCATCTTTCCCGTGATGCCTTGGGGGTTGGGGGGGGAAGCCTGACCGGGAGGACTTTCGAGGTCCCAACCAACCTTAAAGTCCCCTAGTAGGTGAAAAAAGCAAGGGACAGAAACAGAGAGGCCACCAGCAATCAGCCTGAACTGTGTCCCCCTGTGGAGTTAACAGAGCAATAAACAGCAGCAGGCCATGCCTTGAGCAGGCGTCTTTAGCCAAGGGTCCCGGAGCAGTGTGTAGAATCAGAGCAGCAAAGACCACAAGGCTTCCTCCCATGTGCTCTTTCATTCCTACCCACCTGCATGGAAAATCCTGCCACTGGTACCTGAGTCTACAATGAACACCTGGGTCCATTTACTGGGGAGGTTAACAGACGCTCTCTGTGGACCCTGGGGTTTGTGGGGTCATCTCCTAAATTGAAGATTGACATGAAAGCCAGTGTTTTTGGAGTAAGTCCTACTGCAAGGACAAAGCTGAAGATGGAGAAGGCCAAGGTCAAGAGCTAAGGTCTGGCATTCTGCCTTAGAGATTGGAAGTACCGAGGCCACCTTGCAGATTAAATTAGATATCCAAGCAAACAGCTGGCCCAGTGCCCAGCACAGCATCAAACTCGGTAAATATTAGCAAGTAACATTATTACTGTGTTCGCATCATTAAATACCTTAAACTGTTCAAACCCAGAAACACGTTTGCCAGCCCTACCAAATACACATTAACCCCCCTCCCTTGCTTCCATCCCCCTTACCCTGCTCTCCTTCTGATTTTTCCACTTATCACCTAATTTAATCAATAATTAATCCATGATGTTTATTGTCCACATCTCCCACCTGAATGTCAGGTCCATAAGGGTAGGGACCCCTCTTTTTATTTATTTATTTATTTTTTTGCGGTACGTGAGCCTCTCACTGTTGTGGCCTCTCCCACTGCGGAGCACAGGCTCCGGACGCGCAGGCTCAGTGGCCATGGCTCACGGGCCCAGCCGCTCCGAGGCATGTGGGATCCTCCCGTACCGGGGCACGAACCCGTGTCCCCTGCACCGGCAGGCGGACTCTCAACCACTGCGTCACCAGGGAAGCCCGGGACCCCTCTTTTGTTCTCTGATAGAACCAAGCACCTAGAACAGTGCCCAGCCCAGAATAAGCACCCCATAAATATCTGTTGAATGAATGAATAACTGGGCCGATATTTTCTCCTTCTTGCTAAATATACATGCTTCCTCTTGTTGTTCTCTATTTTCCTAGCTGGAGAGAATTCAAAGCCTCTACCCCAGCTGCTCCCCACTAAATGAAGTCTTCAGGGGATTCCAGTCTGGGTGATGGGTGATGGATGAGTATAGACTGTTAACCCTGGCTGCCCTCTGAGCAGAATGGACAACAGTCCATGTATGACAGGGCGTAGGCTGAGACCTGTCCCCACAGGAAGCCCAGGACTAGATGCCATTCATTCAAGTGGCCTGCTTTTTGTTTCATATATGTTTTAACAACGTCATTGTTGAAATGAGGGCTTGTTTTCCTCCTAAAAGTCATACAAGTGAGAACGCAGCAGTGTGGTCAGCTCTAGTCCCAGACACACAGACAGAAATATGTCTACAACCAACACGAAAAATCCTGGACCCGGAGCTACCCAACGACTCATATTCCTGCACAAACACTCTTCCTCCCCGGGCCCGACGCCTGGCTGTGCCAGAGCTCCCTGACCCTCGGCTGCCGGACAGCACGTGGGTTGCTCTCCTGTGGGGTGTGCCTGGCCCACAAGGCAGCCTGAGCATGCCCTGGGCCCCCCACCCTGAAAATGGTGCATACTGTCTGCTTTCTGAGAACTGACTTCTCAAAACACACACTTAAGGGAGTGGCCAAGGGCACAGAGGGCAAAAATGTGACCGTTAGGGACCCACAGAGCAGCTGGTCTCAGAACTTCTGGGTGGCGGCAGACGCTTGAGCAGCAGAAAATTACCCCTGTTCTGACTCTCACTTTGTACTTCAGTGAATGCTGGTACCCCTGGCTTGATGATGAATCTTACTGTGATGCTTTTTCAGAGGAGTCTTCCCAGAAGGGCTTTGCCTGGAGCTTATGGTTTCAGGCGGTCCTGAGATCAATTTTTGCCAAAGCAAAGAGAGACCAGAGCCTCATTCTGGGGAATCTGGGCGCTCCCAGGCATTGTGGGTAATTCAGCTTCAAGTATATAATGGTCTGAGCAGTATCTCCATCATGGGATGCCTGGTGCGGCTGACTTTGACCCTAAATGCCCTCTTAGATTCCAGGAGAGCCTCCTGGGGTGGAGAAATATGAGCTTGGAGATTTTTTTCTGAAAAGTCCTTGTTGGAAGGGGAAAACTTTCTCTGGACGTGACTTTCTCACAGACATGCCAGTGTTAACTCAGCTTCTGTGTGAAGCTGTTAAACGGGTCCTAGAAACCTGGCCAAACATCTCAGGAAAGACATCTCTTTCTGCTCTGATGCCGACGGTTCACTGTCTGAAAGCCCAGTGTCCCAGGCAACGCGCAGCTCCACACTTTGTCATGCCCTCACCTGGAGGCCAAAGATGCAGAGACACCGGCAGAAAAGCCTCTCTCTTCATCCCGTGTGACATGAGACCGTGCTCTCGACTACTGGACAGAAAAAGATGAATTTTCTCTGAGACTTCTCTTCGAATTTCTGGTTGGAAGTACCTAGTCCTGTTTTCCTTGGAAAGGCCAGCTTCTGAATGCAGACCTTTCAGCAGAAGAATGGGCAAGGCCGCCCCTGCTCAGGGCAGAAGCTTCTCTCAGTCCGATCCAGACCTCTTTTCTTGGAAGACTGATGATGCCAAAGGAGAAAAGCTCTAATAAAGGGGACCCCGAACCCAAAGCCCAAACTTCCCAAAAAAGAGCCAAGTCCACCAGGAGGAAGACCCATCGCCCAGACTTTCCCCCATACAGGGAAGACTGTACATGGGGGCAACATCCTAGCTGTAGGCAGAGGACGAGCGAGATGTTCCTCCAAACCCCTCCTCCCTCTGAGGCCCTGGGTTAGAAGAGGCCCAGCTTTTGAGGAGAAGCAGGGCCCAACTGGCCACCAACCCCATTCTGCTTCCCTCTGGGCTCTCCCTCCTGCGGTGCCCACCCGGGACAGCCTTCCCTGCTTCCCGAACCTTCTGAACTTAGGGCCAGCCCCTCATCTGCCGCTGTCTCCCTACGACCCCTGCCGGCGACCACTACCAGATGTCTGACCGCTGGCCTGGCCTCCCACCTCCAAAGCTGTGCAAAGGCGACTGGCACCCCGGCTGTGGAAGGTCGTGGAGGGCGAGGACGCCCTGGTGCAGACATCCTTTCTCTCTGGCAGGTCGGTGGTTACGATGTGGCGTTTAGAATCAGTCCACCCTGGGATGAGACCCCAGCTCAGCCATTTACTCCGCCAAACAATCTCTGTCAAAAGGTTCCTCTTTTTGAACCCCAGGTTCTGCTTCTCTAAGTTAACCTTAAAAACGCATTCCAATATACCTTAGGTGCAGACAAATACTGTTTGATTCCACTTATACGAGGTACCTGGGATAGTCAAATTCATAGAGTCAGAAAGCACACTGGTGGATGCCAGGGCCCCGGCGGGAGGGGGAATGGGGCGGTAGTGTTTGCTGGGGACAGGGTTTCAGTTTGGGAAGGTGAAGAATTTGGGAGGTGGATGATGGTGAGAGCTGCACAGCCATGTGAATGTACTTAGTGCCACTGAACTGTACAGTTAAATATGGTTAAAATAATATGTTTTATATTATGTGACTTTTACCACAATAAAAAAAGGATTAATAACAAATGCTTTATAGGATTGTTAAGGGGATTAAATAAGCATTCGATAAATGGCAACTTAAAAATATACACAGTATACACGTAGTCTATCCCATCTTGCTTGCACCTCTAAGATGCTGACCTTGGTGAACTGAGGTTAAAAAGTCATTACAGGAGGCCCTGAAAATGAAGAGAAGCATAAAGGAAGAATAATTCCCGTGCTCCGAGATCAGTGATTCCCAAATCAGAATAAACTCTGGCTCTCTTTTAGAAGAAGAAATGGATTATCCTGTATCCCAGTTTAGAATCGCCGGTCGGGAAGCTGGCTCTGGCTGGTGGCTCTGGCTGCCTGCTGGTATATTACCAGGCTGAGGGTTTACCCGGCATCCTTCCTGCTCCCCTGACTGTCGGCTCCCCCAGCTCCCTGCCCAGCCAGCCCTGGAGCTCCAAGTTGGGTCCTCACCTCCTTTCAACCCCGTCTATAAGGGCAGCTCGGCCTTTACCTCAGGGGCATCTTATGTTCTAAAGAGCACCAGAGGATCTTGGCTTCCACGGAGATCTCAGGAGGAGGGCAATATCTAGGGAAGGCTTTCCTTAAACTTGGAACGCACAGAAAAAAAACATCCTGGATCAGATTTCCTTTGCTCAAGGATCTTGTCCTGGAATCCAAACAGCCCCCTCGGCCTCAGAGCCGGCCCCGCTGCGTGGAGGAGAATAAAACTACTGTTTAAGATATTCCACGTGCAAAGGGAAGAAAGGGCACGTGAGAGAAATGCTTGAAAAATGGATAGCTTTCAAAGATGAGAATTTGGAGAGGCCAGTGGCACCCTTGTGGGCACATCCTCGCCACGGTCTCACGAGGCTCCCCACCAAGCCGGGACCCTCCCTTGACTTCGTCCCTCCCGTGGGCTCTGTGTTTAAATGACGCACAAGTCTAAACGACCTCTTTATTTTGATAAGGCCTCAAAGTGGGATTTGGGGGCCAGCCTTGTGTGGAAAAGCAATTTATACTGACTCAGTTAATTGGGTGTTTGCCCAAACTCCCCTCCATGTTGGGTCATGCAGACGCAACTAAATGGCAGCCTTTCTGGGTCAAATCTGCCTCAGGTTTAAGAGGATTCTGGGTCAGAAAAAGAAAACCTAACAGCTGACTTAGGTAAGAGGGCTTGACGATGAATGAGAAGCAGTCTGTGTTCAGCCCCCTGGGCTCTGCTGAGAGCCCGGATCTGACCCTCTCCCGTCCGCGTGCCTTGGCTGGGTTGCCCTCCCTCTCTGGCGATACGGGATAGTCTTGCATCTGTTGCATGATTCAGCTTTTGCATCTTTTTCTTCCAGAGTTCTGCAAAGGCTCACCGGTGAAGGTCTCGTGTTTATTACCCTCATCTTGTTCAGCCCCCTGCTGTAATTCTTTGTGCACTTATGCCCCTTTCTTGGTGAGCATCTTTGGGAAGAGACGGACTGTATCTTATCACCTTGTTTCCTTCTCTTGCCCCCAGGTTCTTCCTCTTCCCAGCACCAGCTATTGGGCTTCACTAATACCTCACATTCATTCATTCAACAACATTTTCTTGAATGTCTACCATTGTGCTAGACCCTGTTCTATGTGCTGAGAATACAATGGTGGCCAGACATACGTCCTTGCTCTGGGAGCTCACATTCAAAACAAATAGTAAACGACATTGTATATAAGAAGGTGGTGAGTGGTATGGAGAAAAAGAAAGCAGGTAAAGGGGAGCAGGTAGTGCTGGGACAGGGAGGGCCTCGCTGGCAACACAATTTGAACAAAGACTTGACCTATCTAATGTTATGAAAATCAAGCTCTCCATAGTGCCATACTTTTCTTATGAAAAGTGCCTGGGTCGCCCCACACTGATTTCAAAGCCCTTCTGGGAAGGCAATCCCTTGTTATCAGTTCTTTACCTTGTGAGAATTACTTTATGTTGGAAGACGAAAAAATAAGCTAAAAAACTTGACAGTATCGTTTTGATGTCTGGGTGAGAGACAGTAAAAGGCGAGATGAGCTTAGTCTATTAAAGAGTTCACCAGTTTGGGCATATTTAGAATCAGGGTAATTGCCAAATCTGTTGTCTTAGAATCACACTGACTTAGGAAGGCCATTCAAATGAAGAAACTTAAAATCCCAGCACTTCCTATGATTTGTTTTTGACCTGTCTCTGAAGTGTTTTGCAGGAAAGGGCGTTTCTGAGGGGTCAGTGTGATTGAGAAGAGGACAGGTGAGTTCTCCCTGAAGGAACACTCCATCTTTGTGGCCCTGGAACACTCCCACCTCTGTGTCCTGCTCCCACACATCAAAAAGCACAGGAGTTAAAGACAACCATCAACTCTGGGCAGGTGGAATGTGGTCTCACTTATATAATAGAATCCGAGGTTTCTTTTCAGGCTGGAGGGGACTTCAGACATTATCTAAACCAGACATGCAAATTAGCACAGGCCTGGAGGCCCAAAGCCTGAGAGAAAGCATATGTAGCCATATAAGAATTTTAATAGAAATTGAAAGTATGACTCATAGCAGAAAAACTGCCTTTCTCTCAACTCCTCTAGGATATTGGGCAGGCCAAAGACTTTTGAAGCTTGAAGAGTTTTCATAGTTATACCAAGAACGGTTTTCATTTCTTTGGAAGAGGGGTACCTAAATCTTATCAAGTCTAAGGTCATTTGTGGTGTTATTAAGGGCTCTTAAAGATTTTCATGGGAAGGAATTCCATGATTTCTCTTTAATCCATTCCAAACAGGGAAGCAGTTCACTGCCATGGAAAAAACTCTAGATTGAGGCTCAGAACTCCTTGGTTCCCCTCCCATCTCTGCCAATTATGAGCTGTGTGAACTTAGGCAAGTGACAATCTCTCTGAATCTGTCAACCTATCCGTAACAGGGGAAAAAACGATTCTCCTAAAATTTAAGAATTTGGAAAAGCAAATAGCCTATTTAATCCTCACAGGGTTCTTTTGAGAATAAGTGAGATCATGCATGTGAAAATGCTTTACACACTCCAAATGTCTTCTAAGATTATAGCTGCTATTCTTTTCCAGAGTTTTATTCCTTGGAAAGAAGTTAATCTTTCTTGTGTCAACCAAGGCTAATTTCTTCTGGTTCTTTGTTTAGGGAAGCAGAAGGATTGAATAAATATTTAATTAAATTGACAAACTAGATTTTCCTTCCCCAGTGAATCCATCAGCTGTCAGTTTTATTTACTGAATATCTACAGGCCTGGAAAAAAGGGATACAGGACAAAACTCACCCTTAAAGACGATAAGATAATCTGTAATTAGGTCCATTGATGGCTAGTCACTGAGATAGGGTCCTGAGAAGAGATTGTAGTCTTTGTGGGTAAGGAAAAAGTATCCTGACGAGGGTGGGGCTTGAATTGGGCTTTGAAGGATGTCCTGGATTTTGATAAAGTAATAATCTCACGTAATTTACCACTTTCTCTTTAGAATGTGGCTAACACACGAATTTGAACTTCATCAGAGGTGTGTTAAACTTTTCATTGATCTTCACATGTGATTGCTTACAGATCTCTGAGGCTGGAGGGGAGAAGCCCACGTGGGTTAGTGTTTCTAACCATAGTATTTCTCCCTCAGAGACTTTATCTTCTCTCAAAAGGATATTTCATGAGAAATAATTATTTATTATCTTAGATATAGGCTTCTCTGAAGAGAGTATGATGTTACATCTATAAAAAGAACTTGGGAAAGGTTTTTATCTTAAGATAACAAATGATGCTATCTATGCCTTGGCTTTTCACTAGAAGATTCCCCAAGTCCCTATACCTCTGTCTGGCAGGAGAAAAGCTTCTCTCTTTCTCTGGGGCAGGGAAGCGGGGGAGGGAGAGAGGAGGGAGAGAGAGGGGAAGAGAGATGGAGAAAAATTTGGTTTACGAGCATGGGAATAAACAAACTTCTTTTAAACACTTTCAGCAACTACTGACCCTCAAACAACCTCTCTGTAGAATTTCTAAAAATCAGTGTATTTTGCAGAACAAATGCATTTGGAAGATTCTGTGTGGAGGTGGCCACCAGTGGATTACCTAGAGCATTTGTGGACCTCGCCTTTTCTTCCCAAAGTACTCTGGGACCCCACTCCTCAACACAGCTAACAGCGATCACTTCCAGCTTCTATTACAAACCAAGACCCTGCGGTCATGGAAATGGAGTTACATCAACCAAGGCCAATTTCATTTTGAGTCGGAGCTCTATAATCTGGAATGGGATGAAATGTCTGAGTCTAACTGAAACCTGGTAGGGACGGGAGGGCTAAAATAATAATAGTCAAGAGTCTGGAGATGAATTGGAAATGCAAAACCCAAATGACCCACTCAGTAAGTGTGAAACGCCACTGACAAGTTAGTGGAGCTGTGGTGGCACTCCACCCCACCCCACCCACCGAGTGTCCACTGTCAGGACACCCCTCCCTGGCATTGCTGGGTGGAGCAGCTGTCTGGCCGAGTCCAGTTGCAAGGGTGCTCTGGAGGTCAAGTTGGCTCCAAATACCTTTCCCACAGCCTTGCACCTCTTCCCCTCTCCCTCTGAGGTTTACGTAAAGCATTTTTCTTTATTAAGGTGCAGCAGTGTTCATGTTTTCACTATCACCTTCACTGATGTTGCAGAGCACGGTGGCGCCTATCAGATTCTCCAAGGGAGCATGTAAGAGCAGTTTTGATAAACATGGTGAAAGATGCCCAAGGGGGCAGGAAGGCCAAAGTGGGCACTTCTAAGCAGACAGGAACAATAACAGGGGCCAGGATGCCTGCTGGCACAGGGAATAGGAGAGACCAACGTTGCAATGGCAGAAAGGATGCCGATGCAGAGCAATGAAGGCACATTTTGTCTCTGTTAAGTATTCAAGTAAAACTTGGCTCTCAGTGGTGGCATGATATGTGGGGAGAGAATTTCATAAGCAATGGGAGATGCCTACTCTCAGAACACTCAGCTCCAACTTCGCCAACCAAGGGCACCTATGGATTGAGAAGGGGGTGTAGGCTGGGATGTTGGAGCAGCCTGGCTTGTGTTTTTAAAATGGTCCAAGTGATGCTGATATCCTTCCTTTTCCTGGAGAGCCATGGGTCAATGAAGCTTATTGAGGCACGGCCTTGCCTACCTCTTGTAATTTGAGGAAATTTCACAACTAGATTTATCAAGCTAATATCCACCGCCCTTGTTTTTTTTTTTTTTTTTCTTTAAATGTTGAGCCTTCTTTTAATTAAGTTATTTTTATTTTTGGCTGTGTTGGGTCTTCGTTTCTGTGCGAGGGCTTTCTCTAGTTGTGGCAAGCGGGGTCCACTCTTCATCGTGGTGCGTGGGCCTCTCACTGTCGTGGCCTCTCCTGTTGTGGAGCACAGGCTCCAGACGCGCAGGCTCAGTAGTTGTGGCTCACGGGCCCAGTTGCTCCACGGCATGTGGGATCTTCCCAGACCAGGGCTCGAACCCGTGTCCCCTGCATTAGCAGGCAGATTCTCAACCACTGCGCCACCAGGGAAGCCCTACCGCCCTTGTTTTTTTAAGTTAAGTTTACTGCAATCCTTATTGATCAACAGAGCGTTACAGCATTTCCTTTTCTAAATCTCTTCTTTTTTTCTTTGATTTTTAAAAATGTAATATTCAACACACAAAATGTATAATGTTGTGTAAATTATAAAGCACAATAATGAAAAGGACATTGTGAAGCCACCTAATATGCTTCTTGAAATTCAAGAACTGAGTACCCTGAGTGAGGGTCCTGATTTGAGGACCATAGCAGAAATCAGTGAATCTCACCATATCATCTTAACGACTAGATGACATCAGCTTCCTGGAAGAAATGGGCCGTTCCATGTTGTGCTGGATGGAAGAGGGAGATGCAGCTGTGGGCCTAGCACTGCCTGGGTGGGGAGTGGGCTGCAGTAACAGGCTCTGCTGCTTTCTGATTCCTACTAGCTTTGCCATTTGAGCTTAACGTATCTGTGCCCCCGTTTTCTTATATGCAAGATGGGAATAATAATCATACCAACTACATAAGGTGGTTATGAAGCGTAAAAATGAAGTGAATAGAAAAGTTTTGGGCACAGAATAAGCCCTCGATCAATGGCAGTTGTTATCGCTATGTGGGGCGGTGTTGATAAGAAAGGTAAGGAAAGGAGGGCTGAATGAGCAGGAGTCAACCTTTCCTGCAACACGACTTTCCCTTGTCCTGGTCCTGTCCTTGGCCTC
The DNA here is from genome assembly GCF_025265405.1 of Mesoplodon densirostris. Taxonomy (NCBI): domain Eukaryota; kingdom Metazoa; phylum Chordata; class Mammalia; order Artiodactyla; family Ziphiidae; genus Mesoplodon; species Mesoplodon densirostris. The sequence continues at coordinate 120,359,697 of NC_082667.1, read as the reverse complement.
TTTCTCGGTGGCACCCGTAGCAAGAGGACCCAAATCTGAAGGGCCTCCAAGGGGAGTCTAAGCTGATAAAAAATGGGGCGAAAGGGGGTTACTGAAATCTGCTCTCGGCAAGCTCTTCCCTCTCCTTCTGGGTGGGACCAATCACAGCCTGGGGGGAACCACGTTGGGGTCAAATGAAGGGGAAATTGTGGCAGAAAGGGAAAGGCAAGTCCTGAGCCCATCTTTGCAGTGGACGAGGCCAAAATATCACTCTTGGATTTTGAAACATCACGAAGGGTGAGTTTTACAGTAAGTCCTTGGGGAGTAGTTTAAGGCAATTTATCTATAATTTCCATCCATCCATCCATCCAACCATCCAACCATCCATCCATCCATCCAACCATCCATCCATCCATCCATCCATCCAACCAACCATCCAACCATCCATCCATCCATCCAACCATCCATCCATCCAACCATCCATCCATCCATCCATATCAATCATCCATCCATCCATCCATCCAACCATTCATCTATCATCCATCCAACCACCCATCCATCCATCCATCCATCCATCCAACCATCCATCCATCCATCCATCCATCCATCCATCCAACCATCCAACCATCCATCCATCCATCCAACCATCCATCCATCCATCCATCCATCCAACCAACCATCCAACCATCCATCCATCCATCCAACCATCCATCCATCCAACCATCCATCCATCCATCCATCCATATCAATCATCCATCCATTCATCCATCCATCCAACCATTCATCTATCATCCATCCAACCACCCATCCATCCATCTATACATGGCCTTTTCTAAGGCACTGTCCCTGCCTCCAAGATGCATCAAGTCTTGCAAGACCAAAGGCCGTTGGATATACTCTGTCGGATGCTTCACTGGGAAGACAATGGGTACAAGCAAAGCGCCATGGGGCAGAGGTGGTTGAGGAGACATCGTCTGACCTGGGCCACCAAGAGCGAGTGTGGCTTATAGGGTGTGGATTGGGGTGGGAGTGAGACAGCCGAGGAAGGTATGTCAGGCAATGGGAGAATGGGAAGCATTCAAAGTTCTGTTTGAAATGGTCTAGACAGGAATCCATTCACATTTGAAGGACACATTTTTTTGGTCGGAACCTAAATGGGTAAAAACTGTGCTGCTGGCCAAGCTGTCACCCCGCCCAGACTCCGAAGTGACCCAGGCCACGCTGGACAGTATCTCTGTCCATCCTGTTTGGTGGGACCTGGATGGCCTGCAAACATGCACACTCTGGAAAGGGCGGGTTTTGCCTCACAATCCCTCATGAGGTTGGGGCAGTCAACTGATGTGATTGGCTGGAGACAGGAGAGCAGTGCCTGCTTTACTCCAGGGCATCACCCAGTTGTGCCTGCCTGCCCCAACCCCTGGGGGCTCACGGCTGACACCCACCTACCTTGGAATTCCCTCCCCAAGAGGAGAGAGACCTATGGTGGTAGATTTCTTTAAAAATTATCAATTAATCGATCAAACACAGAAACTGAGGGGAATGATCATTGGAAGATATATTTATACATATTTCAAAAAAAAATCTTCGAAGGAATAAAATGTACACAATTTGAATTATTCCTGAGATGGAAGAGCTCCTTCAAATAAGGGGATTTGTGCTGTAACTGGGACTAAACAAAATGCCCCAGCGAAATCCCTCTACCTGCCTCTAACGTGCAACACGGAAAGCCGTTCGCATCGTTATCCTGGAACAAATTTACACTTGTCTTAGGAAACAGGCTAAGTGTTTCCAATAATTTAGAGAGAGTGTGTTCTAGTCGCTGTGGAACCCACACATGCGGTAACAGCGCACACAGCACACCCACGGAACAAAATAACAGTTCTTTTACTCAGAGAAAGGAAGGATAATGGTTACTTAGAAAGTGTCCCAGACAAGCTGTCAAATTGAATTCAGAGAGCTGGAGTCTGACTCCAGGACAGGGCTGGCTGGCTCAGCTCCCTTGGGATTGGGGTTTCCTGCCTGCTACAGCTTACAGACAAAGATTCTTTGTTTCCAGCCCTCTCTCTTTCTCTCTCTCTTTCTCGCTCTCTCAATCTCTCTCTGGTGAAAACACACACACACACACACACACACACACACACACACACAACATGTAGCTCTCCAAAGAGGGTCAGATTGAAAGCAGACAAAACATTAAGTCTGGAATTTCAAAGGAAAACAATTAAAAAAAAGAAAACGGAGAGAGCAAGCTACTGTCTGTTCTATAATCATAAATCTTGCCTTTGGACACAGATACAGCACACACTCACACACACACACACACACACACACTCAGCAATCATCCCTGCTTTTGCTAAAAATGGATTAGGGGTAGTTCATCATAAAGGAAAAACATATAATGACAAAGTTCTTAACAGGCCCTCCTGGGAGGCCTGAATACCCTCAAATTTTAAGTGCACATGAGCAGACACAGAGCCCATGGAGCCACATAACCTGCTCCATGAGAGATGTTATTTACTCCCTAAAAATAACAGGCGATTACCTCACAGCATTACAGGCCTTTTCCTCAGGCACACGTGTTCCAGACCAACCCGCACTGGCCATCCCACACAGGGCAATATGCACGCGGCCCGAGGCCCCGCCAAACACACGCTCACCCCCTGAGACCCTGACTCAGGCTGCTGCGTCGAGCCCACCCCCCACGCTGGGCCCCCAACCTGCCACCCTTGTTCACTGCCACACACACAGGGCACAGGAATCCATATTCTGCACGCATCTACATTTTCTCTATCAAAGCAAAACTTCTCGGGGCATCTTTTAAATCATGGAAAATTTTGAAGATGTAGGAAAGCAGAGAGAAAAGTCTACTGCACCCCGAAGGGCCCTTCGGCTTTAACAAGCATGAACTCATGGTCAACCTGACTTCAGCTCTCCCCCCACCCGTGTCCCCTCCCTGCCCTGACTATTTCGAAGCAAATCCCTGGCTCCTTTGCTGAGCTTCCTGTCACACAGTGACACTATACCCGTCTTTCGGTTTCGTGTAAACCACTAAGAGTCCCACCCAAGGCTCCCCCATCGTGCTCACGTCACACACCTGGGCCCCGGTGTTCCCGGGGGGCACACTCAGGTATACCCACGGGAGCCCACCTGGTCCCATCCCCCAAACCCAGCCTGAGCACACGCAACCCCCGCACAGGATAGACCCCGACATGCTGGGTCTTTGATGCCCACCTTCCCTTCATTCGATACCCATTTCCAGCACCACCGTGCTGGGTCCTTCCAGAGGCCTCCCATCTTTCACTACGACCTCTATCATTAAATCATCAAGGACACCCCATAGGCGATGAAAATGCAGGGGAAGGTGGCGAGAGGTGGCGCTGTAGCAGCCATAGCCAATACACAGCACTGACTTACAGGCCCATCTGTATCTCTGACTACATCCTCTTGAGGGTAGCTGGCTGGGTACCACGTTTCTGAGGCTCAGCCTAGCGTCCTATACATGGTAGGTTCTTAATAAATGAAGAGATGCGTGAACGGGGTGGAGGAGGGCACGAGTCCTGACTAAGGTCCTGAGAGAAGCTCTTCCCTTCCTGTGTGGTCTTGGGGGGACCCACGCCTTCCCTGGCCTCCTATCGCCTGTGTTCCATGAAAGGTTTGGAGTGGATGGTCCACTTTAACATTTAATGATTTTTCATCTCTTCACTTCTCTTAGGGAACTTCTTGTAGGTCACATGCATTTTTCTATTTGATTATATGCAGCTTCATATTATTCCTTAATCGTTCCATATGTGAATCTCCCAAATAAGATTTTAAACAACTTGGCCATCTCATCTATGGTGTTACCACGCCATCTGATATGGTGTCTTTCATAACCCTGGGCGTAGTGTCAGCATGTGGTAAACCCTCAAGAACATTCTAATGATTTTGTGCTAAAATCCTAATTACTACTGTAATCCATGGAGCAAACATATTGTGTACTTACCGGTGCATCAGATACCCTGGTAAGTGATTTATAAGTATAATATCACTCTTGAAGGGGCACTAGGATTGTCCTCATTCTATATGTGAGGAAACTGAGGTGGAAAAAAGTAAGTGACTTGACTAAAGTCACACAGCCTATTTGAGTCCAGAACCTGGGTTTTGAACCAATATGCTCTAAGGCTGAGAAATGAGATAAATACCTGCCTTGGGGAAATGGAGAGCATTAATTAAAGAAGGTTTAAGATGTTTGTTAGATGCTTGATGCAAACTATTATATAGAGAATGGATAAACCACAAGGTCCTACTGTATAGCCCAAGGAACTATATTCAATATCCTGTGATGAACCATAATGGAAAAGAAGATGAAAAAGATTGCATATACATGTATAACTGAGTCACTTTGCTGTGCAGCAGAAATGAACACAACATTGTAAATCAATTATACTTCAATAAGATAAATTTTTTAAAAAGATGTCAGATGCTTGAATGAAATATGTTGAGATGATGAGGTGAGAAGCAGCCTGGAAGGAGGAGTGAACAGCAAGACCTACGTTGGAGTCCTGCTCTGTCCTAAGACCTGGGTGACTTCAAATGGACCCTGTTATCTCTGTGCCTTGTTTCCATTATCTACAGAACGGGGATAAAAATAATATCAGCCCTGCCAGCTCACGGGGATCGTGAGGGGCGCAAGCAACGTAATAGATGTGCAAACACCTGGCAGACAGTGAGGAGCTGCAGAGCCGTGGTCCCGGCTATGTGCACAGGTCCGGCCATCTGGAAATCTCCTTGAGAGAAGCAGGGCTCTCATTAGCATAATCTTCAGCACCGGTTAGGCATTTCACTCTGAAGGACATGGAAAGGTGGTTTCTCCCCCACTCTCTCCCACACTTAGCGTGCAAGAAGACAGACTTTTTATCCATTAGCCCAGGTGACTGCAGGCCAGGGCTGTACCCCCGGCCGCAGGCGACCTGCGTGGAGGAGTGGTTTGCATTTCACAGCGGGTCCTGAAAGGCTTCCCGGGCGGGGGCTAGAGGCTCAGCCTCCACGGGCCGGTTTATGAGTTTCAGGAGTTAATAAACAAGGAGTTCAGTATCCTCTGACTTTTGGAGACTCAGAGGTATTTAAACAGATCCAGCACAAGGAGCTAAGGAAATGAGGGTTTAGGGTGCAAAGCAGCTCTGAAGCAGATCACTGCTGCCCGTCCAGGGGATGCGCTGGCAGGGCCCAGGGCGAGGCCGCCCAGAAACACGGTGGAGCTCTGACCTGCATCCCGGGTGGACACACTCGTCCCTGGGCATGGAGGTCGGAGCTCGAGGTTTAGAGAATCCTCAGTCCTGGCCCCGGGACTCCTACGTATTGGGTTGGCCAAAAAGTTCGTTCAGTTTTAAGCAAAAATAAGACACATCTTTCATTTTCACCAAGAACTTTATTGAACAATGTATTCATTAACCGAACGAACTTTTTGGCCAACCCAATACTTGGAACGGCCGTTTAACTTCTAGAACCCCAGTGCTCTCCGGATAAAATCAGGTAACCAACACCAATCCCAATTACTATTTAGATACACACGATGAGAACATATAAGAATGGGATTTCTGGGGCTTCCCTGGTGGCGCAGTGGTTGGGAGTCCGCCTGCCGATGCGGGGGACGCGGGTTCGTGCCCCGGTCCGGGAGGATCCCACATGCCGCAGAGTGGCTGGGCCCGTGAGCCATGGCCGCTGGGCCTGCATGTCCGGAGCCTGTGCTCCGCGGTGGGAGAGGCCACAGCGGTGAGAGGCCCGCATACCGCAAAAAAAAAAAAAAAAAAAAAAAAAAGAATGGGATTTCTGAGAGCTGAAGTGATGGACTCATGTAAAGCTGTCGGAATCAATATCAATAAAAATTATAACCTCATCAATGACAAGGAGGAAAAAGAACTAATAATCCAGTGGTCAGTTCAACCTTCTCTTCCATTAGTATAACATGAGGTCCTGCTCTGCCTTTTCTAGGTCAATTTGGGGCCAGGAAAGATGAAGATCAACCGCCCAGTGTGTCTCCAAGACAACCTGGGTGGCTCTGAGATGGGTCTCCCTTTCCTCTTCCTGGTTCCTGTCTGCTGTGCTCAATCTTGGCTGCAGGTTTAAGAGTAACGGAGAGAGCTTGAAAAAATTCCCAGTGCCCAACTCCTAGAGATTCTGAAGCAGTTGGTTGTGTTTGGGACCTTGGCATCAGTATTTTAAAACATTTATTATTTTTACTTCTGTTGTATTTTTTTCATATATATATATATATATATATATCTCCCTGTATTATACAGTAAATCCTTGTTGCTATTTTATACATAGTGGTGTGTATCTGTTAATCCCATACTCCTAATTTATCCCTTCCCCCATCCCTTTCCCCTTTGGTAACCATAAGTTTGTTTTCTGTGTCTGAATCTGTTTCTGTTTTGTAAATAGATTCATTTGTATTATTTTTTAGATTCTACACATAAGTGGTATCATATGATATTTGTCTTTCTTTGACTGATTTACCTCACTTAGCTTGATAATCTCTAGGTCCATCCATGTTGCTTCAAATGACATTATTTTATTCTTTTTTATGGCTGAGTAATATTCCATTGTATGTATGTACCACATCTTCTTCATCCATTCATCTGTTGATGGACCCTTGGGGTGCTTCCCTGTCTTGGCTACTATAGCTAGTGCTGCTATGAACATTGGGGTGCATGTATCTTTTCAAATTAGCGTTTTTGTCTTTACTGGATATATGCCTGGGAGTGGATTGCTGGATCATATGGTAGTTCTATTTTTAGTTTTTTAAGGAATCTCCATCCTGTTTTCCACAGTGGCTGCATCAATCTGCATTCCCACCAACCGTATAGGAGGGTTCCCTTTTCTCCACACCCTCTCCAGCATTTATGATTTGTAGGCTTTTTGATGATGGCCATTCAGACTGCTGTGAGGTGATGCCTCATTGTAGTTTTGATTTGCATTTCTCTAATAATTAGCGATGTTGAGATCTTTTCATGTGTTTTTGCAGTTTTTATTGTGGTAAAACATACATCACATAGAATTTACCATTTTGACCATCTTCCAGGGTACATTTCAGTGGCATTAAGGAATTCACGTTGGACAGCCGTCACCATCAGAACTCTTTCATCTTTCCAAACTGAAACGCTGGGCCCATTAAACAATAACTCCCCATTCTTCCCTCCTTCCAGCCCCTGGCAACCATCATTCTACTTTTCTGGTCTCTATGAATCTGCCCACTTATGGTCCCTCCTATGAGTGGAGTCATACAGTGTTTTCCTAGGGCATCAGTAATTTTAAAAAGCTCTCCAGCTCATTCTCTGTGCAGTTAGGAATAGAGGGGAGTGCCAAGCAGGGGTTACGTATGAATTCATCTTTGGGAAGAGAGGATAGTGCAGGGATGTGGATGGAGATGATAGTAGAAAAACTGCAGGGACAGAGAAAAATAATGGAAAAAATTCACATCTCCACCCACATGACATTTAGGCAAGGTATTGCTTTCATGAAAAGGCAGCTAGAAGGGAAAGTCTGTGTTTGTCAGGGAGACTATCCGAAGTAAGGGATTTTGAATCCTACACCCTGGGCTTGAATCCTTGTTCTGCTGTTGAATAGCTGTGTGCCCTTCAGGGAGCCATTTAATAGTCCTGAACCTCACTTTCCCTGTCTGAAAAATGGGGCTAATTCAATCTACTTCTCGGGGATGTTGCTGGGCTTAAAAGCAGAGGCAAAGCACGTGAAAGTGTCTGAGGCATTGCAGAATCCTATACCTAGGACAGTGGTGGCTGCATTGAAAATGGGTAGCAGTTGCTTCCATTCTAATTTATTTTCTTAAGTGCATTAGCCTTGGTATCAGGTGGAGAGAGCATAATTGTTCTAGCTGGGTCCAATCTGTGACCATAGAATATTTAATTTTAGAAAAAGCTTAAAAACTGCTACAAATTAATTTTTAAAATCTAGCCTTACTTCTTGGGCATCAATAACCCTTAGAGAGTGCAATTGTTTTCGAGAGACAAGCTGGAAGGATGATTATGCCATTTTAAAGTAAAAAGGCATACTCATTTGATAAGCACATTGAAGAATCATTCATAGAAGCATTTACCTCTTCAACTTCTTTCTTTTGTGCTTGATGCCAGCACCTGTCCTTTGTGAGATAAACACGTACACTCATGCACACACACACACACACACACACACACAGAGCTCTGGTCCTCTTGTTGGACTCTGGGTTTGTTTGAGGCTGTGTGTGTGCCTTATTCAAACAAGACGGAGCTAAGGTTGCATGACGTCTTCTCTTTATTTTTCCATTTAATATTTTAAGAACCCAAGATAGCTATTAGAGAAAAGAAGAAGAGAGAGGTGGGAAGGAGGGTGAAAAGCAGGGAGAGAGGAGCCTGGCTAGCTTTGTCTTGCTAATGTACTTTGTTTTGTGGACGATGGGCCGTTTAGACAGATCCAGACCACCTCAGGAGGGGGAAGGCGACAGAGCAGCAAGACAGCTCAAGTGGAAAGCTTTACTGGGGACAAAAGCTGCACCTGCAAAGCACAGACGTAACTGTTTCTGGAGGCCAGGGCCGATGCTGGGAGATAAATGCCCGGCACCACCTGACTGAGGGCTTTGCAGTGTGCGCTTGCCTGGATACTGCGGTTCATTCATTTCAGAAGAGAGGCACCTCCTGCAAAAGCCCCAAAGAGCCCAGCGTGGCATTACAAACTCACAAAAGGACTGAGGGAAGGAACAGCAGTGCAGGTAGAGGAGAGGCTGAAAGCTAGGACCCCTGGAGGAGTAATGAATCGTTTATCAGCACAGTTCAACCCAGACAAACTTGCTTCTTAACGAAAACCTGTATTTTAAGTCCAATATCAGATATTCTCTCATTGGTTCTGCCCCCAGAGTCTCCCTGTTTAATCCTGGTGGTGTTAGCAGGTCCCAGCCTGCAGAACTGGAGGAGCTTTCAGGGACCTCCTGCCTGCCTTCCTCCCTCCCTTCTTCCTTCTCTCCCTCCTTCCTTCCAAGCCGTGGATCCCTATCTGCAGATGAAACGAAGTTCAGTAAGTGAACCAGATAGTGCAGAGGGGCCCTGGACGAGAGCAGACCCTCACCTGCAGCAGCCAAGAGCTCGACAGTCAGCGGTGACTCTTACTGGTTTAGTTTGGCCCTTTTATTGGACAGGAAACTGAGGCTCAGGGCATGAAGTGATTTCCCCAAAGTAAACCAGAGGTGCTCTGACCTCAATCTAATATGTTTGACACTGTAATACATTTTGTCTCTCATGGACGTTTGCAACATGATGGTAAATGGGTCACCTAATAAAATGTGGCTTGGACTGTATGATGAGTCAATATGACTTCAGATTTTTTATGGCAAAAGCCAATAACTCTGACTTCGAAAGAAAACAGTAGCAGGGACTGGCCCAGGGTGGGGTAGGAGGTGAAGAAAGTCACAGAAAACCAGGAAAGTTTACAAACATATTCATTATGTTGAAGTTTTCCTCTACAGAATTGTCTGGTCATCATCTGATTATAAATTGTTAACAGGAAACAGGAAGTCTAATGTGATCGAAGGTGTGAACTTGGTTAAGACACCCAGGCTCACTGGGTCTCTGTTTCCTCCATAACCCAAGACAGTTTTGAACCAAACGTCTCTAAGATTCTTCCCGTAGAAGAGCTTTATGTTTCTCTGAAATATTATGCTGTGCTAACTCCATGCAACCAATACTGAAAACTTCTGCCTTCATTCATTCTATGCAGCAGGTGTGCCTTAAAGAAAAAGTACTGAAGGAGAGAGAGCCAAGGAAGAGAGTGCCCCTCATTCTCCTACTCATCCTTCAAGGCCCCACTCAAAATGCCCCTCCTCCATGGAATTTTTCTTCTGCCTCAGGCAGAATTTTTTCACTCACATTTTTTTTCTCCCTTAAACCAGGTACCATGAATCATTCACTTGTTTAAATGCCTGGAATCTAACAGTGTCTGGAGCAGGAAATCTCCACAACGTTGTTTCATGAATAAAGATGCTGAGAAATGTATTGTAATGTTTGCTAAAACCCTCCCTGGCGAAAACCATTTGCTGAGACCATTTTCTTTCTCTTTCAACCAAAGCAAAGCAACTAGACCAAATCTCCAAATCACCACTTTAAAAATGAATTGTATCACTTAAATTTCTTACCAACACCCCCCTGAAAATATGACATTGCAAGAATCCTTGAAATGTTCATTTCATTTCCTTCAATAAAGAAAGCCCCCTTTTGGCTTTGAAAGTGAGCAGCATCTGTTTCCTTCCAAGAGCAACACGCTTTCGTTCATGGAGTAACAACCTCAAGTCACATCTTTATGGAATTATCACAAGATATTTTACAACCTTGTCATGTTTTTGCAACGAGCGGTGTAAGGGGGATCAGCTTAGGCTTCTAGAAAAGCTGAGTAGACAAGAGAGTTGGGATACACACCTGAGGTTCCCCCACCGCAGTCTTACCATCGTGGACTGTGCCAGGCTGGTAATGAGGACAATTCTACATGTGAGAGAACAGACTCACCTTCTTTGACATTCAGTCGTGAGGACGGGTCCGTGTGGGAGGTTGTGTTATAGGCCAACAGTGAACCTGAAAGGCGAAGCAAAAGCATCAGGTTATAACCAAGACACTCTTCTGAGATCAAGACTAGGAGATGGGATGAGAAGTGAGTGGGGAGGGCAGGAGACAGGGAGAAGGATGGAAGGACAGATGACTGACTCCTTGAGAGAAAGAAACAGTTAATGTCACCCATTTGGGGGACCAATCATGCAGGACTGTAATAGCTTCCTGGAGTTAGGGTCCGAGGAAGGTAGGACAGAATGCTCGTGGGCAGGACACACACAAGCCCTCCCAGCAGCCATGTTTAAGGTTCTAGAGTTCTTGGGGCCCACACTATGTCACAGCAGGAACACAGGGCTGGGCACTATGTCCTGGTCCTTCGACCGACTTCCCGTGTGACCGTGAATGAGGGACTTTCCGTGTCTGGATCTTGATTTCTTCACCTTGAACTACAAGACGGGGTGGCAAACTTTTTATACAGACCAGATAGTAAATATTTTAGTCTCTGCGGGCTGAATATGGCCTCTGTTGCACATTCCTCTTTGTTTTTGTTTTGTCTTGTCCATGGGCCAGCGCTGGCCAGATTGGACTGTAGCTTGTATTGCCACGCCTTGGAGGAGAAGCCCGGCCACTTTCTTCCCACTGTGATGTCCTTTGGGTTTACAGGTGGGCAAGGTGCTTGGATCATCACACTTGATGAAGGGGGTTCTAGGAGCTGGGAAAGGGGTAGGGCTGGCAGTGCTCCCTGGAGTAACTTTTGTCTCCCTTTATGCATAGCTAAGAGAGTACAACTCAACGTGAGGCATAAGCCACTGAATTTTCTGTCATCGCAGGGCGCTGATATACGATCTTTTAGAATTAAATGTTCATGCAGAACTACTTTTAGCAAGCACTAAAAGTAGTTCTAGTCTGGGCATTTTCTAGTAGATTTAGTCTGGGCGTTTTCTAGGTTTTTTCTTTTTTATATTGTTGTTGCATGTAAAAAAAATTTCTCCCTTCTTTCCTAAAACTAGACTTGTGCCTTTGTTTCCAGCAAATCCAAGAGCTTTATTTTGGAAAACGTAGGCATTTTTGTCATCCTCGAGGCTCTCCCATGGAAACTCTGAAGTGCGATCAAGAGGGCTGGGATCTGCTTTTATAAGCTTGACATGGGTGTTGGAAGCTAAAAAATCTTTCTAAATCATCCTTTGCCTGCTCCCTGGGACCGAGTGGACGGACTCGGGTGCCAGGGCTTGGAACAGGGAATGGGCTGTCAGACACTCCTATTTTTAGTCTCAAGTCCCGGAAGGGACACGGGAGTGGAGCGGCTTACCTCACCCAGCTGTGGGCGTTTGGTTGCGTGCCTCAGAGAAGCTGTGTGCCCTTCCAGGCCAGACGACGAAGAGAGAATTTTGGAAGGGTCATCCAACTGTCTAGAACCACTGACTTTGGGCTTGAGCAACTATTCCTTTCAGCTCTGCAACAGTTCCAGACAAAAAAAGCAGAGGGGTGGTGGTGGTACTGCGAGAACTCTATGCCAAAGTGTGGCCGTGTGGAGACACCTTTAGAAAGGAGGCAGTCACGCGCTTGGAATAGCCGAGAACCAGATGCGTTTGGTTCTTCCGTTCTCAAAAATATCAAGGACAAAATGATTTTTTGCACTTCATTTAATATAAATTTTTATGCACATGAGAGTTTAGAATTAGACCTGCTTCTTACCACTTACTAGCTTGGTGACCTCCATCAATCTACCCAATCTCTCTAAGCCATAGGGTCCTCCTACATAAAACAGGCTAATAATAACGCCTACCTAATAAGGTTCTTACGAGGTGTCAATAAAATAATACACACAACTGCTCGGAACAGACCTCGGCTCAGAATGAATGTTCAATACACGCTAGGTGTTATCACGACTACTTTTATATCTTTTCTCCCACAGACACCACGATGACACACAATAAACTCTTTATAAAAGAGCTTGCTGGGCATTTGCCTTGTTCTCTGGAATTAGAGTTATGCATGGGTTCTGCTGCAATAAGAAATAATCCTCCGTGACTGGAAGGAGGTTAAGAAATGGAAACAAGCGTTCCAAGGGAAGAGAAAACAGTCTCTGGAGTAAGACCAAGAATGTCTGCCTCTCTGTCCCTGACATTCTCGGCCTCAGGCGGAAACCTCACGGCTGGAGCAAATAAAGAAAAATGATGGTCTTGGAGGACCGAACTGCCTGAGTCATTAGTGCAGATGTAGCTGAGAGCACGAAGCTTAGATAAACCGCACTTATTAAATTTCCCCCTCGGTGAAAGTTCTTCTTTGGGCACACGTGAATTCCAGAGGAAACTCCCAGAAAGCCAAGAGGAAGGGTCGTTTGACCTCTGCAAAGCTTGCATGAAATACATATTTCATGGTAACCTAGGAGAAGGATTTTGCCCTGAAGACTGTTCTTGGTTCAAGTTTCACTCCTAGAAGGAGAAGCTGCCTTCCCTGTGGAGGGGCTGATTTGGGGGTGTCTGACCTCCTTCCCAAGGGACCAACTTTCCCTTCTCTCCTCCCATTTTTTACTTAACCAGTTCCTCAGGCTACAGAGAGTGGCAAGGCACACTCTTTCCTTAAAGGAATTTGTTCAGATGCAAGAAGGTCCTCCCTGGAGCCTGACCTCTCACTCTGTGGCTTTGGATATCTCTCTCTCCTTCTTTGAGGCACCTTCTGCGTGGGGCGAACACCACCTTGTCAGAGGAAACAGGCTGTGATGCTAAGAGGGAAGCCAACACTCTCGGGATGCTTGTCGTCGTGCGCCGGATGCTTTCTGTCTATTTGCTCACTTAATTCTCACGCAGATGATGAAATCAACGTTCAGAGAAGTCAAGTAATTTGCCCAGGATCACACAGCCAGAAAGCCTAGGAGGCAGGGTGCCCATTCCGGTCTATCTACAAAATCTGCTCTCTGCCCAGCAGACACTGCGGCTTCCAGGCTAAATTGAAGAAACAGACAACACTCACCTATGGTGTTGGAATCAAGACAGTGGCTGCCTTTGGGGAGGAAGTGGGGGTGATGGAGGGGGGCACACAGGGGCTTCTAGTATCCCCCTTGACCTGGAGGGACTCATATGAGTGAGTGGATTCACTCTGTGATAATTCCTTGACTTGTGCATTTATGATTTTTGCACTTCTCTCTATGTGATACTTTAATTAAAACGTTTGTTGCAGGCTTCCCTGGTGGCGCAGTGGTTGAGAGTCCGCCTGCCGATGCAGGGGACACGGGTTTGTGCCCCAGTCCGGGAAGATCCCACATGCCGCGGAGCGGCTGGGCCCGTGAGCCATGACCGCTGAGCCTGCGCGTCCAGAGCCTGTGCTTTGCAACGGGAGAGGCCACAACAGTGAGAGGCCCGCGTACAGCAAAAAAAAAAAAAAAAAAAAAAGTTTGTTGCCTTATCTGTTTATGTATTTACATACGCATGAGGGCTTCTATGTGTATCTATGTATTTGGGGCCCTGAAAAGCATGGAGCAGCTGCTGCTGAGAATGGAATAGGCTCCCCAATGTGAAAGCACAAAGACAGAATAATTTCCCATTGTCGTGTCCATCCGTCACTGGTACAGTATTTGGGATCTGAAAGAGGATGGAAATGAACAGAGTGAAGCTTGCAGGTGTGGGTGGAGCCCAGCAATCGGGCTTTCTCCAGCTCCACATTCCCACGAGCGGACCTGGTCTTCCTCTGGGGCACCTGCAGACGAGACAACGGCCGTCTGAGCGCCAAAGCCTTGTCTCCTGCCTTGCAGACACCTCGCCAGCCCCACTGCCAGCCTCCTGAAGCCGGGCTTCCTTTTCTCTGCACTGCCATCAATGGCTCTGGCTGGAGGGTGCTGGTGGGCAGGGAGGAGGAAGGAGGCTCTCTGTTCTTTTTTTTTTTTTTTTACATCTTTATTGGAGTATAATTGTTTTATAATGGCGTGTTAGTTTCTGCTTTATAACAAAGTGACTCAGTTATACATATACATATGTTCCCATATCTCTTCCCTCTTGAGGATCTGTGTTCTGAACAACAGGCCTGGCTGACGACTGAGTCCCGGGAAATCTGGCCTTTTGTTCTGCTTCACCTGTCAGACCTGGCCTGGAAGGGATAATACTTCACTGGCTTAATTGCCCGGAGCCATCACCTTTGCTGGAACATCTGAGGCAGCCGGTGGGGACACCACAAAACGCAAAATGTGTTTTCCATTATGTTTAAATTAAAAATGGGAATCAAGATAGATACCTTTGCTGTGGTCTCCCTGTCACCCAATAGATTTCATTTCTCTAGCGCTGTCACTATTTCCAAAGGCATTTTCTTAGCATTTTTCACGGGTCAGACGCAGACAGACAGATCGAACACAACTTTCTGTAAAATGAACAAAGGCTCTTTCCTTCTGCCTCTGGCCACCCCACCCAGGACCTTTTGGGCTCCCAGAAACCCCAAACTCCCCCCAGCGGCCCTGGGTCTGAACTGCCGTTTGGGGACAGCTCCCACTTCCTTTGAGGTCCGTCCCAATCTTGCCTTGTGACACCCAATCTCATTTCCCGCAGCCCGAGACTGTAAATACGGCCTCTGCCTGCATGAGATACTGATGGGGCCGCCCGTCGGGTCCAGAGTATGGGGCGCTGCGCGGAAGAGAAAAGGGCAGAGTTGGCCTGCAGATAGGTTTGGCTTAATCGGTCTCATTCCAGGAGGCGAGAGGGAAGTTTTCAGAAAGCATTTATCTCTGGGTACAAATGAAAACAGAAAATGCTGTGGGGAAAGCGGCCTGGCCCTCCACACAGGAGCCCCAGGGGCGTGAGGCTAATTCCACAGCAGGGGAGGGAAAGACCAGGTGGCCCAGTGCAGCCTGGCCTCTGCCCTCAGAGCGTGAGGCTGTGGGCATAGCTGCACCCCGGGCCTTAGGAGGCCTGGGTCTCAGACACCAGGCTGCTCTCCAGGGGCTGGGCACGGCTGAACCAATTTCCGAAGCACTCCAGGCCTCATTTGCTTTGGCTTTAAAATGGGGATTTATAATTAGTTGTCCATGGTGTCCACAAGGGGGCATCCTGTCTGTCCCGTAAAGTGAATGACACCTGGGCAGATGCAGCCTGAGCCCGGGTGTCCCCAGGAGACTCCAGAATGATCCAAAGAACTGTGGGCATCTGCCCAGACCCGGCCCCCACTGTCCTCCTCCCATTTCAAGTGCGGGTGACTTTCCAGAGGAATGGTATAGGGTACAGTCACTCTGTCTGGGCCAGCTGAAAAGCCAGGGTATGGAGAACAGGAGCCTCCAGGCAGGCCAGGTAAATCCTAGCACGCCAGACATGGGGGCTCAGGACACTGTTATTTCTTCTCCACCCTGGAAAATACATTTTTAATTTGAAGTTTGGTTTTTAAAATTTGAAAGGATAGCTCCTGTCCTGACAACCCGAATAAATACTCGAGCACCTTTGGTGAAAGTGTAAATTTGGTGTCAGAGCTTCTTAATCCTACCATGTCCTTTTTTCTACTAAAGTCCAGAAAGCTCGGACGCCTCTAGAGAGGCGCAGCTGCCTTGCAGTCTTCTGACCCGGGGCTAAGTTAGACGGGCTCCAGTTCTCTTCTATCCACTCTCCTTAGCCCCACTGCACTTCCTCCCTCTGTGCTGAGGAGCTCAGCTCTTTTCCTTCCACTTCTTGCCAAAGTGGAACTGTTTGAACGCCACCCCTCCTCCACGAAAGGACAGATGACAATGCAAGAGGCATTAGCACCCTTTTCCCGGCCTCAACTCAGCTGCCCCAACCTCTCCCCAGAGCCCTGGCCTCCCTGCCTCCACACAAAACATCCGCTGGAAGTAAGTCTGGAAAAACAATACAGCTCTTGAAGGCAAGTTGGTGGGCCTTGCGGGGCTCCCAGCAGTCCTGAGAGCAGACAGCCACCACGCACGTGACCTCCTGCAGGCGTCTCAGTGGATCCCCCTCCCCACAACCAGGGGTCTCAGAGGCTGCAGCTGAAAGTGGACTCCAATTAACAAGAGGCATGAATCAAAAACTGTTTCCATGATAGCAGATCATTTTAAGTCTAGGTTCCTCAAAAGGCCTCTAGAGTAGTACAACACTATGCTGGGGCAAGTGTTTTTGAACCTTAATACAAGTATTTTAATTTTTGCTTTTGCAGGCAGACATGGTCTTGCATCGTTGCTCAGACCCCTTTATCTTTTGCTGTTGCGCTCAACATTGTATCATGTATGTGCTTTGTTCATCTCCACTCAACTCTGGAAATTTGCTCCGCTAATAAGCTCCTTTCTGGAAACTTCATATTATTATTGCTTTGGGGGCATCTTCCTTAATGTCTACAAATACTCTTAGAAAGAACGAAGAGAAGAAATCCACCCTTTTTCGTGCCCTGCTACATATACCCACAAACCCAACCCTCTGGCGTCCACTTCTTCCCAGCCTGCTTATTCCTTTGCTCTTTCTTATCTGTTCTCCTCCGATAGAAAGCCTCCTCAACAGTTACCCACGACCACCTTATGAGATTCCTTGGCCTTCCGAGCATAGGTTGCTTCAGGATCTGTGGCTTGGAGTCTTCTGTGAGAGGAAGTCCCAGCGGGGACTCCAGTTGTTTATGGACCCGCCAGAAAGCAGGGCCTGGGATCACAGGGCATGAATGGGCCCTCCCCACATCAGTCAGAACGTGCTAGAACATTCCCTCAACAAGGGCATCTGAAAACTGGGCCCTTTAAGTGCTCCAAGCTCGCTGCCCACACTGCTGACCATCTCTTCTCCCACAAAGTGATTCCCGGACCTCCCGCCTTATGACACCAGGAGGGGCAGAAAGGCAGAATTGGTCAGCGTTTTCGCTTTGCTGGTCTCTCCTTCTCATGCCCAGCTTCTGTGTGCCCACTTCCACCTCCTGCCCTGCCCAGCTAGCATTACTGCAGGACTCTGTGCAAAGATCCTTTCTAAAAAAATTCTATAAACACTTAAAGAAATACAGATTGTTAGAAAAATGCTCATTCTCCAAAGCTCAGAAAAACTGGGTGGAAAACTGCCCCCGTTTTTGAAATTGTCATTTCTTGGGCTGACCTCATGTTGCAGCAAGACTCAGACATGAGGTCATTTCTTTGGTGTTAACATACACTGCATCACCCACACAATCCCACTGCTTACCAGACGCCTCGGAGGGTGACTGGGGAGCCCAGAGGCACCAGTGGAAACTTCTGAAGGCATTTTCAAATTTTTTCATTTTTACACCCAGAGTGTGTTGCCCCTACCCCACAGAGTACACTGTTGCAGAAGGAGACAGAAGATTACAGGAACGGTGAGCTGAAGACCCACCGAACAACGGAACACAGATGAAGAACTAACTAACCCAGACCCAGGAGACCAGGGAAAGCGGCCCGTGGGCACTGTCCAAGGATCTCAGCTTTAAAGGGGCTTTAAAATCATCAACCTCCTTCTTTCCGAAGCTGAACTCCTGCAAGATTCCCAGCAGCCACGGAGAGCAAACACTGCACCCTGAGGCTGCCAGTGGATCTTTGGGCAGGACTGACTGTTAGAAAGCCCCCTTGTAGAATGAATCCACAACTGTCTTCCTGTAGCTTCAACTTCCCCATCTTAGGACCATCTTTTCTGGCCACAGAACAGTCCTTCGGTACTTGGGGTCACCGATATACCACCTGTATGTCTGGTGAAGAGTTAAGGCTGAGGTTATTAGCACGTTTATCAAAATTCTGTTCCGATGTGTATGTTTCATATCAGATGAAATTCATACCAAATTGATGGGGCTTGGCAATAGAGAAGCCTCATATTGGCTAAATCCTGTGGACAACCGTGCACTTTCTTTCATAAACTCTCCCTTTCCAAAGCTCTTTGCCTTCTGACTCTGCCAGGAGAAAGCTTGCAACAGATCCTAACCCACCTGTAGCATCTGCTACACTTCCTGTTTAGTTGGGAAGGGTGTGTAGGTAACAGCGGGTAAAGGTGGGTTAGGGGGTGCCAGAGTGACCCCAAGAATAAGAGGAACTTAACGTGTAAATATTAAAAAACGTAAATCTAGAGTTGACTGTAGAACTTTAAATCATCACTCAAGACAATACCAGCCAGGGTGTCCATCTATTTATAGCTTGGGGCAAAGTAGTTTCTGGAAAGTGGTTCTCATGGGAAGAGTGTGACTTGCCTCTGGCAGACCCCACGGGACTGCAGCTCCCTACTTTTTCTCCCTTCCTTGTTTTCCTTCCCTTCTCAAGGCAGGACTGGGTCAGTCCCCTCGCAGGGTCTCTGGGAGCCAGTGCGACCTTGGCAACTTGACACCCGGACGGGCTGCTCCTATAGCATCCGCCCAGCATAAACCGACAGCCTGGGACCCTATCTCCTTTCCCTGGGTTGGCTCCGTGGGAACCAGTCTTCATCCTGAGTGGCTGGGCAGAATTCTCTCCCAGCCCTGGGGACTTGGGCTGCAGCCTCTGGGGGTGTTTTGCTGCCCAGAAAGGGAAAGGACCAGGCACTTACTTTCCCTGAGGTAGCTGAGGTGTGACAATAGCACTTCCGTGTTGTAGAGGGAGGTGGCTCGGAGGAAATCCTCCTTGTTCAGTTTACACAGTTCCTTGCCGTCCATGTTCTGGAAGAAAGATGTGTCGATCTCCATCAAGCCGTACTCCTTTATCGCCCACTCCAGCCACTGCCTCACGTGCTCCTGCGTCCACAGCGTGGGGTCTGCAGGGGAGATGGGCTGTTAGCAAGGCTGCAGGACGCAGGGCTCCACCCCTTTTCTGTCTCTGCCTCTCTCCTCTGTCTTTTCCTCTCTCCCTCTCTCCCCGTCTCCACCTCTCTCCCCTCCCTTCCTCTTCCCCTCCTTCCCCCTCCTCAATCCCCCCTCCCCCCAGTGAGAAAGTGGTTCCCTCCCAGATGGTCCTCCCAGAATGCCCATCCGGCCCCGTCACATCTGGCGCTGCCTGAACCACTTAGCGCTCTGGGAAGATTCTTAGACGCCTCACTACGCATCCGGACAGGACATTCTCTTTAAAGCCTTTGGAGGGCGACCGAAACCTCTGCCTGAGAAATGGTGGCATCAAAATGAAAACAAGCACAGTTTCCAACACCCAGGAACCAACGTCTCCGGAAAGGGCCACCATCTGTATCTTAAGAACATCAGTGATTTCATGGAAGAACAGTGATCTCTCCGATGGCTGCAGAAAAGAAGATGTGCGTGGACGCTTGGACCGCAATTCCATGTGTGCAGTTGGAAAACCCAGTGGTGTTAGTCTTAATAACTTAACCCCAATCTGGGTTTTCTCCCTTTGGAGACAGCTGTGTTGAAACTTCTTTAAAATCATCCTGACACAGTTTTTAGGATATTTAAATCCCCAAAGATGGGAAATGGGGAATTCCCTGGTGGTCCAGTGGTTAAGAGTCCGCCTTCCAATGCAGGGGTCACGGGTTCAATCCCTGGTCGTGGAACTAAGATCCCACATGCTGCGGGGCAGCAAAGCCCTCGTGCAGCAATGAAGACCCAGCGCAGCAAAAAAAAAAAAAAAAAGATGGGAAATGATGTTGGAGGGAGAACACATTTTAGTTCTCAAGTGAACATACATAATGTAAGGACTGAGGTTGTAAGGTCTCCACTTGGGGCCCTCAGACTCCTCCCCAGCCAGGTGTGTGTATATGGGAAGCATGTGTACTTTGAGTGCTGGTGATGAGTTCTAGCAGGTTCCACGGTAGGTAGAGCCCTTATATCTTATCATGTATCACCATGTCTTTCCTTGGCCCCCAACTATTAGAGAGTCCAATATGCAGTTAAATATGCTTATCATAGAAGAAAGCTACATGGGTCTTGCCCTCACGGAAGATCATCCACACGAAACACTAGGGCAGGAAAGCACGGAATCAAGCAGCAGAGTTTTCTTGTGGCAGTTCGAGAACTCGTGGGCAGAAGGGGTCACTGTGAATTTGGAGTCATGGAAGGCTTCCTGGAGGAGGGGAGATTTGATGGTCCCCAACTTCTACTGGGCCTGTTTTATTGGACTGCTCATTTGGTAAGAATATCTGTGCTACCTCTCAACCACCTCACCTCTCATTCTAAGGGTCTGTGAAGGCTCTTGGCAAAAATGGGAGCAGGTCTGAATGATTAGGAGGGGTTGTGGGGAAAGAAACAAGGTTTATACCAACCACCCAGAGCCCGGTAACTCATAACAGTCCAGATTTTGAACGCCTCCTAAGTGCCCGCTGCTCCACGTGTGCTATTTTTCACTCATCAAGAAAAGCCTGCAGAGTGGCTTTTCTCTTCGTTTTGCAGTTGGGAAGTGGCGTCTTGAAAGCTTAAGTCCCCAGCTCAACCTTCAGTCCCAGTCTGAGCTGGAATTCCACTCAAAATCCTCCCAGGACTGCACTTAGTTGAGGGTCCCCCACCCCAAGCCTCCTCTCCTCTCCCCTCTCACCATCCTGCCTTAGCTCCCCCGGGAGGTGCTCTGACATCACCCCAAAAAGCGGAGCTACTCGGGGCTTCATTGTACAAGTCTGTATCTCTCTCTCTCTCTGTCTCTCAGATAAATTTCTTGCTTTGTCTTACTCTTTTGCTTTCCAGGAACAATCAGGCACGGACCATTGGTAAATGGAAATAATTTTGCCCCATTTCAGAATTCTAAAGAAAAGTGTCCTGGGGGAACTTGGATTACGTAGCATATTATTATTATTTTTTTCATCAGCTTGCCTCTGCCTCTCCTAATTCCTCACTTTGAGTATCCAAGGCCTCAAATACAATTTTACACTGTAGATTTTATTTAGTTTATCATTTCCTCCCTTGCTTTGGGCTCTGTCACAATATTATTTCTCTTCCTTTACAGCACACTGAATTATAAATCTTCCACTGTGGAGCATGCTAAACTCTTCCAAATATATTTCCTGGATGATTTAGTCCTAGTTTCTTCCCATCTGAACTTGGAAATGGTGATGAACTAGGGACCTCGTTTATACTTGTCTTAAAATCCCACCGTAAATTCAATTGGTTGTTCCACTGATGTTTTATTGCCTTGATTTGTGGACTTGCCCAGATGAGACTTTCTGTTATGTCCAGGAGGCTGACCAACATGTGCGAGGATAATGCTTAAAGATCCAGCCAGAGGTAAAACAATGAAGTGAATCCCTAGGTAGTGGATTCATGACACGAAGTGCTTTGAAAACCCTTTGATAGGAATTTATGCTATTTTCATTATCACTGCTGTGGTTACTTTGGCCCCCTAAGACTGCCATCTTGATACTCCTTTTGAAAGTATTTCAACACCACTTCAGAGTTGAAGGGTCAACCAAACAGTCTGGTCATTTCCCCCCCACCCCTTCCCTACCCCCGCCCAAAAGTGACTATGGAAATGAAATGGTGTCAACATTTGGTTCAGAGACAACCTCTGGCCTCCTAATTCTTCTGTCCTCAAGATTTCCTCCCCATGCTGGCCGCTGTTTAGAGGAGTAGTGTGGAGGTGGGAGGGTGGGGTTTGATTCCAAGTCAGCAAAGGCCTGGAGAGGTTCGGCTCCAACGGGGTGAGTCCAGAAGTTTCCCTCCAGGCCAGCTTAAGCTCAGCTTCATTTCTGCCTTCTTTCTATAATAAAGGAGAAGCCACCGTTTTCTTGCCTCTCACAAATGCACCTGAGCTACACATGCCTAGCTGGTGTTCCCGGGGAGGGGAGATCGGACGTTACAAGACAGAAGTAGCGTCACAGGGATGAGGCCATCTGCACAGCGCCTGGCACCGAGAGGCACTCAGTACACAGAGCTATTCTTCCCCTTCCTCTGTGAGGTCATGTGCTTGTGGAGAAAGGAAATAAACATGCTTTCTGAGCGGTTTTCAAGTCCTGCAGGGCACAGAAAAGTTCCCACTGGTCCACCCCTCTCCTGTCTCACCTGTTCCCACACCTCCCGCGCCTGCCACCTTGAGTTTGGCCCAGAATACAAGCATGTGGCTGTGTTCCTAGGAGACGGTGACACACAGCTTCCCATGGAAAAGAAATACAAAGAACCTAGGACGGAGCGGCCCGTTACAAAACCACACCTCCTAGACCGAGCCGCAGATTCCTTTGGATCACCTCAAAGAGACGTCTAATCCTTGGCTTTCAGACACAACTGCATTTACACTTTTCCAAATGGAAGGGGTTGGCCTTCTGGGTAAACTGATTTGGGTAAGTCATTCACTTTACTTCAGATTCGTACACGCTGGCTCCTTCTACATGGCATGGACTCTACACATGGTAGTTTTTCCTCCCTTTTCAACCAGGCAGCTGAGTTCACCAGCCGAGGCAGAGTGTCCAGCCAACGCACGGAAGGCTTGAACAATGATTTTATTTTCTGTAACCAAAAGCACCAATACCTAGGAAAAATCGCCTATTTTTACCTCATGACATAACTCGCTGCACACATGTTCAGGCTCTCCTTTTGTTAAATATAGTTATTTCTGTTTTGAAGCTGGAAGAGCTGCCTGTAATTTTGGAAAGGTAAGACCCTGCAGATGCCAGGAAGTGCGTGCCTGGTGGACGGGACAGAGCTCTGTAGCCACTCTTCTCCTTAAAGGCAAGGGTGGGCACATCTGGGTGTCCCCAGGATTCCTTCTGGGTTCAGAAGGCCTTGCCTCTCCTCTCTTTGCAGGCCTCGTCCTGTGGAACCAGACACCAAGGGTCGACTCTGTGATGTGACCTGTTTGAGGGCAGGGCTTCCAGAATCTGCGCTTCAGGGCTCTGGTGACATTTGGGAAACTGTCTTGGAGGGCAGCCAGGGAAGAAAGTGGGAGGTGCAGCTTTCCCAAGTACGCATTTCCATAGAGAACAGGGTACCAGGTGAAGGTGTCGGTGCCCACTGGGACGACTAGCCCAGAAGACCGAGGACGCGGGTGGCAGCCAGCGAACTGGTTCCCAAAGTACCTGCGGGGACGATGACCCTCCTCTCGTTGGTGGTCATGTTGGGGGGAGGGGGCCCGTTCTTCTCGTCCATGTAGCTGTTGTAGCTCATGGCGTTGGGCTCGCCTCCGCCCACGAGCTTGCCGCACTTGCTAACACTGCAGTCCACCGGAGACTCCCTGGAGGAACAAAAGACAAAGCCCAGAGGAACTCGTCAGCGTCACTGCCTCCGCTGCCACCGGCACATCCGTGGAGCCGCTGCCCAGCCCCATTTGGTGGGATGACGAGGACGAGGACGCTGCTGACGCTGCTTTATTTCTGTCCACGCGGCCACCAGAGTTTTCTCCAAATCCCAGCCCAATCCTCTAATTACGGTACTTAAACACTTTCTGGCAGCCCCTCGCTGCCCTCAGACTGGAGTCTGGGCCCCTGAGTTCGGCGCTGCCGCCCCCCCCCCCTCCCCCCCGCTCTGCCTGCAGCTGACACTTTTAGCCTTGTCGCCAGGCGACCGACGGTCCCGAGGCGCGTGCACTAGACCTCGCTCCCAGACAGGCCTTTCCCCGCGCCCAGAGCACCCTGTTTCTGCCATGGCTCTAGGACTTGTCACATCATGGGATGCTTAGCCTGGCAGGTGCCCTTCCCCTGGCTGGATTGGGAGGTTCCTGATGGTGCCATGACTTTTTTTTTTTAGTCTTTTTTTTATTGTGGTAAAAGTCTCATAAAACATACTATTTTACCCATATTCAACTGTACAGTTCAGTGGCACTAAGTACATTCACATGGCTGTGCAGCTCTCACCATCATCCATGTCCCGAATTCTTCGCCTTCCCAAACTGAAACCCTGCCCCCAGCAAACACTGCCTCCCCATCCCCCTGCCCCGCCCCCCATCCCCCGACCCCTGGCAGCCACCAGTGTACTTTCTGACTTTATGAATTTGACTATTCTAGGCACCCCGTATAAGTGGGTTTTAGGCAAATACACCTTTTTAAACCCTCTCTATGGTGCCTTACACAGGGGGTGAGCCATCACTGCTTTTGGAGTGAATTATTTCTGTTGCATGCATATAATTTTAACGTGTTTCACATACAATGTCCTATTTGAACTTCCCAATCACCCGCCAGGATAGGCATGGCAAGGGTTAATATCTCCTTTCTATGGTTAAGGAAACCAGAGAAGTACACGGCCAGGTTAGCCCCGATACTTTGCAGTGTGGGGGCAGAGGGTTTCAGCTCAGCGACGAGCATCTGTCTGGTGACTGAGCTGACATCTCACTTGTGGCCACCTGGTGCCCACAGCAGCCTGGCAGAACGCTCTGCCTATCCCGAGCCCAGGACCATGGAACTGCCCCCATCAGGCACGCCCAGGCGGCGCCATCCTACCCTGCCCTCGCTTCCGCTCAGCCTCTCCGGCAGCAGCAGGACTGAGGGAGATGACTAGAGGCCGAGGAAAGGCTGCAGCCCTGTCTGGAGCAGGGAGCATCAGTTCTGGCAACCTGGGAGACAGCCAGTCCTCGCAAGAGCTCCAAGCCAGGCTTTCAGACCCAGGAGTTCAGATAAGGTTCAGATTACAGCCGGCCAACTCCGGGCCGCAGAACCTCGCAGGGCTTTCCAGAGGCCTGGCCGCTGCCCTCCCTCACTCTGCTGTGGGCAGGAACAGACCATCCCGAGGCCTTAAGGACCAGGGTTGTGCCAGATCGACCCGCCCGTCCTGCAAAGGCCGAAGCCCCGCGGGCAGGAGAGCAGTCACTGAGCCAGGAGAAGGGAGTGACAGCCTGGGAGGGCGGGGACTCGGCAGGGTGGGGGAGGCCAGAGCACATTCAATAAAGAAAATTAAATGAATTTGTTTCTTAATCTGAAAGGAAAAAAGTATTGAAGATCACTTATCATAGCTGGGAGATAAATGCCCCACTGAGATATTAGAAGTCAGACGGTAATTTTTTCCTGATGTCTTACAGAGGGGAACATGGGCTGAAAATGAAAATAAGATGTATAACTTACACATGTTAGAATTTAAGGTTTTACTATTCGCCTACTGTTTTTCCAGGCAGAGAACCAAGAACCAGCCGTCAGAGCCCCAGATTGTTAAAGGTTTAATGTCCCCATAGCAGTCTGAGAGGAGGCAGTAAGTAGCACATCGGGGCTTTGCACCAGAGTTTGGCCCTTTGGCTTCTGCTGGAGAAGGACTTGGCCTGAGATGAAGCAGTCCCAGAAAGACCCTGGTGCTGCGTCCGAGCGGAGTTCTTGCGGAGCTGGCGGGGTCTCCTTCACCCTCCTCAAGGCTAACCGCAAGTGGGCGCATGCGCACACAGGCGCATACGCTACCCATGCACGCACATGCAGGCACACGCACGCATGCACGCACATGCAGGCACATGCACGCATGCACGCACATGCAGGCACATGCACACATGCATGCATGCACATACACGTACACACACCACCACGGCCTGGCAGCCTTTCCCAGCATATTTGTGCATGGTGAAACAACCCAAGTGCAGCAGAAGTTTGGAGGATTAAGTTGGCCTTTAACCAAGAGAGCAACGTTTTCATTGGCTGGGGACGCAGTGCAGAGGGTGAGGTTGCCAGAGCACACACTTCCCTTGGCGGGGGCCAGAGAACTTTCTGCGAGGGGGCGGTGTTGGGTGGGGGCGGGCATGGCGGAAGGGGATTTGCCCTCCGCGGGCTGCGCCCCACTTTGGGAACATCGGGGAGACAAGTAGTGAAAATTCTTTTCCACGTCAGCTGGGCCTCTGGGGATTTCTGTGTCCAAAACGGACCCCTTGCCATGCAGTGGTGAAAAGTCAGACGTCAGAAAGCATCACAGTGAAATGACCCCTTATGCCATAGGTGCCTGGGGCAGGGCCAGTCCCTGGGGCCAGGAGGAGAGAAAAATAAATTTGGAAAGAGGAATTGTTTGGTAAAAGCTGCCTAGTATGTCACCTGGTAAGGAGTCTGAGCACTGCGGTGAGAGCAGCACCTGCTTGGGGGGCGGGGGGGGGGGCGTGGCCAGGCCAGATCCCCGGGGAGGCCATCTGAACAGGGTCAGGCCCGGGTTCTCCTGCTAGGGTGACCACGGGGGCTGGCCAGTAATGGGAACCTTCTCGTTTCCTATCGCAAAGAAGCGGCTATATTTCAGGGTCCAACCCTTCCCCCGCCCCGTGTTCGCACCTGCTCCCCAGCGGGGCAAGGTGATCTGCTTGCCCTCTCGCCTGTCTGGCTGCTTCTCCTCCGGGAACAAGGCCCTGTCCTTGGTCCCAGACCCTAAGATCTGCAAAGGGGCGCCCTAAGGGAGAAGCCCTGGCCACCACCCTGGACTCCGCCCTTGCGCAAGCTAGCCCTCCTCCAACCTTTGGGAGAGAAGGAGGGAAAGCCATGCCCTCACCACCCACCTGCTGCGCTCCCCTCCACGCTGGGGCTCTCGGCTCTGTGACTCTGCAGGCAGCACAGGCCTCACTCGGGGCCTCCCCAGCTACTGCGAGGCGGTGGGGGGGGGTTAGTGGGGTACAGGTGAAGCACAGCATAAAGGCTGCTCTTTAATGAGGCAGCTGACGCCCGTGAAAAGGCCCGATGAAAACAAGGGGGGGCACGCATGGAGGGAGAGAGGTTTTGCCATTCAGCTTGCCCATACTGCTGCTGATTTGTATTGAGACCTGTACTTACAGCTAGCATGGGGTCAGGGCCCACAGGCAGCTGAGAGCACTGGGACAGGTGACAGGAGGGCCTGGGGCTGCCACAATAGAGCGGGGAGGAGGTGGTGGCTCTGAGAGTGTAACTCAGAGCATCTCCCGCTCAGCCGTGGCTCAGAAAGCCACACAGCGGAGGCCACAGCAAAGGTGTTGTGGACCCTCAATCTTGTGCTTTCTTTTCACCTCTGGACATAGACTCTTTACTCCTCTGGTTTTATTTGTGTGTGTTCAGGGAATATTGCTTTAAAAAGGCTACTACTGGTTTCCAGAAGTGCCTTGCAAACTGTCAAGTGATTTAAAACAAGATGAGAAATCTTGAGTATTTGGATAAAATGAGATTTCAAAGACTTTGCCCAAAGATAACCTCTTCAGACTATGCAAACATCTTCTCTACCTTCCCTTTCAACTCAGAGCCACTTAATTCAGGGTATGTCATCCAGACCCACAGATCTGCAGCCCAGGCTTACTGTCAATGGATACGCAATATCCACACAGCTAACGTGAGGTCCCAAGGGCTACTGGAGCCCTGTGGTTGCATTAGGACTATCAGGTGTGTCTTCCACATCATGTGTGTCTTCAACAACATGTGTACACTGTATGGAAATTAAGCAAATCTGTGCTGTCTTTAGGAGTTCCGTAGGAGCCATGCAGAGATGTGTGCATATGTCTTTTTTGTTTTTGAAAAGGAGATGCAATATGTTAAAAGCAAATTTCAAGACAAGAAATCACCTGTAGTAAAGCCATCACCCTAACTCATACGTAGTAGATGCTCATAGCTTCTCCAGAGCCCTGAGTACACCTCCCACCCAGCTTATGTGTGACATGCTTCGTATTGTGAGGTTCAGAATTTTACGAAGCATCTTGGAAGGGACTCTGCATTTGGAGGCAGAAGTGACAGGGTGTGTGAGGCTCATCTTCCTGTTTGTAGAACTGAAGTCTGTAGCTGTCTAATAAGGGCATCCGGATCCTGCTGGCCAGTCTAGGGAGCGTCGGGGCAGACTAATGCTGAACTCTGGTCCAGCAGGTCAGGCAAGTGAGTCTTTGCATTTCCCCTCTGTAAGTTGATATATATTTTTTTCCTTCATGGGATGTTATCCCCAAAACCCGTGGTTGGGACAGGATGAAGCGGAGAGTTAATTGCAGACCACAGCTTAGATCGAGATGCTGAAGTCTACATCCAGCACAGAGCCTATGTGCCACACTGTTTGAAGAGCAACTCATGCTAACAGATTCAACCACAAGGGGAAGGTACAAAGAGAGCGAACCTTCCTCAACGCGGGCAAGCTCGAATTTCTGCGAGCTCCTCAGACCACCGTCTCTCCACCGGCCCCTGTGACTTGCCGGCGGCATAGGAAGCAAGAAGGGTCTTGTAGCTTTAGGTGCACAGAATACCTCCTCCAGTGACACATGTATCTGTGGGGTCTCTGATAAGTATCAACTAACTCAGAATCCCAAGTGAACAAAGAACATGGAGAGAATTCACAGTAAATCACGGGACGGTCCAAAACATTCTAGCCCAGCACTGTCCAATCGAAGGGGCCACATATATAATTTAAAATTTTCTAGTAGCCACATTTTTAAAATAAAAAAACAAGGTAAAATGAATTTTAATAATATATTAAAATGTATTAATATATTAATTCAATACAGCCCAAAGATCATTTCAATAAAATCAATATAAAAAATTAATGAGATATTTCACTTTTTTCTACACTAAGTCTTCTAAAGCCAGTATGTTAAAATATATTTCAAGCACATGTCCGTTTTGCATAGGCCATAGTTCAGGTGCTCCAGAGCAACATGTGACCAGTGGTTACTGCCTCGAAAAGCACAGATTCAGTCTGTGAGCCAAAAGATCCCAAATTTTACACTCTGGTTTTTTCATCTGAAGTTAGGAATTATCTTTTGCATTAAAAGTACCATCATCAGTGTTCCTTGGAGGATAGGAGCACAGAGTGACAGGTGAGAGATTTAAATAGGCCGGCATCTGTTTCATCACGCTGTTTCTTTTTGAGTTTTCAGATAATAGGATCTGATGCGGTTCCATCTTAAGAAAAGACATTTTTCTGAAAATCCTTGCCCCCTGCTGCCCACCAGTCCAGTTTCCATGTGAGCACTTAGAGGATATTTATGAGGTGCCCGTGACGGCTGCGCCTAGCCTGCCTGGCTCTGAGAGTCCACTGGATCTTCTTTGTTTCCCAGGAGGGGTGAGACTACATCAGTTTCTGAACCTACCCTGGTCAAGACAGGCAGATCAAAAGCAGGGGCTGCTTTGTGTAACCAGAGCCAGGTAGATATCACGTCTGGTCCCTGGGGTCTTCACACAACTCGCCTCCAGCTGGCTTCTGGTGTGACCGGAGCCAGGGACGAGCTGGCAAGGGGGTTCTGAAAACTGATTTCCTTGGGGGACCCTCTTTGCCCAGGATTAGTATCTTGCAGTGCTTGAGGCTTCCCTGGCAGTAGGGGAGGGAGCAGTCAGCTCACAAATGCAGGCTCACCTGAGCACAGACACAGGCGCTGCCCGCTCACTTGGGTCTCTGTCCCGGCTTGTACACGGATGACCTACATGACTATAGAGGAACATCTTCACCTTTGATTCGCGTTAGCCACGCGTTCATTCACATATTTAACAACCGTGTGTTGAACAGCCAACGATCATGTGCCAGGTGCTGCCCAGTAAACAAACGAAGGCCTGCCCACGCTTTAGTGAGGGGTGTGCCGAGAGCCGGGAAGGACCCAAGCAGGGTAAATACTGGCGGGTGCTGTTTTAAATCTAGTGGTCAGAGAAGGCCTCTGAGAAGGGGACATTCCAGCAGAGACGTAAAACAAGTGAAGGAGAGAGTCAGAAGACCAGATGGAGTAGGAATGTTCCGGAAAGAAGGAACACACCTGCTGGGAAGGAAGGAGCAGCTAGAGTCTTGTGTGGCCGGTGTAGACGGAAGGAGAGAGATGGAGGTGGAGGGTGTCAGAGGGATGCTGAAGGACTTTGGATTTTCATCATAAGCCATTAAAGGATTTTGAGCAAGAAAGTTAAATATTTTGAAAGGAGGACTCTGGCTGCTGTCTGAGGATGAGATTTCAGGAAGGCAAGAGGAAGTGGGAGGAAGAAGGATGCTCCCAGGTGGCCTCGAAGGAGAGGCGCTTGGATGGGGCAAGGGCAGCGGAGGGGAGCGGGGCTTGGATTCAGGCTACGACAGACCAAAGCCTGTCCAAGGGCGGATCTGGAGTGTTGGCAAGCATCGGGAGCGCCTGTGTTCAGGCCAGTCGGGAGGCCTTGCTGAACGGCCCTCCATGCTGTGGGGTGGGTGTCGGCAGACGTGAGACGGTGGCGAAGGCACAGCCGCAGGCAGAGGGGGCGGAAAGGTGGGCCACGGGGCCAGCACTTCCTCCTCTGAGCCCTTAGGGAAGTCATTTACCACCTTGAAGCCCACTTTGCCTCTGTATGTCGAGATGCAATTACAATATGGACCTCATGGGAGAGTGGTGAGGACCAAATGGTAACGTGGACAGATGTTTGACAAACCCCGTCCTCCCTGCCCTGGGGCCAGGTCACTACCCTCATTCTCTCTGTGGAGAGACACTCACTCACTGGAGGTGCTCCTGGCTCGGACCCCCTGAGCCTCCCTGAAATCCCAGAGGCTGGGGAGGTGGCTGGGATCCCAACGGCTGGTTTGGGTTAGTGGGGTTGGAGTGTTTTGGGACCGGGTGTTTCCACAGGCAGGTCCGAGACCGGGGCCATCTGGGGGGCGCCTCCCCACCACCCGCGCACCCCTCTTGCTCTCTCTAGACTTGTTTCCTCTGTGACCTCATCTACCAGCACAGTTACAATTCCTCCACGATGATGCCCAAGCCTAAATTCCAAACCCCAGTAGTATCTGAGCTTCGGTTTCCAGGGCCTCATAGATGTTTTTATCTGGATGTCCTACTGATTGCTTCCGACGTATCGGATGGGGAACGTTGACATCCCTACTCAAAGCACGTCCTCCTCCTACCCCCGTGACTGCTGCTGGCACTGCCCTTCTTGGAAACATCCAAGCTTTGCCAATCTTTGATTCTTTCCTCTCACAAACCCCTCCCCCTAGTGCAATATTTATCCACCTAAGCCCCATGAATTATCCCCCGGATATGTCCCTCACGTGTCTTTCCGCTTTTATTTCCACAATCAGTGCCATCGCTCTAGTTCAGAACTATCTAATTTCCTACCTGGGATATTTCACTAACTTCTTTACTTATCTTTCTGACTCTCCCCTCTCCACTCTCTGTGTACAATGATCCTTAGCTTTCAAGTGACAGCTCTGATGATGTTCAAATGTCACGTCTATGTTTCAAGTGGGCGTCTGCATGTGGAATAAATTCCCTATTTTCTTAGCCTATCCATCAGAGCTCTATTTTTTTTTTTTTTTTGCGGTACGCAGGCCTCTCACTGCTGTGGCCTCTCCCGTTGCAGAGCACAGGCTCCGGATGCACAGGCTCAGCGGCCATGGCTCACAGGCCCAGCCGCTCCACGGCACGGGGGATCCTCCCGGACCGGGACATGAACCCGTGTCCCCTGCATCGGCAGGCAGACTCACAACCATTGCGCCACCAGGGAAGCCCCAGGGCTCTCTCTTAATTTCCATTTTTACCTCCCTGTGCTGTAGGCCCCTTGGCTTGCCTGACGTTTCATGAACGAGACAACCATTTTCTGTATTTTCGACCTTGGCTCATGACAGTCACTATTGGGATATCCATCACCTTCCTAGTCCAGGGCCCTGTCCTGGGTCCTTTCTCCTACAGCATCGGTGTCAACCCTTGTAACAAGCCTATGGAAGAGTAAATGCTCCAGCCGTGCAGAAAGGAGACTGCTGGTGCTCAGAGGGACCCGTAACTGACCCTCGTTCAGAGGCAGGACTGGACCCTGGGCCACCCGTCCCCCAGCTGTGCTCTCCCTCGTCGCTGGGATTTTCTTCTCCTCGGTCCTCCCCTGTCCATCTCTACCTGCAAAGTCTTCCCAGCCCCGGGCGGCACTAACTCCCAACACACTTTCCAAGTGTGACATGTCCTCCCTCGTACAGGGAGCCCTCAGGTGTGTTCACCCTCATCATCATCCTGGACTTTTCTCCAAGAATGGTTTGGTCATCTTTGCTCTGGTGAGACTCACCCAGAGAGGCCAAGTATCTGGAACAAGACACGGAAGAGTATCTTATTGCTTCATTATCCCTAAGAGGGGCTGCATCTGGGCCTGACGTAACGTAGATGCTCCAAAAGTGCCTGTTAGTGCTGTGGGTCTGAGGGCTGCCTCGGAGCCCAGAGAGCAGGGGGACTTCTGGCCGTGCTCTGCCCCAGCCCTCCAGTAACCCTCTCACCCCAGCTCTCTGGGGACTGGCTCGGGGTCCCTGGCCCAGCACCAGAGCCCCATCTGCTGCAGACACCCCTCAGTGCCAGATCTGCTGACTCAGCCCCAGAGGAGCGAGCCGGGGCCGGGGGGCCAGCCTCCCCCGGCCCCCGACCCTGGGCAGCACAGGCCTGGTGGGCTTACCTGGACCCATTCATGTGGTCGTACTCCCGCTTGACACTGACCCTCACGGGCTGATTCATCCACTCCTGCTGCGGGGGGAGGGGGTTGATCTTGTGGGGCTGGCCGTAGTCGGGACTCCCGGAGGCGGTCATGTCGGCCTTGGGGAGATGGGCCGCCGGTCCGTAGGCGGAGTCAAAGAGGGACTGGTCGTCGCTCACCACCGACAGAGCCTCCTGGAGGGCAGAGGGGAGACAGAAGCCCGGCGTCACTCTCCAGCCAGAACCACTCCCCACCTACCTTCCCTGGGAACCGGCGGGCTGGCCCAGCGCTGCCCAGCTGTGCAAGCTTGATGGGTTCTCTGCACGTTACCCTGCGTGACGAGGCAGGCTGGGGAGTGGAGTGGGGATGCAGACCCCCGGGAGTGTGTCCACCTGTTGGGTCTATAGGCTGGACCCCCAGAAAGGAGTGTGGGGCGCGGGAGGCCAGGAAGAATGGTTACACAGAGCACACACGTGGGTTGGGGTGGTGCTTGAACCCTGGGCTCTCTCGGGATAAACAGAAGTGCCCCTTACTAGCTGGGGAAGCAGTCAAGCTACAGGGCATAGGAGTGGAGACATTTCTTTTACAGGTGAGGCCAGTGAGAACCACCCGAAGAGGTTAAGTATGTGGCTCAAGGTCACACCAGGGAAGAAGGGTGAGGCACAGGGTTGTGGTCCCCTCCAGTTTCAGTTCCCTTCTCTGCAAACAGGAATAAGAATAGCTTTTTCAGAGTTGATAGGTGATTGAATGAGAAGACCTAGGTACAGGTGTCTAGCGCTTAGAGGTGCTCTAGGATGTGCTGGGGCATCTTACACATCTGAGATGCAGATGGGAGGCTGCCTGCCTCCCCGGGACACAGGGCTCCATCATCCTTTCCTGCCTGATTCTTTCAGATGACAGTTTCCAGTCCTAAATGTGAGGATTCAACCTGCCCAGGAAAGAGGGCGGAATCCCAGCTACGTGGATGGAGGGGCCAGGGCTGACCTTCCCATGCCTACCGTCCCATCACCTGCCGGGACAGGTGGAGACGGCGGACGAAGAAAGGCAGCAGCATCGTGCTTTCCGGAGGTCTACCAACCAAAGAAGGGTAATGAGATTCTCTCATCATCCAGCTCACGGCAGATCACAGCGACCCAGGTCGTGGACTGGGGTGTGATGGTCACTAGATCACACAATTCCACCAAATTAAGGTGACCACGTTTCAGAAAAGGTAGTAATTCACCATCTAGAATTAATTATAATCAATATAATCTAACTATAATTACACAATCTGTAATCATGGAGAGGTGATGTCATATTACAGGAGAAATGTCTAGCACAGTCTCTGGCGCATAGTGACACCCAGTAAAGTTAGCTTTGATGGTTATTAGCTTCAAGTAAAGATTCTTTTAGGCCACCTGCTATGGTCTGAGTTGTTCCCTTAAAATTCATATGTTGAAGCCCTAACCCCAGTTCCTCAGAATCGGACTGTATTTCGAGATAAGATTTTTAAAGAGATGCTTACGTTGAAATGAGGCCTTTTGGGTGGGTCCTAATCCAACATGACTGATGTCCTTATAAGAGGAGGATATTTGGAAACATCAAGAGACACCGGGGGTGGCGGACACCCATGTGGAGAAGCAGCAAGAGGGCAGCTTCTCTGCAAGCCAAGAAGAGGCCTCAGGACCCGCCAGCACCCCATTTTGGATTTCCGGCTTTCAGAGCTGTGAGAAAACACATTTCTGTTGCCTGAGCCACACAGTCGGTGGTATTTTGTTAGGGCAGCCCTACTATGGCACCTTTACTTTAGCCCCCGGTCCCATACCTATAAAATTACAATCTGCTCTACCAGCTAAGTGTTGCCCTTTCTCCCATGGCTGTTCTCAACCCCAGCAGGAGGACAGCCATACTTCAAAGGAAGTGGCTCTTCTGCAGCTGTTTCCGGCTGGGATCAGGAAAGAATAACTGGAACATAGTCCGGGAAGTCTGCTCCTACACCAGAAGGCTTTGCAGAGTATAGACATGGCCGGAGACGGCAGTTTCAAAGCTGAGCTGCCTGCACAGTATGGAAAGGACAGGGTGGGCTCCTTGATTCAGACCTAAAATCTACTGGGACCCTTCACTTTCCACCTGCTGTCCTGTGTCATACTCAGAGGAAGGTTGTGCTTCTTGGAACCATTTGTCTATTGGTTATGATATCCATTGTCCATTTCAATTAGGGATCCGCGCTGGCTCCACACCCCAAACCAGGGATCTGAACTGTCATCCAGGCACACAGTGGTTGCAAGTTGAAAAGTGTGACACTGTCATCTTCCAGAGGCCTGAATCTGAGCCCATGAACTTCCTGGGGTTCTATACTAGGAGCAGAGATGCATTACCAACCAGGACCCATAATGCCCTTTTGGTGATGGATGAACAGTCACCAGTTCTGCTACAAAAACAGACTCCACCTAAGGAATCAGGTATCGTCTTCCGCCGTGGAGAGCGGCTTACATGCTTGCCTGATCATGCACAAATCTTGGCGTTTCCAATTAAAGTATTTCTTCCATCTCCTTTCCTCTGGGTTGGGGGAGAGGATGATGGAATAACGGAGGCCAGGGGGCCTGGGAGGCAGGACCGGGGATAGTGGTCCTCGGGCAAAGATCCTTATACCATCTTTACCTCCAGAGATGGCAGGTCAGGGAGCAGGGAAGCAGGGTAGTCAAGTCAGAGGGACCAAGCAGATGGCAAAACCAGGGTTCACAGCAAAGAGGTTGCAACAGAGGCCAGATTAGACCAAGCTGGGATTTCTGGAGGCTGACCAAGGAGAGACTTCTTAAGCAGATGAGAAAAAATACTTTACAGAACAAAGTGCAGTGTGGTAAATGGTACAAAACTGGTTTGAACTCATTTTGGGAAAAAGTTTCCTTCAGTGCACAATCAAAGGAAACTCCAGTCAAGGGGCCACGTCACAGGAGGAGAGGACCCCGGTTTATTCCAGAACGCCTCTCCTTCCCCTTTCTGTCCAGTCCTGTCCTCGGCTCCCTCTGCTGTGTTTTTCAGACTCTTTCCTCCGTGAGCCAGCACCCAGTCCCTCACCCAGCCCACCCTGCACATTCCCCTGCCAGATCCAGCTCCCTTGAAAGCTGTAAATACCGTCATCTGCCACAACCCCGGCTCACATCCCTCCGAGAGCACCCTCTGTTTCATCCATCGCAAATCTATTCTCATCTGCCTGTCTTCCAAGAACTCAGCTTCGCCCCGGTGGCCCACCATCCACGTTCCCCGTTCACAACGTCCAGGCTGCACCTCCTGCCCCAGGCTCGCTGTTTCCACTGTTCCACTAAATGGGCCTTCAAGTGCCCTCCTGTGTCTTGGACTTTGTAAGTCCCTGCGCTGGGAGCATCCTTTCTTTGCCCCCTGCTCCGGACACACGTCCAATTCTTCCCATTTTGTAGGTAAATGAAATCTTCCTTGCTCCATGAAAGCTTCCCTGATAATAATGCCCTGTGACTCATTTGAACTTTGAAAGGTCAAGTGAGACTACTGCTTGGGTAAACATACATACACACACACACACACACACACACACACGCACACTTTTCTGTTTGCAGCCATTGATAGGGAAAAGGCTTTTTAAAAAAATTTCATCACATGGTGGAGAAAAGAATTGGTGGCTGGGAAAAGCTGGGGAGAGAGAAGATGCAAGAGAATGGTTCCTTGTCTGGCCTCCTGGACTGGATCAGAAAACCTAACATGAGCAGGAGAGGGAGATGAGGACCATTAAGTGGGAATCATAGATTTGGGGAGACCAGGCTCCAAACAAGCTGCTTTGGGATCCTGGTGAAGCCTAAGAGCTGGGGAGAAGATTCACACTGGCTCTGAAAGGACAACAGCGTTTTGCCATTCAAGGCTGGAGCTTTGGGGGTGTCCTGAGACCAAGCCCACAGCATGTTCCCAATGGGCAGTGGCGAGCCTTTTCCAAGCTGCTTTTGGGGCAGCGGCGCATTGCAGGAAGACGGGCGTGGGGAAGGAAGAGGCCGACAGGAGCACGGCGTGAGGTGAGTGTGGCCATTGTACTTGTATGACAGAGTCTTGTCCCCACTGGGGGTCCCGGAAGTCCCTGGGGGTGATTTGATGGGGGCGTCGGCACCAAGGAGCTGCTTTGCCCAGCTGAGGAGCTCTTGAGCTGGCAGTCGGATCAACAACATGCCTGTAGCTTGTTACACACTTGTGGCTCTAGTTATTTTCCCTATATCTTAGAAGCTGTTTCCTTTTACTTAAATTCTTAAAACTTATAAAAGTTTCAACATGAAACTATTACTTGTCCTTAAAACTCTTTATAGGAATGAGTACACAGTTGGGGTTCAAGACCTTTATACTGAGGCAGGGTTGCTGAGTGTTTGCCTCCAGGCTGAAGACAGAGAGAACATCAGCATAAAAGTTCACACACTGTTCTCAGGGTGGCTGGGTTCCTTCGCTTCTCCTTTTGACTTTGGACCTGCACTGATCCCTTCATTCAGAGGAAGTCAAATGATCCTTTAAAGACTTGCTGAGTCCGGGTTGCTGTAGGGCACATGGCAGGGAAACTGACTTCAGTGGGAAGGACAGAGGGCGTGGCCCTAATCCCGTGTGGTGCTCAGTCTGGGGTCTCTCTCGGCCCTTGTCGCTGTCCCTGTGAAGTCAGCCCTGACTTGCTTAGTAACTGGATTCTGCGAAGCACATCCCTTTGCTCTGCTGAGTGCTGGGAAGGAAAGGCCTGTCACTTAGGATGCTCTGGTCCCTCAGCCACTGAGACCTAGACCCAGAGGGAGGCACAGGGCCCCTTGACTCCAAGCAGGGAAGCGGTCCAGCACATCACTATCCCACTTGACCCGTTCACCAGAGCACTCAGGCAAGGGCAACTACTTGGAACGGCAGCTTGACTTCCGACCTAAGCGGATAGTCATACTGGCCGTAGAAATGCTGACCAAACTGTGTCAGCTTTCCTTCCCAGGATGCCCTGCTGGCCCAGGGAGCCAGCAGATGGACACGGCCAGTGGGCAATCGTCTTGGTGCTTCTTATCCAATTTGTGTTAAGGTGCCTTTAACACATCACTTATAATACACCCCTGTTACCATTATAGAAAACAGATCAAAGTAGCAGACGATTATCATAGCATTTACTAAGTGCAAATCAAGTTTCCCTGAGCGATCTAATTTAATCCTCCCTGCAATTCTACAAGGGATGTCCTGTTATCACCTCTATTTTTCAGATAAGGAAATGGATATTCAGAGAAGTGAACTCACTAGCTCAGGTGACGTAGCAAGTGAGTGTGACCTGGGATTCAAATTCAGATCTGCTGTCTGGGCACTTTGAGGGTAACTCTTTATGTTTGTTGAGATGTACACGGAGCACAATCTTTGGAGTCAGAAAGATCTGAGTTCCAGTCCAAGTCCCATCAGTTACTCATCAATGCACCACCCAGTACAATTTATTTATACTTTACAAACTTCATTTCCTCATCTGTAGAATGGTGATAATAACAGTACCTAATCTGGCAGATTTTGAATAAATACAAAATGAGGTAAGTGAACTCCCTAAATCAAGAGCCTAAAGTTCTTAGGGCACAGCAAATACTAAAACAAACAAACAAACAAAAAGTTTTTTTTTAAAGAAGCACAATGCTGAGAGATGCCTTGGGACCCTTTGGGTTGGAGATGGGGGCAGGGGGATGGGAGACAGAAAAAGCCTGAGAGATTCCTCCTTCTCAACTGTGTTGGTTACTTAAAAGTAACCAAGGTTGCCCAGGGTTCAAAATGAGCGGGTTTGAAGATAATAGTTGGATTTGAAATGCAGATTCCATGGGCTTCTAGAGAAGAGAACCTACTTCCTAATGTATGTTTCTCCTTCTCCTTGCAAACCATCAGATTGTTCCATTGCAGCTTCAGCCCTCTCTTTCTAACTTCTGAATTCAGGCCTCTAGGAGGCACAGATAAGGCACTGAAATAATCCTGCAAATGAGGGGAGGAGGTGGCCAGGCCCACTCCTCCCGCTGTTCCTACATCAGGCATGTGGTAAATATCAGAAGAATGCCACGTGCATAACTGTGAATTCACTAATAAATAAACTTCCCTTATTTTGGAATTTGCCATATATCCTTTTTTTCCCCTCTCTTTTCCTTTTTTTTTAAATACCAGCAGATGTGTCTTCCACCATTTGTTTCCCTCAGATTAAGCAAAGGATATTTTCCACGCTCACATCAGTTGAGTGATGGGGGATGTGGTCAGAGCATGGCCACATGATGGCCTGGCTGACATCAGTGGTGAGAAAACAAGTGCATCTCCAAAGACCTTAGCAGAGATGCAGGCAGAGAGGGAACCTGCTGGAGAGGGAGCCGTGAGGATCTCCCCATTCTCTGCAGGAGTGCGTGGAAGAAACGTCTGCCGTCGTCCACGTGTGGGAAGGGCACACACAGCCACGGCGATGGGCCAAATGGAGTCAGAGAAGGAAGAGACCCGATTTCCCCCACCCTTTCCTGAGTCTTACAATTAGGCTGAGTATTTATTTCTAGCACAGGGAATGACCCAAAAGATGGGCCTGAGAAGAACGGACCCTACGTTGTTTCCTTACCCTCCTCTCCCCTGTCCTGCCCCGAAACTTGTATAAGGACAGCTTTCTGTGGCTCAGGAACTCTGCTGGAGCAAGTGAAAAAGATGTCAAAAGCGACCAGGTTGAGTTCCCTGCCTCTGCCCCTGCTCAGTGGGTCCACGACTCCCAGACCAGGCCTCTGGAAAGCTAATCCCTGGGTCACCGCAGGGAGCCCACGAGCTGTGGCTTTTTATTACATTCTTTACATAATGACGTGAAGTCCCTTCTCCTGGCAGCCAGAGAGCATACAAAATGCAGACAGGATTCTAGGGAGCAAAGCCCTCTGTCTTCTCTGTTTTGGGAAACCAGCAGGCTCTGCAGCAGTGTGTGTGTGTGTGTCTGTGTGTGTGTGTGTGTGTGTGTGCGCGCGCGCTGGGGGT
This sequence comes from Mesoplodon densirostris, assembly GCF_025265405.1. Taxonomy (NCBI): domain Eukaryota; kingdom Metazoa; phylum Chordata; class Mammalia; order Artiodactyla; family Ziphiidae; genus Mesoplodon; species Mesoplodon densirostris. The sequence goes on along the minus strand of NC_082667.1, from coordinate 120,320,138 downwards.
TTGGTCAGCACATTCTCATCTGAAGTGTCAGGAGAGGTGGCTCCTGTGAGTTTGCTCAAACCTTTGGCCTCTCCCTCCCTTCTAATTGCCAGCCCTGTGCCCAAATTTTGCCCGTTATTTCCATCCCACAGAGGGCAGGTGCCCAAGGGAAGAGGAGGTAAATGTTCTGCAAAGTTGGATAAGGAAGAAGGTGGAAACATTGATCAGTCACCCAACTATAACTGAAAGCTCTTCTGCGCAGAGCAGCGCAGGTACCCTGCTCAGGTCGGGAAGGTTGCCTTTGCCCCAAAACAGCCACATCAGTATTTCCAATCTTTGCCACTCCCCACCAAGAGGCTGCATCTATTTCCCTCCCCTTGAAACCAGAGGCGACTTTATGACGCCTCAGCAAGGGGAAGGTGGCAGAAGTGGCCTTGTAGGACTTCCAAGGCCAGGTGATAGATGCATCACAACTTCCACCTGCTTCTCGTTCTCTCTTGGGCCTCTAGCCCTTGGAAACCAGCCACCATCCTGTGAGGAAGCCCAAACCAGCCCGAGCAGAGAAACTACATGCAGAGGCCCACACACAGAGCAACTGAGGCCACCAGCCACCAGCCAGCATCAGCCTCCAGGCTTGGGAGTGAGGAACCTTCAATGAAGGTTGACAGAACTCATAAACATAATAATTGTTTTGTGCCACTAGATTTGGCGGTGATTTCTCACGTAGCAACTGGAGCACCTCCTATCACTTTAATCAGCAACAAGAGATCCATATTCAAACGAGGTAGAGGAGGATTGTGTGAGTAACCTTCTCACTATGGTTACTGGCAGGGCCTGGCAGCAGTCAGCACCAGGACAGACTCCGTGGGGAAGCGGAGGCCCAAAGCCTAACCTCTCCAGGTTCGTACAGTGAGGGAGGGTCAGACTCAGCCATAAGGCCTGACTCCTCTGATAACCATGTAGGGGACTTACCCCAGACAAACAACAGTGAGAAAACAAACAAACAACAAGCAGGGACCCCTTTTTAAAATTAGAAAGAACAAACAGAACAAGTATAATGTGATAACATGAAGCTTTCAAGGAACTTTACAACCATCACCTCATATATCCTTTTAGGATGTGAGTTAGGATCCTCCTATTACTGTAAAGAAAACTGAACTAGTGACGCTCCAACCCGTAGCCTGACCGCAAAGCTTATACTCGTCCCCGCAAAGTGTTCCCAGTTTGCTAACTCTGTCTAATCCTATCCTGGGCTCTGCCGCACAGCCAAATTGGCCCTGGAAACTCAGAGTGTTAGGCTGATTTCTAACGTAGCTTATTGAAATTTCTAACCTCATCCCCGCCCCGCCCCCAGGCCTCCATCCCCACTCTTTGTCACTTAGATCTTCACTAACTGGGGAGGGGGTTTCTGCTGTGGCCGGTCCAGAGAAAGGCAGCCAGCCAAGTCCCTAGAAGATGGAATTGGAATCCTTTGCAGATGAAAGTACTTTATTTAATGGAGTTTAATAAATTAAGGGAATGAGTCTAAATGAGTTCAGAGGAGAGGGTCTTGGCGTTCCATAAAGATGGCCATGTAACAGAATCCAGAGCTGGAGGCCCCTGTTAATCACCGTCTCCCATTAGATGCTTCTCCACGTCTCCCATGGGTATTTACCTTTGCCTGTTGACATTGAGTTTTCGCAGTCACTTTTCTGACCATAACCACATTTAAAGGGCATCTCTAAAGATCAAAGTTACATTCTCCTCCCACAGAGAATGATTTTACTGCTGAAAAGAAGAAAAGTGCTGAATGTGGATACTAACGGGAAGGCAGATAGAAGGTTAGTCTGAGCTCCAAGAAGGGAACATTTTACAGTGTGTTGTCCTTTCTGTTTCTTTACAATGGGGCTGACCACTCTTCAAGCTGCTTTCTCTCAAAGACAATGGGGAGTGTGAAAAGGCCAGCCATGATCTGTTATGTATAACTTGTTACATTTGACACTCCGGGGACCAAGCCTCTCTCTAATAATAAGGAGTGACCTGACCGCAGAGGTGGACCCTGAGGTTCCCAAGGGACAGGGTGGCAAGAGGGTGGGATGTGAGGCCTCACTGTAGTTGGGAAGCTTAGATATTCTCTTCTGTGAAATCAAGCCCGTATTCTCCTGCCAGTTCTGATTGGCTGGAAGGGTTAAATAAAGCCCTGCCAGGTGCAAAGGGGTGACGATGAACAGAGAACTGTCAACCATCAGAACACACCCCCAGATGCCATGGGGAGAAGCAGGCAGGCAAGGCGGCCGTCCTGGACACTAGACCAGCCGTAGTTCCCAATGGATTTCACTGCTCATCCCTTGCACTGGGACTGTATTCTGCCTGGTTGCACAGCAGTGGCTGTACCAGTCATTAAAAATAAAGGATGCTTCCACACTGGTGGCTGAGTGCTGCTGCTCTGAGCCCCCTCCTGCCCTTCTCTGCCCTGGGATGATGATGACTAAAGTGCTGAAGATTGGCACCACAGGTCCTCCGGGATCCTGCTCCAAGACCAGGAGTTGGTGCCCTGGTGCCCCTGTGGCACCACATGAGTGGTTATACATCAGAATGTTTTCCTTGCCCTGCTTTTCCGATTGCGGAAGTGGTGGCATGAGAGGATGGCTGAGGATCTGGATGGGCTGGAGCCTCCTTGTCCCCCAGAGGGTCCCTGAGCATGTCTGCTGCAGGAGGGGTCAAAGACAAAGGGTAAAAAGGAAGCAAACCACTTCTCCGCTCTCTTCACTCCATAGGGTTCCGATGTAAAATCCGTTCCAATAAAAGGCACAGGCTGCCAGCTGGGTCAATGCGGGGCTTTACTGGCTGTGCAACTTTGGGCAAATTACCTAACCTTTTGGTTCCTGGCAAATTGTAAGCGTCTTCTACTGAACATTTATGGCTCTCTGACGATGATGAATGGCCGCACTGCCCTGATCACGGAGCGCTGAAAGCTTGGAAGAGCATCATGGTGGGGAGTGGCTGCAGTGCTTCCTCAGAGTCTGAATTTCCCCCATCGTGGGCTGATGGGACGGGCCAGGGGATGGGATGCAGTTCCTGAGACTGCGGAGTGGGGGGGCTCTAAGAGTTTCCCTTGGGGCTTGGTCTTTATGGCTCTGGCCTGCTAGCTGGACCAAGACGAGCTCAGTCTGGTCTGTGGTGACAAGACAGTGACGAAGGGAAGAAGTGGGTGGAGGCAGTTCAGGTCTGAAACGATGGGCTCCCCCAGGGGAAGCAGACATTTGTCTACCAGTCTTGATGACGCCTTCTGACATCTTTTGCAAGCGTCTGGGAAGGGAGGAAATGTAGATGGCATGTATCCCTCCAACACGGGTCCTGGGAACTTTCCCGTCCTTTGTCTCAAAGACCAGTTTTGCTGCTAGAAGCAGCCCAAAGAGAGGGACCGCGTCAGTCTTAGTCACTGTCTGCATCCAGCAGCTTGCACAGTTCCTGGCACCTAGTAGGTGTGCAACAAATTTTTTTGACGGATAAGAACCCCAGAGCATGATGGGAAACACCGAGAGCCTCCCTCTCCCTCCAGCACCTCTGCCGCCAGCCAGACCTCCCGCTCACTCTCGGCCACAAGACATTAAGCCTTGCACCCAGGCTTGTCCATTTTTTTAACCCACCACACCCAGTGACCGTTTCTTGTTCAAATGTAAACACAAAGCCCCTGACTACTCCGCACCCACCCCCAAACAAGCACTCGAGGTCCTTTTCCTAGAAGCTGTGATCTTATCCGCCGATTTCCTCATGTGATGGTTTCCGTGGCAACGGGTGCCCTCATAATCACAGGAAGCCCGGCAGGAAACAAGCACGTAGGGGCCCTTCGATCTATTCTTCCAGCTACACCCAGGGAGCATCCTGGCAGGAGGGCGAAAGCAAAACCAGCCTCAAGAAGCAGGGTGTCCATATCTGTGAGCCCTGCTGGCCCTGGCCAGGGAGAGGGGAGAGTCCACTTCACCTTGATGGACACCCGGGGCCCAGCACGAGTGACTCCATTTGACTTCTCTTTTTCCAGGGCGCTCGGCAAAGAGGATCCCGAATCCATTGCCCAGTGCTTAATAGCTCTTTCCTTTCTGTGATTCATGCCCAAGGAGCCACGCTGGGTGACCTCAGGCCCAGCTAGTCCTGAGTGTGCAGGATTTCCAACTTTCACATCTGGATGAGCTATTCTAGCCAAGGTGTTTAGTTCTTCTGTGGCCCCAGGGCATATGGTTACCAGATTGCTGCAGCAACACGAGGATGGGAGTGACCAGAGGAGGTGCCCACAGAGGTCCGTCTTCTGGGCTGGCTCAGCCACCCTGGCCCCGTCCCTGCCCACCTCCTGGGTTTACTGTACTTTGCTCCTCTACTGCATTTGTACCTTCCGTTTGTTTCCCCCTTTCTTGTTCCTTCTCTTGCATTTTAATGTCCTATTTTTTAAAATTAATTTTTATTGGAGTCTAGTTGCTTTACATTGCTGTGCTAGTTTCTGCTGTACAGCAAAGCGAATCAGCTATACATATACATGTATCCCCTCTTTTTTGGATTTCCTTCCCATTTAGGTCACCACAGAGCACTGAGTAGAGTTCCCTGTGCTATACAGTAGGTTCTCATTAGTTATCTATTTTATATAATACATAGTAGTGTATATATGTCAATCCCAATCTCCCAATTCATCCCACGGCCCCCTTCCCCCCTTGGTATCCATACATTTGTTCTCTACACCTGTGTCTCTACTTCTGCTTTGCAAATAAGTTCATTTTTCTAGATTCCACATATAAGTGATACTATACGATACTTGTTTTTCTCTTTCAGAGTTACTTCACTTTGTATGATAGTCTCTAGGTCCATCCATGTCTCTGCAAATGGCACAGTTTCGTTCCTTTTTATGGCTGAGCAATATTCCATTGTGTATATGTACCACATCTTCTTTGTCCATTCCCCTGTTGATGGACTTAATGTCCTATTTTAAATAGGTTCTCCCTTGTTATATAAGACCTGCCACCCCTTTCTCCCCAGCACTCTTGGCCTGTAGACATCTCTGTAATACAGATTTCTGATTGCTCTTTGCGTGTCTGCAAACACCTATGTGGACACCAGCTTTCTTCTCCCTTTGCTCTATCCAGACATCCCTGCATAGACCCTTCCTCATCCCCTCTGCCTCATTAAATCTCAGCTTTTCACCAAACCTTTATGGAGGACCTTCTACATGTCAGGCATTCAGTACAGGGGATGCAAAGATAAATGAGCCCCAAGGTGCTCAATCTGGGGAGAAGGTTGACATAAATACGGGGACTTATGTGGGGGGATGGGAGGGCAGTGAGTGAGGGCCTTGGGGGTTGGCCTCCTGGAGGAAGTAGAGACTGAGGTGGGTGGAAGGGACCTTCTAGAACACCTGGAGTTCCACCACGTCTTCCAGGAAGTTTTGCCACCCTGCAGCTCACCGCAGTAACCTCTCACTCTGCTGAAGTCTGTAGTACTTTCCATCTCACCACTGATTCAGCACTTTATTCTAGACTGCCTTGTCACGTTGCTTTTATTTGTATTTAACTCCTTCTGGATACTGTAGTTTTTCATAGGTTGATTCTCTGTCTCTCCAGAAAGTAAATCCCACATGGATGGATTTTCTTTGTGGTTTTCCACAGACATTATTAACACTTACGAATACCTTGGTTTCCTCAACCCTAAAATGGGCACAGTGACAGAACCTACTGCAAAGGGTTAATGTGAGGATGGGGTGAGGCGAAGGGTTCCCCACTGTGTCCTTGCTCTGAACGGCACAGTGCTGGCCCCTTAGAAATGTCACTTCTGGCACCTCTTGTTAGTTCTGTGACTTTAGGCAAATTCTTTCATCTCTCTGTGCCACAGTTTCCTTTTTGGTAAAATAGTGATGGTGATATTAGCCTGCTAACTCATGCCTGTCACACAGTCAAGCACTCCTTCAGCTTAGCCTTCTTATTCTAATCCACGGGTTTTAAGATAGGAAAAGCACTTCATTTCTCCGGGCCTATTTCTTTACCAAAACACAAAAGACTGAACTAGGTGAGAGCAAGATCCTTGCCAGTCTTCAGTCCTACCCTCGATGAGTAGATCGATCCTATAGCCCCATTTGCCTGCGACGGTCCCAACTGATGCCTTTTGTGCCGGAAAATGCTTCATAATGCTTCCTTTCACTCTCAAAATTATTCTGCTTTGGCTGATGCACTATGGGCATGCCCCATCTATGGTAACTCAGAGATCGCAGTGTGCCTCAGCTCCACGGGCCCACTGCTTGTCTGTCATCCTTGCCCTCCCCTCCAGGGAAGAGGTAAGGGGGACCAAGGACAGCCTGGTCTCCACACAGGAAGCCAGGCATCGCTCCTCTTGGAGCTCAGACTCTGCCTCTGGTACACAGCTGGTCTCTCGGTTGGCAGCCACCCTCAAAGCAGTCACCCACTGGGTTGGCCTTCATCCTCTGACTTGAGTGCCAAGCCTAGGCATTCTGGCATTGGGCCTCCTGTCTCTCCACATCCATCTATAGGAAAAGCAGATATTTTGTGAACAAGTCCTGCCAAGGGCTTCCAGTGAAAACATCTCAGTGGGATTACATGGAGGTATTTTCTTTGTCACTCTCAGGAAAGCTGGTTGAGCAGAAAACCCAGCTGAAGCCCCCTGACAGTTCCTAGGGACTTGGGACCAATTTGGTTACTTTCTCTATAAAGGGTACTTAGTGTTCGACTCTTGGAAGCTTCTGGAGGGACCGGCCTTGCCGCGTAGAAGCCACGCCTGTCTGTCTGTCCCAAGGACAGGAGTCCTGAGGGCAGTAAGGCTTAATCCTTGACGTTCCAAAAACTTATGGGAAATGGGAAACCGCTCTCCTACGTGGGAAAGCCATGAGGAGGTGTCCAAAACCTCATCAAAAAGCCTCTCAGCTCCTTTCCCTGCTTGGTTCCCTTTACTTCAGGATCCACTGTCGATGACTGTCAATCCTCATGCTGCTACTTCTGCTTGGGTTTCTTCATGGTTGGGATCTCCCACGTTCCGTAGGCCTTGGTGATTTTCACGAGAAGGCCAAAGCCAACAATGTCAACCTTCCCAACCCTGAGCTTCTTGGAACCCGTCATCACCTTGCTCTATCTAATCCCAAACCAAGAAAGGTTTCGGGTCTCCCAGCCTGAATGACTTTTAACAAGTGTTAGAGATTGCGGCAAGGAGGAACGAGGGTTTGTATACTCTTCAGCCTCAGTCTTGTGATAAACTCAGAATGAAGACACAGAAACTGTTTACATAAACCTATGATCCTTGTATATAGAAAGAAACTGAACTCTTGAATATGGTCCTTCAGACCAGCGCTGTCCAGTAGAACTTTCTTCGATAGGAAACGTTCTCCAGTCTGCACTGTGCAATGCAGAAGGCACGAGTCCTGGTGGCTACAAGCATTTGAAATGTGGCCCGTGTGACTGAGGAACTGAATTTTAAAATTTTAGTTAATTTAAATTGAAAAAGCCACATTTGCTAGGGATTGCCCTATTAACCAGCATGGGCTCTAGACACTCGTGCTTGGTGGCGGGTCCACATACTACTCAAAATGTGTGATGGTCACTTTGGCTACTTCTTGAACACATCCTGTCTCATTATGGGATCGTGAAACATATTTGTCACAAAAAGCGTTCCTTCTCTGAGGCATTCATTCATTTGACGAATATTGGTTGGACATGTGCCTTGCTCCAGGCACTGTGATAAAAAGTCAAGAATGTGCCTGTGGAAAATGACATCAGAGAGTTTTAATAGCATTTGTTGATTGTAGTGGAATTAGGAGATTTGTAGAAACTTTCCCTCCTGCTGATCTGGCTGTGTCTGTGTAGTGAAGTAAATGCCTGCAAGTGATTTTGTGAATAGAGGGTCCCCTGAGAAGTGAGCAGCCTCTCCAAGTCTGCTGTGTAATCACGACTGTGCCCAGGGCGGGGGAGGTGATGCTGGGAGAGGGAGATGGGGGAAGATCCTGAATTAAATACGGTAGGAATTACGGTATGTTGTGAAAACCAAATTAAAGAGGAGTGAGGTCTGCAAAAGAACTCTGGAAAGTGTAAGGCGCTGCCTTTTAATGCTACCGTGAGCTCATGCAACAATCCGGGCCGATGGCTTTCCCAGATACCTTGGTGTAGCATCTCCGAAAGCGATAAAGCAGCTGAGCAGTGCCTCCCGAGAAAGAGGCAGGGTGTGAAGTAGACAGAAGACAACTGCCAAGGCAGGGGGATTTCAGAGGAGGGGAGAGCAGTGAACTGAGCAGGAATGAGGGGAGGGGAGGGTGTTAACACTCTATTGCCTGTCAACAAATGTACGGCAGGGACTTTCCTGGTCACAAATAGCCAGCTGGGACCTCACGGAAACATTTCATCCCATATCTAAAGAGCACACAGCAGGGAGAAGGGGGCCTAGACACAGCACCCCGACCTCCGGAGGCTTCTTCCTAAGGGATTTGGAAGGACACCATCTCCCTTTAGAAAAAGGTTGCGGCTCTCACTGCAGGGCCTTCAAACCACACCTGGATCTTGAGCGACCTGGAAGCACGGTGGGAGGACCCCACAGTAAGATTCCCTGCATCCTGGCAGGCCGCTCAGCCCCAGAGCCCAAGTCCCAGTGCGTGGTGACTGTGCTTTAAACCAGAGCTTCAGCCTGTGCACTCTTGGCCCCGTGACACATTATGGGTGCTTCTGGAATGCTTAGCCCTTAGGAGACTGGCCACTCTGATGGGCGCAGTCCAGGGCTCTGGGTGCCAGCTCTGCCTGGGAACCCTTCTTCCCACAACATCAACATTTGCATGCAGACAGGATCTTGCCGCTGTACCTTCTCTCCCCTCCTTTCTGGCCACCCTGTCCCCATTCTTCCCAGGCCGTGGTCCAACATCAGCTAAGCAACCAAACCACACACTGCTCCAACTCACCTCTAAGAGGTGACCCAACCATTAGGATGCCTCAGATCACCTAAGCCTCTGAAGGGAGGACCCTATGGCATGGATCCACTCCAGGTCCCAACTGTCCACATTTGATGGTCTGAGCTCATTGAGAAAGAGTTAATCTAAAATATTCACTCTTATAATCCAAAGAGACCACTACAGTTTTAGAGGGGTTTCCCCTTCCCTCCCAGCAGGTAAATCCTCTTAATTGTTTTTAATAGAGGCACTTTTTTTTTTTTTAATGCATCCTCTAAGCACACAGAAAACTAACTGGGACGATTAGGGGAAGAGGAGTGGGTAAAAGCATGCTGGGCCCATGGTCAGGCCGGCTGACAGGAAGTCAGGTTGACCACATTCATGGGGTCTTGGTCTTTGACAACCCAACAGTGTTCAAGGATTTCTCTGGCTTAATTTCAGGACTCCCAATGGGCCAGTCCTTCTATAAACACCAAATGTAAGCACCAAGGGGAAAAGATAGGAAAGATGTTGTCCTTAGATACCGTTATTTGTTGTGATCACAGATTTACTCTTTCAGACCCTGTGGGGGTCCCTCGAGAGCTTTCCGAGCACACCTTTCAGATAGAGACCATCTGATCATCACCCTCCCTGTACACGTGTGTACACATATCCCGAGTATTTATTTCAATGTACAGCTGCTCTTCCCACTTGGGGTCAGAGGGTTTCTTGGGAGATTACTGTCTGCACTCATGGAGCACAGCCATACAGAGAAGTTGATGGCCAGGAGGCCTCTGTTTCCCTCTAACACCAGAGCACGTGAATCAAGACCCATGTGTCCCTCACACGTGGGGACACGAGGCGTAGCCAGAGGGTCTGGCCAGACCTGATGCAGCTCAGACGTGGCCCTTTGCTCTTGCGGCAGGAGGAAAATCCTGTCAAAACGGCTTAAAGATCTTCGAATATTTCCCTGCAATTAAGGCCCCATCTGTCTCCCAGGCCCCCGCACTTCTTTGCTAGTTCACAGACATGAACCAAACAGTCTGTCTTGTCGATCTGGAAGGTAACAAAGAGCTCCATTCATAACTGTAGGCACTTTCACCATTTTTTTTTTTCAAAGTAAAATAGAGTTTTCACTTTGAGAATAACCTGTGTGGCAAGCGAGCGAAGGATATTTTTCCCCCCTAATAAATCAAATTCAACAGCCTAATAAAATGCTGGCTCCCCCCTCTCCCCCCACCCCGTTCCCTCCCTCCCTCCCTCCCTCCCAGGGTGCCACTGGGCTGACAACTGCTCTGCATTGAGACCAGTGGGTGCCCCCAAGGAGGTGGGGGAAGGTGAGCTGGGAGCAAATGAAGGGAGTTAAAACACCTTTGGAAGGTGTGATGGCTTGTGGGGTGGGGAGGAGGGAAGGTGGGGGACTGGTCTGCCTTCCCCTCCCCAGCTTCACCTACTTTTTCAGCCTTTCAGAGCTTGTTTCAAAATATTCCTTTTCTTCCGCAGCTCCCTCTACCCCAGTACCCATCCCTGAACATTGGGTAAACCTTCTGCTTCCTTCTTTTGCACGAGGAGGAACAAAAGCACCATGTTCCGAAAGATGGAGCAAGGGCTCTGGGACCACACCTGCAGCCGAAGCCCTGCAGGAGCATGCCCCTCCTCAGAACAAGGCTGAGAGATCTCCCCTGCCTTTGAAGCCTCCAGAGAGTGAGTTTGCAGGAGATAAGTGCTGATAAACATTGGGTTGGGTGCTTATCCGCAGTGAGCACAATCTTTTGAGGTTCTCTCTGCACTCACAGGCAGTAGAGACTCTAATCAGAAAACAGAAGGGAAAATGCAAAACAAAGCAGTATTTGCTGCTGCTTTTTCTTCTTCTTTTTTGTTTTGTTTTGTTTGGTTTCACTCTACACACTGGAAAGCCCAACACGGATGCTGTAACACAGGGGACTCCAGAGCAGAAATGCAGCCCTGGGTCTTTGCTTTGTTCAACGTTTTTGCTCTGACATCGATGGAAGAAATATTTTCAGTCCTGTACATAAGAGGACGAGTCAAACGTTGATAACAATGATTATCTATCTCCAACATTTTCTTTCCCCAAGTGCTTTTACAGGCGTTGTGTTATCTGGCCCTCATGACAGCCCTCTAAGGAGGACAGATGGTTTACAAGGGAAGAAAGTGAGCCTGAGCTTGGTTGTATGATTTATCCAATGCCACACAGCATGAAGTGGGGTGGCAGAAGGAAAACCCAGATTTTTCTGGCTATAAAGCTGGGTTCTGTTCATTCTATCCCATGCAGTGGCTCAGTAGCTAGAAGATACTCAGAAATCAGAATGGCCTTGAGCCTGGGCATGGCATCTGGAAGGATCGGAAAGCTTGGGTGGTGGTGGATGAACCAGGGTGGAGGGGAGCTCTGAACTTTGCAGCACTTGAGTAATGCAAAAAGGGCAGAGCCTTGGCCGTTCTAGATTTCAATGTATTGGTGATACCTGGTTCTTTTAGTATGGGATGTTAGCAAGAAGCCCACGGTGAAGATGCGGTGTAGAGTAGAAGGAACACAGGAACGGGGAATCCAGAACTCCGGCCTCTGCTCTACCACAGGCCAGCTATGGGGTCCTAAGCAAAGGTTGCTTCTCTGATTTTCCACTTCTCCTTCGTAAAATGAAAGAGTGGGACAAGATGGTACCTAATGCAGGAGGGTGGGGGACAGTGAGGATAGCATGGAGAGCGTTTTCTCCCCCATGAGCACATTCTCTTAAAAATTATGCAACCACAATGGCAATACTAGGGTAAAACGTTGACAAGACTTGCCAAGACTAAGATGGAAAGCTCAGTGGTGGAACCTGGCTATCCCTCCCAGCTCCCAAGTTCTAGGGTGATGATGTAGAAGTCTTTAGCTCAAGGAACCACAGATGGCTATTTATATCCATAAAGATAACGAGTTATTTCCACACAAACTTTAATTAAGCAATTCTGCACCTGACTGCCAAGCCTCAGTATTATATGTACTATTAACCATCTGCAGTTGGATAGAAAGTAAACTCTCCACAAAAACCTCACAAGTCACATTACAGCAAGAGTAACTGGAACTCAGCCAAAAAGAAAGTTTCCTAAGGGAAAAAGTGATATACCATTTGTACAATGTGTCTTAGGCCCCTCAATGAACCCTCCATGGCCACTTCTAGGATGGGAAGTGAGACTGGGGTGTGGTCTCACCCCAGACTCAGGGGGCTCTGACTTTATTTGATTTTTTTTTTTACAGGAATGTATTCATGTTATTTATTTAATTAAAAATCAAATTGAAAAGAAGGGTAGAAAAAGGAACATCTTGTTCATGGCTGAATTCATGGTTTGGAGAGTAGGTGAGGGGGGTGGGGCTGGATGAGATCCCCACTTAGGACTGGGTCAAGATTGCTGACCCTGGAGAGAAGCCCGGTGTTGCAGAGGGCCAGTGTGCAGGTATAGTGGAGGCTGTCTGGAGAGATGCAAATGTGCCCCGTTTGTATCTGTCCTACCAGTCTCACTCATGAATACCTGACTTTGTGCTTCCTAGTCTAGCTTTCCAGCTCCCAGTTGAAGACAGACTGGAAGATAATGCTGGGAGGTGGTCAGAGAGGCTCCCCTCCCCACTACAGATGTGGGGATGGAGCTATGCTGGCCCCAGGTCCTTTCCTTCCCTGGGTCTCTATCTCCTGCTCCTACCGAGAGCCCACACCATCACCACTACATAGCTGGCTGGATTCAACAAGTTCAGTTAAGGGTTTTCAGAAGTCCCTGTCATTATAAGAGTTAAATCTACTGCAGAAATATGCCTCCAGAACTCAGACACCCATATTCATATACATACACTGATCCTTTAGACTATGTTTGCTTGGAGTTTGGGGAGGGGGGCTCATCTGGTTAGTATCATCCTTTGGAAACTGGGCTGGACTCGTCTAGGGTGCTGAGTCAGACTCTACCACCAACGACAAGAGGCCTTAGTCTTTTTCACTGCCCTCCCCACACCTGCGCTCGCACACACAGATACCCACAAATTACAATGCATTTTGAAACTACTAAAAATTGAGCTATAAATATTTAACATATGCAAATAGCATTACAGCAGAAAGAATGCACATAGACAAAGTGGCAGTTATCTATCTCTTCTAGAATCAAAAAAATAACCATTCTTTCTAGTTTTCTTCTGATCCTACAGTATTTGCTGGACATTTGCCCTGGAAAGCCATTAAACAACACAGTTTATCGGTGTACTATTAGCCATAGGCTTCTGTTTTTAGATGACATAGCTTGAGTGGAGATTTTTATCTGTACCTGGCACATTTCAGAAGTGTCTGAAATGAGTGCGTCTCAAGAACTCTCTCCAGGTTCTTGCCTCTCTGAAGTTGGTCAAGTGACAAACCAATTCAGGGTATCAAGCCAACGATCGGAATCTTAGATGTGACGCGCCTGCTACAAGTACATATTCTAAGAATTTGTAATATCTAAGAATTGCTAATATCACCATCAAAAGCTGTAGCTTATCAATTCGTATGACTCCTTTTGTTGGAAGTTTCCTGAGAGTAAAATTCCTGAGGGTAAGAATTATCACCGGGTCTTCTTTTTCTAACAACTTCTGATTGCCTTGCATCTATGAAATGAATGTACACAGCTCATCATAATGAATGGAAAGCAAAGAACAATGTACTTATGCTGGGTGGGGTGGGAGGGGGGCCCTGGGGGGCGGTTGCTTGTTCAGCTCGAGCAGCTTGCACTTCCTGTTTAGTGGGGCTGGGTGAACGATTGAAGTAGGAAAGTCTCAGTGCTAAAGCAGATAGATGGCCTCCTTGGTGATGCCCAAGGAACTGAGATTTGGCCTCTGATACCAGATGGAAGTTTTAGTATTAGGAATCTTCAGGGTCAACCAGTCCCCAATTCTAGCTGCTTGTTTCAACTGGCCTTTGTCTTCCCTTTAAAGTGGAATTAAATAATTTCTCAGACCAGCACATGAGATCCTTGAAGGAAAATTTAAAAAAAAAATCTTATTCTTAATCCTATTTTCTGCTTGTGGGAATCAGATGAATTTCCAAGGGGATCTAGCACCTAAGGGTGGTGAAATGCTTGGGAAGGCCTATGAAATTCATTAACAGTTCACAATTTATTCTCCACCTACAGCCAAATTCAGACTCCTGGTTCATCTAGCTACCTAGGAAATCAAAATCACACAGATGTCATAAAGTTACCTTATATTTGCCTCTCTTATCTAGATACCTAATAATACTGATAAGCACTATGATCATTTCTTGATCATCAAACGGATCTCTTAAGGAATTACACCAACTACACAGTCACAAAGTTCTACTAAATTGAAGGTCAGCTCCCTGAAAATTAAAACCAAATGGTGTCTTAGGAAGTATGTTATCTTCTTGGATTTCTCCAAATCTTAGACATGATAAGTTCATCTTAAATCTTTCAATTCATATGATAATCATGATTACCTTTAAGTTATTATAGAGGAATTAAGCAAAGAGTGAGGGGCTAGAACAGAGTCCTGGGCTGGTTTAACTCCTGTACTCAGCTCAGTCTCTGCCTCTCTCTCTTTTTAGTGGAAATAGCAGAAGATGCATCTTCTAGACTGATTTCCCTCCATGCTGTTACTATAGCATTAATAATAACTAAACTTTTAGACTATTTTATAGTATAAGGCATTTATCCGAATAGAAACCTTCCCACACCTATAATCGTATTTAATCACTGTAATAAACTAAAGAAGTAGGTAGTATTATTCCCCTCCCCCATTTTGCTGATGAAGAAAGGAAGGTACAGAAAGACTAAGACCTCATTTCTGGTCACAGAAGAATGTGAGCCCACCTTCTGGACCCCAGAAACCCAGCCCTCCCCATGGGGCCACCCTATCTCTGACGCATGCTTTGCCCCAAAACACTGCAGCAATGAGTACATTTATTATGTTTCTGTTAATGCCATTTTTCCTTCCCTTTTGATCTCGCGCCCTTGGTTAGATGGTAGGCAGTCTTGAGGCGAGATCTTTATCTCTTAGTTACCGTTTTAACTGGCAGTGGGCTCCTTGGGGGTCCAGAGACACTTGCTGATTGATGGCATGCACTGGACAGGAGGCTGCTGGCTTTGACATTTTAAAACTGCACACTTCCTGCAGTGACACAGTATGCCCAAGCGACAGGCCTCACTGCCATTTTCTCAAAACCAGGAAGCGAAACTGGCCACCAAGAGCAAATGACCACCAGCTAGAGCATTAGTGCAAACCAAGCAAAACACAGCAAGATGCAGACCGTGCGGGTCAGAAAGACAAACACATTCAGTGTGCAGTTATCTTTGAGGAAAGGGACTTCACTTCTTCTCTCACCATGGTTTGGGTCACAATCACCCTGAACTTTTAACCAGTTTCTATGTATGTGTTCTTACACAAAACTCATCTTTGGACCTGCCTTGCACAAAAATCTTGGTCTCTGGCAAACACACAAGTACAGCCTTCCCTAAATTTTTTGGCTGAGTGTCCTGAAAAGGACAAGGCAGGGCTGTTGAATGTGCAGGAAAACACTATTTTTCCTCACATTTTTCTTTCTGTGTCTCCTCTTCCCACCTCCGGTCTCTCTTTTAACCAACTCAAATCTCTGGCAAATTGGGCTTAGGAATGACACCGAACGTGTTTTCTGTCTGCAGCTGTGGAGTACTTGGAGCTCTGGGGGGTTGCTGGGGCCCAGGTGAGTAATCTGAACCTTGCCTCTTAGCAGCAAGCCCTGTCCGGTCACGTGCTCGGTCCCCCCCTCCTCGAGATGCTGATTGCAAACCAGAGAGGAGGGGCCTGGAGAGTACCACCCCCGCCCCCCCCCCAACAAAGAGCCCCTTTCTCCAGCCTTTTTCCTTCTGTTGGCCAGGACAGGAGGGAGAGAAAATAAAAACCACAAACTTCTTTGCATATGAATGCATCAAGAAGTGTCTTTCTGAGCACTTTTGTTCCATTTGAAAGCAAGGGAGGTGGCTAAAGATCCAGGGCTAATTATACAAAGACAGGCTGGCGCATCCTGCAGAAACAATTTTGCTGGACTCCGTATTTGCACAGCTTCAGGAATTTTCAAGGCACAGCATCGTACGTATACCACACGTTGTATACTGCACACGTGTTCCTGCCAACCTAGTCCAAATGACAAAGGTGGTCTTTGTAGCTCCACGTGTGACACCCAACAGATTCTAGACCAAGGGCAAATTTGCTGTCTCTGACTTATTTTGCTTATTATTATTACTTTAAAAAAAGTCTGTCCTGGCCCAATAACGTAGTTGTGTTCACCCAGCATAAACCAGATTTAAAGGAATACAGGGAGCCAGGAAGGCTGGTCACGGAAGTAAGCAGGGCTGCTGAGATGCTCCTCGGAATTCTAGTCCTATTAGTTTTTCTCCAAGTGTGGTTCCTGGATTTGCTGCCTCAAAATCACTTGAGGTGTTGATTAAAAAGGAAGCTTGCCAGGACCGTTCTAGATGGAGTGAATCAGGCTTGCAGGAGCCAGAGCCTTGAGTCAGCATTTATTATTCTCCCCAAGTGGGTCTTAGGCAGAATCAAATTTAGGTTAGGTGCTCATGGAAAAAAATTGTTCTACCATCACGTATTTTTGGAAAACACTGCAGAAGGTATTGCCCCTCTCCTTCCCTTAGAGATTCATGATCTAGAGCAGCATGCGCAAGGCTCTAATAAGTCCTGAAACATAGGCAAGGTTCTGATAAGTCCTGAGACCTAGGCCTCTCTATGTGTGTATAAGCCAGTACTTCCCACACTGATTTGAACACAGAATCCTGTTTGCATAAAGCACCTGTGAACATCTCCCAGACTCCCTCCCTCCCTCCCAGCAATGATGTGCCCTAATAGGACTTTGATCACAAGTCATTGGCGGACCCTACCTCCTTGCGTCTCATTTTTCCCCTCTTTCCCTGCCATAAACCACCTCCACTATTGGGAGAAGGAGGCATGGTTCCCTCGGTAAAGACAAATGCACTTGAGCTCAAGAGAGCAATCATTTCGGGCTTCCCTGGTGGCGCAGTGGTTGGGAATCCGCCTGCCGATGCGGGGGACACGGGTTCGGGCCCTGGTCTGGGAGGATCCCACATGCCGCGGAGCAACTGTGCCTGTGCGCCACAACTACTGAGCCTGCGCTCTAGAGCCCGTGCTCCGCCACGGGAGAGGCCACCGCAATGAGAAGCCCGCACACCGCAACGAACTTGCCGCAACTAGAGAAACCCCACGCACAGCAGCGAAGACCCAACGCAACCAAAACAGATACATAAAATAAATAAATAGAAAAAAATTGAGATGAACTAGTTATAAAAAAAAAGAGAGCAATCATTTCTCTTTTTTTGGTAACGAGTTGCTTCTTAGAATCATAACTTGCTTTGGTTTTGTGTTGAAAAAGCAGTGATGCATGGTCTTTCCTTCCATCTTTGTCATTTACATGTAAATAGCTTATCTTCAGAGGGCCTTGCTGTGACTCCTCAGACTAACTTACATCCAGCCTTGAGTCCTTTCTCTCTACCCTCCTGTCATCACAGGAACCACATTTAGAATTAAATACTCGGGCCTCCCTGGTGGCGCAGTGGTTGAGAGTCCGCCTGCCGATGCAGGGGATACGGGTTCGTGCCCCGGTCTGGGAGGATCCCATATGCTGCGGAGCGGCTGGGCCCGTGAGCCATGGCCGCTGGGCCTGCGCGTCCGGAGCCTGTGCTCCGCAACGGGAGAGGCCACAACGGTGAGAGGCCCGCATAACGCAAAAAGAAAAAAAAAAAAAGAATTAAATACTCATTTGTGCAAAAGTGGGATTAATGTCTCTCCCCCACTACACGGAACTCTTTGAAGGCAGCATCGCTGGTCTAGTCTGCTTACTCCTGCACCCAGGACTTAGCACCAAGCCCGGCAGACAGTAAGCACTCAGTATTTACTTGTTGCCTTGGTCAATGACAGCGTTTTAATTTAGCAATTCATGTAGAACATGTCAGGCGAAGTGATTGAGAGCTACAGTGATTCTGTCTGCACAACAGAACTTCCTGAAAAGCTTTTCAATAAATGCCAGCTTCCACCCCAGACCTCCTGCATAAGGAGGGGGGCAGTGCCCAGGAATGAGGTGGCAATCCCTGGCTTAGCAGATGGAGAACGGTGGGTCCGGGTGAATCTTATGCCGGTCTCTTCTCCTGACTTGCTCTAGGTTTGGGGCAGGTCTCTGCATTTTTGGTGCCTACGTTTCACTGCTTAGTAGAGGGGGAGTCTTGTCTGCAGCTCCAAAATTACACTGTGAGATGTCTACTCAAGCATTTGAAATCCTAAGCTGAGAGGCCACTCTGAGAGTCCAATCATGGCTGCTATTCCTGGCATCGTGGGTTTCTAGCACGTGGCTGTGAGCCTTGGGTTTCGCCAAATGATTTTTAATACAACCTCACTAGGACTTTTTTTTACTGAAGCTGCCCCTTTCACAGAACAAGGGCCGCTCCATCTGTTACCACCCTTTCTTACTTGACCTCTTGTTCTGTGGTGCAGGAGTTACACAAGCAGACCGTTAGACACGCATGTTGGCTGCTGGCTTTTTGGTGTTTTTCGCACTGACATCAATCTTCAGCGAGGCAGTCGGTAACAGGGAGGATGGGAGTGCACCTCACAGACACCCATAGACACCCCAAGTCAGGTCTTGGGGGCTCCCTGCCGCTGGGTAGCTCTGAGCAGTGCTGGGCTGGTCCACCCGGGCAGTCAGCAGCACAGGAAGCAGAGGGCATGGCTAATGTACATGTCACCGTGTGGCTTATGGTCACGGCCTCACCCCACCTTTGCTGTACAAGCTGCAGAGCAACAGGAAACGGCCGCGGTATATATATATAGCCACATTGTGTTTATCCAAAGGTGCTGTTTTGCACAGATTCTTACGCTCTTTTTCACCGGGAGAGGACATGGCATTTGCCTTTTCCTCGGGGCGTCCTAGGTGCTTGTAAAATTAATCGCTCCACCTGAGAAGGAAGAGGGACATTTTGCCTCTTCGGTTTCTTCATTTTCAAGGTGAACAGACCCGTGCATTTTCTTTTCCAGAGGATTTCCGGATCCATTCAGCTGAGGCTCAGAAAGGGTGGGAAACAGCAGTGGAAAAATGCAGGATTTCCAGAAGCCTCTAAATACTGCCCATCTGGGAAAATCATTCATTCCACAGATTGAAACTCACTAATTAGGCTTTGTTTCCTCCCCATTACATCCTCCTGGCAAATAACTAAGCACACCCCTTTGTGGTGTGTTCACCACACAGCCTTGGTCTGGTCCACAGAATCCTAGCAGAGGCAGGGCCGACAGGGTAGTCGTGGTGTCAAGACTTGGGGGGGGGTCCCCTCTGATCTCACACAAGAGCAGCCAAAAGGAAGGAGAAAGACCTCTCAGCCCAGGTCTGTCCTCTGAGCAGAGCCCTCTTCACCACTTTGGAAGTGGCTTCCTGGGAGTACCAGCTTATTTATCAACCATCTAGACTGAAATGCACATTCCTGAGCTGGGCCACGGCTTTAGCAGCAGAGGTCCGCCCTTCACCACGTTCCTCTCCCCGGTGAATGAACACAGGACGAGTATTGGGACAGTGGTGCTATTGAAACACTGGTCCCACGAAGCATCGATGGAAATGCTTTGGTCTAAAATGTGCACTGGGGGACCTTGGGCAAGTTAGGAAACCTCTCTCTGAGACCAGGTTTTCATCTGTAAAATGGGGATCACGAGGCGGTGAGAGAGGATGGGTGACGTTTTCAGCATAGGACCCATACAACCAAAGACATACACGGCAGGCAGAATGGAGGCGGTGAGAACAGAAATCAAAGTGCGACTTCAGAGCAGGAGGAATCCTGCAGCGTACAGACCCTGATTTCAAGTTCTTCAACGTTTCTGTGACCCACAACTTCTTGCTCTGAGTCAGTTGGCTCAGCCAACACAGATCAGCTCTGTGTTGGGAGATGAGACGGCTTGGGAGGTCAGGTGTGGTTCAGTATGGCATCGCAGAGCTCTCCCTAGCAGGGTGCCCCTCAGTAAAGGGGGTTCCTGAAAGTCTTGGTTCTTCCTACTCTGAAAAGACCTTGAAGTTACAGATGCATTTTGAAAAACTAGGCATCCCTTTAGCGCAAGCATTCTGGAGAACAGTTTACAAGTTTTCTCCATCTCACAGTCCCCCAGCCGATGCTGGGACGTGTTCTCCAAGCAGGTTCAAAAGAATCCAGCTCGAGAAGCAGAAGTGAATGCCTCTCATTTCCATCCTTTAAAAAATGGTGGGAGGTATGTGTGTCTCCTTTGCATACTTTCTTCTCGGTGCGTGGAGGCAAAGTGAGTAAAAGACCTGAGTTGGATGCAGCCTGTGTTCCTACTTAGTGGGCCTGCATCTCTCATGGAAAGCCCCAGATCCCTCAAGCCTCCCCCGGTTCTTTTCCCACCTCTGTAATTGTCCTGAGTCCCAAACCATTGTTCGGTCTCATTACTGAAAGTCAAGCACACAGTGGCAGGGGCCAAGGCCTATGGCTGTGTGTGCCTGAGATTAAGATTTTTATCTGATCTGTGACAACTTGCAGAGGAAATCCTGTTCCAAAACCCGGACCCCTGAGTGAAAGGTTGCCCGCAGTTCCTCCCTCCCACCTGCAAGATGAATCAGGACACCTGAAATGCGAACATGGGCTCATTGTTTATAAATGTAATAAGCTCACTTCCTGTCGCTCTATTAATCCCTCCCCCTACCTCTTTTCTTTTAAACACGGAGCCTAACAAGGTCTCTTGGCAAAGCCTGGCCGAGCGTCCTTCGTGTCCTCATCCACACCGGGTCACGGAGTGAGGTGCCAGCGCAAGGCAGATGCTCCCTGCCTGACACTCCGAGGCCGCCCATCTCTAGCGCCTTAGGATTCACACAGGAGCCCAGCCACCTCCTCGTGGACCGAGACAGGCACCGGCAGCTCTGCCATCACCGTGGAGCCCAACGTGGGTCACCTCGAGGAATAAGAGAACACCAGGCAGAAGGCATGGCTCTGGTGGTTGGAGTACAGGTTCGGGGAGTCGTAGGTTTTTCCCTCAGCCCACCCCCCCGCTAGGGGGCTAATGGACTGTGGTTAGTTTGACATGGTTTATGGCATCCCTCAGCACGGTGTAGGTGATGCAGGCACACCGGGTATTCAGGTAAAGTTGGTGATGCCCGCTGGGGTATATGGGGAGTGGAAACAAGATACTTCCGGTAACTGAAGGAAGGAATCCCAAGATGGAATTTGCTGGGGGGTCCGCCCCGATTCTGCTCCTTTTCCCACCACTCCTATCACTTCCTTTACTGCAAACAGGAGCAGATCTGCTCATCAGCTAGTCCACGAGTCTGCCCAGGGCTGTGCTGGGTGCCTGCGGGGAACACACAAGAAAGAGGAGGCTTGCCCGAGGGAGTTCACACCTGCAGGGGCCACAGGGATGAAGGAAGAAATGGTTGAGGAAAACACGGGCAAGAAAGGGAGGTCTGGGTGTAGACCTGCCCCAGCTGAGGCGGTTGGCCCCGTCCATCCTCTCACCTGGCAGCAGGTAGGCACACAGACCATCCCTAAGCCACTTCCAGCTCTGGCGTCCTGGGAACCTGTGCCGGCTTCTGCCGGCTAATTCACAGAGGATGAAGCCAGATGCTGCGGCCACTTCACAAAGGACATGAAGCCTCATCAACTCCCTGGGTGGCCACTCCAGCTCAGGGAGCACCAAGCAGGGGGGACATTAGCTCCCAGAACAAGGGTGGTGACTCTGGGGCCTGCACCTGCCGACCCCTCTTAAAGCAGAGCTGAAGGCCTCCTGGAGAGAGCGCCTGTTTTGTTTTGTTCTGTTTCAGCTTGTGAGGAAAATGAACTTGCTAGTCAGGATGGAAGTGGCCTGAGGGGAAGTGGGTCCTGGGAGGGAGCCTTTACTTCTACCCAGTGGAGGGCAGAGGGGACGGCAGGGATGCCGCTCTCCCTTCAACCCCTCACCCTCTGCTTAACAAACAAGAAGCAAAACCAGGCCAGCCCGGGGGAGCGGCACCCTTCCCAGCACCTGGATGGGGACGCAGGAGGCATGGATGCTGCACCAGGTTCCCATCGGGAGACCTCACTACGCGTGTCTCTTCCCAGCCCCAGGCTCAGTGTCCTTGCTGGCAGCTTGAAGGCAGCCACCGTGGGAGTGTTGACACCATGGAAACAGGTTACACACCCTGGAGAGCTGGTTGTTAAACATTTATCAGCACATGTGGGTGCGTGCGCCTGCTTCTCAGTCAGACGGGACTTGAATCCTTGCGCCGGGGCCTCTGGCTGCAACAGGCCAGCGTGTGAAGCTGATGTGTCAGCCCTGTTCACAATCACTGCTGTGGACCCAGCACTCAGATTGACTCAAACCTTGGCTGACTTCATCCCACCGAAAGGCTGACACAGGGCTGACCTGCTGAGATGAGCAAGAGTCCAACTGCTTACACTCTCTCCCTTGGGGACTTCAGGCAGTTTTCTGTGTCTGCCTTTCTAATCTGTAAGCTATAAAATCGACACGACCGGTCACTATTGATTTAAGAGCTGCTCTTTGCCAGGTACAGAACCAAGCACTTTGTGTAAGTTATTTCATTGAATCTCATTCTCACCATAGACTTATGAAATAATTCCCTCATTTTACAGTTCGGGAAGGTGAGGCTTGGGAGGTTCCCTGGCTTATCAGTGGCAGAGCTAAGATGCGAGCTCAGATGTCTGATGCTAAAACGTGCTCCTTCCAAAGTCTACGTGTTTGCCACTACATAGCAGGGCTATTGTGAATAAATCATTTTTCCTGCCTTGCAAATATACCCAAATGATACTATCTCTAGGTGGAACCACCAAGCGTGGTCCGGCTCCCAGGGCCACCAGGCAAGCAGCGTTCGCCCTTCCCAAACCAGCCCCCTCCCCCCACAGGACACACTTCCTCTTCTCCCTCCTCTACCCGGGCCGTTGTCCCTCCCCTCCTTCAACCTCTACTCAGAACTTACTTCCTCCTTGAAGCCTTCTGTCATTAACCCCACCCAGTGTTGATCACTTCACCAACTTCGCTTCTCCTCAAATACTGATACTCACACTTACCCTAGATTTCTTTGGCCTTGATTTTACAGCTGGAGTCCACCAGGCTCTTCTGCACTGAGCTGTGCCTTGCCCCCTCTCTTTTGTCTTTTCCCACAGGGCCTGGCAATGAGTGTGGTCCACGGGGGCCTCTTGGGGTTGGCCTCGGTGGCCTCTGTCTGTGGGTCTACGGATGGCCTGCTCTTGCTGTCCATAGCACATGTCCCAGTGATCTGGCCAAAGGATGCGAGCACCCCCTTTTATTCTGGCCAAAGATGATATTGGTGTGGAGTTTGGGCCGGAGGCCAGAAGAAGTAGCCCAGGTCAGTCAGTGTCACTCAGGAGCTCTCCTGTCCAGCCTAAACATTCAGTAAAACTTCTGAGGACTTCTTTTTCCAAGCTTGGGCCAGCAAAGGACTTGATTCTCTCTGAAACGGTCTTAGGATTTCCTGTCAGGTCCTTCCTACACCTTTACCTTGAGTGGAAGGTTGAAACTAGCAACTAGGGTAGGAGTTTGGGGCTGGGTTTGGGGAGGTACCTTTCTGTTTCATCAGGGTGTTCCAAAAGGTGTGAACACATAGGTGAGTGTGAGTGGGTGTTAGCTGGGGATGATGGGACTGAGACAGGCCTTAGGACACACGTACAGGTGCTTCAAAAGCTTCCGAGTGGACTTAGGGTAGAAGCCAGGCCTCAGGTCCCCTGGAGGAAGATGCCAGAAACGTGGTGGTGACAGCTGGTCTGATTTGCATTTGGGAAGCCAGACTGTTTCAGACAGCTCATCCGATGCAGACAGCCATTCTTGAGAGCCTCCCTGGCCGCTTAGGACTCTGCCCTCCTCCAGAGGCCTCTCCTGCCTTGTCCCTGACTCCCCCGGGCCCTGGACACGTTACAATTCCTGCCACTGTGAAGACCCAGCCATGACCCTCACGCTCTGTGCTCCTGACACGTGAGCAGGCTCTCCTCCCGCACGGCCTGCCGCTTTTAGACTGGCACACACAGTTTTCACAAGACGGGTTTTTGTGGTTTGGGTTTTTTCCTTCATAAGTTTGCAGCTGCTAGTTTTGAAACCACCAGCCCTGAGGCAACTCAGTCAAAAAGAGAGCAAGAGGAGAAAAGGAGAGAGAATACAGAAAGGGAGGACAAGCTGTCTTGCTATAAACCATGCACTACACGCACAAGGTCTGTGCAGCAGTCTCGGCCTTGGTTGGCCAGCTCTGCAGGCTTCTGTTGGGGACAGGCTCTTGGGGGGTCCGTGAGCAGGGTGGATTTGAGGAAGTGGGCCCTGGATCCCTGGCCCCTGGCTGCCTGTGGTCACAGGTGAGTTGTGACAGGCCAAGACTTTCGGTTATGATCTGAAGGGGACCTGCCAGCTCCCTGGCTCTGCTCAAAGGTGCCTGCATGTAGGGGCAGGGAGGTGTACAGGCTGGGATGAGAAGGGGGAGGAGGGGGGAGACACAGGAAGACCCTGACTGAGTTTCCCAGTCCAATTCAGGGATGCTGTTCAGGCCCACCTAGTGGGTTCCTTTGCATAGGCAAACAGAAGGATTTAGCTGAACACAGACTCCAGGCAAGAAGGAGAGCCAGAAATAAACAAATCCAGAAACAGCTATTCACATTCAGGTCTCCCCCTCCCCCTCTCACATTCACGGGTGTTTGTGGCAGCTAATTATAGTTTTTATCTAAACCGAACACCTAGAGTCCCAGCCTCAAGTCATAGCCCTGGGCTGGGCGTGGAGGCCAGTCAGGGCACAGAGCTGTCAGGCTTATTCTGGGTGGCTTTGGGGAGTCCCCTATTTGCTGGCAGTCCGACCTGAACCCCACAGTTCTCTGGGGGGCTGATAAAAGCACTTTTGCTGGAGGAAAGAGGGAGAATCCTGGGGCTATTACCAAGGAAAGGAAATGGGAAATGGTTGGGCCTCGAAATCAGGCCTGAGCAGGCAGGAACAGATGGGGCTGCTGGGAATCTCTGCCTCCGTAAACCTGTGTCCCCTGTGGAACAATCTTGCATCTAAGTTATTTGTGCTCGTTTCTCCTCACCCTCTCCATCGTTCCTCTCCACAATTATAGGGGGTCCCTTGAAGGCTGGGAATATGTTTTCTCTGAGTGACCCATAAAGCAATCCAGCACAGTGAGTGAGTGTAGTAGGCGCTCTATAAATGCTTATTTAACAGAATTGAATAGAATATTGCTGATCATACTCTCTTACAAAAACATGTACTGATGTTCTTGTTGTCTACAACATAAAATCCAAATTCTCTAGAGCCTGATAGAAAAGTTACAGTTTTTTAGGGGCAAGCCCTAGCTATGTTCCAGCTTCCCCACCAGCTCTGCCAGGCTTGCGGTGCTCTTACTGACATTCTTTCCTCCGTTCTTGCTCCCTCTCCCTGGAATACCCTGCCAGGTAAATTCCAAGTCACTTAAAAAACCAACTCCAGGGCTTCCCTGGTGGCGCAGTGGTTGAGAGTCCGCCTGCCGATGCAGGGGACACGGGTTCGTGCCCTGGTCTGGGAAGATCCCACATGCCGCGGAGCGGCTGGGCCCGTGAGCCATGGCCGCTGAGCCTGCGCGTCCGGAGCCTATGCTCCGCCACGGGAGAGGCCACAGCAGTGAGAGGCCCGTGTACTGCAAAACAAACAAACAAACAAACAAAAAACCCCCAACTGCATCGTGAGCTGCCCCCTGCGAAGCCCAGCTCTTTCCAGCAGAGTTGGTTGTTTCTTCAGTTGGTCTCTTGTGCCATTTAGTACATAGTATTGTGAAAGCACTTGCCCTTCTTTAGAGTGAGTATTCAAGTCTGCCTGTGTCCATCAGGAGACTCTGAATTCATCAAAGACAAGGACCACGACTTACACATCATTGCATTCTCAATGCTACAAGGTGCTTGGAAATAGCAGATGCTCAATAAATGTCTGACGATTAAACTAATGAAAGAAAGAACGGGCTCCATCCATCTATTCCTTGGAAACCCCAGCAGGGTCTGCCTGTACCTGTTCTCCTTCTTTCCTTCTCTTTCCCACATGTGGCCACCTCCTGGCGCTCAGCACACAGATGGCACCAGGAGCACAATTCTTTTATTTCCACTTCTGAAACGTCTCTATCCTTGTGGACAAGCTCCACAGGATCATCCACAGCCTGCTCACCACTGCTCACGGGCCGCCAATGTCTGTAAAGATGTTGACTCTGGCCCTTTATTACCCAGTGGTATAGATTCCCGTGAAGATGAGCGTTTCTGGATCACAACACACCTCCTCCAGGAAGCCCTCCCACACTAGTCCAAACCCACAGGGGCTTTCCTTTTCTTCCGGCCTGGTTTTGGCTTATCCGTGTATACTGCCTGACCCCTCACTTGCTCCTCCGTTCCCCTTCACTGTTCCACTGTTATTTTGGACTTGCATGCAGTCGTCAATGGATATTTCTTTTCTCCCAATTCTTTGGAGAGTCCCCCCACCACACTTCACAATACTTGATACACGATCGGAATCCAAAATGAGCGACTGTAGTAGATGCTCCTCCACTGACTTTGTGCATTGACGTTCACGTTCCTCAGACTGTGGGTTTTCCCAAGGGAAAACTAACCCCTGGTCAGACAATAGTAACCAGCAACATCTCAATGACTCTAAGTCCTGAGGCGGAAAAAACCTCCAATCATTGGCACGTTTTTGACTCACATAGTTGTGCTTTCCTGTGGAAGCCATATTACTTAGTCCCTTGGTTCAAGTACTGATAAACATTATAGAATCTTCCCCAGCAGAGAGAGCTGTTCTCCCTGGAGCTTGATCTGGGATGGCCCTGCAGAGTGTGCCAGGACCCCGGGGCCACAGGTAAGAGAGGGAATGTCCCATGTGAGGGCCACCTGTAGCCAAGTAGGTCAGGTGGTTTTCTGGAGTCTACGCTCAACCAAAGTGGTGTCTCCAGCCTGTTCTGTTCGTTGTCTGAACATCCCCCTCCTGTGCTCCCTTCTCTGGCTTGGGCCTCTCTGAAAAGCATCCCTTGACAACGTCTCCTGTTCTCTCCCTCCCCACACCCAGTCAAAATTGGCCAGGTTTGCCATAGTCAAAGGACCTTTCTAAGATCAGCTCAGACAGTCATGTCAATGAGTAAGTTGCATTTTGACATGAGCTTCCTGAGGCTCAAAGGAATCAGTTCATGGTCATCATTTCAGGCAGATGGGAGACTGGGGAGGGAGACTTTTAGGGGATGGATCGTTCAGAGCCGCCCAGCACAGCTACATCTAGGGCCAGCTGTGGACAGGGGCAAGGTCCCCGCACCCCATCCCTGCCTCAAGATGACCAGGGAGTCTCTGACTTTAAGGTCACTTGGGGGGAGTTCAGTCTGGAAGGGTGGGAAAGGAGGTCTCCCCAGTAGATACCTAGCCTGAGTCATCTGGGTTGGAACTCAGGGTTTGGAAAGTCACCCGAATGCCTCATTCCCAAGTCCGACCTTCTAGAGAGTCTGGAGCTGGCAAGCTTCAGATTCATTTGCGTCAACATGTTGTTTGGTTAATGCAGCTGAGCATCTAAGCCCATTTTCTTAGAAACAGGAAATCCCAGTGTGCCAAGAGTAAACAGATCCCAGCCCCCAAAGTTCGAGTTCATTTAGGAACTCCCTGACCACAAGGGTCTGTGGGGCTGTGCGCTTGAGCCAGGCGGGCTCTCCTGCCCATAACTGATCTTGCACAAAGAGATGGTGTCTCTGCAGCTCAGCTGCTGGAAGAGCTGTGCGCTCAGGAGAGGCTGTGCAGGCGGCTTAGGGCAGGGTCCCAGTGTGAACCCTAAGACAGAGGGGTATCAAGGGTCTTTTGTAACTTGGCAGGTGTCTCTCCTGAGAGCCCCCCCATAAACTCATCAACTCTAGTTGCTTCCCTTTATATGCTTTGTGTCTTCCATGAGAGCAGGGGTCTGGCCTCTTTTATCCTCCATCCTGTCGATACTTTCAGCACAGTACCTGCCACAAGAGGCACTAAATACTTATTGGTGGAATGGATGAATGATGGACAAAGCAGCACCAGCTGCTGAGATCAGGATCTGATGAAGGGCTTGGCTGGCCCAGCTCTGTGAGGCATCAGGCCTGGGTGAAGTGGCATAGCTGCTAGTGCTCCCAGAAAATTCTCCCTCACAAACCTCCCAGCACCCAGCTGGGAAGGACAGATTCTCCAGAAGCTGCCGGAAGGTTCAAGCTTCTCAAGGCTGGCTGAGTGAGCTCAGGTTTGTAGGGGCTGGAGGAGAACGATCATTGGCTGGGTGGAGGGGGACAGGCAGGGGGGTGGCCAGAGGGCCTCCTGCTGCAGAGAGGTCCCGCTCCCTCACTAGACAAAGAGCCCTCAGAAAGCTACCTTCCCAACCTCTAGCACACATGGAGCGGGCGGGGAGGGCCTGGCCTCTTTCTGACAAGCCGCCCGGCTGACCCTACTGCTGGGAGGGCAGAGGTGTGGCAGACAGCTGCCCCAGACGCGGAGTCGCTGAGCAGTCACGGCGGGGCCTGACGATGGAAGGAAAGAGGCAGCTCTTCTATTATTAGTGGCTGCTTTCCACGTATGTGTAAGTCAAACAGCCTATGCAAAAAGGAGGCCTCATGGTAGCAGGAAACTCAGAGTTGTGGGTGTCCTGGCGCTATCAGATCGGGCCCTGGGCTGGGCCAGCTTCCATCTGGGCGACGCAAGGAGCTGAGCCCAGGCCCTATTTTCTGACTCAAGGGGGATCCTGCGGCTGCTTGAACATCCCATTTTCAGCATTTCACATGGGCTCATTTCTAAAGCCCATCAAGAATATTTTATTAAAATAAAAAGAAAGAAGTCTAGCCCTGTTACAAAATGCCATCCCAGGTCCAGAAGTTGGGGAGCAACAAGATGACACATACTATCCAAAAGCCCAGCACTTAACATTTATGCATGGTTTAACTGTACATCCATTAGACAGAGAGATCTACAATAATACCTAATGATATAGGAAAATGGCCATCATTTCATACGAACAGAATAAAAGGAGATTACAAAACCATATGATTCTGGTTATATAAAAACAAGACATGTATGTCTATATATTTGTCTTTAAAAGACTGGAAGGGAATGCACCAAATATTAATAGGTTGTTTTCTGGGTTATTAGACTGGGGGTGTGCTTTGGTATTTTTCTATTGTGATTTTTCCGTATTTTCTAAATTTTATACAAAGATGATGTATTGCTTTGGAAATTATTGTTTTAAAAAATACGTAAAAATAAGCAATACATTTAATGAGTAAGAGAAAATTTTAAGCCAATAAACAGAGAAGGAAAGAAGTAGCAGCCTATGCAGCGTAGGCTTGCTAAGGCAGCTGATTGGTCAGCGCTGGATGGATTTAATGCACTTTACCTTCCTGTCTCTGACTCTCTCTCACTCTCCCCTCCTTTCTCACCCCTACCCAGCTGTGCTCCTTCCAGCCAATGCCTGGGCAGGGCTCCCACAGCACCTTGCTTTCCTACTGCACCTGCCTGCCTGGCATTCCTGCTAGCTTGTTCCAGGAAACGAGAGACCCTAGAAGCAAACGCAAATGTGATGAACCTAACTCAGCTTCCAAAGTCCAGAGTAAGTCTCATTTGTTACTCCAAACTGCCCGAGATCTCTCCAGGCCCTCAGAGCTCTCATCCATTTTGCATCCAGAGCCCTCAGTGCCTGGGTGTGGAGGGACACTGGACAGTGAATTAGGGAGACCTCAGTGACCTCCAAATGCCACATCTATCAGAAACTGGCTGCCTTAGACCCCTGGGGGAACTTATTCAAGGTATAAGTAAGTAATACATAGAGACACAGACAGACATGCCTCTATTTGGTGTACATGTACACGTAGACATGTATGTACCATACAGCCATATATGCACACATCATACACAAATACGTGAGCAAAGAAGAGAGAGCTTGAGCGTGCAGGCTTGCACGCACATGTGCACACACACACACAGTTTTGTCCTCACAACATTATGAAATGGTATATTTTCTTCATCTAACCGATGAGGAAACTAAGTGTCTAAGAGGTTAAGTCACACGGCCGGAAGTGGCAGGGCTAGAAGTTGAACCCAGTCCTGTGTCTCCCAATCCCGGACCCTTCAGCAGACAGCCCTTTCCCCTCCTCTATCGCCATCCTGGCAGGCTGCTGTGGTCCTAGTGAGCCCGAAAGCTCCATAATTACTGGGTTGGACTTGGCCTCCAGAATAACCGTGACAAAATTTGTGGAAATGTTCACAACAGCTCTTTACTTCCAGGTTCTGAGATCAGAAACGGAAGTTTCAAAATACCGAAAGTTCGTTTATGTTGAACATACTGCTTGGGTTAAAAGCAGGAAGTCCAAGAAAGCCTGATCTCATGAGATTTTTCAGCCCAATTTGGATCCACATCTGCAATGCTGGATTTTCCACTGAGTCCAACTTCAGCTGCTCTGCTGCTTCTCCCATTTCACTGACTCTCCACCTACGGGGGGTACAGATAAATAATACAGTCTGTGGCTATTAACTAAGGTTTATCCAGTGATTGGCCAGTTGCAAGGTGGTGAGCTGGGACAGGCAGTAGAGGGGAAAAACTGAAATTTGAAAAATCTGCACGTTTCTTTCTGTAAATTTTTTAAAAAGCCAAACCAAAACAAACAAAAGCTCTAAACAATAAGTCATCCAAATAATGGCCTCTGTGCTTGTTTCCAGGTGCAGGAAACAAGTGGAAAGGAATCCTGCCACCTACTCCTTCCCGCAGACCTCGACCTGGCCTCGCCATGGGTCAGACCCCAGCCGGGGTGGGAGAGGACGGGAAGGTGGTGGGCTCAGCAGCGGGCCTGGGTCACCAGCTTTGGGGAGGCCTCAGAAGATGGGGAGAATCATTTCTGTATCCCAACTAGTTGACGGCAGGAGCTGGGATTAGAACCCGGGTCGAGGGCTTCAGGCTGCCTCTCGTTCCAGCTATACTAGCTGCCCTGGCCACCTCTCAGCATTCGAATGAGTGAAGAGCATCACAGAGTTTTTAAGTGACAGAGGATAAAGGGAACATTAGCTGTTATCGTATTTATATAGTGGGTGGTTACTGCAGTTGATGCTATTTTTAATTGGAGTCCCCTTCCATTCCAGAGTTTTCTGGGGATGCCAGTATCTCTGAGACTTCCCTGCTGGAGGGTTCAGAGGCTCCCAGGGACACCTACCCTCACCACCCCCGCGCCACTTTAGATGCCCCCAGGGCAACATCTGGAGGACTTCTGCAAAGCAAGAATCCTCAGTGCCCTGTGGTCTGGCCTCCTCTCCTCACGGGCTGGCGCACGCTCTCTTGAAGTGCAATTTTGAATCAGCCACACCCAACTGAAACAGTTCAGGAGAGGGGCAGACCCCACCTTACAGCCACCCACTTGACCCCATTTTCAGTTTGAGGAGCTCAGGCGCACGTGGGTCCCTGCCTCGCCTCGTGAATCTGTGCAAACTGGGTGCAGAGGAGGGGCAGGGTAGCAGATGTAGCCGCTGTGTGGCCTCGAGTGAATCACTGAACCTCTCTGGGCCTCCGTTTCCTCCTCATAAAATGCTAAGTGCAATATCCACCTCGTGGGTGGGTGTGGGCCCAATAAAGTCCCCAGGGCACACGTGGGTGCGGGCACTTCCCGCCTGCCCTGCGGTCCAACCCCACCCTTTGGGGTAAACCCTGGGGGCCTAAGTGTCTTGGAAGCAGCCCTTCTGTGCTCCAGAAGAACTGCCAGAATCTGGAAGCAGAAGGCCTCAAATCTGCAGTGCACTTTTTTTTTTTTTTTTTTTTGAGGTACGCGGGCCTCTCACTGCTGTGGCCTCTCCCGTTGCGGAGCACAGGCTCCGGACGCGCAGGCTCAGCGGCCATGGCTCACAGGCCCAGCTGCTCCGCGGCATGTGGGACCTTCCCGGACCGGGGCACGAACCCGTGTCCCCTGCATCGGCAGGCGGACTCTCAACCACTGCGCCACCAGGGAAGCCCTTCAGTGCACTTTTTAGGGGGAGGAATTTCCTACACTTAGCAATCATTAAATGCCACCTAGAGCACAACCTGAATAAGCCTGCTTTTCTACTAGAGAGGGTCTTGTGGGCATCGCCTCTCTCCTTACACAGGTCCTGCTCTGTTTCCCTGGCCACACAGCAGGTGCACATCCTTTGCTGGGTACCCTGGCTTGGGGTGCACTTGAAGCAGGATGAGGAGGGTAAGCTTCCCCATCACTGGAAGCTGCAGGAGGAGGACACAGGGCCTTTCATGTGGCAGGGGCGCGCGTTCTCCCCAGAGCAGTTTGTGCCCCGGAAGTCAGGCTGGTGGGCAGAGGCCGCGGCCTCTGCTGCTTCCTCCCCACCTTGGAAAATTACACAGAGTGCCACTCTGCCCACTGGCTGCCAGGAGATGCCCTGCTGCTTTCTGAAACGATCCCACCTCCTTAGAATCAAAAACAACAATGTGCCTGCAGTGACCAGCTTGCCCTGTCCTCTTCCTCCTCCCTGCCCTGGAAAAAGTACAGGGTCTGTAAACAAGTCATTAGATTCGAGATCCTACCCAATTTAGACCTTTGTCTCAGTTTTCTCCAGAGTAAACTCGTGGTCACACCCACCCAAACCAAGCAAAGCCCAGGAGGAATGCAGAGTCCTGCGGCCAGGCTAACCACAGCTGACCCCACCGTGTCGGGGCTCGGCGCGCTCCCGGGGCTGGGAGAGGACAGCGGGGAGGAGAGAGCACTGCGGCCCAGCAGGGCAAGAGCCGTGCGCTCCGACGTGCCAGTGGCTAAGAGCTTGGTCTCTGGGTTCAATTCCCCAAAGCAGTGTTCATTTTGCAAATGCCTCCCCAAACTATCAAAACCCAAAAGTCTACCTCCTTTGAAGTCTGGAAAGAAAACCCCCTCAGATCAGCTTCTTTTTTATTCCTGTACTTCCCGTACAGGCAAGCTTCTAGAAAACAGAGGTTGGAGAAAATGAAAGTCAATGCCAAATACTAACCAGACAGAAGAATAACTGCTTTTCCCCACAGCCCTCCACCCCCAGCTCTGGCATTACGGGCTGGGGAACTGGGCCCCTCTCCTGCCGCTGTAGATCTGTTTATTCTGCACTCCATAAAGGGAAACCAGGCCCTTTGCTGACATTTTGGCTTGGAGGGGGTGGGGAGAGACGGAGGTCCAGAATTTAAACTCAAAACCAGATCAACTTCTCTAAATCTCCTGGTGCTTTTTCTGCAATTCCTCAATGGGCCACATTGTACGATTCAGGCTTTTAACCCTCCCAGCCCGTGCGCCCCCATCACTAACAGTCTGGCTCTGGACTGCGATGAATGCCATAAACTGCAGTGACCCCTTCTTGACTTCCCACCCCGTCGGGGCTCCCTGATCGCACTGCACCCCTGACTTCTCTCTGCCTCTCTTGCTGGCCGACATGTGCCCCAAACCTTGCTCTCCCAAATGGACTGGGGCTTCCTTTGAACAATGAAACAGGGAATTTCCTTTGTCCTGGAAATGTTCCGCTTGTCATCCACGTTATCCTTATCAGCAGACCACAGTGCAGTGAGCAAAGGCCCCTGCGAGCTCGGCCCTGGGGGGTATCATTGCAAAATGTTTTCTTCGCTTTTTCCTCTGCCTTGAATTCAAAGCCTGACCTTTACGGGTGGAATTCAATCAGGTCATCGCTCAGATTCCCCAGTGGGGAAATAAAAGTAGCACAGGCAAAGTCTATTGTTTCCATTTCAAGAAGGTAGAAATGTTGTCTTCTCCCTAGAGCATCCAACTAAACAAGGTGGGATGGGGGATAGAGGAGGTAGTAAAAGGACCCTTAAAACTAGTTTAAGGTCTTGGTAATAAAACGTAGCCTAGATCCTCCCATTCTCTCTCCATTTACACAATCTGTTCTAGTCAAACGTGATTGACACCTCAACTTCGGTCCTTCGGGGCTGGCTTTCACTGGTTTTAATGCAATTCATTTGTATTTGGACAAGTTTGCAAAAGATTTTTTTTTCTCCGCTTTAAACAACAGGAGAACAATACAGGCACACCTTGTTTATTGCCCTTCGTAGATACTGCATTTTTTACAAACTGAAGGTTTGTAGCAACCCTGCATCAAACACGTCTGTCAGTGCCATTTTCCCCACAGCATTTGGTCACTTTGTGTCTCTGTGTCACATTGGCAATTCTTGCAGTACTTCAAACTTTTTCATTATTGTCCTATTTGTTATGGGGATCTGTGATCAGTGATCTTCAATGTTTCTTCTACAACTTGTTGCAGGCTCAGATCCTGGTTAGCATTTTTTAGCAATAAAGTATTTTCTAACGAAGGTTCCCAGACACAGTGCTATACACCTAATAGGCTCCAGTATAGTGTAAATGTAACTTTTCTACACACTGGGAAATCGAAATATTTTGTGACTTGCTTTACCATGATACGTGCTTTATTGTTGTGGCCTGGAACCGAACCCGCGACACCTTGGAGGTCTGCCTGTCCAGTCAGGAAGAGGCATGTGGAACACCAGAAGGCCAGAGGAATTGTAAAAACAACTGCTAATGTTAACACGCTTGTATCCTGGGGCAGGAATAATTAATTGTATATGTTTAGTCACTTAGCAACCCTGAGCTCTTATTCTGAAAAGTTCAAAATATTGCACATATGTAGGGAATAAAGTCTCTGGGATCAGACAGACCCTATGAGCTGCATAACCTTTGATGAGAAACTTGAGTTTTCTGTGCCTGGGTTCCTCTCACTGGTAAAGTCTAATTATAGATGTATCCCACGGGCTGTGGTGGAAATGAAGTGCTAACATGCACTGAAGTGCTCAGGACAGTGCCTGGTTCATCTGTAACTACTCAATAAATAATATTAATAAAGATATTAATAATAATATTATTATTGACATTACTGATACCTCCTGTGAAAATTGTTTCCAAGTAATAATAAGGTAAAGGACACAGCCACTCCAGAAAAGATCTTGAAGGCCAATCTCAGTTCTTATCCTCTATAACGTCTTAGATCAGACAGCTTTCTCTGAAATTCTAGCAAACACCACATATAGACAGCATGCCTCTTCAGTAGGCATTTTTTGTTGTTAGTTCTTTTTTTGATCTTGCAAAATGCATTTACGGCCATCTTTATTACAACATTGCTTCGAGGTAAAATTATCATTGGCAGAATCTCCCTGCTCTGCAGTTGAGGAAACCAGAGCATAAGGAGGCCCAGGACCTGCTGAAGGGCAGAGAGCAGCTCCTACCAAAGCCAGCAAGCACGGCTTCCAGAGCTCTGCGTGTCAAAGGGCCGCCTCACGCTGCCCGTGAGGAGGTCCACCAAGCTGAGAACAGGCCCATCCCAAACGCTGCTGAAGTCTTCAGAGATGGAAGTAAGCCTTCTGGACTCTTCCTGCCCTTGACATTTCTGGATGCACTGCATATTAAAAGCATGCCAACCGATACAAAGGTACTCTATGTGCTCAAACACTGGTCTGATCATGTCTTTGAAACTTTGAAAGTTACTGTCCTCTCACGATGTCCCCTATTCCACTTTACTTGCCTTCACTGAAGAAAATGGCTTAGGGACCCACAGACACTGCCTAGAGGGACTAAAGTCAGAGTCACAGGTTTGTGACACTGCATTTAGCAGAGCTGTAGGAAAGCAGCATTTCACTCATTTACTCATTCAGCAAACCCTTCTCGAAGGCCTGCCCTCCTCCATGCCTACCCCTGCTTATCACTCAGGGTTCAGCCCAAATGTCACTTCCTTGGGGAAGCCTTAGACCTCTGAGACTAGGTTAGGTCCCCATAGTCTAGTCTCCTGAAGCATCTTCTACTTCCTTTTTCACCGAGCTCTTTGCACTTATAACTGGCTCAATATCTCTTTTCCCTCTTTGACTACAATTTCTGTCACAGCAAAAGCCTTGCCTGTGTTTTTTTTTTTTTTTTTTTTTTTAACCACTGTATCCCAGCGCCTGGCACACAGAAGGTGCTCAATAAACACACAAATATGTGCTAGGTGCTGAGGTGTCAAAGGAGAGCTGGCAGAGTGTCTGCCCTCCAGGAGCTGACAGCAAACAATAGAAACCCACACTCTGATGCTCGCCACGATGTGCCGGGAGTAACAGAATTCTCATGGTCACAGAATCGTATTCTACCCACACCTCCTCCCCGTTTTCCAGATGCAATCTGAAAAGAACAAAGGTGGAAGATTTCAAACTGCAGAGGGATCTTTCTGAAAATGCATAAGCCCTAGAAATATCGGACTGACGATGGATTTTATACGTAATCAGCATGAGGTGATCAAAGACTCGAACTGGGCATTCACAGGGGCCTGTGGGTTGATCCATATTTTCTCCTTTCTGGAGGGCAAGTGTGAGCAAGAAGCAGGACCACAGTGGTTCATCACCCCTAAAACCATCATGGAGAGTTAGACTGCAGGGAGCTTTGCCTTATTTTCTCTGTGGCATCTGTCCATCTTGATTTTAAACAATTCAACTCAGAAATGCGTGCCACTGATTCAGTGATAGACGTAGGATGGACCTTCCCAGTGACGTCCAACTGAAGACTTCCAAAGCAAAAGCCACCAAAGCTCCGAAGGAGGTCAGATCTCCCCAGAGAAGGACTGGGTGTTTATTCCTCATGGGCATTCCAAAGCCACAGCAGGTAGACCATGTCATATGTTTGACTGTCCACGGGCGAGGGCCACGAAGGAAGGGGAGAAATTGCTCCATGTCTTGGACATGTCAGGCACATAGGTCTCAGTGACTGAGAGCACCACAAAACAATGCAAGCCCAGGGAACACTTGCTGGAGGGAAACAGGTTCAAAGTCACCACTCTAGCTACTTGTTTGCTAAGTAAGTTGCTTTGCTCACATTTATACTTAAGGAGAAATCTACCTACAAGGAATTATAAGGATCTTGGAACTAGAAAAGCCAAGTCTCTGTTAATAGCATGGAATCCTCTGTAATAGGAAATCATATATTCACAGCAGGACAAAGCATTAGAGCTGAAAACGACCTTAAAAACAATTGAGCACAATGCCAGGATTCTACAAATGAGGAAACTGAAATCACCATGCTGTAGAGGATTCCCTCTGGCTGAGGTCATTTTCAATGAAAAGATCTACAGGAAAAGCCCACACCTTTCTTTGACAAGCCCAGTATACATTTAATCATAATTTGTGAATATCCCTGTGGCAGATTCCAAGTGCACCCATTTTATAAATGGGAAAAGAAAGCAATATATACTTAAAGGTCAGTGTAGAATTGGTGATGAAGCTGAGAGACTAGATGGTTACCTTAGTTCCAGCTCCAGGCCAGCACTGGTAGTACCTGGGTAACGCTGGACATCCACGCTTCATCTGGTTTTGCTTTAATATCAGTCACAGGAGTCAATGGAAGTGTTAGTCTCCATGTGGACCACACATTGCTGACTCAGAAAAATTATCCACATAAATATACCTTCCAACTGAATTCAGATTTTAAGACGTTTTTGACCTGAAATATATAGACTTTTATTGTCTAATATGGGAGCCACTAGCCACATGTGGCTATTTAAATGTAGAATAACTAAGAGGAAATAGAATGAAATTAAAAATTTAGTTCCTCTTTGCACCAGCCACATTTCAAGTGCTCAGCAGCTGCTTGAATAGCCAGGCTCGTGGCTACATATTAGATGGCACAGAACAGGACATTTCCACCTTTGCAGAAAGTTCTATTGGACAGCCCAATAATGGGCTGGAAGATTTCAAAATAATAATGACAGTTATAAGATAATGACAGTTTTCTTAATCTTCCACTTTGCTTTGCCTTTAAGATCAGTTTAAGTAGTTGAGAAGTACTGATGAAGTTTTCCAAATCTCTTATCCTAAAAATTGTACAAGAGCTACATCTCTCATGAGGTTTCCTATACATCAGTCCTTTCCAAAGAGAGATGTTTGAGCCTTCTAAGAAAATATCTTGAGCCCAAGAAAATATCGCTCTCCCTTCCACCCAAATCAATTTAAAACCAGAAATTTAGTGCTCTATGAAAAAGATGAGAAAGTGTTACATTAGCTATTTCCAAATCTGTAATACATTTAGGCAAGACATTGGATGTGGTTAAGATGGTAGGATGAGTGTCCAGAACCTTTATATAATCCAATCTTCCAAAGATGGAGACCATTTGTCAAACAAAATGAATTTTCTGCAAGGCTGAATTCATTTCCATGAGCGAGATGTTCTTCACAGTTTGATATATATATTTGAGACACTCTCTAATCTCTTTGCCTCCACTCGGTGGTTTTGGTGTAGAAAAACACAGAATGCTCCTTCAATACAGCATACAGATCTTGGAGGTCATTTGTTTTCACGGAGAAAGAAGCAGTAGGGTGATCTTAGCTGGACTGAGGGTCCTAAAGAGCTAACAGATCAGTGTCTGAGCAGCTCAATGCCCTCCCCATGGACTTTGAAATCCCAATTCTGTTGGCTAAGAAGAAAACCCTAATCCCTAATTCAACACGTTCAGAAAAAGATGTCAGGAGAAGCTCTTAATCTCAACCCTAAATGTCTGGAGCAGCACTTTAAAATGTTTTTAAATCTCATCATCACTCAGCTACTTCAGTGTGGGTAGAACGGGGCAAATGTTCTCCCCCTTCACTCCACCTCTGGTTACACAGTCCTACGGGTTGTGTAATGTCACACGGAAGACAGAGATACAAGCTTTCCTAAAACATTACTGATGCGGATGAGAACACAGACAAAGCTTGCCTGTCGAGTCTCCATACGTGGGGGAAGAGCCACCGTCATTCCTGCCTCCTGCCCCAGCAGAGGACCACCTTCAAGGCAGATGACTTCTTTCACACTGTTGCCCCTTCACTCACACTTAAGTAGGTTAAACCTTTTAGTTCCTTCCACACTTAAACAATCACATTCCTTGATCAGGACCATTCAGTCCTACAGTCCCTCCTAGGTTGGAAAACTCTTCTTTCTGGAAGGGGATGGTAAAGCAGAGCACATAGAAGGCCTGAAATGTTAGCTCCCTCTGAATCAACCCACTTCAGGCCTTGCCCTGTATCCCCGTAACCCATGACCACAAGGACACAGAGAAGACAGAGGAGGTGGCATAGGTGGACAACTGGGAATGGGGCAGCAGGTGTCTGGCTCGCTAGATGGGCATCTAAAAACCATTCACAAGGGGACGTGGTACAAGATACATGGTTTACATTCTAGGAGGGCTCTTGACTCTTTAAAGGCAGAGACAAAAGTAAAAAAAGCAACAACAACATAAAAACCTGAGTAGCATAGGTTGGACAGGAGAATTTTGTTTCTCTGGTGTTTTCAGTGTCCACAGCTCTCTTTATCAGCAGCACAAGCCTGGAATTCCTGAAGCTGCACTCATATCCTGCCATCGGGGTTTTACGTAAAACCCCCATTGATGGGGATGGGAGTTTCATGAGGAGAACAATGACCGGATATGAGGGAGGGGAGAGGAGGAATAGGTGATGTTTGGTCTGTACTGGTGCATTCATAGGGGAGAATGTCTATACTGGCAAAGATGTGAAATAGCTAATTGACAAATTTTACCAAATGCAAGTAAGTCTTGGGAACCATGAAAGCCAGAAAAAAGCAGCCCAGTGGACTCAATTTAAGCAACATTTATTATCTGTTATGTTCAAATGTCAACCTTAGAGTAATAACTATGATAATAATAGCCAGTATTTACATAGCTCTTTACAATTACAAAGTGGTTTTCCTTCCACACTTATTTTGATTCTTATCATTGGTCCGTAAGGCAGGTGGAAAACTTAATATTACTTATTACGATCATTACTAGTCTTATTTTACAGATAGGAAGGGAGGAGATTAGAGAAGTTAATATCTGGCCCAAGATCATACAACCAATCAGCTGCTTTGAAACCTAGATTTTCACACTTCGAATTGCACAGGGCTTTCACAGAGCCATTCTGCCACCATCACGATAATTTGCAAAACATTACAGCTCCTCACTGCCCACCTGAATAAATGTTTTGTGTCACCTTTCTTAGGCAAGAAGCACCACCCAGCACACAGCATCCCTGCATTACACTGTGTGAACACAAAGTTACATTTTGTAACTCTGGCTGAAGAGGGCTAACCAGCCCCTAACAATAAAGAGAGAAGGGTGATCTCTCCTCAGTAAGATGTCCATACAAAGCTCAGAAACGGAAATGATGCATGATTTACAATTGACAACAACCATGTAAGGAGCCACCCAATTGTTAGTCAAATGGTAGTAATTAATTGATGCTTTTCTTCAAGAAATTCAAAGCAACTCGTCAATCCAGATTTTCACAAAAGCCACAGAAGAGGTTTGTACTACGGCTCCTCTTCATCCTTTTGGGTGGATGGAGAAGCTGAAGTTAAGAAAAGGAGAGTAACTTGTCCAATGTCACCCAGCCAGCCAGAGGCAAAGCCAGGAGCGGAAGTCAGATTACCCCACACCTTGTGCCCTCTTCAGCACTTTAGAGGGACTGGTACAAACGTAGAACCTGGGACCTCTCCCAGGTGTCCTGGGGGACCTGCTTCATCAGTCTCTTCTGCATTTAGTGCAGAGGTGTGCCCAGGTAGGTTCACCATCAAGGCTTTCTAACGAGTGTGAAGGAAGAGGTGGAGGATGAGGCTTGCTGTCACTGCAGACAACTGGCTCCCTCCAGTCAGAAGGGAACTGGAAGCAGCATCAGCCTGTGGAAAACGCCACTCGACCCGGTCCATCTCTGATGAGACTGACTGCCCCACTGACAGCTTGTTGATGCTGACTGGCTGCTTTAAGAGGGACTCCTGTGTTTCCCGTAACACTCCCTTGACGCTTCCAGAGGAACTGAGCTCAGAGCACCCCTCCCTCCCAGGGGTGGGAACACCAAGGTGTCTACCTTCAGTCATATTCCTTATTTTCCCACAAGAGTCACCTTCACCGAGGCATCTATCTCTAGCTTTCGCCTCGTAAATGTGCTCGTTTTGTGCACATACAGTAAACATTCTCTCAAAATGTTTCCAATTATTTTGAACAGTTAAGCATGCAAATGTCTGAGCAACATTTATTAAACTTCTGTGGACTTTTCAGAGAAAAAAAAAAGATGAACCAACAAGAATCTGAATCATCAAAGAGCTCTTACAAAACCAGCATTTTGAGCCTTTAATTGGAAATGAATCAGAAACAGGCATGTGAAATTTCCCATGAAATACACACAGGGTTTACATTTTTTTTATAAAGGGTGCTCTGGGCAGAACAAAATCTGGGTTATACACAGTCCAAACTGATGGGAAGAAATCATTAATTCCGAGGTGCTCCAAACCCAGCCCCACTCTGCAACATCTTCCCAAGCAAACTCTGGGAAGGCAGGGAGGGAGGACCACAGTCTCCCTTTCTGGCATGACAGATCCAGTAAGTACATAGGGAACCACAGATCTCCAGAAGGAAGAGCTTAGAGGCCCCAGGGTCCAGAGCAGCAAATCCACATGTCTGGATGCCTTTCCTGAGGCACCCTGGGAAAATTCCCCACATGCCAGTTTCCTGAAACACATTTCCAGAAAAGTAGTCTGCCCTTTCTTCCTCCCCTTTCTCGAAAAGTGTAGAAAGTACAGGTGCCCCTCAAGTCCCTGACCTCTGGGGAAGTCCTGTGTGACACCAGAGACCCCATTTGAGCAAGATTACCTATACCCATTGACCAAATATGCTCTATACTGTTGAGAAAACCAAGGTCAGCACAGTTGGCCCTTCTTTTGGCGGGTTCCTCATCCCCAGGTGTAACCAACCGCAGATGTAGTAGTATTTCTGACCCCGCGGTTGGTTGAATCTGTGGATGGGGAAGCCGCAGCTACGCAGGGCTGACTGTAAGGGACTTGAGCATAGGTGGATTTTGGTATCCATGGTGGAACCAACCCACCGGGGATACTGGGGGACAACTGTACTTATATGGTTTTCTACAGACAGCATTTTGTGGGCTGGGAGAGATAATGCATGGATCTTTGTTCTAGGATTCCTGACTGGTCATGGACTTAGGTACAGGGCTGGCGGCAGAGTACAGAGCTGGGAGAAGAAAGATCTGCTTTTATGTATAGGTGCAGACATTCTAACCCTTTTCCCCTGGCATCCCCAAAGCAGGTTATGTGAGGCTTAGCACCTGCCCTCACACACTCCCCTCACGCCATATAGTTTCTGAGTGATTTTCCTCTCTGAGATCACCTCTTCAGCGCATTTACACCTACAGATGATTACACTGAGGATTGGGTTGGGAAAAATCAGTATGAATTACCCATGATAATTCTTCTTGTCTTAGAAATACCTCTCTTGCCAGGGGAGCTACATTTCAGTTTCAATTGTTTTCTATTTCAAATCAGTGATCTTTGTAAAGAGAAGAGCTGCACTTGGGTGGCTGCATGACTGCTTAGCTGCCTGGGTAGCTCCTATGGAAAGTGCTGTGTTTGATCCCACAGGAGAATTACACAATGGCCAGGGAATAAGACTGAAAGGCAAAGAAAGCAGGAACGCCTGTGGATTCGATGAGTCTTGCTGTCTTTGCTTCTGGAGACCCCCTTATGGTGGAATGTGTGGTTTAGGGGAATGGATACCTGAGTTCTGCTGCCAGGGTCTCCTGCCCAGTTCTCATCTTTAGACACATCACACCTTGAAGACTCAGTTACCTCTTCTGTGCAATGGCCTCTTGTGTTCTAACAATCTCAGGGGTACTCAAGTGTTCTAACAATCTCAGGGGTACTCAAGTTGTCAACTTGCAATTTTTGCATTGGGGAATTTGACAGAGATACAAGCGGCTCTCTTAGTGTTCTCTTCTTGCCTGGGATTACGCTCAAGGCCTTTCAGAAATAACGTGTAGAGGAAGAGGTAAGGCCAAGTGGTGAGGGGTGATATGGCACCCTCCAGGCCAAAGAAGGAAGCAGCGCCTTTATCCCAATTTCTGGAATGTCTTCTTCAGTTGATGTCAATGACCCTTTGGATATAATTTGAAGCTTCTTTTCTTATATGCATGTTTCTAGAGTTAGAACTTCAAACACAAATAGGCTGAAATCTCTAAATAAGAGAGTTTCTTTGCTGATGGATTATGTTGAATCTGGGTAACAAAAGCACAAACCCTATACACAGAGATATTCCATGTGACACCTGAAGGTGTATGTGTGTATGGGGTGTGGGGGCTCACGCAGTGTCAGTGAGGAGAATGGGTTAATTTTCCCGTTTTGAAAGAAATCAAACTACAACTATGATGAGTTTGAGTGCCTCCTTGACCCTGATCATTGCACCCAGGGTCCACCATGATGCCATACAGAGTGCCAGGAAAAAAATGCAAAGCCAGGCACTGGGCCTCCGCATTGAGAATGAAAAGTTTAAAATAATAGGTTCTTCAGTGCTAAATGATGTTTGGTTCCAAGGATCCTTGGAGCTATGGTTTTCTTTGTTCTGCCAAAGGAAAAAGGAAATACATCAGGAAGCTGGGCCAGTCCACAGGAAGTCTCACTTGAGCTGATAAAAGGAACTGATGTGAGGTGGCTGGGGATGCAGTTATAAGTCAATCAGCCTTGAAATAACAAGAAATGCTATTCAGGAGAAACTGGAGCCTGAAGTTAGCCTTTCTCGATGATTTCCTTTTAACCCTGCAAAACATTCCTTTCTTTGTGTTTTGTAGAACCCCCCCAAAACCAGGGGGTTTTTTTAGTGTGTGTAGTTAGTGTGTGTATATGAGTGAAAGAGAATGAAAAAGACAGCAAGAGTTAGAGCTGGAGAGAGGAGGAGAAAACACAGAAGGGTGCAGAAGGAAGTATTGTCAAGTCACAGAATATGCTATTCTCTACTGAGCTACAAAACTTTTTTTTTTTTTTTAAATCATCTTGGTAGCTCATTAAAGTAAAACAGAACCTGTTGGTTTCATCCTCGCTTGCCTGCCTGCTCTCCAGTATACCTGCCAGCTAAGTCAGGCAGCGACTCTTCCCTGGGGAATAGAGGGCTGAGGCCTTCTTCAGGAGAAGGTATGGAGGGTGCAGTGAGGCCACAAATCTGCCCAGTGCAGACTGAGGTTGGGAGTCCCTTAGACGAACACCACCGCCACCTGCAAGGTCCTCAAGAGATGGGTTGGACGTGTGTGTGTCAAACTGGCTACAGATCACGGTGGCTAAGCTCGATGAACTTCAGAGGCTAACAGGATAAGGTTCAAATCATTGCTTTTCCATTTTCTATCTTGATGGCCTTGGGTAAGTTACTTCACCTCTCCAAAATGAAAAGAGTACATACAGCATAGGATTGTTACAAGGATCAAAAGGGAATATGTCCTAGAGAACAGACTTGTGGTTGCAAAGGGGAGGGGGGGAAGGAGGAGGGATGGATTGGGAATTTGGGTTGAATAGATGCAAACTATTATACGTAGAATGGATAAACAACAAGGTCCTACCGTATAGCTCAGGGAACTATATTCAATATCCTGTGATAGATCAAAATGGAAAAGAATATGAAAATGAACGTACATATATGTATAACTGAATCACTTTGCTGTACAGCAGAAATGAACACAACATTGTAAATCAACTATACTTGAATTAAATAAAGTTTTTAAGAAGTATGTCCATAAAGGTGAAAACAGATATTGGCACATAGTAAGAGCTCGATAAATAGCTCCTTCTTTTTCTTCTTCTGACTGTGATTACCCATCCTCAATGCTATTCCCCTCAGATGGAAGGTGAGTGCATCTCTTACTCTCAGGTGAGGGGTAAGGAAAAAATGGCCTCAGCAAGGGCCATTGGGGCTCATGCAAAATGGTGGGTGATATGGTTTCAAACTGAACTGGGGCCTTTCAGAAGGGTTGACTGTGTTTGCCCAAAGCCTAGCACCACTTCCTGTTTTAAGAAGAAGAAGAAAAAAAGCCTCCCAGAAAACTCATTAAGAGGCTCAAAATTCTTCCTGGACATCAACTATGTCCTCAAAATAAAAAAATGTTTGTTTTTTTTTAAAGAGTTAAGTGTAAATGAA
The DNA here is from genome assembly GCF_025265405.1 of Mesoplodon densirostris. NCBI lineage: Eukaryota > Metazoa > Chordata > Mammalia > Artiodactyla > Ziphiidae > Mesoplodon > Mesoplodon densirostris. The sequence continues at coordinate 120,275,307 of NC_082667.1, read as the reverse complement.
TCAAAACCAGACGAATTCAATTTCCCTTCAATTAAACAGAATTTTTAAAAAGTCCAAGGAAAAGGCACTTGGGACCAAATGTGTTTTGGGTTTTAAATGAGACCAAATTTTGGGAAAGAGTGTAAGACCCCAAAGCAGAGTCAGGCCCCATTGTTAGCTTACATTAATGCAAAGGGATTAACACAGCTCCAGTGTCACTTGGTAATAAAAACACCAGCTCACGGAACTTCAGGAAGCACCTCCTAAGACCCCCAGCCTCCAACTGGCTGCAAGAACACTCTATGACTTATCTTTGGGATTGTGGAGAAGAGCCACATGGGCCCAGATGGAACTTCTGTGAGTTCAGTCACCCACGCCCCCAAATAAGAAATGCTTTTTTTTTTTTTTTTTTTGCATTACGCGGGCCTCTCACTGTTGTGGCCTCTCCCCTTGCGGAGCGCAGGCTCCGGACGCACAGGCTCAACGGCCATGGCTCACGGGCCCAGCCACTCCGCGGCACGTGGGATCCTCCCGGACCGGGGCACGAACCCGTGTCCCCTGCATCTGCAGGCGGACTCTCAACCACTGCGCCACCAGGGAAGCCCAAGAAATGCTTTTAAAGCCTGCCTGGGATCAGAGTCTTATAAACACGGGAGCTAAAAGAAACTTTTGAAATCATACCTTCAATTTATAGATGAGAAAATCTTTAACATGAGGAAATTTACACAAATGCTGATGGTGTGAAGTGACTTGTTTACGATCTCAGAGCTCGTTTCGGGTAGAACTGGAGCTAGAATTCAGGTCCCCGGATCCTTGGCTGGACAATTTTTCTCCGTAGTTTACTGTGAAAATGGGATCCCCAAATCTCTGATATCAGCACACTGGGGCTAGAATGATGGTGCTCAGCTTATTTTTTACAAATCTATTTCTAATTGTCCCTCTTCATTTTTTACATCAGTTTTTTAAATTATAAAAGTAATATATACTAGTGATTGAAAAAGCCAAATACCACATGTTTATAGTGTGAAAAGTAAAAGTCTACTTTTCCCTGCCCAGAGGCAGCCACTCTTTAAAAAAAAACAAAACAAAAAACCAAAACAAAGCAAAACATTGAAAATGCACACACATGTATGATTATTTATGCATAGACAATTTCTGGAAGGGTCTAATCAGAAACAAACAAACAAACAAATAAATAAATATTTTCAAATTTTTTTTACAGAAATGGGACCACATATTTTGTAATTTGTATTTTCCCATGTATTAGTATACCTTGGAGAACCTTCTAAATCAGTGTATATAGACAATTGATTTTATTCCATTCAACAATTGCATGACTTTTTTTTTTTTTTTTTTTTCTTTTTGCGGTATGTGGGCCTCTCACTGTTGTGGCCTCTCCCGTTGCGGAGCACAGGCTCCGGACGCGCAGGCCCAGCGGCCATGGCTCACGGGCCCAGCAGCTCCGCGGCATATGGGATCCTCCCAGACCGGGGCACGAACCCGTATCCCCTGCATCGGCAGGCGGATTCTTAACCACTGCGCCACCAAGGAGGCCCACATGACTTTTTTTATACGAGTCTTCTAAAATTTATTTATCTAGTTCTGTATTGATGGACGTTTAGATTCTTTCCAGTTTTTGCCATTACAAACAATGCTACAATAAACATCTTGTACGTGTATCTTTGGTATCCGAGTGAACATGTCTGTGTGATACATTTTTAGATTTGGAATTATTATCAAATTTGTATAAATACTTAACATCACCGTAATTGTTTCCAAATTGCATTCCAGAATGAGTGTACCAAGTTAGAGATCCACCAGCAGGGATAGAGAGTGACATTTCCCCTTATTCTTTCTAACATGAGGCATTGTTAAGCTGTTTTAATCTGTGCTATCCTCATAGGTGATAACTGTTGGAACTTCATTAATTTCATTTGAATATATACATGCTTGAGATTCTTTTCATATGCTTCTTGGCCATTTGCATTTCTTTTTCTAGCAGTTATTTGTAGCATTTTTGCCTATTTTTCTGCTAAGAGGTCTACCTTTTGTTTATTGATTGGTAAATAGCCTTTATATCTTAGGACATGTGCCCTCTGTTTGATGTATGGGAAATATTCTTTCTCAGTTTCTCATTTATCTTTTCACTTTACTTATGGCATTTTTCTTTATGTTAATATATAGAAGAACTAGAGCTGAGAAAGGGAGAATAATAAGAAGAAGGAGTTTCCCTGACTGAAGCCCTGGACTTCCAAAAATGTCCATACAATGGACTAGTATCGCCAAGAATAAAGGGTCAATGGAAATTATAAGCTGGGTGTTACTCTTGGGAAAATGTGCCTACATTTCCTTGTAAAAAAAGCCACAAATAAAGATTCCCCCAGTGAGTACTGCTTCTTTTGGAAACTCCAATAGTCAGAGCTTAAAATCAGTAAGCAGAGAAACTTCTACTCTCTAGAAGCCTGGAAGAAACAGTGAAGGCATCCTGCTCTTGTTCGTTTGTGTGGAGTTCTGTGGAGCACTGTGCCTCACAATAGTTTTCAACACTTAGTTGAATGAGTAAACGCACGAGTATGAATTAAGTGATAAATACCTGAAGACAAAAGGACTCTCAGGCATAAGCATTTTGATGTAAGTATATGCATCTATATAGATTGCAAAAGCACTGACAACTCACGAGCTGAGTAATTTTATAATATTAACCTGTTTGTTTTCACATTTCTGCTACATGAACAATATTGCAAAATTGTTCACTCTCAGACTTCTTCCCACGAAAAATCAGTGAATTCCCATATATTCAGACCTAACAACCCTGCTCCTGGTATGTTAGATTCCAGTAGACACGAGAAAACCACATATGTCTAGAATTGCAGAGTTAAAGCTCCCGTGACACCTGTAATGCTGGCCGCTTGCAAGTGTGCACTGGGATGTGACATACCGTCTTTTGTTACCTGGGATGCATGGCACTGTCTGAGAAAATGGGCCCTGCTGTGGGGAACACACTTCACATTTCAAGTCTGCATTTTCTTGGAAGTGGCTTGAAAAAATACATACTCTGGAATTTTGATCATGATCTAAATGGCAGGCACATTGCTCCCCGAAGATGGGAAATGTCTCAAATATTCAGTATTTTGGTTCATTTTTGTGGGTATAAGCCATTTTGAAGCTGTTATAAAGTTGATCTGAATTATCTGAAAGTGCATCTGAACACATAATCTCTGATTCTACTTGGAAAGATGGTGATAACTCTCCGAGTTTTTGGTTTGCTTGGGAGAAATGTCAGTATTTCTAAGTGAGGTGATGGGCCCAGCAAACCTATGAAAGTCTGTCAGACCTGTCTGAATTTCCATAGAAATTGGATTTGAGTTTCAGGGAAACAACTTTTCCTTTTGTCTCTTCTCACTTACGCTCTGCTGACTCATTCTCAAAAGGAACTAAAGTGGTAGCCCAGGATAGATGGCCCCGTTGAAAAGACAGCTTGTGGTGAAATCTCTAGAACAACTACGAAAGAACACACAGTCAAAGGAGGGAAAGGATAATCACATTTTTATGAGATCTGGTGAAACAGAGTTTCTCCTCCCTCTCTTGACTCCATATTTAATAAACAAACATCTTTAAACACAGCTGATAGCATGGTCTGGGGGCCTGAATTTATCACTGGTTTTCTAATCCTTTCTGCTGCTCACTTCTTATGGCCTCTGATAAGTGATGGAGCCACTTCCATCTCCATTTCTTAAGGAGCAGGGTGAGAATAGGAAGTCTTCTAAAATTTGTACAATTACCTAGATCATCCCTCTATTAAAAATTTTGTGATTCCTCCTTTCTATGTATTTGGTAAGACCTAAATTCTTTCTTATGGTATTTAAGGTCGTCCATAATGTAATTCCACCCAATATTTCCACGCTTACCTTCTCCTTCATATGCCCCCCAACACACACAAAAGTATTCCACTTTCCTAGAAAGCCCCTGAACCATATCTTCCTGTGCAAGTCTTACCCATGCTTCAAAGCCAAGAGGCAGTGTGGCTGGTGTGTAGAAAAAAAACAAGTATTCTGGAAAAAGAAGCCCTGGGCTTAAAAACCAAATCTGTCACCTATTAGCTGTCATCTTAGGCAAGTTACCTAACCTTTCTGAACCTTCATTTCTCCCCGATATAACAGAGTTGTGATGATATTACTTCCCACAGGGTTGTTTTGAGGATTAAATGCAAGGGTGTATATGAAAGTACTTTGTAAACAGAAGGGACTAAACACATAACTCTCATTATTCGGTCTTTCTGTGTCTCTCCAGTTGAAGTTGCCCTTTCGTTCCTTGAGGCTAGCAGAACACTACTGCATCCTGCTGTGCAAACACACACACACACACACACACACACACACGGCTTCTCCTCCTGCTCTGTCTCAAGGGCGGCAGCCCTTCTGCCACCAGCCTGGTGTCTTGATAGCATTTGTTTGTTTGTTTTGTTTTTTGCGGTAGCGGGCCTCTCACTGTTGTGGCCTCTCCCATTGTGGAGCACAGGCTCCGGACGCGCAGGCTCAGCGGCCATGGCTCACGGGCCCACGCGCTCCACGGCATGTGGGATCTTCCCGGACCGGGGCACGAACCCGCATCCCCTGCATCGGCAGGCGGACTCTCAACCACTGCGCCACCAGGGAAGCCCTTGATAGCATTTAGTACCTAGTTCAGCTACTGCCTAACAGCCATGCAGCAGACCTACTGACCTGCAATGCTACAGCTGGCATCAGCTTACGATGCCAATGGGACTAAGGTGACAAATTCCCATAAGGCCAGCTAGCTTTGTATGGAAAAGGGTTATTCCATAGATTGTGTAATTCTGTCAAATGTCCAAGATATTGGTCCTACAGGTGATAATGTGGGGATAGACACACCCCATCCATTGCCTCCGGGGAAACACCTCAAAGTCCGTGGGCTACGGATGCTGAGTCTATCAGGTCAGTAGAAGAATTAGAGTGACATCACTTAGTAATGCTGTCCCACTGATGAATTAGCACATGAATGGGATGAACACTATAGATAAATGTCATTAAAGCAACAGAAAATGAAACAGTGTGTAATCTTCTGCAGAGAGAAAGACACCTGCACAGCTCTAAGATTTCCAAAAATGCTATTATGGCTGGTTGAAGATTTTGTGAGATTGTGTGTGTGTGTGTGTGTGTGTGTAGATAGTGGCCAATGGCCTTTAGTCTTCTCAGTTTGTCACAAAACAACAAACAAAAGATAGACTTAGAAAGACTGTTTCAAGACAGCCCAAAAAAGGAAAGTCTTGTTATTCAAAACTAAACAAAACAAAAAAATTATTCTATACCTACATAATGTAACTGCATGTCTAAAATGAATGAAAATAGTAGGGGTTTTTTTCATTCTAACTCTAGACAGTTGGACCCTAATCTGAAAATCTTTCTATCAAGCTTCAGGTAGAATGAGACTTTTCCCACAGAAGATGAAGACCTTGCTGATGGCCTGAGTGTTGACTTACAATTTGGGGATATTTTCTGATGTTTGAGGGAGGATAAAAGCCTCAGACCCTTTGAAATCCTGCCTGGTGGTTCATCATCATAAAATTTTCCCAACTCTTTTTTTTTTTTTTTGGCTGGGGCAACTCAGTGCTAGCATTTGTCTAATATTACATTTCTAGAAAAGAGGTTTGGTTTAAATCAACCACCTTTCAAAACCAATACCAAATTAACTGGTTGACCCCAAATAGAAAGAGACATCGAAATCTTAAATCTTACATACTGTGGTTATTATTGAAGACCTACTTAATACACAGACTACATATCTTGGGCCACAAGATATGTTCTAATGCATTTGAATATATTTTATTTAAATAGTCAAATATTCAATTATTAAAATAATTGAAATAGGAATTCAGCCCACCTGTCCCTGGTCTGTAGAGAGGCCTATGGGCTATTTAAGTAAAATACTCTATTTTTTGTTGTCTCCTGATTATGGAGATCTTGTTTGTCTACAGAAAGAGAAGGGTTTATTTTGGAAAAATTCTTAAAAATTATGTAAAAATCCTATCCAGAAATTTGGGATTTTTTTATGAATTATGGAAATAATTCAAGATGGTAGCAATACATTTTTCATTAAATAACAGAAGTGTCTTTAGTCTAAAGAGTCAGATTCTCCATGATATTTTTTAAAAGCTTATCTCTCTGTCTCTGTCCCTCTCTGTGCGTCTGTTTCTGTCTCTGTCTGTCTTTTTCTCTTTCACACATGCACACACACACACAGAAACACACTGCCTCCAGGGTTCTATAACTCATAAAAATGTAAAGAAAGCAAATAAAATGTTCATGGTACAGTGGAAAGAACACTAGCCTGAGGGTTAGGAGCCCTGCATTCTCACCCTGACTCTGTCACTAGTCAACCATGTGATCTTGGATAATTCAGTAAACTCTGGGCCTCAGTTTCCCTTCTCATAAAAGGAGGATATGGAGCTAAATAATCTCTAAAGCTCTAAAGTTGCAAACCTGAAAACTTGAAGTTGCACAGCAGCTGAAGTGGTAGAAATTATTCACAAACAAATAGGATTCATCGTCTGGTAACTCCCCGAGGGAGGCAATTCTATGTGGTCGCGGGACAGAGAAAAAGACACAGCCTGTTTCGCCCGGAGTTCTCGTGAATCTAGGCGCTACGAAGGTTAATTAAAAGATGCAGGTGGGTGAGCGGTTCACTCTCAGAGTGAAGACAGCATCCACCTCTAATGACAGAAGTAAAGTCTTTGTTCCCGGGTATCCATCTCTCTGCTGCTTTCTCCCGGGATCCCATCCTGAAGTTTCCCGTCTGGACATGCACTGTCAGTGGTAACCTGCAGCCTGGGCCAGTCTGGCTCATGGACTCTGCTGGTTTTCAAAGCCCAGCTGTCACCTCAACCCTCCTTTCCCGTTTTGCTCTCCCAACATGTACTAGTTGTGTGATGCTGAGGTAAAGGGTGAAAGCTGATAGTATCTCTGCTCAACTGCCACTTCATTGCAAGCATCCTCCCTGACCATTATGGCTGATACAACCACATTGCTTTCTATTCCCTAACCTGCTTTACTGTTCTTCAGAAGTTGTATCACCCTGGACATAGAATTATTTATTTATGTGTCTGTCACCTCCGCCAGAGTGTAAATTCCAGCAGGGTTTTGACCCCTGTTTTATCCTCAACACATAAACCAGAGCCTTGGAACATAAGAGACCCCTAATTAAGATTCATAGCATTACTGAAATACCTATTATAATAAATCCATACCTATGATCTAATTTTCTGGCCAATCGATCCCCACAAGCCCTGTCCCCAAGGAGAAATTCAACTAATGTACAGTCAACGAAGGTACCAGACTTTATTGACTCCTTACTGTGCAAGGAGGTACTTTGGCCCCATTTTATAGATGAGAAAACTGAGCCTCCAGGAGCTTAGTGTCTTGCTATAGGACACGCAGCAACAGAGCAGCAGAACTGAGAATGAACCCAGGTTTTCTGACTCGGAGTCCCCAGTACATTTCCCTATTTCATTCACCAGGTCTGCATTTTCTCTGACTGTTTCCCCGTCTTTAATGGTACCATGTGCATTGACTGAATCAAGCCTCCATAGACGAAATAAGTAGATTCAGTTGAAGACTGCCTAGAACTAAGGTGCAGTTTTGGAAACCAGGTCATTCTTAAAGCAGCAAACAGTATCACATGCTTTTCAACAACTGATACCATCTCTGTGGGGAGCAGGGTGGTATAGGGTGTTTAATATTTAGGCTAACTTATCTGTGGCAAAAGAACAGTAGAAGGCCTCCTGGAAATTTTGGTGCTCCCAACATGATGCTCGGAGCCTTCCCAGGAGACATTCTTGGAGAGGAGAAGAGAGCGTAATACAGAAGGACTTATTATAACAAGGGTGATGAAGTTAAGATTTTGTAATCACAAGAAGTTGTGCAAATTATGCACAAAGTAAAAAGCTTCTGCAAAGGAATCCAGACGTCCCTGGCATTCTGGACCAAACAGCTCCCCAGTGATGAGACCCAGAGGTATTTTGAAATATAAGTATGCTTCATATATGAGGAAGAAATACACAGGTGCATAAAAATCACATGCCAGAATTAGTCAAAGATGACTTGTCAAGGCCATTCAAACTGGGAACACACATTCTGAATCTGTGTCTACAAATTCGACATGGTATGTGGTGTCTTCTGACCTCTCTCAGCCTAGAACTGGATTTCGTGGACATGTAGGTACATGTTCTTGCAAGAGCATGTGAGCGTGATATTTTAGGAACTGAAAGGATTGGAAAGGCACTATTGTAGAGGTAATTTAGTCCCACTATTTCACTTTTACAAAGAGTTTGAAGCTCATACTGGCTGAATGGACTGTGCATCCTTGCACAGAGACCAGAAGTCCCCTGGCCTCTCCTTGTCCACTGTCTTCTCCAAACACAGTGTTTGAACCAATGTGAGAGTGGGGTCTGGGAACCCCAAGATCCGAAGGTCACCCATGAACAGGAAACTGTGGCTTTCACACAATTTCAATACCAAAGTATACACTAAACACTCAATCCTTCAGAACGCTGGGCAGTGCAGAAGCCTGCTTGAAAAGCCTCTGCTCTGCCCACCAGCAGAGCAGCCAGGCAACCTGGATCAGAGACAAGGGTGCTGGGGGGAGGGTCTGGATGGGACTCACAGGCTCCTATCACCAGGTGAGAAGGAATCCTGTCACTCCCACCCTGGCATGAAGTGCCAGGGTCCTGGTCTAAGCTTGTTCTCACTGACGGCCATGCCAATCCCTGTGTATGCAGCTAAAGAGGTTAGCACATCCTGGGTTCACAGACCACAGCTTCCTCCCTACCCTCAGGGCCTGTGCCAAGAGGTCTGAGCATCGGGGAGATATTGCTTCAGTTCTCCTTAGGGTGTCCACATAAGACCCTGGAGCCATCTTACCACCCTTCCGGGTCAGCTGGGGGCCTTCTGGGTAAGTGGCAAGCATCCTAGTGAGGGAAGTTTTCTAGAGTGGAACATCTTATTACTAAACCAGGGGTACTGGGACACTTGCATGCACCCACCAATGAGAAGAGAAACTGGCATGAAATGACTGGTGGGTGACCACCTCCCTACAGGAATGCCCTCTCACCCATTCCTCACCCATGCACCTTAAACTGGAGGAACCCAGGCTCACAGAGGCTCCCTTCAACCCAATACAATCAGTAATCTCATCTCCACATTTTCAAGTTCCTGCTGTTGGTGCCTTTTACTTAAGTCAGCATATTTCAAACTTTCAGAGAAAAAAAAAAAGCTTAGAAAATAAAAACCACTACCCCACCCAAATGATAAAAATCTCCTGAATTCTCCAAGCCCAACATCCTCTTCCTCAGCCCTGAGCAAAGATTTGATTCCTCTGGGTTCTGGGAATGGCGGGCTCTGCCAGTCCCCACCTCACCAGCCTAATAGCTTTTCCAGACCGACTTGGGCTTGGTGTTGGGGGACAGCCTCGCAGCCAACTCCTGGTCCCATTCATTCCTCTCGGGCCTCTTAAGGCCAGTCACATTAGGGGCTGTCCCTCCTCTCTGCTTCTGGCTCCACTTCCCCCTTCCAGAGGGAGCAGGCAGTCAACCCTCGTGAAGTCTACGGTGAAACCCAGACCCTCACCCGTCCCTCTGGGCTGCACTTGGCAACGTGGACCCAGGCGCGAGGCGCGGGGTGAGGCTAGGGGCTGGGGGATAGCAGGCAGTCGTCCGGGCCGCCGGCTCAGGGCCGCTTACTTTAGGAGGAGCGGCTCCGCAGGCGCGGGACCCTCTTCGAGAGGCCGGTGGGAGCCCGGGCGCGGAGTGCGGGAGCCGAGCGTGCGGAGCGGCGCGGACCGGCCGGGAAAAAGATGCCCCGGCGGAGGAGCGGCGAGGCCGGCCCGTTAGTCCCGAGGAGCCGGCAGCTCCCGAGCGCCGAGAGCCCGGCAACAGAAGTACCAAGAGGAAGGGAAACCGGCCCGCGCTGACATGTAAACAGGGCTTCCATCTGGAGCAGCCCGCGCACACAAACCCCCAGACACACTCACTCGCACCCCGATCCGCCTGCAACCAATCCACTTGCCCGTCCCTGGGCCCTCCCGGCAGGGGCCCGGGCTGCTGGCGGCTGCCCGCCCGCCCCCGCCGTCTTCGGCCTCGGGGGAGAGGAAGCCGGCCGCCGGGAGGGTGCCCAGTGCCGGGGCCGGGGTGCCCGGCTCTCCGGGTGGGAGTGGTGGCCCCGGAGGTCTCCGGCCCCCGGCTGCGATCGGCGCCCGGCTCCCCGGGTTTCACGCCGCCGCCGCCGCCCGCAGCCCGGCCGGCAGCGCGGTGGGAGGGGGCCGGTCTCCGCTCCGGGCAAGGGGTGCGGGGGAGATCGCTCTCGGCGGGGAGCCCGGCGGCTCGCCCCCGCCTGCGAGACTCGCCACCCGAGCGCGGGAGGAGACGGCGCGAAGCCGGGGCGCGGAAGGAAGGGAAAGTGGCCACGTCTTCCGGGACCCCGGCGCCCCGCGCCCAGCCTGCCCGCCGCCTCGCCGCCCCGGCCGACCCCGGCGCTCCGCGCCCACCGCCCGGTCGCTTACCTTAATAGTCCCGTCCATTTGGCCAAGTCTGCAGCCGAGCCCCCCAATATTCCACACATTGACCCGGTTACAGCCTGACCTCGCAGCCCCTTCGGATTAGCCCGGCGCGGCCTCTCTGGCGCCCTGGGCCCTCCCTGCGTGCCCCCCGCGAGCGCCCTGCCCTCGCTCCCCTGTGCACGTTTGTTGTTGTAGCGGAGCGAAAAAGAGACAGTTAACCGGATGAAACTTTTTTTCAGCTAATTTTGGGAAGTGACTTCACTTTGCGAATGGGGAGGAAGTCCTATCTCTCTCTCTCTCTCTCTCTCTCTCTCTGTCTCTCGCTCTCCTCTCTCTTCTCTTCTCTCCCCTCTGCTCTCCCTCGTCTTCCCTCTCCCCCACTCACACCCCCTCTTCCTCCCCTCCGCGGGTCCTGCTTTTCGCATCACACACACTATATAAATACACGCGGAGATGCCCAGATACATTCATGCGCTGCGCACACAGGATACTTGCTCCCGGGAGATAAGAGCGAGCTGGGAACAATGCCGGGGTCCACGCCCAGCGCCCGCGCCCTGATTCCCGCAGTCTGCATGCCTCCCCCCACACCTTCCCCCAAAGTCCAACACCGAACGCCTTTGGCCTCCTTCCTTTCCAGGGGCCGCTGGCCGAAGGTGGCCCTCCTGACTCATTCACTTTCCGTTTCTTCCCACAGATACGTTCATTAATGTTTTTTCCAGCCGGAGTCAAACTTTTTCGGGGGTGGAGGGGGGAGGCGGGGGGCGGGAGAGTTTACTCGGGCTGGGGATAACCTGGAGCCTACTGCCCGGGAAGATCCGGACGCAGACCGAAGCCGACCAACCATTAGAAATTGCATCCAATGGGAATATTTCCACTCGGGCCCTCGGCTGCGGAGTCGCGCAGACTCCCGGAGCGGCTCACCCATCGACGCGGACTCGGGGCGGTTTCGGACGGACCCCGGCAGTCGGGGGCGTGGACTCGGCTCCCAGCGAGCTGCGAGCGAAGGGACGCACGCGGGGAGGAGCGCCTCGGCCCCTCCGCTACTGGGGAGGTCCCGGCGCCCGCCGAGGGCCGGGACCTGCGGCACCCCAGGCCACTGCTCCGCGCCTTCTAGGGTCAACTCCCTGGCACATACCCCAACCCGATGGCCCAAGCCCTGGCACTCGGGTCAAAGCCGCCTATGCAATGCCACCTTGGGCCCCAAGAAACCTACACTACGGAGAGACGATCGCTCCAGGCTGGCCGGCGGGTCTCCAAAGCACAGCAGGCAACATCCCCACACCGACCCAGACTTCTCCCGGGTGAGACCCCCGGGGCCGGGGCTCCAGACCATCATCCCCACCCCGCCGTGAGGCCAACCTCCCCTCGGCCCGCCTTGTCGGGCCCCGCCACCCGGAGACCTCCCGGGCCCTTCCGCAGTGCCGCCGCCCGCTCCAGTTGGCACAGCGAGGGGACCCCCGGGCGCTCTCGGCCTGACTCGCTTCTCCCCGACCTCCTCCGAAAACAGGTTACCTTGTCCACGCTCTCCAGACCACGCTTTGGACTTTCTCACTTTTATTTAAGAGTCCACCCGGAGAAAGAGGAGAAAAAAATCCAGAAGAGATCCGAGTCAATTGGAAAGAAAAACTTTCAAAAGGGTGTCCACAGCGGCGAAAAAGGTGACTTATTAATTCTTTATTTCTTCAGGAGCAGTTGAGCCCGAGAGCTCGCTGGCCTCCCTCCCTCCCCCCACCCCCTTCTCGAAATTAGTCTCATCAATTCAGCTCCAATTTTGGGTTCGAATACAGACACGGGTCTGAACGTGACCAGACCTGGAGTGGCGGGTGCAGCTTGCCAGCAATTGTGACTCGGTGTGCGTAAGGGGGAGAGGGGTGGGGGGATGGGGTAGGGGTGGGATGGGGGCCGGGCTGGCCCCCCCCACCTCCTGTCTGCTTCTCAATCCAGGGGTCTGCTCGGGGGCTCCCCTGGGACCGCCACATCTGGTTACCGCTAGCGGGGTCAGTCCCCCCCTTTGCCTGGGGCCACCAGTTCTGGAGTTCAATTAAAAGAAATCAGGCTTAACCCTTTCCTCCCCTCGGCCCCGACGCCCGCCCTCTCTCTCTTCCCTTCAGCGTTTCCACATGCTTTCCAGAGAGGAAAGAGGTTAAAGGGAAAGGAAGAATGAATTACATCCTTTCAAACCCCAAATTGTTTCCTTTTCAGCCCAGACTCTGCCGACCTTCAAACGACAACAAGGCTTTCAGGAGGGTGCGGGGAAACCGCTTCCCACACAGACCTGACCAGAAACCCGGCACCCCCGGGCACATTCCCCCTCTTTCAGGCAGAGAGAACTCCAGTCTACCGCCGGAGGCCCCCTTCCTGGTTCTGGGCAAACACTCAGGCCGTTAAAGGCCACCGCAGGCCAGCCAGCGTCTCTCCCTTCTACACCCGGTCTTCCTAGTACTTGAGAAGGCTCCTCTGTGGCAAAACATTGGCCAGGTGTCTCTTCCCAACTCCTGTCCAGCCTGGCAAATAACAGATTGGCTTCACTGCTCTGATCAGTAAGTCACCCCAACATCTCTAGTATCCCCAACTCCTTTTAGCAGGAGCTACCTCTCCCCTAAGGAGAACTCAATGTGGAACTAGATTAAAATGAGGACTTGCCCTCCTGTCTGAGCTGTGGAAATCAACAGCACTTTCTGTTTCTGCCTGTAAAACCAAAGCTTCTGGCAATTTTGTAATTTTGAAGATGGTGGGGAGGGGAGGAGGCTGGCACTGGTACAGCTGTCACCCTTAGTGACTCACTGACTGGCACTGGGGCCGTGACTTTTAATGTATACCAGCCCCTCTGTCAGAAGCTCCTGTCCATTCACAAGGTCCTCCACCCAGAAAGAAGAGCCCCCCAACTCTGAAGAGCCCTCTGAGGGAATCTGAGTCTCCCTGTGACCCGCATTGGCATGGCAGTGGGCAGGGCTGCCCACTTATGTAACTCTGGGTTTGATGTCCCACTCGACTGCTGCTGCTGCTTTTTTAAATCCTGAAGGGGGAAAACAGCCCAAACCAAACACAACAGTAAACAAGTCTGCCCTGTTTAATGTGGTTGCCACCAGACATCTGGAAAGATGGTTTGATCCTGGCAGCTCACATTGTTTTCACGAGCAGCCAAAGAGAATATTTCGAATGTTTGCATTGAGACAAATTGATAGAAAGCCTGTGGTGAAGCAGCTACAGACGAAAACGGTCTTGGAGCTGGGGAGGGGGAATCCTTCCCCTTCTCTCTCCTCACCCCTCTTCTGCCCTCTCCCCTCCCCCTCCTCTCCCTTCTCCAGGCCCAGCTAGGGGCTGATTACCCCAGCCCACGAATTTGCTCACACCCTCTTTCCTGGCTCACCAGAGACTGTCCTGCCTCTCCCTTTCCCAGACTGGGCAGGGCTAGTGACCAGGAGCTGATGCCCAGTACCATCCTGCCCACTCCGCCAGCCCAGGCTGGCTTTCAAGTCAGGGGAAGCTCACAGCCAAGGGAGCCAAACCCGCACTGAAAACAAAAGCTAGCAACCGAGGGGGGGGGTCGGGGTTGGGGGGGGAACCAACAAAAGAGCCCACCACACGTTTCTGAGTCTTAAGGTCACTTGCAGAAAGCATGCCCACGGGGGCGAGTACTCAGGGAACCTTTGGACTTGGAACATTTTCATTGCAACTGTGGTGGGGCGACTTGCCTCGCACCATCCGCACTTGACAATATTTTCAAAGATGCGGAAGTCCTGCTTCCCCCGGGAGGGGAGCGGCGGGGTGAAACGTGTCTTGGCTCGCTCAATGTCAGCCCTTTTGACCCGGTCAAGACTTTCCAGACGCGGCTTCCCGGGCTTCTTCGGTCCCAGCCCGGGTTGGGGGTGGGAGGACGCGACAACCGGAGCCGGGTCCCTGGGGTGCCTCCAGACCTCGGGACCTCCGGTCACTTGAAACCCCGAAAGATGCCAGGCTTGGCAGGGCGTCGCGGGCGGGTCCTTCCCCTTTCGTCCTCCCTCCTCCCGGCCCCTCCGGTCCGGCGGCCTCGGCGGGTATTCGAGCTGGCAAGGGGGGTGGGGGAGGGCACGCGGGGGAGGGATGGGCGAACGAGCGCCAAAACTCCAGACTGCACAACTGCAGCTTCAAGTGTCTGGCCCCTCGCTCGAGGCCATAATTAATTTGAGATTTATTTTTATTGGAGAACTCGAGTCTCGTCTGACCTTAGCCAAACAAGGCAGCTCGAGCCGCCCCTGGATGCGCTTGAATGCCGGGGAATATTTCTGCAGGAAGGCTCTGCAGGCGCGCCTGCTTTGAATTTGTTTCTCAGACTTCATCGACTCACAGATTGAAGGAAGATTTAGAGCCTCTGCTGGCCCGGCCCGCTCCCCACGCTCGTTCTTGCCTTAGCGCCAAGAGGGTTCAAAACGCTACGTGGGAGGCCGCGGCGGCGGGAGGGCCCGGGAGGGGGAGGGTCTCTGCGCCCCGAGCCCCTGGCGCTCCGGGGCCGGGTCCCCAGACCACGCGGCGTCGAGGAGGAAATCCCAAGGGAGTCCGAGACTGACCAGAGAGCGCAGGCTGACAAGAGGTGGAGACCAGCCAGGTGCCGGCACCCTCACCCGGTGGCGGCGCCTAGACGGGGGCTTTGGGGGAAGGGAGAATTCAGCCTTTCCAAATCTCCAGCCGCCCTGCCTCCCAGCCGCCCCAAACAGCATGCAAAGTACAGACCTGTGTCCTTGAAACGCCGTTTCAGGACCTGCCGGCCAGATGCTGCCCCTGGGCCGCGCCGTTGCGAACATTCTGGGGCTACCAGTCTCTTTTCGTCTGGTTGGGGGGGAGTCTCCCCCAGAATGCAGCGTGGGCTGAACCAGCACGCTGGTTGGAGGGGGAGCGAGAACAAGGAGTCTGGGTGACTCGTAAGGAGGGAAAGTGGGGGACCCTGCCCGTCTCGAGTGGGGCGGCGAGGGGTCTTCGGGGATGTGCTCCTGGCGCTGGGATTGACAGGTGCTTTGCCCAGTGCGGGCACCTCGCAAGGACATGGTCAGGGTTCCTCCACTGGGTCTCCTGCCCCTCCCCGATACCTGCAAGTGGAACGTCCTGGTTGAACATTCGCATTGGGAAACCCGGCTCATTGGGTTTATATTCTGGCTCTGCACTTACCAGCTCTGTGGCCTTGGACAAGTTCCTTAACCTCTCTGTGCTTTAATGTCCTCATCTGTACGTTGGCTTTATAATAGGATCTACCTCAAAGGGCTGTTGTAAAGATGGAGTGAGTGTTTAGAACTCGCCTGGCAGGCAGCACAACTTTGCCCTTATTGTTTGTATCTTGGCTCTGCCCCCTTGTAAGCTGGGTTACATGAACCTCTCAATGCCTCAGTTTCTCATCTGCAAAATGGACCACCACCTAGGGCTGTTATTAATATCAAATAAGTTAGTACAAATACAGTGCTCTCCCCCTTTTCACCTTTCTCTTGCTCCTTCCAGCCTCAAACCCGCCCTATGCTCTCTCCTGCGCAGTTCTCCTTGAGCACTTGGAACCCAGATCGCTGCCCGGGTGGAGTGGGCACCCTTGGTTCCCCAGGGCCCGGCCTGTCTCCTGGCTCCTGGGGCCCGGGCGCCTGGACCTGCCGTGTTTGTCAATAATATCAGAGCCGAGTGCTGAGGCGGGATGGCCGGGGCTTGGCGGCCGGAGACTGTTTGTGCCCCTCTGGCAAATGGTAGGCGTAGGGAGCCTGCGGAACAGACCCAAGATTATCATCGCCACGCGGACCTCCCGACCTCATCAATGCACCTCTTTGTGCAACAATACAAACTTTGTGGCTGCCGAAAAATCCATTTTTTCCCCTTGAAAGGAGCTCCTGCGGCGAGCGGCTCCCCTGGCGGCCGGAGCTCGTAGACTGCCGCCCCTCTCCCCCTCCCCCAGCGGCTCCCTCCACTCGCCGGGGCCCGTTTGCTTTCTCTCTGACTCTTGGCCTGGGTCAGGCTCCCGGGCTCCCACTTGCCCCTCTGGGTCCTCCTTAAGGTTTTGGGTCCCCTGGTATGTGCAGGCTCGGGGGTCCCAGTGGATGGGAGAGAGACTGCAGCTCCCCGCCCCGGGGCCCTTCGCAGCCCTCGGGACAGAGCCGGGAGTGAGAGCCGGGTCAGCTGCGCCCCGCGTCCCGGGAGCGGTGAGGTGGGAGGGGTTACCGCGCCCATAACCCCCCAGGAAACCTGGACGCCGCGAACCGAGCTCGCTGTAGTCTGTGTCTGCTCTGCCACCTCCTGGGAGCCATCCATCCACCCATCCATTTACTGATTACCCGTCCATTGATTCACTCGTTTTTCATTCATTCATCACTGATAGATTAAACAGCCCTTCCCGGCCAAGCCTCCAAAACCTGGCTTCCCCAAAGTGACTATGTGGACTCCTTCAGACCACAGGCGGGGAAGATGCTACTTGGTGTCAACAGACTTCCCTTGAGAGAAACAGGAGGAGGGCTGGACGCATAATTGCCAAGCCCAGATAAGACCCGAGAATCCCCACGCCGTCGAGGTGCCCGGTGCCTGCAGACGGTCACTCCGCCCGGCTTTCACGGATGCTGGACGCAGCGGAGGGGGCCAGGAGGGAGGGGCGGGGGCCTCTCGGGGCGGGGTTTCGGGAAGGAGGGGGCGGAGCCGAGCCCTAAGTAGGTGGGAGTTAGTTTGCCGAGCCGCAGCGGTTCTTCCTTTTCGGAGCTGGGGAAGGATCTGGGCTGCTACCCGGGAGGCGGGAGGTCGCGCTTGGGATGCGAGAGGACCTCGCCGCGGTCCCCACCCCGGGCAGCTCCGCACCTTCGGCCCGCCCCGCTGGCAGATTTTCATTAAACGTGTAACCCAGATGTCCTGGCCTCGGTTTGTTTACATTCTTGGGAACTGCTGTGGAAAAGGAAAAAAGAAAAAAAAAAAAAACCCAACCCCCTTCGATATACCTTCAAATACAGGAATCTGCGCTTTTGAGGGGCCGGTGGAGCCGAGGAAGGTGGGCTTGAGGACCGGGGGTGTCGAACCCGTAAGAGAAGCGCGTCGCGATCACTTGCCCGCACCCACACGCGCGCGCTCACACCCTCACACTCTTGTCCACACAGACCCCTGACTCGGGGAACCTGCTGTGCACGGCGCGGCGTGGGCGCACGACCCATCGGGACCGGACGCTGGCCCGCGGGTCCTGGGGCCGGCGTCTCGGCTTTCCTGCACGGCCCTCACCAGGCTCGCCCACCTCCATTCTCCCAAGGAGAAGCGGCCAAGAGGCTCGGTCCTCAACCAGGGATTCCCGAGGGTCTGCGCCATCCTCATCCAGCCTAGCTAGTGGCCCCAGCTCCACACCCACCTGCTAAGAGCGTGGCCCGCTCCACCCGCCTCTTTTCCCGCGGAAAGGGGGAAGGAACCCTAGGTCCGGGGAGAGGGTCTGGGGGTGCTGGGGGGGTCATTACCTGTTTAAAGACGCTGTCATGTCTTACCTTGACGTAAGACGACGTGTCGGGGACTGTCTGAAACATCCTGGGTGGGTGAGGAAGGGTCGAGAAGGCCCAAGAACCAACCTGGGTGGGAGAAACCTCAGTCACCCGCGAGCGGAGCAAGGGTGAGACGGTGGGGGGCAGGGTGAAGTGGGAGAGCAAAAGAGAGACGACAGGAGGGCTGGGAGGCTCCGATCCACCTGGACCAGTGAGGGAGGGTGGGGTGCAGGCACGGTCACCCTCCCTGTGCCTCTGTCCCCCAGGCTCCAGGCTAAGGGGTGGTGGTGAGAGCCAGCTCACATCGTTGGGCCTCTTGCCTACAGTCCTGTAACCTTCCATCGGCAGCCAGAGACGCCCGTCTCCCCCAGGGCCTGCGTAGTTTCATACCTGGGGATGCAGGGGTGGGGATAGGGGTGCCAGAAGAGAGAAGGTGGCCAGGATAGAGGTAGGTCTCCTCAGCTTTGCAGCCCGAGGCTCCAGGAAACAGATATTTACAGAGTTGCCCACGCTGCGGCCCTCGGGGCACAGACCTTCTGCCTGACTCCCCTACCCACACCCACCCCCCAGGGCTCCATTAGCGTCCAACTGTCTCACTCTTCCCTGATGGTGGACCACTTAGAAGGGCCCCTGGCTCAAGGTTCTGGAGGTCTGTGGAGGCCCCTTTCCCAGAGCGCACCCCTCACCGCCACCGCTTCTGGAAGAAATCGAGTTTTCTCAGCAGAGACAAAGACAATGAATGAGGCGGCCTCATTTCTAGTGGCAGGGGAGGTGGGGTCTGAAGTTTGAATATTTGGACTGGAGGGCGCAAAAAGCTACCCTAGGAGGCCAGGTGCCTCTGTATGAGTCTCTCCCCGCCTGGCCAAGTCTGGCGGCTGTCTCTCTCCTCTTCCTTCCCTTCCTTCTCTCAAACCATCTCTAACGTGGCAGGGCGCAGCTTCTACAGCAGCCAATGTGTTTCTGATAAAACGCTTTTCTCCCCACTAACGAATTCCAGCTTTTTGGCTCCCGAAGCCACAACAGACACACAAGTTCAGGGACCAGGTACATTTCTCCGGGCTCCTAGATTCCCATTCACTGTTCTCCCTTGGTGCCCTTGCTCTAGAGTCTCCCCATTTTCTTTGAAAGTTGAAGTGAAAATTGCAAGAAGAGTGAGCAGGAGGGAAAAACGGACAGAAAAGAAAGCCTGGGAGAGAATGAGAGAAGGAGCCCCAGAAAGCCTCCAGGCTGCACCTAAAGCAGGCAGCCGTGACCCTGCATCACCCCCCAGAGATCCCTCGCAAACGAACACCCACCTTAGACACCCCTTCCTGCTCCGCCAGCAGGAGCTGGACTCCGACAACTCCAGGGCGTTCAAGCTCTTGGTGTGACCCCTCTGCCCCCAGACTCCCGATCCTTGGCAGAATGGAATTAAACCTGCTGGCTGCCCAGAGTCAACGTTTGCCTTTCTTTCCAGCGTATCCAGACAGGCAGCCTCAGCTCCTGCACATCCTCGGGGGCTGCAGGAACCACTCAAGTCTGTGCGTCCTGCAGCTTTCCTCTCCGCCGCCTCTCTCCAGCTTTCTCCGTCCCACTCCCTCTTCCTCTCTCTTTTCCGTCTTTTAATTTGATTTCCGTTTTCTTATCAATATTTCAACTGCTGTCTGATGAATTGTTCTAATAGACAGCCACCCATCTGCCCCCAGCTGCTTTTCCAGAAACCTCCCTGTGTTCCTAGGAAATGTCAAGGAGCACCAGAAACCACCATGTATCATAAATGTAAAGACACACAACCGAGTCAAGCCAGGAGGAGACGTAGAAACCAGGGCCTTCTTTAAGCTGATTATTGAGTTTCAAACGACTGCAGCACAAAGAATTATTCTTCAAATTTAAATGATATGAGTGATGTCTACTTTGATTTTTCAAGCCCTTAAGTTTTTCCTCCTTAAAAGTGACTCCTTTCTCTTATTTGGTCCTCTCCAGGCATATACCTCCTGACTCACATTTCCTAGGCAGCATCTATAAGAGCAAGTAGATTGCAAGTGTCAGGGAACCAACACTATTATGGGGTTTTGATTAAAAAATACACATACATTTAAAAACACTCTTGCTGTAACACAACATTGTAAATCGACTATACTTCAATTTAAAAAAAACACTCTTACTAAGGGGTTTTTTCTGGGTCCTCAGATCTGTGTTTTCTGGAAATCTGGAATGTTGCTCATTTCTTGGCTTGTAGGCCACTTGTAGACCTGGCCTTGAATGGGGCTCCGATTTGTGGGTCATGCTCGCACTGCCTTTCAGGTGCCCCATCCCAGGACCATTCTCCACAGACCCTGGGCCGTTTTCACACACTGGGCCCCCCTCTCCAGAGTCTCCTGTAAAAGGGAACTGCTTACCAGGCCCCAGAGCAGAACTTTGGCGGGGAGGGGGATGGCGGAGAGAAGAAAGCAGAGGTGACAGGTAAGAGTAGAGAGTGCGTCAGTTTGTAAGAACAAAACCGACAGTTTTGTACACCTCTGATAATTAGTCTCAGTTTCTCTAGCTTTCCCCTCCTCTTCCTTCCTGGGGTACCCAGATCTCTGGCTACTTTGGTTCTGGACACTGGGAAAATTTGTTTAGTACCTGCTTCCTCCTTTCCACCTCCCCCTCCTCCCTATCCTCCCCCTCCAACTGGCTCTGGAAATTTCTGACCAAAAGGCAATTGCTTGGATTCCATTTCTGGAGAAAGCACACTTATCACCCAGATCTCCCCACGTGGGGGGTATGGGCGTCAGGGTTATTCATTATTTCCTTCTCAACAATATCCCGATTTTTCTCTCCGTCCCTCCCCCCAAAGCTCAACATATTGAAACATTTTGCTGCTTAATAAGAGCGGCCGGGAGAGCTGGGAGGTGAAAGGCCAGCCTGGGACCGTGACTGGGGCTGCCCGGGCTCAGCGCTGACAGCCGGGCTGCCCCCGCCCAGCACATTCCTGGCCACGGCTTAGGAAAACAAGACAGGGCTGGGGAGGGGAAGCGACTGAAGTACCAGAGCCACGGCCCCGTATTTTTGTTCTTGGGATTCTTGGAGAGCTTGTCTTCCCTCCCAAAGGGAACAAACACTATTCTACACAACCACGAATAAAACAGAAGGTGCTCCTCCAAGCAGATAATAATCCTACACTAATGTCATGCATTTCAAAGGTAAGCTTTTTTTAGGAAAGTTAGAGGTTTGAAAATGAAGGCTTCAGCTATCTTAGAGGAGATGAAAATGAAGCACATTGTCTAATTAATACCTCACTGCCCAGATTAGGTTTTTCCTCCCTTTGTCCTCCCTTTATTTTCTTTTTCCCTCCCTCCCACTCCCTCCTTCTTCCTTCCTTCTCTTGAAGGTGATTTCTAAGAGATCCCTTGAGTACCTGCCCCTAGATTTTTAACCCTTTTCTTTATGTTTTCACAGTTGGTATTACATCCTTATTTGTAGACACATCTGTCTAAGGTTTGTTCCCTTCATTAGACTGTAAGCTCCCTGAAGGCAGGAGTTGAGTTTGTCTGGATACTTACTGTCCACACTGAAACTGACAGGCAGAGAAACAGAACGGTTATTTACCTACATCCCTCCTTTTTGACCAAAAACTAAAGAAGGAAATACAGAACAAGCACAGGGAACCATCACATTGTTATTAAGGAGAAACTGACAGGAAAATTACACCTGAGTGAGTGATCCTGATTCATTTTCTGCTTTGCAGGGTTACATGAAATCAGTGCTCATGTGTTGGCTTAATTTTTACATAAATGGTTCAATCAGGGAGCGTGTGATCATCCCTCTTCCCAAGCACACTTCGTGTGGTCAGCTGACGGAGGTGTCCCGTCTCCAGGTCCTGTATCAAACTCTTCAGGGTTGTGTGTGTGTGTGTGTGTGCGCGTGTGTGTGTGTGTGTGTTGGGGGGTGCACTTGAGCATGTGTCCTATTTCCTACTCTTCCGGTAATTTTATTTTATTATTATTATTATTTTTTGCGGTACACGGGCCTCTCGCTGTTGTGGCCTCTCCCATTGCGGAGCACAGGCTCCAGATTCACAGGCTCAGCGGCCATGGCTCATGGGCCTAACGGGCCTAGCCGCTCCGCGGCATGTGGGATCCTACCGGACCGGGACACGAACCCATGTCCCCTGCATCGGCAGGCGGACTCTCAACCACTGCGCCACCAGGGAAGCCCTCTTCCGGTAACTTTAAAAGCCAAGAATTGGCATTCATCCCAAGGGTCATGCAAATAATAAAATCTTGTTGGTCCTGGGAAAACAGATGAGTTGAGAATGAATTGAGGAATAATCTGAAGTTCTTTTCAGAACTGGACATAGACCTGGAAGCCTGCCTTGTTTGTGCGTGTATGAGGCGGGGGAGTGTTAGGGATGTCTTTGGCCTTGACCATGCAGTCTGGGAGCAGGGGTGAGTGGGAGTAGACCCAGGCTGTCTATCCTCCAGGAGGATATGACCAACTCCCTTAGTCACCTGGAGCCTTCAATCTGCTAGAAGAAGACTGCTGAAATTGGTAACAGCTGCTATAAGAAGGCACAAAAGAGAGGAGGATGGGGGGGAAAGGGGTAGGAAGGCTCATGAAAGCCAGTTTATCCCTCCAAGTGTTTCCAAAGGAGAAGGGGTGGGGACTTTCTTGCTCCAGGTACCAGCCTGTACCAAGCTGCTTCCTTGGGCTGTAGATTTGCAGTCCAGGGCCTGGGTGGCAGGTGACCCTGGTGTAGAGTTTAGAGATCAGGAGACTGGAATCCAAGAAAGGTCCCCAGTGGGGGAATATCTGGGTGGCATGAAGCTGGGCCATCCATGGGTTCTAGGATTCTAAGCAAGACAAGTAGGATCGGCTTCTTTATTTAGCAAATGAGAGTGCTACGATTAGATCATCATGAGATGCCTTCCAATTGGAGCGTGCTGTAATTCTGTGAGATTATTTAACCTGGGAAAGGATGTGAATCAAAGACAAATTCACATTCTAGCGTTAGAAACTCGGGGTTCTGGTCTTGGTTCTGCTCCTGATGACTGGTGTTAGGGGCTGAATCGTGTCCCCCTAAAATTCATACGTTAAAGCCCTGATCACGCTTCAGAGTGTGACTATGTTTGGAGATGAGGCCTTTAAAGAGGTGAATAAGGGGGCTTCCCTGGTGGCGCAGTGGTTGAGAGTCTGCCTGCCGATGCAGGGGACACGGGTTCGTGTCCCGGTCCGGGAAGATCCCACATGCTGCGGAGTGGCTGGGCCCGTGAGCCATGGCCACTGAGCCTGTGAGTCCGAAGCCTCTGGTCCGCAACGGGAGAGGCTACAACGGTGAGAGGCCCGCGTACCGCAAAAAAAAAAATAAAATAAATAAAAGAGGTGAATAAGGTAAAAAAATGGGCCCTAATCCTAAAGGGCTGGTGTCCTTATAGTAGAGGAGATAGGACACAGAAATGTGAGAGCACAGAAGGAAGACCACCATGTGAGGACACAGCGAGAAGGCGACCAACTGCAGGCCAAGGAGAGAGGCCTAGGAGAAAACAAACTTGCCAACACCTGGATCTGGGACAGCTAGTCTCCAGAACTGTGAGAAAATAGATGATTTAAGCCACTAAGACTTTGGCATTTTAATATGGCAGCCCTCGCAGACTAGTACAACTGAGAAATAGTATTTTGCCATGATCTGGTTTCTCCAAGCAGGCAAAAGGAATTGACTATGTTGACTCAACATTTCTAGAACTTGCTATGATGATCAATGTCTATTGTGTATCCACACTGTTTTGGGTCATGTGTGGCCTTGTGTGTAAACCAGTGTTTCTGTCTTTGGGGTTCTTTCCACCCCAGATAAAGTCCAAAACCCCATTGAGTTTCAGTGTCCTCTATTTGCTTTTGCTCCTAATGATGGGGGAGGAAGGAAGGAAGGAAATTGCTCTTCCAAGAAGCAACTTCAGATTTTAAAGTGGAGTCAGCAAGGTGTCGCAGTCCTTATCTCTCACTGTCTGTGTCCTCTTGTGGCCCTGGACAGGCTGTAAACCTACAAGGAAATTACAAGGAGAGGGAAGGGGTGGGAAATTTGCCCAGGGAGATAAGTCCAGGAAATAGAGGCAGTGAGTAGAACAGAACCCATGAGAAGAGCGGTCAGACAGGGGCTTTTTAGATTCCAAGATGTGTGTGACCTAATTAGTCCTTTGATTCCCATCACCTACCCACACACGCGCACGCACACACGCGCGCACACGCGCTCACGCGTGCACACACACACACACACGTTGGCACATTCATACATATCCTCATTGTAAAAGAGGATCTATCTTAGGATGAGTAGCATGGGATTCAAAATAGGGAGCATC
This sequence comes from Mesoplodon densirostris, assembly GCF_025265405.1. Taxonomy (NCBI): domain Eukaryota; kingdom Metazoa; phylum Chordata; class Mammalia; order Artiodactyla; family Ziphiidae; genus Mesoplodon; species Mesoplodon densirostris. The sequence goes on along the minus strand of NC_082667.1, from coordinate 120,250,997 downwards.
CAGATCCAGGATTGAGAACGGCTGGGGCAACAAATCAGCAATCCAAACAGGTACAAGAGAAACGGTCCCCCCCGCCAGCTGACAGATTCACCCCCTCGGCCCCATCTATAAATCTAAAATATGTAAAATTTCCCAGGATTGGGGATGAAGAGGTAAGGTTACTGGAGAATGAATGGGACTATGCATTAAGGCAAAGAAGTGCTCTGAAGACCTAAGATTTTTATATACTTTAGATTCATTCTTCTAACTCCCTAAGCAAGTTTTTCTCCCCCTTAAGTTATCTACTCATGGATACCAGTTAACTAATTTTATTTTATTAGATAATCCCGAGGCCTGTTCTAGCTTAAATTTTCGTAATTCTAAGGAGCATATTACTAATCTCATCTACGGTTATATTTTTCCAGGTTTTGGGGAGATGGACTCCATCCCTGTCCCTGTTGAAAAATTGTGGAATGTTTCCTTTGTAATTATTCCAGTGTGATTCCAGATAGGGTGATGTTTCTTCTGACTGAATGAAATTTATTTATTCGTCCATTCATTTATCCATTCGTTTGCCAGGGGTGGGAGGGTGGGTCATAAAAAGGACCTGAGTGGTATCAGTTTGCTATCTCTGAGAAAGCAAAAGTTTGCAAAGACTATGTTATCTTTGCTCTATCAGTCTGGTCTTACTCAACCCTAAAAAAGAAGGAGAATAGAATTAAAAGAAAGCATCGGGTTCAGGACCTCTTGTGGGAAAAGTGGCCGTCATAGTTTGAGGGGGAATGAATCGGTAACTAAAGGATTGAAAACATAATTACAGACTGAGACAGCTGGTCCATCCATTGCAACTTTGAGGTAGAAGATAATTGTATTAGTTGAAAAAAAAACAACCCTTTGAGACACTGCTGAGAAAAATGCCACAGAAATAAAAGTGGGCTTCCTCTGGCTGCTGAGGACTGGAGAGGGTAATAGATGCCATAGTATTTGCCCCCTTCCTTGCTTTTTTTAAATTAATTGTTATTGGAGTATAGTTTGCTTTACAAAGTTGTGTTAGTTTCTGCTGTACAGCAAAATGAATCAGCTATACGTATACATATATCCCCTCTTTTTTGGATTTCCTTCCCATTTAGGTCACCTCAGAGCACAGAGGAGAGTTCCCTCTGCTATACAGTAGGTTCTCATCAGTTATCTATTTTATGCATAGTAGTGTATATATGTCAATCCCAATCTCCTGATTCATCCCACCACCACCACCACCCGCCCCCCTTGGTATCCATACGTCTGTTCTGTACGTCTGTGTCTGTATTTCTGCTTTGCAAATAAGTTCATCTGTATCATTTTTCTAGATTCCACATGTAAGCGATATTATACGATATTTGTTTTTCTCTTTCTGACTTCACTCTGGATGACAGTTTGCCCCCTGCCTTCCTTAATGACCCCCAATTTAAAAAAAAAAAAAAGAAAGGAAAAAACCCAGACAAGAGTCAAGCTGGGCCAATGCTAATTCTATTTGACATGAAGGTCTTTGACATCTTTTTTAATGCAGGTGGTAGGAGTGGGGTGAGGTATAGGGAATGGTTGATTGAGGAGAGGTGTAAACAATATTCCTCACGCTAAGGCCTGAGGAGAGTCTTTTGAGAACTGAGAGGCTTTTGGCCGAGTGCTTCCAACTTCTAGAGGAAAAAGATGTTATGTAAATACCTGCCTGATCAAATACTGGTCTGATGTGTCATTATTATTATTTTGGTGACCTTCAGCTTTGACAGACAGGGGACAGTGGGGTCCTGGAGAGAGCATGGCCACTCAGTATCACTTCAGTGCACTTCACAGCTGAACGCAAAACAATGTACCCCACTTAACACAATAAACACTGGGGACCCACCGCCTGCCTTGTGAGTTCCTCTGAGGGAACCTGGCTTTCCTAGATAAGAGATCAAAAGTGGAGGACATGTTTTCATTTTCTTAGTGTGTGTTTTTACATCAGACTTTGTGAAATAAGACGTCTCCTAGATCTTTGTCTGAGGGCAAGAGGGACATAGATTTATTCCAAATCCTCTTTTCTCTGTAAAAGATCAGACTTGTGAGTGGCACGTAGAAGAACTGAGTATTTGACTCTGGAATTCTTGTTGCTTCGAAGGGATTGGTAAGCTGTCTATGGAAAGGGTAGGAAATTATACGTCACTCCCTATGCAGCCTGTGTGCCACTACTTTTGGTGATGACTTTGGTTCAATTTTACAAAAATTGACTAGAACAGAGGGGATGGCATAGAGTGGACCTTGAAGAAATAGGGCTCCCCTTCCATTGGGTAATATTCCCCTCCTGCCCCTATCTCTCCCCTCCCCAAGTTCTGACCAGAGAGTGATCTGGCCTGGGCGGTGGTGACCGGAACTTCTTTGATTTTAATTGAGTGAGTCCTGCACGTCCTTTGTTAACTCAACTGGCCACCCCTGCTGGCTGGCTTGCCCTTTTGAGGTCCCTTCCCTTTTCATTCCATGAACCTTTTTATATGAGCAACACCAGCAGTGAAAAATCCTAGCCAGGCAGCAGTGTGCCCACCGAACATTTCGCAAGTCAGCTGGACAAGAGTCAAGTAGGCACCACAGCTTTAACTACTAGCTTGGGGACCGGATACCCCAATATTTTTGCAGCGCCCCCAGGTGATTGCAATGTGTAGCCACGTGGAGAGCCAGTCTCTTCATTTCCTTAGGAATTCTCCCGGCCAGAATACCACCCATGGTGAAAAGTCAGCAAGTCGTTCGCCTGGTTTCCTTGCAAAGGCTGACAAGGGTGGGTGATGATCACATTTTTTCAGTTGGGTAGTCCTTTCGATTTGAAACCAAACTGAATTTTGGCCTGCATCTCGAGCAGAGAAACTGGTCATAGCTGTAGGGCCCAGGACCCAGAGACGATAAGGACTTGCAATCTTGAGTGCTTATCTCCCCCTGTATCTGGCCTTCTTGCTTTCATAAAGTAAATCGGGAAATCTCACCGCAACAGGCTTTCCTGTGAGGAGGCTGGCATTTCCTGCCTGCCCCACCGGGGACAGGGATGGAGGGTACATATGGCTGATGCTTAGGCCATGTACTAGCTGATTTTCAACTGCTGGGGCAGGAAAAGAAGGCACCCACCGAGATCAACAATGGTGTGCGTTTAAGCTACAGAGGCGGTTTATTTTCCAGACACACTTTTCATACAGCTTTCTTACACTTGGAATAAGAAAAAAGAATCCATAGTTACTTGCTTGAACACACACACATACACACACACAAGCTCACTCACATATATATGCTGCGTGGATACTCAGCTGACATTCTTCTTGGATAAACTCTGGACCATTAAATTGGTGATATTAAAATTAGGTCACATTTTAATGCACTGGGGAAACAGCTATATAAATTTCATGGCTTAACATTTTTCAAATTTTGTAAACAAATATTGCTTCTGTAAAGAGAATTGCCTCTCCTCACCTCCCACATTTATCTTTAGGGTAATTTTTATTCCAGTCATAATACATGTGCTATTGAAAAGGTCATTTGTGCTAATAAAGATTTCACATATTACTTCTGTCAAAGAATGACATGAGCGTACATGGAAAATTTGATCTTGTTCTACTATTATAACATTTACATGATATGTTTTATGTAGCCCTTAGAGTCATGTGTGATTGGAAAGGACCCTAGAGAAATCCATACTCAATTTCCAGATGGAAGAACAGAATCTGAAACAGAAATTGCTTTTTTTCATGGCAATATTTAAACATGCTATTTCAGTAAGTGACACGATTACTGTTATCACCACCTCTTACTTGGTGAAAACTGAATCATAAATGAGAAACCCGAGTCTCTTAGAATCATCTTTTATACATTATCTAAGTAATGTGTTTTAGACATTATCTAAGTAATTACATAAACAATTTGTCACACTTTGCCTGGGGAGCCGCAGGGCCTGGCTAGACCCCAGGCCTTTTAACCTCTCATCTCATATTCCCTTGCTGAGTTTCTATCCATTTGTCCATGAAATAGAGTGCATTCCATCTCCTTTAGGTGGTGGTGGGGTTGGTTTTTCGCTAAGAATGCCAGTTCACTGACTTTATCACTCCCTTCTCTCTTTCCATGTTTAAAGCATCCAGTGTTGCCTTCCACTTCTTTTCCCTTCACCCTCAGAGAAAGAGTCACAAAGATAGTAGAGATAGTTTGCATACCCTTCCCCTGACGTTCCCACATTACATAGCCATGGCATGATTATAAAAACTTAGCGTCAGTACAGTACCATTCACAAACCACAGACGATTCCGATTTCATCGATTTTCCTTCAGTGTTCTTGCTTTGTTCCAGGGTCCAGTCCAGGACCCACGTTGCATTCAACTGTCAGGTCTCCTTAGCCACCTCCTCTGTTATAGTAACTCAGTCCTTCCTTATGTTCCATGATCTTGACATTTGGAAGAGCATTGGTGAGGTTTTATGTAGGATGTCCCACTGTGGGTTTGTCTGAAGTTTTTTCATGATTGGATTGAGGTTTTGTATTTGGGGGAAGAACACACAGGGGTGAAGGGCCTCCTGCAGCTCATCATTCTGGAGGATCCGTGACACTGACCTGTCTTATTACTGGTGATGTTGACCTTGAGCACTTGGTCAAGGTGCTATTGACCAGGACACTTCCCTGTATAGTCACTATTTTTCCCCTTTGCAATTAATAAGAATCTAGGAGGGAGGGTGGGAAAGGCACTTTGCAATTAACAAGTATTTGGGGAGGAAAATACCTTGAGAACTTGAGACCTTACTCTTTTGCTCAATAATTTTAGCATTTGTAGTTGGATTTCACCTTGAGCCATAATTACTGTGGTGCTCTAATGGCGAATGCACTCACTTCATCTACAGTTATTAACTGGAAATTTTTGTAAGAAAGAGTTGTCCCTTCTCCTCCTTCCCTGCCTCTATCTCCCTTTCTTTCTTTCTCTCTCTTCCTCTATTTCTTCCTCCCTCCCTCCCTCCCCTCCTTCTCTCCCTCCCTCCCTTCCTTCCTTCCTTCCACCCTCCCTCCCTTCCTTCCTTTCTTCAGTGTGGACTCTTGGGTATTTATTTTCTTCTTTGGATTGTAATTCCTTTCTACCATTTATTTTGTTTTTGTCTCAAATTGTTCCACTTGGGCCATTGGGAACTTTCTCAGATTGACCCCTGCATCCTTTTGACATATCCCATCCTTCCTGATTTTTTCCTTTAGCATCTTCTTACTTTCTGACACCAGGATTATCTTGCATTTTCCCTGCCCAGCCCTGGAATCAACTGCTCCTCCAAGGATCCCCAGTTCCTTGTAGAGCAGAATGGTATTTGGAAACCAAGATCTGGCAATTGGTTGTGCTCCTTGCTATTAGGTGCTATTGCTTCTAGGCCCTCTCAGCAGACAGAGTAAGGAAATATATGTGTGTACACTAACCTAAGTAAACACACGTATCTGTATTCCTTTCTATATCTTTCTTTTTCTTTCTTTTTTTTTTTTTTTTGCCACACCATGAGGCATGTGGGATCTTAGTTCCCCGACCAGGGATCAAACCCGTGCCCCCTGCAATGGAAGCACAGGGTCTTAACCACTGGACCATCATGGAAGACTCTCCATTCTGTATCTTTCTATTTGTGTCATAGTCTGCTAGGGTGGCCAAAACAAAATACCACAGACTGCGTAGCTTAAACATCAGAAATTCAGTTCTCATAGTTCTGGAGGCTGGAAGTGCAGGATTAAGGTGGTGATGGGGCTGGTTTCTTCGGAGGCCTTGCTCTTTGGCTTGCAGTAGGTGGTCTTCTTTCTGTGTCCTCACATGGCCTTCCCTGTGTGCATGACCATCCCTCCCTCTCTTCTTATGAGGACACCAGTCACATTGGACTAGGGCCCCACACTCAGACCTCATTTAACCTCAGTTACCTCCTTAAAAGCCTCATCTCCCACTACAGTCCTATTGAGGGTTAGGGCTTCAACATATGGACTCCACAGTCCATAACCATCTGTACAGACATATGTTTAAAAATGAGATAATGCTGACACCTCAGATGCCAGTCCATACCATAGGGTCCATTCTAACATTTCTTCTTTGCTTACTTGTGATTTCTTTCTCCAACAGTGAGAAATCTAACATCTACTCTCTACAATATATTTATTTATTTGTTCAGCCAGAGTATACCTATGTTGTTTCAGAATTGCTAATTCATACCCTTGTAAGGAAACATTCGCCCAACTAAAATACGGAGTTTATGCCTGGTTCTTTTGTTTTTAGCCTTACAGTATCTGCTCAACGCAATGTTTCCCAGAGTTACTTAGGTCATGTTTCTTCCTCAGCCCTTGAGTGTGGTTATGTCCTTCCTTTGTAATGCAGCTAATTTCACTTGTCACACTCTGCATCCCATCTTGGGTTCCCCTGAAATTGGGGTTGAGTTTTAAAATTTACATACAGTGACATTCACGCTTTGTGGTGTACCGTTCTATGTTTTTCACAAATGTAGAGCATCACCATAGTACCATCTAACACCATCACCCTCACCTTGACCTTTACCTCTTTATCCATCACCCCTCAAATCCCCTTGTGCTGCCCTTCCTCCCACCCTCAACCCCTACAATTACTGGGATTTGCTTTCCATCCACAGACTTTTGCCTATTTCACAATGTCATGTAAATGGACTCATATAATAGGTTGCTTCTGGGTCTTGCTTCTTTCACTCACCAAAATGCATTTAAGATTCTTTCATGTTGCTGTGTGAATTACTAGCTTGTTCCTTTTCATTGCGTAGTAGTAGTCCATTGTTGAGTAGTACTCATTTTGTGAATGTACCATGATTTGTTTATCCATTCAGCTACTGAAGGACAGCTAGGCTGCATGCCTCCCAGCAGGTCTGAGGATTCCACTTGCTCTCAATACCTACCAGGACTTGGCTGTAATTTGCATTTCTCTGATGACTAATGAGGCTGAGTGTCTTTTCATGTGTGTGCTTGCATCTGTATATCTTCTTTGGTGAAGTATCTTTTCCAGATCTTTTGTCCAGTATTTTATTGTTTTTTCTTACTGTTGAGACCTGAGAGTTCTTCATTACTCTGGACACACATCCTTTATCAGATTTACGTTTGCAAAGATTTTCTTCCATTTTGTGTCTTGTCTTTTGATTCTTTTGGTTCTACCAAACTCTAAAGAATTCAGTGGCTGCAGTTGCCAAAATGTACCTATTCTGAAATGTAGCAACATCCCTGGAAAAAACTTCTAATAAAAATTTGCTAAATTATTTCCATTGAAATCAGTCTACATGAAAGGGATGTATTATTCATAAATTGTCATTTATCAGAAAAACCAAAGGTAGAAGTGACTAAATGCTGACTGAGTTTTTAAACAGACAGACAGCATGATAATCTAATAGCATTCTTGATCTAATCACTAATGTAGGCAAGCCCTCTCCCGTTTACAAGCACACACACACGTGCACACACAATCTGGTGAGTTGAAAAGTGAGTTGTTTGACTTAAGAAATTCATCTAGTTTAGTTCATAAACAATCCTGTTTAGTTACTTTTTTAAAAAAAGTCCTTTATTCTCTCACTACTCTTGTGTGATTTCAGGAAAAGCTGACTTTATAGAGCCTCAAATCTTCATGATTTATATGGATGAGTGTCATCCTACAGATTCTACACACGTGGACTATTTGATCAAAGGCAGCACTAGCCACAGAAAAGAACCTTTGAGTGAAAGATGCTGGGAAAGTTGTCTCCATCACCACCTCCTCGGCGTTCTGTTCTTCTACCTACAGATCTGTACTCAGAGCTGATGAACCCTGGTGACAAAAGCGAAGCAATTTGCATTCAGATTTTTTTGCTTGGTTAGGGGCAAGGCTGGGACCACACCACCGGATTCACAGTCCAAAGCTTGGTGCATTCCTTGACCCTGTGGAGTCGGTTTTTCAGGGAGCTGAGGACAGTCCCTCAAAGGTGACTGGGCAGCATCAGCGAGTGGGGACCCAGACTCAGGTTAACAGGAGTCCAGGAAGTGCACTAGGCCCCCTGGAGATTTGTTCAGGTGCATGTCCGGTGGGGCTTTGGGGACCTGGGAGAGCTTGAAGCACCCTGAGCTCTCCATGGTGGGTAAGTCTATGTCTCTCTTCTCCGATTCCATTTCCTGCTTCTAATGGCCACAGCTTGATCGTTGAGACTTAGCCACCCGTGACTGTTGAGGGAAACAGAGGGAAAATTGAGCTGCTCATTCACCTCCTCTCCTGGCATAAGGGGCAGGGCCCAGCCAGAGCCCATCGTTCACTGTCACCCTCGGTTTTAAAACCATTCTATTAGGAGCCAGGAGAGAGATTCTGAGATCCCTGCAGAAGAGATCCTTCTGCCCTTATTATTTTTTTTTTCTTTTCTGAGCTTAAAGATGAGGAAGTAAGTCTGTGATGGAGAAAGACGAAAGTAATGCCTAACAAAGGGGCAGTGTTTAATTCTAAGGAGGGAGCCAGCAAGCGAATATTGAGAAACAGAGATGACGAATGATGCAAGTTGGAGTCTCTGCCCCAAGAGGTGAAGTTATCAAGGAATTGTCCCATCTCGATCGTCATCTCTGCTGTTCAATCCCTGAAAAATAATGCTAGTCACTCTCCCTCCATCTGGGCCTCTGTTTTCCCAGTCTTTTAAATGGGGATATTATCCACTGTTGAAAATGAGGTGAGGATAGCCATGGGTAGCAGAGGTCCTAAGAAACACACCCCGGGTCCATGTGGAGAGCACCATGCCTTACAACTTGATTCTAAAAATTCACTGATAGCTAAAAATACCCTGTTGACACAGGCCTGTCTGCACCCTCTGATTTTTTACTTTACGTGCAAAAATTTATGTTTTTCCATTTGCCTTGGCTAGGGTTCTGTTATTTGAAGGTAAGGTGTGGGAAGTCCTTCAGAGATTCAATGGGAGACAGGGAATCGGATATAGTTTTTCTCTCTGGAAGGAACTTTCATCGAGTTTTAAAGAAAAATGTTTAGGCTCTGCTTGCTTCTGTAACCTCTAGTCTTCTGCCAAATGGCAATACAACAAAGAAATCCTCCTTTTCAAGTTCTGGTTAATAAAACAACACAACGCAAGACAAATAAACAGAAACAGAAGGCTTGAGCTCTCAGAACTTAGTGAGCCCATGTGTGAAGTGAAAAGGAGCCACTGTGCCTGGCCGGGCAGGCGACGTCTCCGGGAGACCATGGTACCCCTGACCGTGGTCCGAGGTCCGAGACCCACTGCGCACGCAGGTCCCCAAGCCAACAATATGGAGGGCTGAAAAATCTCACCAACAAGCAGCCTCTTCTTTTCTCTCTCTTGCCCCATTGCTCTTTAGCTTTGGTGTTTTTACTCATGGAGACTTGAGTTGGTGCCTGAGTTTCTGGAGGTTGTGGCTCCAGGCATGATGGTTGAGTGGATAGTGCTAGGAAGAGTGGATGTCCTGCAGGGGTCGTGGTGACAAGTCCTTTCAGGGGGTTTGGTCAGAACTTAATGGGCAGCTGAGTTATTGAAACTATAAGCTCAGCTTTCTCAGGCTGCCAGCCTTTTCTCTTAGTGATATTGTTTCTTAGGGCTCAGCTGTGAGTGGTGAGGGCTTGGGGTCTTGTGCTAGGAAGGGGCAAGGCACCGTGCAGGGGAGCTGGTGGCCTGCAGGGACCTGGACGGTTCATGCTGCTTTTGTAGTGTGGGCTCCGGGTGGGGAGGTGGCAGCTCAGGAAGCGGGCGTAGCAACAAAAGCCACCCATCGCTTCCATGCTTCTCCCCTTCTCTTTTCCTCTTCTACCAGTGAAAACATTCTCTCCCCTCTGCTTGCACTGGAAGCCCTCTCTCCTCCTCCCCACAGCGGCTTTCAGCACGAGATTGAACATAAGCCCCAAACCCATGAGGAAAGCATTTCCTAGTAGCCGTTTTTCCTTAGCTCACAGGGAATCGTTTCCCAGCGCCTCATCCCTATTCTCAGGGGACATCTTCAGGCCATTACGAGGCAGGCCGTATCTGTGGATCAGCTGCTGCTAAAACCTGGAAACAGAGTAAACCCAACACTGGAAGAACTGCTAAGGATTTATGATGATTCAGAGAAGAAACCGTTCATAAACAGCCGGCCAGCCAACTTCTCTGCAACGTGTTAAATAACAAACCGAGGATGGAGAGCTGCTTTTTGTTATTTGGAGCAAATTAAATGACAGGAGAGACCATGAAGCAGTTGGTGGGATGTCCTTGGAATTCAAGTGCATGGCATTTTCATCTTTGGGGGGATTTCATGCATTTAGCTGATCTTCCGTCAGACTCATTACTTCTCCTGTTTGTGATAAATGTCTCTAGGATATCTTCTGGGGTACATGATTCCTGCAAATCTCGCAGAACTCTCCCCCAAGCTCACTTCATTAGATTCATCTAACACTCTTTTTTTTTTTAAGATTTTTTTTTGATGTGGACCATTTTTAAAGTCTTCATTGAATTTGTTACAACACTGCTTCTGTTTTTTCAAATTAATTAACTTATTTATTTTTGGCTGCGTTGGGTCTTCGTTGCTGCGCGTGGGCTTTCTCTAGTTGTGGTGCACGGGCTTCTCATTGCAGTGGCTTCTCTTGTTGCAGAGCACTGGCTCTGGGCGTGCAGGCTTCAGTAGTTGTGGCTCGTGGGCTCAGTAGTTGTGGCTCACGGGCTCTAGAGAGCAGGCTCAGTAGTTGTTGTGCACGGGTTTAGTTGCTCCGTGGCATGTGGGATCTTCCCTGACCAGGGCTCGAACCCGTGTCCCCTGCATTGGCAAGAGGATTCTTAACCACTGAGCCACCAGGGAAGCCCTGCTTCTGTTTTATGTTTTGGTTTCTTGACCGTGAGACCTGTGGGATCTTAGCTCCCCAAACAGGGATTGAACCCACACCCCCTGCAGTGGAAGGCAAAGTCTTAACCACTGGACCGCCAGGGAAGTCCCTCATCTAAAACTGTTTTTTTGGGGGGGTGGGGGATGATTGCCACAAAGAAAGCAGAAGCTGGCGATGCCCCCAGTAGGAAGCTTTAAGTTTGGGGCACCATAAAGAGCTTAATGATCTCCTACCTGCCTCCCCGTCCCTCCTCCTTCCTTCCCGAGTGAATCCTGGCAATGGGCATGTGCCTTCCTGCACTGCTTGAGTTTCTCAGGGACTGTGGAGCTACCCTCAGCTCCAGGGATGGGCCACGATTTGACTCCAGGGCAATTCCCTCCTTGAAATGCTTGGTTCAGGAGTGGTCATATGACCTTATTCTGTTTGAGGCAAAGATATCAAAGACTCCTGGGAACATTCTTTTTCATTTTTAAGAAGAATGGTAAATCGCCATTTTCTCTCTTTCTGCCTCATTTTCTGTTGGTGGCCTTTTTAAGACCATGAGAGAAGCTGTTCTGAGAACAAGGCTGATGCCCAGAGCAAGGCATCTTGAGAGGATCTCAGGGAAACGTAGCCAGAGTCCTGATTACATGTTCTTGGAAACTGTGCAACCTCTGGACATCCAGCTATAGAAGCAAATTAAATGCCTTATTGTTCAAGCCATTCAATTTAGCTGAAATCATCCTAACTTGTCTAGGGGTGTAGACTCTTAGCATGGTGTAGAGTGGGCCCAGTGAAAGAGAACTCAGGTGGGAATCCAAGGCTCTAGCCTGGAGTTTTGGGCTACCGTGTACTAATTATGTGCCCAGGAGCAAAAGGTCAGTCAAACTTCCGTGCGAGATTCCCGTGTTAAAGGGGTGTGATAATCTCTACATCAAGGTCACAAGGCTGAGTGTGGATCAGATAAGTCAGAGCTTCAAAACATGCTGTGTAAAACGTTATTACCACCCTTTTTTGGTTCAATTCTTCCATTCTTCAGATAATTCTTCAATTATTCCATTATACTGAAAATAATAGTGGCTAACTTTATTGAGAGATGATTAAGCATCAGGCCCTGTGCTAATTGCTTTAATGACTGAGCTCATTTAATCTGCATTGCAATCTTATAAAGTATGTTATTATGTCCCCATTTTGCAGATGAAGAAAAAGCATTAGAAAAATTAATATTCTTTCAATATTAGACATCTGGTAAGTGGGGGAGCTTACTAGTATTTGGAGATAACGATACTTGCCTAAGCATGAATTCAAAAAATTGTCAACTGCACAAAAATTGCCACCAGTCCCCAATTCTGTATTAGACTTTCTCCCATTTTCAGTGTTTTACCATTTATTCTGAGATTATCTAGCTTTCTGTTACTGCCCCCAATCCTTAAGTTAATACAATTTCCCTTTCACGTTAACTACTGTACTTATTTATTGCACTTGGAAAATAAGTAGTTTGTGCTGGAGTTGTTTTCACCACCACTCTACAAGTGTGTGTGTGTGTGTGTGTGTGTGCATGCATATATGTTGGAGTATTAATGGAAATAGTGAGTGCTTCAAATATTTTGAGACTGTTAAAATAAATGCACTTTACTGAGATGTCTGAGATAGTGGCTTACTGGTCACAAATATCTTGCCCTGAAATACTGGAGGTGGGTATAGATTCCATGTAATAAGGGAAGGCTTCCTTACTGTCAAGACCAGTAGTTTGCAAATGAAGACAGTTTTGCACCCTTCACTCCCACAGGGGACTCTTGGCAATGTCTGGATTTTGATCGTCACAACTAGGAAGCGATGATGTGCTATTGACATCTAGTGGGTAGAATCCAGGGATGCTGCTAAACATCCTTCAAAGCACAGGACAGTCCCCCACGACCAAGAATCATATAGCTCCACTTGACAATCGTGCTGAGGTTGGCAGACCCTGGTCTAGACATCCCCAGGCTCCAGTGCTGAGCTCTTGTTTCCATGCCATTCCTGCTTGGTTAGGAGTTAGGCAACCCATCCTGTTCTGGGGATCCATATGAGTGGACTGTTCACAATTTGATACCCACACTCAGGGTCAGCAAAATTCTGGAGGCTGGTCAAGGATCCTTCTACTGGAGGAGCCACAGGCCTTTTGCAAGAAACTGATGATGAAAGCCTCTTGCCCCAAAGAGTTGAGGTCAGCTGATATGCACCTTTTGAACAAAGAGGGATGGTCTTTGGGCATTCAGTTCCTACAGCCCCCTTCCACCTCACCCCCTTTATTCAGCTTCCTAGGATGCTTGACTGTCTCTCCGTTGACTCCTCCCCCCTCCTCCTTATTCCCTCAGGTTTATCCCTATTGTCTCGGCCCCTGACAAGTTCCAAGGTCCTGACCTCAGCACCTTTGCTCTGCTACTGCCAACCCAGTGCCCCATCATCAACTCTCTTTACGGCAAAGGGTAGGATCACTCTCTTTTCCTTCTGATTTATACACATCATGATAATACACATTATTTCCCATTACACTTAGGACCTTCCTTGTTGATTCATAGGAGCTTAGGTTAGAACTTTTAAAAGAACAGACTATTAGAATTTCCTTTCTTTTAATTTTCTTGTATCGAAGTTGAAATTTTTCTTATAGCCTGTAAATTCCTCTAAATAATGAGGAGAGAGTCAGGACACACAAGAAAGAAAGAAAAAAATTACAAAGATGAAAATGTCAAGATCTTATTTCACTACATTTGAGATTTCCTAAGTGTTTCTGTTCTCCCTACACTTTGGAGTTAGGAAGGAGGTAGTTGTCGTAGAGGATAGTTTTATGGGTTTAACCAGATGTTAAGGACATCTGGTGACTGGATGTTTGTTTTTGAAGCATTTCTGAATGTTATGCTCAGAGGATAGGAACTGGGGGTTGAACAGTGGCCGCTCTGACCAGTCTAATAAACAGTATTGGCTTTGAGAGCAGAGATTAGGGGCAGGAGTAAGGAGAGGTGGCTTGGGCTTGGCAGAAGGAAAGTTCTTCCTCCATGTGCCTCTGTTTATTTATTTGAAGATGAGAGTCTGCCTGATATAATAACCATACTGAGTCTAGCTGTAATTCACAGAGTGTTTAATATGAGACAGGCACTGTGCTAGACCCTTTGCTTCTGTTTTCTTATTTACATCTAGTTCTCATATGCTAATCTGTGATGCTCTGTAAGGATGTCTTCTAACGCTTCTAGAATTTATATCATTCTTTTTCTCCATCATCTGGATAAATGTCATTCTTTAGACTTAAACATACAGTTCTCACATTTAGGAATTTTACTACTACCAATCCTAGTATAATATTGATGGATAGCCTTAAATTATCCACATCCATCAGTCCAATTTTCTTGGAGAAGGTGCCAGGTTCACAGTATTACTTGTGACAGTGAAAGTCTTTATGTGAAATGAACTTCCCCACCCCAAAGTCAAACCTTGGGACCTTTGTTTGATAAACTCTAGACTGCAACTGGGTGAATCAGTTGAAGAAAAGCCTAGATTTTCTGGAGGAATATCTCTTGGACTTGAGTCTTCTTTCTTTTTTTAATTAAAATTAAGAAAAATTTTTTTGGCTGCATTGGGTCTTCATTGTGGCACGTGGGATCTTTTGTTGTTGTTGCAGCACGCGGGTTTTTTGTTGCAGCGTGAGGGCTTCTCTCTAGTTGTGGCATGCGGTTTTCTCTCTCTAGTTGTGGTGCGTGGGCTCCAGAGCACGTGGGCTCTGTAGTTTGTGGCACGCGGGCTCTCTAGTTGAGGCGTGCGGCCTCAGTAATTGTGGCACTCGGGCTTATTAGCCCTGCGGCATATGGGATCTTAGTTCCCCGACCAGGGATTGAACCCACGTCCCCTGCATTGGAAGGCAGATTCTTCACCACTGGACCACCAGGGAAGTTCCTTGAGTCTTCTTTCCATCAGAGGCAGCCTGAGAAAATAGATGGCATTTGATGCTCAAATTCATGCTTCAGAAAAGGAAAGGCTGTTACAGGAATATACTCGGTGAGTGGATTTGAAGGCTTATAGAAGACTGCAAACAAAATTGTACATCTTCCCAAACACGACAGCTAACAGTTTGTGACTGTTGTCCCAGTGAGTTAAGTTGTCTCCTGGTGCGAGATTTTCTAGAGTTGGACAGAGGTTGTCAATGGCTGCAGGGAGAAGCTTCTGGGCTAAATAGTAAACAAGCAAAAATGGACAATGTATGTTGAATGAAACAAAAAATCCTGAGATTCCTTCAAGGAAAAGAGCAGTGTTTTGATTATGAGTAGAAAGAAAAAGATCAGGAATTCAGGAGGTGAGCAAAAATGCTCTTCACGTGGGAGCCAGAGACTAGTGGGCTAACTGGGGTCCAGAAGAATCTAGGAGATGCAGACCCAGTTAGAACCCTGGTCAGTGGTCCAGAGCTGGCCTTCCATATACTACTCCCCAATCCTGATTGTAGCAGTGGAGCACCTGGAAGGACTCAGTGGAGAATCTGTCTCCATCAATGGTAAAGGTCTGGGGAAATGGTGGTACAAATGAGCAAGCCTGCACCCTGAGGCCTATCCTGACCTATAGGTTTCAAGAGAATCTGTCCATTATTTGAAGACTAGAGACTTAGCACAGCTTAGAGGATTTGCAAGGGATTTGACTGCTGCATTGGAGCAGTCAGGCTTCATGTGCTCAGATGGGCACCAGCAGGCCCCGGCACCTCGTTTCCTTAAGTTGGTGGGAAGGATTTGATTTGTCAGGAAGGTCCTCAGCTTCAGAGAGTGAGGGGGGATACAGAGTGAGATGAGTAGGAACAAGATATATAGTGGAAGGCAGAATGTATTCTGGAAGTTTCTCCAAACAATGATATACTCATACCTCCTCTGCTTTTAGGAAAGAAAGCTGATTTTAAGCAAACAAACAAACAAACAAAACTAGTGTAGGGAGATTTGAAAAAGTTTATAAAGCAACTCTGAAGACCAAAGAGACCTTAAATGATTCACATCTTACTTCTATTTTTCTATGATTTTTGCTTTCAGGGTAGAGCAGTCAAAGATATCAAGATGGGACTGTAAACCAGGACCCCTCCCCGTCACATCCTATAAAGGAGAAAGCTCTTTAAAAATTTGGAAATCTTAAAAATAAAAAGAATAGTTTGTGAATAGATCCTTATAATAAACAAAGAAATAGAATGGTTACCTTCTATGATATCAAATTTCATGTACAGTTTAAGTATCTTTACCAGGTAGGATCAACCAAATACTTTTAACTCTATAAAGTTTCCATTATTTCATTTAGCCAGAGAAATCTTCCAGCTAATACTTTACTAAGTTTGGAAAAATATTAACTAGCCCTTTCCACATCTATCAAGTTCAGAGACAATATACTTCATGTACCAAATTGCATAAAGTTTAGTCCCAGAAATGTGGATTATATATATATATTTTTTTTTAAAATATAAATTTATTTATTTATTTATTTATTTATTTATTTATTTTGGACTGAGTTGGGTCTTCTTTGCTGTGCACGGGCTTTCTCTAGTTGCAGCAATGGGGGGTTACTCTTCATTGTGGTGCGTGGGCTTCTCACTGCAGTGGCTTCTCTTGTTGCAGAGCACGGGCTCTAGGCACACGGGTTTCAGTAGTTGTGGCACACGAGCTCAGTAGTTGTGGCTCGCGGGTTCTAGAGCACAGGCCCAGTAGTTGTGGTGCATGGGCTTAGTGGCTCCATGGCATGTGGGATCTTCCCGGGTCAGGGCTCGAATCCGTGTCCCCTGCATTGGCAGGCAGATTCTTAACCACTGCGCCACCAGAGAAGCCCAATATATTCTTAATATTTATGAAATTTTTTCTTTGTCTATCGGCTGACTTATTTTAGTCCCATGGGCGTGTACTTTTATTGCACTTATCATAGGCTTAATTCATATATTCAGATGACTCTAGCAACTTTCTATTTATGAAGATCATTTAAGATGAAAGGCATCAAAATAAGGTAGACTTGAGATAGCAAAGCATCTGTTTAATATAGCCCCTCTTTATATTACTTATTTCTGGTGCTGGGCATCAAAGAAAAAAAATGAAAAGTCGGCACTGTTCTCTTAAAAATACGTCAAGGGCCCCCAACTCCTTAACAACACAGGAAATGTCAAATATTATATGGATATAAATAACTCAGTAAAACAGGGTTACAAGAACATCTGGCTTTGCACAGTTCCATGCACTCAGCTGGTGCAGAGATATTTCAGTAATACTATCCAGTCGCTGGGCTGTGCGTGCTTGGGACACAGAAGGGGATTTGAGTGTCGAGTGAAAAATGTGCTTGTAAAAGGGTCTGAATTGTTATCTGTCTAATCCGTCCTAATCTGTTCAGTCATTTGCTCTGGGGACTCCTAAGAGAGCATACTGACCCCCTCTGGAAGCTACTTTCTTAGACAGACACCCCCAGAGCCCAGGGTGAAGGGCGGAGGGTGGGAGGTTAACGACCCTTGAGACACACGCTGCCCCAGTGATAACTGGAGAGATCATTTAAAAAGGGACATCTCAATCTTCAGGGGGACTTGCAGCTTTACTTCAGCTCTAACATTGTGGAAACCGTCGGGAGGGAACGCTGGTGACACGTCTCCTCTGTTCTTGTCAGTTTTGCCTCTCACCCCACTGGGCTCTGCTGTGTGGTTTCCCTCCCCTCTCTGCTACTTCGTGGTCCCCACTGAAGGCTTCCCTGGGATTCGGATGCGCTAGCATCTGGGGAAGGCAGTCTGTACAATCTAAAGCATTTGGAGTTCATTTCATTATGCACATGAAAAAAGAAAGTGAAACCCTCAAAACAGATATACATAAAACCTTCACACAAGGCACCTAAGGTGTATGGTTTTCCTCCCAATTACAAAGTTCATCTTTATTAAGAGTACTAAAGGGCAACATCATCTGTCTCACAGGAGGGCAAAGACAAATATATAAATGACAGGTATATCTTGGACCCTTTTGGGCTCACTCCCAGGTAACTCTTTTACTTATGTATTCTGCAAATATTGAGTAACTACCATGTACCAAGCTCGGTGGTAGGTAAAGACTCAAGGTCCTTCCTCGCCTTCGAGGAACTTACGGTCTGGTGGAGGAGGCAATACTTGGACACTGACAGTATAAATCCAATTCAGTCCAATCCAGTCCAACCTGATCCAATCCAGTCCAGTCCAATCCAGTCCAGTCCAATCCAGTCCAATCCAGTCCAGTCCAATCCAGTCCAATACAATGTATTCTAAAATAAACCATTGAAAGGAAATGAATACTAGGTAAAGACACTTGCTTAAGTATCTCGTACCAAACTTTCAAAAATCTAGTTATACTGATATCCTTCTACATCTCCAAGAGTCTTTTTGGCAATCACTTGATCCTCTGTTAACATCAGGTCTAGGTGGGGAAGCACAGGGAATTTAACTGAGTGGCAGTGCTGCTCAGCACTGAGACAGGAAGTGGAGGTGAAGATGATTTCTCTCTGAAGCAGCTGGGGAAATTGCCTTGAGGTGAAAGAAATCCCTTTATAGGGAGTATGACTGGTAAGTGTGCATGACGATCTGGCTGTAGCTCCTGGAGACATCAGAGTGCTCACCTTATGGCATATTATTTTTTTGTTCTTTCTCAAATAACTGTATTCTATTCACTAAATCAATTAATTCAACTAATGTGTTTCTATGGAGCATCTTCTAGGAGTGAAAGTCTGTGGGAGATGATAATTCCCTGCTTTCAAGGAGCTCGGTCGACTGGGGGAAGCCACATAAATGCATAAGTGAAACATCATGGGATGAGTGTTAAGGATCTGTGCTAGAGAGAGATAGAGAAACATCTGGTTAGAAAGCAAAACCCCATGGCGCATGGGTTGGAAAACGTCGGATGGGTGAGAGTAATTCTCACACTAAATATTCATATGTTAAATTGAATTTTTCATTCAGAACGATCCTGATTGGTTGTATACCTTGTTTGCTTTAATCGGATAATTTCCCAAATCCCTTTCACTGTGTTCTCTATAGACTTGTCTTGAAAGGGATGACCAGTTAGTCACCTGAATTACAGACTTTGCCTAGACTGTGAGTTTGGTTCTCTAGAAGCTCGAGAGGGCGTCCCCTTAGATTTATTTGTTGGCAGGGTCCCAGCCCCACACACCAACCCAGCCCTAGAGGAATACTGCTGAGTACCACTTGCCAACCTGTCCTTCTGCTGGTTTCTTGCACTTACTCTCTCTTTTCTGTTCCATTCTATTCCAGGGATTTGATCGAAGAACTGCCCCCAGACACCACTGAGATCATGACACAGGCCAGTACACTTCAGGAAATTCAGACTGACAGGAACTCCTGCCTTCTGCTATTGCCCAGTGGCTTGGTGTAGCGAGACGCCAGCTCAGAGCCACGGGCTGCCACTGAAGGCTCTTGACCCTCTCTGCAGAGATGGGAATGCCTGAGGGGCTGAAAGCTTTGGCAAGGTTGAGATAAACACTCAGGTTAAGGCATTTTTCATCTGTTTAACCAGATCTCATTATGTTGTCAAACAAGACTGCGGTGCTCACAAGAAACAGCTATGGCATTCTTGTTGAGAGTTGGGACGAGACGTAAGAATTTATTTTTTCCATTGAGCTAATGCTGGGATGCCAGGCATAGTTTTCATTGGGATGGAAGTGGCGGGGTGGGGGGGGCGGGGGGGTGGAGAGAGTAAGCTGTTGGAGGCTTTTTTTTTTTTTTTTTTTTTTTTGCGGTACGCGGGCCTCTCACTGTTGTGGCCTCTCCCGTTGCGGAGCACAGGCTCCGGATGCGCAGGTTCAGTGGCCATGGCTCACGGGCCCAGCTGCTCCACGGCATGTGGGATCTTCCCGGACCGGGGCACGAACCCGCGTCCCCTGCATCGGCAGACGGACTCTCAACCACTGCGCCACAGGGGAAGCCCTGTTGGAGCCTTTGAAGGAAAGCTTAATGGCACTTCATAGAGCCCCCTGCCTGGTGTTGGGGAGAAAAGAAGAGTTTAGTGATAATCTCACCGTCATCCTCGGCAGAGGACCCCCTTCTCTAAGCCACCTACAAAACCTTCCCCTAATCATACATCCCCTTGCTGTGTTATTCTCTCACACGCCCCTTCTGCTGGTTCCAGGAAAATGCCACTTTATTTATTTTTAAAGTAACTTCTCTTATCTTTTCCAGGTTGAGTTAACTTTAACAGTTGCTTAGTCCTGATAATGCTCAAAAGCTAGGTAAATTACCGTGCTACCTAGCCATTTGTCCGAATGGTTATAGGAGTAGTGGTGATCCATGTGAAAATACTTATCAATAGTCCTATAAAATGGACTTATTGAAAATCCAGAGCAAATGTCTGGTAAGTGAATCCTTTCATTAACCGCTGACTTCTAACATGATGCTATTTTATATTTGTATCGTGCATTTCACACACTTAGCTGACGGTTGTTTTAATCACAAAACTCTATGATATAGCTTAAAATTTTAAAGCCAATTCTTTCTTCCTTTATAAGTGAAAGAAGCCAGTCTGAGAAGGCTACATACCATATGATTCCAACCGTGTGATATCTGGAAAAGGCAAAACTATGGATATCAGTGGTTGCTAGGCAGCAGGGCAGGGTGGGGTTGACGTAAATAGAGCACAGAGCAGTTTCAGGGCAGAGTAGTTTCAGCACTCTGTGTGGTGCTGTAAGGCACCGTATTTTCCTTCCAAAAATATTTGAGTTACTAGTTTGTGAAAGCGGTCTTATGGTGTTCCTCTCCCACATTTGCATGACTATTTTAAAACTTCTTGGCCCTCCTGGAACCTCCTGGAACCTCTAGTACTCCCACTTCACCTCCTGCCCTATGGAGGTGGTTCTGCTTCACTGGGAAAATAGAAACCATCCAATGGGAATCCCTTTAACTTCCTGCCACCAGATCTGCACCTTATACCTGCCTCCCTAGTCCCCTCCTTCCTTCCTATGACAGTGGAGAAAGGTCTCTTAGGTAGCTTTTTTACAGCACAGGAAAGCTGCAGAATGAGTAGAAGAACTGTTTAATATCCTATACCTTGTAAAAGCAGCAATAGAATTTGAACTCAGGTCTCCAGTCTTTTTGGTCCTAATGCCCTTTGGTTTTTTTCTTTTTCCTTTTTTAAGAGACTCTTCTTTTAGAGCAGTTTTAGATTTACAGTAAAATTGAGAGGGAGCTATAGAGATTTCCCATGTAATACACCCCTTGCTCCCACAAATGTATAGCCTTTCCTATATCAACATCACTCACCAGAATGGTACATCTTTTTTAAACCAAGGATGAACCTACACTGACACATCATAATTACTCAAAGTCTATAGTTCACCTAAGGGCTCATTCTGGGTGTTATATGTTCAGTGGGTTTAGGCAAATGTATCATGACATGTATCCATCATTACAGCACCACACAGAGTGCTGAAACTACTCTGCCCCGAAACTGCTCTGTGCTCTATTTGCATCAACCCCACCCTGCCCTGCTGCCTGGCAACCACTGATATCCATAGTTTTGCCTTTTCCAGGTGTCATACGGTTGGAATCATATGGTATGTAGCCTTCTCAGACTGGCTTCTTTCACTTAGAAATATGAATTTAAGGTTCCCCTCTGTCTTTTCATGGCGTGATAGCTCATTTTTTTTAGCCCTAAATAATATTCCATTGTCTAGATGTACCACAGTTTATTTATTCGTCCACCTACTGAAGGACGTCTTGGTTGCTTCCAAGCTTTGGTAATTATGAATAAAGTGTTATAAACATCTCTGTGCAGGTTTTTTGGTGGACCCATGTTTTCAACTCCTTTGGGTAAATACCAAGGAGTATGATTGCTGGATCATATGGTAAGAATGTGTTTAGTTTGATAAGAAACCTGCAAACTGTCTTCTACAGTGGCTGTGCCGTTTTGTATTCCTACCAGGAAATAATGTTTCTGCCGCTCCACATCCTCATCAGCATTTGGTATTGTCACTGTTCTGGGTTTTGGCCATTTTCATAGGTGTGCAGTCATATCTCACTGTTGTTTTAATTTTCATTTCCCTGATGACATATGATGTGGATGGAGAGGAGATGCTGAGGAAGTACTAGGAATGGGCTTAGTGACAGGTTGAATGTGGAGAGTGAAAGACCAGATGTCAAGGAGAAATCTTGGCTCCTGGTTTTGTTCCCATGCACGGAGCATGGCGCATGGAGAGAGTGTCACAAGTATGGCGTCTGCCCAGGAGAGCCTGTCATGGGAGAAGTCACGTGGGAACGGGCATGAGGGTCTGCAGCACACAGCAAAGGTCCAGGCTGGAGAAACAAATCTGTAAGTCCTCAGAGATGAAATGGAAATTGCAATCATGGGCATGAAGGAGAAAATGAGCGAGAGTCCTACTCACAAAACTGTCCAGAGCAGGTCTTTAGGAGCTGGGTAGGGAGGGTGAATGTTCAAAGGCTACTGAAAGGAGCAGCAGAGAAGTCAGATAAAGCTGAAGAGGGCAGAGTCTCAGCATCAAAAGGAAGAGGGGCCATCAAGAAATGCAGGGCCATAGCCAGTGTCCAGAGCTGTGGGGAGGTCAGCAACGATGAGGGCTGAGAAGCATCTTTTGGATTTAACAGCATTTGGGCTTTTGGTGACCTCAGCAAGAACTATTTCAGAGAAGTGATGTGTTACTGTGGTTTGAGAAGAGGTTAAGTGAGAAGAGAATGGAACAAGTGCTGTGAAAAACTTAGAGGAATTTTGCTGAGAAGGGGAGCAGAGAGTTAGGGCTAACACGGGTCCCAACCTTGTCTGCACACTACAATTATTGAGGCGCTTTAAAAAAAATCCCAAAGCCAAGGCCACTCTCCAGACCAATTAAAACAGGATTTCCGAGAGTCAGCCGTAAGCACTGAGATATTTTATAGCTCCCAGGTGATTCTAATACACAACCAAGACTGACAATCACCAGGGTGGAAGGAGATGTGGGGTTGAAAATATATACAAATATATTTTAAGGATTGCAGAGACTCGAACATGCTTTATTGTTGACGGGAGGGGTCTGGTTGGGAGGGAAGAGAAGGGTTAGTTGATTGTGTGAAACCCTGAGCTGTGGTGGTGAGAAAGGCCTTGGAAGGCAGCCCTTTAGAAGGAATGCATTATACTTTTAACTGCATTATGATTACCTTGACATTAAAAAATCTTTTAAATCTGCATTTCTTTAATTATCCAAAGTCAAGAGTAAAGTTGCTTCCTGAAGCATTTCCTATAGAAGAAAATGCATTTAAGCTGTTTGACTTTTCCAGACACCTTTTTCCTTTTCTTAAGTGTTTGTTCCAAACGATGGTTGCAAAATCCTTTTTTTGCATTCTCTATTCTCTCTTTTAGAACCACTTCTGACGCTTGCATTTCATTTTGTAACCACGGTTTAAAGCAATTATTTTGGTTTAATTCTAGATGTACTTCATTTTAAATGCTACCTGCCCGTGTGATGACACCATGACATCCCCGTTCCTGGGTTCTGAAATTCTTCCCTCGTTTGGTATGAGTGTTCAAAATACGTAAATGGCATTATATTTTCTGAATTCTTTAATAACTTAAACATTGTCTTATTATTGTGAAGATAACAAGTGAAATTTAGATGTGGAATCTAAAATATAATACAAATGAACTTATTTACAAAAGAGAAATAGACTCACAGACATAGAAAACAAACTTACGATTACCAAAGGGGAAAGTGGGGGAGGAATAAATTAGGAGTTTGAGGTTAGAGTTACAAAACTACTATATTTAAAACTGATAGGGCTTCCCTGGTGGTGCAGTGGTTGAGAGTCCGCCTGCCGATGCAGGGGACGCGGGTTCGTGCCCCGGTCCGGGAAGGTCCCACATGCCGCAGAGCGGCTGGGCCTGTGCGCCATGGCCACTGAGCCTGCGCGTCCGGAGCCTGTGCTGCGCAACGGGAGAGGCCACAGCGGTGAGAGGCCCGCGTACCACAAAAAATAATAATAATAATAATTTGATTATAACAATATAAGTAATAATTTGGCCCAAATGTAGGCACGAGAAAGTTAATGGAATAAATAAAGAACACTTTATTATGTATATGTATCTTTATTTTATTTTCACCCAACATTGTTGGGCATATAAGCAGTCAAGGAAGCCTTCAAAATAATAATTAAATTCCATCATCTGATATTTTGCTAACTTTCAGTACCCTAGAGACCATAGCTTTGCATGTTTTTAAAAGTGGTGTTGTAAAGTTTTATTTATCACATTAGGAGGATAGAACATATTTATTTTCCAGTTTGTTAGCTTGAGTTAAAGTTTTAAATATTTAGACATACCTTGTGTTGACCTCCATTTGTACCCTTGACCTGGACCCCGCAAATGCCAGGGATGGACCTGTCACTCAGAGCTTGGTGATGTTAGTGCCGTGTCAGAGAGACCTTGCTTAAGTGAATATTTACAACAGAATATCTATTAGTAATTCCCATATCAAAATGGTTATAACATATACTTTCTGAAGTGGTGGAATAATTTTTCTCCTGTAACATGATTATGTTGATACTGTTTTTTTCATGTATCACAAAAACGCAAATCTCAGCCCAAAGTTGGAATGAGTAGAAACTTTTAAATAGTGGGGAAGATCTGAATTAATGAGGGGTCTCTGTAGCAGTTTAGGTCCACAGAGCCTTTCTGCTCGTATATCACAAAGCATGCTCTTTTCAATATTCAAGGAGGTTGCGAGAGAAAAACTCAGTTTTCGAGTGTTTTGAAGCAGCCCTGACTCTGCTTAACATGAGGGGTCCCTGTCAGTTCCTTCGGGGCATCACAGCTTGCTCATCTTTCTACCTCCGGATCTGGAATCATTGATTTGGGGTAAATGCTTGTTGAATTGGAAGTTTCTAAAAGTTACAAGTAGCAGAGCTGTGTAACGTTGTGAGCATGGGTTCTGGAGCCAGACTGTCTTGGGTCCAGAGCCTGCTTGTGATGCTAGTTTCCTGAGTGTCCTTGGGCAAGAACTCCGTCTCTTGGCATTTCACTTCTCCTGCCTGGAGAATACTAGTATATACCTCGGGAGGATTGTTGTAAAGATCAAATGAGTTACTACAGAGATCAGCTGGCCTAGAGAAGCATTTGCCATTATTATTACACGGGACCAATAATTGATTCAATCCAACAAATATTAATTGAATATCTGTCTTGTGCCAGGTTGACAGAGGGCGGATGCACCTTATCATGTGCCAGGCACTGTGCTTAGCTGTGGACATCAGAGTAAATAGGACCTAGTCTCTGCCTTATTTGAGTTTATATAGTAAGGGATTCGAACAAGTAATCAGGTGATCACAGAACAGTTATTTTAGAACATGGTCCTGGAAGCTTTGGGAGCACGTAGGAGGGGGTCCCTTCCCCAGTATTGGAAATGATTTCCTAAAACAATGGAGTGGAAACTGACCGAGACTCTTTATGCTTCTCGAAGGAAGTGAGGACTCAAGATCCATTCAGCTTATCATGACATTAAGTTTCATTTGCCTGGAATATTAGGTATTTAAGGAAAAAGTGATTGGCAGATGTGCTTATACATTTAGATAATGGTTTCAGCGCCCTTCTCTAGGGCAACAGCAGTGGCAGCTGCAAAGACCACAGCCTCTAGGGGCTACACTCCATGTTTTGAGGATTATATGGTGTCCTGTTTGTCTTAGTTTGTGCGCAACTGAGCACCATCTCTGGGTCTACAGAGTGTTGGTTTATCTTCTGAAACACTTGTTCCTCTTCTGGACACTTCTCCATAAGTTTCCTGTTTCCATCAGAACCAACATATCCTGTAAAGGCTTTCGGCTCATGGACGAAGCACATGCACCAGGGGAGTCAAATTGCATTGAACACTCTCCAAAGTAGTTCTTTTTTCCTCCCTTTCATTCCTTGCTTCCTTCCTTCTTTTTCCTTATCTCTCTGCTCCATTCCCCACTTACTCCAAATCCTCTGACTTCCTCTGTGGATTCCAAAGGAGGCTTTCAGAGACCTTCAGATCAAGGGCCTCTATGAGGGGCAGGGACCCTCTTGGGCTGAATTCAGCTTTGGACAAAGTAGTTATTTTGGTGCAAGCAGATGAGCAGAATAAAATCTGCAGGTCATTAAAAAGCTCCAAAATCTCCCTTCTGCCTTGCAAACATACCCCCTGGCAGACAGAGGAAGCGATATTTCATTACCCTCCCTCACTGAGGTTAAGGCAGTAACAACTGTTGAAATTTCAAACGTTACATAAGGCAATTTCAAATGTTAAATTTCAAAATGTTAAATAAGAACCCTGGTTCACTGATACTAGATTATGAATTAGTTTCTCTGCTATTACTGCCCTAGTCCTGAAGGCATGAAACCCAAAACATGTGGTTTTGTTTGGTTGGTTGGTTGAGTTTTTTGGGTTTGTTTTAAGTTTAATTTTTATATTGGAATAGAGTTGATTAACAGTGTTGTGTTAATCAGGTGGACAGCCAAGGGATTCCGTGAGACATATACAAGTATCTGTTCTTTTCAAATTCTTTTCCCATTTAGATTATTACAGACTATTGAGCAGAGTTCCCTGCGTGATACAGTAGGTCCTTGTTGGCTAGCTATTATATACAGCAGTGTGTACATGTCAGTCCCAAACTCCCAATCTATCCCTTCCCCTCTGGTAACCATAAATTCATTCTCTAAGTCTGTGAATCTGTTTCTGCCAAAACACGTGATTTTCATAGGAACTAAAGAATCTGGAGAATGGCGGCTCTTACCTGAGAGACAGAGGTATATGCTACAGCAGAGGCCCTGCTGGCGTGGGCTTTGGGGATCTGGAAATGGGGGCGCCCAGTTTCACCCCTCCCTCCCTCCCATCCTTCCCTCCCTCCCTTCCTCCCTTCCTCCCTCCCTTCTTTCCTTCCTTCCCTCTTTCTTTTCTTTCTTTCTTCCTATTTCCTATCTATGTCTCCCCTCATTCACCTATTCATTGAACAAGAAGGATCGCGAGTGCCCCTCGCAGGCAGGCAAGGCTCTGTCTCCCTTCTGGGGATTTGAGGATCGGCATCGGCCTCGAGGAGCTGAGTGCAGTGGGATGGACAGAGCTAATAAATAACGACCCTGCACAGTGTTATGAGAGCCAGAGGTACACCATGCCCTTTCTGGTCAGATCAGAGACATTTTCTCAGGGCATTTGAGCACAAACTTGAAGGTGAATCAAGATTTTCCAGCTGGATTTGGAGGGGGAAGGACCCTGGGTAAAGCTGTGCAGGAGCCTGAAGTGGTCCAGGAGGAGAGCGGCCCCCTGTGTCTGGGACAGGATGTATGGGGGGAGATGAGGCTTGAGAAGGGCTCTGTGGACCAATCTAAGCCCAGGCCCTGGGGTGTTAAAGCAGAAAGCACAGGATGGCCTCTTAGCAAATATCTCCATTGTGTGGAAATCAGCTCAATGGTCCTCCTAGTTTTCTTATAAATACTTGTTTTACAAAGGAGGATGTAAGGCCAAGAGCACTAAAGAGGGAGGAGGCCAGTCTGCTGGGAGTTACGGATTTTCCTTTGAGCTGGGTTTTTGAGGGAATAGAAAGCATGGAGGACCTCCCCCGCCAGCCGGAGGCTGTGTCAACACAGTCATCAAACACAGTGAAAATACGACCAACAGGGAGCACAGCGTCAACGTGCTAATTAAAACCAAAATCCATTTTATTTTTCTTAGATTTTCCTGTTTGGCTTTTGACAACAGTTGAATGAAATATAGTTTGCTGGAGTCTCCCTTCTCTCCAGACGGCTGGTACCAATCTCGGCCTCCTCGGGATTCAGCCTTTTGTAGGAGAGAGAAGCAAGGGGAGTGGGAAGAGTCACGGGACACGGGCACAGGCAGTGGGCAGAGACGCGCGTGCGGGGGCGTCCTCATCGGTCCCCTTTCCCTTGAGACACCAGACACTTTTTAGGAGAGGACCCCGTGGACTTCCGTGGGCCATGGGATGGCGTGTCATGTGCTTGAGGTTCCCAAGGCCCTGCTTCCCATGGATCCCCTGCAAGCAAAGCCCCGTGGAGGGCAGAGGTAGGGGAGGGATAATCCAGAGAGAAGGGAGGGGAGAAGCGAACGTATGTCCGGTCAGCGGTTCCTGTTGCTTTTGGTCCCTCAGGAGTGAGATTCTGAGCTGACCATGGGTCTTGGGGGTCTGGAAGGCCAGAGGACCCTAGGGAGCCCTCTCAGGTTCTGAGGTTGGGCAGCTCAGCTTTGTTATTTATTTACTTTGGCATTTCAGTGTCTTCTGATTCACGGAGACAGGTGGGGAGCCGGAGGGGCAGGGAGTCAAGGTCTCTGAGGGACTTTCCTCCTCGTGGTGGCTTCCCTGGTGGCGCAGTGGTTAAGAATCCACCTGCCAATGCAGGGGACATGGGTTCGAGCCCTGGTCTGGGAAGATCCCACATGCCGCGGAGCACCTAAGCCCGTGCACCACAACTACTGAGCCCACGTGCCACAACTACTGAAGCCCATGTGCCACAACTACTGAAGCCCACGTGCCACAACTACTGAGCCCGCGTGCCACAACTACTGAAGCCCATGTGCCACAACTACTGAGTGCACGTGCCGCAAGTACTGAAGCCCACGTGCCTAGAGCCCGTGCTCCGCAACAAGAGAAGCCACTGCAACGAGAGGCCCACGCACCTCAATGAAGAGTAGCCCAGCTTGCCGCCACTAGGGAAAGCCTGCACGCAGCAACGAAGACTCTTTTCAGGCAATAAATAAATAAATAAATAAATTTAGTTTTTAAAAACTGCCTTGGCAGGCGGATTCTTAACCACTGCGCCACCATTGAAGTCTGGCAGGAAGTCTGCCTGCCTTGGACGTGCAGGCAGAGGACGTGGCCACCAGGCGGCAGGCCCTCGGGGCCGCTCTTCCCTAGTCGGTCCTGCCAAGGACAATGGGTCCTGGGCTGCCCCAGGGCTGAAAACTGAAAACTTCCAGCAACGAAGGACCTCGAGGTATTATAAAGTCTGGCATGTGGGAGGTGATCAAATGCTTGTAACAGCTGGGTGCAGGGAGTAAATTCTAGAGCCCAAGCTGATGGGGTGGTCCTCACCACACCCATCATGTATGGACACTGAAAACAGAACACGGGTGGTCTGCATTCCTAGCTTTTCTCCTGGCCAAAGCAGGGCATGTTTGTACCTTGCTGATTCTGTTTCTTGCTTTAGGGTTTGTTCATTTGTCTTTTACGTCCGTTTCTACACTATTGCCAGTGTTAGTCTGCAGGCTCCAAAATGGGCGGCGTGTTTGTTTTATTCTTTCTGCACCGGGGAGCACCGATGGGCCGAGGACAGGTCATTTTGCAGGGGAGCAGGCAGTGCTGAGCCGACCCGCCCGTCACTGAGACCGAGTCCTCCTTGTGTTTTGCACCCAGGGCACCGGGCTTGCCTGGTGGTGGCCCTGGTCCCTCCCCACTGCTCCCAGCAAGGAGATGCTCCTCTGGGACAGTCTAGGAGCTACAGCAGTAGCAAATGGGGGGACACTGCCTGAGGGACAGAGGCAGCCATGAAGACCTTTGCGCCCGCCCGAAGGAGCACCTAATTCTGTCTCGAATCCTAGGTCAGTTTGGGCTCCAAAATAATTCTGGAGCAAAGCTCAGGTATTTGAGATCAGCTGCGTTCACCTAGGCTGCTTAGCCCTATGACACGGCCATCGCACCAAGGGCCTCCTCCCCGCGCCTCGGCCAGTTTTCTTTCTCTCTCGTCCACTCAGCCCCCTGCTGCTGCCCTCGCACCTCTTGCTCTCTTGTCCCCTCCCTGACACTTGCCAGTCCAGACTCAGGAACCCTCAGTCCAACATTTCATCACCCTCTACCATTTTTAAAGGACATTTAAAAACTAAAACTACAAGTTTTCGACTCAAAGTGATGGTCTCCTAAGTCAGCTGGACTCAGAGCTTCCCAGCAACGCTTTTACGGGTTTGGGGTCATCTCTCTTCCATGACCCTCACCGCCTGCTTCTCCCCTCCCCTCACTTCAAACTTCCTTTAAATATTCCGACCTCTGATTCTCACAGCTGCTCTTCTTCCCATTTCATAGAAAAAAAGGGGAGCCTATCAGGAATGATCTTCCCCATATGCCACTGGCTGCTTACACACGTCTCTACACGTTTCCCCACGCCGCCGCCTCCTTGCTCAACTCAGAACAGGAGGGGTTAGGCTCCTGCAGTGCGGGGCTCATTCATCCAACGCTGCCTGCCTCCCTGTCCACCCGGCTCTTTCTGTGTCTTCCAAGAATCGTAACTTTCTTTTCCTATGTCTTAGCATCTCTCTCACTCTCTGTTGCTTGCTCCCCTTGGCTTGTAAATGTGCAAAGTTCCTTCCCCGTCTCTCTCAATGGCACTCTCCTCCCCACCACCATCAGCCTTCACTTACTCTCTTCACCCATACTCCCTGAGCAGATTTCATCTGGTGTTTCCATTTCCTCCCCTGACATGTACTCCGGACCCAGTCCAAACCATGTCCGGTTGGGACTGGTTATCCCATCGACGAGCACCAAAGAAAGACTTGCTCTACAGACGGCAACTGAGGCTCAGGTCTGTCATCGATTAGTAAACGGTGAAGCTGGAGTTCAGATGTAGGTTTTATGTATTCGGCTGTCTGTGCTTTCTCATGACTTGATGCTGATGGACAGGAGCTGACTCTGGGCACCTCAGATGCCTCTCTGGAGGTCGTCTAGGAAGGCAGGCATTTGGGGGTGAGTGGGTGGTGGTTGGGAGGGCAGTTGAGAAGATAGAGGCAAGGAGACTAGTTAGAATGGCTTTCTGGTTATGGCAATTCCTGCTCACGCCTCTCCAGTGCTCACTCCCCGCTCCCCTCAAACACACAGTCACATACCTACAGAGACCCACACATGGCACGTTCAGAAGAACATATCATAAACACTCAGTGATTTTTCACCAAATGAGTGAAAGCCCAGGCAGGAGAAGAGGTCAACGCCACAATATTTGATCCCGGCTTGAGAGTGGGCAGGAAGCTGTGTCCTGGCTCCGTTGTCACCCCTTTGGGCAGGAAGGAGGCCATTCTTTTTTTTTTTTTTTTTTTGCGGCACACGGGCCTCTCACTGTTGTGGCCTCTCCCGTTGCGGAGCACAGGCTCCGGACGCGCAGGCTCAGTGGCCATGGCTCACGGGCCCAGCCGCTCCGCGGCACGTGGGATCTTCCCGGACCGGGGCACGAACCCACGTCCCCTGCATCGGCAGGCGGACTCTCAACCACTGCGCCACCAGGGAAGCCCATTCTTGAGGCCTCACCAGGGACTGCTGAGACCCCAGGTGAGCTGGGCAAGGAGGGCGTGTCTCCGAGGCAGCACATGATTGCGCAGGGGCGGGTGGGTCTGGCCTGGGGCGCAGCCCAGCTCTGCTAGGCACGGTTGTCACCTAGCGACTTGTCACTTGGAAAAGGGGGCGAGAGGGGTGTCCACCTCATGGGGTTGCTGGGAGATTTCAGTGAGCTCCTGCGGCACAGCGCCTAGGACACTGGGGCTGCAGGAGCTTAGTTGCTGCTGTTGTTTGATGATGACGATGATGATCGTGGTGACCAAGACCTCGTAATCCTGCTGTCAACTTCGTGCACCCAGTAAGCAGTGCCTGAGCACCTAGTGCATGCCAGGAACCATGCCGGGTGGGGCGAGTGTGGGGATGAACTTGGCTGGAGAACGGGGAGACCCGAGGCTCATGGGGACGGTCCCCGCACTCTGGGGCCTGAGTGGGCCGCCCTTCCTAATGAATGGACACCTTCGGTCTGGCAAGAACCTTTGAGGAGGGACCCCTCCAGGATCTGAGGGACCCCCATTTCCTTCTCCTTCTCAGAAAGAGGACTGCGGGCAGCTTTTGAACCTGTGTGCCCCAGGAAGCAGGGTTATGAGAAAGCCACCGGGTGGGGACCCGGGAGGGATCACGTTGCCTGCCTTGGAGCTCCTGCTTGGTAACAGGAGCTTGCGAGGCCATCCCCTTCCTCTGTGGAGCTTGTGGGAGCGGGTGAGGCTCCAGGCTTTGGGGTATCCCCTGGGCTCAGCTCGGTTCAGCACTCCAGGAGTTTTAGGTCATTTTGCCATTTTGCTCATTCTGGACGAGCAAAGCAATCCCTCTCTTTGGTCCTTTTTGCCAAATGGACTTTTCCCTTCCTCTCTGTATCCAGGATGCCCAGATGGCAGGAGGTGCCCAGAACCCAGGTCAGCAAGGACGAGCAGGCCCCTGGGTATCTGGTGGTCGAGCCACCTGAGGCCAGGCTCTGCTCGAGCTGGGATCCAGGCTTCTGATTCCCAATGAGTTATTCCAGTTTGGTCTCATAGGGACCACTGTTTTTATGGACATTTAAAAAGACTACAGAGATGCTAAAGGTCTGGGTCTTTGGCGACACTAGTCATTTCTTTACTGGCTCAGCTGTCACCTCTTCTATCACCTCTTCTGTCACCCAGTATGGCTGGGTTGATGTGATTTATCTTTCTTAAAAACAGTATGTGCTGTGAAGGTGAATTTAGTGATGCTTCCCTTTCTTAACATATTTGTTGGGTTTTTTTGTCTCTTTACCCCTGTTTTGTTGCAAATCTCCTCCCAGTTGGATTCTGGTTGTCCCAGAAGTCCTGTGGAGGGAAGGGACTTTTCTTTGAGGTGATTATATGCTTTAAATAAGGAGTTGTTTTGGGGATTCCATAGCCAGCCCCTTGGTCATCAGTGCAGCATATTGTCCTCTGGAAAGAGGTGATAAATGAACTGTAGACAGAAAAACTGAGGCTAAGAGACGATGTCCCTGGCTCATTGGGAGGTCACTGTCCTGTCACTTTGTCCCTGCGTCATTCCAACCCCAGGCCAGGCAGGCATTCTGGCAGAGTCTCAGGTTTCTCTTGTAAATCTCCAGGATCTTCTAAAAACCAAAGCGGCTCTGCGTTGCCTGTCGGCCAAATTGCAAGCCCTCAGCTTGGGTTCCCACCCCGCCCCCATCCTGCCTTTCCCACGGTGTGCCTCAGCCTCCGAAAATCCCCGGCGTCCCCCTGTGCCAGGCCCCCGTCCCCAGGCCTCTGCGGCTTTGCACACTCTTCTCTGACCAACCTCTCTTTCCCCTGTTGAATTTGGTGGATGGTCCTTCCCAAAAACTCAAATGGTTCCTCTTCTAAAAAGGTTCTGTGTGTCCCACCAACAGGGTGGTCACTGCCTTGCTATGCCCCATGGCAAGGACCCTCCACCGTATCATCATCATGCATGCTGGCTCTTTCCTGCCTTGGGCTCTGAGCATCTTGGGAAAACGGTCCTCGCCTGCCCACCTGTGTCCTCAGCAGTGCCCAGTGTGGGAGCTGGGCAGAGCTTGCTGGATGACGCGTGGTCCGGGGTGAGCACAGCAAAGGGCCCTGATGCCTCAGGGACCAGGGGGCTGCCCGGACGCTGGGTTTTGGCCTCGCCTGTTTCCCAGCATCTCCTGTGAGATCTCCGTGTCTGCTGCATTGCACCACCAGCGTTCGAGCAGAAGGGGTCTCTCCAGGCGCAGAACACAGGTTCCCAGCGCTGCAGTCAGGAAGGCTGCCGAGAGGGGCATCTTCTAGTGAGGAGCGAAAGCCAGGCTTCCCGGACATTCCGGGCTTCACTGATACACCGGGAGGAACTCTGCACCTCTCCTTTCTCCAAAGAAAGTATCCTAAATTTGGCTGGAAGGTGTGCTGCGAGACCCTTCCCCATAGAAAACCAGCCTCTCGCCTCCCTCCCAGCCCTAAACTCACCTGTCCTTTTCGTGAAAATAAAGTACACAGAGAAGGAGTTTCTCTCTTTTTATTTTTACATTTTAATTGTATTTATGATGGCAAAAATCATGTACTATAACCCCCAGATGGGGTGAGGTAAACATAAATTAGACTACATGATTTTTTTAATTGAAGTGTAGTTGATTTATAAGGTGTGAATTTCTGCTGTACAGCAAAGTGATTCAGTTATATATATATGTACATTCTTTTAAAAAATATTATTTTCCATTATGGTTTATCATAGGATATTGAATATAGTTCCCTGTGCTGTGCAGTAGGACCTTGTTGTTTATCCATCCTATACATAATAGCTTACATCTGTTAAGAAGTTTCTCTTTATAACAACGTGTGTGTGTGTGTGTGTGAGAGAGAGAGTGTAACAGGTATCATTGGGAATTTCTTCCTGAACTGAATTTTTCTTCTATTGTCACAAGTTAACATCAAGAATCAGAATACTAAGAATTTATAGGAAGAGCTAATTGTATATTTTGGATCCATAACATAATTTATTTTGTTGTGGTATGCCGATTGCCCAAACACGGTTTACTTGTTTCTTTTCCCGTTAATTTGGCACTTCATTTTCACATTCTATTTCCCCACAATGAGATATCACCTCACATCTGTCAGGATGGCTGTTTAAAAAAAAAAAAAAAAGACAGCAAGAGCTGGCGAGGATGTGGAGAAATTGGCAGCCTTGTGCAGTGTTGGTGGGAACGCAAAATGGAAAACCGTATGGAAGCACCTCAAAAATTAAAAATAGAACTAACATATGATCCAACAATCCTACTTCTGGGCATTTACCCAAAAGAATTGAAATCAGGATCTTGAAGAAATATCTGCAGTCCCACGTTCATTGCAGCACTTTTCACAGTAGCCAAGATATGGAAACAACCTAAAGGTCCATTGACAGATGAGTGGATAAGGAAAATGTGGTACATATGTATATTACGATGGAATACTATTCAGCCTTTAAAAAGAAGGAAATTCTGCCATTTAACACCTTGGATGAACCTGGAGGACGGTGTGCTAAGTAAAATAAGCCAGTCAAGCAGGAGTTAATCGAGTTTTAAATTGCAGTGAGCATCTTCTTAGTTACTGCTTTTTACCAGTTCCCTGCGTGTCTGGTAACTTCTATTGCTGGGAGCTAACTTGTTTTGGATTCTCCCTCCCACCTGAGAGTGGGAAGAGGAGATCGGTCCAGCTAACAAGACTGTAGCCTGCCTGTATTCTTCCTCTGATGCCACGTCCAGTTGAGTTGAGGGTAGAGAACATCGGCTCTGTGTTACAGGGTGGACAAGTGTGCCCAGAGGGTCAGAACACCAGAGAGCCCCTGGACCACCCTCTGCCTCCAAGCCTGCTTCCTCATCACATCTCGAGGACTCCTAGCCAGCCTTCCTGCTACAAAGGCTCCAAGAACCCTGAGCAAGGGCAGAGCTGAGGGGAGAACCCACGGGTCTCGGCTTTCATGCCTGCAGTCCATGATGTGCTGTGTCTCTCTCAAGAGTCAACCGAAATGGCTTAAATGTCACTGAACTCGAGGTGTTCTTAAGGACCACCAACCACTTCTTTTCATTGATCAGAAGATGTCTTGAGAGGTAAAGTCTTGATTTGTGTAGTAGAGTCTATGAGAACCTTAGGTTAGCATAAAATATGCACTTGAAGGTGCCTGGGAGGGCATTTCCTTGGACCCATTCTCCAGATGAAGAAACTGAGGCACAGAGAAGTCACTCTTGGTTGATCAAGAATGGCAACCTAATAAGAACCTATTATATATAACCTAATAATTATTAAATCTATCTCCTAGTTATTGAGCATTTACTCTGTGCCAGGCTCAGAGTGAAGCAGTTGACATTTCTCTTCCCAGTGCTCCAGGGGTCCCACCGGGTAGTTTGGGAGGTAGTGGGATGTCTGATTGAGTCCAGGCTCCCAACCACACCACTCAGGTTCCAGCCTGGTCCTGCCCGTTACCAGCTGTGATGGTTTCTAACTCTCTCTGGGCCTCCATTTTCTCATGTGTATGAAGTGGATAATCATAGCACAGAAGTCAGAGGGCTCTGGGGAGGATGAAGTGGGTTAACACACGCCAAACCCTACAGCCTGCAGCTTAGTAAGTCATCCAAAAATGTTACTTCGCATCCATGTTGTACAGAAAGGAACAGGGAGTCAGGGGGTTAAGTAACTTGTCTTTGCTGGAATTCCATCCAAGGCCTGTCCTGTGCCAAAGCCTTTCCGACATGCATACCCAGCTTGGTGGCCTCAGAGTTGGGGAGGGGTGCGACAACTTGGTTTTACTGACTCTGCCTTTGGGTGGGGACCCTGACTTTTCCAGGCTGGTTCCCACAGGTTCCTCACCTTGTCCTTTCTTGCTGCACTCCTTCCTGTTGGCCTTCAGGGGGCACCATTGAGCTGCATTCACCAAGTTCGGGCCAAGGGACGGCAGCACGATTTGAAATTACACATGATGAAAGGAAAAAGGAAACTCCAAGGCTGAAATCCCAACTGCTAAGACTTTTGTCTTTATGACAAACAGCTCTTAAAAAACAAAATTGCTCCCCTGTAGGAAGGAGAGGACTTTTCAGAAGTCAGGCTTATCGCAACGTGTGTTTCTTTGCTCCAAGTACTTTAAAAAGAAAAGGATAAAGCTACCTTAACACACGCGCGTGCGTGCACGCGCACACACACATACACACACACGCGCGCGCGCGTGCACGCGCAAGTCTGGAGACAGTGTCAGACTCTGCAGCCTTAACCCTGCCAGGGACGGAGTCTTAGCCTAGCTGACCACTGAGAGAAGAAGACAAATGTTTGCCTCTGGTTAATGCTCACAGGAATCTAACACGTCAGAGAGAAAGGGAAAATAATTGGGACCAATTTTCCCTTTGCTTATTTTCCAAATCTGAGGTTCCAAACTGGGTGGCTTTCCTGGAAGATTTTAACAAGAAAGCTCCAGATTCTTGGTGCACTGGCCATGCCCACCTGGGGCATTGCCAGTCCCGCTCTCCCACTCCCTGGCCTGACCCCGATGCTGGCCTCTGCCATCAGCCTCTTGGAGACTTGTCAAAGGCCTCACGATTACCCCTTTATCCCATAAACAGTGCACACTCGGGTGGTCGCTCTTTTCTCTCCTCCCAGGCATGAGCTAAGTGTGGCAGAGCTCCCGGCTGGAAGAAAACGCTTCCAGTCTCACTGCTCCTGGAAATGGGTGGCAAGCGTTTGCTGCCCGTCTCTGAATGGAGAGAACTTCAAGTGCATTAGACCTTGTCACCTCTGCCCATAATCTCTTGTGACTGACCCTGTTTTACAGGGTACAGACCAGTAAGGTGGCTGGAATGCCACACAGCTACCGGAGGGGCTTTGTGGAGGTTCTAGGTCCTCTGATTTAAGTCCAGGGGTCTTTCAATGACCAGATCCTAGCTGAGGGTGGAATCACTCAGCTTCATTGGCTGGCTCTCCTCCCTTTCTGCAGGACTTCCCAGGGCTGTGCTGATAAGATCTCATCCCTCTGCCTCCCCCTGCCCCGACCCCAACTCATGCCTCCCCTCACCCTCCAACGTTCACCTTTATCCAAAAGTCCTCACTGCCAGCAGAACCATCAGGGCAAATCTGGCGGGGTCTGCGGTGCACTCACAGGCCCATTCTCCCTGGGGACCCATTCTGGTCTCAGCCTTCCTGGCTTCACATTCACATCCATCTCCTGCAGCCCTGGCCTGACTTCTTCTGCTCGGTAAAGTGCAAAGGCCTCCATAAGGGATGGATGACTTAGCCCCTCATGTCTCTGTGTGATTCTAGTTTACAGCACCTTTTCTGACTAAAATTAGGATTGGGAAGCGGAAGGAGAAGGGGCAGGGACCAAGACCCAGAAGGGATGCAGTGCTGCCTGTCGGGGCAGAGCCTGGTCCTGAGTACAGGTTCCGAAACCACTTCAGTTGGATTGAGCTGTGCTCCGATCCAGGCTGTGTACACTGTTTCAAAACACCCCCGCGCTCCGCACGGACCCACGTCAGCAGAGAAGGGTGGAGATGGAGCTGAATATTAATGATACGGCCCCCCAAGCCCTTTGAAGGCATCGCTGAGGTCTGCCAGGTCTGTTTTCTGCCATGCAGTGTGGGCGACCGTGAAACACTCCTCGGGGACACAGAGAATCGGATATGACTCCAGAAAGCACCTCATTCTGCTCTTGGAAGGGTCAGTCGTGGAAACGGAGCTATCCTTAAAAAGGATTTCAGAGAGAAAAAAATCTAGCCCTTTAATTTATAAAAAACAAGTCAAGTCCATCTGCTTGTTTTGAAATAAACAGAGATACAATTAATTGTTTACAGGCTTCGGTGGGGGGTTTTCATCTTTCATTTGTTTATTAAACGGTTTTACCCTTCACCTTCCGGAAGAAACTTCACACTCCCTCTGAATTTGTCAGTTACTTGGAAGGCTGCGTGAAACCTTACCCTCAGTTCAGCTCGAGGAAACCCTTGCAGGAGCTCTCATCAAAGGCAATCTTTCGGACTTCAGTCTTGGAGAACCTTCGGTGGGGGATGCCTCACCACTTCATCAGTAACCCCAACCCAGAAAGCACACCCTCTGAAGGCCACCGAGGTGTGATCACCTGGGAACCATTTGAGCAACGTCCGGGGTCACTGGGCAACCCCAAACACACACTGTCAGGCCCGAAGTGGCTGGTGTGTTTTCTCCCCAGGCAGGAGGCAGCTGGACTCTAACTTCCTACCAACAGCTCACGGTCAGTGACCGGGAGCATTATGGATGGGGCATTACGTGTCAGGCAGCATCTGTCCTCATCCTGGTCTTTCTACCCTTAGTGTTCAGCCAGGGTGGTCCTGATAAGGGCTCTGCTGCCATAGATCGTTCTCTCCTCACAGCATGCGTGTTGTGGTGGTGACCCCTGAGCTCACGGGGGTGCGGGCTCAGGGGCCGTGGAAGGAGGGGAGTAGCCTCGGATGTCATGGGGCAGGCTCGGCATCACCCTGCTCTCTCTCTGTCCCCACTCTCCTTCCCACTGTTCCCACCTGGATGACTCTCCTCATGAGTCCCTTTTCCCGTAGGTGATAAAGTC
This sequence comes from Mesoplodon densirostris, assembly GCF_025265405.1. Lineage (NCBI taxonomy): Eukaryota > Metazoa > Chordata > Mammalia > Artiodactyla > Ziphiidae > Mesoplodon > Mesoplodon densirostris. The sequence goes on along the minus strand of NC_082667.1, from coordinate 120,212,426 downwards.
CCCCACCCCTGCCCTCGCAACACGTCAGGACGGATGGAGGAGGCTGGGCGGACTCCTCATGGGGGTCACTCTTTGCAGGACACCAGTGAAGGTTGTTCCTCAAATTAGCAAGAAGAGGGCCAGTGTCTTTGGATCTCCGCGATGAGCCTGGCTGCCGTGTAAGACCTGGCCAGGCTCACAACCGCCACAGCGCTCCTGGCATCTCCAGACCCCGGAAGGTCTCGCTATGGGACACGGCAGCGCCCGTTGTGGTGGGGAGGGCGGCTGGCAAACCCAAGGGCCTCCTCCCTGAATTTCTTCTGTCGCATCTGTTGGATTCGAGCCTTGGAACAAACCCCACCCGCTTCCCAACAATCCCCAGCATCTAATTGCTCTTTCCTTTTCATTTTATTTAGTAACTGGGCTCAGCCCAGGAAACCCTGGCTTCCAATCTTTGAGTGTTTTGACTCAGGGACTGTAAACTGTCTGATTTCTTGGACAAACACAATCTTGAGGAATTTTTCTCTTTACACAATGGCCGGGCTGTGTGAATGTCATAGTTCCCCATTCAGGCCTCGGTCGGGTTTTTTTTTTCCCCTTCCTACCGACGTCAATCTACTTAAAATAAATATTCCCTTTCGTTTTGGGGGCCCTTTCCTTTGGATTACTCACCTTTATCTCTGGGATTAGAAAGCAGCTGGGAAGCAGAGATAGGAGGGCAGGAGAAAGAGCCCACGCCAAGAAACCCAAGTTACACTGGAGATTTTAAGCAAGTCTGGAGCTCACCTTTGGCTTTGCAGATTATACTCCCTGACTATATGGGGCCACCGACCTGCGTGCTCTTCCTATTTGGAGAGACTGCTGATTCCCCTTGCCCCCGCTTCCCCTCCCCCATGACCCCCACACAGCCCCCGAGTCATCTTTCTGAAGCAATTCTGGTCCTGTTTCCCCCATTGCCCCCTGCTGGAAACCTCTGAGGACTTGGATCAAAGCCCCACTGCTCAGGCAAGCTGGGCCCGTCACTGTGTGGCCCTGTCGGCCATCTCTATCCCCGTTCTCGTGCCTTCTCCTCTGTACTCCACCACGCAGGCCACCAGACACCAGCGATCTCACCTTGGTGCTTGGCATGTGTGATCCCTTCTGCCTGAAATGCCCTTTCCTTTCCTTGTTGGATTCTTCCTTGTCCATAAAGACCCACTTCAGTTTTCACCGTGTGAGACTGTCCTCCACAGAGAGTGTGTCCGCCCCCCTTCAGACACATTTTTTTTTTCTTATGCTTTTCTTTCTTTCAAGATGTTTTTTTTTTGATGTGGACCATTTTTTTTTAAGTCTTTATTGAGTTCGTTACAATATTGCTTCTGTTTTATGTTTTAGTTTTTTTGGCCAAGAGGCACGTGCGGTCTTAGCTCCCCAACCTGGGATTGAACCCTCACCCCCTACATCGGAAGGTGAAGTCTTAACCACTGGACCGCCAGGGAAGTCCCCAGACACCTTTTTGTGACAGCCCTTATAGCCTTACCCGTGGCTACCAATTTTCACCTTCCACAAAGCTGCGGGCTTACTAGTGTCCTTATTGTTTCAACGCAGATAGAATGCTAACTGCTCTTAATTCTTCTTTTTCTTTTTCTCTTTCTTTGTCTTCCTCTTCATCTCTTCCCTGTCTTGGTAGATCATAAAATTATCTTTGAAATCTCTGCTGGGCCTCCTATGGTACCTGGCATTCTACCAAAAGAATGAAAGATGGACGTGCTGATGTTTGCCTTATCAAATATCTTCCATGCCTAGACACAGACCAGGCACTTTATTTGTACTATCTCACTTAAATATCACACCCACCTGGGGAGTTAGATCTTATTTTCTCGTTTGCACATGAGATCCACTGAGACTTAGTGAGTTTAAATTCCTTTCCAAGGTCACACTATCAGCAAAGGTGCAATTCATACTCAGGTCTCTCTGAGCCCAAAGCCTGGCCTTTTCTGCGCTGCCCCTGGCCACTGGCACAGCGACTCCAGGGCTGAGGGGACCTGAGCCCCAGGTTGGGTCTCCTGGCAGCCCACGCGAGCCCTTGACCTTTCTGTGCCTCCAATCCAGAATGAGAGATGGAAATGGATACACTAGCACGTGGTGCTCAGGATGGTGGCTAAGTGCAAGACGTGTTCACCAGAAAACGCCCGCGATTGCTCCGCATCAGAAGAAAGTTAGATCAGGAGGACTTTTACCCCCTTCCCGCTCTTCCTACCCCACCCCGAATTTATTGTGCTTTCCTGATTGAAGAAATTCATCCCTGGGGAAGGTGGGTTGCACTTAGTCTGGATTGCTGGGTAAAAACCAGGCTTTTGTGTCTTTGGACTGTGGTCAGGCAAGATAGGGTCTGCTGGGTCGGCTGGTGGGTATTTAGGACTCTGTAGAGACCAGGGAACGCTGAGTGAAGCGTGAAAATGCTTATGCAAACAGAGTGTTATGGGAAAATGGAAGTCGGTGGGAGAGGGGAGCACGGCAGCCCTCGGTGTGCTGTTGGGCTGGGGTAAGACTGAACCCCAGCAGAGGGCTGCTGGGCGAAGGGTCTGATGGTGGGTGCGTTCTTGGTGTGACTCAGCGTGACTCCCACCTGTTTGTTTCCTGTTCTTTACTTCTTTCTTCCAGAGCCAGAATCTAATGAAAGCCTGTTCATTAGAGCGCCTACTGTATACAAAGCCCTAGGAGGTACAGAATTGTAAGACACAGGCCCCTTTCTTAAGAAGCTTAGACTGAGGAGGGATAAATAATAGATTCCTACAAGGCCTCACTCCTTTAACCGCTACCGATTGAATGGTTTGCCACGCTTCAGGGATGAGGTGGGGGAAGACCCACACGACGTCATGTTGGGTGGTGACAGTGGCCGCTCTTCACGAGGAGTGTGGAGACCCAGGGGGCATGTGTGGAGCCTGTGCTGTTCTCCACGGAGCCATCGGGAAGGCCTCCTGACCCAAAGCCGGGTCCGAGCTGACCCACCAGGATGGCCCGTGGTCATGGTGACTCCCCTCTGCTGTGGCAGGAGGACCCGTGGTCTGACAGCGAGGTTCTACATATGGACACATTTGGACGGCAAATTGAAACTGGGTCTTGCCCAGAAAATCTAGTACGGCTGTTGTCCTGCTGACACGACAGTGCCCTTTAATCCCACGGCTTAGGAGTCCCTGCCCTGCCTTAGGTCTTTTCCTGTGATTAGCAAGGGAGCCAGCTCCCAGCAATGAGCATGTGTCTCTGACTTCGTCACCCTCTTTGAGCGCTGCTTTCTTTGTTCCCTGCCAGGAAAAGGTGACCAGAGCCAGTCAGCCTGGCTGGGAGCTCAGGGAAGGCCCCAGAGCCTGGCCCTGCCTTGGCCTCCTCCCCTCTGAATGAAGCCCATGGCCGCCCGGCTTTCGAAACTTCTTGTCTGGGGTAACTGTATCTCACCTCATCAGCCCCGCTGATGCTTACGTCAGAAGACCGTTGTGTCAAAGCTGACTGGTGCCCAGATTATGGCTCTGAGCGTCTACCCAACTCTATTCTTCAAAAACAGGAAGTCACCCCAGGCCAGCGCAAGTCAGCCCCAAACCCAGAGGCTTAGATCTCATTCGCGCTCAGAAAGTCGGTGTAAAACTTGGCAAGCTGGGTGTGTGTTTGTCCTCTTCCAGATGCCTGAGTTTCTCCTCCTGCCCTCACGCTCGGCTTCTGAGTCAGACTCGAGCTTCTTGGGTGAGACCTGGAGAAAGAGACAGTGGTGGGAGGCCGAAACCCTCCCAGGGGTTTGAAGACCCGCTGGCTCTGCCCATGGACAGAGGATAAGACCTCAGGTTCCAGAAACCATTTGTGCTTTTGTGTTATTTGGTTGATTCTGCAGCCTCGGAGCCAAAGTGATACATTCATGTATTTCACCATCAAGAGTGACAATACTCTAAAAATACCAGTAGTACTGTTTAGGGGGAATGCTTTTCACTTTGTCCTAAGCTGTTATTTTGGGGTAGATCAAGACCCAGACTCGGGGACTCAGGCTGCTGGTGATCAGGGCAAGAAGGAAGGAACAGGCCCGGGGGTCATCCCTGAAGCACGTCCACTGTGTTCACGTCAAGACAAGAATATTCTGGGACTTCCCCGGCAGTCCAGTGGTTAAGACCTCGCCTTCCGCTGCAGGGGTCATGGGTTCATTCCCTAAGATCCCACATGCCTCGGGGCCCAAAAACCAAAACACAAAACAAAAGCAATAGTGCAACACGTCCAATAAAGACTTTAAAAATGGTCCACATCAAAAAAATTCTTTAAAAAAAAACAAAAACAAGAACATTCTGCATAAGACACGCAGGCTGGGCCTGGGTTAGCTTCCCTGGGTCAGATGACGAGGCACAGCCCATACATCTAACTGACATGGCTTTCTCCCTCCTTGTCTGCTGCCGGTCCACATGCCCTACACTTTCCTCTTCTTTTAATCTCTCTCCGTTCTGATCTGTCTCCCTCTTCTAAATCAGAATTCCTTTCTGTGGAAATAAGCCACCTAGAGTTCTGAGAGATGGAATAAATAACGCATAAATGAGTTCCCTTGCCCAGTTGTTGATGAGATATGGCTGCCACCTCCCCTACACTTGATTACCAGCTGCAGAGGAATGTCATAACATGGAAAGGGCTCCAAAGATGAAATTGGCCACCGGGGAGGGAAGGGAGGATTTTAAACCAAGACCCAAGAAATAAATCCAAGAAAGGGCTGCTGTGGGGGGATTCATGCTGGGGAAAGTGTGAGGACTGCTCTCCGTCCCGGGGTCCTCTCAGAGGTATCCCGGGGAGCAGACTTTCTGCCCCCAGCTCTCTGCTGCTCCCCCATCTGCCCCAGGGCCACCCCTGGGGCTCCCCGTGAGCCATCTTGGAAACAAGCTTGTGGCGAAGACTCCAGGCTCCTCCAGGCTCTGATGTGCTTTGTGGCCAGGAGGAGGGTGACCGGTGGGAGAGAAGTTGAGAAAGTTAACAGTGTTGTCTGGGGACACTTTCGAAGTCATGTTTTAAGAGGCAGATCACATCTGATGCAACACGAACCCACCGCCAAGCAGCGAGATGCATAGGTTCTCAGGCTCTGAGACCCTATGGGAAATTGCCTATAGGCCCCACAGCCTGGGAAACTGGCCTGGAGGTTTTATAGAGTGACTAATATCCTACAGGGATCCGCTGGGTCCTAGGACTTGCATCAGGGTCAGCACATCAGCCCCTTTTAGAGCAACACCCCTGGGACCGTCCATGTCCATCTGGAAGAAACTAGTCACAGAGTGGATTCAGGACTTATTTCTCTTTCCCACCTCTCACCCAGCTGTGTGTTTACACATGATTTTATATTTTCTGTTGGGAAATCTCAAAGCATCTAAAAGGCAAGCAGAGATTCTCAAGCTGCAGGCAAAGGTGTATGTGTGTAGGGTTGAAGGGAAGGGAGTGATGCTGAAAAAAAGGAGAGAGAGACAGAGAGACAGAGAGAGAGAATGTAGAAGCAAATGAAATGGCCAGGGAGAAGCTGGGTCTCCAAGGTTTAATACTGTGATATTATAGTTAATAATCCTGCCACATTTGACATTACATGGTACCATTATAGGTGTTTGGGCTGTAGGATCAGGTGAAACAGTGTCACAGAAACACAATTTCTTTCTCCCCCATTTGGGGATATTGGCCAGCAGGGGATGTGATGTGTTTAGATGTTTATAACTGGTTGTCCCTGACCTCGGGGCTTGTCCCCGCTCCCAGCCAAACATGGCATCTGCTCCGTTATTGTCCAGAGGGTGAAGGGTCTCCAAACCCCTAATCACTGTGAACTCCTGACACCCTAACTTCATGCTGCCAGCATGAGTCCCTGGCAAGGGGATGTATTTGCGACTTGGCTGTGATTCTTCTGCATCAGGACAGGTAAAGCTTGGAGCTAGAAGAGGTCCAGGGAGGCAGAGGGGGATGTGGAAATGCCTGGGATTTGGATGACAGGACAGTGATTCTAAGTCCTGACTTGCTGGCTCTGTTAACCTTTAGAGATTCAGTTCCTCCCTAGGAATAATGACAGATAATGATCTCGTATGTTGCATTGCACAGGGAAATTAATCAATAATAGCTAGAAGAAAAAAAAAAGGAAAACAAAATAGCTAGAAGCCCTTCTTAGAATCTAGTATAATTGTCTCCTTCACTCAGGTGGAACTAGAACCCAGACTGGCAATTCCCACAGGAGGGGGATTCTGTAAATACTTGCTGAGTAGAATTGACAAGCTATTGTCTCTAGACTCCAATTCAGTGCTCTATAGAGTCAATTTCACCTTGTTCCTTTTCTGAACAGGCATCTTCTGTGCTTTCAACGCCACAGGCAGCAGAGGCTCCCAGAAGGTCAGTTTCCCTGAAATTGACTCTCGGAGGTAGAGACGTGGACCTAGTGAGTTTAGCTCAGGTCGATTCTCTGGCACCAGCAGAAGCAGCTGCTTCTCTAAGAGGCTGAGCTGGGGGCTCCATCCAGAAGAGGAACTGGCAGATTAAGCTCTCAGCCCTGCTGGTCTGGCTAGAGGTTGATAAGTGATCTTCAGAGAAGTGGAGGGAGCCCTCCGTCCCTGCTTCCTTGCAAAACCATGACTCAGGAATATGGTTCACATCCTCAGGATGGCAGAGGGGCTAAAAATAAACCATGACCAAAAAGACCCCGGCGACGGCCGGGGGGTGGGGACGGGAGAGGGAGGGGTGCCAGTGGAGCTGGGGGAAGACGAGAAAGAGAAGGGGGAGGAGGGGAAGGTTGGGCAGGGGACCACACAAGGAGCGGGAGAGGAGTCAGGGCCTTGAATCAGAGGGGGGAGGGGGGGAGGAAAGTCCTGGAGGGAAGATGTGTTTGTCTACTGCAGGGACACAGGCTGGACGCTTGGCTGATGGTCACCTCTGCTCCCTTTGTCCCTAAATAGGAACGTCCGCCTCTCAGCACTGGGCTCTATCTCCCTCAGTGAGGTCCTGAGTGTCTCTAGTTACCACTTCTATGCTGGGGACGCTGAATCTTCATCTCTGACTCTAATCCCACCCGAGTCTGGTCAGTATCTTCAGCTGCCTCCTTTAATCTATTTTATGTATTAGTTTCCTCCTAAGATTTTTGTGGCCACTAAAAAAAAAAAAAAGTTTGGCAATCATTGACTTTTGGGTTGAAACTGTCTTTGCTGAAATTTAAAATGTCCCCGATTAAAGTGCCCCTCTCCCATCTGTCCCCCAGCCCCCTTTCTCCCTTCCTGTGGTGCTACAACCATACTCCTAGTCATTCACACTCTGGATCTAGGAGTACAAGCAGGGGCAGGATTCCCGCCTGCTGCCTTGGAGATGTTTCTGGGTTTCAACACTTTCTTGCTCACCCGCTGTGACCCGCCCCGGTCCCACACTGTTAGGGCCTGGATGGCTGTGACATCTAACTAGCTTCTCTCTCCTCCTCTGCTCAGCGCATGTCACCCTCTGCTGAAACTTCTGGTGCCCACCTTTCAAAACCCTCAGTGCTCCTGTGGTTCCCTCATGGGAATCCTCTGGTCAGAAGTCAAAAGGCTCTCCTGGCCGGGCGCCCCACTGGTTTGACGCATCACTCTGTCTGGTCAGGCATCCCTCCCCCATCAGGGTACAGACCTCCTTCAGTCCCCACCCCACCCCGGGAACACTCCCCACTCTTTTGAACTCGCCCAGTCTTGCCCATCTTTTGCTTTTCAAGTCTAACCTTCTCTACTTCCTTCTCCAAGACCCCTCCCCCCGACCCCAATTATTTTAGCCTAAGGATTTTTCTGGGTCCTTGCAATCTCTCCAGTCTGCAGTGCATAGCTTAGCATTTGTTTATACACAGCTTATCCCGATGGCTGGCCTAGCCCCTGATGCCACACATGCTGCTCCCGGCCCCTAGCTGGGAGGCCCTGGGGCCTTTGGCTCTGCAGAGCTGACTCCTCTTTCCCGCCCCACCTCTCCTAAGGCACAGCGGGCCTCTTAGGCTGACCGCCTTGTTCCTGAGCCACAGCCTCAGGAGAGTTCAGGCCTCAGCTTGACATATCTGCACGTCTCTTGCTTTGGATTAGCTTCAACATCCTTGACCTTGATGCTACCAGCAGGAGTGTCTTCACGTCCCTGTCCCCAGCCTTTCTATTTCTCGTCCTCGGTGGAGTCTCCGGGCATGTTCTTATTTGCTGCACTGGAGCCATCCCGGCCTCTTCGTCTCTCGGACAGGCCAGGCTGCCTCCAAACAGGGCCTTCCCACTCCACCTCCCTTCCTGCCTTCTTTGGCTGGGTCACTTCTACCCACCCTCCACTTCCCAGGGGGCCACTAGAAGTCACTTCCTGGGGGGCAGTTTCCCTGACTGGGTCAGATCCCCCTGACAGATGCTCTCAGAATGTCCTACGCGTTCCTCCACAGCACTTAGCACACACGCAATCATGTGCTTAGTTCCTTGTTTACACACTTTCCCCCAGTGGCAGTATGCACCATTTGGATGGGGTCCTAGCTGGTATTATTTTCTGCTTTGTCCCTAGCATGGAGAATACACAGTGTCTGGCTCAGAGCAGAAGCTCTTTGTTGAAAAACTACAGAAGATGTGTTTTGGATTTGACTTGGGAGTTGGGGTCTGGTTGGTCCAGGACCCAAGGATTCTGCCTTCCAAACACACAGTGAGTTGTTTGCCTTTTGCTCTGTGTTGAGCCAAGAGTCAGCTTGGAGAGGCCATTCCTTGCCCTCCTACATTTTCTCTCATTCCTTGCAACAAAAAGTCCGGGTGTGGCTCAAATTCTCCATTCTTCTAACATCCATGGCAAAGTTTCCCCTCCTCCATCTCCCCACTACCCCCAACTCTGGCACAGACTGGAGGCTGGCCGATGAACGGACACAAAAGACAATGCTTCTGCCAATCCTGCCCGTCGAATCTCTGGGCCAGTTTCCTCTCTGTCTCCTGTTCTGCGGGGGCCTCCTCACAGTAAGTTTGGGAAGAGACGGAGCTGGAAATCAGGGAAGGGAGAGAAGCAGTCACCCCAACAGGAGCACAGCCCTGGGAAAGGTAGCTCGGAGCCCAGGGCACAGGGGTGGTGTCTGAGACATATCTGCAGAGGATCCGTCACGGTGGGCAAAAAAACTCCATTGTGCATCCATCCATCCATCCTTCCAACCAGTGTTTACTGAGTACCCACCACCCCTCCTGTTCTCACCAAACTCACAGTCTATCGGGGGACTCAGAACCCTGAAGAGGTCAGCAAACCACGGATTACAGGTGGCTCTTAGGGCCAGGAAGGAGCAACAAGGTTTGGGATAGGGAACTGTGTGGTCCCTGCTTTGGATCTGAAGGTCAGGATAGGTTAAGTTTAAGGTGATCGGGTTCATCTTGCCTCCCCACCTCCACCCCACCCATTGTTCTGTCCTTCAATGACTTTTCTTTCTTTGCTCATCTCTGATCCACTCTCATATATTCACATCCCGATTTTCTGTTTTCCAAGGTCTCTCTCTGCCGGTGTTTGGTCTTTGTCTTTGGTTCCTATTTATCAAGAAGTTTGAAAACCTAGAAGCTTTCCTTTTCTTTTTCACTGGGCTTATTCCAATGAAATCCCTGGAGTTCCAGGTTCTGGGTCATCCCCCTAAATCACTAGGTCTCACAAACTTGGAAAGTTGGAAGATAACTTAGAAGTAAGCACGCCCAGTCTTTTGATATTCATTTTCTTTCTCTCTCTCCTGCTCCTCCTCCTGTTTCTCATTTTCCATTGCTCCATTTCTTTCTCTTCTCTGGCTCTTTCCTCACCTCCTGGTGTTTCTGTCCCATCTGTCTTGCAAGATGACAAGTGGTTACAAGATAGGAAGGAGAGCCTCCCTCCTAGGGCAGCTCATTTTTTCCAGGCACGTGGACAGATCTCATTTCAATTATCACCTTTTTGATACAGGTCAAGCTGATATGCCACAGTTCTGTGCCTGTCACTTCATCATTCCTGGCTGTTGTCCTATCGTCTTTGTTCTATCGTGGGAGAAGGAGCTAAGCAATTTACTTTTGTTTTTTTCTGCAGAAGGGAGGATGCAGAGATGGGAGGACCCAGCAACATATGGACTATGCTTTTTGGTAAGTGGTACCAAGCTTTGTTAAGTCCTCTCTCCCTTTCTTTCTTGATGCAGAATACTTGAGGAGTAGGAAAATTGCATGTAATGTGTGAATGGTCCTTCTCCCCTGCTTATCAAGGAATCCAGGCTCAGTGGTCAGCTAAGTTAGCAAACCTGGGGGTACTGTGGAAATAGCATGGGCTGGATGTGAACCACAGTGTGGCCATTTATTAGCTATGCAACCTTGGGGAAGTTACTTCCTCCTTCTGAGTCTCATTTTCTCATCTGTCAAATGAAGACAGACTAGTGCTGACTTGTGAGGCTGTGTGTGAGGATGGGATCTAGGAAGGTGTCTAAAGCACCTGGCTGGGTGCGGAATGCACACCCCTCGTTCCAATTAGTAAGCACGTCCTGAACCCCTCACATTTGATTCTGCAAACTGTATAGAGCCTGGGCCATGCCTTTGAGGGTGCAGTGAAGAAGCAGCCAGGATTGTGAAGATCGGGTTAAGGACATGGTCCTTTCTTCGCCCAGGGGCCTGGCTCTGAGCTGGGGGTGCTCAGCCGGGGCCCCCTCCCCAGGAGCTGTCATACCTCAGGAACCGGCCGCTGCGCCAGCATCTGGATCTTCTTCGATCTCGGTCTGGACTCCTTCTGGTTGTCTTGTAGAATCAGTTATCAGCAGCGAGCAGAGGGGGCTTTGGCTTTCTTCTCTGTGGCCCAGGCTGCCGCCTTTCCTCTCCATGAACAGCCTGGCGAGGGGCAGCAGGAAGGTTGCTCCTGGGGCTGCAGGTGATGCTGCCCTGCATGCCCCCTCCATGCCTCTCTGACCTCAGACGCTGCTGTCTTGATGCTAAAGCAGGGCTTCTTTTAGTATCCCCTGCCCTTAGCTGAGAGGTGCGTAGGCATCAGATGGAAATTTAGAAATTGTTCGGGCAGAGGGAATGTGGAGGTCTGTCTTTAGCTTCTGCTTTGCATCCCCTTCCTGTCAAGATGCTCCTGCCAGCGGCCGCATTCCCTCAGGCTTCCTTGCACTTTCTGCGACCCTCCTCTTTGCATTCATGAACTCATGAGTCCACAGACGAAGGCTGGTTGCAGTTTTGGAACAGACCTTCCATCAGCGGTGCCCCTTGCCCGGACTGGTGTTTCTGTGCCTGGAAGGCTTCTATGCTGGAGTGTCAGATGGGGGCGGGGAAGGTACTACCAAGAATGGGGAGCTGTTTGCGGGGGAGGTTCTGGACACCGCTTCAGGTGACTCTGAAAGAAGAATGTGAGTTCTCAGTCCTCGTTTGTGTTTTGCACTCAACCACCGTGGGACACGGTCCCTCCCTCCCCCCTTGCTGTGCTTTCTTCCCTGGGCTGACACGATGCCCTCTCTCTGGGCCCCCTCCCGCCTCACTGGTCTCCACTCAGCCCCTCTGAGCTTCCCGTTGACTTTGGAGGGTCCCCAGCTCCCTTTTAATCCTCCTCGGTGAATCCAGCCAGTCTCACGGCTTTGGAAGCATCTAGAGCTGGCCACCACACCTTGATAGCTCCAACCCAAAGTCCCTCTGAACCCAGGTACACGTGGAACTCACAACATGGATGTCTCGGAATTCCTGTGGCCACAACCGGATGCTGGTTCTCCCGACATAGTTTCTCCCTGCTTCTGGGTCTGAGCCGAGGTCTTCAAGAGCCCTGCTAACACCTCTGGTTCTCCTGACCCACATTCAGCTGGTCAGCAAGTCCTGTTGCCTCTACTCCTAAGCTCTGTCCAGTGCCCTGCTGCTCTGCGTCCCCTGTATCACCGCCACCCTCAGGCTAAGCCCCATCGCCTCTCGCTTGGAGCCCGACCAGGACCTCCTCGCCACTTCCCCTCTCGGCCCCTGCTGGTGGGCTCACAGAAGAAGCCAGATTGGATGGATGTCCGTGCTCTTCCTCCCATTCCTCCAGTCTTTGCCCAAATGTCGCCTCCACAGTGCATCTGCCCTACCCATTCTATGTGAACTGGCGGCACCCCCGTCGCCCCGCTCCCCCATCCCTACCGCCCGCTCTTATTTGCCTCGGGTGCTTAAGTCATTATTATCTTTTTTTAAAGAAAATTTTCTTTTTCTTTTCAATCAAATTGTCTTTTTTATTGAAGTGTAGTTGATTCACAATGTTGTGTTAATTTCTGCTGTACTGCAAAGTGACTCAGTTATCTATATATATACATTCTTTTCCATTATGGTTTGTCATAGCATATCGAATATAGTTCCCTGTGTTATACAGTAGGACCTTGTTGTTTATCTATTCCATATATAAAAGCTTACATCTGCTGATCCCCCCCTCGCACTCCATTCCCCCCCAACCCCCTCCCCGTTGGCAACCAGCAGTCACTTCGCTATGTCCGTGATTCTGTTTTTGTTTCATAAGTAGGTTCATTTGTGTCCAATTTTAGATTCCACATTTACATGACATCATACGATATTTGTCTTTCTCTGTCTGACTTACTTCACTTCGTAAGATCATCTCTAGTTGCATCCATGTTGCTGCAAATGGCATTCACTGCCACTCTCCCTCACCAGGAGCGGCGGGACCTTTGTCTTCCAGTCCCGAGAGCCTGGTGACACATCGCAGACACTCTGTAGTGGATGGAGCTTTGCTGCTTTGGGAGGCTGGCCTCTTCTTACCCACAGGTTGTGGCCAAACACCACTTCTTGAGGGAGCATCCCCAATAGAGCAGGGTCTCCCTCCCCCGACTCACCCAGTGCTCTCTGCCAGGCCTCTCCTTCAGGCCTATTGTGACAACTTGTAAGTTCACATTCACAGGTCTGCTCACTTGTTTGTGGTCTGTCTCCCCAGCTGTGACCCCGTTACAGCGTGTTGGCTTTGTTCTCTGTGGTATTCACAGTCCCTCGCACAGGCCTGCAGAGTGGACTCCTGATACATTTTGGTTGAATAAATGTGAACACACATTTCATGTGTCATCTTATTTGATATGAGGCTCAGAGAGGTTGTGTATTTGGCCTCCAGGCATAGAGCCAGGTGGACGGGCCAAGCTTGAACCTAGGTCTGTCTAACGTGTGTGCGTGTCTGTGTGTGTGTGTGTCTAAAGTGTGTGTGTGTGTCTGTGTGTGTGTCTAACGTGTGTGCGCGTCTGTGTGTGTGTCTAACGTCTGTGCGTGTCTGTCTCTGTGTGTGTCTAAAGTGTGTGCACGTCTGTGTGTGTCTAACGTGTGTGCGTGTCTGTGTGTCTGATGTGTGTGCATGTCTGTGTGTGTGTCTAACGTGTGTGTGTGTCTATGTGTGTCTCCCCAGTGTTGCACTGTGCAGGCAGCTGCATCCCTGTAGGGAGGGCTGTACATCCACGGCTGGCTTCTCTGGTGACCCCGGCCCGGTAAACGCTCCCAGAAGAGACTCCTTCCCTACACTTTGGGTTCTTTCTCAAGAAACCTACTCTGGAGGCCCGGTGCCCAGCTCTGTGAGGTCCCGTGACTACCTGCTGCCCTCTCAGCCCCACCAAACCCATGGCCTCCAAGGGGACAAAGGGCTAGAAGTCCCACCTCTTTGGACACTGAGCACATGGCCTTGGGAGGCTGGGAGCACTGCGGGTCAGAGACAGCCACCTGAGCCTCTTCCAACCACGGGATCCATCCTGTCCAGACCCTGCGGCCCAGGAGGAGCCAGCTGCCCTCGCCCCATGATGCGAGCCTACCGTGGGCACAGCTGAGAGCCCCCAACGGTCCCCGTTCCTTCCCGCCCACAGCAGGTGTCAGGCTCACATCTGCGTCCCACAAGGATCCGAGGCTCTTTTCTACAGGAAGGGAGAGGGTGAGGAGGATGCGCAACAGGGGTTTCAGAAGCAGCAGGAAGGACACTGGCTGCCCTCCCCTCCCTGGCCAAGGGCAGAGAGACTGGGGGAGACGGGCCCCTCACCCCGTGCCCAAGGTCCGGTGTAGAACTCTCACCTCACAGCAGCCCCCAGAGCCGCTTCTCCAGGTGGGCCTGGGCCTGTCCCTGGACTTCAGGGGTGGCCCCCGGGCACCCCGGGCGAGTGGCAGTCACCATGCCACCTGCGGCAGGGTGGCTCCCCAGGGCTCGCAGCAGGACTGGGACGATGACAGGCACTTGGGTTCAGAAATTGTGGCAAATCCAGGGATCTGGTGGCCATTGCCCGAACTTGTGGGTGATGCCTGGCCTAATACATGGCAGCTGAGGGCTTGTCTTTTGTCTCCCTGGGCAGGCAGGTGAGAGTAAAATGGTAAATTAAATGGACTCATTTTAAAAATTATTATCTATGACGCTTTTCCCCCAGTTACAATATGGACGCCCCCCGTATGACCCATTTGACATTGAGCCACTTTCCTCTCCCAAGCTGAGCTGGTTTTGCTTAAATAGTAGTAGATACGCTTTGCTCATCAGTAAACTACAGAGAACCAAGCCCAGGTCCAGGTTTCCATGCTCAGTGGCCGGGAAAGAGTGAGGCAGGGGCTCAGGAGCTGCGAGCACAGCCCGACTTAGTCTTCACTGCTTCCCAGCTTGGCCCACGTGAGCGCACATGCACACACACACACACACACACACACACGTACACACGCACACACGCACGCACACAGAGACTAAATTTGCTTCAGGCAATCCCTAAAGCAGACAGTTCAATGCTGTCGCTTATTCTATCAAATAAATATAGATCTATAAATAGACCTCCCACTTTGCCTTGGAAAGTGACAAGTGTGCAGAAACTATTTCACTCACAAGCCAAACGCTGGCTGGCTTCACAGCGTTAGTGTGGATGTGGCATCTCCTGGATCCCTGGGCGCTCAGGCAGATTCCATGAGGGTTTACAACTGAGTTGGGATTGTTTCTTTACCAGAACTGGCTTTTGGTTTCATCTGGGGGGATAAAATCTTAATCTATGTCATTTTAATTAAACTCTTCCCAGAGTGCTACTGATACCAGCTGGCATCTACTGAGAGAGAGAAAGAGGGGGCGGGGAGAGAGACAAAAAGAAGGAAGGAAAGAGGAAGGGTGGGAGGGAGGGAGGAAGTAGGAGAGAAGAAAGAAAAGAGCCCTGCTTCCCTTTGGCTCCGTTCTGTACTCAGGACAAGCCCACAGACCATGACAAGGGCACACATTTCCGGTTCCTGGTTCTGCTCTGACCATCCCAGACTTGGCATCCACCCAGCTGTGTCCACAGACTAGACAGGTCCGCCTCCACGGCCTTCTGAGCCAATCACAAATTCTGATGGACATGACACGTGGAATCCAGTGTCAACCCAAACCTGCGAGGGCCATTCTGCCCAGAGAGCGAGCACACAGACCCACAAGGAACTGGATCCAGGGGAAGGGCCCCAGCTCATCACCCCCAGCCCCCTGTCAGCCTTGCACTACAGGCTCCTCTCAGGCCCACCTGTCCACACCTGTGCTTGCAGCTGGGTCCCCGGGCCATCTCTGCTCTGAGCTAGTCCGAAGGTGGCACTGAGTATCGCCTGTTTTAAGTCAGTGTTATATCTTAAGGCCAAAAGCGTGCGTCAAGGGAGGCCAGCAGACACACCATGGGTGAACCCTCTGTGCTGTGAACGGCAGGGTCATAGGTCCTCTCACCTGTTGTTCCCACTGTCCCTTGGCACCAAGAGGCTGCCTTGATTTTGTGTGTGTGTGGGTGTGTGGGTGTGACTGATCCTCCACTCGGCCGCACAGCCTGCAGGCCCGTCCTAGAGAGAGGAGGTCCCCCCAGCCTTCTCTTCCCCGGGGGGCTGGATAGAGCTCTCTGTGCCCCCAGCCCCCAACTAGGTCTTGTACACGAGCTCTGAGTCTCAGCGTCCAGCACGGCTAGCTATGCTGGCTCTGCCCAGATCGGCCCCTCGGCTGCCCTCCAGCACTGAGCTGCACTTGAGCCTGACCCCCCAGCTGCTGAGCTGAGCCCCGGGCAGCCTACCCGACCGCATCACCCCAGGCTTCCTCCTCTTTCCTCCATCTGCCTTGATCGTCAGGCCCAGCAGCTTTTGAACCAATGCTTGTTCACTTTAGAACAGCTCGAACCTCCTGGGTGAGAAGAAACACGGGGTCAGAGAGGTGAAATGTCTTGCCCAGGACCCTGGGCTAGTTGGAAGCATAGTCTGGACGGTGCCTACTAGGTCTTTAGACCTTGTGTCTGTGAGTTTCCCCCCTGGACCAGCAAACTTCCACGCCTGTGCCACACGAACCAGTGGGCGCCCCGCAAGTAGAACACAAAGCCAAGCTCGACCCTACAGTCAGACGCCGACCTCCCTACCCTCTGCCCCCCGCGCGGCTGTTCCTGCCAACCCAGGACCACATATCTGACATCTCTGCCCGCATCTCACCAGCCTGCTCTTGCAGGTGGCAATTTGCATGGGGGAGTGTACCCTCTCCCATGAGGTTTTGCCTATGTGAGTCTCTTTTCTGCTCTTGGGAGATGAGCAAGAGATTTTCTTTCTGCCTCTTTAAAAAGAAAGAAAAATAAGACCCCAGTAACTCCCTGCTCCTACGCAGGTCTTAAGGTGTTTCAAAGCCTCCCTGGTCTATTTCTGGCCTATTGTCGTCGGGGTCTGAGAGGAAGGCCTGGTGGCAGTTCTTTGCTTTCAAGGCAGAAAGAGAACATTGTTTCTCTCGGCTTTGATTTAATGGCCAAAAACAGTTATAGGAAACTGTTCAGCAGATGTTTTACAAAACTCAGAAAAAAATTGGGTCTTTGAGAGGGGCTATTTTTAGACTAATGCTTCCTACCATTGGGGGTTTGGTGCTCACAAAAGGAACAGAAAATGGGAGAGAGAGACAGAGAGGTGGAGAGAGCTTTGAACATTTAGACAATCACCTTTTATTTTTTCTTCCATTTTCACCCTGAATTAAATGTACATGGGACTCCATGGAGGATGGAATACGGAGGTGATTCCAGGGAGGAAGGGTGCCCTTTACCGTGTCCTTTCTAAAATGAAGGTTTACTGCGTGCAAGGAAAATCTCTCTGTTTTGTCATTTCCCCACCTCCTTCTTGAGGCAAAACGGAAATGCTTTTTTCCTTGCCCACTTCGCTTCCTTGTGTCCCTTTGCCTGAATTAACCTTTCCTCCCCTATCCCATCCCTGCTTTCCTTTCCCTTCTGCCTCTTTTACCTATTTCACTCTAAGGTCTCATTCACACTCAGGCCAGGCGCTTCCTCCCCCAGGAAGCCTTCCCTGAACTCTCCAGGGTGGATTACAGCGCCTCCTGTGTGATACACTGGCCGTATTTCAAACACTGCGTTTACTGCTTTGCTTTACAATCTATTTATGTATCTAGCTCCTTCCTCAGGCTGTCAGCTCCACGAGGGTTGGGGGCTCTGTCTTAATTACCTTGTTGTCTTCAGTATCTAGCCCTGTTTAGTTCAATACCAAGTAGAGAATAAATGTTTCTTGAGTGGAGGGATTGATGAAGAATAAAGGGAGTGAGCAAGCAAGGGAATTTTATCCAGTTGAAAAGATTTTACTTTACCTACAGAAGCAGAAATGAATCTTTTTTGGTCTTTGCTGTTCAAGTAGAACTAAAATCTGTTACTACTATAATGTAATAAAGTAATTATTATACTTCGAAGTGGTTATTACGATTTCCAGGAAACTGAGGCTTTGGGACAATAAACAAAAGAGCCGATGTGAGAGTGATCAGCTTCAGATATTTAATTAAGACCTTTGGTTTTCTCCACTCTATGGGAGGGAATCATATTTAAGAAAGCTTCAGATGCCTCTGTCCAGGTAGGATACCCGGTGAGGGCACAGAAAAGGAAGGTGGGGAAACTAAAAGCAAACTTTTCCTCCTTTCTGCTTTTTCTGGGGCCACTTCCAGTTGGAACAAGAGGACCAGCATGGCCCCAGGTGAGGAACAAATAACCTTCCACGTTCCCCTTTGTCCTGAGGCCTTTGGCCAGTGTCTCAAAGTCAGGTGAACAGAATGAAGGCCAACGGCTTCTAACTTTCTGAAAAGTCCTGGAGCTCAGCCCAGGAAAAATGAGGTTTTCCCTTGATTTGACCTCGTCATTCATCACGGTCTCCCTCGTTTCTCAAGACCGTATTGAGCACTTTCCAGAGAGCATTTTTAGCTGGTGGAGGTTGAGGCAAGCTCTGCTCTCTGAAAAAGCATCATCATCACCTGTGTGAGGGCCCACGGCCACATCAGTGCACTCTGGGCAAACGCGTTAGAGTTTCCTGGAGGCTGGACCCCGGCAGAGCACCCTTTCGTGTGCCAGGGCCCTAGGTGAATGTTTCCATATCCTTTTTTTTTTTTTTTCTTTTTGTGGTATGTGGGCCTCTCACTGTTGTGGCCTCTCCCGTCGCGGAGCACAGGCTCCGGACGTGCAGGCTCAGTGGCCATGGCTCACGGGCCCAGCCGCTCCGTGGCATGTGGGACCCTCCCAGACCGGGGCACGGACCCGTGTCCCCTGCATCGGCAGGTGGACTCTCAACCACTGCGCCACCAGGGAGGCCCTCCATATCCTTTTATATCCTTAGAGCTATCATTTTTTTGAACACTTAAAATGCACTAGAAAATGATCTCATTTATCTTCTTTATCTAAGACTGTTTTAAAAAGTACATCATATAATTTTTTTCCTTATTAATAAGGAACATTATCTTCTGTGTCTTCAATTATCTTCTATGTCTTCAAGAACTGGTTTCTATTCTTACTCTGTTTTCTGGATGAGGAGACCTGAGTGGCTACAGAGGTTGAGGAAACGTGCCCAGAGTCACCCAGTGGGTGAATGAAATGCTGGGACTGGGCTGACACTATCGATTTCAGTGTCTCAGTGTGTCCTGATCAAGGTCCCTGGGAAGCTCTCTCTCGTGGAACCCTCCCTTTCCAATCTTTGCACGCTCCTTCAGACAATCCCTCTATTTGTAACTCTCCCCAAAGTTCTCTGCCCTCTTCTAGGACAATTTATTGCATTTCTTTATTCTGACTTTTAAATTCTGCAGGCAAAGACAGAGACCTTCCCTGCTAAGGGAAAATAGCTTCAAAGAGGAAGACATGCAGAAAAGTATGAAATGTCAGTGGCTTTGAAAGGCTATTTTCTAGAAACAGGACAAGGGCATATGGGGCAGACCTAGCAAAGTCTATTCCAGTGGAGGTAGCTTTCCCCAGGGCGTTGCCAACCTAGTTTATTCACATCCTACTTATGGGCTATGATTGAGCCACTGGGACAGAGCTTAGGGGATAGTTGTGGAGCTCTTCTGTACCAGTCGGGCCAGGCTTGGTGACACCGTGGTGACAAGGGCCAAACCTCAGTGCTTCAAGCTACACTTCCTACCAGGCTACCGGAGCATCGCAGGTTGGCAGGGAATTTGTGCCATGGCATCTGAATCACTCTGGGCCCCTGGCTGCTCAGCAGCTGTCACCTGACACATGCCCGAGAGAAAAACAGAATGGCTAAAACTCTTCAGGCATTCTCTAGGTTTCTGCCAGAGAGCTCGAATTTCATCACTGAAAGCAAGTCCTAAGGCGACTCCCAATTTCCAGGGTGCAGGGAAGTGAGATTCTACCTCGTGCCCAGATTGGGAAAGAACTGCCGTCTACATTTGGTGAAGAAATTGGATGTACTTAATTTTAGGTTAAGTATTGTTGAACAAAGTCCAAATCCTGTCCTCAGAAGCTTTTTATGGTGTTGGGGAAGTAGGACTTATCAGACATCAAATAGTTAAGGACATTATGAGTGGGTATAAAATAATATATCCTGGCAAGCCATGGGGCATGGGGGATAGTAGGGTTTTAGATACAGTGTTTCAGGCCCCAAAGGAAGCAGAGGAAGAGAATTTGATCCGTAAAAAATGCCCTAGATAATGCGATGTTCAAATAGAAAAAGCAGTTATACAAACTGTGAAGATGAAAGTGTTCTCCCAGATTTAGTATCCCTAACTCTTCCCACTTCTAACTCTGTACAAGCCTCCACTAAAAATTTAGATCATCTTCTTCCTTGTTCCCCTGATAAACATCCATCTCTAAGAACAGATCTGACTTTGTCTTTTATTTTCAGTTCTTATAAAATATCTGGAACCCAGTTGTTGTTTGGATGAGTTAATCCTGCTGAGCCCATCGTGTAACAGGTTTCTTACAAGAAAGAGTGTGAGGACCACCCAACAGAGACTCACCAGCATCGTCAGCTGGGCTCCAAGGAGACTTTCTTGGGGGAAGGGTCTCTGCATTTCTGTCCTTTCCCAAGCAGACCAGCTTGCTCTAACTCAGCTCCACAGCACACCTTCTGTTCCTTGGGCATCTTCTTACCTACACCTCTCACCTGGCTATCCTGGGAAGAAAACACCATCTTCTTCTTCTATTGCTTCTGCAACATCAATTATTCAGAACAAACATTCTTCCCCTGCTCGCATCAGGATCAGCATGGCCAGGGGTCCAAAAACACTGAGATTTTAAAGCTGGGAGGGTCCTAGAGGGACCTACCACCCAGCACTGTTGTTTCCTTTGCAGAAACTGAGGCTTAGAGAGCTTAGGAGACCCTCCCAAAGCTTGCTAGAACTGACTGGGAAATCTGGGCCTGAACCTAGGTCTTATGAATCACCTTTCACTGCTCTTCATACTCTGTATTTACAGATGCGTATTTGTGTTTAGACTTTCAATAAACTTTACATTGATACCTGAGGCCTCATATTTTCCCCGTTTATATCAAGATAATGTTCAAAGCAATGCAGAAATGATTAAAGGAAATCAAAAAGTGTGGTTTACATGCAAGGAAAAGAATAATCCTATGCCCAACACAAACGTGAGATCTCATAGAAACCTGTTCACCTGCATGAATGACACCAGCGCTGCAGGGAGAGGATCTTGAAATCCACCAGATGAAGTGGACCACCACGTCAGGATGGCCTGAGTGGGCAGGTGCTGACTCTCATTAGAGGTTCTCTAGTTCACCCATCATTCAGAGTTTTGATAGAAAACAGGCTAAAAAAAGAAAGAGAGAGGGGAGCAGTGGAAGCCGTGGTGAGGGTCAGGTGAGGACCAAGGGGGGTGGGAAAGGAGGACAGGTACCTCCCAGAAGCGAGGGCTGAGTTAAAGTTACAGGATGGATGACAGCAATGATTCTGCCTCTCACCTCTCTTCTCTGAAAGCACTACTTCTCCAAAACTAAGCCAAGAGCAGAAAGACAGTATCATACTGTGGTCAATAATATGGGTTGAAGAGTCAGACTAACTTGACTTTGAATTCATATTTGCTTGGATGTGACCTCAGGCAAATTATTTAACCTCGTGTAGCCTCATTTTTTTTCTTTCAGCAAAATGGGAATAATAATAATACCATCTCCCAGAGGGGTTGTTAAATGAGATAATGCAGGTCAAATGTTTAGCTCAGGGCTGGACAAGTAGTAAGTAGGCAGTGAGTGTTAGCTGATAAACTTGAGCTCCTCTTCGCTCAGTCTTAATTAATTAAAATTTTGTTGAGTGTTTTTTATTTTATTTATTTATTTATTTATTTTTTTGCGTTATGCTGGCCTCTCACTGTTGTGGCCTCTCCTGTTGCGGAGCACAGGCTTCAGACGCACAGGCTCAGCGGTCATGGCTCACAGGCCTAGTTGCTCTGCGGCATGTGGGATCATCCCGGACCGGGGCACAAACCCGTGTCCCCTGCATCGACAGGCGGACTCTCAACCACTGCGCCACCAGGGAAGCCCTTGTTGAGTGTTTTAAGTGTTGGTCACAATCAAAGGCAAATGAGACAATTAACTTGTCCATAAGGAGCTGTGTGAGTTAGGACCAATTTAGGAAGTTCATGAGCTGATATAATTTTCTTTATTTCTGATCAGGCATGCATCTGATGTGACGTGAGTAGGAATATGCAATACTCCCAAGGTCCTATGAAGGTTGTGAGAGCTGCACCTTCAGCTCCCTGATAGCAGATGAGGTTCCAAGAGCCTTGCATGGGAGTGCAAGCTTGGCTTGAAGAAAGCCTCCACTGCATTGTCATAACGGGTATCATAATTAACCTAGGTGAGACTCTATTTCCTGTTTTTTGAAGCCGTGCTTGCTGTAACCTCGGATAAATAACCCCCTAAGCAGCCATTAGACCAGGAAGCATTTTTAGGGCCTATATCCTGTCCTGGCAGAGAGATGGGATCAGATGAGCTAACGGGTGTTTCCATGGAAAACTGCTTTGACAGCTGCCATGTCAGTAATGGCAGGAGCATCAAAAAGCGAGCTGTCGAGTGTGAGAAAGTTTGACTTTTACTTTCCATCAGCACAGGAAAATGAGGTATCAAGGCATCCAGGTTTATTCTGTTCATGTGGAAATTAAAATTAAAAGGGGAGGTATTAAAACCCACCTGTTCTAGGATGTATAGCCAACTCACGACCAGAGGGGATAAGTAACAAAAAAGTAAATAATACACAATAATAATATAAAAATTAACCCCTTGGGGTTATATTTTAGGTCTGCAGGGAAAACACATAGTCCAACACCCCCATTTTTTTTTTGTTGTTTTTTTTGCGGTACGTGGGCCCCTCACTGTTGTGGCCTCTCCCGTTGCGGAGCACAGGCTCCGGACGTGCAGGCTCAGAGGCCATGGCTCACGGGCCCAGCCGCTCCACGGCATGTGGGATCGTCCCGGACCGGGGCACGAACCCATGTCCCCTGCATCGGCAGGCGGACTCTCAACCACTGCGCCACCAGGGAAGCCCCAACACCTCCATTTTTTTGGTGGCAGGGCTTCAGTGAAGTAGAAGATCTGAGTGGTGCTGAGGCGTCATTGAGTGTTTGTGAAAAAGGAGGTAGTCATCGTGATGAGATCTAGTGCCCCAGCTCTGTGTGGGGAAGACAGGGCTCAAGTCTCCCCTCTAGCAAATGTCCCCCCAGACCTTAACTTCCAGCCAAGTGGCTAGAATTTCTGTTGTCAAGCACTTGTCTGCTGGTCGCATAATGATATCTACTGGTAAAGTGGCCTGGGGCAAAGACCAGGAAACAAGATGGCCAAGGAACAGCAGAGTGCAGTCCTATCTGTGCAAATCGGCTATGACTCGAATCAAATCTGAGCTTTGATGTCATTATTTATTAAATGGAGAAAATATGGGCTTGCCCCCAAAATGTACCTGGAGGACAAATGAATTAAAATTGCAAGCGCTTTGAACCTGGACAGGAATTGACGCACGGATGAAATGATTCGCCTCCCTCTCTTTCAAACCCACGGTCTTGTCTCTTTTGCTTGCCTGGACTGTAGGATGTTCTGGCTGCCTCTTTTTGCTTCATTTGGCTGAAGGGTAACTGGGGAGGGCAGGTTTGACCTCAGAGAGAGTATCCAGCCCACAGATGTGGGTGGTATACGATGGAGCCAGGAGAACGATTGCTCCTATTGGCTCCCCTTCTCTGTTCCCAGCTCCCTCCAGGGGACCATTTTCTCATCTCCTTCCCAGTTTGTGGGGAGTGCATAGACACTGCAGAGAAGTTGCTCCTTTCATAAGCCTGACCACAGGGGATCCAGCTGTGGGGTCACCTTTTCTTACTCTTTCTGGCCTCCTGGGAAGAGAATGGGCATCGGACACATTTTAAAGCCATTTCTATAAAATTGATGCTGCAAGTCAATGGGAAGCCTGCACTCAGCTTTCCAGGCAGGGGTTTGCCAAGGAACAAAGATCTGATTCATACTAACTCATTGACTGCCTTATTTGTAATTTTCCCCTTAATATTATAAATGCAGGCAACCAGGAATGCAGGCTTCCCAGAAGAGGATTTGCACAAATCATTTTTGTTTTCTATTTTCTGTATATTTCCTGTCCACCCCCATCCCCAGCCCAGTGCACCCGTGGAAACGCCATCACTCTCCAGAGGGGAACTGGAGAGCCCTTTGTTTAGAAGAGGAGGGGGAGGAGTTCTGTAGGGCACCTTTACTGTCTTCTCAGAGCCCAGGACAGTAGAATGGCTGTTACCCAGAGTCTGCTGACAAATGCTTAGAATCCAGGTTTTTGAGAAAGGAGGCTGAGGCTGGCTGCAGGTCCCGGTGTGGGGACCTCCCCATCTAACCACGCCCCCGCCAAACAACATGTTTCCAGGTGTGCTCTGAGTTGTGTGGGTGGCTGGCTGCAGGGTGTTCAGTAAGTCAGTAGCTTCCTCAGAAGATCTTCACACAGAAGTTTGATTCTGCCACAGGGAGCTTTGGAGCTGTTGACTTAGAAATCTTACCGAGTCATTTAAACATGGGCACATTCATTTGCATGCCTGAAATTCAGAAGAGCTTGCCTGCTCTTCTCCACAATTCCTGGCGCATATAGTCTGAGAGAAACACTGGCAGTGCTTCCTATAGCTTAGGATTTGCGAGTCTCATCTCCTTGGGACCCTGAATAAAGGAGTAAAATGCTATGGGCAAAGACCCATTGAAGGGTGGGAGCATGGAGGCATAGAAATTTGTTAAAAGATTTTTCTAGGATTACTTTTTCATTTGATTCCAAATTATACAGTCTTTCCAAAGGTCCTCATAGCTTCCTTGAACACCAAATCAGAGAAAAATAAAGGCAAATTTTTATTTTTAGAATTTTCTTGATCAGATTTTTCTCATCCTGACATACCAAATGTCATAGGGGAAATGGTTACAGGCCAGCATCTTCCAGTACTAATGGTCTTCTCTTTTAAAAGGTAGAGTTTTGGTTTTTTTTAAGTATAAAAATAATATATTCATGTGACAATGAAAAGTCCAACTACACAAAATATGTAATAAAATGTGAAAGTCTCATCCCACAGCTAGTCACACTCCCAAGAAGTGACAACTACTCATATTTTTAGTTTTTTGGTAGCTAATTCCATATTATATGTAATACATTTCTGCTATTTCTTGATTTAATCATTTTAAACCATACCAGTTGACCATCAATATAAAACATAAAACATGTAGCTCACTTACACTACACCCAACCCCATCAATTTCCCAACATTTAAATAATTTTTTTAGTTCTTAGTTGTCTTTTAGTTATCATTATAACTTTGAATAATACACCTCAATTTTTAATTTCTTGATTCATCATCTTGGGACAACAACTCTGACCTCATGTCGTATGAAATGAAGAAATTAGCATGCCTGTGTTTCTCTCCACCTTTTCACATACTCTTTACCTCCTAATATCACCAAAGTTATAATATTTGCATTCAATTTTTATCATAATTAAGTCATTCATGCTTGGTCTATAGATTGATTCTAAAAATTGAAAACCCATTTCTATTCAGATGACTATGTATTCATATCAAGGTGGTTCACCACAGGACCAAGTTGTATAATTAGACTTTATAGGATGAGATATAATTCTATGTCACTAAAACTGTGTGCCAATGAAAAAAATTGAAAACTTGAAAAATATTCCAAGTTTTAATATCAAATGAATTCTCTTTCTTATGTTCCATGAATTTGTTAAAATGAGATCACATTCTATTTCTCATAATGACTTTCTTATATAGCTTTTTGTTTTTCCTGGTGTTGCTGATTGATTTTTTTCTTATTAGTTAAAGCAGTTTATGTTTTCACCTTTCATCCAAACTTTTAATAATTATGTTACAAGGGAATCTACCTTCTTTTAAAGACATTCTCTTGTTCTATGATTGCTTTTTATACCTACTGTGTACCATTCTCCTGGATAAGGTCCACTGTTTCTTGGATCTCATTTTCTTCTCTTTTTTTGTTTCTATTTCTATTTTGCTAAAGTACAGTCAGTCCTCCATATTCACAGGTTCTGCACCCTGAGATTCAACCAAGCTCAGATCCAAAATATTTGAGAAAAAATTCCAGAAATTTCCAAAAAGCAAAACTTGAATTTGCCACATGCCAGCAAATATTTACATAGCATTTACATTGTGTTTACAACTATACGCATAGCATTTACATTGTATTAGGTATTGTAAGCAATCTAGAGATGATTTAAAGTATATGCGAGGATGTGCATAATTTATATGCAAATACTGTGCCATTTTAGATAAGGGACTTGAGCATCAGTGGATTTTGGTATCCATGGGGGATCCTGGAACCAATCCCCTGCAGATACTGAAGGGTGACTCTACATCCTATTTCTTCAGAAAGGCTTCATGGGCAGTAAACTTTCACATTCTTTGTATGTCTGAAACTGTTTTTATTTTATTATTATACTTGATTGATAGTTTCGGTATAGAATTTCATGTTCAAAATAATTTTTCTTCAAAAATTTTAAGATATGACTTTAATACTTTTTAGCATCCAGTGATATTAATTTGAAGACTGATGCCAATCTTACTCCCATTCTTTTGTAGATGACTTGCCTCCATCTTTCTAAAAGCTTTTTGTATCTTCTCTTATCCTTGGATGAAACTTTGATTTTAAGATTAGTGACTTTCTTCAGTTCTTATAAATTTCTTCTGATAGTTTCTCCCCTTTATTTTCTCTCCTCTATTTTGGGAAAACTTATGAGGTGAATGTTGCACATCCTGGATTGATATTCTATGTCTCTTAACTTTATTATTTGATATTTCATGTCCCTTTACATTTTTTTGTTCTTTGTTCCAAGAGACTTTGACTTTTTTCAGGCATGTTATTGACTTTTTTATTGGGCAATCCTATTTTAAAAATTTTGACAATTCATTTATTCATTCACTCATTGGTCAGTCACTTGTTTAGTAAATGTTTGTTGAGCCTTTGGTATGTGCCTGACATTCTTCTAGGGGATACAGCAATGAACAAAACCTGCAAAGTATCTTTCCTTTTGATGAGAGAGGAGGTAAACAATAAACAAATGAACAAGTGGATACATCGTATGTCAGATGGAAAGTGCTATGGAAAAAATTAAGGCAAAATAAGGTGGAGAGGGAATACTGAGGATGGAGGTGGATGGTTTTATTTTATAGGATAGCCAGGCTAGACCTCACTGAAGAGTGAACATCTTCATGTGATATGTGTGAAGTAAGGGAGGGAACTTCATGGAACTGCAGCAGGAAGAGCAAGTGCAAAGGCCCTGAGGTAAGAGCTTCCTTGCTCTCTGACCCCTTTCCATAGTAGCCCAAAAAGGCATTTGGAGGGGGGAGATTCATAAATATATCTAAAATTTTAAGATACCCATGTTTTGTTACATTGGAGACTGTCACAGGATTTGCAACAAACTTTCTAGGCTCTAAAATAAATGAAAATGTATGTATATTTTCAACCAAATAAACCTATACTGAGAAGTTCCTAAGGACCAGGCACCAAGTGAGATGCTGGAGATACAAAGATAAATAAGTCATAGTCTTTACCCTGAGTGTAAACAAATAACGAATATGTAAGACAGCAAATGCTTATTGGATTTATGGACAAGGTAATTGGGAATGTGAATACCTGATCCCATAGTAATGCTACTGGTGATACCTGATCTTGTAGTGATGCTACTGGTAAGAGGGTAAAGTCTGGCAGGGGAGATTCAGAGAGGAGAGGAGATGAAGACTGAATAAGATTTTGCTAAGGGAAAGGTAAGGAGAGTATTCCAAATGGCAGTAACCATGTGTAATACCCAGAAACAAATAGAGCATTCCCATCAAGAGATTTTATTCAATGCAGTCTAGTTTCTGTAGGCCTCAGAGCAGCATAAACCTATTAATTTAATTTTTCCCTGAAAAAGAAAGCCTAAGAAAAAAGGAATTAAAAGGTAGCAGGACCAGAGGAGGACTCTTAGCAAACAGTCACTATACATGCTGTCTTCTGATTTTTATTTTTATTTTATCTATTTTTTGGCTGTACCACACAGCTTATGGGATCTTAGTTCCCCTACCAGGGACTGAACCCAGGCTCTTGGTAGTGAAAGCATGGAGTCCTAACCACTGGACTGCCCGGGAACTCCCTGATTTTTAAAATATATACTTGCCAAGTATGTGTGGCCTTGGATTGGGGGAGGCATGTGAGACAGAGAACCTGGAACTGGATTAAATATCAGGAGTTTGTGGTCTAACACTGGTGGCTTTGGTCAGATTACTTTCCCATAGTTACATCTACTTGAGTTTGAAACAATTAATTGTATAACATTTCCAAATATTTGAATGTTGTTCCTCTGCTGTGCCAATGCTCACCTTCCTATAACTTCTATCAACTAGGCCTAGTTTGATGCATTTGAAATGAACTACTTCCTCTTCTACATTACAGCCCTTTACATATTTAAAAATAGCAGTAGAGATCATTGTAATAGTGGAATCACATAGAGCTGGATGGAACCTTAGCTATCATCTGGCCCAGTGGAAGAAACTTCTCTACAGCATCCCTGCTGGCTGGTCCTACGGATCCAGTGCTTTTCCAGGCTCTCATTTCTTTTTTGAATGGCTCCACATGTTCAAAAGCTCTCTAAATGCTCAAAAGCACTTCATCATTTTGATCTGAAATATGCTTCCCTGTAATGTTTATCTACTGATCCAAGTTCTGTGACACTTGTCTATTATGCGGCCATTTCAGTTCCAACAATGAAATATTATAATGTCTGCTGCAGGGAGACAAGGCAGGATTCATCAGAGCTATCATAAACAAACTCTCCAGTCCCTTTCATATGCAAAGCATTTCACTTTCAAAGCATTTTCTGTCTCTATTATCTCATTTTATTTTTCAGCATCTCAATGAGAAAAGACCGTAGGCAACAGCACGGAGAGATGCCTAGTTCCGTGAAGATTACTGCTACGTTTAGTAACACGGACAAGGATGGGAGAAAAATAATCAAGAAGGAAATGTGTCAGAAGGTGCTCAGTGTTCTGATGCCGCCACTCTTTGGAATCCTGCTTGCTGATACGTGGGAATATCAGTGCCTCAAGATAATGCAATGCGCCAGGGCTTCTCCTCACTCTGCTCCTATTTCACACCAGAGTCACAAGTCTCTGGGGTCAATGGCATTCATGATGAAATTAAACATCAGACACTTCTTCATATCTTCTCTATAGATACGCTACAGAAGGCTCTCTGGTGAGATGCTCGTTCTTCTTGAGATACCCAAATTAACAGACTCCAGAAATACGCAGAGATAAAATTCTAATCTGTATTCAATCTCTTGATCTTTGTTGGTCTTGGGCCAGTTACATGAGCAGCTTGGTTAGACCTGAAGGGAAGCGGGTTGTCCTTTCTTTCAGGCAATGGGCATGAGAAATACCTTGAGAATTCAGTTGTGCAGGATCGTACGTGGAATTCAGGAAACCTGGCACACCTTTCTGTGAACTAGTATATCAGACCTCAGGGACTCCTTTAGATTCCCAATCACGGGTGAATCGAGTCTCCTATCCATTTTCATCAGCTACAGTGGAAAAACCTTGTCTCTTCCTAGCTTCCCTTTGATGTGGAACACAAAATCTTTACTGAACCCTTTAAAAGAGGAAGAGATTTATGTTTCTATTTCTGGTGCAAAGAAAATGAATGTGCCTTTTACTTTTTCTCATAGACTCTCTCTGGTTGGAGCCTTCGGGAAAGCAGAGACTTATTTCAAGTTCCGGGAGTCAGTTTCTACACCAGGGGCTCAGAGCTCAGATGAGTCCGGTGGTGGGAACACACATAGAAGTACCTGCCTTGTGTTTGGGGCTCAAAACAGACCTTGTACAGCAGGAGACTGGTGCTGAGTTTGCAGAAGTGGGGAAGAGGCCAACCACCCATCTTCTGATGAGCAGATCAAAGGCATCACATTTCATTGTGTCAGGGGAAAGGAAATGGAAAAATAAAGGGAAAGCAAATCGAAGAATGAAGGGAAAGGGGAAATTCCTCTCATATGGATCGTCCATAGTAAGCAATGAGGAGCAGTTAAACTGTGTGTTGTATGATTTATGTATCAGAAGTCTTCCTCTTAAACTTCCTAGAAATTAAGTATAAGATCTTTAGTTCATGGATGGGAAAACCAATGCCCAGAGACCTTTCCTCCAAACACACAACTAGTTAGTCAGATTAGGAATTGAATCCAGATCTTATGATTCTTTTCATTGCTAGAAGAGTCAGTATAAAATGAAGGCTCAATCTTATGCTAAATTTCTAGACTTTTTAGGAATACATGTGAACATACCAGATAAAATACTGTAAAGGCAACTGTTTATGGCATTAAAAGTAGGTTAAGAAAAAATGGGCTAAAATACTATGTGTAATATGATTATTTTATTTTTTATAAAATAAAAAATACCTATCTATATAGAAAGATTGGAAAGAAATTATCCATGGAAATGTTATTACTGGCTATTTCTGGAAGGGGGGGAGGGTTATAGAGAAATGTAATCTTCTGTTTTTATTTTTTCCATATTTCTCCAATTTTAAACAGTAAACATAGATTACTTTCAGATTAAAAAGGATAATAAGTACCTGGAAAAAGACAGAAGGAAGAATTGTCCTTGGAGTCAAGGTTAAAGTCCTTGAATTTTGATCTTGGAGAATGATTTAAGAGTAAGAGCATACTTTCAATATAAATTATTTACTCTAAACTTCCTTGAATTTTGATCACCGAGAGAGCTGACCTCTACAATCTGAACAAGTACCAGCCCTTCCGTACCTCTGATCCATCAGAGGATTTTGCCCTACTCTGAGCTAGAAGTAACAATGCTTTTTTCACTTTTACTGTTTTTGTTTCTTTTGGCCCTTTTTAGAAGTATCTGTTATCCAAACACCCAACATTTCTAAAAACTCACCTTTGAAATGCCACCAAAATAAGATAAAAAGTGGTGCACTGTATCCTGTTGTGCTCTGGTCAAGGATGAGCCGTGATGTAGGTTGCAAGAGAAAGTCCTTCATTAGGTAATGAGCCAGATTCTCTCCAGTCAGAAGCCTTTCCCTGGGAGCAAGGTCAGCATCTTTGCTCTTCCACATGCTTTCTGGATGGTGCAAAGATTGAGTTCAAGCTTTTGTGATTTCCTTAGCTGGTTCTTTGAAAAAAAAAGTGCTATAAGTAACTCATTTGTATGCTTATTGGGGAGTTAGAATACTGGATTGTACAACCAAAGTATTTCTTTCCATTCTTCATGCTCATCCCATTCCAAATTAACACTGGGATCCTGTTTCTACACACCTCTATGCTGTGAAGAGTTTTCTGTGTCCAATAGCCATTGACAAGAATGAGTGAGATGTTTCAGGGATTTTTTAGATCTGCAACTCTTAGAAAACAAACTAGGAGGGAAATAAAACCCAAAAGTCTAGATTCAGTCCAGCAATCACAAGTCAATTGCTTCCATTTTACTTATTCCTAAAGGAAAACAAGATGAAGGATGTATTGCGGCAACTACTCAAATGGTAAAGGAAAAACACACCAGCTGTAGACTGAATTAACCCAGATAACAGACAAAAAGAAATCTGGTGTGAAGTGGTGACTCATTCTGTCTGTTTATACAGCCTGAGTCTTCTGGTTAATTGTCAGTTCTTCACTTCACTCTGTGCTATGTAAAAGATAAATTATTCTTCTGACATGTTTGTTTTGATTGAAAAAAAGTTCATGTTGAAACAGTGGTGTGATGTGTACTCTAGGGACAGAGTTGGGTTCCAGAAGTTGGTATCATGTTCTGTGACAACAGCAGGAGCAATAGGCAATGGGAGAAAAATTAAAGATCAAAGAACCAAAGTTAAGAAATTATGGGTAAATTGGATAGTATATAGCCAGCATTCAAATATCCATCTATCCATCTGTTCATCCACCCATCCATCCATCCATCTGCTCATTCATCCATCCATATATCCATCTGTTCATCCATCCATCCATACATACACTCATTCATTTATCTCCCCATCCGATACTCATACAGCCTTCACTTTAGATTTCTGGCACAGTGATAAGAGTTGCAGGAACAGTGTGAATGAGGTTGATCCATTTCTTGCTCCCATGATTTTACAATAAACAAAGAAGATGGACATTACACAAATAATTACAATATAAGTTTTTCTACAAATGAAGAAGTGGTACACTATTAAAATATATAATGAGATGACATAGTCCAGTGAGAGAAGGGAGATGGCGGTGGTCAGAGAAAGCCTCTTTGCAGAGGTAGAATTCAGGTCAAAAACAGATGTAGACGAATGTCTGAGACATCTGGATATTCCTAGCTTGTCTCCTTGGTCCCTGAGTTCAGGGATTGTCTTGGTTATGTTGAGGAAAAAGGGAAGTATCCAGGATAAAGATGTTAGCAGCAAACCTGGCATTTGGTTGAAATGGTGTTCCAATTAAAGCTCAAAAACAAACCAATCGGGCTTCCATGGTGGCGCAGTGGTTGAGAGTCCGCCTGCCGATGCAGGGGACACGGGTTCGTGCCCCGATCCCGGAGGATCCCGCATGCCGCGGAGCGGCTGGGCCCGCGAGCCATGGCCGCGGAGCCTGTGTGTCCGGAGCCTGTGCTCCGCAACGGGAGAGGCCACAGCAGTGAGAGGCCCGCGTACAGCAAAAAAAACCCAAAAAAACCCCAAAAAAAACAAACCAATCTACTGCTAATCATTCATGAGCACCAGGCCAAAATAATGAGTACATTAACAACTGATGAATGTGGCTTTCCATAAATTTCTCAATGCCTTTATGGCTGTGGCTGACTGTGGTTACTGGACTTTTGTTCCTAAGCATTTTTGTGTGTGTGTGTGCGGTACGCAGGCCTTTCACTGTTGTGGCCTCTCCCGTTGCGGAGCAAAGGCTCTGGATGCGCAGGCTCAGCGGCCATGGCTCACGGGCCCAGCCCCTCCGCGGCATGTGAGATCTTCCTGGACCGGGGCAGGAACCCGTGTCCCCTGCATCAGCAGGCGGACTCTCACCACTGTGCCACTAGGGAAGCCCCCTAAGCATGTTTTGAAACAGCAAAATCCATGATGATTTTTGTGGTACATGGATTGCTCTTTCCTCTCCCTGGTTTACTGGCAACTGAGCTATCAACTGAATCCCCAGGCATTTGGTGTGAAAAAGAGAGAACTACTCCATCAACTGTTCAATTAATCTGAATTTTGCTCCTTCAGTACTGGTTCCTCTAGCTGCAAACCTAGACTTAGACTCACCCAAGATGCTTAATATGCAGCTGATAAAGGTTCCTACAGAAAGGCTAATCATTTAGCTTCGAAGATTTATGGTGAATTTATCTATTAGCATTCTCTTAACCAAGAGATTAATTTCTCTGATTCTGTATTCTTACCTAAAATGTGATGCAGAAGCCCTAAAGATCCTTCCCAGCTCACGAACTTATGGCTTCTAGAAGTTTTGGTCATGATAGTTCTGTTCAGGGAAGCATATCTCGTCTGAGCAGATACTACTGAGTTAGGCCAGGCATAGGGCATGAGAAGAGAGATGTCTAAGGCACAAAGAGAGTGGGAGGTTGGTGCTGACTTCCTGAACACCTTGGAGAAAGCAGAGTTTGGGCTGCCTTCCAGAAGCCCTTACCGCCTCCCATGAAGGGGGCAGTTTAGGGCCACTTTATCCTGATAGGTCAGGAAATGTATTAAAGGGCTCAGCGTCCCTCCAAGGAAAGTCGTTTGCCTTCAATATTAACCCTTCTCCCCGCTACCCCTATATTACCCTTTTCCCTTCCCTCTCCCCACTGGTAACCACTAGTTTGTTCTCTGTATCTGTGAGTCTACTTCTTTTTTTGCTTTATTCACTAGTTTATTGTATTTTTTAGATTCCACACATGTGATATCAGTGTTTGTCTATTTCTGTCTGACTTAATTCTGAGCTTAATGCCCTCCAGGTTCATCCATGTTGCTAAAATTTCATTCTTTTTATGGCTGAGTAGTATTCCATTGTTAGTATATACCACGGGTTCTTTATCCATTCATCTGTTGATGGACACTTAAGTTGCTTGCATACCTTGGCTATTGTAAATAGTGCTATGAACATTGGGGTGCATGTATCTTTTCAAATTAGTATGTTAGTGTTATGGGATTATATGAAATCATGTGTGTGAAACTTTTGAAAATTGTAAAGCGCTATAGAATTCGAGGAATCTTTCATTCAAAAAAAAAAAAAAAGAAAGAAAGAAATTGGTTTGCCTTCTAAATCAGGACTAGAAAACATGGTTGGAAGCTTCAAAGAGTAACCCTGTTGTAGTCCTGGGAAGGTGGGCCTGACTCCAAGACCGGGCTTGATCTGTAATCAGCACACAGTTTCAAAGGGAAAAATGAATGTGGTCAATGTTACTTGGTGTGACCCACCAAGACCCAGCTGCCGCTGTCCTTCTAGAGACTCAGGAGGATCCCTCTCTCATCAGGCAGGTCCTCATTGCATTACTGGGTGCTGCATCAGTTTCTTTTCTCCTGATCAACACCCCGGCACTCCAGCCAGGAGGAAAAGTAAGCTTCTGGGCTTTCCTCTGAGGATTCATGGCATGTGGGGAAGATGACACTGGGCTGGAAAATAGAAGCCTTGGGTCTAGCCCTGGCCTTGCCGTTGATAACGATGGTTAGTATTTACTGAGTAAAACCTCGCTGAATTCAATACTTAGCACTCACTACCCTGAGGTGTATGTATCACTGTCCTCATTTTACATATGGGGAAAACAAAGACCAGACATTTTAAATGAAATGCCCATGGTAACATAGAAGGGCTGGGATTAAAATTGCAGCAATTTAACCTCAGAGTCTCTGCTATCACACTGTGCTCTCCTGTCATCTTAGACCAATAAAGTCACATATTTAAAAATAAAATGTGCTTCTTTCCTTCACCTGAATCAAACAGAACAGTGTATGAAAATCAGGAAACACAGACATATAACAAGAATAAGACAAAAAAGTCTCCCATGCCACCAGAAATGACTACTTAATACTTAGGTGATTTGTACATTCAGATATCAAAAAAATGATGTCATACTGCAGGATATTTTGACCTGTCAAGCCATAACTCTGTATACTCATCCAGTCCATGTGAATGTGTGTTATGTTAAGGGAGTTTGCTGAGGAGGCACTTTATGTCGTATAGGGATGTCTGCCCTTCCAGGGTCACATTCTAGTTGATGAGATAAGGCAGGAAAGACATGAGAGGGAGAGATGAACACTTCCATAGCACAGTGTGACAACATATGAGCAAGATGATGTCTGCATGAAAAAGTACAGGAAGAGAAGGCTGGGGTGTTGGGGAGACACAGAGGAAAAAACACTTGAGCTGGAACTGATAAAGCATTAAGACTTGGTTGCTGAAATGAATGAGGTCGCTCAGATGGGGCCAACCTAGAAAGCTGACCCCAGTAAATGCACTGCCAAGTGTTTGATAGGAAGTTGCAGGAAAATACATATAATGTGTATTTTATACACGGAAACGATACAGGAAAAAGGTCTAGGGGGCTGCACATCCAATTGTAAACAATAGTTAACTTTTCCATGAAAGATTGGGTGAAAGGGGGCAGGGATAGTGAGTTCCAGTTTTTAATTCAACCTCTTCCGTATTGTTTGAATAAGCTAGGACCACATATTAATTTTGTGATTAAAAACTGAGATTTAAAAATGACTTGGTAGGAGTTCGATTGGCAGAGGTATTTTGACGGAGGAGGGAACGGGGGCAGAGTGACAGATATACAGAGAAAGGAATAGAGTCCAAGAAGGAGGTGACTAGAGATGGCTTTTCAGCGGGCTGTAGTGTATCGTACAACCATCCACTCTGGCTCTTCGTGAATCTGGAATCGAAAGGATGCTTGGAACTTTGTGAATTTATGGAATCTAAAGGATGCTCAGTGGGCCAAAGAGAACGAGTTTGGTGCCGCACGTTCCACAAGCTTTATCTAAGCTACTTTGCAGGATGTCCATCTGGGGTCCTACCCCCAGTTCCAAATGTCAAATACCTCATCAAGAGCTAGGAAACAACAGAAAGCTGGTTCGAGCCCTATTGAAGTGGCCCACCCTGCAGGGGTGCGGGGTGCTGGGAGGACCCTGCCAAGAAGCCCAGCCTCTCCACAGGCTCCCTGGCATGCAGAAGGACCCACACCTGGGGGCCAGATGTGCATGTACCCGTACGTGTGCCACAGCTGATCCGTCTGTGGTGCAAGACAAAGACTTGGCTTCTGATTATGGAAAGGAGATAGATTCATTACAAAGTGCAGGATAAGAAGTTCCATAGATTCGTTACAAAGTGCAGGATAAGAAGTTCCATAGATTCATTACAAAGTGCAGGATAAGAAGTTTCAGAGCTTGAGCGAGAATAGACAAAGGTTTTCTGCTCTTTGCTTTCCTTTCATCTTATAGTCTGCGGCCTCTTCCATATTTGGTGACGACTGCATTTGTAAAGGTATCTGGATTTTACCCCTACTCAGTTTTTGTAATTTGTTTAGGTACTGCTTCCCTGTGTACATGGAGTCTTCTGAAGCATCAGAAGTTTTTTCCAAGGGAGTTGGAAGGAAAGAAGAGATAATATGTGAATGCAATAAAGGGAGATGTTGTTTTGTTTCTCATTACATTGAAAGCCATTGTTCAGTTCAGACTTACCTCTTTTTGTGTGTTGACAGTGGTGTAAAGAATCATTGTATATGATGTGTACAAGCGGTTATATTTAAAATAGATAACCAACAATATAGCATAGCATATAGCATAGGGAATATGCTATATGCTAAGCAGTATAGCATAGGGAACTCTGCTCAATATTCTGTAATAACCTAAATGGGAAAAGAACTTGAAAAAGAATAGATACATGTATATGTAGAACTGAATCGCTTTGCTGTACACGTGAAACCAACACAACATTGTTAATCAACTATGCTCCAATATAACAATTTTTAAAAAAGAATCATTGTAGATCATTGTGAAGGGCATTCCTGCATTTTGGGGGTTGGGGTGGGAGGGAGGGAAGGTTGATGGTGGAAGGGCTGAGCATCCTGGCAAGGCTAAGATTCTGGGAATTCAATTCCACATTTTTCCTCTTAGGAGATACTAACTTGCAATGCAGCTTGCTATGCTGAGAAAAGAAAAAAGATTTCTTCACAGTAAAAAGAGCAAAGAGCTTGGTGGTAATTATTCTACATTCATTCAGGCCCTATTCCAACTGGGTCTAAATAATATTGAAACTACCATTCTTTAGGCTGGGCTATGAAGATACTCTTTCAGGTAAGTCAACAATTCTTTTAAAAAATATTTTATTGACGTATAGTTGATTTACAACGTTGTGTTAATTTCTGCTGTATAGTAAAGTGATTCAGTTATACATAAATATAAAAGTATATATTTTCATCTTCTTTTCCATTCTGGTTTATCCCAGGAGATTGGCTAGAGTTCCCTGTGCTGTGCAGTAGGACCTGGTTGTTTGTCCGATCTATATGTAATGGCTTGCGTCTGCTAACCTCAGGCTCCCAGTCTATCCCCCCTCACCTCCCTCCCGCTTGGCAACCACAAGTCTGCTCTCTATGTCTGTGAGTCTGTTTCTGAATAAACAATTCTTTTAACATAAATCTTTCACATGGGAGCCACAGGTATACATGTCCCTGAGGTCACTGGACTTTAATTGTTTTTCTTGAAGATCTTAAAACTATAGAGTCATCTCAACTGAGGTCCTTCTCCATAGAATGTAATATTGCAGAGCATGGAAAAGAACAACCAATATTGCCTTTCCAGTTTACTGTTTCGATAGTCATCCAATTATACAGTAATTACAACAACCTCGTGTGGTTGGGCTGGTGTTATTAGCTCCTGTTTGATGGATGACAGAGCTGAGGGCTCTGTGAGGTGGAGGGAGAGCTTGTGCTCCTCCTGTGAGTTCAGACCTTTTTCTTTTCTTATTTTTTTAAACAGAGGCCATTTCAGGTCTTGTTGCCACATGGTGGCTTTTTTTTTTTTTTTTTTTTTTTGGCTGCATGGCATTAGGGATCTTAATTTCCCAACCAGGGATGGAACCTGTGCCCCGCTCCCAGCCCTGCACCCTTCGCCCACAGTGGAAGTATGGGGTCTTAACCACTGGACGGCCAGGGAAGTCCCAATACCCTCTTCTTTTGAGGATCATTTACCTTTACCTTTGCCCTGTACCATTCACGTGGAGGAGAAAGTCTTTTCTCTGTGGATGGCCTACTTAACCCTAATGCTATACATATTTCCTTCAGGACAGTATATTTATATTTTTTCTTTGGTAAAATATACATAACTTAAAATTTACCATTTAACCATTTTAAGTGTACAGTTCAGTGGCATTAAGTAACTGTCACCACCACCCAGATCCAGAACTTTTTCATCATCCTGAACTGAAACTCTGTTTCCATTAAACCCTAACTCCCCAATCCCCATTCCCTTCAGAGCCTGGTAACCTCTATTCTATTTTCTGTCTTTATGAATTTGATTATTTTAGATGGCTCATATAAGTGGAATCATACAACATTTGTCCTTTCACATCTGGCTTATTTCATTTTGCACGTTACCCTCCAGGTTCATCCATGTCGTAGCAGGTATCAGAATTTCATTCCTTTTTAAGGCTGAATAATATTCCATTGCTTGTATAGACCACATTTTGTTTATCCATTCCTCTGTTGATGGACATTTGGGTTGTTTCCACATTTTGGCTGTTGTGAATAATCCTGCTATGAACAAATATCTGTTCGAGTCCCTGCTTTTGATTTTTTTTTTTTTTTTTTTGCGGTATGCGGGCCTCTCACTGTTGTGGCCTCTCCCGTTGCGGAGCACAGGCTCCGGATGTGCAGGCCCAGCGGCCGTGGCTCACGGGCCCAGCCGCTCCGCGGCATATGGGATCCTCCCAGACCGGGGCACGAACCCGTATCCCCTGCATCGGCAGGCGGACTCTCAACCACTGCGCCACCAGGGAGGCCCCCCTGCTTTTGATTCTTTTGGGTATACACCTAGAAGTGGATTCTGGATTCCATGGTAATTCTATGTTTAATTTTATAAGGAATCATTTTACTGTTTTCCATAGTGATTACACTATTTTACATTCTCATCAGCAATGAACAAGTGTTCCAATTTCTCCACATAGTCACCAACACTTATTTATTTTATTGCTTTTTTGATACACACCATCCTCATAAGTGTGAAATGGTATTTCATCGTGGTTTTGATTTGCATTTCCCTAATGATTAGTGATGTTGACAAGCTCTTCATGTGCTTATTGGCCATTTGTATATCTTTGGAGAAATATCTAATCAAGTCCTTTGCTCATTTTTTTTTCATCTATTTGAAATCCCAATATTTAATTTTATATTTCTTAATTAAAAATTTTTTTTCCTTTACTCATTTTTTAATGGAGTTATTTGTTGTTGTCAATGAGTTGTAAGAGGTCCTTATATATTCTGTAATCTATTGTAAGGGATTTGAAATTTTTTTCCCATTCCGTGGGTTGCCTTTTCACTTTATTAATAGTGTTCTTTGATGTATAAAAGTTTTAGTCTTGATGAAGTCCAACTTATCTATTATTTCTTTTTTTTGTCTGTGCCGTTGGTGTGATTCCAATAAATCATTGTCAAACCCAATGTCATGAAGTTTCCATCTATGTTTTTTTTTCTTTTATGAATTTTATAGTTTTAGCTCTTATGTTTAGGTCTTTGATTCATTTTGAGTTAATTTTTGTATAGGAGTAAGGGGAGGGTCCCCTTTCATTCTTTTGTGTGTAGATATTCATCTACTGCTATATTTTCGAAGGTACTGTTTAAAACAAAACTTGCTGCTTTCCTGGGCATTCTCTAGGCCATCTCAGCAGGGGTGTGGCTTATTTTACACTCTTTAGATTTCTAGCTATGCTCTCGGCCACCATGATAGGTTGGCCCTAAGGTTCTAAAGGGTTTTTGTCTATGTGAATTCTGTGTAGACAATGCCAGACTCCAGAGCTCTGCAATAATCACACTATACACCCATGTAAGCCAAGAATCCGGGTCTTCTCTACATTGCTTTTTTTTTTTTTAACTCTCTTGCAAACATAGTGAATACAATTATAATTGGTTGTGATTGGTTTAATTGCCCATGGGCTTTTTTTTTTTTTTTTTTTTTTTTGCTGTACGTGGGCCTCTCACTGTTGTGGCCTCTCCCGTTGCGGAGCACAGGCTCCGGACGCGCAGGCTCAGCGGCCATAGCTCACGGGCCCAGCCGCTCTGCGGCATGTGGGATCTTCCCGGACCGGGGCACGAACCTGTGTCCCCTGCATCGGCAGGCAGACTCTCAACCACTGCACCACCAGGGAAGCCCGCCCATAGGCTTTTTAAATGGGGCGGTGTGCTGGAGCTGACCGGGCTGCAGGGGATAGTCTGAAGCTTCCGTAGCACTCTTCACAGGTTCTTTCATAGCATGTATTACACTTGATCGAGATGGTTGATTTCTGTGTCTGCCTTCCCACTCCAGTGTGGACTTGTCATTTCCCCCAGTGCCTGGCACAGACATTTATTAAACAAAACTGAACCAGTAGCACTCTCTCTTCCTTTTCTCTAAGACTTTTAATGTGCAAAGGCAAAAGATGAGCCGTAAAATCTCGTTTTCATGACAACACCATCTTCACTGCGTTGCTACCTTTGTACAATGAAGGATAAGGATGATGGTGCTCTGAAGGACACTTACTATATTTTCACAGTTTTTCAAAGTTGAGCATCTGTGTCTTCATTAGAAAGGGAAAGGAGTCACCCATGGCACATTTTAACTCCCATCCCTTGCTCAAAGTAAATGGAAACTTTTAGGATAAAAGCCTTAAATTACAAAGCCGAATACTGACTTTCCAAAAAAAAATTCTGTAATGAAATAATCCTACGCAGAGAAATGATATTATACTGTAATATTCTTACCACGGTTCTGAACATGTGGATATAAAGTGCTGTATATTTTCACCTAGAACAAGACTTTCACATTGTTTATATTTTCTATAAATGAGGAATATATGAATATTTCTGCCCTTTTATTCCTGCACCATGGACTAGGAATCAGAGTCACTACAACTAATCTATTTTAGAGATCACCCAAAGCCAGACTAAACTTACTTTTCAGAATCCCCAGCTCTCATTTTGAGAGAGTTCATTCTTCCTTAGAATTAAGTTTTTTCCTTAGGAAACATCACACTTCACATCACGTTATTGTTTTTAGAGACAAGCCAGGTTACTAGAGATAAGCCCAGCAGGTGATGGGGTGGTAGACAGTCTGCTCTCTGAGTCTTTCCTGCCCTGAGGCTATAGCCCTCTCCTGACCCCTGACCTAGGTTAAATGAGGGCTCGGAGGCGAAGGTCAAGACATGTGAGTCATGAATATTCAAATATTCAGTAGAGGGTAAATCTAAAGCAATAGCAAAGGCTGAAACAAGAGTTATCCCACTGAGGGAATTCTCTTTTGCTCATCTCCCTCCCGGCTACTTTCGGTGGCTGAGTTACATTTAACAGAAGGGTAATTTCAATGATATAAAGTAAGGTTGTGATCCGGTGTTACCTTCACCAGTAACATGATTTGCTTTTCCATCTAGACCACAGAGCCTGTCCTAGTGGCTGCCTCCATGGAGTCAGGGGCCAGTGGAACACTGCCTTTTTTCCAGCTTTTCTGGGCTTGACCACACCCCCTAATTTAAGGAGGCAGCTCTATTAGAAACATTATGGTCTTTGCATCCTCTTTAGCCTCCGAGCAGAGGATTCCCGCAGGTAGTTGGAAAGAGACCACAGACATTGAGGGAAGCTCACTCAGGACCTATTCTTCACCCAGTTTCTCCGGCAAAGTGGTAAGTGGGGTGTGAGTTTCTGCCTAAAACTTTGCAGTCCATTTTCCTTTTCCTTTTTTTTTTTCATTTGGTGGAATTAACCGGTAAACTGATGGGGACTTTCAGGATACAAGCGGCTTTCTCTTTTCACATTTTTCTGTATTTTCAATTCAATTGTTTAATAACCATTTTCAAAAATACTTCCTAACCTTGTTAGAATAGTCTGAAATCAAGACCTTTTCTCTCTTTTCCCTGTTTTGTAAGAGCAAAAGCATGCACGTTTTAGGCACTCGCCGAGCACTTGTCAGAAACTGAATTTTCTTCACATATTGGAGCACTTCCAAAGAAATAAAGCTGTAGTTAAATGTAGACATTTCTTTCCCTTTTTCTCTTACACTCCTAGTGAGCCATTGTTTTACTTTTTACTTTTTAAAAATGTTTATTTTAACCTCAGTAGCTTAATTCATTGCCCTTATTTTGGGGAAATTGCTACGGGTTTGAATCTTGCAGGTCAAACTAGCCTTTTTGGTGTTTTTCCCTGTTCTGTGACTCACAGTTTTCCAAGGGACTGTACTTTTCCCTTGGGACTGTACCTGAGACAGGGGGATTCTGAAAGTCAAAGAGGGTAATTTTTACCTCCACCACAGAGCTTGAATCCTTGGGCAGCACTATGGACAAGCAGGGGGTGTGGATGGCCGCTCTCCTCTATTGGTTATTTTATATCTGGCAATCTCACTTTGTTGGGGGCTTTCCCTCTACTATTAAAACATCTCTGTTACCCCCTTTTAAAGTTGCATTTCATGTAGGCGAACTATTCAAAAGATGCTGGGTTACCAAGATCAAGGCATTCGATCGCAGGTTTTCCTTATTACCTTTTGGGTAAGATTTTTTTTTTAAATCACAAGGTCATTTTCCCTCCTACTTCATACCATTACTGTGCAACTGAAAAGAGAGATATTTGTTAAACAACAGGAAATCCAGGTTCTAAAACGGTAACTCTGATAGCTCCATTTCATCTGTAAAATGCCTGGCACTCTGACTCTTTCAACAACTGTGGTTCTGGATGGCACCGCCTGCCTTCTTTTTATCTAAAGAGAAACCCCTTTGCTTCTGCAGGCGTGGGCCGGGCAGGGAGGGCGCTGGGTGGCCACTATCACTGTGGAGATTCTTCCTTACCTCTTGTTTCTGAAGGGAGGGGAGGGAGAGCTAATGAGTTAATGTCTGCAAAGTGCTTTGAAGATGAAAAGACCTTTTCATGTGTTCTACATTGTAGTTATTAATATTAATATTTGAAGAAGCATGCTGCTTCTAATTGTAAATCAACATCCTTGCCAACTCAGTAGTGAAAAAACAAACAGTGCAGGCAGCCAGGCAGCCTCTTCCGTCCGGGTTCTGCCGCTGAGGATGTATGTGGGAAGCTGAGGGCCTGACTACAGAGAGGGCATCTTTGCCTTACCGGCTCCTCACACCGAGGTGCTAGTTGGTTAGAGGTGCGAAGAGGTCCAAGAGTGGAGCCTAGGGCAGGGTGGGTAACAGGGTGTAACCCTTCAACATCGGGTCGGCTGTGACCTTGGAGGACGGGTTGACAGCATGGATCTGGGCCAGTTCCCTGCCCCAGATGATAATGGAGTTCAAAGGCGATGAGGGTCAGAACTGGCACCAGCACCGGCTTTGGAGTCAGGAAAGTAGACTGTGCCTGGGTTCTGTTAGAGGTTGGCTTTGGAACT
This sequence comes from Mesoplodon densirostris, assembly GCF_025265405.1. Classification (NCBI taxonomy): domain Eukaryota; kingdom Metazoa; phylum Chordata; class Mammalia; order Artiodactyla; family Ziphiidae; genus Mesoplodon; species Mesoplodon densirostris. The sequence continues at coordinate 120,169,221 of NC_082667.1, read as the reverse complement.
GAGAACAAGTTATTTGACGTGACTGTGCTTTATTTTCTTCATCTGTGAAATGTGAATAATGAAAGAAATGTGAACAATGATTTGGGCTCCACCTATTTCATGAAGATGAGAGAATAGTTGTAAATAGCACAGAGCTTTGAAGAATAAGAATACCACCAATAAGGTTGAGGGTCGGTCTGAAGTAAATTGTAACAAATTGGGTGTGTGGGTGCAGGTCCCCAGGGAGCGTGAGTTGCAGGGCAAACAAATGCTCTGGAAACAAATAGTTGCCACTGCCATTTCCCTTGTTGATTGCCTCAAAGTGTTTGCCTGATTTCTTACTGATAATTCAAGTTCTGCTGTTCCGCATGGTTTTATTGATTGGTGATCAGATCTGTTTTCCACAGCAATGTTCCTTCTCTAATTACGCACTCAAAACTCCCACTTCTGCATCAACCAGCAGAAGGGAGCTGGAGCATCCTTTCCCCCTCCCCCCTTCCCTCCTCTCCCTCCTCCTCCTCCTCTGTCTGTCTCTTTCCTTCTTTATGGGAATTAAAATGTACTTAGTATTTGAGCAAAACAAACGCGGTGAACAGCAAGTTAGTGGCATTTGAGGGGACTCCTGTGAGGTCTTTGAATCCTGGACCATCTTAGGTATGAAGACAACTCATTCTTTTGCCCTTCATCTCCTTTGTCCCTGCTCTACTGAAAATGTAGCTTTAGGGAACTCAAACTTTTTAATCTAGATGATTCTCTGGATGTAATACCTGGTCTTCTCCACTCCACCCAAGGAAGGATACTCATCCCCGAAGTTTACTGAGCACTTGGTATGTTTCAGGGCCCTTGGTGCTTTGCATGGGCTCCTTCTTTAAACTACAGTGAAGTCTGTGAGGTGAGCGGTCTTGTTATCCCCATCTAGCACATGAGGACTCCGAGATTTGGTACCATGAACGACTTGGTTGGCGGTGGGACCTGATTAGAAGCAAAGGCATGTGAGTACAGAGCTGTGGCTGGAGTCATATCTCATAGCAACCTCGGTAGCTTTGAGGCACTTACACAAATTTAGGCTAAAGTTTTCTGCTTAGAGTGATGGTTTGCTTATCTGGGAGAATACTGTGGCTTAGGCCAATTTTCCAAAGGGGAATCTGTGGATTAATGATTCATTGTTAGAAAGACACAGACTCTGAAGAAAGGCTACAAGGTCAGGTTGACGGGATCAGTAAATGTCTCCCTCAATGGGACGGAAATTGATTGAATTTCTCCCTCGTGCCCAGCCTCGTGGGGCGCTGTGACAGACACCGAAGGAGAAATATATGTTTCATTTTAAAAAAGAATCAACATAATTTATTTTAGGAGGCAAGATGTTACCTGGAAAGATTAAAAATAAAAGATAATTGTTAAGTGATGTGATGCAGTCTGTGAATGCTTTGGGAGAGCAGATGGAAAAAAAAAAGTTACCTAGGGCAGTGAGGGAAGGATATTTTTTGATCAGTTTTGCTTCTCAGAGAAGAGGGTAGATTCGATATTCCTGCTGACTACGTGCTGGTGCTGCATCCAGAAAACAGAGGGGACAGTTTGGACAGTACTTACTAGAATGAAGTCAAGCAGCAAACTTTTAGTGAAGATGTCAAGAAAATAGTCTCAATGAGGGAAATGCAATCTGTATTTTCAAGAGATGTGGTAAAGTAGAGACTCCCAGGGTTTTAGTCTTTTGTGCATTTTTAAAATGTGTTAACTTTTCATTTTGAAATAATTTTAGGTGCATAATGAGTTGCAAAACATAGTACAAAGAATTTCCAAAAGGTTTTAAGTCCCTTAAAACTGTGAAAAATATAGTGCCTTTTGGTGCCTCCAGTGATCCTTAATCCAAAAGGTGTCCTCTCGGTAGGGGAAGAGCAGTGATGCCAGTTTCTTGACATAAGAGGTGAAATAACTCAAACCCTGGCTTCTTAGGAAAGGCAGGAAGTCTTGTCAGATGCAGCCATCACCTGGCACGTGGCTTGAGAGGTGGGCACGGGTGCTGAGCTGCACATTCTCCCTGGCTGGGCTTGTGTTGCAGCTAAGATAAAAATCAAACCTCTGCTCAGCGTGTGGCCCGGATTCTTCTTGCCTGTTCCTCGGTGGCCTCTGCCATCCAAACACCTTCTTGTTATAACCACTCATGAATTTAACCAAGTGAGTCCAGACATTGCCTTGCTACTCAAAATGAGCATGTCCGGGCATCCTGTTGGAAGTGCAGACCGTCAGGCTGGCTGCACCTCAGACCTGCTGGGTCAGTCTCTGCCTTGTAACCTGATTCTCAGGTGATTCCTATGCAAATCAGTTTGGGAAGCACCGTTCTAAAGAAAAAGCAGAAACAAAACAAAACAAATTGAAACAAAACCCAACAAACAAAAGCTCTCGCAATATTTTCCGTTGCAGCTTATGACTTCCTTATATTTGTATCTAGTTGCCAAAGTGTTACTCCACAAAAGATTCACATTTCTATCAAAAAGATATCGTTTTAACTCAGGAAGCTGCAATATTTTCCCCATATGTGCTACCCAATCTTTCAATGAGTTTGCTTCTCACTGTAAGAAGAATGCTTACTTCTTGGTTTTAGGCATAACAGTGGTACAAACAGACTGCCATTCAATAGAAATTGTGGTGCTTTTCTCCTGTGAAATTCTTGATTAGGCTACTCAACCTATGATTATGGAAGGGAATCCTTTTTTGGTTATTTAAATGCAAGTCTTTTAGAAAAAGAGGTAAGGGATATAGGCTATCTGGGTTCTGGCTCTAATATCTGAATAAATTATCTCTGCCACTTTGGGCAGTAAAATAATAATGAATAAAAACCACTATTACTATTAATTAGTCAATGCTTACTAATGCCAGGCACTGTGATAAAATAGCAATAATAATAATAATAACCATTATTTATTGACCATTTTATCATGTATAAAGTAATATGCAAGGGTTTTATTTTATATAACCCTCCTCAATAATTCTGAAAGGGTTGGTATCATTATCTCCATTTTACAGCTGAGGAAATTAAGACTTTGTGAGATAAAGAAATTTGCTCATGACCCACACTCAGTAAGGAACTCCCGGTCAATGCATAGTCTGTCACCTGGAGTTCTTTATCATTCTGCTAAACACTTAACCTCTCTGGGCTCAGTTAACACATATATATGGAATCTAAAAAAAAAAAAAAAGAGGTCATGAAGAACCTAGGGGTAAGACGGGAATAAAGACACAGACCTACTAGAACATGGACTTGAGGATATGGGGAGAGGGAAGGGTAAGCTGTGACAAAGTGAGAGAGTGGCATGGACATATATACACTACCAAACGTAAAATAGATAGCTAGTGGGAAGCAGCCACATAGCACAGGGGAGATCAGCTGGGTGCTTTGTGACCACCTAGAGGGGTGGGATAGGGAGGGTGGGAGGGAGGGAGACGCAAGAGGGAAGAGATATGGGAACATATGTATATGTATAACTGATTCACTTTGTTATAAAGCAGAAACTAACACACCATTGTAAAGCAATTATACTCCAATAAAGATGTTAAATAAAAGAAAAAAAGAAAATGGGCAGATTTCATGAGATTTTTCCAATTCCCAAATTCATTGACTTTACAAAATCCCTCTTCATATAAATATGCCAGGAAGCTGTTTAGCAGTATGCTGGGAAATTTGAAACTTACAGTATGGGCAATAGAACAAATGAAACCTCACTGTGAAAAATGACCATCAGACATAGTGCAAGAAGTTGCTCGCTGGATTTGAGAGAGTTCAGGCAGCTGGTGTGCTTTAGTTCAATGTTAAAGGGCATTATTAAAACTCTCCCGGCACCGTTCATTGTTCTCTCAGTAGCTATCTCTATATTTATGGCATCTCTCAGTTTTGTTGAGAGCTTCTTAAGACCCAGAACCATATCTAAATTCTAGATTATATCTGACATAACTCCACACACTGTGAGTTGAAAAGTAATTCTTTAAACTTCTAGGCTCCTTAAGGATTTCTTTGGCAGCCACCATGGGGTAAGAGTTGACATTTAGCTTGCAGGTCTACTCTGGGTTCGACGTGGCCAAGAATCTCATATACCATGACCTCTGCTATAGCCACCCTTGTGAAGCCAAGATGCTTGACATCATTCCTCCAGCTTACTCTTTTTTGTTTCTAGTTTCTTAGGAAGAAAACCATTCCAATGTTTTATACTACAACTTTAATTTTCTTAATGTATTATTGTTAATTTTACTATTAGTATTATTATTACTATTTAAAACTCAAGCAATCATGCTTTTATACCTATACTACAAAAGCCCAAGCTTTTCGTATGGTAATCTGCCCTAAAGGATCTTTCAATTTCATCTCCCATTTTCCCCACAATCTCTTTGCTTATTGGATTATTCCCTGTTCTCTAACCTACTGTTTTCTCGCTTCTGAATCTTTGTGCATACCTCTAGCTACCCATCTTTCACGGCCCATTTCAGTGCCACCTTCTCTGGAAGTTTTCCTTTAGCATCGTTCCGTAAGTCATTTCTTCATCTTTTGTGTATCCATAATACATTACCTACACCAGCGTTTCTCAGACTTGAATGTGCGTATGAACCACGTGGAGTGGAGCCTGAGCTCTGTAGTTCTACCAGCTCACAAGTGCTGTCCATGCTGCTGGTCTGCGAGGACCCCACTATTGAGTAGCAAGGGCATCATTTTTCTCATCTCATCAACTAGGAAAATAACTAAATAAAGAAGAAAAGGGAGTTATTCTCACTTTTGGAATTACCATAGCACCTAATACAGGGCTGTGCAGCTGTTCAATACCAGCTAGCTAGATAAAAATCCCAATTTTTTATTTAGTTATTTATGGAGTGCCTACTATGTGCATTGCCCTGGAGTACGTCTGAAGGACAGTGGTGGTTATTTGCTGCATTTCATGGTTCGATAGAGGATTTGAGGAATAGCATTTGAAGACAGGGTTGTGGCAACTTCTACTGTCAAACAGCTGACTGAATGTTACCTTTAGTTTTCCAAAAGATGTTCCCACACTAGAAAGAACAGAGCATTAGTTTCTGAAACGTTTCAGAGACTAGGATTGACATTGTGCTCATAAAATTCCTGGACAGGTTTTAATGTATTCCCTTGATGTTTATGACAGACAGCACCATTCTGCCCAGTGTTGACAGTGCCATTCCAGCATAGTGATGAAGGGGGATTTGTTTCCAGGAGGAGGAAACATAAAATAGTCTACGAGGCACTCTTATCCCCTGATTGTTATGGTTCAGCAGTTTAAAACCATCTTATATTCTTTGTCTCTTTCAGGAGATATTAGTGAGTGACTCGTAATATTACAATAACAGGAGTCCATTTTTAGTATTCTAAGAAAGGTTAGTTGAGCTATGTCAATTCATACAGAACTGAAAGCATTATGCTTAATTAGGAGATGAGAGTTTTCAGAGAAATAGATGGATATGAGTCATTTTCAAGCCTCTATTCAAGTAAGAGTTGGGGGATTGTTAGCAGTAAAGGTGGGGAGAAACAAGACTGACACATTCACCAATCTGTGAGTTGATGCCTCATGAACTTAGTGAAAGAGTTGGTGAATTGAGTTTAAAACCCAGAAGCCAATAGCACATGGATCAGAACATGGCCTCTATGGGAGGGTGCCGGCTCCTTGAAATAAGAAGGAATGTTTATTACGGTCATGTTGGAATACTCAGTCAAGAAAATGAGGTTCTTACAGAGTTGGGAATGAGAGAGAGAAACCATCTTCAATTCTGTTTACCAATTTGTTTTCTACTTGTGGTAACCACAGAGTTTCCTTGGGGGAGTGAGGATTGTTCAGCTATCTAAAGCTGCTTACATTTGAGTTCTTGGAGAATAGGACTTGGTGGCTTTTGTTACACTGCTAGATCAAGGGAGGGATCTAAAATGATTTGAAAAATACAAATGGACTACTCAAGAGAATTAGAAAGAAGATAATGGAAGACCATAGACTCATCAATGGGGTATGTCTGTTAGTTTAGAGAAAAATATGATCGTGCTTGCAGGTAACATTAAAGAAATCTAACCTTGGGGTTGCATACGGACACATGTCATCACAGGTGATGTTCCTTTTTTTGTGTCCCAGAGATATCTTCACTCTCTTGGATAAACTCAAGCACTGAGACATAACTCTTCATATACTAACTATTCACGTACAGGTCTTTCCTTCATTTAGTCAACAGGAGTATTGCACGTCTATGATGTGCCAGCTAAAGAGACACAGTCCCTACTCTCTAGCAACTCATGATGCAGGAGCAGAAACTGAGATGCAGGAAGTACTCTGAACTTTGGTCGGTACCTTGTGAAAGTGAATCCCATGCTGGAGGACCGAGAATGTCTACCTAACTGACAAGAAGTTTTAGGGAAAGCTCCCTGAAAGATGTAACACTCAGTCTGAGTCTTTAAAAACAGATTTACATGTCATTTGGAAAGTAGAAATTCAAACCCTTTCCACTGCCCATGAAAGATGTTGCCTCGGTGGCATGGGTGACACCGTTGTCTTTAGTTTGGCCAAGGTGCTGTCATTCAGGGAAAGTGTCCTTTGAATGGCTAGTCCTATTGGAAACCAAATTCTTTTTCTCCTGCATTCCAGTCCAACTAGAAAAGAGGAAAAAAATGCATCGTTTATATTTTCTGTGACAGCTTTATTGCACTTTTGTATTCCCTGTGTGCAGGCTTCATATGTTATAGCCATAATTCTTGACCTATAGGCTAACACAAAGATGAGAGGGCAAGGTCAAATTTAAATCATAATGGGTTTGTTGGTGGCACTATAATTCTGGCTTCTCTTTTATGGAAGGAAGCTTGTCAATATGTATTCAAATATAGAATGTATACTGTACACATTCTTTGTCCCCAAAATACCACTTTTGTCATTTAATGGGAATAGGAAATATTTTAGGAACTTTTATAATGACAAGGAATTGGGAACAAATAAATTTTACGGTAATAAGAGGCTCATTAAGAAAAGTATGATGCACACATACAATAGAATCCTCGACAGCTGTATACTTTGGGATGTATGACTATATTTATTGACATAGAAAACTATCCATAACATAATGTCAAATGTCAGTGAACAAAGCAGATTGCAAAACAGCATGTAGAGAATAATATCATGAAGGTAAAATTCTGATCGTGTATATTTGTATGGACACATTAAAAAATACCCAGCAGAATGTTGAATAAAGTATTAGTACAATTATCTCCAGATGGTAGAATTTCAGGTGATTTTGACATTCATGGTAGACTTTTCTGTATTTTTCTTGTAATTTTTTTCAATAAATATATATATTTTGGCAAAAATTATTTTCAAAAGAAAAAATTTTGAAGTGTGGTTTATGGGGTTATTTACCTAAAGGCATAGTCTTTCTTTGAAAAGCGTATAACCCCAACGAAAAACCCGTAAGTGATGTCACAGCGATCCCCTAGACATGCAGCCAAGCAGGGGCAGAGTTGATAGGAACTGGATTCAGCTTCCACTAAGCCTGGCCTCTGGGATTCCCTGGTCTTCTGCTGCCTTGGCCTGAAACACCCCTCCAAGTCCCCCTCCTCCCTTCCTTCTGTGTGTCACCCTCCCTGCCCCTGGAGAGACCTGGATGGAAGGAAGTGTCAGCCTGTAGATCCTGGCCTGGGTCCTGGGCTTGTTCGGGGCAGGAGTCTTCAGGGGTGGTCACATGTTTTAGGAAGAATCGAGATCTCCCCAGAGTCCCAAAGGCTTTACCGGATGTGAGATGCCCACGGAAACCAAACTGCTACCTGTTTTTCCCTCTACACGGTTGGCCCATTTTTATCCTGAAACTCCAGGGTGGTAAGGATAGACAGGAGAGGTGGCTGGTGGGCTAGTGTCAGTCTCAGCTTGGCCGAGTCTTTCCCCCACCCCCGTAAAAAAAGGGGCTTAAGTGAGTTCAGGTGTTTGTAAAAGTTTTGTAACTTACACTCTCATATTCAACAGTTATTTGAGTGCCAGCTGCCTATCAACACTGGCCTAGGATCTCGGGATTCGGAGTGAAGAAATACACTAAACTTTGTCCTCAACGGACTTAAATTCTAGTGGGGTACGAGTCGGGGACACAAGAAAGAAGCAGCTGAGTGTCAGACCAGGAGCAGGAAGCTGCTGTTTACACGGGGTGGTTGAAAGGCTTCTGGATGAGGCGACCTCGAATGGCTAGTGAATAAAGGGAAAGAGTTCTCACTTAGAAAGCGATCACGAAACAAACCTATTATTTCCCGTGAATCTCCATCCAGATCTGCCGTCTATAAAGAGTCTCTGATTGAAGAATCGAATACATTTACTTCTGATCTATCTTTTACATGTTCAGTCTTGCGAGACCAATTTATTTGTTCATTCATTCATTCACTAATTAAAAAAAAAAGAATTCTATGATACCCCTCAGTCTGTCTTACATTCTGGAGATACAAAGATGAAAAAGGCATAGTGTCTGCCTTCAGGTAGCTCTGAGTTTAGTGGGAGAGGCGGGTAGAAACAGGCGTTTATAAAACAGTATGTTGTGCGCAGTGAGGGAAACCCACGTGGGGAACACAGAGAAGGGACAGCAGCCCAGGCTGGGATGAACAGCAGTTCAGGAAGGATTCCTGGTGGCTAAAACTTCTGAGATGAATCTAGAAGCTTCAGGGGAAGGGGTTAGTTAGTCCTGAGGAGCAGGCGGGTAGCAGGGCGTTTCTAACAGAGGTGATCCGGGGAGAAGGGCAGGGACGTGAGAAATGGCACCAGGTGCCTTAGAAAACAGCAGAGTCCTAGTTAGAGGAATGGAGACATCAGTGCGGTGGTGAGGAATGGAGCTACAGTGGGTCCTGGAGGCCAGGGAGGACCACAGCTGGGAGCCCAGCTGCCTCTTAAGCACAAACTCACTGAGGACTTTACTCTGCTGCTGCAGCACTGCTGGTCCCATTCAAGGAAATGAACACAGTTCTTCATGGCTCTCTGTTACCAAGACTTTGAAAACCATTTCTGCATTCAGACAAGCCTCCGGATGCCTCTAGGCTGGGGAGAAAATCTGAACTCACACAGTTGTTTTGTGTTTAGGCATAAATGTTTATAATGCCAAGACAAAAAAGTCTGTCCAGCCGATGTCCAAATAGCTGTCATGTGGGAGGGAATTCTCCTTGGCCAACACGTCAAAAAAACTATTTTTTTTTACCCAAACAGTTTTTCTGAAAGGGTTTACATCTACAGCAGCTGGTCTGTGTCACCATCTACAAGTGAAAACAGGGTGGGTTCTTTTTTTCTTTCTCCAGAAAATAATGAAGTGGTCATCCATTTCTGTCCCAGAGTTATTTCCTGAGATGAGAGCCCTTGAGTGCCCTGGCAACTCCCTCTTTCCAGCTTCCTCCATGGGCAAAGGACTTTTCCCCGAGGGGAGCGTCAGTCACAGCGCATGAAGCTTCGAGAATTCAGCCCAGCTCAGGATGGACCATATGTGGGCCCACAGGGTTCCTCACTTACTCTGTCCATCAGAAAGAGAAAACACATTTCCACTAAACCATTTTCCAGCTCCGAGGAGAGTTGTTAGGAGGACAGGTGTTGCCCTTGGTGCCTTTGAGCTGGGCTTCAGGACAAGGCTGCTGATTCCAAAAGTGCTTTTTTTTTTTTTTTTTTTTAACAAAGGCATAAGTCTAACAGGAATTCAGAAGGGTAAAGATCTTCTGCTGCTCGTGGGAGTCTAGGGAGGATCCATAGGGCCATATGGTCACACCTCGCACTGTGCAGTCTTCCATGGTTTCCTGTTCCCCAGCCTTCGGCAAAACGGACTGCTTATTTTTTTCCATATTGCTGGTAAGCTCATCACCTTGTATTTTAGTTCTATGGGAGTCCATCTTCCCCACTGCCTGCAGATGGAGATCTGTCTTTCTCAGCTTTGTCCCGGGTCTGATAGAATGTAAGGTCCAAGAGGTCCGGGGTCTTTGTTTACCTGTGTATCTCCAGCACCCAGAACAGTGCCTGGCACATAGCAGGCACAGGGTAATTATTTAGTGAATGATTAACAAGTTCCTGGCAGAGAAAGCCTTTGACGTGCCTGTTGAATAAATAATTGGGGTCTGTGATGGCTCAGGGGACCCGGGGGTGCTTTTTTGGAGGAAATTGGAGGGCTGGATGGGTTGCACAAAGAAGCACTGCCACATCTGGACATTTCCCAAAGGTTTACGTTGCCCTGTGGGTCCCTGGAGGGATGAGCAACTTTTCCCTAAGGAATCAGATCTTGGTTATGCCATTCTCAGTATGACACAATCTATGTTGTCAACTTTTAAGTCTCATCTCTGAGTAGATCCAAAACTGTGAAGTGCAGGTGGACGGGTAAATGATGACTCATTAGGACTTTAAAATTTGAATTTAAGACGAAAAGCAGCAACGCTTCTGTACAATATATGGGCGGTGTCCACACTGACCTGTGGTAGGCTTCTTCTTACTCCAGGCCCTCTACCCAGCACAGGGTCTGATACTTGGTAGCTGCTTACTATTTTTAGAAAGAAGCACTGAAGAGGGGACCACAGCTCCAGATGGGAACAGTGTCCTTGGACTAGAGACTTTAATCTTTTTCTACTCTTCCGCTTTGCCACCTGGGAATTCTTCCTAAGGGCCATTTTTGGCAATCAAGTCCCTGAAAAACTAGAAAACAACATCTTGATGAACATAGGTACCCTTAGCTATTTTACTTTTTAAAAACTAATATTAATTTGACTGCTTCTACTTTGGGGAGAAAAGACATCATAAAAAGGTGCCGTTTTAGTTAAAAACAATAAACACAGCTCTGGGATAATTTACGTCTTCAGAAGGTTTTTAATTTACTTCTCAACTGTATGATATTAGTTGCTCTGTGATGGTAGCCCTTAGTCAGTATAACTTTGTAGTGCAGAACTTCAATTACGTTATTTATGTATTTTTGAAGTCTAGATTTTTTTTTTCTCCCTGGCCACGCCACGTAGCATGTGGGATCTTAGTTCCCCAACCAGGGATCAAACCTGTGCCCACTGCAGTGGAAGCATGGAGTCTCAACCACTGAACTGCCAGGGAAGTCCCTTAACTATGTTATTTAAATACATTTCATAAGAAAGAAGATATATATGCTCATTGGCTGTCAAGCTGTATCAAGATGGTGAACAAAGCTGTAAATTGAACATAAGACATATCGTATTCTTTATATTTCTTGAAATGGGGTCAGTGGCTTTAATTTTTCCCAAGAATAAAGGAAAAGGACAGACAAATACAGAGTGGAAAGTAGCTAAGTGGAAACTCAAATGCACTCCCTAACAATAGGAATTTGGCCTCTGAATGACATACCTAGGAATTTAATCTTCTAAATCATTCAAGAAAGACATTTTTTTAGTGTGTAATATTGAACTTATGAAAGTGTGTGAACTAGTGTACTTTAGAGAGCGTGTGGATCAACAGAAATGTTTGTATAGAAACGATTTTCCTGATGACCCACAGCTAACTGGAAAGTCCCTTCAGCTAGAACATTCCTCAAACGTGATGGTCATTCAGACTTTGAATGGAGATAGTAGCTCTCAACAAGACATTTAATTAGCCCTTCCCCTTTGTTCAAGATGGATAATGTTCACTCCCCTTTTCGGGTCTTCTCTCTGTTTATCTGTCTCAGGGTCCTGGTTGACATGCCTCCTTGATGGAGGTTTTCCATCCCTCTTTTCTCCAATCCTTTCTCTATTCCATCCTTCATCAGTTGATAAATGCCACACTTCGTATGGAGGGCCAGACCTGGTTGGGGGTGGAGGGAGGGAGATATAGGAATGGAAATGTTTCTGAAAAAGACACACAAGACCCATTCCTGACCAGAAACCCTCTAAAGGGTCTTTTTATGGACTCTGACTGCTTACTGTCTGCAGCAGGCATCACCATCCAGGCTACCTGGCAGTCAGGGGACTGGCTCTGTCTGGGGTCTGCCTTACTCTCTGTTGGCCACTTTGTTTTTCTACGTTTTAATTTCTTTCTCCGTAACACAAAGAAGTGAATGCCATGGTTCCTAAGGAGACCTGCTCCAAGCCCCCTCCTTTGGTTGCTGGTCCAAGCATGTTCCGCACCCAGTGGCTCAGTGAATGCTTTTTCCCACACAGGTGCTGACGGCGTGATGAGCTACTTTGTGGAGTCTGCAGTGAGTGGCCCTGCCCCCTACTCAGCAGTGCGACCTGCAGCAGTGGTAAGTGGGACCCCTTCCCTGCCCTCCCGTTGCCCACCGTGCCCTCCCCTCTCCTCCCTCCATTCCTGCTTTCTGATCTCTCCTAGACAGAAGCAGCTGGGGACCCAACTCCACAGTTGGAATGAGCTTTGAGTTTTTTGGAGGGGCTACATGGTGAGATTATCTGTCTTTTTATCACCGTCTAAAGTAAAACATCCAAGACTGATAGATTTACTGAGAAAGATTTTTGTGTTGCAGAGAATATGACTCAAACATGAGTAACGGTTAAAGCCAGGTGATTTTTCACAGCTCAGTTCAGTTGGTGAAGATTTTTCACACATTGATGTACCTTAGACCTATTCTTAGCATAATGGAACTTATTTTTCTCCTCATACATAAAAGCTAAAATATACAAGCTTTCTAATCACAGAATTTGAAACTGGAAATAAAATACGACAACAAATTAGTAGGAAAAATTCCTGAGTCCTAGAATAAGAGGGGTAAAAGGAACTTTAAAATTGGACTAAAGGGGGCCTCCCCCCTGGTGGCGCAAGTGGTTGAGAGTCCGCCTGCCGATGCAGGGGATACGGGTTCGTGCCCCGGTCTGGGAGGATCCCATATGCCGCGGAGCGGCTGGGCCCGTGAGCCATGGCCGCTGAGCCTGCGCGTCCGGAGCCTGCGCGTCTGGAGCCTGTGCTCCGCAACGGGGGAGGCCACAACAGTGAGAGGCCCGCATACCGCAAAAAAAAAAATAAAAATAAAAATAAAAAATAAAATTGGACTAAAGGTTTTTTGCTCTTAGGGAAGAAGGCTTTCACCCAAGCTATGTGCTGATCCGTTGAAATATTCAGCTAAATTTCTTATAAATTTACTGTGTGAGAGATCCCATAATGCTGCCATTCATCGATTCCAATGTTAAGTGAACTTTTAATATTAACATTGAATCATTAACTATTGATTCTAAATTCTGTGTGTTTTTGTATAAAGATAGCCATCATAAATGTTGAACTTTCTTTACTTAATCTGGATATGGACAGATAAGTTTACTGTTAACTCTTCCAAATACGTTTATGGGTCTATATAGACGCCAGTCAACCAGAGCTCTTTTTTAACTGCAGGTTTTGTCCAGTCTGAGCTTCTGCAGAATTTTTAACTGGTATCCTTCAGTTTGCCATGACCTCTCACTGTAATTGTATATCAAAAGATCTGATGTGTTTGAAAATTATTTTCTGTAGTATTGAAAAAATAATTACTTAAAAGGTATTTTATGTTCAAGGAATGATTAACACATCTTTCTTCACTGGCTGTTCTGTAATACATATTTCTTCTTTTTTAAGTGGCTTCTGTTTTCATATAAACGCCATTCACTATTAAAAAATTAGAATCAGGAAAACGTTTAGAGTACAATTTACTTCAGAAATATGTGTAAAACACACACACACACAAGTCCAGACCAAAAGTTATTCCATTCTGCTTAGAAATTGCCAAGAGGCTTGCTAAGGTCCATTGCCAGGGAAAGGCTCCTTCTGCTTCTCACACAAAGGTTATCATCTAAGGTCAGCACAAATGACACTAAAGTTTTCTTAAAGGTGATTTTGTAGAGACTTGTTAAAGTAAACAAGGATATTGTGATTTCAGGGCAAAATGTGTCATTGACTTGGAAAGGTAGATTTAAAAGCCAACCTATGCATATACCCTGAGAAAACCATAATTCAAAAAGAGTCATGTACCACAATGTTCATTGCAGCTCTATTTACACTAGCCAGGACATGGAAGCAACCTAACTGTCCATCGACAGATGAATGGATAAAGAAGATGTGGCACATATATACCATGAAATATTACTCAGCCATGAAAAGAAACGAAATTGAGTTATCTGTAGTGATGTGGATGGACCTAGAGTCTGTCCTACAGAGTGAAGTCAGTCAGAAAGAGAAAAACAAATACTGTATGCTAACACATATATATGGAATCTAAAAACAATGATTCTGATGAACCTAGGGGCAGGACAGGAATTAAAAAAAAAAGCCAGCCTAATTCTTTTTGCACATATTGTAATCCAATTAAACAAGTTTAATAACCTGTCAGAAAAAGTGATGCCATGCGAATTTGCATTTATTTTATTTTAGGCACTGAAATAAATTTTATTACAAGTATACACATTGCAGGTATAATATAAGTTATCCTAGACAGGGCATCTGGAAATTGTATGAGATTTAGAATAAAACCAAGAACAACTCTTAAGTGTGTATTTTCAACTGAAGACCCCAACCCTGGCTGAATACCCTGGATATTTTTAAGGCCTTTTGAATGGTTTCCACTGGTTTCACAACAAAGAACCCATTTATCCCCAAACCCAGCAGCCATACCTGAAAAATGTCATCAGCACGTGGGATCCTTTTCACTCCCATATTTCAGAGTTGCTTGGGTAATAGCAGAATGTTACATGGGAGAACTGCTATGTTATTGTTCTAGCACTTTTGCTCATAACTTCTCTCTGGGCCTCAGTTTCTCCATCACTGGAACTGGTTAGGCAAACTTTCAGAGCCATAGAACATGCAGAAAAGTCCTCTAACTTCTTCACTGATGTCCTTTTTAATTAAAAAAAAAGGTAAATAAAATGGATGAGGGCCTCCCTGGTGGCGCAGTGGTTAAGAGTCCGCCTGCCGATGCAGGGGATACGGGTTCGTGCCCCGGTCTGGGAGGATCCCATATGCCGCGGAGCGGCTGGGCCCATGAGCCATGGCCGCTGGGCCTGCGCATCCGGAGCCTGTGCTCCGCAACGGGAGAGGCCACAACAGTGAGAGGCCCGCATACCGCAAAAAAAAAAAAAAAATGGATGAGTACAAGCTCAAGTTCAATGAGCCAGCTCCTACAGACAACCTCCATCCAACTTTAGGCTGGGCTGTAATAACAGTCAAAGAATTTGTACATTGTCTACAGAATGTAACCTTGGGACATTGGCATATGAGAGAAACTAGCAAACCTCACACTCTCAATCCCAATCTAAGATTTCGCGGAGGAGTGAGTACAGCGTCATTGACTTTCCCAGACAAGAACTTTAACATCCCAGGCACCTGAGTCTTCTCAGTTCTGTTGGAGCCTCATTGTCTGGAGCTCAACCAGTGGTGCTTAATCTGATCATTCAGGTCCTCCTGCCCGGCGCCTTGGTCTCTGTGTTAGTTAGCCTGGGCCACCAAGAAGAGAAACTGTCCCAGGCATGGGAAGTTTGAGGGTGAAAGGAAAACCATAAGGACAGTGGGTTTTTAATCTGGGGGTGATTTTTTTAAACATCTTTATTGGAGTATAATTGCTTTACAATCTGCGGGTGATTTTGTCCCCAGGGGATATTTGGTGATATTTTTGGTTGTCAAAACTTGACAGGCACAGGTGCTCCTGGCATCCAGAGGGTAGAGGCCAGGGATGCAGCTAAGCATCCTGCACTGCACAGTCCAGTTCCCCATGACAAAGAATTGTCCAGCCTCAAATGTCAGTAGTGCCGAGGTTGAGAAGCCCTGCCCTAGAATACACACAAGATCAGGTTTGAAGGTGGGGTGGTACTGTGTGTATTTACTTGTAATTATTGTGTTAGAAAGGGAAATCTTAAAAAAGAAAAAAAAAGTGAGACTATATCCATGTTATGAGGGGTTCTGCTAAGCAGGCTGCTTAAGTTGTCCAAGAAACAATCTTCTAAACTAGGACACAAGTATTTTCCAGGCTCTGAAGACTGCTAAATCTCAGATTCCTTATTAGTGTGTTAGGGGTAGCATTAGTGTGATTTGATCATTTGCCGTACCAGGGGAAGCCTTAAAATAATCACAGCAACAGTTGTAAAATTCATCCCATACTTCGGGTACTGGCCATTGTACACAGAACTGACGTTATCTGCCTTGGGACCCCTTCGTCAAAGGCAGGACACAAGTTCTCTCCCTTGTAAGGTCAGCCTCTCAGGAGACCTTCATGAAAGAAGTGATATCACAGCTGGGGTGGTAGGGAAATGACACTTCTGGAAGTTGTCTGGCCATTGTGTTGGAGGGGGTGACGTTTTCAGGTACTTATATGGGTTGTGTGTCAGGGACCCTTTCATCCAAGGGGAGGAAGCGCTCCTTCCTGTTATGCTGGCTCAGCGAGCCCGCCGTGAGCCCTGGAAGTCCCTCGAAGCCCTGGTCCTCTCCTGCGTCATCCTCCCCTTCATGCTGCTGAGTCCACAGAGCTGGGGGCGGGCAGGCATAGGAGGATGGGCTGCCCCTAATTTTGACCAAACACGTCCTTGTCCTTGGCTACCTCCCCAGCAAGGAGGATGCGGAGGAGGTCCTTGAGGATCGATGGCCCCTGAGCCATGTGAGCTTAGGAAGCACCTTGAACTGTACAGAGGAAAGGAATAGACGACTGCCCACTCACCTGCTCTCAGCGCTCAGGCCTTTGGGAATATAGCGATATGCCGGGCAAGTAACTGTCCAGAGGGCCAGACCACATAGAAGGCTCCGAGCCTTCCATCCTGGGCCAGGCAGCTGTGGGACACAGCCCGGCCAAGTACCATGGAAGGCACTTAGGCTTTGGAGTCAGAAAGACCTGAGTTAAATTCTGGTCTGTTACTCCTCAGCCATGTGACCTGGGGCAGATTACTGCCTCTGGACCTCAATGTCCTCATCTTTAAAATAAGCACAGAGTGTAACTTACCATATCAGGTCATTGTGATACCAGCCACAAATAGGACCTCAGTTAATTCCCTTTCCCTGTGTTTATCATCACTTCTCTATTTTTCTCTGGATTATTTGATCGTGTGAGATGGACACATAGAGGGAAGAGTGGAGATGATGCCACTGATTGTCCATACAAGGGTGTTTCCAGAACAAGATGGGGCTATGGGGGTCAAGATGGAGACATTCTTGTTGAGAAACCTCCTTGCTTCATCAGTACCCTGCACTAGAAATAGCTCCCCTGCCACCAGATCAAAGTTCTCTTGTAATGGGCTGGTGGTTTACAACCCCATTGTGTAAACAGACCTGGTTCTCTTATCTTGAGTAATTGCAGTTTAATTGGGCTTCCTTGGGAAGCAATTCCCTTCTTAGCCAGTGCTGTTCGCACTCTTCACCTCCACCCCACATGCCTTAGGATGTGCACTTCTTCGGAATTTGGGAAGGGCTGGTGCTTGTTTCTATGAAGCTTAGCACACATGCCTTTTCCTTCTCTCTGGGAATCCTGGAGAGCAGTGGATAAGGTATTCCAGATTAGAGAAATGAGAATACAGAAAAAGAAATTTAGAATGTAAATGGAAACTGGAAAAGAAAATTTTTTCTTGTTGCTTGGGGTGGTGATGGCTTTACCTCTGGAGAGGTTGCTGGAACATTATGTTTAAGAAATGATCTATAGCCATAACTCTTAGTGGTAGTCAGAAAAAGTGAAGGAAAAAAGAGAGATGTTGTGTATTTTTCCAGCATCTTAGAAAGTGGGGATTTTCTAAGATACTGGGTTCAGTTAGCACAAACTGGAGAATTTTAGAGCCAGACTATAACCTAGAGGTCATCTCCCAATATCAGGAAATTCAGGTCCTGAGAGGTTAAATTAAGTTGCCTGAGCTTAGAAGTATGATCTGGAGTATGGTCCAGATCTCCCAGCTCCTGGCTTAGGACACTCCTTAGCATCAAACGCATCTTGATCATTCTTAAGAAATGTGGAGATGGATAAGAATTTATGACAATTCATGGATTTATATGCTTTATTCATGCTGAATTGAATTTAGGACAAAAAACCCCCCAGAACTCCATTTTGTAGAGAGCACTGAGCAAATCGAAATTCCTGCCCAGTCTTTCCACCATGGGAGGTTCTCCCAATGTCCTATCAGGAGGCTCTGAGTCAGCTTCACCCTCCGTCTCCACACTTGGGATGGATGCCTGGGGCTGGCACCCCATGGAGTCACTGGGAGTCTGAAGGCTTCCCGCTAAGCGAGTGGAAGCTGATGTGTGACACGCATCTCACCCCATATCTCTCAGCAAGAGAATGTCAAGTCCAGGCGCCCAGAACTGGGGCAGGTCCCACTGAGAAATGTCTTGAGTGGAGGGGACTGTGGTCTCCGGCTGGCGTGAGAAGCTGCAGCATCGGTCACTGCCCCCCTCCCCCACCTTGGTCTGCAGCCCCAGGCCTGGGGGCGTCTCAGGGTGGCCTCAGCTGTGGTCCACGTGGCCCGTGTGGAGGCCAAGCACAGCTTTTCACGGAGAGCAGAATCCGCTGTTCCCACCTCTGCTCTCTCTGTGCTTCAGATTCTTTTCTGTCTCAGAAACCTACAGTGGTCTGGCCTGCCCTTTCGCCAAGGCCCAAGCCCATCACTCTTATTGTTTTAAAAGAATTTCCTGGCCTTGAGTCTAAAATTAAATTGCCCTTTGAGGGTTTCCTATTTTGTCTGTTCCTGCCTCTCCTGTGGCTGCAGCACCCTCGCCCCCTCCCCCTTGGTGGGAGAGCTGAGGGGTGTTTCCGTGTTGCCTCTTTCCTTTCTCGAGGGAGCAGGATGCATGTGCCCCCCGGAAGCAGAGGTGCCCCAGATACAGTTTCCCCCAGACTCCTCCCCAGCGAGGCCAAAAGCGCTTCTCTGTGAATGTAAAGAGGTGCTGGCTGGTCTAGCATCTTCTGAGGACGAGGAAGCCCAGACTCGATGACAGGTCTGTGGAGTCGGTCAGGCCCTCATGGGAGGGCAACTGCCTGCAACGAGGTGAAGGGTTTTAAGATGAGAAGTTCCCCATTTATTGCACAGACTTGCACCTAGCATGTGAGAGCCCCTGGATGGTTCAGCAGCTAGGCAGGCACTTCCTAACTTCACTTTCTCTATTGAAAAATGGGAAAGGTGGTGGCAGAACGGCATGTGAGCACATTTCAGGGAAGAATGAAGACAAACAGCATGAAGGCGTTAATACATTTCAAGGGGACATTGTATGTCATGAAGCTAAATGATGACAACTTCTGGTCCTCTCGGCTTTTTTTTTCCACCCTGGGGTGTTTTTTTTTTTTTTTTTTTTTTAATCAAATGAAGGTTGTCAGTTACAAGGTCAGGAGAAAGAATGTGGATGGATCAGCAAAAAGGAGACTTGCAGTTGGAAAGGAACTTGGTGATCACTGGGGCCGACGTCCTCAGGAAGCAAAGGTTTAAGGAGGTTAAGAGACGGGCTGGAGGCTACGCAGCTCCTTAGGGGCAGAGCAGGACTCAAACCCAGGCTCCCTGATTTCCAGTCTCCTGCCTTCCTACTGGAGTGTATGAACATCTATGGCAGGCCTAGAATGATACGGAGTTACCCCCGTGGATGGCAAACCCCTGTGCTCATCCATCCAGTGTTAACTCAGCTTTACGTCTGGGCATGTATATTTTTTTAAGCAGCAGGATCTAGAAATATTTATGTGTCTTATATGTTTATGGCCAGGTGCTAAGGCTAAACCCTAAAATTCTGAAGTCGGTTAAAGGAAAGACAGATGTACTCCCACAGAGTTTGTGCTCTGAGTGACACATACACGAGAAGGGTCAGGAAGGGTTTGCGGAGCAAATGCCTGGACATTTAAGGCTGCTTGGCTCAAGACAAAAATGAACTCTTACAGAAACACCGCTGCCATCAGTTTGCGATTTAGTGTTGAAGAACTACTCCCCTGTTCCCTCTTTTCCAATTGGGGGGGGGCCTTTGGAGGGGGCGGGAGGGAGGAAGCCTCTGGGCAGAGGCAATGCTGGGAGGTTTGGCAGGGCTTGGGGGGTAGGTGAAGAGAAGCCACAGGGAGGGAGCCGTGTGGGTGGGGAGGGGAGACGGAGGTCCCTGGTGGAAGCATCAGGGAGGGGAACCGGCGGGACAGGGGAACAAGGGGGACATAATACCATACATGAAGCCCTGACTGCAGCAGGGGGGCAGTGGTCGGCTGTGGTGGTGACGTCACAGCTGACTCACCTTGGAGCAGAGACAAGTGTGTGTCCCTCGTCCTAGTAGTTTCCAGACTTCAGGGCTTTTATGCTATTTCTTTCCAGGATCGGAAAGGCAAAGCATTTAGGCTGCAGGCTCGAGTCCTCTGAAGCCTCTCAGAGGACAAGGACAGCAGTGCTGCTCCCTGGAGGTGGGGTGGGGAGGCTCATCACAGCGTGTGACACAGCAGGGCAGGAGCGCGTGCTCTCCTGAGACACCCAGGGGACCCAGGCCCTCCAAGGCTGCGTGGATACCACCCTCTCCTTAGCAGCCGCTTGCTAACCCACACGGTTCTGAAGCTCTGCCCTTGGTGCCTCCCACACCGAACACTTTTGTGTTTTTCCTCCTGTGTCTTTAACTGGCTCTTCTTTGTTGTTTCTCCCTTACTTTTCCTCCCAACGACAGGCAACTTTATGGATCCATTTTTTCAAAAGTGAAATATAATTGACTTAATATTATATTAATTTCAAGTGAACATAGTGATTAAATATTTTTATACATTACAAAAAGGTCACCACGATAAATCTAGTAACTATCCCCATACAAACTTCTTACAATATTACTGACTATATTCCCTATGCTGCACAGTGTAGTCTCATGACTTACTTATCTGATAACTGCTCTGAATCCCCTTCACTTATTTCACTCATCCCCCCACCCCACCTCCTCTCTGGCCACCACCAGTTTGTTTTCTGCATCTGTGAGTCTGTTTCTGTTTTGTTATTGTTCATTTGTTTTGTCTTTTGGATTCCACATGTAAGTGGAATGATACAGTATTTGTCTTTCTCTGTGTGACTTATTTCACTCAGCATAATACCCTCTAGGTCCATTCATGTTGTTGCAAATGGCAACATTCTATTCTTTTTCTTGGCTGAGTAGTAGTCCTCTGTGTGTGTGTGTGTGTGTGTGTGTGTGTGTATCATATCTTTATCCATTCATCCATCAGTGTGCAGTTAGGTTGCTTCTATATCTTGGTAATTGTAAATAATGCTGCAGTAAACATTGGGGTGCACATATCTTTTCAAATTAGTGTTTTTGCTTTCTTTGGATAAATACCCAGAAATGCAATTGCTGGATGGTGTGGTAGAGCCATTTCTGATCCTTTCTCTTTTCTTTTAACTGCCATTTTCCCTGACTCTATACTTTAACTAGATCCTATACACTTCTAGATCTAACTGTATCCTTTCCTGTCTTCTCCTGTCATGCTGCCACCTTAGGGACCTCTCCACCAAATTGCTCTGCCATCTCTCCATCTGAACGCAACCAAAAGAGAAATATTCTTCCAACCTCCTTACTTACGTACTTAAACTCACTATTTTCACTATTATAAAAGCAAGCAATCTAAGCATGATTTTGGATCCCCCCTTGCCTTCATCTCCTATGAGTCATAAAATCATGTTAACTCTTCCTTTGAAACATATCTTACACTTCTTGTTTCCTCTTCACCTCTACGTTCATGACCTTAATCCGACTCTTCATAACTGGCCACTGCTCTGGCCACTGCTCAGCACTAGAACTGAGGGGAAGCATTCAAATGGGGGCGAAGCCGAAGGGTGGCCCCCAAACGCAGTACTCAAGCTACGTAAATCTTAATGCAATCAAAATGACAATCAAAATGAATGCAAACATTATTAAAAGAACTAAAAACTTTAAATACAGTGAGGGGGATTTCCCTGGTGGCACAGTGGTTAAGAATCCGCCTGACAACGCAGGGGACAGGGGTTCAATCCCTGGTCCGGGAGGATCCCACATGCTGCGGAGCATCTAAGCCCGTGCACCACAACTACTGAGCCTGCACTTTAGGTCCCGCGAGCCACAACTCCTGAACCCACGAGCCACAACTACTGAAGCCCGCGCGCCTAGAGCCCGTGCTCCTCAACAAGAAAAGCCACCGCAGTGAGAAGCCCGCACACCGCAACGAAGAGTAGCCCCCGATCGCTGCAACTAGAGAAAGCCCGCGCGCAGCAACAAAGACCCAACGCAGCCAAAAATAAATAAATTAAAAATAAATTAATATAAATAAATACAGTTAGGATCGGTAGTACTGATTTTTCCCTTTATGCCTCAGGCTCTGACATGGCTCTGCAGGGCACCACGGCGGCCTTGTCATCCTCCTCACCTGCTCCTGCTCAGTCCATCCTACTTAGCACAATCAAATGGGTCCTTCTAGGACATCTTGAGGCACCATGTCACTCTTACTAGCTTTATTACAACCTCTAATACCTTTCTCCTGCAGCCAAATTCTGGTCTGGTGTTTCTGGCCCTCAACACTGTCTCTCCAGCTCTCGTTCTTGCTAATTGCTCTCCATTGCAAGTGTTCTCATTGCCAAGAGCACACTTTCCCCTCATGCTTGTCACTACCATACAGCAGTCTTTATCTCTCTATATCGCCAAGCCGAGTCTTTCGGATCCTTCCTTACATCACCATCTACGTTCCTTGGCACCTTTAGGTGTGTCATCTTCTTTTGCTCTCTAGACCTTCACCGAATGTTCTAGGCTAAATCTTACTTGACCGTTCGGTTATTCCCTTAATCTGCTTCCTCTAGGAAGTCTTACCTGCTGTCACTCTCCTCCCCCTACACGTCGGTACTTAACCCTGTCACATCTCCTTGCTGTAATTTCCTGTTTACTAGTCTGCACACTGCTGAGGGTAAAGTTCATATTTTGCTCATACTGTATTCTTAGCATCTAACATAACAGTTGGCACAGACTAGTTGTGTGATACAGATTTGTTCACTAGTGTCCATTATCATAATAATCCATCTAGTACTTATCATGGGATGGCAGCCTCCCTGCTTGAGCAATCCGAGCCACACCAGGTTCACATTGCACAGATACAGGAAAAGACAATCTGAAATCAGGTAGACCTCGACTAGAATTCTATCCCCATTATTTTACTAGCTGTGTGGTCTTTGGAAATTTACTTGCCCTCTGAAAGCCTCAATTTGTTCTTCTGTAAAATGAAGATAAGAATAGCAATCTTGCACAGCTATGGTGAGGATTAAACGTGACCATCTCTCCATCATGCTTAGATCACTGATGGGCATGGGGTGGTGTGTGACGTACGTTAGTTCCTTTCAATAATCCCCCGTGGGATGAATGAGTGAGGACCCATCAGATAGGTTCCCTAAACTGTGATGGGGGCCAGGAGGGTTGCTTGCATCTCCTGAACTCACCTCCATTCACCAGCAGCCAGGAAAGGAAGATGTTGACTTGAACTTGTTTTGGGTGGTGCCCTTGTCAAGCATGGAGGTGGGTGCTTTGCTTCCCAGATTTCTGACTTGTTAATAAGCAGCTTCTTTCTCCTCAACTGAGAAGGTTTCATAATGAATTGGAACTGGCTCTGTGGTTCTCTTGAGTAAAAATGTCATTTTCATACTCTGTGAAATAGGTATTCAGTCAGTTTGT
Organism: Mesoplodon densirostris; assembly: GCF_025265405.1. NCBI lineage: Eukaryota > Metazoa > Chordata > Mammalia > Artiodactyla > Ziphiidae > Mesoplodon > Mesoplodon densirostris. Next base: position 120,145,720 of record NC_082667.1, on the reverse strand, counting down.
GAAATGTCTAATAAACAGGCAGGTGTCTAGGTGACAAGGGTCATGATGCTCTCAGGAGCATCTGTGAGCAAAGATGTTCATGGTTCATGGTAGGCTTGGTGCATTATCTCCTTCTCATTCTTAAAAATAGGTTCCCCTGACACCACTGAGGACAGCTAAGGAGGAAATATGTCTTAAAAATAGACTTCCCTGTATAAAATAATAAGTGAACCCTCCCTGACAGCAAAGAGCCTGCTGTGGGAGAAGGAGAGACTCTACGAAAAATGCCAATCACAAAACTCAAGGAGATGCTATACATGGTTGTTGGTCAAAGCTGTGGGCTGACTCGCTGTATAGCCACGTGGTCATCACCTGGGTCTGGGACCTCATTGCTTTGTCCCTAACCCACCACCTACTCCCACCCTCTATCTCCCCTCTACAGCACGCTCAGATCATTTTCCTTCAACACCTCTTTGCGAATCATGCCTCACCTTCAGTGGCCTTTCCTTAGCAGAGAAAGCCTCAACTTTTTCACCTGAATTCAAGTTCTCCTCTTGTCCCCACCATCCTAGCAGGGCCTGCACCAAACCACCCACCACCTGTCTACAAGGATCCTACTGGTACCAGCTACTGCCTTCTTACAAGGACTTTGTGGTTTAGGCAAACCATGCACACACTGCTCCCAAAGAAGACGGGGCCAAGTCACTTAGAGTGCTCCTTTATGCCATTTAAATACAAAATTTCCTCGCCTGAGACCCTATTCCTACAACTCTGATACTTGACATTGAATTTTGAGAAAGACTCTATTTGAAAAAATGGGGATAGACATTGAGAGCACAGAGCTCATCTAGGAAATGTGCTTGAAATTGATTCTGTTGCAAAGAATTGTTGGGGATCCAAAGAGAAAATCTTAATGTAGTTGCTTCAGGAGCTTACAATATTAAAATACAATGTGAGCAATATGGTTTTATGCCAGAACTTAGGAAACATTTTCTGACCGGAGCTCAGCTGAGCATTCTTTCTGATGATTTCCCTAAATCTCAGTCCCAAACACAAATAGCAGGACTGCCATTGCTCTATTTGTATTCTTGTGGCTCTCACCAGGGCCTCCTGGTAGCGGAAACCAAGGACATTAGCCTTTGATAGACAACAACTCAATGTGACTCTGTTCAGTCCCCAGGGTTTATTCCATTCTCACACCTTTAACCCACCCGGAAGAGGAACAGCCCCGAAGTAAACTTCATCCAGCCCTAGTCTGAATGATTTTACGAATATTAAGAAAAATATCATGTAAATTAATGTGCACAAAACCTCCTTTTACATTTTGGTCTTGATTGCCATTTTTCTCTGTGCCAATATACCCTCTTACGTTATTTTTACTGAGCTTAAGCGAATGGATGATTGCAAAATGGGGAAGAGAGTGTAGGCAGTGAATGATTGAATCTAACGTAATAGGGCTGCCGCTCAAAGGGAGAGAGGATGTAAGAGGTTCTCCAATTAGAGTCTCTGACTGCGGGTTAGCAAGCTACTCTTCAGGGATGATAATTCCACCTGAGGGGTTACATTTATTAATTAGCACCTTAACGTTGATAGTTTTAATCACATCAGATTCTAGCAAAGTTCCTGGGGTTTTTATGGAGGTGGAGGGGCCAAACAGAAGAGAGAAAGAATAAAAAAGAAGAAAAGAAAGTTGAGGGTGGGCCAGCATAGACTAGACTCCTATTCTTAGGAAATCTTCTTTCCATGAATTTGCTCCTTCTTTTGTGTCTTAATTGTTAACCTTCTTGCCTAATCCCATGAATGTTAAGGGTCTCATGTTAATACCTACTTTATATTAGGCTCCATGTACACTCCTTATTACATGCATTTCATATAGTAATACATAATTTTATGACATGCATTTCATATTTTGTTTTGCTTTATGTATGTATTATTTTCTTACACATATTATTTCATTCAATCCTCCTACCTTATGGGGTAGGTATTATTATTTCCATCTTATAATTGAATAAACTGAGGTTTAGATAAAGGAACAGGCCCAGGCCGCCATCAGTAAGTGATGGAGCCAGGATTTGAATCCATGTATATGTGGCTTCAAAGAATAGGGTCTTAAACACTTCAGATCATGGTCTCCCACATAGTGTATTTGTCCTCCTTAGAGAGTACTGGGTGGAGAGTATATTTTGTGGATTCTATAAAACTGATAAGAGAGTTGCACAAGTACCCAAATGTTGCGAAAAACTGAGAATTCCAGTCTACCAATCAATATCGTTAAAACCTATGCACATTGATTAACTCAAAAAAGAGTGATTTGTATCATTTAGGTCCATTTTTTGTTTTTCCTTTGGCATTTGTCACTTACTGGTTCTATGATAATGGAATGTCTCGTAAGAATATCCTTTCATGGTGTTTTTATAGAGTAAGGTTACATAAAAAAAAAAAAACCCAGCATTGTGTAAAGATGACCAAGATTCTGCCTTGCTATTAACCATGGGTCCTTATTTGAAAATTAAAAAAAATCTTCAAATGCTTGGGGAAACGGATGAAAATAAATGTATACATCGTCTAAGTCAGAAACCCTTCCTATTCCCTGTGTCTTTTTTTTTTTTTGGATGGGGGGTGGTGATCCATAGTTGGTTCTATTCTGTTATCATCTGTGGATGATTCCTACTTATGGATGATAGGACGTTGCTGTTCCATTAGGGAATCTTAATATATTTCCTTGTTTTCCTGGTCACAGAGGCAGGGACCTCTCAGCTCTTACGAAGATCCTCGAATGGCCTGTGGTTTCCAGTCCACTTATCACCTGCCAAGAGCTTGCTACCCCTTCTGGGATGAGATGGCCACTCAGGAAGTGCCCACTGGCCTTGAACACTGCGGCTCAGGTAGGAACATAAACGGAGGCCGAGACTGAGGATGGAGTTGAAGGACGATGGCAACTGGATGAGGGCTGCATCCTGCATCCTCTGCTGTCACAGCTTCCCTGGCTCACATGGGTACCGGTTGCTATTGTTCTATGGAAGGTCCCAGGACTTTTCAGTCACTTTGAGTGACTTTATTCTCCAGTGACAGGAAGACTAAACTCTAGGAATGGGCCCACGCGAGGTTGCTTTAGGTCTTCATTTGGTAAATGGTTCTCTCCACTGTGCCTGTCCCGAGCCTTAGCCACTTCAGCCTGGCTGTTGACAAAGGACCTAGAAGGTTTGCAGTCATGAAGTATGACAGACAGACAGAGGGTGTGTGAGCTAGTCAGCCTTCTTACAGGACGTACTTTCTTCCATTCGTCTTCTCTTTCCGTCATCCTCTCCCGCTCCGCCCAGGCCCGCCTGCATCTGTCTTCTTTTCCCCCGTCCCCTTTCTCTCTCTTCAACTCTTCCTCACAGAAGCTCCTCTCGAAATTCCCTTCACTCCTAACCTGCTGGTCATGGTGCTGCCCTCTGGTGAACAGAAGCCACTCTCCCAAGGACTGGAGAAGTTCAAAGTCCTTACTCCATTCTATTTTGCCAGAGTCACTGTGTTTCTCACAAATTCCATTAGCCCTTGCTTACCTGCCAGCTTTTTTTTTTTGGTTTATTTTTAATACAAAATGAAAATCATAAATTTAGGGCTTCTGAAATGATTGATTCTGACATTAAGTTCAATGTTTCATGAGATCAGGGTATGATAATATATCCAAGTACCAAAAAGCCAGTGTTTTCTCCCAGGATGAATTCCTAGCATAAGAAATTTCATAACTCTTACAGATTGAAAACATGTAATTCTGATGAAGTACATAGGGGAAAAGCCACTGGAAACTAACTTAAATGCAATTTTTTTTTGTTCAGTATCTCTTTACCTATAAAACTATATGGTAAGCTTCTTTTATAATAGTGGAGAAATAAAGAAAATGTTTGCTTTGTTGTCCATGCTGTATATTTCACTGAAAATAGACAGACACAGAGTGAGATGCTGTAGCGCTTGGTGGAGGTTGAGAAGGATGGGAGTCTGCTTCTCCGGGGCAGAATGAAATCGACTCCTGTGTTCCATATTGTCTTGACTCAATAGCCCTTGATCTTGGAGGTATTCTTTGGTACTATCTTGGATCTCAGACAGGATAACATTTATGCTGCCACTTTCTGCCTGGCATCTCAGTTCCCCCAAGCATAAATACAAAGGTCTCAGCTATCTACCCATTTCATGAGGTGGCAGAGAGGATATTGTAGCTGTTCACAGGTTAGACTTAAGGACAGATGAAAAAGCTGATCCTTTAAAATTCTAAACAAAATATAGATTTTGTTTGTATAAGCATGAATCCTATCCATGTCACTAGGCTTTTTTAAAAATCAATAATTATCTTCTTTTTATTTATTTTTTAACATCTTTATTGGAGAGTAATTGCTTTACAATGGTGTGTTAGTTTCTGCTTTATAACAAAGTGAATCAGCTATACATATACATATATCCCATATCTCCTCCCTCTTGCGTCTCCCTCCCACCCTCCCTATCCCACCCCTCTAGGTGGTCACAAAGCACTGAGCTGATCTCCCTGTGCGGTGCGGCTGCTTCCCACTAGCTATCTATTTTACATTTGGTAGTATATGTAAGTCCATGCCACTCTTTCACTTCATCCCAGCTTACCCTTCCCCCTCCCCATGTCCTCAAGTCCATTCTCTACATCTGAGTCTTTATTCCTGTCCTGCCCCTAGGTTCTTCAGAGCCATTTTTTTTAGATTCCATATATATGTGTTAGCATACGGTATTTGTCTTTCTCTTTCTGACTTACTTCACTCTGTATGGCAGACTCTAGGTCCATCCACCTCACTACAAATAACTCAATTTCGTTTATTTTTATGGCTGAGTAATATTCCATTGTATATATGTGCCACATCTTCTTTATCCATTCATCTGTTGATGGACACCTAGGTTGCTTCCATGTCCTGGCTGTTGTAAATAAAGCTGCAATGAACATTGTGGTACGTGACTCTTTTTGAATTATGGTTTTCTCAGGGTATATGCCCAGTAGTGGGATTGCTGTGTCATATGGCAGTTCTATTTTTAGTTTTTTAAGGAACCTCCATACTGTTCTCCATAGTGGCTGTATCAATTTACATTCCCACCAACAGTGCAAGAGGCTTCCCTTTTCTCCACACCCTATCCAGCATTTATTGTTTGTAGATTTTTTGATGATGGCCATTTTGACCTGTGTGAGGTGATACCTCATTGTAGTTTTGGTTTGCATTTCTCTAATGATTAGTGATGTTGAGTATCCTTTCATGTGTTTGTTGACAATCTGTATATCTTCTTTGGAGAAGTGTCTATTTAGGTCTTCTGCCCATTTTTGGATTGGGTTGTTTGTTTTTTTGATATTGAGCTCATGCCACTAGGCTTTGAAGTCTTATATCTCCCAGTGCAACAGAGATTAAAGCTCCCTTGCCTTAACGCTTTCAGCTCTGGATGGTGCTTCTGTAGCTACCAATTTACAGCTTACTACATCTTATTAATACATGTTATTAGTAGCTGAGGTCATCTCCACACTCACCCATAGCCTCAGGATCAGAATGTCTCATTTTCATAGCAAAAAGTCTTGGCTCATCTCTTTTTTAGCTAAGAAGTATTGATACATAAATTCCGAAGTGAAGATGATTTTTCATTCTCCTCCTTGTCAAGGTCCTCAAAGGTAAAAGAGTTTTTATTTCAGGCCCAATGAGACACAGTGTATGTAAAGAATTTTAAGAACCTCAGGAGGAAGCTGCTTTAAAATGCAAGGACTGATAGTCGTGTGATAGAGTCTACTTTCCACAGTTTACTTGTTCAAGAAGGAGAAAGCCAGGGTCACCCAGACTGATGGTTCTTGGGTAGGATGGGAAGAGGAGGGCACATAATAACCAGTCCTAAAATGACCTGGGTTGTCACCAACTGCATCTTAGAAATGCTAGCAAGCTTCCGTGTGGGAGTGGTGCTTTGGTGGTAAATGTGATGTCTGTAGTTCTCTCTGTCCTAGGCTTCTTCTGATGGAAATATCTCGCAAGAATCTTTAGCTTTCCCAGCCCCTCCTTTGCCTTTTGAGCTGTCCAGACAAAGGGGTTGCAATGATTATTTCTGGGCTGTGGTCCAGCCCTCCTCAGTGATGGGTGTCCTTTGGAGGGAGATCTTGGGGTTGCAGAGAAGGAAGATGAAGACATAGACCAATCGATGATTTCTCCAGCTGCAGCGCATTTCCTTGGAGATGTGTTGAGTAAGAAGAAAAGAGAGAAAAAAATACTCTCCAGTTTTGTCATCTTCTTTTATCCTATTTATAACTTCAGTTTCCTTCCTGTCCTCCTGGCCACCCCCAGCCCTGCTTCCATCTCACGTTTGTGCTCTCAGAAGGGATGAAGGCACTTCTTTTGTAAGGACTACACATCTGTCAGTGCCTGGAATGCCCGGCAGGAGGGGCCGTCGAGGATTAGGGTCCTTTCTCTGAATGTCGTTCCTGTTCCTGAAGGGACTGAGGCTGAGAGGGAGGAGAGGAGTGGAGGGAGGGAGGGGGGGAGAGAGAATCAAGCTGAGAGAGAACGTGAGTGGGGGAGAGGTTACTAGGCGAGTGGGACAGAATACTCAGTAATCAAGACAAGTCGATAATCGGTTGGCCAGAATAGCTGGTTCTGAGGAAGCAAGAAACGGTGTGTGGAAATGGACAGAAAAGAAAAAGTGGGCATTAGTAGAGAGATGGAGGATGCAAGGAAGATAGACTGAAAGATGAATGGGAAGGAGAAAGAAGGGGAGGGGAGGATAACATGAAAGAGAAAAAGAGATGAATCTGAGGACATTAACTCTACAGCTAAAAAAGGAAGCCACATTTGCATGCAATTGCCTGTGCAGCTGTACATTTCTTCATGACAATCTTGTAGTCATCATTTTCTTTCATTTCTACCTCCTCCGGCTCGCCTCTTCCCCCTCCTCCGGATCAGCCTGGAGCCATTAGCGAGAGCCAATGGGGACGGAGAGTGGGGTTCTGCATGAATGAATGGGCTCTTTCTGTTCTAAGCCTCTCCTCATCCCTCTGTCGGGGAGACTCGTGAATCAATGGAGCCCCTTACACGAGACACGGCTGCAATGTCTGTTGCTGTGTATAGTCTGACTAGAGTGGAGTCCACTGGCCCTGCCTCCCCTCTGTTCCCTTCCTCTGTTTTGTCCCCCAGCCTCAGCCCTTTTCTCTCAATCATCATAGCAAGAAGCATTGTATTAAAATGTCAGTCTCTTGTTCCTCATCTCCAGGAGGTCACCAGAATTTCACTACCATTAACTGTCATGACTAGTTCTTATCCACGGCCCCACGGAAGGGATGGAGTAGATGGCAAACTATTTTCAGACAGAGGCAGTGAGCTCAGAGTGGTGCCCAGACCCAGCTGGAGTCATGCAAAGCCTGCTTTCCACAGGGAACCAGAAGAGTGACATCAGAGACCCAATTGAACACCTGGCCACACGACCACCGTCCATCCCATCCACTGATAGCTGTCCATATTTGACTTTAACCTCAGAGCTAGGATGACCGTGAATGACAATAGTGTGTATCAGAAACTATGACACACTTTCAGAGTGATAGACTATCAAAGTAGTTTTCATTTCAGGGATGGATCTGTCTTGAAACAGCTAAACGTACAGAGGTGCTCTTTGACCAAAGTTCACTTTTGCAAAATAGTTGCTTAAAAAACAGTCTGACACTTCAGAACACTGCAGTAAACCCAACTTACCCTGTGGGACTGAACCTATGGTCTCGTTACCGTGGTCCTTGATTTGAGAAGCAAGACAATACTTTTTTTCTTCTTGTATCATGCAGTTTGGAATGTTTTTGTCATGGGTCACAGTAAAAATCTCATCTACCCACATTCATACTTCTCATTCTTCATGAGAGAGGAAGTATACACAGCGTAAGGTGAAGACTGCAGCCTCTGGAACCAGATCGATGGGGCTTGCCCACCAGCCCTTCCTAACTGTTACCTTAGACAACTAACTTACTTTATCCCTGTACTTCAGTCTCCTCCTCTAAACCAGTGTTTCCAAGTGTGTCGGACTCACCGGAGGGCTTGTTAAAATGCAGGTTGTGGGGTTCTGTCCCCGCGGTTTCTGATTCACTGAGTCTAGGGTAAGGCTCAAAATGTGCATTTCTCACAAAGTTCTCAGATGGTGCTATGGCTGCTGCCGGTCTGAAGACCACACGTTGAGAACCACTAAGTTAAGGTATGTCAAGTGTAAAGCAGTGCCGTCACTAAGCAAGCACGATATGAACGTTTGCCACTGTAACTCATTGTCCCAAAGTGCCTGAGAGTCCAAAAAATGTCTGGGTATCATTGAATCAGAAAGTGACCCCTTGATGGGATGAACACTTTGGGTGGCCAGTGCCAGGCACTGGAAACTGAGAAGATCGAGAGAGAAAGGGGAAGATTCATGCCTTGTCTCTCAGCAACTTTTATTCAGATGTGTATGTGAGGCTACATTTACGTGATGAGGAGAAATGGTTCCTAGATGAAATATCACACTTATTTATGAAATAAAGTTTGGGGTGACTTTGGCTCTCACTACAGTATTTAAAATTTCTAAAAGAAATTTACTAGCAAAGTTGTAGAACAAAAGAGTGTCTTTCCCAAGTAAACTTTGGAAGTTCATGTGGGAGATGTATTGAGAGTCCGAGTTCATGGTCTCTCCCAGGCCAGACGGCCAGGCGGCTGGGAGAGATCAAACCTGGGCCAATGTTTGGAAAGGGCTATCGACAACCAGGTGGGAAGTTTCAGCAGGAAAAATAGATGCCTCTAGTTTGGCTTTTAAGTGTTGAGAACATTGAGGGAATGCCAGAGAGGCTTGTTAAATGGAGATTCACCTTGCTCTGAAATGTTTATTCTCCTAGCAGCCTTGTTCTTTCAGCTGACCATCTTAGACGGCCCTGTGGTTTTAAAAAAAAATGGTTTTTTAAACTCTGTCTGCTGCACATATCTGTTCTTTCCTCATTCTGGGTATGTTTTCCTTTTTTAAAGGACCTGTTCCAGGTTCTCTGTTCTTCAAAACAGTTCTGATCCTGTGTGTGTGTGTGTGTGCATGTGCCTTTGTCTGGGATGTCGTAATGGGGACCGTTCCTCTCGGGGAAAATTTCGACCTTCTCAGAGTCGGACTTGGTACTTGTGTTTAGAAGGGGGAAACTGTAGCCCTGTCTTAGGTTTCAGCCTTTCATGGGAGGCTCCCGTTGGCCCCGAGCTGCCCTGACAAGCAGCCTCCAGGGGACAGCACTGATGGAAGCTTAATGCAGGAAACCCTCTCCTGACCCACATCCCACCTCCGAGAGGACCAAAGACTGCAAGGAGGAGAGGCTGGGGGAAGAGCCACGGATCTGCCTCGCCCTAGTAGTGCATTACGAAGAGCATCCGTGTACAAAAACTAGCCTACGCCCTTGCTCTATCATTTTGTTCTTCTGATCATGAGATTTCTACAAATGCCTGAACCTCTTCTCCATAACTGAAGGATGTTTCTCTGGCTATGGATTGAATTTGCTCCTATTTGCCAACGTTACACTGTTGCATCCATCCTATTCCACCCCTCCACCACCACCTCGGTAGCTTTCCAGCCTACACTATTTCATATTCAGATTACAATCACTTTCAGTATAAGTTTTTAAAAAAATTTATTTATTTATTTTTGGCTGCATTGCGTCTTCATTGCTGCATGCGGGCTCTCTCTAGTTGCGATGAGTGGGGCCTACTCTTGTTGCAGAGTACGGGCTCTAGGCAAGCGGGCTTCAGTAGTTGCGGCACGTGAGCTCAGCAGTTGTGGCTCTCGGGCTCTAGAACACAGGCACGGTAGTTGTGGCGCACAGGCTTAGTCGCTCCGCGGCATGTGGGATCTTCCCCGTCCAGGGATCGAACCCGTGTCCCCTGCATTGGCAGGCGGACTCTCAACCACTGTGCCACCAGGGAAGCCCCAGTATAAGTTTTTGAGTATAACCTGAAAGGTATTGGGTCCTAGCAAAGCGTTAGGGGGCGTGGTAGAAAGAGCAAGAACTCACCTGGGATCTTGTCCCCTCGCCTTTAACAGGTGGGATCCTTACACTTATTTCAAGAAGTTCTTGCGCTATTAAATGGGGTGCTATACTTCAAAGGGCCTTATAACAGGTGATCAGTAGATGCTTCCTTTTCCTTTCACCATGATCTGAGTGTGAATTTAAGTGACCCAGGGAACCTGGTGTCCCACCCTTATCTCAGGAGTCTTGCCCACGCTCACCCTGCCCCAGACTAATTTTCTGACACCTGCCAATTTTACCTTCCCTTGTGTCCCATTTTACCAGTGAAAGGAGAAGGGAGCCGGGTGAGGACCAGAAAGAGAAGCTGCGGGTTAGAGACCTGTGTCTCTCTGGAGTGATTCCAGCAGCACAGAGTAGGAAGGATTGTAAAGACCTTCACAAATGTAAATCACCTCTGTAGCTCCGCGGGAGGGAAGGTAACCTAGTGGGAGAAACCGGGGCCGAGGTTAGTGAGTTACAAAGAGGATGCGAGCTCTCAGTTGGCAGTCCTCCAGTGCCGCTTCTCAAAAATCCTAGGAAGTAACAGCATTGCACTGGAAGTCCCAGGGGGCTGGGGAGAAAAAAGTTCTCTTAACTTTTTCAAACCACAAATATTTGGTCCGAGTTGGGAAAAGGTCCCCGGGGCACGGAGTTCTTATTTGATTCAAGCGGTCTGACCCCTCTTAGGAACTCGGCGCGGGTAGCGGGGGCTGGGGACCCTGGTGGAAGCCGCCTGGCGTCAGTCCTCCCTCTGCCGCCCTCGGTGAATGAAGCGCTGGGTGGGTGAGGGAGCGGGGGCTGCAGTCCAGCGGGGGGAGGGATGCGCAGAGGCAGCCTGTTGTTCTCAGCGTCTGGCCGCCGACTCTTCCTCTCTCCAGATGTTCGCTGTGTTTATAGCTGCTGAAGCAGGAGACCCAGCTCCCTCATTAATAAGTTTCTTTCCTGCGCTGCGGCCAGGGGTCTCAGCCCCAGCCTGCAGCTGGGAGAGGCGCGGTGGAGGAGGGACGAGGGGAGGCGCCCCTCCCCCACCCACCGCCTCCGCGCGCCTCACCCCCTCCCCGCCTTCCTCCTCTGCAATCCTCCCAAAATACACGAGCACACAAAAAGAAAAACACCAGCAGATTTTTTATTTCAGAGAGTAAACACTTGGGCCGTGGGGGTCTGGAGGTTATGGGAAAAGAGGAAACCATCGGGCTAATCAGGCCGGCACACACTTCCCCTGCTGAAATAAAACAGAAATCATTGCTCCGCAGGCCGGCGGTTTAACCCCGGCGCTGCCAGCGAGGCGGGCGCAGGCAGGGCCCGCCCGGAGGGAGGCAGGGCGTCCGGGAGGACGGGCTGCAAGATCCCGGTCCGGGCGGGGAGGAGAGCCGCGAGGAGCGCACGGCCTTTCCATTCCGTCGCGGGTAGCGCATCTGCCCCGAGCAGAGCTTGAGAAAGAGACGGTTGGAACAGAAGAGATTCTGGGCGTAGATTCAGTTTTGCAAGAGGCTGGAGGGAGCTCCAGATGGGTTGGGGAGATCGATGAGGTGGCTCAGGGAGACAACGCTCTGCCCGGCGCGCACGTGCGCACGGATCCTGCTGGGAAACGAGCATGGGCGTTGCTGAGACTCGTCTGGACCGAGGTTTTCGCCCGGCCACCTCCCAGCTCAGCGAGCCTGGCCACATCACTGACCCCTTCTGGGACTCAGCGTCCTCATGTGTGATACAATAGTGCCTGCCTCACAGAATTACGGTGAGGGACAGGAAACCGTACTGAACGTGGAAAGGGCAAGCACCAAAGCATGGCTGTCAATTCCTGACTTCATAGATTACTTTCAACTGATCAGGTTCCTCCCTCCGCCCGCCCCCCTTTCCTTCCTTCTTCCTGCCTTCCTTCCGTCCCCTAGTCAGTGCCTTCAGCTTCCATCTTCACTCACTCGCCTCCTTGCTGCCTGTCTGGAGGTCGTAAATATCGCATGGGCCAGAGGTCATAAGTCAAACATGGGACCTAATTGCACTCTGAGAAAAATTACCTTCCCACTGATGTATAGGGCAACCTTTGGCTCTCTCTGAGGCTGCCAGTGTGAGAGGCCCGTCAGCCTCGGTTCTGACCCTGCCCCCATACCATGGTATAGTCAGCTGACCGCTCCCCAGCCCCCCACCCCCCCTTCACTGTGAGGATGAGGAATGAGGACCCTTCCTCTACTGGGTTCCTGCACAGCCCAGTTAGATTCACTCAGCACCTCCACAGAAACGTTTGACTCTTTTGGACTTTCTTGCTATTTAAGAAAACAGACCTTCGGAACCTCTGTTCATCCTTGCAGGGGGCATTAAAACAAACAAACAAACAAAAAGGGCTTCCCTGGTGGCCCAGTGGTTAAGACTTTGCCTTCCAATGCAGGGGGTGCAGGTTTGATTCCTGGTCGGGGAGCTTAGATCCCACATGCCTCCAGACCAAAAAACCAAAAACATTAAACAGAAGCAGTATTGTAACAAATTCAATAAAAACTTTAAAAATGGTCCACATCAAAAAAATCTTTAAAAAAAGCAAAAAACAAAGCTACCAATTCCTGAAGTTGTTTTTACCAGTCTTTTCCATACCTCCTCAGACTTGCTGAAGTGGACCTTAAGAAACAGACCCCAGTGATTTCAATATCCACAGAGCCAGGGTTCTAGTTGCCTTTGCAGTTGTCACTTGATTTCTTACCTGCTTCAGACATGTTTTTTTATCAACCCTGACAACTTTCTGCTGAGTCTCAGGCCTGCAGATTCTCATAGAGAGCAGGGGTGCTTGATGCAGATGAGTTTCAGAAATGTGGGATTCCCTCTGAAACTGTGTGCAAGGATGTTTCTAAGGATCTGTAGCTTTCCTCTGGTTCTCAAGTGGTCTGAGATCCCCAGGAGGTTAAGGTACCTTTGTACCCCCTGGCAGCACTTAGCATGTTGTACTTAGCGAGTATGCCAAGCATATTTTGTTGAACTGGGTTGAATTCACTTGTAAAGCTTCCTTCCTCTCAATCCCTTCTCACCACTCTGGTCAGTCCCAAGAGATTGTCTTTAAATCTGGAAACTGTTTCCATCCCATTGTCTCGGAGGCATTGGGCACGGACGCCTTGTCTGAAGTCCAGCCACTTCTTTTATGTTTCCTTTTCAACGTCTCCCTTTATCTCACACTCCTCAGAATGATCTCTCCATATGCCCGTGAAGGGTAGGGACCTGTGGTCTCTACTGGGAGGTGGAGGCGGGTTGGGGCAGAGCCCTTGGGCCACTTCAGAGCAGCACAGGAGCATCACACTGTGACCTGCTTCTCACGGACTAGCCAGTGAATGAGAGATTTTCCCAGCATCGCTGTCTCATGCAGTGGGGAAAAATGAGCAGTAGGGACGGTGCCTCTGAAGGGGGATGGAAATCCAGAGCCAACACCCCTCCCACAGTGGGGGCAGAAGCCACCGGGGCACGTAGAGATCCTTCACTCCCCCAGCCACTGCCTCTTATGCTGGCCGTCCTTTGGAGTCTTAGCTCTAATTTCCGTTCTTTACCTTCTCTTAGAACCATTGGCTGTTATATCCGCTTCCACAAACTAACTTAGACAAGTGGAGACCATTTTCAGAGTCTCAAATCGAGCACGAGGCATTAACCCGCACTGGTCAGCTATTTGGAGCTGCCCGGTGATGGCTCAGCGTTTCCTCCTTTGGTCAGTAAAGATGGACATTCTTAACCGAGCAGGCCTATGGCCTGCATCCCGTTGATAGGCTGAATATTGGGTTTTACAATGAAAGTGGCTGAAATGTCTGTAGCCTGTTCCTGGTCTGTTGAGTAAAGATTGGAAATTACAGAAAAGTTGTCGTGTTGCCTTCAACCAGATCCAAAATATTCAGGCATTTCATCAGTACTTTGTGCTTTGAGAAATTTGAGTTTCAAGTTCCTAAACAACAAAACCAGCCTACCATGGTGCAAAGTTTGGTTGATGTTTAGTGGTAGTTTTGTTTTGTTTTGTTTTCAGCATGGTTCAGATCCCTCAGAATTTTCAGTTAGATATCTGTGCTTATCTCTCTTCCTTGTTGTTTATCTACCAATCAATTAAAAAATTAAAAATGTAGAGTAAAAATAGTTCCTATCCCATTCTTCTTCAATTTTAAATAATCCTATTGTAGGACATCCAGGAGAAGGTCTGCCTTTTTCTAGAACAACTTGAGAGGTAGAATAATTGCCATTCATGAAATACTTTCTCTAGGCTAAGGATCACATACGTGTGGTCTCTTTGACTCTTACAATATTCCTAAGAGGGCGATATTATTCCCATTTTACAGATGAGATGAATGAGGTTCAGAGAGTTACTTCCCCCACAAGTCTAACTATAATTCTGGGAGGTGGGGAGAGGGTCAGTCAAACTGGGATCTTCCTTCAAAGCCCATGCTCTTAAGCATTGTACAAACTTTGCTGCCCAAACATTTTTTTTAAACTGCATCGTTGCCTAGTGGCTGATGTCCACCCTATAGGATAATATACACTTTCCTAATTTCCCCACAAACTAGAGACCCTTAAAAACCTTGCAGAGGTGAAATAGAGGAAATGAGCCTCTGTGGTCTACTTTTTGGACCTTCTCTCTGGTTTCTTTTGGTTCCACATTGGTTCCTTAAGGGCATGAAGGAGCAAGGTCATCTGCAGAGCTGCCATGGAGAACGGTTTCCTTTGCTGGCATTCACTTCGGGTCTGTCACCGAAGCATGGCACTCCCTTTGCCCCTTGCCCCCTCCCTCCATCAGCCAGCTCTGTGAGCAGACAGAGTCGCTGAGCCCAGCTCAACCCTGAGAAGTTTCTGAAAGGTTATACCCTTGAAGCTCTCCACAGTGCAGGCAGCACGTGCTGAAGTTTACACAGACTCCTCGGACCTCTGAATAGAGAGACTAATTGTGGGGAAGCTGCCTTTCAGCGCACAGGATGGGCTGTTCTCTGTGGGTTTTACTATCAAAAGGCTTTCAAAAGTGTAGTGGAGCCATTGTTGAATATTTCACAATGAATTAAATACCATTTCTCTCCTCACAGCTGTTCCATGTGAGTGAGCAGAGTGCTTTTTTTTTTTTTTCCTGGCAGAAGACGTCTGCTGTATAAACCTAAGCACTGGGGTAATGAGATTATTTGTGTGCGAATTCTTTAGGAAAAGCATTTCTTTATTTTAAACTCAATGTGATGCAGGGCTGCTGCTCAGGAGATGGCAGGGAGAGCCTCGGAGAAGAATACGATGGAAATGTCTGAGCAGAGCTGGGAAAGGCAGGGGTGAGGTGCTCAGGGACCAGACCGCCAGCCTCTGTACATCCATCCACATTTCCCCAGGGCCGCCTGCATCTCCCAGACCTACTCGCTGGGCTATGGAGCCGGGAAATTCCATATTTTTTTTTAGTAACAATTAATCACTTTTCCATCTGCCCTTTCAAAATTCCTTCCTGATCTCACAAGTTTTTAATGGCATTGAAGGAACCCTTGTTTTGCTCCCTACCTATTTTTATATCAAGGAGCATTTAAAAACTTTAAAGTGTAAAAGACACAAAGAAAACTGCTTTCTTGTAACATTGAGGGCAGTTTCCACAATTAGGACATATTTGACCTTACTGTTGCTAGAACATTAAGTGCGTCACGGAGTATCCACTCATCTTCCCTTGCTTGAATTACTTTTCCTCTTCAAATTTTTCATTGCCTTCCGTAGACATTGAGCTTCAGGTAATCAGTGAATTGGAACTAAGTATAAAATTGATTAATATTAAATACTAGCGTATCCTTAACTCTTCTTAAAGTATCATCGGGGAGTTACCAGCTATTCTTTAGATCCATTGAAATCCAAGAAAAAGACAGGGGAAAAAATGGGAAGAAGAGGGATTTAGATTAGCCACGGTGAAATTTAACTCTGAAATCTATTATTAAAGGACTTTGCAAATTGCCTCTCCCTTCAAATATCCTTCAGGATATTTCAGAAGTAGTTTAAGTAATTTTTTATTATCCTTCTGCTTCTATCACATAAGACAAAAATTTTGAACCTTTTGAGAGAGGTTCAAGGGAATGTTTCAGGATGCTATCAAATGGGTAAGAGTAGGCCAGGTAGGAAAAGAAGAGGGCAGAGCGCCTGAAATGTAATTCTGAATTTCTCCCATTTTGATCCCTTACTCCCTCCGCTTCCCAACTTTCCCAAAGTCTGTGGCAGGGTGGGCAGGTGGGAATGAATCATTCTTTCCCCGCTCTAATGGATGTGAAAGATCTGCTGGAAAGGCAAGAACAAATCTATGCTGTTTCTGTTGCTTTAAAACACCTAATCTTTTCCCTCTTCCTGGCTCTGTACCTGTGCCATGTGCGTATATACCAGGCTTTGTTTATTTTGTTGTAATAATCTCTATAAAAATCATACATCTCTTTAAACAAAATGTGTAAATTAAAGACTAGTCGGGAGGGGAGGGGGAGGCAGTTCAGTTCCATCACTAATGGTTAACACACTGAAGTCTCTTCCGTGGATATTTTCTCTGTGACCAGTTCACCTGGATATCACACAGGTATCTCAGTTACCACTGGGCTTATCTCTTACTCTTTGCCTCTGTAGGAAGCCTGTCTTTACCCTCTACCCCAGTGTCACGTCCTGTATCAATCACCAGGCTGGAAAATGGGGACTTATTATCCACTCCCTGCTTCGTGCCTTAAGCCTTGTGTTGGTCAAGGCTCTTTTTGTTTGCAAGTGGCAGAAACCTGGCTTAACTGGCTTTATTTTATTTTATTGTTTAACTTTTTATTTTATATTAGAGTAGAGTTGATGAACAATGCTGTGTTAGTTTCAGGTGTACAGCAAAGTGATTCAGTTCTACATATACATGTAGCTAGTCTTTTTCAAATTCTTTTTCCATTTAGGTTGTTACATAATATTGAGCAGAGTTCCCTGTGTAATGCAGTAGGTCCCTGTTGGTTATCCATTTTAAATATAGCAGTGTGTGCATGTCAGTCCCAAACTCCCTAACTATCCAATTTCAGAAAGGGATTTATTGAGTTACAGAACTGAGAGATCCAGTAGAAGAGCCAGCCTGGGGAACTCTAGACAATCAAATAATCTTGTCAATTCCCCTTTTCTCCTCTCCCTCCCCGACTTCCCCCTCCTCCTCCCCCTCTCCCCCGCTTCCTCCTCCTTCCCTTCCTCCTTCTCCTCTTTCTTTTTCTTTTCTTTTTTTTTTTTTTTGCTGTACGCGGGCCTCTCACTGCTGTGGCCTCTCCCTGTTGCAGAGCACAGGCTCCGGACACACAGGCTCCGCGGCCATGGCTCGCGGGCCCAGCCGCTCCGCGGCATGTGGGATCTTCCGGGATCGGGGCACGAACCCGTGTCCCCTGCATCGGCAGGCGGACTCTCAACCACTGCACCACCAGGGAAGCCCTACTCCTTCTCCTCTTTCTTTAGCTCATGTCTTTGCCTTAGTGGAGGGGAGCTGAGAGGGGTCCCCTGCTCTAAGAAGAGGGGGAAACTCTCGAGAGAGAAAAACAGTAGATGACCAAGTCTGTCAACTTTATCTTCTAAATATCTCCTGAATTTATCCCATCTTCTCTCTTATTATTGTCAAAACCTTGGTTCAGGTCCCAGTATCAGTGAGCTAACCCTTTATTGTTGAGATCATCACAATGTGTTACAGTCACTGGTTTTTGTTTTCCCTGTTAGTCTACATGCACCTTGAGGGTAGGACTTTGTCCTTGTCATGTTCATAGGACGTGGCAGAGGGCCTGAACTGTCATAGGCACTCAATTCAGGTCTGTTAGGTAAAGAGACCCGGGTTATTAAATTCTTCTGTCAGGATGATTGTGAAGACTACCCAGGATTTTAAAATCAATTAAGTCGCTAAATTAAAAAACAATGAAACCGCCCCCCCCCCCCCCCGCAAAACCCTTCAAACGAAAATTCCAATATGGTCCCAGAAGGCCCTTTGTGTTCCGGCTCTTCTCCTTCTAAGGTCGAGGGACTTTACCATTTATTCCTGTGTCCCCAATACTGAGCCTAATACTTGCCATGGAGCAGAGGGTTGATCAATATCTGTATCCTGCTTGTCCAAACTCACCACGGCTTGTGGTGGGTGGTTGGTGGCTTGGTAGTCAACTGGATCAGAAATAATTCAAAGTTTTGCACTGGGTTAGGGTCCAAGTTTACCTTGGTTAGAGCCCTTTTATTCTGTCCTTCATCAATCAGCACATACATATTGAGCTCTTGTTCTGCATGGGATATTGGGCCACAAAGTAGGGTGGCACACTTGTCTTCAAGGAGCATCAGCACAGCCTTGGTGGGGCGCTAAGGCAGATACAGCTACGCCGAGCAGTCAGGTGAGCCTGGGAGGAATGGGGATGATAAGGACGGTATTTTTGCTGCAGACTCCAGGTAAGGAGAGACCAGCACAGCCGGGCTCCCCCAGGGCCTCTTTCCAAATTGAGTGAAAGGGAAGGTGGTGTGGGGGGAATTCATCTTGAGGTTCATTCATTTGTCCAAACTTGGTCAGGGGAACAGGACAGAGTTCAATTTGAAAAGGGGTTGTTTTACTGATGTTTAGAATAGTGGCCACTCTTGTTCTGCTTTATGTATCCTGGTTCCTTGTTAGTCTTTCCTGCGTTCCCCTCTGTTGATTTTCACCTCCCTGGCCCTAATCTGCCTGCCTCCAGAGATGAGTTTATCCTCTCCTCGGGCTTCCCAACCTGAGTGCAACGTTCCATTCCCTGGGTCTGCTGCTTCTCACTTCGTTAGCGTTGCCGATGTTTATAAAGCCAGGAGATAATATTTTTAGGTTCCATTTGGAGTTTCCCGGGCAGCCTCTCTTTAAGCCACTTAGGAAGTTTAGAAAAGAAGGTCACAGAAATGTTAGATGTTTTTCCACTGAACTTTGGTTAAGCAAATGGTCTTGGGATGATGTTCACAGACTCCACTGGGCAGACTTACTGGATGATTGGAACTTCTTTCTCTTTCCTTTATTCGTCTTGCTTCACCTCTGGAAAAGCACAGGTTTTTTTATTCTTTTTAAACAACTTTATTGAAATAAGCTTCATTGAGATATAGTTCATTACACAATACAATTCACCCATTTAAAGTGTAAAATTTAAGGGTTTTTAATATATTCACAGTACTGTGCAATTATCACCATAATTTAATTCTAAAATATTTCTGTCCCTCCTAAAAGAAACCTCATACTCATTAGCAGTAAGTCCTATTCTCCCTCCTCCCTCCCCACCACCCACCCACCCCATGCCCTAGTAACTACTGGTCTAAGTCTGTCTTTTAAAATTTGCCCTTTCTGGACTTCTCTTGTAAATGGAATCATACCATATGGGAGCTTTAGTGACTGATTCTTTCACTATTTTCAAGGTTCCTCCATGTTGCAGCATATATCAGTACTTCATTCTTTCTTTTTTGCGGTACGCGGGCCTCTCACTGTTGTGGCCTCTCCCGTTGCGGAGCACAGGCTCCGGATGTGCAGGCTCAGCGGCCATGGCTCACGGGCCCAGCCGCTCCGTGGCATGTGGGATCTTCCCGGACCGGGGCACGAACCCGTGTCCCCTGCATCGGCAGGCAGACTCTCAACCACTGTGCCACCAGGGAAGCCCAGTACTTCATTCTTTTTTAATCACTGAATACTCTTCTGTTATATGGATATGTCACAACTTACGCGTCCATCATTTGATGGACATTTGTTGGCACTTTGTATCTGTTAGAAATAATCCTGCTATGAGCATTCATGTGTAAGTTTTTGTGTGAACATGTTTTCATTTCTCTTGGATTTATGCCTAGAAGTGGAATTGCTGGGTTGTATGGTAACTCTATGTTTAACTATTTGTGGAACTGACAAACCATTTTCCAAACTGGCTGCACCATTTTACATTCCCACCAGCAATATACAAGTGTTCCAGTAATGACATATCTCCACCTGGACTTGTTATTTTCTGTTTTCTGGTTAGATTTCATAGCGGGTATGAAGTAGTATCTCATTGTGGTTTTGATTTGCGTTTCCCTAATGATTGATGATCTGGAGCACTTGTTCATATGCTTATTGGCCATTTGTTTATCTTCTCTGGAGAAATGTTTATCCAACTCTTTGCCCGTTTTTTAATTGAATTGTCTTTTTACTATTGAGTTCTTCATGTAGTTTGGACATAAGTTCCTTATCAGGTATATATATATATATATATATATGTATATGATTTGCAAATATTTTCTCCACTAGTATGAGTCGTCTTTTTACTTTCTTGATGTGATAATTTGCAGCATGAAAGTTTTCAGTTATGATTTAGCCCAATTTATCTATTTTGTTTGTTTGCTTCATTTTGTTGTTGTTTGTGCTTTTGGTGTCATACCTAAGAAATCATTGCCTAACGCAAGGTTATGAAGATTTATGTTTTCTTGTAAGAGTTTTATAGCTTTAGCTCTTAGGTTTAGATCTAGGATCACTTTGAGTTCATTTTTGTGCATAGTGTGAATAAGGGATCCGATTTTTTTCTTTTGCATATATATATCTTATTGTTCCAGCACTATTTGTTAAAAGATTTTTCTTTCCTCAATGTCTTGGCCCTCTTATAAATTTAAAATACATAGGCCACCTATGTTTATGAACTGTCTTCTTAATATATGGCATAAATAATAATTGGTAGGGCTTCCCTGGTGGTGCAGTGATTAAGAATCCACCTGCCAATGCAGGGGACGCGGGTTCAATCTGTGGTCCGGGAAGATCCCACATGCTGCGGAGCAATGAAGCCTGTGTGCCACAACTACTGAGCCCACGAGCCACAACTACTGAAGCCCACACAGCTAGAGCCTGTGCTCCACAACAAGAGAAGCCATCGCAATGAGAGGCCCGTGCACTGCAAGGGAGAGTAGCCCCCGCTCACCACAACCAGAGAAAGCCCGCGTGTGGAAACAAAGACCCAACACAGCCAAAAACAAACAAACAAACAAACAAATAAATAATAATAAATAAATAAAATTTTGTATTAAGTGTTTTTTTCAACATTGTTCACTATGATAAATCAGTATTTTTTTGGTTTATAGTGAACTTGGTGGGTTAGGATACCGGGGTTCTAAGTCTAGTTTGAAATGTGATTTTTTTGAACCTGAAAAATACCCCAAATTGCCATTTATTGTTTATTTTGAGCCAGATACTGTCAAACATTTTACATATATTATCTTATTTAAATCTTACCCAAACATCCTGTGAGTTATTATTAGCTCCATGTCATAGATGAGGAAGCTGAGCTTTACATAGTTGAAGTAACTTGCCAAAAATTACACTGTTAGTAAGTTATAGACCCCGAATTTGAGCTCAGGTCAGCCTGACTCTGTAGCCTAGTATTAAACACCGTGCTGGGACTTGAGCAAGTTATGTGAAGTAATAGTAACCAGGAATAAGAAACAGAAAGCAGCCACTATGTGTGCAATTTGTGAAGAATGCAAAATCTGAAAATCTAGTTATGCTAAATAATTATCAATTTCCACATCTCTAAATAGGAACATAACACCTTCCCCTGACCTCCTGTGTTACAGTTAAATGAAGACAAACGGTATTTAATTTTGAAGTTACTTAGTGTATTTTAACTCCAAGAAGAAAAAAAAAATCAGCAGACTTTTTAAGGAAAAAGTCACCATGGTTTTATGAATTAATTGTACAAATCTCAACTTAATGCAAGTGCGTTTGCCAAGACATCGATATTTCTGTTTCATCCTTTTGGTCTTATGTTTGATAAGTTTCTAACAAAGTTACTAACTGTTGTCTGGAGAACACCCTGAACTTACAGAGTTGACCATACAAAAGACTTTTAACCAACTTAATATGTTCAATTTGGGCATCTTGAAGGAATAACCACTGTGAAGCCCAGGGAAGTAGAAACCTGTATTTCTACTGTATTACACCTGTAATATTGGAGGTGTCAATACACAGAAGACTTGAAATCACCCCCACATCCTCTCCCCCATCTCTTTTCTCTTTCTCTCTTCTTTCCAGTGCTCACTTCCCTTTGGTGAAGAATTTGGGGTCTGTGACTTTACAACAGTGGAATGTCTCCCAGGATGTATTATTTGTGTGTTTGTGATGCCTCGTCCTACTTGTCATGAAGTCTCTACTGGAACGTGTTATTATAAAGTCCCAATGAACATATATAAGTGGGAAAAGAGCTATTAGAAATATGTGTTTTGTGACCAGCTGCTCTTATTGCTAATACGTCCCCACTTTTTCCTGCTGTAGCTGCAAGGAGATGGGAGGTCGACTGGAATGTTCTGGGCGCAGGAATCCTCTTGTCAGTTTCCCTTGCCCCATAGTTCCCGAGGGAAGGGAGCTGACACCATCCTCCACTTCCTCTTAATCCCCAATCCTGATCTCATTCCTCCTCTGGTTCATCCTTGAGTTCAGGCAGATGCATCACTGGGAGTCCTACTGTATCCTCCTCCCAATGACAGCTTTGCTTAATTCTATTTTGAGTGGAGATGGGTAGGAATTAATGCATGAATCGTCTTCTCTCCGCTGCACCATGCCTTCCCTCCTTCTCCCCCTACACACACTTTCTTGGTGGAAAAATGATGACTCGGTTTGTGATATGTAAGTGATAAAAGGTTTAATAAGAAATCCAACAAATAATGACAAAAGACTTGGCAGGAGAAAACCACATTTGAAAGTCCCCGAGTGATAGAGGAGAGTAATTCGGGACATAGGAATAATCTGAAAGAGTTGCATGAATGTGTGCCTTCAGTATTTTGCACAGCTGACTTGGATCAGAATCATGCAGACTAGGAAAGCCTCTATACCTTGGACAGATGCTGTATGCTGAGGGCCAGGAGGCTTGCCTTCCTCTTGGACATTTCTCAGAGGTGCTGTGAGATGTTGATGGAAGTGACCTTCCAGACTATAAGGTGAAATGTTGCTGTTATTTCAATCAGAGGAAAGGAACCTTGCTTACTCACATTTAATTCTGAGGTTTGGCACATAAAGGACTTAAAATGACCCAAACTCTATGAAGATAGTGTGAAAGGGATATCTCCTAGTTGCTCTTCTAAGGGACCCCATTTGCAGAATTACATGGCCAGCTTACCCTGAAGTCATTGCTTAAATAACCTGCTAACTGGAATGTATTGACATGAACTATCAACACAGCTTCTCCCAACGGTCAATTCCAATCTCTTCCTGCTCCAAATAAGAGGTTCCTTGTGTGTTTTGATTTGTCTATATTGTGCGTTTTAATATTGCTCCAAACCACAACTGGATTTAGAAAGCAGCTATTGCTATCACACATAATGTATGCTATTTTCTAAGACCTTAATAATATTGTGTTTACCCATTGTACTTAATTCTTGTACCCAATAGCTTCATGACAGTAGTCATATTTACAATACATATTTCTTTCCTTATGTTCCTATTCTTTGATTAAAGTGCATTGATTATATACATCTGATAGTTCTACTTGATTAATGCTATGGCATTCACACCTACGTTCATTTCCAATCATTCTTCTCTTTCTACTATGTTTTCTATTTATCTTTGTTGTTAGCCATTTATTTCTGCCATGTAGTTTATTTGATCTGTCCTTGATAAATTAACAAGTGGGATTTTTACACTCTCGACGCTCAGTGGCTGCTTTGTAGTCATACTAAGTGGTACGTTGAGGAAAAAATCGCTATAAAAATGCAGATCGATTTGCCTTCATCTATTATCCTACTTTATACAAATCTTAGAGGTCTTGGATGAGTCTTCCTTAAGGCAAGACCTGAGGATGGAGGCGCACTGTGGTAAAGGCAAGTAATAAAGAGCTTATTGCCAGCCAGAATCTAATTTTACAGCTTTCAATCCATTATGATCATTATAAAGTGGGCATTCCACTTTAGCAAGTAGGAGGCTTGCCAGAACAAAGTGGCTGCCAAAGGAATGGCAGTGTTTTCTCCCTTGGTCTTAGGTTGGAGGTTCTGTACTCACTGATATGATTACTCATTGCTGTAAGATCATGGAATCTTTCTCTGTGTGTTTATCCCCTTGCTTTCTCTCTATATATAGAAGGTACCCTCAAATATTAGAAAAACGCATCTTTCTAAATGTTGAGATTGTGATGGTAAAATAACAAAGGAAGAACTGACCCCCTATGGCATTGTGCATGGAAGTGAATTTATACAAGAACCATCAGGGAGTGACTATAAGGCTTTATGTTTTAAGTATGGGAATCATTCAGTGACTTTGGCTGTTTTTAAATGTTTGTGGATTTGGCAGAGTTCAAAATCTGTTTTGCCAAGTGCTTTAATTTTTTTTCTGCTAATTTTGAGGTCCATGAGTATTACATGGGAAACTTAAATTGTATATGGGGTTACTTTATAATTTAGCCATCCATTCATCTGTATAGGACATTTGAGAAGATTGGTGACTCTTCTTAAAAACACTTAGAAGGAAAGGTTGATATGGTCTGATGATTAAATGAGCTACAAACCGCAAAGACTGGAGTTGATTTGAAAAGTTCAGCTCTAGAACTATTAAACAGATTTAGAAAAGGGCTGGTCTCCTTTCATTTTATTATTTAAAAAAATTTTGTGTCTGAAAAGTGTGTATGTGTGTGTATGAGATTGGACAATTTCAAATGGGGAGAACCATGTCATAAGGTAATACTGCCCTTTTCTAAACACGCAGGACCATCTATCTATAGTGAAGCTGGAAGTGGGCCTGATTTTACCATCTCAGATCACTTAGAAAAATACTTTATTTATTTATTTGGTCGTGCTGGTTCTTAGTTGCGGCAGGTGTGCTCCTTAGTTGTGGCTCGCAGACTCCTTAGTTGCTGCATGTGACCTCTTGGTTGCGGCATTCATGTGGGATCTAGTCCCCTGACCAGGGATCGAACCCAGGCCCCTTGCATTGGGCACATGAGTCTTAACCACTGTGCCACCAGGAAAGTCCCTCAGATCACTTTTAATATCAAATGGTTGTTTTAGTCACTCCTCCATTTCTTCATGATTTCATTCATTTATTCATTTATTCAGTTATCTATTCTTTCAACATTTATTAAGCATTTACTATGTCACCAGGTCCAAGTCACTGTGTTTTAAGCTGGAAATTAAAATTTGAGTAGAATATGACTCCTGACCTTGAAGGGCTGAGATTATTTTAAGCCAAGTAGTAAGTGCTCAGTCAGAAGCCCCTGGGCACTGACTTGAAGTCAGTTTGTTGTGAGAGTGCAAAGGAGGAAGTGCCTGATTTTATCCCAAAGACCCAGGAGACCTGCAGGGGGGTGGGGGTAGGGTGGGCAGGGTAGGTGTGATGTTTGCTGCTGTTTCCTGATGGATGAGTGGGACGGGTGGACCAGGGCTTTCCAGAAAGGGAAAGGCCTGTAAAAGTACACAAAGCGGTGAAACACTAGGGCATGTTCAAGGGATTCCAACAAGTCCAGGACTGTTGGAGCACAGGGGAAGAAGGTGAAACCGGTCTGAGAGCTGGGCGGGGGCCAATTTGGGCCATTTGGCCCATGCTTGGATTTCATCTGGTTAGCACTCCAGAGTCTTTGAAGGAATTTGTAATTTCTACACCGCGTTAAAAAAAAAAATGGGTTGAGAGGTTCTCTCGTATCTCTGTTTTCCTGTATAGTGTCCTTCTGAGAAGCTTGTGCTTCTGCTTCACGCAGGTCTGGGTGGATGTCTTGGCTGCATCCTCCCGAGGCTCCTCGACTTCCGTGGAAAGTGCTTCGGAAACGCTCCGCTGCTGGGGTAGCATTTCCAGATGGCGATGCGGGTGGATTCCCACCAAAGGTTTTACATTGTGACAGAAGTGTTGCCTCCCCAAATCATTTATTTTTATTTATTTTTGGCTGTGCCACAGGGCATGTGGGATCTTAGTTCCCCGACCCAGGGACTGAACCTGAGCCCCCTGAAGTGGAAGTGGAAGTGCGGAGTCTTTAACCACTGGACTGCCGGGGAAGTCCCTTATTTTCAAAATAATATAAAATTTGTCTCTTTCTTTAAGCTGAGTATAACTCAAGCCTGAGCTCTGGATGAATGTGGAGCCTGAACAAACCCGGCAGAACTGATGCGGTGGCTTTTCAAAGGCCAGCAATCTGCGATGGGGGAACAGTAGGAGAAGTGGAACATTAGCTTGTCTATCTCTAGGCGCTTTGCAGAGGTTCTGGATGGAGGAAAGCTAATCAGGAGACCTGCATAGGGAGAGAGGCGTGTTATTTAATTAGCTTTACAATGGGCTGACTTGAAGGCACGTGGTGGTTTTAATAGAGGCAGATAGATGTCCTTTTTTGCAGGGCTAATTGTTGGGAAAAAGCAGGGTCTTTGTTCCGGCCCAGCATGAGGGCTCTGATCTCTTGGAGCCCAGGGCTGCCCCTGCTTATAATTTTAGACAGAGCTATTCAAGGCTGCCCTGTAGAGAAAAGAAGAACAAGAACAGTATTGTGTATGCAGGATCTGTGCCCAAACCTCCCCAAAGTCACTAGGAAAAAAAAAAGAGAGAGAGAGGGAGAGAGAGAGAGAGAGAGAGGGAGAGAGAGAGAGAGAGAAAGAGGACCCAGCCATGTGCATTTTAGAGTATTTCCCCATCACTTATTTGCTATGTTTGTTGGAAAGGGCAAAGCCATCCTTTAATCAACTTGGAGCTGAGGTGGGGTGACAACTAAACACTTTCAGAAATCCAATTAAGTCCACTTTCCCAGTGATATGGCATTAATCTTGCCAAATGGAGCAGGCAACTTGCAAGGAGAGTCTGTGTGTTCCATGCTGCCAGTCTTCATGGCCAGATGCCAGGCGTTGGCGATGCCAGAGTACGAATTATGTAGCGGATTCCCCTAAATAGCAAAATCTGTGTTGCTGACTGGCAGCACGAGGGTCAGGGTGGGCTGTCGTCCCTTAGGGTTCAACTGGTCGGCACAGGTAGTGACACAGCAAGTAAAACACTTCATCTGAATGCCAGGAGGCAAGTCCAAGCTCAGAGTGGGGCTGCTACATGGGCCCAGAATTCTGTAGCTAAAAATGCATGGGTACGGCACAATTAGAGATGGCTAGAGGTTCAGGTTTACAGCACAAGTTAAGTTGTTAGGAAACTTCTAGCTGTCAGAAACAGAGGGGATAACGTAAGAAAAGACTTCTGTGAAATGACTGCAATGGTGTGTGCATGGGGGGCGGTGGGGTGCTAGTTTGGGGAACGTTTCAAGCAGCAAGATACAAGGTAAGTACTGGACAGTGTGTGTAAGATTCTGCTAAGTTAGTGATCAGCTCGGAAGCCAAATAGTGAGGCTGTTTGCCTGGGATCTTATTTTGCTCAGTTTGTATGAAATCATTGAATGGGTATCAAACATACAACCCAGAGTGGGGAGAACCCAGTATTGGCAGGAGTCCTAGAGGGTGTATCTTCCTCTCTGCCCTGCTAGTGTGTGATGTAGCTGTGACCATATGTTTAGAACTTCCATAACCATATTTCATGTCTACAGAATGGGAATCAACTCCCTTTCATCCAAGGGGTCTGGTGTCCGGATCTGTATAATTTACATACTCAGACTTAAAACTATCTTTATTATTATGTCATGACTTTCATGGGACCACCATGTCCTCATCTCTTGGTGAGAACACTATCTACCACAGCTTGGATGAACTTCCATGAGAATTTTATGGTCACCAAATCTAAAGTCACGATTCCGATTTTTTAAATTATTAATAGCGGCGAAGCGGTGTCGAGTGCTCATTCTGCATTAGACAGAGTGCAAATGGCGAGGCACAAATTCATTCCATCCTCAGATCAGCTCTGTGAGCTGGGCACTATGATCAGCTCCATTTTACAGATGAAGAAACTGAGGCTTTCTGAGGCCAAGGGACCGACAGCTGGAGAGGGGCCAAGCTGACTCAAACTCTTGTCCACCTGTGGCCAAAGCTTGTTCTCTTAACCACTCTACCCCACTGCCTCCTCAGTTCTTTTAGAGTTTAAGGGCATTCCTTGTAGTTAGGAAACCAAAGCCTGATAGTTGATCTGGCAAAAAAATGGGCTCCTTGGAAGCAGGGACGTTTATTTGGAATTGTCTCCTTATCTCCACACCTCAGTTGCATTCCATTCAATTAAAAAAATACTCTCCGGGAGAGAAAATGTTAGCGCAATAAAGATGGGGAGTAAATGTGGATGCTGGGTCTTTCCTGGATCTGGAATGGTGGTTGCCAGCCATCCGGTCTCTTTCAAGGTTGTGGAGTTCCCTGAAAGAAAAGTCCATGATCTTTTTGATTTTTCAAAATTCTGAACATTATTTAGAATTTTTAATTCCTGGAAAGGGACATCTCCTGGGAACCTTCCACAAGAGAGCCCCTTGCCGTTTGCCCTCCCACACTCTGCTGCCAGTTCCCCAACCAGCTGGACCTTCCTCCTCCCTCCTCCCCTCCCCTCCCCTCCCCTCCCCAGTGGGTCCCTGGTGGTGCTTGCTTCCACCCAAGGCCTTGTGTGATGAAGTCTTTAAAGATGGTCTCCCTGTCTGGGGAAAACACATGTTTCTGATCAATCTGATGAAATACATTTCCATTAAGAAATAACTTCTCTGTTTTCTACTTTCTTCCTTCTCCACCTTACCTATCATTACCCATCATCTCGAGCCCTCAAGGCTTGAAAGGACTTCCCCGGCCCCGACTGATTACATGGCGCCTTCTTGCACGTCCCATATGCTGGATTTGCTTCTCTCCTCTTCACCAATGTGAAGGGAGAAAGGTTTTCGTTGTACAGGAGCCAATCCAGATAGATGAGATGTGAGCTGGGGTCGCTTCCACCATCCGCTACATTCCGACACCTTCATAACGGGTGATGCAATGTGCCTAGTGAGCCCAGCTGTGTTCTTGTAAATTAAAGACGGCTTCATCTCTTTGGCCCTGGAGAACAGAATTAAATGTGAGCTGTAATCCCAGAGAAGTTGACATATCCCTTCTGGAGATTGTTTTTCAACTGTCGTTCTATCAGTGACATATTTGGGACTCAGTACATTCTAAATATGAATAATTACTCAGGACACCCTAGAGTTGTTTTTATGGATTTATGTTCCTGCGTATTTATGAAAGTTAGATTCTGTGCACATTTTTTTTCGGGACAGGACACATACAAAAAGAGATTTGAAACAGCAAGGGACTTTAAAAACTGCTCTGCATCCCACTTCCTCTGTTACTAGATTTAGCCTCAACAAACGGAGAATTCGTATAAATTCATTATGAGGCAGGGATGCCGTGCACTGGAGGATGCTGAAGGCCAGGGAGGGGTAGATGTCTGAGTGAGATATTTGTAGATGACAGCTTCAAAGTATGTTAATTTTCTTGGCTAGGAAGACATTCTCAGTGTGATACATTTCATTTTTTCTTGGGTCGATTATGTGTAACTAGCTCAGAGAAAGTGACGTAAAATGATGTGTGTCTCTAATTCTCTTCACAGCTTAGTGGCAATGGTGGACCCTAACCAAACCCATTACTTCCTTGGTTTCCATGGTTTAAAATCAGCCTGCGTTTCCCTTGCAACATTTCCATGATGCATCAGCAGATATAACAAATTAAGTGCAGGGCGGTGTCATCTGCTATGGTCCAGCCAGCCAGAGAGGTTAGGCCTTCTTTGAGTGTCTTTGTGCCACCTGCTAGGTGGTAGCAGCTCATTTGACGTTCCCTCCCCTCCCCTTGCCCATCATCTCTCAACGTATCCCCTTTCTCACTGGAGAGGATGCCTACAGCATGGCCAAACAATTTAAAAAAATGCATTGCTTCTGGGGACCTGACAAGTTATAGTAAATTTGAGAAGGTGGAGGGGATTTGTAACAGGCACTGGACTCCCTATAAAGGGTCTAACTATTCTTCCTCACAAAGATGGAGAAAATTGGGTTCATTTCATGTATTCTCTTATCCTACGAACAATGGATATAGCGATTCTACATCTTACCTTCATGATAATCAGTGAAATAAAAGATTCAAGTTAAAGTTCAGAAATTCCTGAAGCCTGCTTCTGACAATATGAACGATATGCTGTGTAAAAGTTCAGAGCGATGACAAAATGACTGGTTTGCTTTGTGCTAAGCCAAATGCCATTTTTCACAAACAGCTATACCTGTATATACTCAGACGAAAAATAAAATGAATATGGTGACCTTAACAGCATTTTCCTTTAAGGGCATGAGAGGCAGGTGATGAGAACAGCAGAGTAAAACTTTATAAAGACCTTTTCAGTTGGAAAAGAGTCACCTGGTTATCTCTTTGGTCTTCAACTTTGGGCAACTTTGAGTCTTACATTACACCAAAAAAAAAAAAAAAGACTGATATTTGAGTTCAAGATCTGTATTTGGAATTTTAGGAAGTTATCTGTTCATTAAGTAAATAATCAGCATAATGTATTGAGCTCATACTGTTTTGAGCTGAGCACTGGAGGTGATGACAGAAACTAATCACTGCCTTGAGGGACTGTAGGAGGCGATGTGCATATTCAAATATTCCCTTGGGGTGTGCTTGGGCTGTTGGGCAGAAAGGGGCACCTTGTGGGTGTGGGGAGGGAAATTCTTTGCATACAGAACATGTCCATGTTGGGGAAATACTGAGAAATACCCTCTGTGTCTGGTGTAGATTTTCAGCTTGACCTTCCCTTGCATCTTCTGTGGTCACCTCCTTTCACCTCCATTCTGCTCTGAATCCTTTGCAACTCTTCCAGCTTGAGGACCTCCTACTGATTTGTTTGACTGTCATCCCTTGACTGTTGGTCACGCAAGTCAATGAAATCGACTCTGTGAAGGTACTGGATCCATGCCCAGGCCTCAGTTTCATTTTGGAATCTTGGAGATTTAAGTCCCAGAATGACAAGGACATAGAATCCCTGGTGACTCTACTTTCTCATGTCCCCCCCTCACCGCCCATCCTTCCGCTCTTCTCAGCAAAGTTCCCCTCTACTGCTTCCTCCTGTACTATCTTTCCTTTTTCTCTTAGAGCTGTTTCTTCTTCTAGTACAATCTGCTTCCTCTGCCTAACTTCCAGCATCTAGAACTGGATGGAGAAACTCTCCACCCCATCCCCGCTCCTTCATCTCTAGGGTGGTAAATGCTCCTCCTTTGGGGCAATGGACTTGGCATTTCAAAATGAAAGGGGGAAAAGAAAGGGGAAGATTCCACAATAAAATTATCTTAAGATGTAGACCACAACTGCAAAGAACATCTGTTTTGAAATCTGGTGTTGTCTTTGTAACCCAAGAGAAAAGCAGGGTAAGATCAGAGGAAGGCCTTAGCCTTCCACCAGAAGAAACCACCTGCCGTGTGGGGAAGGAGCCGGGATCCTGTCCTCCTGGGGCTCGGAGCTCCCTGCCAGGAGCCTGGTTCTCTGCTTCCACCCTGTTATTAAAGAATATTGGGTCTCCTGCCATTTGTGCTAATGTCATCGCCACTCTACCTCCTCCAGAGGCCAATTTAGGACAACTTACATTGGAATTCATACTACATGATCCCAGAGGCTCCAGGGTAGCCTGCCTTCTGCATGACCCAGGCCCAGGAGGGAGCAAAAAATGCTGGGAAATGTGCTCCGTTCGCTTCAAGGAAGCCAGCTGACCGTGGTGTGGAGGGAGCCTCTGGACCCCACAGCCTTGATCGGCGGCCCCTCACCTCCTTCTTCTGTGTGGGCAGAGCCTGAGCTGCTTCAAGAGGAGTACGTGCCATCCGAACTGGTGGATTTTCAAATGTCGCTTGGTCTGTAGATGAGGCCCATCCATCCCACATTGCTGGGGCTGCAGATGCAGCTGAATGGTTCATAATTACAGTCTAAAGAAACTGCAGACAGCAATAGAGCCAGCCCAGACCCTTTCTCTCCTCACAGCCCATGCCAAGCTGTCACCCACAGGGAATGCTAGTGTGGTTACCCTGCAGTGTGCTTGCCCAGAGACAACACGTCCAGTGCAGAGGAGACTGTTAGATTTCTAGAAATTGAGGCTGATCATCTATCTGCTCCTGTGTGCACTGTATCCTGCTTCCTTTCTCAAGAGTGTCTGGGAACAGACCAAGCTGAACTGCAGTGACTTCCCCTGCAGTGTGGTATCTGTAAACCCAAGGAGATGCCCGGAGAGAGGATTAGGGGATCTCATTCTAGAACTGACACAGTCTTTTTCAGGCTGTGTGGCCTTGGGCAGAATGACCCCTCTGGAAATAAGAGGGCTGACCTTGACTATCTCTAAGAATCTCCATCTCACTCTAACATGTGACAAAGCCAGGACCTAAGGTTTTGTCACCACAAACGTGATCTTCCTTCTGAATTTGAAATACAACTTTTCGGTGACTCTTAAATACAAGTCTGCAGTTTTCTCTCCTAACCAGGTAGTGCTGGAATTTCTCAACTGAGGCCGAAGCTGGGCAGGTTCCCAAATCAGGAACTGAGAGGAGGGGCTTGGAGAGATTTTTTTCAATTAGATATGACCGTTCTCCTTATCTCTCCATAAGACAGTTCAGGTGAATAGGGGGTCCATGTTACTCTGTAAAGGGGATGACCATGCAGAAGATTTTTATGCGGTTCCTCCTATAGCCTATGGTCTACTGGCTGTTAATATCAGTAACAGTGATTTAACTTTGAGCTCCTCTTCTGACCTAGACACTGCGTTAAATGCTTTCCATGCACTATCTCATTTAATCCTCCAAAGGACCCTACTTTAAGCAGGGAGGGACTGAGGTTTAGGATTGTTTAAATGACTTCTGCGGTAGTCATTCAGCTGCCTAGTGGGTAGAGCTGGAATTTGAATCTGAGCCTTATTCCAGACACTGCGCTGCTCACGCTCATCTTGGTTTTATCCTGGAGAACTTTCCCAGGGCGAACGGGGGCCCCCCCACCCCACCCCACCCCCGGTCCTCCCCTCTCCCCGCCCACCCTCTCCTCCCTGGCTTCCCTCCTTACTTATCGCTCATTGTTTATTGTACCTTCTAAACAATAGTTAATGAGTCTGTATTACACGGTCGGAGAGCCAGGGGTGATTTTATTCCCTGAAACAGAGACGAGGTTGTGACACAAGAAGGTTAAGTGGCTTTGGTGAGGTCACAGAGCCAGCCCGCTGTCGGCGACAGCGGCTCCGATCCCCCACTTGGGTTCCTGAACTGACCCTAAGGCCTTTTGGCATCAGAATTTAATTAAGGGAGTTCTTTTCATTTTCTCCAATTTTCCATTTTATGGCAGCTCCATAACTTAGGTAGATACCTAAGCCCCAGGCATCTTGCTCCCCCCAGGGTGCTTTTTAGTGACTCAACTTATTACACAGAAGCCACTTGCTTTAGAGTTAAGCTTTAGAAGCCTGTTTCTGTGTGTGATGGGGGACTGCTGCTTCTTTTCTCAGAGAAAAACAACCACAAATGCAAAGCGGGCAGGTTGTTAATCAAGGACTTTTTTTTTCTTTTCTTTTCGATCTTACATTTAAGCCAGTAAATGAACATCTGTGAGTCATAAACTTGCTCTGGATCAGCCGTTAGTGGTCTGAATGTTTTTGCACCTACCTCTAATAAAGCATCTTTTAGCTCAAAACTCAGAGATTCTTTGGTTTGTTGACGGTCAAGATGTGGGAAATAGAAAAGTAACTTATTCTATCACGCTTCTGCAGGAGGAAAGTCTGTCTTTCAGGATTGTTTATAATTAGGTGTATTTTTATATTTCTTTTTTATTGAGGTTGGAGCGGGAGTTGAGGGAGGAGCATAAAAGAGAAAGTTTATGTTTTTTACATACTTTATGTTTTTGAGGGAATTCTTATAAAAATGTGACTGTTTTCTTGATGTCACTAACATCTAACTTCACACCCCTGTCCCTCAACTCCTGCTGTCTTTTTTTAACCCCTTTGACATGAGGCTTCTAGTTTAAGGAATTTCAGCCCTTGCTGGGTGTGATTCCCAAGTTTTGGGAATATTTGAAAATACAATTCTGGTTTCTCCCAAGTACCGGAGGAGCAGACTGCTGCATTACCAGCAAAAAGAAAAAGTTGTCCCTTGGTTGATTTTTCTTGAGTGCCTTAAAAATTAGATATAGTCTTGAAACAACTTGGCCAAGGGGATGGAAGGCAAAGCTCCTCTGATCTTGTCTTGTTAGTGGAGAAACTGAGGCGCAAATGAAACCCAGTGGACAGGAGTGCTGGAGGACAGAGCTTCTGGTCTGCCAAGGCCAGACCTAGAGGCAGAGTGGCTAACATTGTTTAGCTCATTTTCACAAGCGCCAGCATAGCAAACTCACTTAACCTTTGAATTGGAAAGCCATGGTGGCAAAGTAAAAGCCCCTAGTGACCAGGAGGGTGATAGCTCACTATTCAACACATATTGATTGAGCATCTGCAATGTGTCAGGCACCGGGCAAGGCACTGTTTTTTAGGATACGGTAAGATAGAAATAACATCTAGAGTTCATAGGAACATTTAGAAAAAGCTACTTGTGTCCTAGAGAGAATAAAAAATTCGTTGATCAAAATTGATCAGATTAATCAAGTGGGATCTTTGCAGGTCTGATCAGATCATTAATATCCCAATTAATATTGGGATATTAATTAATTATTAATATTGGGATATTAATATTAATACCCCAAATATGTAAAAATACTTTAACTTGTCCATATTAAGTGCTCCTTGTTTCCACCAGATCCGAGGTTAGATGCATAACTTCTGATAACATCAATACTCACACTTGGCCTCCTGCAGGAGTAACTTTCCTGGAAGTCTGTGGTGGCCTCTGGCTATCTTCCAAACCCCACTCCCTGATTTGCACAGTCAAACCTTTCAAACTTCTGTGCTTCAGGACAGGGTTAGAAAGGATGATTGACAAGTTGAGCTGTCATCATTGAAAGAACTGAAGGAATAAATTCCCCCATTGCTGAAGTGGACACTGGTTTCGGATTCATCATGGCGGGCTCTTCTAGTGTCTAGTTTGGGGGTGAGGGAGAGGTAGCAGCCGTGTTTAGGCTAGCCTGGGAAAGAAGGCTGAGAAACTCACTGAGGGAGAGAGACAGGACTTGCTCTGAGGAAGCTGCCTTTGAAATAGAGCACTTACACCTGGATTAAAAAAAAATACCAGCATTTCCTTAACATAACATCCATAAAACAAAACTCCGCAAAGCAACTCCTGATTTGCACAGTTCTTTTGCTGATGTATTCACAGCGGGTAAGGCAGGATTGGTTCAAGATCCTTTTCTTTGCTGCTCATTTGGATGTGTAAATGCACAATTCATTCATGCGTTGTTTCCCTCAGCTTCTTCCAGGATCAGACGGGTCTGTTCTTGTCATCTGGGGGCCAGCATTGTTTTCTGATACCTTTTGGAAACACAGCTGGATGACAACATTCCTTCGACAATTAGGATTATCACATACAAATACTTCCCTCTGGTCACTGGAAGACTAGCATGATCTGCAGTTTGAACCAGGAGCCTGAGATATGAGATTTATCTCCTATTCTTGGCTCCTTCCCTCCTTGGCTGTGGGAAACGTTGAAGTTACTAGTACTTCAAGGGGACAGAACTGGAATTAGATGAAGGTAAGCAGGTGTGTTAAAACTTATCAGAGCTTGAGGTTACAGTTACAGCCAAGTGGTGGGAGCTGAACATATGCTTAGAAACCAGGAAACAGTATTAAAAATAGCTTTCTCTGAGGTTGTTCGGAAAGATTTATGTTTTTAAAAAATTTTTATTTATTTTATTTTTGGCTGCATTGGGTCTTCGTTGCTGTGCGCGGGCTTTTCTCTGGTTGTGGCGAGCAGGGGCTACTCTTCATCGCGGTGCATGGGCTTCTCATTGCGATGGCTTCTCTTGTTGCGGAGCACGGACTCTAGGCGTGTGGGCTTCAGTAGTTGTGGCACGCGGGCTCAGTAGTCGTGGCTCGCGGGCTCTAGAGCACAGGCTCAGTAGTTGTGCCGCACGGGCTTAGTTGCTCAGCAGCGTGTGGGATCTTCCCGGACCAGGGCTCGAACCCGTGTCCCCTGCATTGGCAGGCGATTCTTAACCACTGCGCCACCAGGGAAGCCCCAGAAAGATTTATGTTTAATCTTTTAGTTCATCAGAGATAGCTATCAGTGTCTGGCTCCAGCTATACATATGTGTCTAGGGTTGCACCTCAATGTCTACTGCTGGATTTGTTAATTCAGACCAACTCTCTCCATTTATGATAACCAGTGTGCCAGTGGCAAACCATTAATTATGCAGGATCATGTTATGGTGTCTGAAGTGTCTGGGCTTCCCAAATGGAAAAGGGGTCTGTGTACTGGGATTCTGTCATGGCTGCGAATGACGTACTCCAGAAATTCAAAACCACAGAGCCTGTGCATCACATTTTTGATGGTCGTGATCGGAGGGTTGTCAGTTTTATCTAGCGGAGGAGAATCTGTGAAAGGAAAGACAAAACTTTTGGCCAATGGTGACATAATTGGAGGAACAGAATAATAGTTTTCCCTGCCACCCAACCACTGCTGTAGGGAAACTGGAAGCTTAAGGAAGCCCAGGAGTGGATGCTAGTTTGGGGGCCCTGTTCCTGACTCTCCCAGTAATAAAGACGACGTTGGGCCTTTGTTTTGGGTCTCCTGAAGGCTGCCTTGGGCTCGATCCTTATCAAGGGCAGGTCATTTTCAACTAATTTCTTAACGATGACACTTGTTGGCCCTTGAAAAAATCGAAGGCTCCTCCAGCAATCCAGTCCCGATCCCTGACTCATAATCGGCTGGAGTCCAATATTCCCAGAGCCCTTTGAGGACACTGGCTCGGAGCCCCCTGCGCTTGCTCGCACGCATGCCCCTCCAGTCGCTGCCTCACGTCCTGTGTGTCAGTCTTTGTGAATGAATGATAGACACGCACTTGGAGAACTATGCCGCTCCCGGGACGGGGCGGGAGCGGGTGACCAAGTCCTCAAGAATGCGTGGAGAATCTGACGGACTTTCCCGAAGGGCCGGAGCGGCCTCGGCGCCCGCTGGCTCCGCGTGCGGCTCCTCTGCGGCCCCTCTGCGGCCCGGCTGCAGTGCCCGGGGGGCAGAGGGCGCGGCGGGCGCCGAGCTCCGCCCAGCCTTCCTTTCGGTTTGGACCGCCGCCGGCGATTGGCCGCGGGTCCAGGGCCCCGCCTCCGGCCGTGCCCGCCCTCGCCGCCCCGCCCCTCGTCCCTCCCGCCCCCCCCCCCGCGGAGACCCTGGGGGAGGGGGCCGGGCGCGCAGACCCACGGCCAGGGCTCGGCGCCTTGAGTAACGCCCCAAAGAGGAGGGGAGAGCGCGCGGGCGAGGGAGGGAGTCGGCTCCGGAGAGCGAGGGCGAGGGCGAGCGCAGGCGGCTGCCCGCGGAGAGGAGGGAGCCGGGCCAGGACTAGGAGGTAGCCGGCGGGGCGCAGGCGAGGCGGGGACCCGGCGCGCGCACTTTCCCGCAAAGTGCCAACTACCCGGGAGAGAGTTCCGGCCGCTCACCTTCTGGGCGCCGGGGAAAGTCAGCGGGAATTCGAGATTTTAGGGGAGAAGGTCCGATCCCCCCGTCCCCTGTCCCTTGTTACTTATCCCCATTAAAAAGAGAAACAACAAGAATAACAGCAAACTTGCTCTAGTCCCGTCTGTCCCCCCACTCCTGGCACCATGAAGGCGGCCGTCGATCTCAAACCGACTCTCACAATCATCAAGACGGAAAAAGTGGATCTGGAGCTTTTCCCATCCCCGGGTGAGTGGTGACTGCCGAAGCCCCCACTCCAGCTCTCGGCCAGAGGCCGGGGTCCCCTCCGCTTCTATCCCCTTCGCTCTTCCCTTCCAGGCAGTGGTGCGTTTCTGCCGGAGCTTCTGCCTGAGCAGGCGATGCTGGTGGCAGCTGGAGAGAGGTAGAGAGGAAGAAGAGGACTGTTGGTGGCCCGAGACCCTTGTTTGGGGGGTGGTATTTATTTTCACAGCTGTGTTTTTGTGAGTAATGGGAAAAAGCTTTTAGAATGGCCAGCACTCCCATTCTGCTTTTTTATTTTTCCAAATGAGCGGGAACCCTCTGGCCTTATTCCTTAACGTTAGGGGGGTGGACACTGCCGCCGAGGGCATCATCCCCTGACCCTGCAGTCATGCCCCAGAACTGGAGCCGGATGGAGGGCCTTGGGTAGTAAGAGCCCAAGCGGTGTCTAACTGGCTGGCCTTCATGCACATTTTCAAATGTCTTGCCTTCCTGAGCTCCCCTGTCACATGTCCCTTTGCTACCTAGCTTCTCTTTTCTGGGTTGAGGATAGGGAGGTGGGAGCGGAGCTGAAATGGTCATCTTAACCGCAGGAAACATCCCGATTCTGTTCATGCAGGTTACTCACTTTATCCATCTTTCTAATCTGCCGAAAATTGTCCCTTGGTACCAAAGATCTGTTAGAAGAGGGAAAACCTCCCAACACCAAACGTGACTTTGGGTCTTTGGTTGGTGTGTTATCCAACTCTTGGATTTGTAGGATTTGAAAAGGAAAGGGGTAGGACAGAAATTTCATTTTGTCTTAGACACAGTTTTTGGTGCTAAGCACTTTAATGGACGCTGGAGCTCCAGAATTTCTGGAATAGATGCAATTTGAGAAGAAAAGACGCTTTCTTGTAGGATAGGGAACTGCCAGCTATCCAGCTATCCTTAAGAGATTCGTTATTTTGGAGGTAAAGCTATATAGAAAGATGTAGGGAGAAGGTGGTGCTTTTTGGAAAAAAATTAATCGCAGTAACATGCTGCTCTGTTGTATTGGATTATCAGTAAGTTCAGCGGCTCCCCATGTTTACCACTTCCTTGCCTCCGCCATAATTAGTTGCTTATTTTAACCCTTTCTTAATCTGCTTAAACTTTCAACACAAGCCAAGCTGACGTTTTGTCATTTGGAGATCCTGCAGAAATCTTAATAAAGACATGGTAGTGGCTGGTGTCTTCTCCTCTTAGACCCCCTAACACTCAAGCCCAGGGTTGATCCCTGGGAGGTGCAGGAGGACTAAGGCTGTTTGTTGTCACAAGGATGCTGAGATGAACTGGCACCTCGGAGACATTTCGGCTACATAGAGCTGCAGTTCAGAAATGATGCTGCTGTGATGGTGGTTTTGGGGAGTTCAAGGCAGCCAGAATAAATTCTGTTAGTCACAATTGATTCAGACCATTTATAGAGGAAGTGAAAGGATAGTTCCCAGCAAAGATAGATCTCAACCAGTAGGTCCTTTCCTTAAGTATGGCTTGTTTATATGTGTGTTTATGGGGAAGAGACAGATTTGGTCATCTGGGAAATGGTGTCGATATGTCAGTCCATGAACCTACAATGGATTTGGCATACTGGGAAGGAAAAAGAGCCCCTAGCAACACATGTTTTAGATCACAGTAAACAGCGGAAGCATTTTGGGGGAGTAATTTAGTAAATATTAGAGGTTTTAAGTATATGGTGCTGTTCTGTTGATTATTGATAAAAATAAATCCTGAGCAAGTAACTATTCTTAGCTTTCCCATCTGTAAAATGGGGACAGTGAGGCCTAATGCTGCAGTCATACCCATTATAATAAGCAAATTTACAGTGCCCTTCTTTTGCAAAAATATTTTGTCAGCAACCTTCAATACAAGAAAATTACAACTGATCAAAGAAATTGGGCAGTCTTCTGCCATTCATTGTAACAAGATTTGATTTCTGGCGCTATCAACTAAGTTTGAGCTCATCTTTTTCTGGAGGTTTAGTAGCATATACGTGAATATTATGCCCATACCCCAGAAAGGGAAATTGAGGCACAGAGAAGGTAAGTTACTTACCTAAGAATGTCTAGTGAGCCAGCCGCTCAAGTAAAACGCATCCCGGTTTCTGTCATCTCAGTGTACAGTTGCCTTGAGTAATACTGCAAGTTACCTCTGTAAAGCTTAGCAGAGAAACTTCAGTTGAGACTTAAACTTGCAGGTGCAAGGATGCAGGAGGCATTGGCCAGGGCTGCTTGCTTTTGTTGGTGGGAAAAGACACTGACTGGCAAAGTGGGGATTTGCTTTGCCCATCAGACCATACAGGACATTTTTAAAGTTTAACTTCTCATAGCGTGGCTTTGTGTCTACAGCTGTGACAAGTATTTGTCAGAATGATTCTTTGGGTTGTTTAGTTTCTTATGTGTGGAGACAACTATTTGGGGAACTTACCTGGTTTAAATAATTAAACCAGGATTTCTCTCTCCCCCCCTTCCCCCATATATGAGGGCTGGAGAGAGGCAAGAGGGAGGTGGGTGTCCCAGCAGGAGCCTGGGTCATTTGCCAGTCTCAGTGGCTAGGACCTTATCAAGAACCTTTATTCACTTTGATTCTGGGTTGAGACCTCACAGGAGTTTTGACAGCTTTAAGTGCCAAATTACCATATACTTGGAAATAACATTGGCATTGAATTTTCCTTGTAGGTGTAAAGTTGGACATATCATTTTGATTGTAATACATGATTGCCAGGTTCTCAGAGCTTAAACAGGTTAAAACAGGCAAAGCCATAGAGTGTCCATGGAGTTCCCTCCTGGTGTGGAGTTTGCTGAGAAGGGGTGGAGGCTGGGTGCCAAAGCAAATACATTCCCCAGCCGCTTAATTTTTCCTCTCCTTTCCCACTCCACTTTCTTGGTGAGGTGAGCATAATGCTCAGGGAAGATCAGGAATTCTAATTCTGCTTGTTTGCGCTTTTACAAGAATGAAAAAGGATCAGCCCCCCTCCTACCCTAGGAAAGGATGTCCATCCCTCAGGGACCTGTATTGCCCTTAGAGATAGGAAGAAGCTCCGTCCCTCTCCCAGTGCCTTTGGTCAGTCTTTGTATCTTCATCTGTACAGACGAGAAAGAAGGGCAAGCTGCCGGGCTCTTAGGATCGCCTGTTCACTGTGCTTCCAGACCCCCACGGACCACGCGCCATTAGTGACTATGAGGCCAGCATTTCCCAGCAGGGACTCTGTAGCCAGCCTGTCTGGGTTTGAATCTCAGTTCTGCCACTTACTAGCTGTGTGACTTTGGACGAATTACTTCACCTCTCTCTGTGCTCCAGCTCCTGCATCTGTAAAATGAGTGCCATAATCCTTCTACGTCCTAGGGTTGATGTGAGAATTAAATCTATTACTGTGTGCAAATCTTAAAACAGTGCTGATCCACAATAACAACACAAAATGACGACGGATGTAGACTTTTTAGGGGCCCTTGAAGTGTTTTATAGGGGCTGCAGCTGCCTATGCCCCTCCCCTAATCGCTTATTTGAGAGGGAAAGAAGAGTAAAGTTAAAGAGGACCTTTTCACCTGCCTCACTGAGATCTCACACTCCATGCTGTGCCCCAGCAGCGAACAGCGAGCCAGGTAACTCTCAGAGTGTCAGGGCATCTCCGGGCCCGGCTGTCAGTTACAGGCTCAGGGATCAGTCACTGTGGGTGATGGAGGTTTTCAGCGCTGCCTCAGAGCCAGAAGGCCACCAAGACTAGGGGCCGGGGAACATTTGCAGGGTTGATGGAAATGTAGGGTTCTTCAGTTACGCAGGGTTGGGAAATGCATCACGTCCAGTTATTATAAAGTATCTCACATCTTCTTATGTATTTATTTGTTTGGCAGAGCTTGCATTCCTGGCATTTTTGGTTGGTTTGTATTGCTGTTTTTTTGGTCTGTGTAACTTTTTTCTTTCTTAAAGAGACCAGACCACCCTGTAGGGGGATCACCTCCCCCTAGGAGACAAACCAGCCCGCGGTCAACCTCCCAGAGCCCAGCTTGCTCTGGGCTCCATCAAAATCTCTGCAAAACCGAGAGCTGGTTAGCGTAGGTCAGGATTTTTTCAGGAAAGCGAGGCTCCATATTGCAAAGAGCACAGATAACCCTACAATGGCGACAGCGAGAGTATAATTACAGCCATCCCTGGTTTGCGGAATGAATCACCCATGGCTGCGGTGGCATTCCCTGAGCTTGCAGTGAAGGTAGATTCCTGCCATTCCCAAGTTGTAGGGATATTTCTGAAACACGTACTGAACTTGCATTACGTGCCAGGTTCTTTCCCACTTCACACCACTAACTCTGGGGTACGGGCACATATTATTATATCCATTGTTAGATGAGGAAGAGGATATTCTGAGAGATGCATAATTTGCTCTAGGCCGCACTGATAGAAATTTATAAACTGATGAGCGTTGCGAGCATTTTATACCTAATGTAAAGCACCGTCTTATTCACAGAAACTCAGGGAATTAAGAGGGGAAACGAGGAGCCACTGGTGGTTGGTGCTTTGGGGGTTGAGGGGTGCAGGGGACCCCTGCCGCCCTGCACGACTCCTCTGAGCTTGGGGTTAGGGCCTGTCTGTCCCATGAGCTCCCTCCAGGACTGGCAGTCGAGGTGTGTTGCTTTAAGAAGATGCTTGAGGGTTCCAGCGACGCTTGCCTGAGATCACCAAGCAGAGAACCAGGCTTCTTGCTTTTCCAATGTCTTCCAGATGTAGTTCGTTCTCTCACAGGTGAGGACGTGACTGTGTTCACTTCCAAGGTCACATCCTTCCCAGAGCCTCCCCATTCGGCCTGATTTACCTCTTTCGTCACGGACACAGCTCTGCATGTATCTCACTCACAGTCTGGGCGACGAGAGACACACATCAGCAGCAGTTTATTTTCTTAGTACAGATGTAATTTAATTTTCCTTCCTGCAAGGAGGCCAGAGGTACCTGCCTTGATTGTCTGCACAGCAAATACGTTTTATCTTTTTCCCTGCCTAAAATGTAGGGTTTTCAAGCCCGTGTCATGGGTCAGGGCACATTGTGTGTAGCTGTTCTGGCACAAGGAGGGAAGTTGAGCCCCAGGGTGCTACCTGCAGACCTGCCCACTCCAGCCCACCCCCCACCCCCACCCCGCTGGCCCACAGCTCAGAGGGAAACCAACAGGCTCCCTGGCGACTCGTCCATGGGTGAGGTCCTGGTTCCTCTGTCACTGCCTTATGGGGAGCATT
Source organism: Mesoplodon densirostris (assembly GCF_025265405.1). Lineage (NCBI taxonomy): Eukaryota > Metazoa > Chordata > Mammalia > Artiodactyla > Ziphiidae > Mesoplodon > Mesoplodon densirostris. Next base: position 120,102,908 of record NC_082667.1, on the reverse strand, counting down.
GTTTCCAAACAGTTAATACCCCTGGGTCCCACGGTCATCACAGAGAGGAATCTGTATATTCACAACTCAGTCCTCGTGTTTTCATCTGGCTGCTGCCGAATGAAGTGGGGGCCCCATCCCCCTGCTCAGACAGAGTCTCAGATGGGATTTGCCTCCCTGTTCACGCTATTCTAGGTCCACCCTTTGCTTACAGCTGTTAAGCTCTTCTTAACTCTGAGTTAGGAATGTGAAGACAATCCCCAAATCTATCATTTTTCCTTGGCAGGTATCTACAGCTCCAGTTTGCTTTTTTTTTTCAGTTGGGTTGAAGAGCTCTTTCTCCAGAACTTCAGTAGATGTTTTTCACATTGCAGAAACAGGCTGTTTGGCTACTTTTCTTGAAGCTCTGTGCCTATCTGTGTTAGCTTTTTCTTTCACTTGGGTAGTTTATAGTCTCTATGCAGATCCAGAAGGAAATTGGTCTGTAGTGTAGGTTACAGCAGATCCAATATCACTGGCGGGGAGCCATGCTTACAGAAACACTCAAAATATTGCTGTTTGAGCCATAAATATTTATTGATCATTTGGCCGACTTCTTGAGATTTCTCAGGTGCTTTCCAGTTTCTGCTGCTTGGGGGCAGGCCTGTCGCTGGGCACTGGAAAGGTGGCTTCTTACTTCCCCATCACCTTTTCCCCATTGTCCTTTTTCTGTAGCATTTTGCTCGGTCTCAGAATTGTAAGAGATTGACCCAGATGGTGCTTTAAGGCCCAATGTAGCATTGGAAAGTTTTAGGGTATTGGATTTCAGATCTTGATGGTGTCTGCTTGTAATTTACCATCCAAACTGGGACACTTTTGAGAGTGTAATGGGTGCTGTTAATAATTACACCACAATGAGAGATAGACTAGTCCCTGGAAATGGGGTGCACACTCCTTAGACACTGATTTTGGACAATAATATTCTTTATGATATCTACTTAGGCCATCCAGAGTAAGCTAAAAGAACCAAATTAAGAGTTTGAAGAAATTCAAGTTCAGTGTGGTTTCCCCCAAGCATGAGTTATATTTGTAAATGTGTTTTTTGACACATAATATAATGTTTCTCAGCACCTGGGAAACAACTAAAAATCAACCTCAAACGAGTTCACTTTAAGCATTTGAAACCTCTTGGTAGCTTTGAGGAGCTATGCTAAGCTGTCAATTTTTGCTTTGCAAAGTTCTGCAGAGGAACTGTAAACTCTCTGCGTGTAGGGTGTGTGTGTGTGAAAAATGAACTTTTGAGTAGGGGGAAATGCCATCATTACACACGTGAAGACAATGACATTTTTCCTTTGTTTTGTTTTAATGTTTATCCAAGATGAGAAGTTTTACGTTGGGATCAAAAGGGGCAAAAAAAATTTTTTTCTTTGTACCGTTAAAATGGGTAAAAACAAAAAGAAAAGTAAAACAGCCAGCCCTCAATTTTTTAGGACGGAGGAAGGGAATGGAATAGTGGATTCAACTGCAATATCCCATCTGGCTAAAAAAGAAGAGAAAAAAAGAAGAGAAGTGACAGGAGAAGAGTTAGAAAGTATGAAAGGACTAATTAAAGAATGAAAGGGGATAGTGAAAAAAACGATCAAAGAATTTAAGTGATATTTCATAGACTTTTGGAAAAACCCCCATATGGACCAAACATTGCACTTGGGTAAGAATTCTAGTCCAAGTGGCCAGGTGGGTAATCTGTTTCCACTCGTTGTCTCTGTAATCATTTCTGAATACTTTACATCCTGCACGGCTGTATGGCAGGTCAGGGCAACCCAGATGGAATAATCGTTGTGCTCTAGGTGCTTTCATGGGTAAAAGTGCAGGAGGAGCATCATTTGAACTTGTGGAAGTACATGGGGATCAATGATTCTATTTTCTGTGTCTGTTGGGCGCTTTCTTCCAACAGTTCTAGGTTAGAATAATTCCCTGGGTCAGCTTCAGGGAGACCATGGGTATTTCAGAAAAATTTGGAAGATGTGGTTAAAAACAGGGAGAGGAATATTTTAGATAGAGAGAACAGCATGGGGAGAATGCTGAAAGTTTGGAGTGAAAGAAAGGCTTACATAACTATGAAGAAAAACACCTTGATTGTAGAAAGGGAAGAGAGTTGCAAGTGTGAGACCAGGACCTATGTGAGAGCGTTTTGCATCTCAGGATGAATTTTGCCTTTGAAAGTAGGGAGATTTTAAGGACAGAGCAGTGTCATTGAAAAGGCTTATGAGAGAAGTGATTTTTTTTTTCTTTTGGTAGCGTTACTTTACCTCCCAGTCATACTGTTAGTTGTTAAAACCTCTGTATCAGTTTATCAGAATAAGCGTTAAACCTCAGAGAAGATGAAAAAATCAGTCAGGTACATATTTTCAAGGTACAAATGGAAAATAAGAACCTAGGTTAGGCCAGGGGGTTCCTAATCTGGTGAGTGTTTGTAGATACATGGTTTTTTGAAGTATGTATTTAGAAACCCCTACTATGTGCTGGGTACTATACCTACTCGCAATTAATGATATTTTTGTGCAGTTAGACTTTTGTGCTGGGATAATCACTGTCATTACTTATCATTCATGAGAGTGTGTGGTTGAGTCTGATTTTCAAATACCCTTCAGAAAATCCACTACAGGGCATTTCAGTGGAAGAGTTTCCATGTATTGACTTCTATACTTCTAGTATTTATTTTTCTTTTTCCTATCTATTTGAGATTCCCTGCCTAGGTTTTTTTTTTTTTAACTCTATACATTATGCATTGGTTATCTTATATCATTGAAATACTAATTAATGTGTGGAATGCAGTGAGGATTCAGGACTAATAAGGGGAGATCTATCAACCTAGTAGGAGTACATTTTGTGTATAAGCCTAGCTGAGTGTCCACTCTGGGGAACCCATCATTGCCTGGAGACCCAGGAGGCCTGGATTCTAGCCATGGCTTTGCAACCCTTTGTCTGTGTGACCTTGAGCAAGTCATTTCTTTTTTCTGAACCTCCAGGTCTTCATCGTTAAATAAACTCACTGGAGAAGATGACCTGTAAGGTTTCTCTTAACGCTGATAGTGTATGAATCTAGATAGCATTTAAAATAATTAAGGCTTAGAGAGAGCATGGAATGTCATTCAAGAGGTAGGCAAAATGGGGATATTTTTCTCCTGGTCCCATATTCTGTTCATCACAGTTCCATCACTGGGAGGATTTTGAACACATTTGTGAAGACTACCTTTCATGGGGAGAGGCGTTAGGAATTGTCACAGGCCTTGCCTACGTTTGGAGAAACACATTGTCCCTGGGGTGACGCTGGACCAGGCGTCATACCTTCCTCTTGGTCCCTCTCCATGAAACAGCTTCCTTTTTCCATCAGCCTTTGCTACGGTTGCAGCGGAAAGCAGCTCCAGTGCGGGGGGTCTGCTCTGGAGGAAGGAGATGTAGGCTGGGGGTCCGGTAGGTGAAGCAGCCAGCAGCCCCAGCTGCATCCTCGGAGCTGAGCGTGTGGTCTGAGCCAGAGCTGTTTCATCTCGGCTGCTCCTTCTCAGGGCGGTGCTCTGGGCAGAAAAGGCCCCTCCTGCAGCAGGAACGCATTCTGCTCAAAGCCACCCTGGTGAGGCCCGTGCCTCTTGTGTGTACCAAGGCAGGGGCCGGGCCCTGGCTGCTGGGCGCTCGGGAATGGGGTCTGGACCTCCCGGAGGTGCTGGCTGCCAGGAGATCCCACCTGCTCTGGTTTACCCGGGTCCAGGAAGCTGCGAGTGTGTGCTGGGGTGTGGTGAGCACGGGCTGCCGGCCTTTCAAAGGCTGCATTTACAGCAGTGGAGGCACGGCGCCTGCACACAGTTGTTATTTGAAAATCAGGTTCTTGATGTTATTGCTACATTTTGAGAAAGATCTGACACGGTTGCCCTTTTCTTTCAGGAGCAGGGACCTAAGATCAGCGTGCCAATTTGGGGGAAAAACAAGAAAAACTGCCACTGATAAGAGGGCAGAGTTGATCTATCCGTAATTGTGTAGGCATCTCTCATCTCATTTTTACCTTTTTCTTGTTTTTTTCTTTTCTATTAGTTATTGGATGCCGGCTTATGAACGTGCCAAGAACCTCATTCTTTTACCCCTATCCCTGATAGCTAAGTATTATTCTCATCTCTCAGATGAAGAAACCATGAGGTTAAACAATGTGCCCAGGGCCACACAGCGGGTGAGCGGAGTTTAGATTCAAGCCCAGCTGTAGGTCACTCCAAAGCTCACTCTTCTCAGAAATATTTGGATATTTGTTGACTTTGGGGAAATACTAAGGTCTGTTTGTGCCTATTGTTTACCACTTCACTTATTCCTTGGTTGTGATCTGGTAGCATTTCGCAGTTTGACATGTGACTTACTCCCCCTTTTAGCTTCACAGTCCCTTGAGTTACAAGTATGTTACAGGTCGGGAAATGGATGCCCATTTGTGATGCCAAGATCCTTTCCCAAGGTAACTGGGTAAGTAAGTGGCAGAGTTAGAACAGGAAGCTGGAATTCTCCTAACCCCTTGACGTGTCCATTCGGCCACACACATTTTAAATATTTCCTTGATTGGATGAATACATAGTGCATTCACATTACTACTATGGCTACTAAACATTAGCTTGAGGTAGAAGTCTTAACAAGGCATCCTCTGCTCTTTTGCTGGAGACTGAGTTCCCTGCATATTTTCTATGTATAGTTAGTCGGTCCCCTGTAGACAGGTGGCTGATTATTCAGCTTCGGGTGGGTTGCACAAATCACTATCATATGGGGTCTGGAAAATTTGCACAGCTTTCCATGATGCCAAACCACTGGCCAAACTTTAAGTAGGATGGTAGGTTAGTTCTTTCTCAAGAAGTAGAAAAAGGTGAGTTACCCCACAGGCTTCTAGACAAAGATGCAGTTTTCCTCTGGGGTAGGCTGACTTTGGACTTTGAGAAATGCATTTTTTTTTTTAATCTAAAGAGTTTTGAAAAGAATTCCTGTCCAACCCCCGTTTCCTTATACTGAAATATTGCTTTGGTCTTCGGAGCCTCGGTTTACCCTTTTTAGCAAATGAGGTCCACTTTAATGACAAGCACGAACTTCAGGTAGGCAGAGGAGCACTTCAGGATAAAAAGTAAAACAAAACCCCAGAAACTTTGCATCTCATACTGCATGCTATGGGAAAGAACTGTGCCAGAGAGGTGTACAAGAATTACATTTTCGGTGAGTGATGTTTTTCCCCTGTTAGTTTCCATGTGGGGCAGGGGCATTTGCTATGGCACCAGGTGTATACCCTTGGAGTTTAGTTAAGTTATATTAGATTATCCCCCTAATGCAATGTGTTGTTCCTTAGCAATAAAAATAAGCCTTCTTCCCCCTGTTTTGGTCATTCTGGAAACAAGAGCATTCCAAAGCCAGATGACAGGTTGTTACACGGAGCAGTGGCCCCTTGGCATGTGGCTGTTTCCTTGGGAGTGAATTTAACTCTAAATGGCCAGCAGTGCCCTCGGGGGCTTCTGGATTATTGGGGAAGAGGAGGTGGGGATGGGTGTAGAGCTTGGTACACTTGATTGCAGCCAGAATGGAGAATAGGTTTAAGTTTGGCATTTTCGGATGTGGGCACTAACTTTAGTCTTGTCAGGAACATTAGTCTTGTAAAGCAAATCTTAGTGTGGCTGCCAAGTGTCACCTCTTCAAAATGGGGTTCAGGCCTCGACTTCTGAGTCGTTTTGGTCAGGCCTGCAGTGTCCTTAGTCTTCCCTTTTCCTGGTTTGAGCATTTTCTGTGTTGGTAGCCAGACAGGTCCACCCAGATAGGTGCCCATCCTTTACCTTTTGCTGCCTGGCATGAGAATCAGGATACATGATTCACTTTGAGCTGCCAGATTCTGGCCACATCTCTGCGTCACCTGTCACCTCCGTCAGCTCCGCATTCTTCTGGAAGAAGGGCGTTCCTGGTGAGTGAGCTGCCTTTGCTTGGAGAGAGTGGGACTGTTAACGAGCTCACATTTACAGAAAACTCTGGAGGCATCCGTGATATAAGGAGTGTTTTAAATTACTGGGAGATATGATACAGAGTGGCGATGCTGAATACCTAGGAACTCTCTAAGGGTGAATCGTGTGTGTGTACAGGAAATGCATCCTTGATTTCACATCAGATCAAGAGTTCAATCTTACACCTTCCTTACCTCCTAATGGAAATCAAACATTCTCCAGAACTGCTGGGTGCTTGTTTTTGGTCTCTGTACATATCTGTGCTTCAGTTTGGAGGCATGAGAGAAGTGAAACTAATAGTTCTAGAGTACCTACTGTGTGCCAGGCACTTTGCAGAGTGCTTCACACAAATAATCACATTCTTTAAACAACCCTCTGAAGTTGGTGTTTTATTTTTTTAACGTTTTTAAATTTTATTTTAAAAATTGTTTTTATTGAAGTATAGTTGATGTACAATACTGTATAAGTTATAGGTGTGCAACATAGTGATTCACAATTTTTCAAGGTCATGGTCCATTTATAGTTATTATAAAATATTGGCTGTATGCCCTGTGTTGTATTATATTTCCTTGTAGCTTTTTTCGTACATAAGACTTTGTACCAAGGTTGGTGTCTTAACCCCCATTATGAAGATAAGAAATTGAGTCTCAGAAAGGCTCCAATAATTTTCCCAAACCCATAGAACTCTCAAGTCACAAATTTAAACTTAGATCCTTCTAATTACAAAGTCCTACCAACTTAGAATCTGTTTGGAGAGAAAATTTGCTAACATTCTCATCAGAGGCTTTGATTCTTGGTGCGTCCTTCTGCGCAGTGTGCTCTTTTGGGTTCCTCATTATTCTCAGGCTAAGAAAGAAAAACATCCAGTATATCTATAAATATATACCACTGGGATGTGTAATAGAGCGGAAGCCAAAAACATAGTTCCCATCATTTCCATGTGCATTTTCAAGTTCAAAGTGGACAAATGAAACGTAGGTACCTAAATTTACTAATGCATAGAGAGAGTTGGTGCTTTTGGCTCCATTTTCCAGATTGGGAAATCGAGGAATGAAGTAAGGGCTCCACTCATTCTTGAGAATCCTCCAGGGAGTGGATATTCAGAGGCACACGTCTAGGCCTTGAGGCCACTTGATACAACAGGAATGTTTGTAGAAAAATAAACACACACATGGAATGAATCAATGTCTGCATGATGGACCTGGAGTTAGCCTCTGATTCAGTTGGAGATTTAAAAAGAAAAAAAGAAAAATCTCTTTATTTCTGGATTTCTGAAGGCCTCTCTTAGGGGAGCCTTGTGGCTTTTCTATGCCCTCACCTGTGATGGATGGCCTGATGGGAGAAATTTGAAAGTCCAGGCTGGCTGCAGTGTCTCCAAAGGGTTTTGGGTGCTGGATGAGCAAAACAGCAACTTCATGTTTTCGATGAGATCGGGCCCCGGCAACTTGCTGCTGGATTCACAGGGTCGGGTTAGCGTGAGCTACTCACAGGCATCGGCTACAGACAATGAGCGGTGACCGGAGAGGATGAGTCCAGTCTCCAGGGGCCCCAACTGCCTTGCTTTGTAAGAAAACACTCACAGTGTTTTTATGGGCAAACCAGTTCCAAGGACTTAGTATTTGAATTTCCAAAAGCTGGTGCAAGATACGCAGGAGGCTCCTCCCACACAAACTCGCCAGGAATCTGAGACTCTTCTTCAAATTCCTGTTCTAATGGAGCCTCAATGCCATCCACTTTTTTAGTCATTGGAGTTTGGTTCTTATATTCATCAGATGGTCTGTTTATGCCAAAGGTTTCTTAGCATCATCTTAAGATACAGATGCATTCTCTTCCCATTCGGTAGATGAGACCTCATAGTCACAGGGGAGGGATCCATTTTTGGGTGGCTCCATAGAAGATCTTCTTTTTCCGTGAATCCCACAGCCTCTCATTCATGACATTGGTTGTGATGATGTCTCTCCCTGCAGCCACCGCCCTGTCCTGGCAAGAGCGGGGTGTGGAGGTGAGACAGCCCCGCGTTTGAATTTTCTGCTCGCTAATTTGCCCTTCGGCAACGTGTTTAACTTCCCCAAGCCTTCCTTGTATAATCCTTACAATGGAGGTAATCATAAAGAGCTTTCAGGGCTCTTGCAAGGGTTTGAGATAATTCCCGTAAGATACTTTTCCACTGACGCAGGGTCTCATAAGTGGTGTGTTATCCTTCTGTTTCGTAGGCCGCCATTTCTGTACAGATGCTCTTTGCTGACTGTTGCTACTGTTGCTGTTGCTACTTCAGTGGTTGTTAGGACTGTGGTTACTGTGAACCTGGTTACAGAAAATTTTCCACTCGACACCCCTATAACCAAGTGGGCTGGAGCGGTCCCTGTGGCCAGTGATAGTGTTTTCTTCCTCTCACGCACACTTACCAAACTTGAGCTTGGCCTCAGGTCATGGGTCCGACTTTAAAAGCATCATGTTCAGGCCCTGGCCAGGTCACCAGGGCAGGTTCTTGGAATTGTCGTTATCAGGATATAGAATTATTTTCATTGTCCTCTTCTTCTCTTCTGGGAGTGACCTAAGCATGTGAGGTTTAGGAGGAAAAACCTCTACGACCTGTCGCTGCAGCTGGCCTGGAGTGGAGCTGCCTCCTTCAGGCTGCCCTCCACGTGAGCTTGCTGCTGGGAAGGGCCAGGTGAGTGCGTCCACTCGGCGCCCTCCTAAAGATAATGAGCCTCGGGTCGGAGGAAGCCCACTGGCCTTGCTTCCTTCTCCACACCCCGCGTCCCTTCTGTCCCCCAGCAGATGCCCAGTAGACCCTCGCAGTACTAGCAGACTTCCGCTAAAGCGCTTCGCAACTGAAGATGCCTCCTCTGGAATCTGCCTGTGGCCAATTGCAGTGGTTGATTTACAGCCAGAATCTGGCACCTGGAAAAGGGGATCCTGTGTCTTTAAACAGCTGTGCTCCAGTGTGTGTAAATGTGCTTGCTAATCCAGTGACTAATTCAGTATATTATAAAGCAGCAATGAGCAGGCTGCCAGGGCAGGGCTGGATCCCAACTGGAGTGGTGTGTTAAGGCTCAGGGAATTATTTCTTGAATTCTGCCACACCACCCGTCTCTGGAACGGACTGGACATCTCATCTGTCTGTTCCCTGCACCAGAATCAGCACTTGCGTTCTCCGGATTCCCATCCTGCTCTCGCCTGCTCCCTCCCTCCAGACCTTGGGTCAGTTTATTTACTCATCCGAGGGTAGAGCCAGTGCTCCATCTGAGTCAGGGCTGGGGAACCAATCAGAGCTGCTCTGGGGCATTCCAGGGGCCCAAACTCATGATCCCTCTTGGAAGAGAATTTTCCAAAAGGCCCCATTTGCTCACAGTGTTGTGACTGCACCTTTTCTCGGTTCCTGGCCAGGGAGCCTGGTCCCGTGTTTGTTTGCCTGAAGCCCTTTTGTCTGCCTTTCCTTTTTTCCCCCCAGGGTTGGGAGAGAAACCTTCAGAAAGAGCCAGGTCTGATGGAGATCTCCTTCTCCTGAAAGCCTTCAACATGGAAATATACAAATGCTAATGTCAGTCTCCGTGGGCCCTGGGGCAGCCTCTTCTGGGGACAGCTTGGGGTGAGGCGACCTTGATGCTCTCGTCCTGTCTCTTGGAGTCTGTGGCCTCCCTCTCAATCCTCCTGTAAGCGGTCCCAGAAGTTGTAGACTCCAGGCATCCGCCTCTGGAAACGACCTCTCCCAGCGTTTCTGTGGCCTCCCAGTGAGTGGGCCTGTCTGCCTCTCATGAGGCTTCCCTGTGTCCGAGGTCACAACGATGTCTCTTCCCTCTCGCTAATGCCACCCACCTGCCACTGGAGTTGTCCTTGACACCTTGGCCCCTCTTCTTCCTCACCCCCCTACACGCCAGACGTCGGCACCCTTGCCCCAGTGCTTCTGGAAGCCAGCCCGTCACTCAGTCTCAGTCATCAGCAGGAGTTGTGAGTGTAGAGAGGTGGTCTGTGTGCTTCTGTGAAGGGTCCATGTCTCCCAGTCACCGGGAGGTGTTCCCATTGCTTGGCTCATAGCAGGTGGCTCATTAGCTCTTTAAAAAAAAGTATTGCTTTTTCAACTGAGATATAATGCACATAATATAAAATTCACCATGTGAAAGAGTACAGTTCAGTGGGTTTTCGTACATTCACAGAGTTGTGCAGCCATCACCAATAACTGACTTGGGTACCTTTCTGTCACTCCTGAAAGAAGCCCCCCGCCCATCGCAGCCAGTCGCTCTTTTTGCGTGAAGGCATGCTGGTCAGGCTGTCCAGCAGGGCACAGGGGGACGTGGAGCTGTGTCTCCTGGTGAGAGTCCCCGCCGCTCTCCCCTGATGCTCCAAGCACGGACCCACAGACCCGGGAAGCTCTGGGCTCGCTTGTTTTGGCTCTGCTGTGTAGGAAGCTAGTGTCTGTCTGGGCATAGATAATGAGCCCTTTCACTAGCTGAAGGGCTGTTCAGTCCCGGAGCTTGGGTCTGTGGGGGCTGCAGTTTCCTAATGGCTTCCTGATGAGGCAGAACCACTTACCAGCAGCGGATGAGGATGAGGGTATCCGCACCCGGGTCCTTCCCTCTCCCACCTGAGGCTGCGGATGGAGGGTGGCTTCTGCTCCCTCCCCTTTTGCATTGATCATTTCTTCTCTGCTCTCCACCCGTTGGCCTATCAGGCCCATGGATCTGGAGATGGGGTCTGCCTGGGGACTTCTCAGCCTCTTGGGTTGGCCCCTGGGAGAGGCCTCCGATGCTGCCTGCTCTGGGCCAGTGTGGGCGAGACTCTGGGGTCGCCTTAGGGCTGCCAGAATGCCCCGGGCTGGGTGTTTGGGGCCCCATTCTGAAAGGAGAGGAAAAAAAAAAAAACCTGTGGAGGCTACAAGAGACCACAGCACAACCCTTAGCTGTCTGCACTCTGAATGCATTTGCAGTTAGAACAGGAGCTGCTTGTGTTGCTCCAGGACCTGGCCTTTTTGAGTTAGACTTATGGCCTTGTTAAGATGCATCAGGTTCAACTTACAGGCCAGCGCCCCTGATCTTATGTTCTGCCTTTGTCAGTGGGGTTGGTTGTATCCCCTCATTGCTATCACCATGTCTTCTTTACCCTTCCAGCAGGACTGGAATGGTTGCGTCACAGACCTGGTGGATGACACGATGGTGCGCTCCTCTCCTTTCAGTGCTTTTTAGGTGAAGGTCACTAGATCACTGAAATTAACTGCCGCCTTCACTCCTTCTGGATCGATAGGAATAGCACCCTCAACTTTTAGACCTCTTACGCAGAGTGGTTTTGTGCAGTTGAAGTTGGGTGTTGAAGATTCTTGCTTTATGATCCCTGGCATTCAGCTGGGATCCCTGCTGGCAGGAAGCTCTTCTACCGTAGAGCCTAGCCATCGTGATTGAACATTTATAACCTAGAGCAGGAGCAGATCCCATCCTGGGCCCGTTATACCCCGTGCTTTTTAGATCTTTGGATGGCTCGTTCCTCTGTTGTTCTTACGAACCTGGGGAGCAGCAGGGTTTGTCCCGAGTGATGACCGGGGCTTGATAGCAGCAAAGACGGGAGGGAGATGTCTCCCTCCCAAGCCACCACGATAAAGAAACAGCAGTGGTTCAGAGGACAAAAAGTATGGGCATGGAGCCAAGAGGTCTCGAATTAGTAACCATGTGATGTCACTTCCCTGAGCTTCGTTTTCCCCATCCGTAAGAGAAAGGGGTTGAACTAGGTGATGTCTCAAGTCCCTTCTAATCCTGTGTGTTCCGGGATCGGGAGTCCTGTGGGCCACCTGACCAGGGCGGGCGCTCACCCACCCTCATCTCTATGGCAGCTTCCTGTCATTCATCTTGTACTTACGTCGAGTTGCCAGGAAGGGGAACATCCCTCCAAGGACTTGTTAAAGCTTTATAGCAAATTCTGTGAATTCCTCTTTTCCCTTTTTGGCCGAGGATAAGCTGTGTGCATCAGATAACCACAGCGAGGGCAACACAGCGGAGCCGAGGCAGGGAAAAGTGTGAACACGCACGTAGGGTGCGCGTGGGCCGCTAGCTCCTACCCAAGGCCATGGAGAAGGCCAAAGCTGAAAAGATAGAGGCGCCAAAATTCTAGACCAGGAATACCTGGAAGCAGCCTCAGATGCTAGGCTTAGCAGGGAACCTAATGGTTTAGGGAGAGGACCCATAATCCCTTGAAGCTGTCTCTCAGGGTTCTAAGTACCTCCCTAGCAGCTCAGGAAACTTGAGCTGGGACTCAGATTATTCCCTAAAACCCTTAAAGCAACAGGATTTCTGACTCCTCGTTAGGGATGTACGTTTGGATTTACTGAGCTGAGTGGGGCCTTTATTTCACGAGTTGTTGAACATGTAAAGCCTTATGCTGTAAATTCCAGATGCTCCACATTAGGGCAGTGGCATCGGTTTTTGGTGCATGTAGCTGGTGTGCATTTTGGTGCATTTAGCAGGCGTCTTTGAAGACTGTGATCGGTCCAGAGAAGCGCTGTCTCATGCGCTTGCCAAATATACTATGGGTGGGGAGTCTTGCATCTTCTCTGATGTCAGTCTCTTCGGGACGGGAACGTGTGTTCCTCTGCCTTCTCCCTATATTCCTGCCATGTGGCTCCCACGTGGTTCTCTTGAATGACACTGGGATGAGTCAGCAAGGCCCTTGGAGAAGAAGGGGATGCTTTCTTAGCCTGTTGGGAGCAGGGCGTGGGGGAGAAGTCAAGGAAGCAGTGTTTGAATGAGGTCCTGGACCAGGTTGGATGGCCCAAGTACACACTTAGATCTTAAACAGTTTGGTGCCTTTTAGGTGGTCGTATGTTTCACTTGGGTTTCAGTCTCCACCATTTGCTTAGGACAGCAGTGTATAGGGGTGTTTGCTTGTCGTGGCCTTGTAGGTGGCATCTCAGATATCCTCGTGTTTCAGGTTCAGCAGGCCACTCTACAGATGGTCTGACCCCTGAACATCTGGATCCCTGCACTTCTGAAGTCAGCAAAGAGAGTGTGGGGATGGGGAAGGAACACAGTGCGTCACTTTTAATCACTCGTTGGTTACATTGGTCCCAGCTGTGTGCAGCACTTGCCTGCTCTGTGCTTAAGCTTTTAAATTATACGACATTTAAGTGCTCCCTCCTGCTGTGGTGACATTACCTGGGATGTTCTCGGTGAAACACCCTAAGCTATTTCAATGGAAGGGACGAAAACGATCTTTTTCAGGTTCCTTTCTACCTACTTAGTGTTGGTTTTCCAGGAGCAAGGAGGTTGATGGCAGGAACTCGTAGGCATGAGCGGGGAGCTTCAGGTTTTCCTTAGCAGGGCGTCTGTACGAATCCCTGGATGTCTTGCCTTTGGGAGATTCCAGCTTTGCAGTTAGGATTCTGAAGTCTGTAAGCTTGGACTGGATCCAGGGGGTGCAGTTACTGACTCTGTTAGTTGCTGGTCAGTGCCGGGCTGTGGGTGGAAACTCACAGTGAAGCCCTGCTGCAGGAGGGCTGCTCGCAGGGCCTGCTCCAGGGTCCCTGTGCCTCCTTCCCCAGCCCAGGCCCAGGCTCTGCTCATTTTTGGTTTGGTGTCTATCACAGGCTTATGCAACCATTGCTGGTCCTTGTTAGTAAGCCTCCAGGAGGATTAAGACTGTAAGTAACACAGCTGGGAAGGATTAAAATTGTCACTCCAAAGTTATGTCAGAGCAGAAGATGGCATTTCCAGAAAATAGAGAAACTGTCCAAAGAGGATGATCTAAAGGGGAGTCAGAGGCCTTTATTGAGGCATGAGGTACACGTACATGTGAAGATCAGCCCTCAGCCTCTTTATGCGCCACAGAAATGAGGAGGGAACGTTCCCAAGAAGAAACACTCTGAGAGGGACTCCAACCATGTGTCATTAACAGACCCGACGGGACCGACGGGACCGTTGTCTCAGGAACAAGAGAGTTGACCTCTGTCTAGTGGTCAGGCTTTCCGTGCACCCCTGCCTGCATGGCTCTGGCCTGGGCTGAGCAGCAGTTACAGTCTGGACCCACCCGTTCTCCATGGTGGCTGTATTTTAGCAAAGTAGGCACGCACACTTCTTCACTTGGCTGAAGATGATCCTTTAGGCTAAGAAGAAACTACTCTGTGAGTGAAAAAGGAGCCTATTTCTAAGCAGGCAGTGTTCTGGGTGACCTCATCTTCCTCCCAGCCCAGATCCAGTTGGAGCTGTGCGTACGGGGCAGAAATCCAGTTCCTCCTGTCTGGGACTCACAGTGGCAGATAAAAATAGACCAAGACTTTGTCTGCAGCCATTGTTCTCTAAGTGCCCATTGTTTCTGGAAGCAAAGTGGTTGTGGCTCTAGAGCTTTAAGCTCTGTGCTCTCTCTCTCTCCCTCTCCCGCCTCCCCTCCTCCCCCTCCCTCCCCTCCCCCTTCCCCTCCCCCTTCCCCCCCCTTTCCCTCTTTCACTGTGCAGGGATCTGAGTCCCGGCTCCCCCATTTCCCTCAGCCGCCTTTGCACTTGTCTGGAGCTCCCCAACGGGTAGATCAACAGACTCCACGGAAGACTTTGTCCAAGTGTTTCCATGATTTGTGGCCAAGATGTGGACCTGTGGATCCAATGACGGTAAAGGCAGGAGGATCTGTAACTGGTTGAGCAGCTAAACCCAAAGGGTCTTGATGAATGTGTCAGTATCGGAATGATGCCTCGTCTCTGGTGTTATGTTATGGATCCCAGTACTTGGTTGTTGACGTTTCAACATTTTTATCAGGGGCTCAGGTTAGAGAAGGGTGCAGAAAGTATACTTAGTAAATTTCAAACGGTGCAAAGCTAGTAGGGTGAGGACAGATTCATGATACAGAAAAGGTCTCTACGCATGGAAACATGGATCCAAACAAGGTGAAGTTTAGTATGGATAGATGCAGCCTCTGCATGAGGTTAATGAGCCTCAGTCAATAAGTGCAGAGTTGGCTCAATCGCGGCGCCTATGGAGAAGGTCTGGCGGAGCACTTCGAGTGAGTGGCTTTCGCAGCATGGCTGCGAAAGATCGGGGTTGAAAGATCGGGGTTGGTCTGCACCAATAGAAATGCGGGAGTAGGCTGGTCATGTCCGTGTTCTCATTTGTCTCCTGAGAAGTCTGGTTCAGCTGTGAATGTTCATGATGCTTTTTAGGGACACGGACATACAGGGGTGACCCTGGGTGGAGGCATGGCCAAAGCCAGGCCATTGTGAATGGTTGCAGGAACCAAGGAATTTTAATACCTGGACGGAAGTGATGATAAAGGGATGAGTAAAAATATTGAAAAGCTGATAGATGAAGAAAGATTAAAATTGTACTGTGTGATTTCAGCCAACAGCACTGGAGCCAATGGTTGGAACGCGTAAGAAGGCAGACATTAACTCAGTGTGTGCAGTTGTTTTAAAATAATTATTGCAGTCCTTAAGTGAAACTGAGTGGCTCAAAAAGTGGAGAGTGACTGAAGGTCTTAAGTGAGAAGTTATACTAAAGCACCCCTCCAGGCCTTTCTGGGGCGTGTAGCCATCCCGTCCCAGATCCTGCCCTGCCTCTGATTGTCATTACTTTTGCAGATAAACCTTTGTGGGTCTGGGAAGCTTGGCGGGGGGGTCATGCACATAGAGTGTATTGCTTCAGTGCCTGCGGTTGGCATTTGGAAAACGGTTGGCATTTTGAGATCATTTGTCTCTGTACTGGGAAAATGGACATAGATATTCTTATTGTTCACTGTGGTTTCCCTGGGTTGAAAACAGACAGTTGCACTGTGTGAATGTCTATGAGTATGCTTTTGCCCTCTCTGTCCAGATTTATTTATTAAAAGAAAAACACATCTGCATAAAAAAGCCTTAGAACACAGGAAGAATGTCCACTTTGTTTTTCTTTCTGTAGCACCGAGACATGTGGGGTTTCAGCTTCCTCCAAGGGGTTTTTGAAGACTGGCTTTCATCTCAAACAAGGCTTTTTCCCATTGGAAAAAACAGCCCATTTTTTTGGTTTGAAAATATATTTATATAATGTATAAATAAATAAGAAAGACGAGAGAGAATTTCCTTTCAAAATTTATGGAAAAATGCTGCTTTCTGAACATCATTCATTGGTAGTTCGTTGCTGGCCCTTCCCAGCCCACTTCCACTCTGCCATGTGTCCCTTTATTCTGGTTTAAATTTTTCCAACATTGGCTTCCTCGGCTTTTCCCTTTCCTTCCCTCTGGTCCCTTCTCTGCCGTCCATCCACCCTCCCCCCTCTTCACTGCCCTCTCTGCCTCTCATCTCCTCTCCCAGCTGCTCCCTGTCTGCTCGCCCCCACTCCTCCTGCGTTGCTCCTAAGCCCCTCTTCTTCTGCTTTCCCCGGCAGCCCTCAGCAGCTAGAGCCCTCACTGGAAGAGGCCTGTCTCTGTGTTTGTTTCCTGCGTGGGAGGGAGAGGCAGGCCTTGAGAAAACAGTTCAAAAGTGCAGAAAAACTCCACCTCTTCCAGCCTAAATAAACGGGCTCCACTCCATCTGTTTGCCCAGATTGTTCCTTTGCCCACCGAGAAAACTCTTCATCCTTCACCTGGACCAGCCCGGTCTTCCTAGTTGTGCTCGGACGCCCCCTCCATGCCCGTCTTGCCCCCAGGCCAAGTGCGGAGGGGGCCCTGCGGGGGGAGCCTCTGACTCAGGCTTCTGGGTGGGAGTCACAAGCTGCTGTCTGCGAAGAGAGTCCCAGGGATGGAGGCGCTTCCTTTGTCATTACTTTCTCTGTAATGAAAATAATGGAGAAAAATGAAAGGAAATGTTTCTGTGTCCATTTCTGCCTCCCCTGCTTTTAACTCTGTTTTCAGGTACGGGTGGAAAATACCTGGCTTTCGCGCCCAGTGCTCTGGGTTTGAGTGCTGGTAAGATCACTCAACTGGCCTGATGATCTTGGTTCAGTCACTGAAGTACCCTTTGTGAGCCTCCATACCCTCACCTATGTGACACAGAGAATACTAAACCCTTGGTTGTTCTCAGGCTCATAGTAGAATAGGGGAGAAACCATTTTCTAAAATGGAAACTTCTCCTCAGAAAGCAGCACTGAACATCATAGGTGGGAATCAAGTGACATGGAAATTAATTGGTCAGCCTGATTAGGCAGCATCTCCGGGGCCTCAGAGAGTGAAGCATCTAAGAGTAATATGTAAACTGAAATCGCAGAAGCTGGGATAATAGCAAGATGTAGGATGTCAGATATTTTCCAGAGTCTTCTTGAGTGGGGTTGTCCTTTGCCATGTTGTTGCCAAAAGCCTTCTGACCCTGTCATGAGTATTTTTTGTTGTTGTTGTTGCGGTACGCGGGCCTCTCACCGTTGTGGCTTCTCCCGTTGCGGAGCACAGGCTCCAGACGCGCAGGCCCAGCGGCCATGGCTCACGGGCCCAGCCGCTCCGCGGCATGTGGGATCTTCCCGGCCCGGGGCACGAACCCGTGTCCCCTGCATTGGCAGGCGGACTCTCAACCACTGCGCCACCAGGGAAGCCCTGTCATGAGTATTTTAATTGAAGGCAGGACAGGACAGGAGTTTGACATGGCTCAGAAGTCGAAGTTTGGCGAGGAACCAGTGAGATGCACCATGGCTCTCTGTGAACCTTGGAGCTGAAAGGGCCCAATGTATGCTTTCTTCCAGAGTAATATAGAGACCTTGCCTCTGTGTTTTCCGTGACAAAAGAAGTGACACTGTTCTGGGACATCCAGGACTTGTAAAATGCCTGGCGTGGAGTCAAGTGTAACTGTCTATGTAGGAAATGATTTGAAACATGTGATATGTTCTGTAAATGGCTTTGAATGACCATTAAAGAACTTTATTCTTTAAAGTACCCTATTGAGGCGGGCCTTCTATGCAGGAATCCTAATCTTAATAGCTAAAACATTCTTTCAAACTGTGAGCATGTCATTCATTTAAGGGTATATGTATGGCTTGGGTAAAATGCAGCTTGGGTTCTGGCAAATACCAAAAATGAAGAAAAGAGTTTTGAGCACAAAACTACAGTTTTGTTTTGTGCCATATAGACTCTAAGCTGGCACTCTTAGGAAGTTTTTAAAACCAAAAGGCATCTTAGGTCCCTTGGATCCTGGAGCTGTGAGGTGTTGTCGTGGCAAAACACATATTCTAGATGATTACTGCTACAAAAAAGATTTCCCCCATAGCGGATTGGAGGGTACAGAATAGGTAAGGAGTCAGTCTGTCTGCTAAAACAAACAGCCAGATTCAGGGGATGTCAATTTCCATTTATATCTCAGAATCTGATCCTTACATTCATTTTCTCATTTTCTCAGTTGCTTGGTCGTACGTACCTGGGGAAATCGCCAGGTTCCTTCTCCTTGCTGTCTCCCTAAGTTTTGGAAAATAAAAACGTATTTTTTTTTTAGTCTTTCTATTTTAAAAGATACTTTTCAGTTCAGTTCAAGTCACCAATAATTCATTGAACACCTACTAGGCTTTGGTGTTTTCACACATATTTAATTGAATCCTCACTGCCAGGTAGGCAGAGAATCCTAGCGAGTGAAGGATGCTCCTGAGCTCGCAGTGGTCCCCAAGGACGTTCCCACACACCCTCACTTGCCAGAGCTGCTGGAGAAAACACAGAATTAGGAGCCATTCCAGCAGGGCCCATTCATTCAGATATTTCCTCTTTCAGGCCATGTGCCCAATGTTTGGGGTGGGAGATCTGAACTGTTCTAAGTAAGGAAAGAGCAAGAAAACGTAGCTGCGGGACCCAGGGGGCAGTTCTGCTTTCTGGCGCAGCTCCTGGAACGGAAGAGCCTCTCTGGGTTTCCCTGAGCACCTGGGATTGATTTGGGTTTTGCTCTGACTTGGAAACATTTGCTGAGGTGGAGGTTGGAGGAGGGGTTGGGGAGGAAAGAAATAAATCCAGTGATTAAAAATAGCTTGTGCATGTCAGGTGCCTGAACGAATTGGGGAACACGCCCACAGTCCCTTTTGTCTGGCAGGTCTAAGCTCCTGGCTGCCGAATTACAACCGCTTTCATTTGTTTTTCCTGCTCCCCTACCATGTAATGGTCAAGGGCTCATTGGAACCATGTGTGAGCCTGGTGAGTCACCAAATCCTCGGGACTTCGGTGGCAATAATGTGTTAAAACTCCTTTTGGGGGATGGGACGGGGGTGGGTGAGGGGAGAAGGGAGAGGACTGCAGTCACTTCCTACAGATGTTCAGGGTCCTCGGCTGTCTCTGCAGCCTTGGTTCCCAGGCCCAGCTGCTGGGCCCAAGGCAGGCTTCCCTGGGCAGTTTGCAGCCTGCTTTGCCTCTCAGAGGACCATCTCTTTTGTCCTGGGACAAGTTCCCTCTGAGAAGAGGCATCTACCTTTGAGTTTGGTGCGCTGTACCCCAGCAGCGTGCTTTATTTCCCCGAGGCAGTAATTAGAGACTGGCTCGAATTTTTGGTCAATCAGATCATTGGAGGGTGAATTGGGGATTTTCTGTGCAGCTTCTTTCTCCATCCCTCAGAGTTTTTTTTTTTTTTTTTTTTTTTTTTTTAATTTGCTGGTGACTTCAAGGGCATTGGTATCAAGAGAAGAACCGAAGCCCAGTTGTGTTTCCCTAGCTGATAAGAAAACTCTGTTTTGGGGTCCGGGTGTCCCATCATTTGGGGCAGTGATGGACTGCTTGGTTGGGATGGGTGGTCCAACCACGGCGCTGAGCTATTCTTGCTGAGCTCTTGCTGGAGCCAAGGATCCTGCTTGTCTCTCATCGCTTTGTCACTTCATTAGGTTTGCGAAAATGGGGTCGAGGGGCTGAGGAGGGACACATTTCCCTTCTTTGCATTAGCCTCGGCCAGAGGCTTTGTGGATTATACTGACTTCCTCAACAGGAAGCTCTGCCTTGCCAAGTTTCTAGCGCCTGTAACGGGGTTTGGAATCAGGAGTGTAGGACAAAGAGAACCCTTCCTTCCTAGTTCCAGTCCATCCTTGCATGAATGAGAGAAAGGTTGAATGAGATTTCTTTTCACAGCCTTCTGAGATATTAGTGTCTTCACTGGGTAACTTCTCTTAGGGACCAGTAACAGCTTTCTAAGGACAATGTTGATCATTCAGAATCAGTCCCTGACCACAGCCATTTTGCTATTTCTATTGATCTGAAGGGGTAAAGATGCCTCCTCTCTTATTCTAGGCAGTTTGACATCTGCCCTTTGGGTGCTGGCCAAAATCCTCAGCTCTTTCTGCCCACTCGTAGTTACAGTTGTAAGTTCCTGAGGACCTTAGCAGTCAGGAGGACTTACCTCTGCAGTCTTTTGCTTGTAGGGCGTGGTGGTCAAAGGAATGGCTGGCTGCCCTGATTTGAAATCATCCCTCTCTGATCCAACTTCATCACTCTCCAGGTCATGATAATGTTGCTTTAAAAGAAGTTCCATGGTTCGAGTGGACCAATGAATGAAATGTAGACCTAGATTTAAGCACGGTGGAAAGTAATCTGAAGCCTTATTTTCTTTTTCCATGAGCTTATCTGTTTCTTGTAAGCTTTCATAGTATGATCCTCCTTTATCTCAAAAATATCCTCGTGACAATAAAATATTTGTGGGTGAAATGGCATGGTGCCTGGGATTAGCCTTACAGTTCTTCTGTGTTGGTGGGGGGGGGCAGATGAAATAAAAACTGGTAGTGTTGATGGATTTTGAATAGGGATTTATTATACTAGTCTCTCTACCTTGGTGTGTGTTTAAAAATTGGCGTAATGAAAAATTTAAAACCCTATGAGGGATATAGACACTACCTATCAACAGACCTCTTTTTAACAATGCACTGATGGAGTGACTTACCCAGCGTGATTACGTAAGTGGCAAAACTGAGAACCCGTGGGTTTTGACCAACAAGTTAAGGCAGCAAGCCCAGTTCATTGTCCCACTGTGTCTTTCCCCCCTGTCTTCAGAATCCTCTCTTTCCATTTGGGACAAGTGTCCTTTTTTTCTTCTCTGTATGAATGAGAAGGTTTCTTCTTGGTCCTTTCACTTTAAGGAACCTATTTCAGCCAGACTTTATGTAACTAATTAACCTTATATTATGTGCACAATTGCCCATCAGGGTGACTCAGGGGTGAGCACAGACAGGGAAGGAGGCCAGGTTGTCATTTACCGTGTGTTACTTTGTATGGAAGGAAGGAAGCCTCAAGACCCTTAGTTCCAAGAAAGGAAAAGATTACAGTCGGTTCTGTAAATGGCTTTTAATTATGTCTTTATGGGGTGAGCTATATGAAATCCTGGATTTCTTCGATCCAGAAATGGTTTTGTTTAAGTTTTTAATTTACTGACTCAAGTGTATCTCATTTTCAAACTGAGAAATAAAAGTCCCGTTTTCTGTGTCTCAGCTGTAGAAATTTTAGTGTTCTTGGATTTCTGATCCATTCCTATTTGCAGCAGCCGTGGAATTGAATGGAAAGACCTTGGATGTGAGAGTTGAAAGATGGAGTTTAAGGCAGGCTCTTGATCTCTTGCAGTCTTGGGTTTCTGACCTGTGAAGTGGGGGTCCTGTAATACTTTCCCAGGCCCCCCGGAAGCTTTATGTTGTGAGGATATTGGGGAACAGTATATGGGAAGGGTCTCGGTGGACCGTAGTGGTTTTCAGATGTAAGGCGTATCATTCATTCCTGGTGTTTCTTTCCTGCTGCTGTTGATTGGGGCAATACCCACCACCCGTGGCTGGTGTCGTCATGGTAACCCACCAGGCTTTGGCCAATCCAATGGCTGCACAAGACTGGAATGTGCACCTTGGATTTCTAGTCCATTGCCTAACCCTCGGGTCCCAGATGCTCCAGTCTTCCTGCCACTTATTTGAGGATGGTGAGAGGAGGAACATCTCAGTTCAGCAAGGCCATAGGTCTTGAACTTCTCCTGGAACCACCGCCACTTCAGGCTTAGATTCTAGGTAACATTGCTGATATGAGCCGTTCGGTTTCAAACGACTTACTAGAATGGTATGAAAAGTCACGTGACATGTTCTTGATGGGTTCTTGGACACTGAGCAGTCCTTAACTTTGAGTTCCATTATGAGTGAATTGAAACCCTTGTTCCACATTTGACTTAAAACATCCTTGGGCTGTATAAGCTTTTGTTCAGGATTAGGTCACAGTGAAAAAGAAGCAGATGTTTCCCTGCATTGAAAAGGCCACAATTCATTGTGTTCCTACTGATGCAAGAAAAACTATCTGCTAATTTCTGCTCTGGTACTGTGCAGTCTTGATTGGACAGAGTTTGGGACCGTTATTTGCTCACTAGCTTCTGTACAACTCTCCTCTCAGAAATCTGGGTGATTCCTATAAATATTAACTCAGACTTAGGGTCCTGAGGAATAATCCCTGGGTCAGAAATCAAATATACTTGTAATATGTTTATGTTTCATAAATATACTTGGAGCCTCCACCGTATCAGCGTAGTATATTTCCAGGTCAGGTGCTCAGCATTTTGAAACAAATGTGTTACTGCAATTCAAGATATTGCAAGTACAATTATTAGCACAAAGGCAATTTTAGTTCTTGTCCATAAAATACAATTAGTTAACTTCTGTGGATCATTGATTAATTTATAGATGCTGTTGCTAAAATTAGAAATATTTTTGGTACCTAATAGAAAAGTATTTTAATAAGTAATGAGATAAGGTGTGGTCAGAATAACAGAGATGCCTGCTTGGGCCAAACCATGTCATGTCAGCTTCTCCACCTGTGTAATGATTTCATTATTTTTATTGGTCAGTGTAGTTGACAGAACTGCCACAGACATGAACGAGCAACACAGAGGGCATTTTTGCATTCGTATTCTTCATGATGAGAGTTTAATGTTTTATGTTAATACCACTTTTGAAAGTGGTTATTCATCATCATTTACATGCAGTGCCTGTGCTACTAAAAAAGACAGTCCTGGCTGATTGTTCATTCACTTATAGAGGAGTTTTGATTTTTTTTTTTAAACCTTCCATTCCACACTTCATGAAAATAGATAAAGCTCTGACTTTCCTTTCTGAATCCTTTGGGTCCAAAGGCACTGATACGCCTTCTCCTGAGCTCATCAAGTCCAGGTGTCCCAAGTGTGTGGTGTTGGCTTTCCCCAGCTGGGCTGGGAGCACCTTTTCCAGAGACCCAGCGCTCTGAGTCCCCAGTCAGGGGCACAGCCTTTCGGTGCCATGCAGCACCTAAAGCCTGGCATGTGGACCAGGCTTTTGAGAATGGCATTGAGGTGGACAGGCACAAGTTAATTCCAGATACTTCCCTTGGAGAGAACAAGCCAGAACCTGGAAGTGCCGGCTCCCTGACAGGACGTGGAAACCTGCGCGGGGAGTTGTCAGCCAGAGGCCCTGTCCTGGCCGGACTGCTGGGGCACTGCTGTGATAGGAAGCAGACTCCGGGCTCTCCGCTGTCATCCTCAGCCTTCACATCACCCTAGCATCCAACTGCCCAGGCTTTCCTGTTCAGAAGATGTCTGGGGCCTCCTAGCCTCATCCTTCAGTTCCAGTTTGCAGCAGAACCACTGCTGGTCCATTTGGCCTGGCCCACATTTTTCACGTGCATTTTCCTGGCCCACTTCGGCCATCAGTAGAGTCCTTTTCATCGAGTCATAAATCCAATGGAGAGAACAAGCACACACAACAAAACCCACACAGTGCAAGTTCATGAATTGGTGTTGGATGGGAGCGAAGGGAAGGAAAGTTGATTCACGTTTGGAAGACATTGAATTCATCCGGCGTTTGTTGATTGACTCCTGTGCTGGGAGCTGGGGTTGCTGCATTTGTTCCTTCTTTCAGAAGCGATACTCTTGGTTAAATAGGGAGCCCTTTTCTCTAAGGTCCAACTGACTTCCACTGTAAGGGAAGATCTCCTGGACCTGTCCCTTAGCTGTTCTTGGGCGAGGAGAGTGGGGACGAAGGGGGAGCACTGATGTCTTTCTTAGTGACTCATGTGACGATTATTCCATTGTTCAAAGGGCTGGATGTTATGTAATCAACATTTTATCCCATTCCCCTACTTTTCCCCCCTAACAATCTGGGATTTTCCAGCATTTTGTCAACCTTCCTGGAAGTGTGTTGATTTTTCCACTAGGCTTTTTTGGGCATGTCCCAGGGCAACCCAAACTCTCCACTCCCTATAACTTCAGATCCCCCTCAGTGCAGGGCCTGGGAGAGCCACAGCTGTGAACCCTTCTGTTCTTCTAGGGCACAGGGCAGACTCTGGGCCGTTTCCTGATAGCACCGCTCAAAGCAAACTGAGGGAAAGAGCTGCCTACCCTTCTTTCGTGCCACGTAATTTCCATTCATTTTGATGTTCAGAGGCAATATATTTGTCTCTTTTTTCAGAGGTCACCAATTATCATTTTTTTCCCTCCTATGTTTCCATTTTATCCAGCCAATAACACATTACTTACATCCAGGGAACTGTTTAACTAGCCAGGGTTTAGAGATGGCTGGTAGAGGAACTTCTCCAGTGGCCCCGCCATTTTCTGTCAGTTCCATATGATACACTGAAGAGTCAGGGTGAGCAAGAGGGCTTCTGGAAATTACTGCAGTAAAGTGCACTGCTGTCTAAAGGTCACAGGACAGCTAGTAGGAATTCCCAAGTCATTTCTTGGCTTGTTTGCTTTTTGTTGGAAATTGTGCCTGAGGTGAATTTGGAGGATTTTTAACTTGAACCATATCTATGTATCTTGGCTTTGCACATGGTCTGCAAGTACAAGAGGGACACAGCAGAGATAAAGGTGCACGTGGCAATAGCAAAGGAGGACACATTTGTGAATCTGCAGATCTTGATCCCTCATTCTTCTTCACCACCTACATAAATCAAGTTTTATAGGTGTTACCTCCTATATGCATGTCACATCTGACCACTTACATTTTCTGCAGAGCCATCTTCCTAGCTAAAGCCACCATCATCCCTCACCACAACTGATGCAAGAGCTTTTTAACAAGTCTTCTTGCATCCATTTGGAGTTACCTCCTAAACCATTCTTTACCGGCAGCTAAGGCAATCTTTTTTTTTTTTTTAACCCATTTTTAAAAATTGTGGTAAAGTGAACATAACCTAAAATTTACCAACTTAACTATTTTTAAGTTACAGTTTAGTGGGATTAAATACACTCATAATGTTGCACAACCTTTGCCACCATCCACCTCCAGAACTCTTTCCATCCTGTAAAACTGAAACTCTGTCCCCAGGACACAACCGCCCATTCCCTCCTCCCTCCAGGCCCTGGAAGCTACCATTCTACTTGCTGTCTCTATGAATTTGACAATTCTAAGTCCCTTATATGGTTTGTCTTTTCATGACTGGCTTATTTCATTTACCATAATGTGAAGGCTCACCCATGTTGCAGTATATGTCAGAATTCCCTTCCTTTGTAAGGCTGAATGATATTGTACTGTGTGCGTATATACTACCTTTTGCTTATCCACTCATCTGTTGATGGACACTTGGTTGCCTCCACATTTTAGCTACTGTGAATAATGCTGCTATTAACACGAGTGTACAAATATCTCTTCAAGACCCTGCTGGCAGCTCTTCTGGGTATATAGAGAACTCCTAAAACTCAACACAAGAAGACAAATCATTGTATTAGAAATGATCAAAATGCTTGAATAGACATTTCTCCAAAGAAGATACACAAATGACCAATAAGCCCATGGAAAGATGCTCAACATCACTAATAATTAGGGACATGCAGATCAAAACTACAGTGTGATACCACTTCACATCTATTAGCATGGCTACTATAAAATTGCAGAAGATAAGTGTTGGCAAGGAGGTGGAACCCTTGTGCATTGGGGTGGGGCTGTAAAATCATGCAGCCACTGTGAGAAAACAGGATGGCAGTTCCTTGAAAATTTAAAAATAGGATTACCGGGGGCTTCCCTGGTGGTGCAGTGGTTAAGAATCCGCCTGCCGATGCAGGGGACACGGGTTCGATCCCTGGTCCGAGAAGATCCCACACGCCGCGGAGCAACTAAGCCCATGCACCACAACTACTGAGCCTGCGCTCCAGAGCCCGTGAGCCACAACTACTGAGCCCATGTGCCTAGAGCCCGTGCTCCGCAACAAGGGAAGCCACCACAATGAGAAGCCCGCGCACCGCAAGGAAGAGTAGCCCCTGCTCGCCGCAGCTAGAGAAAGCCCGCGCGCAGCAACGAAGACCCAATGCAGCCAAAAATAAATAAATAAATAAAATAAAAATAGACTTACCGTAAGATGATATTCTTCAGGCAAAATGTAGTCATGTCATTCCTCTGCATAAAACTCTCAATGCCTGTTTTGCTCAGGATACAATTATAAATTCCTTAACACACTCCTTACTTACGTTTTCAGCCTCCTCTCAAGCTGTTGTCCCCTTGATCACTCTGCTCCAGTTGCATGGATCTTTCTGATCCTAAAACAGGCCAAGGTTCCCCTCTTCCCCCATCTCAGGACCTTCATTTGCGCTATTCTCTTATCTCGGATCACAGCCCTCTAATTTTAGTGCTCATCAGGATTACCTGGATTCTGTGTTACAGA
Organism: Mesoplodon densirostris; assembly: GCF_025265405.1. Taxonomy (NCBI): domain Eukaryota; kingdom Metazoa; phylum Chordata; class Mammalia; order Artiodactyla; family Ziphiidae; genus Mesoplodon; species Mesoplodon densirostris. The sequence continues at coordinate 120,076,482 of NC_082667.1, read as the reverse complement.
CGGATTTCCGGGCTCCGCCCCCTCAGAGGTTCCGATTCAGGAGGCCTGGGTGGGGCTGCGTTCTCCCAGGTGATGCTGATATGGCTGGTCTGGGGACCGCACTTTGAGAACCACTGGTCTGGAGTCGTTTTTTAAAAAACTCCTGTGTATCCTTCAGGTCTCAGGTCGAACATCTCACTTCTAAGGGAGGCCTTCTCTGATTCCTCCAGACTTGCGGGACTCCCTGTTACGTGTTAACATTGCGTCTTCTACTCTTCCTATGAAGCCCTTACGGACATTGTATTTGAATTGTGTAAATAGTTTTTCTAATGACTGATTTCCCTGCCAGAATCTGATATCCAGCTCCATCAGGGTAGGGATCGTTACTGTCTCGTTCACTGTTCTTTCTCTAATCCCTTGCGTGTAACAAATGCTAAATAATTATTTATTGAACGAATGTTGTTACTTCCTTTTCATAGGTAACAGCACGTGTGTAGAAACATTAGTGTTCTCAGTGAGCGTGAAGGATGGGTAGGGGCTGTGGGGGAGTTAGTAGAGCTATACAGAAAGAATACACGTACTTTGTCAGAGAGGCAGGGCGTACGAGGCAAGAGTCGGGTTTTTAGTTTTTTGGTTTTTTTTTTTATGGGCCCTACCACATTGTGGAAAGCCCCCCAAATTTTACGTGCCCTGGTGAGGATGCTACTACAGTTATTTCTCAGCTTGTCTTCTTCAGACCATTCATGCTCTATGATATTTTATGGGTCGTTAATTACCTATTTAGTTTTATCTTTAAAATTGAGGTATAACTGACATGTAATCTTATGTTAGTTTCAGGTATACAACATAACGATTTGATATTTGTGTCTGTTGCACAACGTGCACCACCATCAGTCTAGCTAACATCCATCACCTATTTCGTTTTTGTTAGTATTCATGTGATATTTTTTCCTTACAGATATGGAATGTGCAGATGTTCCACTCTTAACTCCAAGCAGCAAAGAAATGATGTCTCAAGCCTTGAAAGCTACTTTCAGTGGTTTCTCTAAAGAGCAGCAACGCCTGGGAATTCCAAAAGGTAGGTTTTGTAGCTGGAAGGAGAGAGGATGGGATCAGACTTTGAGGTATGGTTAGTTTTCTCACCTGTTGGGTGAGATAGACATTATTACTCACCACACTTCAGTCAGCAGCCACAGATCGTTGCAGACATCTGTTGGAACAAGCATAGACGCATGCTGATGCTCCTTCATCTCCCAGGCTTGCCCCTGCCATCTTGGTTTTAGGGCAGTGGTGCCCAAACTTGTTTGCACATTAGACAGGGGATCGTCAAAAAATTCCACAGTCCAGGTCAGATCCCAGACCAATTAAGTCACAACTGCTGGTTGCATCAGTAATTCTGAAGCTTCTCAAGAGACTCCATAGTACAGACAAGTTTGGAAGGCATGGTCTTGGAGTCATTCTGGGCCACCATTGGATGAACTCAATGTGCTGCATTTCTGGGAATTTACTCTTTTCTTTTCCATGTCCTTTGGTGAAATGTGTTTACCTTTGGGTGTTCTCATCCAAAAGGGTTTATTCGGGAATGTAAGGGGAAGTGACCTGCGTTGTCAGAAAGGAAAAATGATGGGGGAAGACTTAAGCCTTGACCAAGCAGCATTTCCTGAACAGTTGAGAGCAGAAAGAACACTTTGCTATTGAATAAGAGAAACAAAAGCTGTCTTTAGACCAGGCCAGTGCTACTGCTGCATGAGAGGCTTCCACCCTGCCAGACGCAAGCCTTTGGTAGATTCTGTGAGTGTATCAGTCTACCTTTCCATGTATTCTCCTTTCCCACAAACCTCAGCTGACAGCAATGCCCAATCACAAGGCAGAATACAGTGAATTCCGACCACTGGGTTTTCCAACATCTCATAAAGTCATCGTCTAGATTGAGGGGGGTAACTCTGAGAGCAGGCATGCTGTAGGCATCACAGCCTGCCATCATCCGAGCTCTTTAAGTGTCATTAGCTGGTGTAGTCATGTTAAACCAGGGGTCATGCGTGAAGATTATATATCGTCTGTCCTACACTTCTGCTCAACGCAGGGCCTGTGATGTGTATATATTTTGAAGGGTATCTGGTATAATACAGGTATCTAATAATGTCGTTATTACTAAGTATCATTTGAATGGCTTACTGTTACCGATTGCTGTGATTATTACAGTCAGACCTCCGAGGGTTCCTCATTGGCAGATTCAACCAACCACAGGTCGGATTCGCTTGGCTGAATCTGCAGATACAGGGGGCTGACTGTACCCCGCCCTTTTATATAAGGGAGATGAGCATCCACAGATTTTGGTATCCGAGGGGGTTCTGGAACCAATCCTCCTTGGATACCCAGGGACAACTCGGCTAACCATGATTAACTAAGATAAAAATAATTAAGCATAATGGTCTCAAGTAAATTATAAGAGTTAAGAGCAGGGAGAGGTGAGTGCAACGTCCAGAGCACACTTGACTTTGTTATTATTGCTGTTAAAGAAGTCATTTGTCCCCTTGTCCCCCAGGCTTTAAAAAAGTCTGATGGAAATAAGGCAGTGAAAGAGGAGATTCCTGGAAGATTCTAAGGGTAGAGAATACTCTGCTACTTTTTAGCTGATGACAGTGATCTTCTAGCTGGCAAGATAGAGAAGATGGGGCTGTTGGATGCGGGGGTGGGGGTGGGGGGAGGGTTATGGAAGATGCCCCCATCAGGCATTCCTAATTCTATGAATCCGAGAACATCCTCAGTGAAGGTCAGATGCTTCTGTGTTGTCTCTGAGGCTCGGGGAAGAGTTAAGAGCCCGATCTGCTGGAACGTCATTTGATCTCTCCCCGCAGACCCCCGGCAGTGGACAGAGACCCATGTTCGGGACTGGGTGATGTGGGCTGTCAATGAGTTCAGCCTAAAGGGTGTGGACTTCCAGAAGTTCTGTATGAACGGGGCAGCCCTCTGCGCACTGGGGAAAGACTGCTTTCTCGAGCTGGCCCCAGACTTCGTTGGGGACATCTTGTGGGAGCATCTGGAGATCCTGCAGAAAGGTAAATGCCTGGGGGCAGGGTGAGGTGGGAGCCGTGGGGCGTGGCTTCGAGAGTAGGTCTGGGAGCATGCCCAGTGGTGCAACGTCGATGCCATCACCTGGGCATCCAGTCACAGCACGTGTGGTCTACGGCGTAGACAGTGCCTGGTAAATAGCAAGTGTTCCATAAATGTTCGTTTCTTTTTCTTCTATGTACTGGAGGTTCCAATTTTAATCTTTAGCTAGACTGTACTCCTGAAGCTTATTGGTATGCAAAGTTCTGATCCCAATCTTTATCTTAGACTCATGTACTGTTTGAATAAGCAGTGCCCACAGCCAGCAACAAGAGAGTTTTTCTTTCTTTCTCTCTCTCTCTCTCTCTTTTTTTTTTTTTTTTTTTTTTTGATAATCTTAAGACACATTCTCTTGATCCATGGCCACATCCAAGCTTCGTTTCTCAGAGCTTCTTAATAAGCAGGCTTCTCTGCCCACTAACTGGATTGGAATTGCAGTCGCGAGGTACACCTTTTCCATCCGGAGCAGAAACCGGGGTTATGTCAGGACGCCGTGTTGCAACCTTGTAATGACATGGCCTCTCCTACCAGCCTCTTCCAACCTTTTTGGACCAAGTGACTCATGTACCACAGTCCTGGCTGAGTATAGAAACAGCAGCAGGCGGCAAACTTGGGTGTTTTTGCGCTTATTTTTCTGAATTTCTTCTTAAAATAAATTGCAGTTACCAGCAGTCAGCAGTGCCCTCCAGCTGACTGTAAGCCTAGAAGCCTGTTGCCCTCTCTGACCCAGGCCCACCCTTTCCCTGTGGTCACCAGCTCCAAGCCCTGGCGCAGACGCGGTGACGGGGGGAGGGGGGCAGGGAGCAGAACTCAGGCTTAGCACTTTTATTCCATATAATACCTCCCTTTGTTTAAGGATATTTTCCACTCTGCAATGCCCAGGAGAGACCCAAATTAGACTCCTCTGGGCACAGAAGTGTTATCTTTTTCTTTTTTCCCCTTCCCTTCAGCTTCTGCTGAAAAATAAATAAATAAGCAGAGTCGAGAACTAGGTGAATCTGGCCTTCCCCGAAGCAACGCCGTGATCTCGGTGTAACTGCACACACACCACCTGCACGTGTTGACGTGAGCACCTGTGTATAGAGGGAAAAGATACAGCAGGCTCAGAACAGATCTGATGCAAGCATTGGCTTATAAACACAGCAGTGGGGGGGCATACCAGACCGTGTCGCCCCAATATATGCTGCTAATTCACCGTTTCCCTCCAGCCTTCACCCTGGGGCAGCCAGCTGTCCTGGAGTGTCTAAACCTGCCTCTGATCAGTTATAACTCATCTGTACAGCACCTCCTTGTTTCCGAAGTGCTTGAAACTACGTTTTTCTCATTGGATTCTCAAAACAACCCTGGGACGTGGGAAGGGCATGTTCTCTCGGTGTCCTTGTCTGTAAAATGAGGACAGGTTAGGTGGTTTCCTCAACATCACTTGTTTCCTTAAACCTAGGTCTTTTCAGTCGAGCTTCCTGTCCTGTGTTCTTTGTGTAATGATGCGGACTCGTGGGGTCGCTTCTGGCCTACCTTCCTGCAAAGGAATAATAGAAGCAAATTTAGGAGAATTAGGAAATAATGGAGTGGGTTTGAGGACATCTCACAACATTTTCAAGGGAGAGAGGCAGGAGAATCGTCCTTCTTCAGGTCCTTGAACAGCTGAACGTGACGTTTGTATCGAGGCTACAGCTTTTGTTCTGTGATTAAACTAAGGCAACCCAGCGCCGAAAAAGCATAGCTTTTCTGGGTGGGGTGGCAGGCCAAAGGTACAGGGGATGTTTTAATCTGATAAGCTGCTAAAGCAGAGTTTAATCATTTTATCTCAGCTGGGAACTGTTTTTCTGTGCAGGCATAAACTTGTTTTCCCAGCAGTCTCTGCTCCCAACAAGCTATCAAATACCTGAGGAGAAACCCAAACCAGCCCTCTGTCTTTATGTCTGATTCTTACAGTGAAACGTAATCAGACTGTTCCATACAATGGTCAGGGGCCACCACCAGATTCCAGGGCCATTAGACGATCCACAAGCTCACCTTAGTTCCATGGAGAGAGCCTTCCTCTGCTTGGTTACCTTCATCTATGTTCCATTCTCATTCCTACAGAGGTTGGCACCTGGACAGGAGTTTGTATGTGGCTCTTCTCTCTCTTTGTATGAGCCCTGTCATAGTTCACTAAGTAGAGTCACCTCACTAGCATCTTATGTGGGCCTGAACTTGACATTTGAGGGCAACAGAAAAAACACAAAACAAAAACCAGACATCTGTTGGAAGAAATGGAGGCTCTAAAATCTACCTGCCTAGAGATTGTCCTTTATTTCTGAAAAGCTTTGGACCTGATCAGTTTGAGTGTTGGCGACTGGTTTTGGTAACCTCCCAAGATGCCTTCAAGCCTTGGCTGCTGGCGGCACACGCATACATCCGAAAGAGGGTGAGTGCCTTCCCACCCCTTAGAGGTTACTCGCAGAATGCACTTTCTAAGATACTAAATCCCATTCTGCAGCTACTGGAATCATAAACTTAGCCATACTTCAGCGAGCTCGTCTCTAGACAAGGCCCCAGTCAGGGGAGACTCCAACACCAGCTCAGTTAGTGGACATGCAGATTTCTGCGAAGAGGGGCTGAGATGGCTCTGGTCCTTTTGTCCAGGGTCCTCGTGGGCTGAGCGTTGCTTGCATGCTGACCTCTTTGTTTCATTCCTCCCCTGTCTGTTGCAGAGGATGTGAAGCCGTACCAAGTTAATGGAGTCAACCCTCCCTACCCAGAGTCGCGCTATACCTCGGATTACTTCATTAGTAAGTTCGCCTCCTGCTCTTCTCCGCTCTTCCTGTCACGGGAACTTAGGAAAGGATCCCTGTCCTAGGCCATCTTAGGCCCCTGCCTGGTAATTCTACAGAAAATAATATTTTCTTAAATGTAGACTCTTGGTTGTTTGGCTCTTCCCACAAAGCACAAGGCTTCAACCTACCTGCACGTTTTATTCACCTGCACGTTCCTACACTGGGGTCTTTCCCATGTCTTCAGCATGAAGGTCACACAGAGAGACAATGACTTGCCTCCAAACTCTTATGTGCCCCGTGGTGGCCATCAGGGTGGGGGGGGGGTGGCTGGAGGGAGAGAATTAGCCTAGGGCTGTGCTTATCTGATGGCTTTGCTTTCAAAGGGCATCTTAAGCAGGTTTATTTTCACTTTATCTTTTTACTATTATGATTTTTATCCTAACAACAACAACGAGCTTATTGTGTGGTTGAAATGTTGGTAGGCTTTTTCCATGTATGCTGTCATTGGATCTTCATCACAACACCCTGAGGAAGGTTGCCACCATTCCTATTTTTTTTTTTTTTTTTTTTGCGGTACGCGGGCCTCTCACTGCCGTGGCCTCTCCCGTTGCGGAGCCACAGGCTCCGGACGGACGCGCAGGCTCAGCGGCCAGGGCTCACGGGCCCAGCCGCTCCGCGGCATGTGAGATCTTCCCGGACCGGGGCACGAACCCGTGTCCCCTGCATCGGCAGGCGGACTCTCAACCACTGCGCCACCAGGGAGGCCCACCATTCCTATTTTTGAGATGAGAAAATCAAGTCAGAAAAGGGAAGTGTGTCGTCAAGGGCCACGGCTCTTGAGTAGTGGAGCAAGGTTGAAAACCCAGGCCCTTTTCACTTCAAATATTTTTCTTGCATTCCCAAAGGTAGTCAGCTTGTTTGACATTGCGGGGCCCTTGTAAATGGGGAGGAATGACCTGTTTCCGGTACTCCTCTCTCCTCTCTCCAATTGCACATGCTCTGTGTTTCCAGGCTACGGTATCGAGCATGCCCAGTGTGTCCCTCCGTCGGAGTTCTCCGAGCCCAGCTTCATTACAGAGTCCTACCAGACCCTCCATCCCATCAGCTCGGAGGAGCTTCTCTCCCTCAAGTATGAGAACGACTACCCCTCGGTCATCCTCCGGGACCCTCTGCAGACAGACACCTTGCAGACTGACTACTTTGCCATCAAACAAGAAGTGGTGACCCCAGACAACATGTGCATGGGGAGGACCAGTCGTGGTAGGTCAGATTTCTGCTCTAGAAAATGCTAAGAATTACCTGCGTTGGTGAGCTCTCCAGGTCCCACTTTTCCCCGCTTGCTCTTAGCCCCAGGCATTCCTGAGTTTTAGCCTTTCCATCTTAGAATGTCTAGATATTAAGAACTTTGTATCATGGAATGTTAGCCAAGTCCTTCATGATGACAGAGGCTCTGGGCCCATGGTGGAACTGAAATCTCGCAGGAAGAACAATCACCTTTCTTATTTGGGTAAAACATTTCCCCGCGTGATAACTTGAGGTGCTTGTGGCTGTTTTTTAAGGTATGTGTTATTTTCTTGGAGAGGATTTTGCTTAAGGGGAGGACACAATCACATAAAAATGATTCAGAGACCCTCCTGGAGAGCCCTTGTCTCTGCATCATCCTGGTGTTCTAAATATTCCCGGTCAGACTGCACATCCTGGCTTGGTATCTGAATGACCCCTGCTTCTCAGCCTGGGCTTCCTAGCCTCCTGTGACTTCTTTGGTTTGGGAAGATAGAAGATGGTTAACCCACAGCTTGTTTGGAACCAGTCTTCAGCAGTGTGGTGAAAGTGTGTATTTAGCTAGAGGACCAGGGAAAGAGGCGGCCAGAGGCTTCCAGAAGAAGGTACTCTTGTTGCCATGACCGTTAGGACAATGATAAAATATTCACTGACAGTGAAATAAATGGTTCAAAATAGAGCTGGCTGACGTTATAAAGCAAAAAAGGTTAAATACCCCCAATTTTTAAGATCAGGACATAAACATTCAGAGGCACGGCTCACCTAGTGAAGTGTCCAGATTGTTTTGTTTCTGACAAAAGTGCAGTCCGTCGTAAAGAGGGACTTGTTCATCCAGGAAGAGCTAGCTGATTTCTAACAAGTTGAAAAAGATGACTCTTCTGATGGATAAATGGGAGAGAATTACAGATAGGAAGAGGACAGGAGAAAGCCCTCCCAAGCGATGCTTGTGAGGCCTTTGGTCACAGAAGTCGGGCCTGGCCGCCTTGTGGTGATTTCTGCTCAGTGATGACCCAGCTCCCTATCCTAAGACCCCAAAGGCCTTGTGGGCCGTACGCATTGTCATCCCCTTCGAGTGTTCAGGCTCCTACTTCCTCCCAGCAGGCCTCGAGATGACCAGCAGGCCTGCAGAGGGAAAGTCCCCAGCAAAATCGGAACCTGTAATCTGCCTTCTTGCAGCCCTGGGGTGTTTGTGTTTCAGACAGAAGGGGATGGGTGGGACCAGCTTTGCCTTCCCCTTTCTTCTTTATTTTTGGATGCAGGTCTATTTAAATACTTACACATATGTGTACCTTTTTTCTCGGGCGGGTCACAGCAAGAGAACGCCTTTCTTTCTCACGGGGCTTCCTGTGCGTGTGTCATGAGGCTGAGTGTGCGTGGGGACTCAGCCGTGGTGTCACTTTGGGCAGATCTGCTGCCAGGTCGTTTTCCAGTTGCGTCTGGCTTTGCATTTGTGTAATTCCCCCTTCTCCCTCTCCTCCTCTTGGTTTTTGGTTTTGGTCCCCAACTGCCCCACGACCCCAGATGAATCCCAATGGACCAGACGGTGACCTGTACAAAGGGACAGGAGGGCTTTCTCTCTGGCCTCCTTCTCCCTCCCTCGCACCAAGCTTCACACCACACAGACTTGAAGGGGAGACCGGTCTGTTCACGGTTGCTTCTGGTGAGCTAGAAGTGCCGCACACGGGATGTATTCCAGGGGCTGATTGGCTCTGACATGGTAGGATCGGTCGGTCTAGACTGAAAGCATCACTGTGAGCTGCTTATTATCAACAATCATCGTAGTGTTCGTGTACTGCAATAGGGTATACAGAGTGTTTCTATGTTCCACTTCTTTGGACTCGGAGAGCTTCTTCTTCTTTGTGCTGGTCTGTTCAGTGGGCTACCGTTGTCCTCCCCAACCTACTGTTCTGAGTGCTCCGAGGTCTGAGTGGTGGAATAGCCTTAGAAGGACCTCGCTGAGACATTTCTCAGGAAAGCCAGCTGATGGATGGCCTGGAGGACACGAGCTTCCCTGCGTGAGCACAGTAGCCTAACCGAGTGTCTAATCCAGTTGGAGTCAACCCATTTTGGGAGAAAATACCCGTAAATAATGGTTCCCAGCTCCAGGATTGTGAAAGAGAGCTAAAATGAAAGCAGCCTCCTGCTATAAACTGCAACTCTCAACAGACTTGCATTTGGCTCATGTTTGAGAGGCTGCCAGAGAGTGGTTCTGGCCTCGTTTAGTGCCCTTGCTTATTGGGTCTCCTTGGAAGCTCAGCTGTCTTGCATGTGAAAATTCCAGTCTCTGTGCCCTCCAAATATAAAAATGACTGAGAGGATCATCTCAGGGACATTTGAGTATAAATACAGCCTCAACATCGGTGACTTCGTGGGGGTGTTCTTCATGAAAATATAGACTTTCTTTCTTAGGTTTTTGTGTAAGATGTGTAAGATGGATAGCTGGTATGAGCAAATACCTTTTTATGAGAGACCACAAAATTTCCTGTTCTGTTGAAAAGAAGCTGTTGCATTCTTGGTTGGGGGCTGTTTTCTTGAGTCTTTTAATGTGAATTTCTGGAAGGGACAATCCCTTCTTTTTTTATTTTTAAAATATTTGTATTTAGAGTAGAGTTGATTTACAATGTTGTGTTAGCTTCAGGTGTACAGCAAAGTGAATCAGTTATACGTATACCTATATACACTCTTTTTCAGATTCTTTTCCCATGAAGGTCATTACAGAGTACTGAGGAGATAATAATAATAAAAAGTTGCAAATATGACAGTGGACTGGTTAGGCGGGGCCGATAATTCCATGAAGCTCTTCCATTTACCTTCTGGGGCTCTTCCATTTACCTTCTGGGGATTACCTTTCTTTGAATGAGTGATTGGAAGAAGGAATGAGATGAAGCAGATAAATAACTATGTTTCTGTTCCAAGCAGTGTTGGAGGGGTTAAGAGGTTCAGGAACTCTACAAGGGGAGATTATGCAAAAATTACATATTTAAATGAGTATCTTTTATCTGGGGTTAAAAAAAATTTTTTGGGGAAGCAATGTATCTTCTTTCTTAATTACTGTATATTTAATTTTGGTTTGGACACCAAGATTAAATATTTGAATTTCACTGGTTTAACGAGTACCCTCTGTTATGAAGGGGAGAATACACCAGAAACATATTAGTATTACGTTGTGTATGCCAGCCTTATTCTGGGATTGAAATTTCATGGTAGACCAGCCAGCCCTGACTCACAGGTATTTCAGCATACACATTTGTCACATCCTTTGGCTTCTTGAATTGGCTGAAGTGGCCATTTAATCTCCCATGATTTAATTTAGGTTGCCTGGAAAGCATCTGGAAATAAAACATAAAAAAATATTCCTGTGAGCCTTTGCAGTAGTTAGATGCATTTATTTTTGTCCCCCCCCCCCATTTTGTTAGGCTCCTTTTTAATGGCATTTTTGCCAGTGGAAATTTCTCTAGCAGCTATTATGCAATCGTAGCAGCTGTTTATAACCTGGTTTGGGAAATTAATGAACTTGCATGATCTTGTGGTCAGTTAAGAATGCCTTAAGCAACTCATAGAGTAAAGGATTTCTGACATTGCTATGGACCTTAACTCTTTAATCAACTTCTTTGTTTTTTATTGCCTATATTTCCCTAATAAAGTACAAATTTCAAGTACAAAGCTGCACTTGGAGAGGATAAAGAATATGGATTTCTATTTAGAAGAGTGATAGTGTTTTCGTTTTTTTAACCTCCTGGAGAAAGCATCTCATAACTTCTTTCTCTGTTTGAGAAGGCATAGAGGCAGTACTGCATTTATTTCATTTTAAAAGAGTGTTTGGAAAAAAGGCTAAAAAATAAGATTTTAGTTCCAAGGTCAAGGAAGGTCAATCTGCTCTTAGTCTAATGGAATTTTTTTTTTCTTACGACCAGAATATTTTGCCAAATGGGGCCTTTTGAAATCGTCTCCCTGGCTTGAGTTAGGATAGGGAATGAATTGAGCCTGACACTGCTCAGATTTCTTCATCTACTCATTGGGTCTAATTCGTCAGCCAGAAATCCCATCATAGCAGACATGATTCTCAGCCTGTAGATTTCTGGCTCTGGAGTTCTTGCGGTCCCAAACACTGTTGTCTCCCTCTGGCAGATGTAAGTTGCGCCCGACTCTGTATCTCTGTCCTAGGGGCTCTGGAGCAAGACGAGACCATGCAGGGGGCTCGGAGACAGGGCCCAGGCAGCCCCTCCTCCCCAGAGCAAACCCACACGCCTCCATCCCCACCGGCCACTCCCTCCATCCCTCCTGCGCATCCTCACCGAGAGGGTTTCACAGTGTCTCTTCCCATCCCTCCTCCCTGCCCTCCTCCCACCTCCTCCTCCTCCAGGCAAGCTCGGGGGCCAGGACTCCTTTGAGAGCATAGAGAGCTACGATAGCTGTGACCGCCTCACGCAGTCCTGGAGCAGCCAGTCATCCTTCAACAGCCTGCAGCGTGTCCCGTCCTACGACAGCTTCGACTCAGAGGACTACCCAGCCGCCCTGCCCAACCACAAGCCCAAGGGCACCTTCAAGGACTATGTGCGTGACCGTGCTGACCTCAACAAGGACAAGCCTGTCATCCCTGCTGCGGCCCTGGCTGGCTACACAGGTAGGCCCCTGCCCTGCCTGCTGCTCGCTGAAGGGGGGGGCGCCCCCTGGAAGCTTCTGCGCCCATTCCCAGCCCCTGAAGTCAGCCTCTTTCTTTCTGGGGGGTGGGGAGAAGTAGGCTCTGAGAGGTTGGGTTAGCCTCTCAAGCCACTCTGTGAATAGCCATTGGGTTTTGGAAGCAGGCAGTGTCATTCTATCCCAAGGGATCCTTTCGAAGATTGGTAGGGAAAACTGATATTTTGGATATTTACCCCTAACTGGGAGAAGGGAACTCTGTTGATTTGGTGTTTCTGGAACCTCTGCCTTGTGGTCTAGCATCAAAGGACTTCTCGCCTGCTCTTGGGAGGTCTCTGTAAACCCAAAACCAGCAGTGGCATCTCTCAGAGCCGTCACTGAATGGCCTACACCCTGGACTCATCTGCAGTAGAATCCTCATTATTAGGCTGGTCTCTCCAATGGGAAAAGTGCCCTCAGTCACCCGACACTCTGGCCGGATCCTGCCCTATACAGGAAACCTTTCTTGTCATTTAGCTTTATTGTTGATTTTTTTTTCCAGGAGTGAAAGTTGTAGTAGTGGTGAACGAAGAAAGATCATAGAGAAAGGAAGATGTATGTTGAGAGTCTGGGCTCTGATTGAGAATCTGGAAATAGAGCAAAAAGATTCATTGTCCAAGCAAGGTGTGGCCCATAGGCTGTCTAACTTTGGAAGGGTTTGAAGAGTATATCTGAGAACTATCCAAGGAGCAGGCGCATGTGAATGATCAGACCCTTTCTGTAAGATGGTCGTGTTTTGTGAACATTAGAAATTGTGTCGCGAGCAGAGCTTATTTTAAGCTTGGATGACACAGCTGTGATCTTGCCCTCTCTTCTCTTACAGTTTATCCACCCTGGACAGGTCACTGGTGGGGACCCTTTGTATGGATGAAGACAGACAGCAAAATCTGCGTTTCTAGTGACGTGTCTGTCTGATCTGAAGCGTGTGCTGGATCCCTGTTCTTGTGTGAGGGAAATCTCAGGTCTTTACTAGGAAAGCCAGCTGACCTTTGAGAACAGCTCACATGCTTAGAAAAGTTCCTTCTCCTTCAAGGATCAGGGGTGTGTGTGTCTTCTACATTGCATTCTTCCAGCTCCCCATGCAGTTCAGTGCACGGATAGGTGCTCAGGAGTTAGGTCTGGATTTTGAGGTAGCGACAAGGTCTGTATGTAGAGTCATGGGCCAGAAAGGAGCTTAAAGGTTCCCTACTTTTTTCTTTCTGCAGTATTCCCCAAGTCCTTGCTGGAACATCACAAGTAGGTGGGAACTTGCTGCTTTGCCAGGGAGTTCCTTCCCATCTTGGGCAGCAGACAGTGAAAGTTTGCCCTTTTCCATTAATGACATCTGGAATAAGGGAAGTATATATTAAGTCACTTTCAATAGGCACAGGAGTGCTGGCTCCTGTAATAACCCTTAGGTATTGTAAGAACTGGACTCCAGTTGGATACACTGAAGAAGGAGGAGAGAAGTGCTGCTTAATTAGGAGGAGGAGAGGCCGGGGTAGCTCTGAAATGACTCTGGGCTGTGGAGGTGGCAGACATCTCTAAGTGGCTGTGTTTGCTTCTGTTTTTATGGCGCAGCTCAGTCATTTGACTGAGTCATATGACTCAGCTCTGTCGTTTGCCCAAGTGTAAAGGCCACCTCTTCTTCTCCTTCTGCCCTAGCTTCCAGGACCAAATCCTCAACTTAGTTTCTCCTTATTAAAGGTCCTGCCTTGGGCCTCCCTGGTGGCGCAGTGGTTAAGAGTCCGCCTGCCGATGCAGGGGATACGGGTTCGTGCCCCGGTCTGGGAGGATCCCATATGCCGCGGAGCGGCTGGGCCTGTGAGCCATGGCCACTGGGCCTGCGCATCTGGAGCCTGTGCTCCGCAACGGGAGAGGCCACAACAGTGAGAGGCCCACATACCGCAAAAAGAAAAAAAAAAAAAAAAAAAAAAAAGGTCCTGCCTTATTCCCTCTGGCATAATCTCCATCATAACCACCATTACCAGGCACGGTTATAATTCTTCTCCCATGACAATTTTCATCATTCTCTCTTAGCTTGGTGTACAATTCTGAAAATTTTGCTAGTTAAGGCGGTTTTGTGGATAATGATATTAAATAAACTGACTTTAAGTTCTAAAGTTTGGGTTATGGCCAGAGAGAGTCTTATGATTTAGGTCAGCCTTCATGGGAAAAGATTCTGTTAAGGATTCACGGCTACACTACAGAAAGTCTAGAAGTTTCTAGAAATGGTGAAAGCCTCATCTCCACCTCAAATAGAAACTCCTCTGAAAGGGGTATATATATATTAGTTATTGGATTTCCTAGATGGGAGAAGCTTGCAGAGCTAATAGTCTACAAGAGTGATTTCAAGGGTTTTGACTAAGATGATCTCAGTACCTTGGCAAGGATTATCTGAGAGTTGGGAATCTCTCCACGTGTCCCAGTTTCAAGAAGAGAAGGAAGAGGATGAATTGGAAATTTTAAGAACTAGGAATGAGTGTGAAGTACAAATTAGGGACATGAACTGCCATCAAGAGGGCCAACACCAAAATGCCACCTGTGAGTCTTCTCTGGCAATCCTAACCCAGAGCCAAACAGATGAGAACATCAAAAGCTCTTTTCAGGACAAATACAGGAATGTCCTGGAGCTCTGAGTTATGTTTGATGTCATCCCTTATTTGGATAGATTATTTTTAATGGGTGGCCCTCCCTCCCTCCCTCCCTTCCTTCCTTCCTTCCTTCCTTCCTCCCTCCCTCCCTCCCTCCCTCCCTCTCTCTCTCTCTTTTCCTCTCTCTTTCTCTGTCTCTCTATCTCTGTCTCTGTCGCTATCTCTATCTCTTTCTTTCTAGGGGAATAAAACATTCAGTGAATGCAAGAAAAGAGAGGATGATTATCAGTTAAAGATTTCAAAAATTCAAGTAGTCATTTGAACTAAAAACATTTTTTAAGTATCTTACCATTCAGTTGTTTCTTCTTTATAACTGGGGATTTAACTTCTCAAACCATCTCAAATGGAGGTGCAAACAATAGCCCAGAAAACAGAAGTCCTCTGTGCTCCTCCCAGCGCTAACACACTGTGTGATTTCAGGCAAATTTACCTTGTACCCTCTTCTACTTTTAGTGAAATGGAAGTGTCCCTCCCTCTCTTGGTGGTAGGAGATCTGTGAAAATGTAATTGAATTAACTCAATTAACGAGACAAATGAGGGCTAGACGTGGTGCTAGACGCAGGGGAGAGAGCTCGCTTGTAACAAATCAATTATTTCAGCAAATCTGAGCACATGTTGAGTGCAGACAAGTGTTCCTCATAGCCTTGGAAGGTTCACTATCTTGACGAATTCAAGACACTGTCATTGTCCTTAGACTTGAACTGGATTTTCTTACTGCTGTGGTTTGATGAAGGTCAGGAATTTGTTAGGCATGTCGGCAGTGGTCCACATTTGGGTGGCTTTTCTTCCTGTGTTCAGTGCCTGGTGGACTTCTCCTGTCCGCAGTGCAAACTCTACCTTGCCCCTCCTTGTGACCCCTTATCGTTTCACATACATCCTAGGGAACGGGGAAGGGGGATAGAACATGCTTACTCAGCCCCCTCCACCACGCAGGGAGCGTGTAGTGCCTGGAGTTTTTATAAATGGATCTCTGAGTCTATGCAGACATGCTAAGATGAGCTGAAGTTTGGAAAAGTACTTTGAAAAGTGGAAATCATTGTAGAGGTGTTGGCAAAACTTTTCATTGCTCATAAATGTCACACCTATTTTCTATCTCAAGTTCTGAGCTCTTTTTTTTTTTAATCTGTTTCCTTAAAATTCGACTAACTCCAGAGTATGTGTGGCCACACAGTAAGAGCACGTGTACCTTTTACATCACTCTTACTTGGCTTGAACTAAAGGATGTATGTATAGATTCCCTGTGCTGGGGTGTGAATCCATCTTCCTGCCAGTGCCCTAGGAGCCTAGGTCTCTGTTCATCTCACTCTCAAAGGAATACATTTTACTTCTTCCGATGCTGTCTTAGTTACAGCACTGTAAGTGTGGCAATCAGTTAGAAACTGAATTTTCACATTCTCTTGCACAGTTGCATTCTTCCTCCCAAGATAAGAAAATTGCATCAACCTTCACTGGGCTCCCATGGCAACTTGTTAAATTAGGTCAAGATGTGTGGGCAGATAACATGGCCTGAACGCCTGGCTGTTAGCTGAGTTAAGAATACATCAAATGCAGTGCTGGCTTCCGCCAAGCATGCACCTTCTTACCTTACTGGGACCGCTTATGGTTATCAAACTGATTCGATCAGAGAGCTCCATTTTCTTTTGTTCGAAGATACATTACGAGCCCCATCTGATTACAAAACAAACCGAGAGAAGTGGCCTGCTGTTTTCTATGTATTTGATGGACCTAAACAAAAAGCTTTCTAGATCCTTGACAAACATGGGCATCTCTGATTTTTTTTTTTTCCATTTCAGCAGGTGTAGAATAATATGCTGGATTGTTAAAGAGTATCTTCCCTTCCTCTCTGTCCCTCCAGGCCTCTTTTATCAATGATGAAACTGAGGCACCAGAAAGGACTTATTCCAGGCCTTCTGCAGGAAGGTAGCTCTTGAATTGAACCTTAAGTGCCAGATGTCTCACCTGAGTACGAAATCTTTCTCCCCCTTAAAGAATGAGAACACTCATTGGTTATCTCAGTTGCTCCCATAGAGTAGATAAAGAGTCTTGTCTCTTGCTTGTCCCTAATTCACACTGTGTGTTGTGGGGGGAGGGGGGTCTTGGGGGCAGGAGGGAGTGGAGCTATTGGTCTGTAAATCAGCTTTATAGAACTTCACTCCAGATTGCCAGACTTCTGTTGCTACAAATAAGGAATCCTTTCCTATCACTTCTGCAGTTGGTATGGAGCAGGCCTGCTGCTAACTGTCGTGTTGTCGTTGTCTAGGAGAAGCCCCAGCTTTGTGTTGTAATTGTTGATGAAGTGGTGAGGGTCTCTTCTTTATCCTGGAGCCTGAGAAAAGCTAAGCCCAAAGCTAGTCAGTAACTATAACGAAAGTATGTTTTACCATGCTGGGCAGATTTGTGAATAGTTGATCTCTCAGTCTCCTAAAGGCTCGATATGGGACTATCAGGAATTCAACTTGGAGATGTTTTTGCGTGAGGTATCACACGAACCCATACCAGCCTTGTAGAAATAGAAGCCCTAGGTGTTCCCCGTTGCTTTTGGCCTGAGATAAACCTTCTTCTTGCTATTTTGTAGATAAATTAGAGTCCGTCCACCGTCACACAATAACAGAGTCCCTGGGCCATGCCCAGAGCCTGGGGGATCTGACTGGTCACTGAGTTTTAGGGTTCAGGAACCTAAAGCTACTGCTAAAACATGTATTTGAAAATAAACAACTTTCCTGCAAAAAGAAGTGCTTCAGAGCCCTTCAGTTCAGAGTGAAACGTGAGATTGGATGGCATTTCCTGAAATCTCAGTTTTCTGATGGAAAGCTGGAGTGCAAAATCATCCCAGCGTCCTCAGGTACAAACAACCACCAAGGAAGCTTCTGGTGTGAGCCTAAGTCACTGATGAGGAAGGGGGGCGGTGCATCACCAGAGCAGAGGAGTGGTGCGGTGTGAATTTGTGCAGAAGATTCTAATTCTAATCTACAGGTGGGTATGTTATTAGGAACAGCTCGGAGTGTTATAATTGGGGGAGGGTGGTTATTCCCTGAGCCAAGCTCTGGAATATAGTCTTTCCATGTCCCTGCTGTTGCGATGAGGGTGTGAATTGACTAAAGTCAAGAAGAACCAGCTTGCTGACATGAGTGTAGAACTCTGGTGCCTGTTTTGTGCAGTACTGCCTATCACAGGGGCCCTGAGGTTCTCGGCCCAGGCAAGGCTGGGCCTGGCCTCAGGCTTACAGGAAGCATCACAGTCTTGGTGTAGACCATCCTTGGGCAGCACCTGGGTGGCTGGGAAGAAAAGAGCTTGGCAGTGAGAAAGGCAGAGACAGAGCCTCTTCCCTTTCCTCCTCACAGGACCCTGTGAGTAGCAGGCTGTAGGAAGCCAGACAGACCCCCTGAGCCTAAATGGAGGCTTGCTGCCGGAAGCCGGGGGGACTCTGATTCTCTGTGTTGTGTTTGGCGCTGGGTCCTAAGCGGGTGTGTGGAGTGCATTTGGGAGCTCACTGGAGTAACGGGTTAACATGCTGCTCAGTTATGAGGCTGCTGGGGGAAATACTTAGGAGCCCGGGGAAGGAGAACTCCCTGGCAGCTCTGGGCTGGAGGGGGGGCGGGCAGAAACCCCTTGGTGTTGCCTGCATGGACGTTCCACTGCTTCCGCCTCCTGACTGGTTGGCTTTGGGACCGTTTTTCTTAATCATCTGCCACCCGTGGAAAAGACCACACGATGGGAGGATTTGGCCTCACTATTCATTTTTTCCTTCTAACTGGCTTCGAAAATATGGACAGGGAGGTTCCCTGTTTCCGTCAGTTGCCCTTGAAGACCGCAGCTGGCTGAGCCACCCTGGGGTCTGGACGCAGCTACGGTAGCTCCGGCGAGCTGCCTTTGAGGCAGAGAGGCCCCTTCATACTTTACAAAACAGATCTCAGACCCTGGTGTTCCAACTCCCTGAGGCCTGTGGGTGCCTGGATTAGGAGGCAGGAAACTTACACGATGACCCATCTCTTCTGGGGACCCAGTCCCTCAGCTTTAAAGGAGTCTCTGAGTCTCCCATTTTTTGGGTCACTGTTTCTTTAACAAAATCTAACTCCAAGTGGTGGAGCTGGGTGGTGACAGTTCTGGAATTCCACTCTGTCTCCACTTTGAAGCTCCACCTTTTTGTCTTTGAAGTCAGATGTTTCCACTGAACAAAATTCAGCCAGTGTGTTGCCGAGGCATCCACACAGGTCCTGCCGGCCTTCAACAGCTGGCCTGGAAACTCCTGCAGCCTCTGCTGGGGAAGGGCTCTGTCAGGTGGCCCCGATTTCGCCCCTTGGCATCTCCTGGTTCCCTGGATGCCTTTGCTGCTCTGGACACTGATTGATCAGTGGTTCCTCGGCGTGGAGACTCCATTCAAGAGGTGCTCCAATTGACCCTTGAACACCACGGGGGTGAGGGGCGCTGACTCCCACACAGTCAGAAATCCGAGTATAATCCCCAAACTTAACTACTAGCTTACTGTTGACCTGCTAACATAAACAGTCGATTTACGCATACTTTGTCTGTTCTATGTACATCTACGTATATTTTATGCATTCATGGCATACCTAACTTTTTTCTTAGTTTTTCCATATTTCTAGGCTATGCGGTTTGTCTGAGTTTTTCTCAAATTGTTGCAAATCTACAAAAAAATTTTCCAATGTATTTATAAAGAAAAAAATCCATGTATAAATGGACCCATGAAGTTCAAACCCCTGCTGTTCTAGGGCCTCTGTATATCCCTCCCTGTTCTCCCTAAAGTGACTTTCATGTGATGCTTACAGATAGGATGATTATCAGCACCCCGTCGGTCACTTTTATGCCTTCAGACTTAAATCCAGGTTAAGCACATGAGAGGAGACCATCCAGGCTGTTTGACCACTGGGTGTGTTGCAGAGGCTTCATCGTGGTGGGGTTAAGAGTATGGACTCTGGAGCCAGGCAGCCTGAGCGTGTCTTGGCTTTGCTACTGATCAGCTACGTGACTGTGGGCAAGCTGAGATCTCTGTGCCTCAGTTTTCTCATCTGCAAAATGGTCATAATAGGAGTTCCTATCTCCTAGGATTATTGTGGGAATTACATGAATAGCTTATGGAAAGCACCCAGCACAGTGCTAGGTCCACAGGAAGCACCCTCTAGATGCTAGTTGTTACCACTGTTTCGTATTATTCTCCAGACCTTCTGTCCTTCAATACAGTTCTACATTCTTCGAGGTCAGGGGCTGATGGATTTGACTTACAGAATTCCAGTAATTCCGGGCAGTGTCTTGGGGGCACAGCTAATATTTCATATCAGATTAGGTCACTTCAGCTATTCAGCTCAACCCACATGTGCGTTGAGCTCCTACTATGTGCTAGACTCTTTAATACGCATTCTTTTTTTTTAACTGTCTCCAATGACCACATGAGGAAGAACCTGTTATCCTCATTGTACAAAGGAGGGAATTGAGGTTCAGAGGAGAAAGAAGTCTAGCCCAAAGTCACACAGCAAACAACAAAGGGGAAGCCTTTCACAGGTTTTCACAACATCAGACAATTTGTAGGAAAATATCCAACATTAGTAGCATGTTAGTTTGGGTCTGCAGATGCCAAGGCATGATTAGACTCGGGGGAGAACATCTGAAGGACACAGTGGGAAGAGGAAGAGAGGGCAGGGGAGCCTTCAAGCTGTGCCGCAGGTAGGAAGGAGATTTGTAGGAAGAGCCTCCGACTGCAGCTCAATTCCAAGAGAGGTGTGGCCAGGCTGATGGGAATCCTCGGTCAAAGTTGCCCGGTCGGGGAGCTCTCTGCCTTGCAGGAATGGCCTCATGTGCCCTCTGTGCCATCCCTGGCTGGAGCAGCCCCAGGAAGCCTGACCTTGGTGGGGACAGGGTGGATGGGATCACATATGCTGCCTGTGGCCAGAGGGCCCAGCAGCATGTGGTCATGGCCCCATCATCCCTGACCGATCAGCGTGGTGTCTGGCTGGTCGTACGGCAGGACTCCAGACCATGGTCCCGACGCTCTTGGTGGCCCATGACAGGCTTCTGGATTCGGTGCCTATTGTTGACTTTAGCTTACAGAACTGCATTGTTTGCTGTGTGACTCACCTCTCCCTGAGAGATAATGAGAGTGAAAGTTGTCCTAAGGTGGGTGAATGTGAAAGTCTGAACTCGGTGAGGAGGCTGGGACTTGCTTGGCGGGAGAGGTGCTCTTAGGGCTGGGCTCCGTGGAGGTGTTTGACCTTCAGAGCTGAGATGGGTGCAGTTTCTCGTGAAGGCCCCTCAAGGCTGGGTTCTCGCTCCTTTGTTCTTTCAAGGCGTGGGTAGCGCCTTTTCAGCTCATCCCATTATGGTGGAACAGAGGTGTTTCTTCTGCTGCCTCTATGCTGCTTTTAATACCCTCTTCTGTTATTCCACCCAATCTGGCTACCATGCTTTGCGTTTGAGGGCTGTTCAGAAATTACTTGCTAGATAAAGGCTTGAAAAGTTATATGCTCAAATGATGGCTTAGGATCTAGTCACCTCCCCAAGAATTTGAATACGTTAACTAGTCATTTCTCGAGGGGGAAACTTGGTATGAGGGGGAAACGTTACCCCCAGGATAAAATAAAGCTCAGATTGCATTTGAGAACCTACTAGAAAAGGTCCAGGCTTCAGAACTCTCAAGTCCTATTTTCTAGTTCTAATCAGTGAAGACATCCTTCTTTCTTCTTGTCACCTACATACTTAGGAAGGCATTTTCTTTTGACATTTACATTAGTGACATAAAGCTTTTTGTTTTTTTTTTCTTTTTTGGTTTCTAAACAAAAATTTCACTCCGTACCGTCAAATCCAAACCGTACCCATTTCTGGTGACTTCTTAAAACAATCAGTTACCTCGAAGACATCAGGAGGAAAAGCTGTAAAGAAACCCACTTCCTGGCTTGAGCTTTGCTGGCTCACTGTCCAAGTGTGTGTCTGAGTGGCAGATTGAACATGGTTAGGCAGAGTTCTTGGGTTTGGAGGAAAGGTGCCTGCATTCGAGTACAGGCTTCCCCTTTAAGAGAGGAAGGGTCTCCTTTCCCTGCGGCCACTCCCACACATGTGTACTTGAACACACGCAGGTGTAAGGAGCCCAAGCAAAAACAAGGGCCTTTCCTCCAGACACTTAAGTGTGTAACTGTCTTGTTCTCAGGCCCCAGGCAGACTCAAGTGAGCCTCACTTTCGTCTTTCCCAGGTGGGGCAGCCCAGCTGACCCATTGCCGGCCAACCAGACTGGCTGCCCAGACTGTCCTGGACATTGATAGCTGGGCAAGACTTTCTGCTCTTCCTTCAGTTAATACCGATGGGATCTGTCTCTAGGGCCAAACTACAGACATTTGTGGGGAATGCTGGACTCATTCTAGCTCAGCCCTACATAATTACTAGGTGGGGTGTGCTTTGGTGATGAGTATAAACGATTAGGAGGGGAAAAACGTGCACTGGGGAAAAGAGGATCTAAGTCTGTCTGTGGCCAAGATTTCCCCAAACCATAAAATGTCGGTGATACTTTCACTTGCAAAGCAGTTTGCATCTGCTCTATCTTTTTGTGCCTGCCTACTTTGAATTAGAGCAAGAACTTCAGAGTTATCCCTCACTTTAAAAAACCTTAACTGGTTATTCTCATCTACAGTGTTTAAAACATTTTACACTTACATACTTGAACCATTTTGTCTTAGCTTCTAACTTTCTCCTTTTTCAGAGTTGCCATGTAAAAGGCCCATTGAATTCTTGGAAGAATAATTGAATTTGATCTAGTGCTTTTGCTATTTTTTTTCAGCCCCATCTTTTTTTCCTCTTGCTTTCCTTTTGGAAAAGTCTGCTTTTAAAAATATTTTTTTCTGTTGTTTAATTCTTCCATTGTTGTGTTTTATTATTTTATTTTATTTTTTTGGCTGCACTGCACAGCATGTGGGATCCTGGTTCCCTAACCAGGGATTGAACCCGTGCCCCCTGCAGTGGAAGCGCAGATTCTTAACTACTGGACCGCCAGGGGATTCCCTCTGTTGTTGTGTTTTATATTGTTCGCAAACTGCTCTGCGCTGTGGTCAGCTCTTTATATATATGCATATATTTATATTTATGTTTATTTTTAATAATAGGGACTTAATCTACATCTCTATAAAGTAGAGAGGAGCAGGGATAACTAGTTTCATTTTAGGGATAGATAAACTAAAGCCCAGAGAGGTTAACCAGCTGCATGAGATCGCTCAGTGAATCAGGGAAGAAATTGGGATCAAAGCTCTAGACACTCGACTCCCTGTTTTGGGCATTTCCCACTATCCTGTATACATTTTCATTTTATAGGATACTATCTGTTGTTATCTCTCCGTCAGTATGTCCAATGCCTGACATCTTTGTTTGTTTGTTTTTTTAAATTGTTTGAAATGCTTCCTCCTTTCTTTTGGTCTAATGTGTCAGAGACATGGACTTGACATTAAAAGCTGGTTTTAATTGTTCTCTAACTTGTTTCCATTGTTAACTCCCGGCTATACCAGCAATACATAAACACAAGGGCATGAACGTGTTGTCCCTCATGACGTCCATGAGGTGTGTTTTTCAAGTGCCTGTTAGAATGTTGTTTGTGGTTATGAGTTGAATTATTGGAACTCGTATCCCTGATTGCTACCCTTGTGTTACTAGCCATTGATAGAGGAACATGTGTATAAAACATATTGATCTACAGTGATTCACTGAACCAAGGCACCTTGGCCAGTTACAGAATGTATCGTACATATACAGATTGTGTTGGGGATGAGGTGAAATTGGGTTGAGTTGAGGGCAAAGGAGGGACATAACTCAGAAGAAGTGGGAAAAGGCACCTGCAGGCATAAGGCCAAGCCAAAGTATGAAGCAGTCTCTACTCTTCCTTCTTTTGAAAATCCCAGTGCTCTGGATGCCAGACCATCCAGCAGTACACCTCTTGGCTCATTCATCCTCAGGCAGGAGACAGTGCAGCTTCATGGTGAGTTTGGCCCAGAGGGCAAGAGACTGACAGGATGCTTTCTGTTCAACTTGTCCTTAAACGTCGTTTCATAAGAACTGAATGGAAACAGAGGGACTTGGAGATCTTCTGTGAATGATAATTTAGAAGGGGGTTGACAAGAGGGGGTGATGCTCAGACTCCGGGGTGACCCACCCCCTCCAGAGGTGGGCACTCCTGCAGTAGTCTGAAAGACAGATACACTTGTGAACAGATGGGTCATTTCTGGATTTGAGTGTTCTGTTTTTGCCATCATCGTTTGGCTGTGGGTAGAGACACCTGGGTGAAAGGGAGGGGCCAGTCGGTCCCGTTCCTCTGTTTTAGAACCACCTGTCAGATGTGTGCTATTGGGGCCGAGTGAACCCTGTTGCAAGGGTGACCAACCATGAGAGTTTCATAGGTTAAAATAAATGTGGTGTCCTGCCCACACTGAGGTATTTGACTTTGAGAGTCGAGCTACAGAGATTAGATTCTCAAAGTAGCAAATGAATTCCCCAAAGGACAGGAGGTGTGGTGGTTTTTATTTTGGGGCCCATGTTGATGAAACATAGCCTGGGAGTCACCCATATTGTTTGCCCCCAAATATAGTTTAATAGAGAGAAGCAGTTTGGGTCGCTTTTTTAAACCCCAACACCTTTCTGGAGAGGAGGGTTGTTTTGAATCATGCCGTTCAGTAAATGTTTACCGAGCACCTGTCCGAGACGAGGTCCCAGGCCTGGCATTGAACACAGAGGGGTCGATCAGACGCAGCCCAGGCTTGCAGGGAGCCAACAGCTGGAGTCACTTCACAACAAATAGCTTTTTGATAGCTGGTGTTTGTTGGTGAGGCACCATCCCGGGCTTTGGGTTACAGCAGTGAAAACACACAGTCCCCGCCCTTGGAGCATGTGTTCTAGTGGTGAGAGAGATGCAGGGAGAACAAAGCTGTCAGAGCTGGTCTTGGTGCAAGCAGAGCATGATGGGAGGCTGCCCGAGAGAGCCGCTGCCCCGGGCTCCACTCTTGTGTGTGAACCTCGCACTGGGCACAGGTGAGAGAGTGAGAACTTGCAGCTGAACTGCAAAGGAAAAACTGAAGTCCCACCCTGACCCCGGTTCATGAGCAGTGAGCTCATTGCCATGGCAGGCAACCCCCAAGCCTAGACACTGAGAAGATACCTATACATGGCCACATGGAAAGAATTATGATCCTGAGCATCTGGAGCACCTTTCTAACATCCCATTCTAGCCTGTTGCTTTCCTTTTACCAAAGTTGCTCACTTCTTAGCCTCAGAGCAAGGGAGTAAAAAAGCAGGGGCTTTTTAAATAACCATCCCTGTGTCACTGAGATCGATGGGGATCTCCCAGTCCCTAGACAAAGAGAAGGGACATACACAACCAAATGAGTAAGACTTTACTTGAAGCTCTGCCTTAACAAAAAAAGAGATTGTAGCCTTGGATTTGAAGTGCTTTGAGGGTCCCCTCTGGAGGGAAGCATCCTCGTGTGACTTGCTCTGCTGACCTGGGGTCCCTCCAGGTACGCACCTGATGTTGTCTCTTCTGAGATTGTGTCATACTCTTCAGATCGCGACTGTCAGTGTTGCGCTAAGAATTCTCCTCTTCCCCCCAGAAGCCGAGAAGAACAAAGCAGTCAGAGGAAATTCCCCACTGCGGCCGGGGAGGGGGCCCGACGGTGGGGTAGGGGGGGTGTGAGTGGGGCAGGGGGCCTCCCTCCCGCACCGCCTGGGGGAGAGACTTCCTTCTAACAGGGACCCCTCTGTTGTTGCGGTTCAGAGCTCTGAAGCATAGTTTCCCAGTGATGCCACTGGATTCCTGAAGTGTGACACCCCAGGGCAGCCTGGTGAAGGCCGCCGTTGACTGCCTCGGGGCCCCTGGACAGGGACACCATTGTGAGTCACATTTGGTGTATGAGCTCCCCCTTCCCATGACTGGCACTATTCTTAGTACCATTCTCTGCTCCCTGGGACAAAGGTCACTGGGACCACAGTCCAGTTGGGTGGGTGTGTGGGCCTGGGCCCAGAGCGGAGAGGAGGTGCCAGGAAAACAGAGGAAAAGGCTTTACCACGTGAGGGCGTGTCGGAGGGAGGGCACAGGATGGAGCCCGGCCCGGAGGATTTGAGCAGATCAACTCCAAGTGCTGCAGAAACAGCCCCTGGGAGAGCTCAGACCGGGAGGGCCAGCCTCAGCCATTGTTTGCACAAGTCTGGAGCTTGAGAACTTGCCTTGGGCCTGGACTCGGGTGCTGGCCAGGAGGCCAGTGTCACCAGGGACCCCAGAGCCACCTCCAAGTGCTGGCCTGTCAGGTGGCCCTGATTTCCCCTCCCGGGCCCTCCCACAACCCCGTTGTTGTGGAAACAGGCTCCCGCGTTGGACTGTCCACTGGTCCAGCCAGCGGACGAGCCGTCCTGACGCCCGCATTCCTGCCCTGACCCAGCATTTCTGGCCGGCAAAAGAACCCCATGTCCTTCCCATTTCTGTTGCCTCCACAGCCAAAAGGCGGGTCGGGGTGTCAGCAGAAGTGTACAAGAGAGGAATCTCTGGGAGGCATCACGGATCCCTTTCATCGGGGTCACCGTGAGGGCTTTCTGAAGGGTTAGCAGCAACTTCCAGAAAGCCCTGGGTGGGAGCCCTGTGTGCACGGGTGGCCTGAGTGGGCTGGCTGGATTTTTCCTCAAGAACTGAGGAAGGAGCCTTGAGCTGACATCACCGCTGTTTTGACTTTGCTATTGTGCAGCCCAGCAGAGACTCCCCATCCCAGGCCCTGTGCTTTCTTTAGGCATCTGGTTTTCGTATTTATCCTCCCTCTTCCCTTCTGTAAATAGGAAAAAAAAAAAAAAGAGTTAGAGGACACCACACCTAGGACCTGGGCTCCCAGTTCCCAGATTTCAGCTTTATGTTCCTTATGAGCAAAGGAAGACTCACAATGAGGGAAAAGCGAAAACACCCACATGCAAGGGCCCACCCCGCCCTCGGCCACATCCATAGACACCAGGGGTCCGATGCACACAGAGAACGGTCTGGAGCTGCAGGGCCTGCGGCTCGGACACCGCAGTTCGGGAAGTGGCAGCGGTAATAGTTCTGTCTGACGTCCTTTCCTCACGCGCTGGTCCCAGCGACGCTAATCACAGCCCCTTCCCCGCTTGATGGCCGCACGTCTCGAGGGTGGAGGACAGAGGTGGCCCTTGGACCTCCCTCCCCGGACTCGGGATGTGCTTGCTGTTCCCAGCCAATGGCCAGGACTTGCCTGGAGACAAAAATCCCCTTATTTCTTTCCCTTTCCTCAGCTTGGTATAATTAGCACCCCCTTGTCTCCCCAAAGGGATTTTAAGACAAGTAGTGCGGGAGACGTTTTAAGGTAACTAGTGGGGGGAGAAATAATGAAGTTACATAGACTAACGGCAACCACGAGGGGACCTGACTGGGCTGGAAGTGCCACCTGTGGCGGTGGACACCAAGGTCACTAGTGACGGCTGTCTGGAGGGCCACTGGCCACCCAGTGTCCTGGACTGCTTGCTGTGAGAGGCGGGCAAGAGAAGATGTGTTTATAAAGCCGGGTCCTTTGATCCCTGGGACCACTGCAGCCAGCGGGAAGTTTAGATGCCAGCTTCTGGGTTGGTCTTGCTTAGGGGAAATGGAGTGTCGAGATGAAGAATTTGGGGGTCAGGCTGCCTGGGTTCCAGCCACACCACTTCTGACCTGCATGGCCTTGGGCAGGTTATCTAGCCTCACAGTGGGTCAGTTTTCTCTGCTGTAAAGTGGGAGAAATGAATATGATAACAACAGCCTCCACCCATGGACTTATTGTGAGGGATAAATAAGATGCTATAAAGCATCACATGTTACTACGGTACATAGTAGGTACATGGTAAATCATAGCTGCTGTTCATATTTTCCTTTGCCAGGTGTCTGAAAGCAGCACCCCCGCTCTCTCTCATGTCTGTGGTGTGTGGTATTGACCCAGGAGAGGACCGTGAACTCCCTGGCTTATTTACATAGTTTTGGACTGTAGTAGTTGATTTTTCCTTACATGTCTCCTTTCATGGATCCTGAGGGTATCTATACTCATTCTCCACTTCTTCAGGGAACCTATTATGTCACAAGGGCTATTATAACTGCTTTTTTCTTATTATTTTGCCACCAAAAAATCCACAGCATTTCTTAATAGAAATCTCTTTTCTTTCTCCTGTCCATCCGGATGACTTCTTAGTGATTGCCCATAGGAAGTCACTTTAGGACATTACCCCAGGCAGAGGGTGGTAGCTGGTGACTATCCACCTGCTAAGAAACCTGCAAATGTGTCCGAGCTGTCCATGAAATTGTTTTTCAGCGAGGGGTAGAAACAGAGAAGGGTAAGGCTTTACCAGTGTAGTTCCTGGGACTGTTTCCTCGAACATTAATATATTTTGTAGGCATTTGCTGAATCATTTAATTCTAGAATTTGTGTGAGCTATTTCTTGCCAGATGGGTTTAAAGTACTCAGACTGAGGATGAGGTAGAGATATTTCATTTTTCCTGTTGAGCTTGGGCTGTGCTGACGAGGGACCCCTAGGAAGCTGTTGCTATAGCAGTTGCTTCCTTTGGCCGTCCCAGAGCTCAAAGGAAGCTTCCAAACCAGCTGCAGTTTGCTCATAGGCGTCCATCAAGGTTACCCTGGTGGCTGGGAGTCCAGGCCCGGGCAGTAGGCCCACCATTTTCTAATTGTGCCTGAAGCAATGTCACATCACTTTTCTGAGCACCTTCTTCTGCACCAGTAGAATGGAAACAGCCCAGTGTGCCTTGCCTATAAGGAGGGTAGAGAGTGGCTTTTAGAAGCAAGCAAAATGGTGCATGTGAACATGCCTTATAGACATGTAAGACGTAACAAAAGTTTGCCCTTAGAGGTCATAAAGGACATTTATTTTTTAGACTGAGAGGCAACGTAAAGCTTGTTTCCTATTGAATCTCAATTTACTTTGGATCAGACAAATTTGAAACTCAGGTTGAGGATCAGAGCCTAAAAACAGTCAAGTTTTCCTGTATGGGTTAGAGCGTGCCAGGCTTTCTTCATCTACATGGACTGGGTCTTTCCTAGCCACACCGTGTCCAGATTGCTTCTGAGATGGTGTTATAAAGCACAGTGTAGACTTGTAACAAGCGTCATGGACTATTGAACCCATATCTGTCTCTGTAGCTACACACATAAACTAGGTAGGAATCACTGGCAGCATTGTCATTTCTGAGTAGAAAGCTATCCTAGAAGGAAATCTATGTAGCATAAAGCTTTGAGCATAAGATAAATTGATAATCAGAGTATGTCAGGCCTTCTAGAGCTAAGATCTTGGCAGTGTTGATGACTAAGACAAGAGACTGTGTGTGTGTGTGTGTGTGTGTGTGTGTGTGTACAAATTAGAGTATACCGAACCCATGGAGAATTTCTGAGACAGTCCTCACCTGACCTCTGAAGATTTCAAGTTAGTTCCTTCCAAAGTGCTTATCTTCCCTTTCTTGGTTTGGGTGCTTGCCGGTAGGTGGCCTGGGGGACGGGACGTTGGTAGAGAGGAATATTACGACCAAAAGAACATCTAACTTCTGTTTCCTTGTTAGATCACCCTAGGGTAGTGATCCTTCTCTCTAGAAAATCAGGGGCCAAAGGTTCCCTAATCTAGAGGGTGCTAATGGGCTTTGACTTCTCATTGGAACTGGCAAAGGCATTCCTTGCTTGGTTCATACCTTGAGTACTTTGTAAGGCAAAAATAATGACTTCGTTTTTGAAGGCAAAAAAGATTATGCTGCCTTAGAATATCTCAGAGGAGAGATACAGTGTTTTCTTTCTGGAGTTTGCTTAGCAATAACAATGGACTGACCCTTAAGTCGATCCAAATAAGGCAATTGCTATTCTGTCTTAA
The DNA here is from genome assembly GCF_025265405.1 of Mesoplodon densirostris. NCBI lineage: Eukaryota > Metazoa > Chordata > Mammalia > Artiodactyla > Ziphiidae > Mesoplodon > Mesoplodon densirostris. The sequence goes on along the minus strand of NC_082667.1, from coordinate 120,047,176 downwards.
AGGCTGTTTTGGTAGGAATTCTTCACCTGTTCAGTCTGTTCAAGCTCCTAGCGCCTCCTGTATTGCTTGTGCTCTGTGTTGCCTTCATTTTCCCCTGGCTGATGGGCTGAGAGAGGAGGGGTCGGGAGTGCCCTGTGATGGGATTAGTTGCTGAGAGTGTGGAGCGTCTGGTATAATGATTCACGATGGCTTGTGTCTCCAGGCAGTGGACCAATCCAGCTGTGGCAGTTCCTTCTGGAATTACTCACCGATAAATCCTGTCAGTCTTTTATCAGCTGGACAGGAGATGGCTGGGAATTCAAGCTTTCTGACCCAGATGAGGTAAGAAGGGAGTGACTTCAGAGTCTCCTGTTGAGGGAGGATGAGAGAGAGCTCTGGAGATGGGTTCTGTGGGGTTGATGACGTTTTCTAGGGTTCAAATCCCAGCTTTGCCACCTGCTACTTGGGTGACCTCGTCTGAGCCTTAGTTTCATCATTTGGAAAATAGTGAAAATATCTACATTGGCCATTTGTTTTCCAGGATTCATCGATATGATGCCCGTAAAGTGCCTGGCACCTAGTAGGCCCTTTGTAGACACGAGTTGCTTTCTCTGACTTTGCACCCTCCCTGGCCTTGTGGCTCTGTGAATATGGAAAGGGTCTGACAATTTGAGAGGCCTTGGAAGATTGGTACAATTTTCACATTAACTTGTGTTTTCATTAACAAATGCTTTAGTGAGGGGAGGAGGAATAAATTGAGTTTGGGATTAGCATATACATGCTACTATTTATAAAATAGGTAACCAGCAAAGCCCTATTGTATACTACAGGCAACTCTACTCAATATTTTGTAATAACCTTTAAGGGAAAAGAATCTGAAAAAGAATATACATATATATAAAAGTGAATAATTTTGCTGTACACCTGAAACTATCACAACATTGTACTGAATTATACTTCAATACAAAAACAAAAACAAAACAAAACAAAAAATGCTTGGCGAGTGGTTGCTCTGTGCCACGCCCAATTCTGAGGATAAAAAATAATGAACAAGAGAGACAACCTCTCTGTTCAGGCAGACATGAGGAGCCCTGTGCCCAGTACCAAAAAAATGCTTCCTGTTGATGAAAGGCAGGTGTGATTGCAGCTCAGCCGTCCATCCCTTGCATTAGATTTCATGCTTTCAAAGCAAGGACATTCTATTAATAATACAGGGTAAGAGGAGACACTATAGTGTTGCTTTTCTTTTTTTCTTTTTTAATATCAGATGCTTTAACTCCACTCCCTAGAAGTTCAGGGTCACTGTATTTTCATCAACTCAAAGAATCAACTTCACTGTCATCGTTGCCTAACCCTTGAAATTTGGAATTCAGAAAAGATTGGTCAGAAAAGTAACTTGTGTGTACATGAATCTCTAACCCTCTCTTGAACATCATGGGTCACCATGGACGGGTGCAGGCAAATAAACGTGTATATTTGGATTATCCTGTAGATGTTTACCCCTCTTCCTTTTTTAAAATTAAATTTCAGGTGGCCAGGAGATGGGGGAAAAGGAAAAACAAACCTAAGATGAATTATGAGAAACTGAGCCGTGGCCTTCGCTACTATTATGACAAAAACATCATCCACAAGACGGCGGGGAAACGCTATGTGTACCGTTTTGTGTGTGACCTGCAGAGCCTCCTGGGGTACACGCCCGAGGAGCTGCACGCCATGCTGGACGTCAAGCCCGACGCTGATGAGTGATGGACAACAAGGGGCCGGAGAAACTCTGCTGAGACATTTCAAAGAACAACCACGTTGGTCGGACTCTTAATTTTTAATTGTTATTCTATTTTTAATTTTCCAGAACTCATTTTTTTACATTCAGGGGTGGGAGCTAAGTAAGCTGCAGCTATAGTCAATTGTGCGCCTTTGGAGGAGGAGAACCAGGACTTGTGGGGTGGGTGGGACAGGAAATTCTTGAGCGGATTTTCAGGAGAGAGACAAGGGCCTTCTTAGAAGCTTGAAGGATCTGGCTTAAGGGAGGAAGAGACTAACGTGTCCAATCATTTAAAAAACAATCATCCATAAAAAAAAGTGTGTCTTGAGTACGGACCTATTAGCAAAAGAAATTGATGCATCGGGAGTCATGAAACTAATAAAAGGCAATTAATTTCCTTTTGTTGTTAGGTCTGGGAGGGTGAAAAAGAGGGAGGTGGGGTAAAGCCTTTTTTGGGGGGATGCACTAAAAACCAAGGACTATTTACCTTTTATTCTACTTTCCAAACAAAAGTGGACTTTTTAGTGGGGAGGGACCAAAACTATTTTTGTGTTAAAATTTATTCTATTAAATTTTGTGCCAGTATTTTTTTTTTCTTAAAAATCGTCTTAAGCTCTAAAGTGGTCTCAGTATTGCTGTACCATGCAATTTTGTTTTTATTTGCTGGCTGAGGATTCTGTCACAGTGAAAGGAAACTGTTTATATAGACCCCACTGGAAAGACAAAGCGCTGTCACTGAGATCGGGGATCCCAAATTCATGTGACTGATGTGTGGAGGAAAAAATAAGGCTGATTTGGGTACAAAGGAACTGTGCATGTGAATTTCACCTATAATTTTTTAAAATTGTGATGACACCCCTCTACTTACTTGTCATCAGTGGATTCTCAGAGTTTGGACTTAACGTTGAGCTAAGCATTAAGTCTTCGAACTGAATGTATTTTGCAGCCCTGGTTTTAGACCACAGGAAATGTAGGAGCACTGTAGACGTCATGGAAAGGGGATCGAAGGGGGAAGATTGACCTGGTTCTTTACTGGTTTTAGACCTGTAACGTACATGACTTGGAATAAAATCTGTATGCATGGGCATTACCCCTCAGGCCTTAAGAAATAAGTCCTGAATGCATGTCATTCCCCACTAACACTCTGTACTTTCTCCTTTGTGTATTATTTTCCCAGCATCCCACATTTATTGCTTTCCCCCACTCTGTTGTTCAGTAGAGAGAGAGATGTACAGCTTTCTGATGGGTGAGTGAAAGGGTAACTACAGACATGACATGAGTTGGAGAGCGTCTGATAAGGCCATTTAGATGTCTTGAGTTTTAGGAGCCATGGAAATGAAGGGAGCCTATGAATAAAATGGGGCTTGGCTGTCTTTGGGAGAAGTGCAAGGTTTTCCTTTGAAGAGTTTAAGGCAGCTGAGTCGGGTGTCAGGTGAGACTGGGTGGGCAAGCAAGGTGCATAGTGCAGATGCTATGAGGGCCCCGTGCTTTGGATCCGTTATTCTGGCACAGGGTAAGTGAAGGTTAGTAATTGCAGAGGAAGGAAGACTTGAAGGGATAGGAACTATTAGGAAAGGAGCTGGGGTGTAGGAATAAGGTGGTCCATGGGATTCAGATCTATTTTTAGTTCTCCCAACTTTGAACTACAAACGTAATCAACTGTGGCGTTGTAAAGGGTCATCTGAAAATGGAGTTTGGGGAGAGAGGACCAGCATCTGACCACTAAGGAAAAGTGCCTCATACAACTAGGATTCCCCCCTTCCCCGGCTATACAGGTGCCTGATTCAAAGGAAGGTGACAGAGGGATGGCTTTTCGGGCTTCAGTGAGGACGGGCTCCAGCTGAGAAACTGGAAGTCCTAACTACCTTCTAGCGTACCTTCAAGGAAGTGGATTGTTTTCTCCCAGGTCCTCTTGCAGACCCCGAATTATCAGGAACTTAGCTCTGTGATTCACGCGTTTCCTCCTACTGAGAAATCGGAGCGTCTGCTTGGAAAGCAAAGGCTGAATTTAGCCCAGCTGTGTATTTTGATCTTCTTCCGGATGCAGGTGCCTTAATGAAGCTCTCAAAATATTTTAGGAGCTGCTCAGGGAGTGTTAGACAGAACTGTTTGGACTACATTGTTTTCTCTTAGATTATGTGATCTTTGTTGGGCACTGGCAAAGATGTGTGTGCGCCTGTGTGTGTGTGCGTGCGTGTGCGTGGGTGTGCGTGTGGGTGTGTTTGCAGACATGCAAAACTGCAGCTGAGATAATCCCGGGGCTTTCTTGTGAAGTCTTTCCACATTTCAGTGGTGGGTGAGAGTAGGACCAAGGCTGGGCATCGGTCACTGCTTGTTTGCCGCCAGGCATAAAATCACTTTCTCAACTCATCAACAACCTTTCCTTGTAAATTGATGCTGAGAACTCCCCTGTGTGAGTCCTGTCATAATTCCCTATAGCAGATAAGATGTAAGCAAGTGCTTCCTCATGCTCTTCAGCTGCTTGTCTGCTCAGATGCCCTTTCTCTCTCAGTGCACCGTTTTCAGTATTTGTAGATAGTGTATGAGTTCAGACAGCTTCGTCGATCTGGCCAGATGCTTTTTCTCCTTCTGTCCAAAGGCCAGAGACCATCCCAGGAAGAGTGGTGGGTGGTTTATACACTGGAAATGTAGCAGAATTGTTGGAGTTCTGCTTTAAAAAAAAAAAACAAAAAACATGTTAACTTCAGAGGAAGGATGGGCAAATCTGGTTGAGCTGGGTGAAACTCTTATTTTCCTGGAGATGCCTTAACCTGTGTTGGTTTTGGCTCTAGGGTTCAGGGTCACTTTTGTTCCCTTCTGCATTCAGGGGAGGGACTTCCCTACACAGAGCCCTGGTTTTGTGGCTTTGGGGATTGGAGGTAGCATTCAAAGATCAGATATGCTTTTCCTCACTTTGGAGAGAACACTCTGGGTTTGAGAGCATTAACCTGCCTAATCTTCATGGTGAAAATGACACCTTCTCTATCCTAGTCATGCTGTGCATGCTGCTTTCTCTGTTGGGGTCTATATAAATGTGTTGAACTCTTATCTACATTCCAAAGAAGTTTCGAGGAACCATAAATATATGTATACATATACATATATAAAATATATATATTAAAAGGAAATTATCTCTATCAGGAATACTGCCTCAGTTATTGAACTTTTCTTAGAATACTTTTTTTTTAAGCTCGGAAGTATAGGGGTGAAAAAGATGTTATATTGTGTTTGACTATTTTCCAACTTGTATTTTCATATAATTTATATTTTTTAAAAGCTGAAAATGTAAAAGCAAGATGAAAAAAAGGAAAAGCAGGTGCTTTTTAAAAATCAGAACTGAGGTAGCTTAGAGATGTAGCGATGTAAGTTTCTATGTGTTTTTTTTTAAATGCAAAAAAATTTCTTATGGGGGAGTTTTTTGTTTGTTTATTTTAGTAGCTGATGCTGGCACATCATTTTGCTGGAGAATTTTTTATATACTGTAGCCTGATTTCATATTGTATTTTAAACTGTGTGAGATTAAAAGCAAAGAAATTCATTCATAATGATGTGGGTTTGGCTTCAGTCTTTCCTGTCTGGTTCATGCGTGAAAGCAGGACAGATTAACCAACCAGAGACAAGCACAGGAAGGAATGCAACTCTGTCTTGCTGATCTCACTTGCTCTACACCATTTCAGATAAAAATTTCCTAATAAAGTGAGAACTATAATAGGAATAGGGGGAAGTGTAATGTGACATCCCAATTAGAAATAGATGGTATCATCCTTTGTGGAATGTCCCCGGCCTCATCATACCGCATTTTGATTGTGTCTGGAGGACTAAGAGGCACATGAAGAAAATTTTTGATGACTCAACAGATAAACATTTGATTTCAACTAGGTAAAGTTTCTGATATTAACACAGGAAGTTGAACACCTTTGGTCCATACTCAAGGGCAGCATTCTTCTCCCTCCTTCTGACATTCATTTTGTCCTGTGCCAATGCGGACCCATCCTATCCGTCTCCTTGGCCCCAACTCTTTCACTGGGGCTGAAAACTGGGAATGATAAGATCCGTCCGAGCCCCCAGCAGCCAGTGTCATCAATCCGATCATATTTATAGGTGCTTTGGGGAGGAGGGTTTAGGAATACATCCTGCGTGGTGCTTTTCTCTTGTTGTTGGAACTGTGGAAGGTGTATGTCTTTAACACCAGCATTTGCAACACAAATCCCAACTCACAGCTGGAAAGAGAATTTTTGCTGAATTGTTCACAAAGAGAGCTCTGTTTTTGGAAAATCGGTTTCTTCAGGCCTGGAGCTTGAGGTTTGCTGAATGCACGTTAAACACTGACTGTGTGGTCCAGTGGTCAGGGAGCTGGCCTGGCCGCGAGAAGGGCTCCGGTCTACAACCTAGTCAAGCCACCGCCACTCACTGGGGCACTGTGGGGAGACGGCTGGAGGTCCTTACATTTTTCAGTCTTCAGCTGCCAACCTGGGCAAAGCCACAACTCCAGAGCCAACCCGAGGCCACATCTAAGCTCTTCTCCCCCTGAATCCACAGAGCACAGAGAATAGGTTTCTGCCTCAGTCTAGGATTTGGTCAGAGAACTTTCCTTCAGTGGCAAGTTGCTGTTTATTCCCCCAAAGTATGTGATTTCATGCTGACCAGGATAAAAGATACAAGATACACTGGAACGAAAACAGCTTAGGTCTCTGTTTCTCAAACTACGAGCTAGAGTTGAGCTGGGGAACTCAGACACCTGGGCTTTGGTGCTCTGTTAATGACACTGCTGGGACCACCGTATTGAAGTTGGGGTGGTGGAGAGACAGTATCGTCTAAAACTCCCTCCAGATTTGGGGAAACGGGATAAGGTGAGAAGGAGATGCAGGGAAAAGAGGAATCATTCAAAAGAAGCTGTTGGTCAAAAATCTATCGATTTTGACAGGCTTTTGGGCGGTTGTAGGATCAAGTAATTGCCCAAGCCTAGTCTGGCTCCAGACTGCTATGGCTTTGGAGCAAGCTATAGCTCCCATGCTAAAAATAAATTAATAAATCCTGACCAAAAACTGACCAAAAAGAGCTTACCTGTATAATGAAGTATAACTATTTTCACCTGAAAACGGAAGAGGACTGTGACTTGTACTTTGAGTGAAACAAGCCAGGCAGTGGAGACTACAGGGTACACACAGGTTGACTGAGGACTGAGTCTATGCCACAGAGATGTTCAGTGTGGCCTTCACAGTGTTGGGACTCACTTCTGCAACTCAAGTGAACAGTGTCCGGCAGAAAGGCCATGGGGTGGTCTTGGAATCCTGTCATTCCTGTAAAGCAAACACCCATGGACGCTGAGTGGAGGCTGCCCCCTTCGAGATGCACATGAATCTCCTGTTTTGTCTCCATGGCTCAGCCCAACACATTTACATCCCTGCCTCATTGCTGTAGAATGTGAGTTTGTCAACCCCGTGAAGGTATCTCTACACCTCCCATGTTTACTTGGCATGAAACTTATTTTATTCTGGAAACCAGCAGTGGAAGAGAGCACAAGAGGTCATCAGGTTCATCAGAGCCATCTGACTTCTAAACCCTTGTTGTCTCCATGACGCCATGTTGCCACCCAGGAACTCTGAAAGGTCTCCTTTGATGATGCTGGCTGATGGCTCACCCTCCATGGAAGCCACAGCCCTGGTTACTAAGAGGGATGCTTCATACACCGAGTGTGGAACAAGGACAGTCTTCTTTCAGTAAGGAAGCTTTTCCACTCCCACAGCTCTTTCCAACCTCTGCTTCTCCCCAGCGCTGCTCTGGGTGGTGGTTTGTGGTGCAATTTCAGTTGTACAGAGACCTTTCTCTAGCTCAGATGTAGGACTACTTGACCCTCCAAGGACTGGCCTATGCCCTTTGATGGGCTCACCACTCAGCCTACTGCTGGCTGTCCACTGCTCTTTGGGATTTCTCCCAGTTACAGGAATCCTCTCCAAAGAACCACAAATATCAGAAGAGAAAAGTGCTTTCTTGGCTTCTCTTGCAATGAGGCAGGGATTTAAGAAAGTCTGATTAAAAAAAGCAGGTGTTGATTGACCAGTGAAAATTTTAAAAGGCTTGAAATTGAGGGGGAAAGAAGTCCCATTTATTGGGAATTGAGAACTTCAAATTAGCTGGGAAAGGTGGCTCTGGCCTCTCTGCCCCTCGGTCATTGCCATTTCCTGTGTTACTGAATGTCCCAGTCCCTTTCGTTTTTTTCCATTTTCCTGGAAAATATTTCTATCCTGGGAAAGCCAGTTTCATTCGATTGCCTGGGCTACCTCAATGTGCTGATGCCCAAGGTAATGACGGTGATGGCCATCTGCCCGGATCAGCACCGGGGACTCAACAGTGGCCGGCTCTCACCACCTGCTGGGCAAATCCCCAAAGCCTTTGTGAGTTGCTAGTCCTGTGCCTAATCTCTTATCCTGCCATCCAGGCTCTCGTGGGCTCTCGACCATAGCATCTTTCAGAACTTTGATGTCAGGTTGGCTCTGGTCTCTCCATATGACAGCATGTGGAAGGGCAAGGAGGTTTTCAGTAGCCCCTTGTGAGAGCTACCGGGGGTGAAGAGAATGCCACCGCCTTCTCCCTGCCCATTCCACACTGTCAGCTCAAGACACCGGCCCTGGGCAGGAACAGGCTAGTTTTAACCTTTGTACAGGCAAATCCTGAAATTTCCGTCTTGACTCTAATGCCCTTTCCTCCCAGCCCCAAACTGCTTCCTCTACTCATTAAATCTCATCCACTTTCCAGGCAAAACAACATAAAATTGATGGATTCAGAATTGATCATGACAATCATTTCTATTAGTTCGGATGGATTCCAACAGTCTGCTAAATGCCAGTGTTCAGGTTGGACCCTGGGGTGGTGAAAGGCTTATATCACTGAAATCATTCCTTTGATGTGCACCTCAGCTATCTGGGGCCAGTATCCTGTGCTTTCTCATCCTGAGTCTCCTCAGGGCACACCGTGGGGAGTGGCTGCAGTCTGGTGGCTGCTAGATGGCAGGTATTTTTTCCTTCCTGAGTTCCCTCAGGGCTCACCAGCTCACCTAGGCTGTGGCCGCAATTGCTGATGACTGCAACATCCTTTGTTTACTGACCTGGCAGGAAATATTCCATTTCTCAGTCTGTATGTGGTTCTGTGGAAACAGCACAGGGTGCCACGGAGTCATGGTGACAGGTGAGGAGGGGAGAATGGGGAGAGGAGATCATTCAAGGCCTTGTGAGCCAGGTGAGAGTAAGGTGGGACCCTGAGGATCTTCCCACAGGCTAAGTCACATGACCCGATCTGTGCTTAGAAGGACTATTCTGCCTGTAGAGCAAGAACAGATCAGAGGGGACAAGGATGGAGGGAGAGAGACCAGCTGGAGAACGATTTCACTTGAAGCCTGCCAGAGTGTCAGCCGTGAGTGGATGAGCAAGGTGCTCAGGTGATGGAATCCCTGGGACTGGGTGGGTGGTGGGCTGCTGTGCGAGCACGGGGATTTGGGTGGTACCCAGAGATGACTATTCCAGTCCCTGTGCTCGGTCACCATATCCCCAGTGCACGGATGTTAGATCTGGAAAGAACTTTAGAGATAAACCCAGTCCCCTCATCGTGTAGATGAAGGGGGTTTAGGTTACTTGTCTGAGGTCCCATAGCTGACTGGTGACAGAGGCACAATTAGGTCTTAGCTCTGCTGACTCCAAGGCCAATCCTACGTATCCAGTGAAGGTTGAGGGCTTACCTCTCCAACACAGGCAAGAAAGAGTCCACCTCTTCCTTTCCTCCCTCCCTCCCTCCCTTCTGAGAATAAGAGCTATTTAGCTTACAAATGGGTGCGATGGGCCTCCCCATGTGATGACATAGGCTGTCTCCTCTCATCAGTTTGCTGATCTCCATGGAGCCCTGGGCACCCGCCTCCACCCCAGGCTGAAATTGAAGAGAAAGAAGAGGTGTTGGTTTCTCTGCTCCAGTGGTCACTCCTCCGCCCGCTGGGAGCTGCCTCAGCCCCCCTTGCTTCGCAGTCGCTGAGCATTATTCCCAGAATCCCATTTGGTGCGGGAGAAAGACCAGGGGTCTGACCAGCTCTGGGATAGCTTGCTTTCACTATCAGGCCATCTTACCATCTCTATATCTTGGTCTCACACTGCTTCTCTGAGACTGACAGGCTCCTGCTTTTTTTTTTTTTTTTAATTTAAATCTCTATTATGCCAGTTCTTGGTGACTCCTCCTCTTTTTCTCACCCGTTCCCTTTATTCTCCACCTGAGTTTCCTCTCTTTGTCTCTCTTATCTTACATATCTAGAGAGGAAATGTCATAGGCTGGAGAGAAAAGGCAGTGACTTTTAGGAGTAGGGACTCTGATGCTAAACTGCATGGCTTTAAGTCCTAGCCCTGCTGCTTTGGGGCTGTGTGACTTTGGGCAAGTTAATGAACCTCTCTGTGCCTCGATTTCTTCATCCATGAAATAAGGATGATAGTACCAATGGCACAGGATTGGTACGGTGATTGCCATTTAATATATGCTGACGCTTGACACATAGTAAGTGTTATGTAAGGGGACCCAGTAGTAAATGAGAAACTACAGCTCGAGAAAGTCTTTTTCTCCCTTCTGGGAGAACGCTTTTCTCCCCTGGATTCCTGGGACAAGGAGAAGACTTCGGCGTTTAGGTTAAGGGCGCTGAAGGGGCTGTCTGCAGAGTCAGGTGTGTCTGCTCTGCCCTCCCAGGCCTCAGGATGGAAGGTTCTAGTGCCAAGGCTCCCTTGCCTGGCACGGCCAGCTTGCTGTCGCAGCTGCAGGTGGGCAGAGCAGTGGCTCCAGGCTTGGAAAGGCGGATGCTGCTCTGGCCAGCTCCAGGACTCAGCGTTTTCCACTCCTCTTCTCTCTGTTTGTGTTCCTTTTTGGGCTCCCCCCGCCCAGCGGGGGCTTCTGAATGACGTCCAACAGCAACGCTGGGCCGGCTCCAAGGCCTCCCCGTCTCCTCCTGTCGGCAGGCGGAGGACCCCGGGCCTGGTGGCCCCTGCACAGGGCTCTCTCGCTCACAAAGTGCCATTGTACGGGTTGGTCTGCGGGAGACAAATGATTTTGAAATTTCAAAATCAACGGCAAGTTATTTTTATCCACAGAAGGGCTGAAATGCCTTTATTTTCCATCTTGGAAAACAAACCTTAAGGGATCACTGGGCTGCAGAGAGCATCTCCATTTGCCCTGGGATTCAAGCATTTGCCAGGGAGGCTTTTGAAAGAGCAGGGCTCAGAAAGGATGAAGTCGAGAACACCAGGCCGTCGGGGCCCACGTGACCCTCCCAGGATGGGGGTCTGCTGGGCTTGGCCCAAAACCTGTGGCTGGTGTGGCCTCCAAGCCCTCAAGCTTTGCTCCTGCCGATGCCTGAGCACTGACGTTGCTTCTTCTTGTGTCCGCACCCCACCGACCCGCCCAGCTCTTCACAGGCTGCTTCTCTCACCCAGGCCCTCAGGCTTCAGTGAGGGGCAACTCAGGACTATTGTGTCCACTTCTTCTGGAGCAGGGGGTCTTGTGGGGGAGTGCACACTCCAGGGATCGCACAGAATAAGACATGGACTGTGGGAGGACTTTGATTCCTATTTCTTTTCACTCTGAAAATAGGAGACACACTTTTACTTACTACTAAGGAATATGCTTATCCACCTCGGTGCCTTTGGTCAGCCTTCTCTGGCTTCTCTGCATGCACTCAAAGCTCTGCAGGCCAAGGTGGGATCATGCAACATAGAAGGCGGTATACACTGCTGCCCCTGTTTCAGCAAATTATGGTGTTTTAAGGTTTACATGTACGCAACGAGTAGATTTACAACCCAGAATATTTCATTTTAACCAAACGATCTTCACAAAATGGACAAGGGGCTTAAAATGTTTCCTGCAATGAAACTGGATTGTAGACAATAGGAACAATTCAGGCACACGAAGACAAGAAAAAAAAAAGCCGGATTACTTCTTCAACCCGTGGAACAAATTACTTGTCATCCATATAGGGGGGTTAAGACAACAATGATTTAATTACATTTGGCCCAAAAAAGTTTCCAAATTACCAACACTATATTAAATATAGACTTACATTCATTGTCGTCAAAAAGCATCAGTGCCCCGGGCACTAATATTATTATCAATCGATGCTAATAGATATTAGCTAGTGCATCTAATCTACAAATAAATATGCATCTATTGGAGGTGGTGCTTGAAGATGTTTACTGATGGGGGTATAGGGCCAGAAACATTTTGAGATGACTGCCCTAAAAGAATATTTGCTGTGAGCCAGCAATTTTTCTGCTTATGATGAAAAAACCTCATTTGCAATCAGTTAAAATCAGAGTTTAAATCCTGACTCCATCACTCAATAAACTACTCAATATCTTTGCATCTCAGTTTCCACAAAATCACAATAATAACAGTTACCTCATAGGTCCATTTTGAGGATCAATATAATAATTCATGTTAAGTGCATAGAACAGTACTTAACATACAGGAAGCGCTCCTTTCCCCTTTCTCATTCTCTTCTTGCTTCTGCTGGGACCAGGGAAGGTCAGACAGTTCAAAATGGAATGGAGCTCACTCTCTCCAAAATCCCACTCTGACCCTCAGGGAGCATTCCCTCATGACAGAGAAGGTGAACCTGTGCTTTTCAACACATGGCTGGCTGTTCTTGGCTGTAAGACGAAAGAAGATTTGAGTGTGTATGTGTTTAAAAACCAGCCTGGTAGGTCTTCCTGGTGGCTTTCTAACAAGTGTACAATAAATGGCCCTGTGTTGGTTTTACTTGGCTTCCCAGCAGACCATTTTTCCACGTCAGAAGGTAGAACCCAGCAGTGCTACAATTGGCAGTAATTAGCCCCACCATGATGCAGATCAGCCGAAGATCTCAGACGTGAATGAGCCTTCACTCATTCATGGGGGGAAACGAGGAAGCCCACACCGAGCCTGGGGCCCGGCCTTTGGCAGAGGGTCTGGCACCGCCCAGCTGTGTTATGGAAGAAGCAGGGTGAGGGGCTGTGATGGGCAGTGGGGCTCGGTCCTTCTGGTCCGTCTCCCCGGCTCCCATTTTGCACATGAGGATTCAAGATAAAGGATTGGTGAAGCCATCAAAGTGTGAGAGCCATAATCTTCCTCTCTACCAACTGTCACCCATGACTGTTGCTCAAACTAGGATTTGAATGATCTCGTAAAAACCACGTGCCAGCTTGGAGAGAACATTGACCAACACATACACATGGACACCCTTTACCCCTCAGACCCCCATTCTAAACAGAGCTTCAGGCTCAAGTCTGAATCTCAGGTCCTCCACCCTGTTGTAATTGGACCTGGCAAAGCTTTGTGAGGAGTCTACCAAAACGATCCATGAATGTTTCGTTCACAATTCTAAGCTGGGAGATGCAAGAAAAAGCAAATGAGGTTGTTAAAGCCTAGCATTCAAAGTATGCTGTATCAATAGATATTGGAAGAGATTCACTTTGCAAAGAAACAGACTCCAGCAAAAAGTGGAGGGAGCTGGTGTGACCTGAGGGGTTGACACGGAAACTGCTCTGGCCCGTTGCTCTCTGGGTGACCTCACCGGTGAGCTCTCCTGCAGTCCATTCCAGACAGGTGACCAACCTGTGAGTCAGGCTTGCCTGGGCAGGAGGCAGCTGGTACAGAGGATACACCTATTCCTGTAACCTGACAGCCTTGACCCCTTGGCCTCTGAGGGGTTACTCCATCTGGGGACAAAGCAGCCTTTGTACTTGTAAGGTGCCCACAGGTTGTAAGGAGGGAACAGAGCTTCCTTCCCTCTCCTTCCACCTGCCACGTAGGGTGTAGAGCTCATGGATATTCTCCGAGCCACCCACTTCTCCTTTTTTTTATCAGGCCAGACTTCCTTGAGTTTCAGATGAACTATGCTTGATTTGTGACTCTGCCTTCACAAATAACTTGCTTTGCCTTTTTAAGAGTGAACTCCCAGAGTCCAGTGTGGCAATTCCTAAGCCTGTAGACAGTGATAAATTTCTGGGACTTTTCCATCCTGCCCAGTACTCTTTACTTTCTGAATTTCAAAAATCCATCTAGGGGCTTAATTCTCTTAAAATCAAAACTTGGACTTCAGAAGTATGCAGCCCTAAGATCAGCTTGGGGGACCTTTGACACATAACAACCTGTGTGAAGCACCATTTCTTCTTTTGCAAATAGGTTAATATGATCAAATGGAATAATGTAATAAAGTGGCTTTTAAAGGACCTGATATATAGCAAATGCCCAATAAGTGTTAGTTTCCTCTCAGTCATCGTTCTATAAGGTAGAGAATCCCCTGAAAATACTTTCATTCTTTTTAAATATTAATTTTACATATTTTCTAAAAGGTTGTATATTTATTGAAAATTTAGATAACACTGAAAAATATTCAGGAGGTAATTTAAAAAACACCTTTAGCCTTCCCTATGGAAATTTTGGTGTAAATTCTCTCAGAATTTATAGATATGCATGTATATTTGATACTAACTATGCTTTTTTACTCAGGTAAAATTTACATACAGCGACGTGCACAGATCTTAATTGTTCCATTTGACAAATCTGTGTAAGCAGCATATCCAGAAAGTTCCCACCCTGTAGGCATTTGCTATTCTAATTTCTCTTACCATAAGTTAGTTTTGCCAGTTTTTGAACTTCATAATTCATGGGGCATTGGATGGAGTACTGAGAAAGGTTTTGCATCAGTCCTGGAACAAATTTAGCCCTAGACTAAATACTGTTGTTCTCCTGCCTAATAAAGCTGAAAAGCACGACTCAAAAGGGTCAAACTATTTCCAAGTAACTTAGCTGAAGAATATTTTTAGGAATACAAAAATATCCAGCAAATCCACAATGTCTGGCATTCAATAAAAATTACCAGGCATACAAAGGCACAAGAAAATATGACCCCAAATGAGGGAAAAAAATCAGATGGTTGAATATTTCCCAGAAATGACACAGGTATTAGAATTAGTACACAAAGATCTCAAAAGAGAGTAACAATTTCACATGTTCAAAGAGTTATGAGAACATGATACATAGAGATATGGAACATATTAAAAAATGACCCAAGTCAAGCTTATAGAGATGAAGGCTATAATGTATGAGATGAAAGATCTGCATGGGACTGATGACAGGTTTAACAATGCAGAAGAAAAAAATAGTGAACTTGAAGTCATAGCAATAAAAAATATGTGAAATTAAGTACATAGAAAAGAAAGACTGAAAAGAAAATGAGCAGAATGTCAGTGAGCTGTGGGACAAATTTAAATGCCTGAATAAACATGTAATTAGAGTCCCCAGAGGGGCAGGAAGTGTGATAGAAAAAAAAATACATGAAGAAGGATTAATGGCTGAAATTGTTCCAAATTTGATTAAAACTATCAACACACAGATGTAAGACACAGAAGTCCACATGAAAATTGAAAAAAAAAATACAGCAAAACATCAGAATCAAATTATTTAAAACCAGAAACAAAAGAAACCTTAAAAGTAACTAGTGAAGAAAGACACATTATATACAGAAGACAAAAAGCAAGAATAGCAGCAGATTTCTCATCAAAAGCACTGTAAGCAAAAACACAGTGTACAACATCTTTAATGTACTGAAAGGAAAAAGTCAGTCAACCTAGAACTCTATACTTAGTGAAAATATCTTTTGAAAACAAAAGCAAAACAATGACTTTTTCAGAAATAAAATATTGAAGGATTTTTAATCACCAGCAGAACTGCACTATAAGAAATCATAAAGAATATTCTTCAAGCCGAAGGAAAATAATACTAAGTGGAAATCTGGGTCTACACAATGGAATTAAGAGCCTAGAAATGATAATTATGTGGAGAAATGGAAAATACTTTTTTTTCTTATTATTTAAATCTCTTTGATTTATTTACTTAAGAAAATTGATCGTTTGAAGCAGCATAAGAGCAGTGTAATGTGGGGCTTATTACATGTGTAGAAATAAAATGTGTGACAACAGTAGTCAAAATTCAGGAGTCAGAGAATGGAAGTACATTGTTGTAAAATTCTTTTAATATATGTGAAGTGGTATAATATTACCTGAAGGCGGATTGCAATAAGTTAAATCATAGTTTATGAACCCTAAATCAACCATTAAAATAATATAAAAAAAGAGATAAAATGGAATAATAAAAAATATGCAATTAATCCAAAAGAGAGCATAAAGAGAAGGGAAAGGGAAAAAAAACAGAACAAATAATAATTTTAAAAAAGCCAGCTGGTAAATTTTAAATCACCATATTCACCAAATATATAATCACACTAAGTAGAAATAGTTTAATTACCCCTGATAAAAGGCAGAGCCATCAGACTGATAAAGAGAAATCCCCATCTGTATGTTCCCTATAGGAATATACATCAGACATAAAGATACAAATAGGTTAAAATTAAAATGAAAAGTGATATACAATGTTAATACTAGTCAAAATTAAGTCAGATGGCTATATTAATATCAGAAAAAGTAGATTTTAGAACAAAAAATACTACCAGGGATAACGAGGGTCATTTAATAATGATATAGTGGTCAATTCATCAAGAAGATATAACAATCCTAAATGTTTATGTAACAAATAACTGAGTTTCATTATACATGAGACAAAAAGTGACGAGCTGAGAGCAGAAGCAAACAAATCCACACTTAAAGTCGGAGATGTTAATAATTGATAGAAAAAGTAGACGCAAGGTAAGTATCTAGAAGATTTGAACAACACTGTTAATCAAATTGACTTAATTGACAGTTTTAGAACACTACACCCAACAACAGCAGAATACATTCTCAAGAATCAATGAAACATTTACCAAGAGAGACCATGTGTTATAATAAAACAAATCCTAATAAATTTAAAAGGAGTCAAGTTATAGAAAATCAGTTCTATAACCACATGGAATTAAATTATAAATTAGTATCAGGAAGATAGCTGGAAAGCCTCTAAGTAGTTCAAGCTAATCTTCATAAATAACTCATGGGTCATACATAAATCTAGAGAGAAATTGTAAAGTATGTTAAACTGAAAGAAAATGGAAGCACAACACTGAAATAAGTGTATTCAAGTAATACTTAGGGGGACATCTATAGCTCCAAATGCCTTATATTAGAAAAGAAAAAAGGTCTAAATCAATGAATTCAAATTTCCCAGTTAATAAACTAGAAAAAGAAAAGCAAATAAAAACTAAAGAAAGTAAAAGACACAGAAAGAACAGAACCACAACCAATGTATTAGAAAACAGAAAAGCAATAGAGAAAATCAGTGAACTCAAAAGGTGATCATTAAAATCAATAACTCTCTAGCTAGACTGATGAGAAAAAAATAAAGAGGGAAGACACAATTTACTAATATCGGGAATGAGAGAGGTGGCATAACTAGTTTCTAAAGATATTAAATATAATAAGGGATGAAATAGTACACATGGTATGATTCCATTTATATGAAATTACAGAAAAAGGAAAATTATTCAGTACCGAAAGAAAGCAGCTCAGTAGTTACTTGGGATGAGGGTGGAGGGAGGAATGGATTACAAAGGGGCCACAAGGGAAATTTTGGGGTTGATTAAATATTTGTTATTTTGATTTTAGTGATGGTTTCATGTGTGTGTATATATATATATTTCAAATTGTACACTTTATATGTGTGCAGTTTAGTGCACTGTAATTTTACCTCAATAAAGTTTCTTTGTAATGCTGTCAGAGGCTGGTTAGTTCATTTGGTTGATGTTCAGTGTCAATGAGGCCAAGACCATAAGCTTGAGTCCAGTCATAGGTCAGTTAGCTTCTATTTCCGATAGCAGCAAAATGTACCTCTTTTTCCTAAATTTTAAGGTCACTGAATCTGAGTGTGGATGGCTCAGGGAAACCCACAACCACTACAAGGGAAAAAATAATTTATCCAAGTAAATTGTTTACATATAGGCAATGGATCTTAGCAAACCTTTGGGTTTATAACGAAGAGCACTACATTTTCTTTTTCCTAAAAATGATTTCTAACTAATCCTACTTAGTTCTGAATTTTACTTTATCCCTTAACACTAGATCTAAACATTATGACTAAAGATCTAAATAGTTGTCACTTACACGTTTAAACTTATATTTTCATGTCATTTCTTTGCATCTAAATATCTGTTCTCCTCTTTCTTTTTTTAAAAATAAAATGTAAGTAGATTCATGGAGGTATAATTGGCATGTAATAAACTGTACAAATTAAAATGTACAATTTTACAGGGTTTGACAATTTGTGAAACCATCACCACATTAAAGCTAATGAATATGTCCATCACCACAAAGTTTCCTCAAGTCCTATGTAATACCTTCCTCCTACACAATCCTTCACCCCATCTCCTGTCCTCAGGCAACCACTGATCTGTCTTCCATCACTGTAGATTACATTTTCTAGAATTTTGTATAGATGGAATCATATACTATGTAATTTGGGGGGGGGGTCTGGCTCCTTTCTAGCAGTATAATAATTTTGAGATTCACTTACACTGTTGCAATTCATTCCTTTCCATTGCTGAGTGGTATTCAATTGTATAGATGTACCACAACTTACTTATCCACTCATTTGTTGATGTATAATTAGGTTGTTTACAAGTTTTGGCTGTTACAAAATTTATTATGTTAGCTTTTCTGTTCAGGTCTATGATGCCTCTGGGTTAATTTCTGTGTGTGGTCGTACATGGTTCAAACAAGCAGGCACATAAGCAATTGTTGTACTACCACTAACATTTGTTGAAAAGATTTATCCAAACAATTCCAGTATATTTGTCAAAAATGAATTGAAAAAATACATATGGGCCTATTTCTGAACCCTCCATTCTATTCCATTGATCTATATGTCTATTTTATCTACCAAAACCAAACTATCTTGATTTTTGTAGTTTTATCATAAACTTTGAAAGTGTCAATAAACAGCTAAGACCTCCAACTTTTGGGTTTATTTTTTTAAATAAAAGTTACTTTGATCCTTTGTATTTCCATATTAACCTTAGAATCCCCTTGTCAATTTCTACAACACAGCCTGATAGAATTTTGGTTGATATTGCATTGAATATATAGATCAATTTGGGAAGAACTACTATCTTTACAATATTTAGTCTTCCTACTTGTACGCATGGTATACCTTACCATTTATTTGGTCTTCTTTAATCTCTCTCAGGAATATTTTATTCTTTCAGTGTAAAGTCCTGGGCCTCTTTTATTAGAATTAGTATTAAGTATTTTATATTTGGAGGCAAAACTACAAACGGAACTTATACATTTTTATTTTCCATTTTATGTTGCTAGTGTGTAAGAATAACATTAATTTTTATGTTAATTTTGTATCTTATAACCATGCTAAATCCATTTATTAGTTCTAATAGTTGTTCTGTAGATCCCCTCAGATTTTATTTTCATTAAAAAAATCATATCATTTGCAAACAGGGACAGTTTTACTTCTTTTCCAATAAGTATGTCTTTTATTTCCTTTTTTTTTTTTTTTGCCTTATTGCAATATTTAGGCTCACTGATGATTCTGGGATGTAGTTTGCATAACCAAGAGCGAGATGGGCTCTCACTAATATTTTGAAATCCCTTCATCCCCTGACTTTTGTTCAATATACCATCAAATAAGTCAAATCAGTGATAAAAATTAAGCTCTCATACCTAGAAATAGATTTAATGTCATGATGGACAAATATCATCTGTATGCTAAGAATATAGTAATGGAGTATATAGTATGTGATATAATTTCCATGCTATTTTATGAATTTGAATGTACTTTTGTATCTTACACATAAGTGAACAAAACACAGTAAACAAAAAAATCCCAGGGAAGTCACAAGTTTGGTGTTTTAAAAATCCAGCTTCTGATGGCAGTGTAGGTTTCTATAACATGCAATGGGAAATAACCACTGAGTGATAATATCTTGTGTAATGAGGAAGATGTTAAGATCCAACTCAGTCTGGAAAATTCACCCAAAACTGTAAACTTCCAGCTCTGAGTTGCAGTGCAAATATCATAAACAAGCAGTCACAGCAGGCATACTTGTAGTTACTAGAGAAGAGTTACATTTCCAGCGTTTTCTCATATTTGTGATGTACCTTGTAAATATAGAAATAGTCAACCGTACCTTGGGACACTTACCAAAGACCTTTTGCAGTTAGTAAGGACTTATTCAAAGAAATGACCATCCTGACATTCACTAGTGATGATTATCATGGGAGACAGAAGCAGCTCGGTGGCAGTAAAAAAAGGGAAACAGAGTTAGGGAACTGAGGTTTCCCTTTGCCAGGAAGCAAAGTTGGGTAACAATTGCCAAAACAATCTGTGGCTCTGTTGTCATTTGGAAAGGTGTTTGTGTGTCTCTGTGTAGTTAATTCCATAATTTGAGTGTAACTTTTTTGGTAACTATTTCTTTTTGTTAGCTTTTACACATCACGAACAAAAGCACTAGCTCTTGGGCTTCCCTGGTGGTGCAGTGGTTGAGAGTCCACCTGCTGATGCAGGGGACACGGGTTCGTGCCCCGGTCTGGGAGGATCCCATATGCCACGGAGCGGCTGGGCCCGTTAGCCATGGCCGCTGAGCCTGCGCATCCGGAGCCTGTGCTCCTCAATGGGAGAGGCCACAACAGTGAGAGGCCCGAGTACCACAAAAAAAAAAAAAAAAAAAAAAAAAGTACAAAGTTGGTCCTATCGGATGCTCACTGTCAAGATCAATAGTTAGGGAGGCGTACCTGTTGAGTGTTCCACCCTTCTCACATTCCCAACCATTATACCATTTTCCACACTACATTAATTTGAATAACATCTTTGGAATTTTGGGTCATAAAACTTAGCTCTTATTTCCCCATAAAATCAGAATAGTCGTAGTTAGTATTTTGAAGAAACTCTGGCTGTAGGCAAAGCAATGTGCTAAATACTTTGCATGCTTATTTTAAAATAATAGTACCCATCTTCTAGGGCTGCTATGAAGATTAAAATAGATGCTATATGTAAAAAACAGGGAATTCCCTGAAGGTCCAGTGGTTAGGACTCAGCGCTTTCACTGTTCCCCTGGTCCGGGAACTATGATCCCACAAGCCACGCGGCGAGGCCAACAAAACAAAACAAAACAAAAAACGCTGTGACCAGTTCTTTAAAAAACAAACAAATGAACACATAAATAACAAAATTCAACTCCTGGTACAAAATGAATGTTAAGTAAGTGACTAAGTATTAATTAACAATATTGATCTACTACTGCTACTCCTAGGTGTTATTTTACCCGATCGACTTGATAGTTATTGGAACTATTGACCATTTTATCACAGGTACATGCAACACTGATATTTATCTTTACATATATAACTGCAACTATTTCCTAATTCCTTAAGGCCAAACTCTTGGAAGTGGAACTACTTTTGAGACTCATTTAATTTGCAAGTAACAGGAGGCATCTTGAGCTCTCTGAAGGTAAACACCTATTTCATGGACTCAGTGATGGGCCTCTGTGACCATCAGGAAGGCAGCTGGAACTGTGAAGTTTCCAGAACCAGGGACTGAAAAGTCATCAGGACCTCCTATCCATCTCTTCTTTTCCCCTCTGTATTTCTTCTGTAACATTCTCTCTCCTCTTGACAGGAAACACGACTTTGGGAAAGTTCCAGAGCTTAGATGGCATAGACCCTGCCACACAACAAGAGACCAAATCTCTTTTCCTCTGTCACAATTTAAAAATCCCAGGAAAAGGGCTCTGATTCATGGGTCACATGCTTACCCCTGACCATTAGCTCAGGCTGTGGGGAAAGACACCCTCTTGCTGGGAGCTCCACTAGTGGTAGGGCGAGCAGGGGTCCAGAGAGCAGTGTCTGGGCAGGCAACTCAGTGTTTCCACTCTCCTGGGTCAAAGTTTATGTACGTGACAATTTTAATTCCTTCAAAGGGCCTACATTTCCACAAATGGTATATAAGCGCAACACTTTCTAAATCAAATTAACAGAACGAAATAATGCCATTTGCAGCAACATGGATGGACCTGGAGATTGTCATGCTAAGTGAAGTAAGTCAGTCAGAGAAAGACAAATATCACATGATATCACTCATATGTGGAATCTAATTTTAAAAATGATACAAATGAGCTTATTTATAAAACAGAAACAGACTCACAAATTTCAAAAACAAACTTATGGTTACCAAAGGGGAAACATGGGGTGGGGGAGGGATACATTAGTAGCTTAGGGATGAACATACACACACTATTATATATAAGATAGATAACCAACAAGGACCTAGTGTATAGCACAGGGAACTCTACTCGATATCCTGTAATAACCTGTGTGGGTGAAGAGTCTGAAGAAGAATGGATGTACACATACGTATAATTGAATCACTTTGCTGTATGCCCGAAACTAACACAACATTGTAAGACAACTCTACTCCGATGAAATAAAATTTTTAAATGTGGGCCATAAAAATAAGTTAATAAATAAATGAACAACTCTCTTGTCTGTTCTACTACATCCAAGCTTTGCAAATGTAATGTTCAGCTTAGGTAAATGAAATATTGGAGAGACAGAATCTCATGTTATGCTTTTTACCTACCGTGGAGCATGTCTCCTGTGTCTTCAACTCATTTCTACACTCCTTTACTGGAGCCTCCTTTTCTTCTGCCCCTGATTTTGGGGGGTCTCAAGGATCTGGGCTCAGCGTTCAGGGCGTGCCTCCTCTCAGGGAGCTCACCAAATTTCATGATGTCATTTAGTACTTTTGTAATAATGATCTTCAATATCTACAGTCCCATCCTAACTGCTCTTCTATTCTATCCTTAGAACCAGAAGTCTTATAATATTTATGGCCAGAAACTGAGACATCAACCTGGACTTCTGCATTTCCCTCCTTTGCTGTATCCAATCTTTTGCCAAGGTTTTGGCCGTACGCATAAGCATCTTTTTTTCCGATCTGTCCACCATCTATCTCTGTTATTCAATCCACATGAAGGCAATGAATGGCAGGTCCTCAGCCCCCAAGTTTAGATTTTACGATTTAAGGCACATACGAAGACAGACTATATCTTTCAGTCCCAATTCCAAAGTCTCTGAGTGGGTCATGTTCCTATTTCTGAACAAATTACATACAGCTGGGGGTCAGGGTCATGAAGCAGAAATGTGAGAGGTTATCAGCCCTATGGATGGGGAGTGTTGTTCCCCAAAAAGAGGGTCTGGGAGGAAAACTCTATAGTTGGCCTTTACATGAATCATTGAAACATCATGGGAAGGACTTTAAGCATTGTCTGAAGTCAGAATTTGGGGTATATTCTACATACTGTTGATGAATTTCAGGTTCAAATATGGGTTCCCTAAGTAAATAAAGCTTAATATTAGGCTGGAAATTTTCATATAACTATTTCATGAAAAAAAGAATCCTGAAAAGTGCAAGGAAAGGCATCTTCCTGGCTTTCATTTAAGTAGAAAAATCACAGCACCAGCCATCAGCAGCCTTTTCAGACCCTCATTTTTCATCATCTAGACATGCAGTATGTAATTCCCCTGATGTCAAGGTTTGTGGCTTCCAAATCCCTGCTGCTCCACACCACAGGGGTGACATCAGCATTCTGGGTTTTCCCAGATGTAAGCCCAGAGACTCTTAGTACCCTCAATACGTCTTGTTTTCAGATAAGAAAGTGTAAGCAGACAGGAAGAGGAGACTTCCCTATAGCTTATAATATTGTCCCTACTGCCCTAATGACCAAAATTCAACTCAAAGAAAAAAAGAATAAACTCAAGGAGAGAGTCACCCTTTTGGCTGTTCAGTATTTAGGCATATCTATTAAGTATTCCCGGGTGGAGAACGGCCTCACCTCCCACGTTCTGTACTACATTCATGAACGATTTTTTTTTTTCATCCAGGGATTTGCTAATATCTCAGGCCTCTGGGTTTATGCAATGGTCACCTTTGGCTTTTCTGTGTGGGTAAAGTTTACTTGTTTGCCAAAGTCCAGCTCAATTATCTCCTGTTCTTTGAAATCTTCCCCCGCCCCCCCATTTTTCCTTCTCCTCCACTTCTGCTGATATAGCTGTTCCTTCTTTTTTTTTTCTCTCTTTCTTTAATTTATTTATTCATTTAGTTATTTTTGGTTGCGTTGGGTCTTCGTTGCTGTGTGCAGGCTTTCTCTAGTTGCGGCGAGTGGGGGCTACTCTTCTTTGCGGTGCGCGGACTTCTCACTGCGGGGGCTTCTCTTGTTGCAGAGCACGGGCTTTAGGCACACAGGCTTCAGTAGTTGTGGCTCACGGGCTCTAGAGCACCAGCTCAGTAGCTGTGGCTCACGGGCTTAGTTGCCCCGCGGCACGTGGGATCTTCCTGGACCAGGGCTTGAACCCGTGTCCCCTGCATTGGCAGGCGGATTCTTAACCAGGGAAGTCCCAGCTGTTCCTTCTTAAGTGAACCTGCTATACATTGGCTCCTCTCTCTTCAGCAACATTTAACAAATAGGTTGAACACCTATTTGGTGCCAAGTATGAGTCTTTGACTTGTGTAGATTGAAAAGATAGGATGAAAAGGCATGTTTCTTGACTACAAGTATCATTTAATCTCATGGAGAGACAAAAAAGAAAAACACCATATAACATGATTGAGAGTTATGATGTGTGTATAGGGGAAGGGATAGACAATCATCTTCTCTGCTCCTAGTGCTGCACTTGGTGCTGCCTTAAATGAGGAAGGAGGTCCATTAGCCTAACGCTCTGAGCCTTTCTCTGACCCTTACTTGCTCTGTTCCAAGGAGTGATGTGTTTGATTGGTGAATTTTGAAAGAAGAGATTAGTCCTTCTTATAGCGGATTCATATTCTCTTCTGATAGACCATCCCATAAATCTTCCAGTGGGGAATTCTGACTCCGTCCATCTGAGCCTGTGCCTCAGAGGGTAAGTTAGCTAAATTCTGGGTCTTTAGGAAGCTCCTTTGTCCACTTGCCCATAGGTATAAGTTCCACACTATTAAGTCAGCTTTATCAGTAATAAAGGTAATAATCTGGTATCCTGTTCCATTTGCTTTCTTTTTTTTTTATCTTTTAAAAAATTTATTTCAGAGCTCAGATAGGAAAAAGGGGTGCTATGCTCTGATCCCGCAAAGAGGAATCAGACAAGTTGTTACAGAGCAGGTGATGCTTGAACTCTCTAGTAAAGTAGTAGGAGTGTGCTGGATGGACAGGACAGAGAAATTATTCCTAATATGGAGGGCAACATGTCCACAAAATTAGCACAGTGATTTCATAGAAGAATGTGTCATCTGAGTTGAAGGGCTGAGAGTTTCCAGAGATGTGACTCGATAGGAAAATAAGAATCATATCACAAAGGGCTCTGTTATGTTAAGAAATTTGGTTATTTTCCTATAACAGTGAAGGATCCATTAAGAACTTTTGAATTGAGGAATGGTATGAGAGAATTTGGGTGCCAAAAATATGACTATAGCTGCGGTAAGAAACAGGGTTGGTTATTAAACCAGTATGGTATTGGCTTAAGACAGACAATGTAGACCAGTTGAATGAAATAGAGAGCCCAGAAATTAACACATGCATTTACGGTCAATGGATCTTCAACTACAGTGCCAAGAATGTGCAATGGGAAAAAGATAGTCTCTTCAAAAATAGCATTGGGGGCCTCCCTGGTGGCGCAAGTGGTTAAGAGTCCGCCTGCCGATGCAGGGGATACGGGTTCGTGCCCCGGTCTGGGAGGATCCCATATGCCGCGGAGCGGCTGGGCCCGTGAGCCATGGCCGCTGGGCCTGCGCGTCCGGAGCCTGTGCTCCGCAACGGGAGAGGCCACAACAGTGAGAGGCCCACATACCGCAAAAAGAAAAAAAAAATAGCATTGGGAAAATGGGATATCCACATGCAAAAGGATGAAACTGGCCCCCTATCTCACCCCATGGACAAAAATGAATGGAAAATGGATCAAAGATTTTAAAGCAAGACCTGAAACTGTAAAACCCCTAGAAGAAAACACAGGGGAAAAGCATCATGACATTGGATTTGGCAATGATTTCATGGATATGACAACAAGAGCAGAGGTAACAAAAGCAAAAACAGACAAGTGGGACAACATCAAACTACAAAGCTTCTGCATAGCAAGGGAAACAACAGAGTGAAAAGTCAGCCCACATAATGGGAGATATATTTGCAAACCATATATCTGATAAGGGGTTAATTTCCAAAACATGGAAAGAACTCCCAAAACTCCATAGCAAATAATCCAAATAACATGATTTAAAAAATGGGCAAAGGACTTGGATAGACATTTCTCCAAAGAAGATATACAAATGACCAACAGGAATTTGGAAAGGTACTCAGTATCACTAATCATCAGGGAAATGCAAATCAAAACCACAATGACATATCACGTCATGCCTGTTAGTATGGCTGTTATCCATAAACCAAAAGATAACAAGTGTTGGTGAGGATGTGAAGAAGTTGGAACCCTGCTGCACTGTTGGTGGGACTCTATAATGGTGCAAGCACTATGCAAAACAGTATGGAAGTTCCTCAGAACTTAAAAATAGAACTATCATATGATCCAGCAATCCCACTCCTAGGTATGTATTCAAAAGGATTGAAATCAGGGGCTTCCCTGGTGGCGCAGTGGTTGAGAGTCCGCCTGCCGATGCAGGGGACACAGGTTCGTGCCCCAGTCCGGGAAGATCCCACATGCCGCAGAGCGGCTAGGCCCGTGAGTCATGGCTGCTGAGCCTGCACATCTGGAGCCTGTGCTCCACAACGGGAGAGGCCTGCGTACTGAAAAAAAAAAAAAAAAAAAAGAATTGAAATCAGTATCTCAAAGAGATATCTGCAATCTCATGTTCATTGTAGCATTGTTTACAGCAACCAAGATGTGAAAACAACCCAAATGTCCATTGATGGGCAAATAGATTTAAAAAAGTATGGTATATACATATGATGGAATGTTAGTCTTAAAAAATAAGGAAATCCTACCATTTGTGACGTGGATGGATCTGGAAGACATTATACTAGGTAAAATAAGTCAGTTCCAGGAGAACACATACTGCATGATTCCACTTATATGATGCATCTGAAATAGCTGAACTTACAGAAGGCAAAAATAGAATGGTGGTTGCCAGGGGATGGGGGAGGGGGAAATGGGACGTTATTGTTGGTGAGTATGAAGTTATATTTATACAAGAGGGATAAGCTCTAGAGATCTGCTTACAACACAGTGCCATAGTTAACGATGTGCTGTTGTGAGCTTAGGGAAGATCTCATGTTGCATTCTTACTACAAAAAGAAAAAAAAAAGCAAAAAGACCAACTTTTGGAGGTGATGCATATGCTTATTACCTTGATTGTGGTGATGGTGTAACGAGTGTATGCATGTCTCCAAATTCATCAAATTGTATGCCTTAAATATGTGCAGTTTTTTGTGTATCAGTCATACCTCAATACAACTGTAATAAACAAAAAAGAAACTGACTTGGTGGATGTAAGAAGATGGTTGGAGGTATGGACACTGGTTTTGCACGAGTCCATGTGACAGGTGATGAGGGACCAGAGTAAGCAATGACAGTGGGAAAGGAGCAAAGATGAGGGATTCAACAGATCATAAAGAAGTGGACTCTGTAGGACATGGTGGTTGAACGTGACAGATAAGGGTCTATGCTGGCTCCTAGATTTCAGGTTTGGTCATATGAGATGCCTCCGATCAATACCTCTATCTGACCACCTAAAATACTGCCTCATAATTCATTGATAATTCAGCCACACTAGTTTGTGATCTCCTGAAAAAGAGGGACTACGGCTTTTATTTAAGTATCCAGAAAGCCTTGCACATTGCCTGCTCTATAGTAGGCTCAAAATACTTCTGAATTTTTCATTAAAAAAATATAGTGCTTCCTATGTGCCAGGTACTACTCTAAATGCTTTACAAATATTATTTCACATGCTCCTTGTAACAATCCCTCCAGGATAAGTATTATTATCCTTACTGTACAAATTAAGAAACTGAGGCACAGAGAGATTTACTAAGTTGCCCAATGGGATAATAAATTTCCCATCTGGGTTTCAAGCTCAGGCTTCAGAGATGCTGTTCTTCACCACTGCATTACACTGAATAAATACTATTGACATAGGGTCAGTTAATACCTCCAAAGCAACTTCCATCCACCTTTAATTGAATAATATCTTCCAAACTCAGCGCACATATCCTCTGACATTCCTCCACTCACCTGAGCCCAAGGTTGGGCTCAGATCACCTCCTGTTTGCTTCCACAGTGTCCAGCACTGACCTCTGTCCCAGGACAGACCCTACCCACTTGGCACTGCCTATTCATTTCTCTGTTTCCTTTTCTACCTTTTGAGCTCCTTGATGGCAAAGGATTATGTTTATACCTGTCTGTGGTCTGATCACCTAGCATTCGTTTATTTTGGGTAAAATCAGGAAGAAATGATCCAACAAGGTCGGTATCCATATGGCAGGGCGTCAGGATGAACCTTGAGAGCTGGAGTAGGAGTTGCTGGGGGGCAGAGGGTGGGAGGTGAAATGCAGGTAAGAGTAAGAGTCTGTTCTCAGGGACTAAGCCCCTCTAATCCCATGAAGAGAGGGGGTTGAGGTGGGGAATTCCCGGCCAGTGAAGGCTCCGAACATCTGTTTCTCATCTTACTATCCATTTATGATTTTCTCCCTCTTCCTCCCTCTGGCTCTTGGAGTTGGCTGCAGCCGGAAAGCCCTTGTGGAGGTAAAGTTCTCGGTAAATCACCGAGAAGCCTCCAGGGCTTTGGGGCTCATTTTTCACTAGAAAAAGCCAAATCCAGAGGAAGGTGGCAAAGGCTGGTAAAGAAAGGTGGCTGGGATATCTCCAGGTCCTGTTGCTTCTCTGTACAAGTAGGGAGTAGGGAGTGAGTGGGCAGACTGTGGTGTGTGTGTGTGTGTGTGTGTGTGTGTGTGCGTGTGCACGCACCGTGTGCTGGTCCATGGATGGTTCAGACCCTTCCTTGCCGTTCTCGGTAAGCAAAGCCTCTAGGTGGTTGAACCTTGGCAGCCGTGTCTACACATCCCAGCCCCATCCACATAAGGACAAGGGTATCCTTCCATGAGAAAGTCTCTGCAGAGCCTGGGTCTGAGCCAAAGCTCCTGCTCTTCACTTGCCGCCCACAGACTTCACAGGAAAGTAAACGGGGGCAGGGAGACCACACCCAGATGACGAGGGAATAGTAGCGAAATGGGAACAGACTGAGGCAGGGGAGACTGTGAGCCCGTACAAAATAAGTAGTAGGAAATGCCCTCTTCTGGAATCTCTTTAGGGCTGGTGGTAAAACTTAGTTTCTCTATCACAGTGTTGCCTTTGACATGTAAGCTGCTTTCTACAATTAAGCTGTTTCACATCCACGTTTGGTGAGAGCCAGGTTAGGGCACAAGGTTCCACAGGCTAAGAAAATCAGATGAACCTGATAGGACTCTCAGGTTCCGGTCTGAGCTCTCCCATAGACACGGAAACTTTGTATAGATCATTTAGCCTCCAGGTCTTTGTTTCATCAGCATGGAGAATTCAGGTGATGCTGTATTAGGAATAACTAGATTTTGCTTTGAGATTCTCAAGGGATGGTGTTAATAATAGTTCTCTATTATGAATGTCATCATTCATGGGGGGAGGTTTTTACTGGAACTTCAAGCCTTCTGAAGACCTTGAAACGACCTGGAATGGGCCTTTGTGGTACAGTACTTTGCTTGGTATTATCTGTGGTCTCCTCCACTTGCCAGCCCATCAGATTCCTAGAGTGACAACAGAACTGATTCTCTGTCTAGGGTTCTTCCCATGAATGACTCGGCCCACTTTAACAGACTAAATTTGAGCCTCACAAGCATAAAAAAGGATTTCTGCACCATATCCAAGTGTGAGAAAAAGCCTGGGAAATGTAGTTTCCAGAAAAATGTGGATGGTTTATGAGAATAACAGATAAGATGGTTTAAAATTGAGACCATTCCTGACAACCTAGGTCTAAAAGTTCCCATTGCACAAGTGCCTTTCCAATTTATTTTTTAGGATTCCAAGAAAGAACCTCCGGCTTTCTACAGTGTTTGCTACAGACTTCCATTTAACCCTTAGAATAATTTTTTCCATGCTTCTACTGTGAGGGAGAGGCGATAGTCTGGTGGAATTCATACTAAGAGGTACATGACTAACATCAGAGCCTGAGGGCAATGGAGAGAGAGTTTGAGTGTCTGAACTGAACTGAACAGAAAACCCCACCCCCTATGACAAACAAAAGTGCAAAGTCCCGGGCCTCCCTGGTGGCGCAGTGGTTAAGAGTCCGCCTGCCGATGCAGGGGATACGGGTTCGTGCCCCGGTATGGGAGGATCCCATATGCTGCAGAGCGGCTGGGCCCGTGAGCCATGGCCGCTGGGCCTGCGCATCCGGAGCCTGTGCTCCGCAACGGGAGAGGCCACAACAGTGAGAGGCCCACATACCGCAAAAAAAAAAGAAAAAAAAAAAAAAAGTGCAAAGTCCCATAAGAGGGACCTACCTGATCCTATTTATAGGAACATCTGGGAATTTCCCCACAGTGTGTTTGGCTAAAGCTTTGCTCCTGGGATAATTCACCATACTTGTACCTAGCTCCAGCTTTTTTTTGGAATGAGTTCTCTCCTAGAGACCCCACAGGGCTAGTAAAACTAAAATTTTTCAGATGGCCTCAATTATGAATTTGACAGAAATGCACAAACATGTTTGAATTCAGCCGTGCATGCAGCCTAGACTGAATAATAATAGTAAAAACAACAACATTTAACATTTGTTCAGTTCTTACTGTGTGCCAGGCACTGTACCAATCACTTGGCCTAAGTCACAACAGTGCTAAGAGGAAATTACTCTTATTTCCGCCATTGTGCATGTGAGAAAACAGAGGCTTGGGGAAAGAGGTTAAATAACCTGTCCAGATTCATGCAACTAATACTTGCTGAGGTATTTTTTACCCGGTTGATTGACTGCAGAGTCTATACGTGCCCCTACCATGTTTGCTGCTTCTCTGAAGCAGTGGAGCCAGTGGAGCCTGAGATGTAAGTCAACATCTAGCCCAGCACCTCCGAGGACATCACTTATCATACCCTTGATGACCTAACTAGTACACACAATTGATACTTGGAGCAGGACTTGGATGCTTAGTACCTTTCTTCTTCCATCTTCCCGGGAATCACTCCTGGCAATGTTTGTGGTCTTGGTACTCATGTTAATTCCATTTCCATGTAAGGAGGTAGGTGGGAATGGGAAAGGGTGCACATGATTACTGGTACCCACTGAAAATGTGTGAAGCAGTGTCCAAATTACGGGAAATGTCAGGATATGACGTTCTTTGAGCATATCCAAAGGAAAGGTGAGAAGAGGATAGGTGATTCCATTCCTCCAACTTTCCCCTCCCACTTTGAAGTGATGGAGAGAAGGAGAAGGCTGCGCATGATGCAGAACAGTGATGGACGTGCCAGGTCTGGGCCGAATGAGGAGAACTTGCTGGGATCAACCAGCTAATCCAGAAGGACCAGGATTCTCCCACAGTTCTTAGAGCCCAGTGGGGCACCTCTCTGGTGGCCACCCTGTGCAGACTTAGCTATTATTCTTATTTTGACGATTCTTACGACCAAATCCCATACTTTGGAGAAGGAAATACCCCAATTCCTTAGTCTGCCCAGAAGCTGTAGTCCCAGGTCCTCCCCTTTTCCTTTGGCCTCAACGCTCCATACTTGGATGGGGAAAACCCTGTTGACATTTTGGGGGAAGAGAAAGAATTGATTAGGTGGGTGGGTTCCAAACCCTCTTCCTGCTGCTGTGCCCTTTACACGAGCTCTGCACTCTTGGGGCCTGGAGCCCACAGTAGGCTCTCTTGGTCTGTGGTTTTCCTATCTTCTAACTGCCTGAACCAGAACAGGGTGGGGAAGCAGGAGCTGTGGCCTGGAGGGAGTCCGTATCTCAGACAATGGACACAGGGAGGTGGGTCAACCAAGATGACAGCAGCTAGAATTGGCCCTTCTCAGGGACCCTGAGCTTTGAAGGTGGCCTGAGGGTCCGCCCGCTGCCTGTCCTAGGGCCTGGAATCCCTCCTCCCCTCACCCTCCAGGCCTCCTGAGAGGATGGCGTACATTTTCCTGGTTTGAGACACGATGTTATCTGAAGGCTGGTCATTCAGTGGTTGAAAGAACCTCTGTCTTGGAGTTTGGAGGCCTAGGTTTTGAGGCTAGCAAGCGGCCAAATCTCCTCAAGCCCCATCTATCAGATTGGCCAAAAAGTTTGTTCGGGTTTTTCTGTAACATCTTACGGAAAAATCTGAATGGAATTTTTGGCCATCCCAATACAAGCAAGAGCAGTGCTGGCTGTTTTGTAGGCTAGCTGAGACTCAGGTGAGGTGAGAGTACCAACATGTCCAGTCAATCCGTAACGGACTGTTCCCGAGTGAGAGGTGACTGTTATTATTACCCAAACAAGTAGTATGCTGTTAATGTGTATTCATTTTGTTATCAGTTCATAATATAAGCAGTTAGTATTTATTTAACAGACACTGCCTTAAATATTTTTATTTATTTTAATAAAATAAATATTTATTTGGGGCCTACTAGGTGCCAGGCACTGTCCTAGGAACTGGCAATTCAGTTGAAAACAAGATCCTTGCTCTCCTGGGCCTTAGTTTCTCCTGGGAGAGACAGATGGTAAACAATTATACAAAGCTAATGAAGGTAATTTCATACACTGATGAGTACTGTGAAGTGAATAATATAGAAAATGGGAAAGAGAGTCTCTGAGGGTAGATACAACAGTTTTATATAGATGGTTGCCTTCTGAAGAGGTGATGGTTGTGCTGGACTTGGATGAAGCCACCCATGGCAGGGGGGTTCTTGTTGGGGGTGGGGTGTGTTCCTGGGAGAGAAGAACATGTGTAAAGGTCCTGAGGCAGAAGCAAACCTGAGGACCAGAAAGAGGGCCTGGCATTTGGAGGTGGCCTGGGCCTGGGGCTGGGGCAGGAGAGGAGCTTCATGGGGGCCTCCAGCAGGCGTGGCCTTCTGGGCCACGGTGAGAATCCCACTCCCTATGGAAACCATTAGAAGGCTTCAGAAGGGAAGCTTTGCAGTCTGAGGCATCTTTTCGAAAGAGTGCTGGCTGCTGGTCGATAAGCATTAAAAGAGGCAAGAGGGGAAATCGGGAGATCTGTTAGGAGGAAACTACCTACAATATCTCAACTGATTATCATAACAACTGGGTGAGGGATGATGCCATATCATCTTAATTGGGAAACTGAAGTTTTTGGGACCTTGAGTGGCTTTTGCCGGGTCGTACGCTAGAGAGTGTGGGACCAGGAACGGAGCCCAGGCAGCTTCATCAACTTTCTGTAGACTGCTCCTCCTCCCCCCAAAGGGCTTTGAGAGCTGCTGCAAGTGATGCTGTTCATTGTGGCTGACCAGCGGATGTAGGGAGCAGCGGAGATGGGAGAATGGTCCAGCTGGGGTGGGGCTGGGCTGGTGGTGGGGAAGGCAGCTGTTCCTTGCATCTCAGTCTGGATAGCTGGCCAGGCCGCAGCAGGAGGCTCCCTCCACCCTCTCGGGGGAGTTTCCCATCTCGTCACAGGGTCTTCTTTCCCCACCACGGCGGGTCCCGGGCTTCTGTTTGTGTTTGTACCCAGCGCTCCACTGAGGCCTGTGGTCGCAGGATGGCTGCCCTCCTCACTCTGCCTCAGGATTCGAGCTGGGGGGTGAAGATCAGCCACTTCTGTTTTGCCATAACAGCTGCCTCCATGGTAACCGCCTGTGATATCACTGGAAAAGTGATTTGCAGGACTACCGAGCTGGAAGGAGAGAGACGGGGTGGGAGCTGAAGCAGGAGGCGGAGAGGGTAGCGTCCATGCCAGGGCTCAAAGGTGTTACACACACGACCCTCCCCATCGTCCCTGTCATGTCCTGTCTCCTGGTTCAGGCTTTAGCAAATCCAGATGTTCTTCGGAGAGCTCGGGCATATTCAGCCCTGTTGTAAACTTATCTTCATTTTTCAGCCAATCTGACAAATATTTGTAAGAGCCTCATTCTGTGAGTCTCAGGACACCTTAGGGCTGGAGGGCGTTAATGAGGACCAACCTCCCACCCGGGGACTATCCCTGCCCTCTGGTTCTACCCCCAGTCATGCCTGGAACAGGAGGACTCACTGTCCAAGGGACCTGGTAAGATATCCGAGCAGTCCTTTATTAGAAACAGGAAACCGTCCTCTGCCAAGTACAGATGAGCTGAAACACCCAGAAACCTGAGGATTGCTCCAAACACAGGGGCTTGGAGGTAGACAGGGAGGGTTGAACTCCTGGCCGGGTCTCTGCCTCGTTCTTTCATGAATGGGGTGGATCTCAGCTGTCTCAGCCACTCTTCCTTGCACTCAGCCCATTCTATCCATAAGTGCTGGGAACACATTCATTGAAATAGTTTTAGCAAAATCTTTTTCACTCCTAGAAAGAAATGCATGAATAAAGACAATATTGGATGGACCCAGAGATTATCACACTAAGTAAGCCAGACAGAGAAAGACAAACATCATAGGGTATCACTTATATGTAGAATCTAAAAAAAAAGATACAAATGAACTTATTTACAAAACAGAAAGAGACGCACAGACATGGAAAACAAATTTACGGTTACTAAAGGAGAAAGGGGGGGGACAAATTAGGAGTTTGGGAGTAACATATACACACTGCTGTATGTAAAATAGATAACCAACAAGGACCTACTGTATAGCACAGGGAACTATACTTGATATGTTGTAATAACCTATGAGGGAAAAACATCTGAAAAAGAATATATATACATATATATATATACATATATATATATTTATACATATGTATAACTGAATGACTGTGTTGTATACCTGAAACTAACATGACATTGTGAATAAACTATACTTCAATAAAAAATTTAAAAAAATAAGTCTGTTCCAAAGCTATGAAAACAAAAGCAAAACAGAGGCCACCCAAAGCACACCATCACATAAGTAAAAAAGGTAAACTTCTGAGTTAAGGCACCAAGAACTGGGAAATTGCCTTTGTGGTAACTACTCTTAATTATTCTGATTTTCAGTAAGATATTTGAGCTACCTTAGGTAGATTTGTTAAAAAAAAAAAAGAGAGACGTTATGTGTTATTTTTCTTAACCTCATAACGTCTTCATTGGATAGACCTTCATCACTAGCATGACTGGGAAGACTGCTGACTGAGGCCATTCTTTGAATAGAGAAGGATGAAACGAAATGGAGATTGTTTACTTCTAAATATAGCAGTAGGAATGGGGAGCACCGGGTAGAGAAGGCTATTTGCTGTGTCTTATTTGCTAAGCTGCTTTATAACTCTGTAAACTCTCTTTTCAAGGGATAAGTCAATACCTCTTCTCCTTGAGGATTAAGAGCACATCTTTAAATTCTCTGTGGCATCCCCAGCACCTAGCTTGAGGCCTAAAATTCAGTAACTACTCAGTGCATAGTTGTTGGTGAATAAATGAATGACCAAATCAGTGAAATTAGTTCTTGATTCATTGAGGTCATACTGAACCAGAGATTGGGTGAAGGGGAATAGAATCGGGAAAGAGAGTCGGTGTGCCGGTGGAGAAGAGCTCTCCCCTCTGGGGCGCTGGCAGGATGTTAGCAGAGGCAACGTACACTACCAAACGTAAGGTAGATAGATAGTGGGAAGCAGCCGCAGAGCACAGGGAGATCAGCTCGGTGCTTTGTGACCGCCTGGAGGGGTGGGATGGGGAGGGTGGGAGGGAGGGAGATGCATGAGGGAAGGGATGTGGGAACAGATGTATATGTATGACTGATTCACTTTGTTATAAAGCAGAAACTAATAAAAAATAAAAATAAAAATAAATAAAATAAAAATAAAATCAGAAGAGCAAGGATTCAATCCTGACTCTGTCGCTTGGTAGCTGTGTGACCTCAGACAAATTGTTCAGTCTCTCTGGGCCTCAATTTCATCTCTATAACAAGACGTTTAATACCTACAAATATGATGATAGTAACTTTGGGATGAAATGAAGCAGGGCTGGGAGAGAGCCTAATGGTGTCCAGCCCAGGGTCTCTGCACACCCTTTACAAGCTGGCATTTTAGTGCACTTGGCTGAATCTGTGCCTCCATTTTTTTAAATGTACGAGACAATTTGTCTTCCTACCAATGGAGCTCAGTGTATATCTTCCAACCAGCCAGGGTCCACTCTCCTCTCGGTGTTCTTTCTTATAGACCCAGGGCCAGGAAGCCTCTCTTGTCCTGTGTGTGATGCTTCTCCTGGGTGGGTTACCACCCCCGAGTGTCCCCAGCCTCCCCTCTATGGTTCCTGGAATCAGCAATGCAATGGGTCTGAGTGAGCACCTCATAGAAACTCAGAACCCATCCTCATGTGTTTGGGGAGCTGCGGGGTGTGGAGCACAGATGGGAATTTTCTGCTGTGCTTTTTACCTAAAATCAGGCCTGGGGCCAGCACTAATGACTGTGCTTTATGAGCAACAGCAACTCAGGCTGCAAGGAGATCCAGGCCCTGGTCCAAGCCCTCCTTCGGTTCCCACTCCTCTGCCCATCCCCGCCACCACCTACACACAGGCGCCGGGGACAGCTCCTCTGGAGGCGGCCCCTCCCCCTGCTGTAGCACTCTGGCTTTCCGATGGGCCCGCCAGCTCTGGGAGTGGCTCCTGGGGTTAGGTCCCCACAGCTCATTTTCCATTAAGGTCACCAGGCAACCACCAGAAAGCGACAGCTCCTGACGCAAGCCCTCCTCTGACCGGTGACAAGCTCTGTATCCCATTACTAAGCCTGGGCTGGCTCCAGGGCTGTGGACGTGCCAAAGGCATGTTGCCTGGGAGGGCGGCCTGGACAGTTCCAGCCGTACCCTCTGCGGTGCCCGTGGAGCTGGGACCTTGGGCCATGGCAGTGAGGGCGTGCGGGGAGTCAAGTAGGGGCACCAAGGCTTAAAGTCAGACATGGGTCCCAAATGAAGCCTTGACTTTATCCCATTCTGACTGGAACTGTTTTTCTTTTTGGGTGTCACCCTGGAAATAAACTGCTGCGCTACTTAAAAAAATGATACTAACATCACATTTTGATAGGGTGATTGACAGTGTTCAAAGCAGATTTATATCCATGGTTGAGATTTATCCTCCCACTAGCTGTTTGAAGTAAGTAAGGTATTGTCTCCATTTTAGAGATGGGGAAACTGAGGCTCAGGGAGAAATTGACAGGCCCAGGGTCACTTCAGCAAATAAGTAGTTGACTGAGACCCATCTTAGGACTTCTTCCCACATCAAGCTGAGGTGTTCATGTGTTCTTCTTTCCCAAGGACTTTGCTGTCCTTAAGTTAATTAATCCAGTCACCTACGAACTTACTCATTGATACTCATTTAACAAATACTATGGAGTGCCTACTACATGCCAGGTACTTGTAAAGCAGTGAACAAAACATGCAACCACCCTGTCCTCATGGCACCTGAATTCTGAGAGGAGACAGACAGAAGAATACTTGTGAGATGTCAGTTGGGGATAAGAAGACTGGAGAAAGTGAAGCAGAGTTGTGGGCTGTGGAGAGCCAGTGTGTGTCCGTGTCAGAGATGGACCAGAGCCCCTGTTTACACGGGCTGATCGGGGAAAGCCTTTCAATAAGTTGCCATTGGATCAGAGCCCGTAAGAAGTGAGGAAGCCCTCCCGGTGGTTCCTGGGCGTGTGCTGGGTGACATCATGGCTTTGGGTGTGCACCCCAGCTCCCCAAGGAGAGATGAGAAAGCCTGCGACTAAGTTGCCCAAGTCCCAGTGCTCTAAGTAGCGAAGAAAGGGAGCAGACCAAGGTCTGTTGTCAAATCTCTGCTTTTCCATTTTTTTTCAATTTGGCCGTGCCATGTGCTGTGCGGCCAGGGATTGAACCTGGGCCCCGGGCAGTGAAAGCTCTGAGTCCTAACTACTGG
Source organism: Mesoplodon densirostris (assembly GCF_025265405.1). Taxonomy (NCBI): domain Eukaryota; kingdom Metazoa; phylum Chordata; class Mammalia; order Artiodactyla; family Ziphiidae; genus Mesoplodon; species Mesoplodon densirostris. Next base: position 120,009,501 of record NC_082667.1, on the reverse strand, counting down.
ACTGCCAGGGAATTCCCTCAAAGCTCTGCTTTTAACCACTCCCAATTTCAGACCAAGACATCTTATCAGGTGGGGAGATACGAGGGGCAGGGTCCTCTTTCCTTACATTCCTCAAGAAACATTTGGTGTTTGCCAATCCTGCCTAGCAGATTTCAATAAGGCACAGGCTGGCATAATAAAAACAGTGTCCTGTTTGTATGATCTGACTTCCTTTTTATTTCCTGTTTATATGTCATATCAGGCAAAGGACCAGAGCGCAGAGATTACAGTCAACATCAAGCGTGCTATAGCCAGGGAGATTGGACTAATGATGATAAGTTTTCTTCAAATGTCACCATATGCCAGGCGCTCTGCTAAGTACTTTATATCTAGTATCTCACTGAACTTTCACAAAAATCCTCTAATACAGATTCTCCTTTTATCTTCATTTTACAGATGATGAGCTTGAGTTGCATAACCCAGCCAAGGTTACATGACCAAGAAGGATCTGACTCAGATTCAACTCACCTCTTATACTGTAAACTGAGCTCTAAAGCCCTAAGGAATGGGTGAGGGAAGTCGTAAGTGGTGAGAGCTGATGAAAAGGAGGCAAAAGGGCAAAAGGCAGAGCAGACTGTGGGTCCGCTTTGTTGGCCCACATGTGTGTCTAATACACCCAAGTGGAGTAAATTGGGATTGGTTCTAAGCGAAGTGCCCAGAGCTGTACCATGGGATTATGACAAGCAATTCATGAATTCACTAAGAATGTGGGGGTAACTCTTGACATACTTAACATTTGATTTTTTAATTTCCATTTTTTTCTGATTATTAAAATACAGGCTTATGGACAATGAATGAGAACATGCAGAAAAGAGTGAAGTAAAATGAAAGCATCTCTAATCTTAACAATCACTATTACCATTGTGCTATCCTAGGGTCCTGTCTTCTTTCTAGATTTCAACAAAGCATATACATATTAAAATATGTAATTTAGTCAAACAAATTCTTTACATGTAATGATGCAAGATCACCTCCTTCTGTGAGTGGAACTTGCCTGGGACCCCATCTCCACATACACAGCTGGGGCTCAGGCTCAAAGTCTCCCCTTTCCCCTTTACCCATCACCTATGGGTTGCACAGGAGTCTGTGTAAAGCCAGGCTCTGGCTGGGTGCTGTGGTCTCCGGAAGGATTTTCACTGACCCTGGGCTCTGGCACAGCCAAAGGGCATCCGCCCCTGCTACTGTAGCTATACGTTTCCCTGACAGGAGCTCCTCTTTGCCCTCCCTAGATGGAGGACATTCACGAGCAGACAGCAAGATTCACGGCCATCTGGCTTCTCCCTGTCCTCCCCCAGATGAGCTAAAGCCAGATGACAGAGCCTGAGACAGACCCGAGGAGGGGCAGCTGGAGGATGGATGGCAAGCCAAGTGGAGGAAGACAATATCTGGTCCCTGATCGGCCTTTGGCTTAATCGTAACCACATGAGCTAAGTCAGAGCTACAGAGTGGAATTGGGATTAGAAGAGAGTTTCCTTCCGGAGGCTGATGGGGACAAAGCTATTACTGTGTGAGACCATGTGACGTTGCCGACATCATCCTTTTAACAATGATGGTAACAGCAGCTGACGTTTATTGAGCGCCCATTATTTGCCGGGCACTGTACTCAGTGCTCTGGGAGGACGACCCCATTAGTCCTCATAACACACTGTGCAGGTAGGGGTTACTGATGTCCTCCTTGTGAAAATGAGGATGCTGAGCCCCAGAGAGTAAGTAAGATGCCCAAGGTCACCCGGCTAGTTCATGGTTGAGCTGTGCTTTGAGATAAGACAGTTTTACTAAAGATCCTTTCACATGAGGTTCAATTGCATTCATTCATTCATTCACTAAGCAAGCATACTAATTCAAGCTACTGTCATCTCTCACCTGGATAACAGGTAATAATAACTTCTTAAGTCTTTCCTTTCTCTGATACACAGAGGTTCAACCTTGGTCGTATATTGGTATCACCTGGGAAAGTTACATCACTACAGATGCCTAAACTCAGAGATGCTCATTTAACTTGTCTGAGATATAGTCCAGGCAGAAGCTAGGTATATATAAATTCTGATCATGTCCCTGTCCTGCTTTAAACATTTTCCTGAATAAAGGCCTTGATTCATAGCTTGGCTTCCCTCCCTGACTCTGTGACACCGGCCCCACCCTCCTTACCAGCCTCCTTTCACACAGCCCAGCTGCAATCTCAGCACGCTGCCACTCGGGCCTTCTGGACTTCCTGGAATGTTCCAGGCTTCTCGCTGCCTCAGGGTCTTCACATGCTGATCACAATTCCCTTCCCTGTTTGTCTGATTGACTTCTACTTATTCTTTAGGTCTTAACTTGGTGCAGCTGATTATAAAAGTAGTCACAATTCTTCACCCCCCCTCCATCGGCACTTCTTGCCACGTAACTTCCTGTGGAGGGGCAGAGTTTCTTTTCCCTCTTCTCGAATCTGAGCTCGCCTGTGACTTGCCTCCATCAACAGGATTCTGCAGAAGGGATGAGCCTGAGCCTCATCAGTCTTGCAGGCTTCTGCTTCCTCTCTTGGAACCTCACTGTCACCATGTGAACAAGCCTGGTCTGGCCTGCGTGTGGATCCCATCTGAGGCCATCTCAGACCAGCTAACCCCAGCTGATCTGGAAATGAACCACAAGTTCATGAGGAGGCCCAACTGAGATCAGAGCCTGGTCTGGATCAACCAGTTCTTTCAGTTGATACACAGACTTGTGAGCAATAATAAATGGTGGTGTTTCAAGACGCTAAGTTTTGGGTTGATTTGTTATGCAGCAAATCATAACTGATACATTTCAATATTACTTCCTGTTTCTCTTCTAACCCAGATCTTGTTCTCCCATTTGTCTATTTTCATGGCACCTTGTTCTAGTAAATTTTGGCATTTATGATAATTGTATCACAGTTAAAAATTGTGCAATTAAGAATATTTTTCTCTCTCTGATTAGAGTTTGAGCTCCATGAGATCAGATTTGCCCCCTGAAATACTCTTTTCATCTAGCACAGTTTTGTACATAGTAAATGCTAAATAAATATTTGTTATAAAACAAATACAAAATGAATGAATATATTCACTAAACATTTATAGTGCCTTCTACATATTGGGTACTAGGCAAAATTTTAAAGATATAAGGATGAATGGGGCGCAGCCTTTCCTCTTATGGTGTTCACGTTTTTAAAGGCTAGGACATGCATGTGTAAATAAAAAGTGTAGCCCAAGTTAATACGCATAATTGAGGATTACAGTGTCGACAAGAGAAGGATAGAGTAGTTGGTTGAATACATCTAGAGGAAAAAAAGAGGTTTCTATATGGAGAAAATATTTGAGAAGATGATTCTATATCTGATGAGTGTGTAGCATGGGTATTCAGATGGCATAAGTGGTGCTGCCCTTGGCAATATGACTTTTCAGAATGATTAACAAAGCTTGTTAATTTTCCATACAAGACAAAGGAACGTCTTCCCTCGATTTACATAGCAGCTGCATTTATGGAAAATGCAAACTGCACAAAACCGTGCTTTAAAATTGTACGAAAATTAGGTCCTATGTGTTTATATGTAAATGGAATTAAGTATTAGGCTCAGATAGTTATAAATAGGTTTTCACCCACACGAATGTCTGAAGGGACTTCTGAAAACAAGCCATGTGGAACGTGGGATAATTTTTCGTTGCCTGGGAATGTCCACTGTATCTAGGATACCTAGTTCCCCTGGCTTTTCCACACTAAATGGCAATGGTGTGACAATGCAAAATTCATTTTCAATTTCTAAGGCTTTTTTACTAGTGTGGCACCACAGCAGCTGAACTACTGATGTAGAAAAACCTGCTTTGACTAGTTCACCTTCATGTTTTATGAAACAGTGTTATTTGAAAGGCCTATGCTTTCCACACAAGTGTTCTAACACTTTCAAATTACTTTGGTATAATTGCAAAAGAGGATTCAACAGACTTTCTTGAAGGAGAAAGAATCTGAACACACCATTTCTGTCTCTGGAAGCAAATGCCCTTAATATCTGTGCCATTCACAAGAAGGATGTGGTCTGGAAGCCCAGGAAGCCCACATTTCCACAGGAGTAGGAACAGCTCAGCCAAAAACTCATTTCATGGTTCTTGGTCAACATCAGCATAAAACCTGTGAAATTTCCTGGAGACTTATTCTGAATAGAGCGAGTCCTCATTCATTTTTACTGATGGGAGTAGTTTGGATTAGTGAAGAATCCTAGTGGTTAGACATTTGTATAACATTTAACAAATCATTTTAAAGAGTATATAATCAATGAGCAAATATTTGAACACTGCATTAGGTGAAGTCACTATGCTGGCTGCTTTGAGAATACAGAGAATCTTACTAAATGTTTCTGATCTTAAAGGAAGTAAAAGTCTAAATTTGGAGATAGAATGTAATTGTGCAAAATTTACTGACAACAAAAATGGCAAATGCCTAATGAGTGGGACAGGCACTAAAGGCTTTCGTAGTTCAAGGGCAAAGAGGTCACTGAGAACTAGAGTCATCACGGAAGTTTTCACAGAGGCTGGAGCAGACAGGAAAGGGCATTCCAGGTGGAAACAATGGCATGCAGAAAAAAAAGAGGCAGCAATATGAATGGCATCTTCTAGAGACTGTGAATAGGCTCATCTGGCCAGAGTGCTACTAGGTAGTAGCTAATAGTACTATAACCATGGCAATTTATAGCCTCATAGCTAATCACTTCCAACACCATAGCAAGATATCAGACTGGGTGCTCTAGGAAAGAGGGGTCATTGAACATTTTGATCAGGAGAGTGAAAGGATCAAAGGTTATTTAGGTAATGGGAGAAACCTTTTGGTTTTTTACCCTGTTTTATATCTCATTGTGGATAAATATCTAGTAAAGAAATACTTCTGGCCTCTGAATCCCCTAATGTAAACATCTCCAGGGAAGGAGGAATTATTTTTCTAAATGAGAAATTGGGAGATACACCTGGGCATGTGTTATTCAGCCCCCTTCCTACTCCTCTCCTAAGATATTCCTGCAGAGTGTGTCTCTTTGCTACTTACACTCTGAATTTTACAGGGATAGGTCCACATGGAGAGGCCTGCATCCGGATGTGCTTGTGATTGGGTAAGTAACTGTCTAATTCAGAATGAGGTATTAGCATGCCCACTTGGCTACGAACCTCAGCTGCATTCTCCAAAATAGTTTTTATCTGTAAAAAAGCCTGACATTTGGATCTGCAGATGTCTAATGCCAGTGTTTCTCTCTTAATTAATTCCAACTTTGGTAGAAGAGCGTTGGTGCTATTTAGCTTCTGCCATGTTGGAGATAAAATATCCGTTTAGACAGAGGTGGAGGAACAGCCTCACCAACTCGAAGACCCTAAAAATGATTCACCAAAGAAAGCTTATGCCTGATACACTTTAGACTTAAAAATTATGTTGGCACCGGAATAGTCAAGATCCAGGGCAGAAAACAGAGAAATTTCAGGATACTTCAGATCAGGTGTTGATAAACTATAGCCCACTGGGTTAAATCAGGCCCATCACCAGTTTTTGTAAGCAAAGTTTTACTGGAGCACAATATTTATTTACATATAATCTATGGCTGTTTCAGTATTTAGATATATTCATCAGAATTGAGTAGTTGCAACCAAGGCCATATGGCCTGCAAAGCCTCAAATTATTTCTGAATTCTGAGTGGTCATTGGGAATCAGATACCATTTACACATGTTTTTATTTTAGTTTGCAAGAGCATAGTTTACTAAATTGAAAATCTGCGGTAGATTATGAAGGGAAAGGAATGACCTTTCTCATTATTTCCATCAAAATATAAACATTAAGAGATAAGTCATCTACCAAATAAATAATCGTCACTAAATATCCCTCATCAATTTATTCTGTTTGTGAAATTAATTCTTGTGCTGCTGGATTTTGGACAGCAGTCTATGTTCTTGAATTTATCTGCTTTTGAACTAAAAAGGCTCCTGGTACAGTCCCATGGTACAGTCTAACAACTGGCTCAGCACTGTCAGCTTTAAGCTCTGAAGCCCATACTTTAGAATTTCTACTCCTTGAAATAACAATAGTTAACAGTATTTGGTAGAGTCCTTTGCATGAAGCTCTGGGATTGTCCTTTGTTGAACACGTGAAAAGCTGTGAGCTTTCAGGTAAGCATCTGAGGAAAGCAGAAAATATGTGTGGATAAAATTAACCATAATTTGTGTCGTTAATTTATTACAGTCATTAATAATATCCAAATGGAGTAGTACAAAGTTCTCTACTGGGGGACAATAAGTAACCATTTCATAAAGATTTAACAAATGTTTCTCCTGAGGATAAGAACATATTATAGAGAGTAAAGACATTAATAATTCTCCAGGTACTTCCAATTCAAAAAGTGTACAATTTCAGAAATATTTATATTAATGACATTTTACCTACATAAAATTATCCTTTGACTTAACATCTCTTCCCATGCTGCTCTGAAAATAGCACTGAGCTAATTAGGAAGTACAGATCATACCAAGTATACCTAATCATTTCTAGTATTTCTTTTTATAGAAGGTGAAAGGACAAATCTTTGTGACTATCCAGGGCTTTCTGGGAAATCTCAAAAATAGTTTTGGGTGTAAAAGAAATTGCAATTTCTTTTTTTTGTTTGTTTTTCAAATTTGGGATATGCTCTTAGCAAACTAAATTCAAGAGAGTTCTAAAAGTAGATTTGGTGGCTTGATTAAGATAGTATCACAGGTGCCTGAGAAACAATAGTGTGAAGGATAATTTTATGCATCAACTTGGCTGGGCCAAGGTGTCCAGATAATTGGTCAAACATTACTCTGGATGTTCCTGTGAGGGTGTTTTTAGATGAGATTAACATTCAAACTGGTGGATTTTGAGGAAAGCAGATTGCTTTCCACCATGTGGGTGGGCTGCACCCAATCAGTTGCAGGCTTGACTAGAACAAAAGGCTGACCTCTTTCGAGTAAAAAGGAATTCTGCCAACAGGTGGCCTTGAACTGCAGCACCAGCTCTTCCCTGGGTGTCCAGTCTGCTGGCCCACCCTCATGTTTTCCTTGATAAACCAAAACACTTTCCATCATTATGAAAACACAGTTGTATTTTCTTGCCACTATCTCTGCTAGTATAGTATTAATCACCTATATTTACTATAACTTGTAACTAAATTAACTAACTTGTACTTTCATAGGAAAAAAACTGGGAGGGAGGTGATTGATAATTATTTGTCCATTTGCAAGCATTTTAGCAGAATTGCTAGGATATGATATACATGGTACAACTACCCACAGTCACATACACCCATTTTACAACTTCCTAAAGTGACAAAATAAATATATCCATTAACATGACCCAAAGGTATAGTCACTCCATAACATACAAAAATAAGAAACAAAAGTATATAGATTAGATACATATTATGATCAATGTTTTAGTATTCTATTTTATTTAGAATCTATTCAGGTGTACAGAGATTAGTCATTAATTAATTTAATATCAGTTCTAGTTAAAATTAACTAAGAATCTTTACACTTATTTTTAAGCTGAAACATTACAGAACATGTTAAAACTTTGTTGAAATTATATTTTTATTTAGTTGAACATCAAATCTTATAAAAACAAGATAAATGCTTATATTATACTTAACATTAATAAAATCAGGATTTGAAAATATGATTATTTTCAAACAAAATGACCAAACCAGTATGGATTCACTTTAATTATGTAAACTTGGATTTTTACATAAAAATACTTCTGGGCTAGCAGTTTCTATGAAAAGAACTTTTTATTCCCTTAAAAATATATTTAAAGTATTAGGTGTTTAGTTTCTTTATTTTCTGGGAAAATATTCTGAATTCTGGGAATATATATTTATAAGCACTTATTCTCGCTAAACTAATTAAAACATAGCTCTTTTAATTTAAAATACATTATGATCTCATTTCTTAATATACTCTAGAGGTAGAAAAATATTTCACATTCACACACTGAGAGGTAAAGACTTCCCTCCCTTATACAAAGAGATACCCTGGCTTCAGTTTTACAACTTTAACCATGGGTCAAAGTAAACAGAAAGACTCATCAGACTAGATCTCAAAGATTAGGTCTCCTTCTCAGAGGACATATAATTTTTTTTGTGTGTGTGGTACGAGGGCCTCTCACTGTTGTGGCTTCTCCCGTTGTGGAGCACAGGCCCTGGACGCGCAGGCTCAGTGGCCATGGCTCATGGGCCCAGGCGCTCCACAGCATGTGGGATCTTCCCGGACCAGGGCACGAACCCGTGTCCCCTGCATCGGCAGGCGGACTCTCAACCACTGCACCACCAGGGAAGCCCAGGACATATAATTTTTATTTAAGCTCATAAGTAGACAGACAAACAAAAATTAATAAAACGGATTCTCTGCTGTTTCTCAGCTTAGAATAGATACCCATCATCCAAGAGAAATCACCAAATGGTCAGATTAATAAAATTAGATGCCCAATCTTGTTGCCATCGATAAGGAATAACTGATCAGCCATGCACAAATCAGACCCAGAACTGAACTTGGCTAAGTATAGAAACAAAAACAAAAACACAAAATCTGGAGGAAAAGACCAGAAAAAGGGTCAAGACAGGTTAAGTTGTTGTGCCCCTTGAGAATCACTCCAAGAACCAACAAAAGAGATTTTTGGACTTGCTCCATGAAATGAATATTTAGATAATTCAGTTTAATTGGCTTTGTAGGCATCTCAGTGGGACCCCCACAACTGTTAAAGTATAATTTTCAAAAAGTTAAAAACATGACTCTCATTCACATGTAGAAGGACTACTTCTCCAACATTATTCTTAGTTTTTCATCGTTGGGGAAACCAGTAAGATGGTAAAGCTGCCTCAGAGAGGACAGCTTTGAGGAACTGGATATTTTATAAGCATTAAAAAATAAAAAAGAATGTTAGAATAAGATTGTTAGGATAGGTACCAAATTGGTTAATGTTCAACAGGACAATAAAACTGTAACCTTTGGGATTATCTTCTCTAATAGAAAGAAATATGCTAGTTAACCTGAAACTTTACAGCATCTGGGCCATAATCAAACTGTATTAGGAAAGTCAAACATAAAGAAATTCCCCAAGAAAATTAAAGACTCCTTGGGCAGGCCTATTCAATGCTTCTGTATGATATTGGAAGAAAATACCATCTTCCCCTTTGATTATTTTTTACAGGTTTTGGGCAATTTTTCTTAATCTTTTATTGCCCCTGTTCTGTTTGTATGACTCAAACATGTTTTGATTTTGCAAACAATTACAGTTCTTCTTGAATTTCCTAGGCAGGCTTGATTTCTAGAGGTCAAGCCTTTTAAATATAGGTATTTCAAATTCTCTTCTAGCATTTGGGTTTACAATGATTCCATTGATTTTTTTTTCTCTTTATGTCCTCCCAAGATAATGGCATATTCTTTTAATAATAAAGACTCTCCTTCCTTTTTCTTTGTTTCCTAAAACAATCTATAATAATATTCTTCTGTTGGAGGAGCTGTAGCTTGGGACTCCGATGTCTAAAGCCTCCTTCTAAACATATGTGATTAACTAAGTTACGCCATTTACTCTGGGGTGACTCTTGATAAGAAAAGCTGCATGAATTCAAAGTTATTCCTCCCACATTTTCCTCTTTGGGCTCTAAAAGGGCTTCAAAACAACATGGAAAGATGAACAAAATTATGGGTAGCTGATCTAAGACTAACTCTTCCTGGTTTAAACACTTAAAGCTAGCATGTCACATCACGGTGTTCTGTAGCACAGGTGGGAAGTGGTTACTTTTTTAAAACAAATTTATTTTTATATCTATTTACTTTTTATTGAAGTATAGTTGATTTACAATGTCGTGCTTGTTTCAGGTGTACAGCAAAGTGATTCATTTATATATATAATCTTTTCACATTCTTTTCCCATATAGTTTATTACAGAATATTAAGTACAGTTCCCTGTGCTATACAGGAGGTCCTTGCTGTTTAGAAAAATGTCTACCCTTGAAGTGTAAAGTCTATACCTCCTTTCTGGTTGGAGAAATGCAGCAGAGGCAGCCAATGTTGTTCTGCAGGGTCCCTTCCTGGACACTGCCCAGCTCCTCGCTGACCCACCACAAGGCCTGCAGGGCTGTATTAGCAAGACTTTTTCCTGTGATCAAATTCTTGCTAGAATAGGCACAGCTTTCACGCGCTTACTAAGCCCCCCTTTTGTTGGTCATTTTGCTATGGTGTGTGGGTGCTGAGGAAAGCTACAAACCTGCCGAAGAAAAGTGCCATCAACTCTAGTGACTTACAAATATCAAAATCCCATATGGTTGACTTCTAAAGCCTGAGGCCTTAATCTGCCTCCACAAGCTGCACTAGATAAAAGCCTCACAACCCACAACTATAACAGCCAGCTGCCTGGCATAAGGTCAAATCTCCACAAAATCCATGGTTGCTAAAAGCTATGACCTAAAGCCTGCAATCAAGGCCCCATCAGGAACCTTAATCTACAGGTGCTGTTTAGTTTTCCAAATTCGAATCCTTTTCTATTTCTGAAGTTTTCCAGCTCATTAAACTGAATGTTGGATTCATAAGGAAAATAAATAGCATCCCATTTTTTTCTTGCCCCAGTTTGGATACTGAGAGATAGTCTATGGAGTCGACAGGCTGAAGATGGACATAGCATCTTTCTTTGAATGAAGTGGTTGGAGACCACGGCTCAGGTGAGAAGGTCGTAAGGACTTGCGTTGCATGAAGGCTTCCTCTTCCACTACCCTCACACATGAGGCAGAGTTTCCAGGAATTGTGCATTGGTGGAGGGAATGTGAGTGAAGAGGCTTGTAAGCTACAGAACTAAGGTACACACAGGTAAGTTACTCTCTTGGGAAGGAAGGAGTAACAGGAAAGTGGGAACATCTTCTAATTGAACTCTTTCCAGAACATCGAGTCCAACATGAGACACAGAGAACTAGAATCACTTTTTACATCAGGACCTTGGAACAAAAAGTTGACAGGCCTTGGGATCTTAGAATCTTCCATTCATGTGTTATTCATTCCTTTGTTCATTCAAAAATATTGATATTCTACTATGTGTTCCACATTGTACTAGAAACTGGAAAGCAAAAATACATAGGATTTGTAGGGTTCCAGCTTTCATAGACTTTCTAATTTGTGTGAAAGACAGAAATTGAACAAATGCTTGCCCTTATCATGGCTGCCAAAATCCAAGAAAACACAGGGCTCTCAGGAACTTTTTCTCTTGAAAATGAGGGAAAATCAAAATCAAATTGGCTTAAGAAAAAAAAAACATTTTATTTGCTTACATAATTAAAGAGTTGACATCTTGAGGCATATCTCACAGTAGGGGTTCCAGAACTATCCAAGTCTGGTTTCCCATCTCTGCTTCTATTGTGTGTATGCCACATGCTGTTTACAGAAGACTCTTGGAGATAGAGCAGCTCTAGATCTTATGTCTCAACTTCAAGCCCAGTGGAAAAGAGTGAGAATCTTTATACCAGAATTCTCAGAAAAAGGTCTGATTGGGTAATAAGCCCATTTCCATGCCAATCACTTTGGCTTTGGCTTGTGCCCCATGGAGCTCCACCAGAATGAGATGTGTGGTGTATGATTGAGGGTGAGCCTAGGTCCCCAGAAAGGATGGGATAGGCTTATTATTAGAAGGTTGAATGGACAGAGGGACACAAAAGCCACAGTTGTTCACCATGAGTGAATTAGTCTGAGGATAACAGAGAAGCCTTCTCTTCGGAAGACATGGTATCTCCATGATCTGAAGATCTGAAGATCTGTAGAGGTTAGTTAGAGGTAAAGAGCATTCCAGGTTGACGGAACAGCGTGTGAAAGATTAGAGGGAAGAAAATTATATATTTCAGGCCACTATGATCAAAAAAGTGATAAAGGGAGGGGGGAGACTGGAGAGTAGGTTGGAAATGTAATAGGTATCAGATTATAACAAGTCTTGTCGGTCATAGCAGAGCCTTTATTTTGGTTTTAATCTAGCCATTTGGATCAAGGAATGGTAGACAAGGGAGAAAGAAAGAAAGAAAGAAAGGAAGGAAGGAAGGAAGGGAGAGAAAGAGGGAAAGGGGGAAGGGGGAAGGGAGGAAGGGAGGAAGGAAGAAAGGAAGAAAGAAAGAAAGAAAGAAAGAAAGGAAATTTACCTGGGTGACTATATATTCTATGGACAACATTCCATTATAATCTCAAGGGTCTGCCCATTTTTTAAAATGTACTTGAATGTAGATATAGCTAATATTTCTTAAAATAAATGGTCCCTTAGCTGGGCATTAGAAATCATTGTGCTCACCAGAGATATCTGATAAAATGATACTTAGTGGGTATGGGCTATGACTTAACATACCGAGAAACAATATTATCATCATTCTCTTTTGATTTAGACTCACTGTTCTTCAAATAACTTTTTTATCTTTCAGTGGTTGGAACCAGGCCAGTTCTAAGCAACAGTTATATATTAATAAGAAGAAGAGGAGGATGTGTGTGCAATGTCTTAGCACAGCTATCATTTCACCAAGCATGAGGTGTAGGGGCCAAATCATCGGGTCAGGGCATGGCTGCATCCTCCTTGGAGATCATGCTATCTTGGAAGACAGAAACTTTTTAGAGAACAGAAGGCAATAGAAATGTCAGTGGGGCAATTCTCTTCATTTTGCTGCCAAACTTTTCACCTTACCATTCTCCAGATTATTAAGAGATCAAAAGCTACTGTGGCGATAAGCCAAATCAAGAACTTTTGCTGCCGACACTGTAGGGAGAAAGCTAATGACTGAACAATATCTGTATCCCAACAACATCAAGATGAGATAAAACCCTCCTTTCTAAGGGGAAATTGAATAATCAGAAAGAAGTGTTACAGAGAGAGGCTGGAAGGAGTTTAAGTCACGGAGTGAAACCTCTTGCTGAATCAGGATTAGCAACAGTGATTTGACAATATTTTCCTAGGCATTTCTTGACTGAAGTAATGGCAGAAAAATTAAGGGTGATGCTGTAACTGGCAGAGTCTGTTGTTCCTCAGAAAGAATGCAATTATGTGAAGTGATGGATGTTAACTAAACTTATTGTGATCATGTTGCAAGATTTACACATAACAAGTCATTATGTTGTACACCTTATACTAACACATGCTATAGGTCAATTATATCTCAGTAAAACTGGAAAAAAAAGAAACAAACAAACTAGGAAGCGACAACTGAAAAAAAAGGTCTCGTTTATGCCAGATGTGTACAGCTGCTGATTCAGAAATATAGGAAGTCTTGGACAAGAAAAAAACAAAAGAATGTAAATTAATGGATAGACGAGTCTCTTAAGAGTGTAGGAAGATGTTGAATGGATCCCCAGCTTCCTAAGAATCAAAAATGCAGAAAACAGAAACAGAGATATAACAAGACCTAGGTGAGAGCTATCCTAGTGCAGATCCACCCAGAGAAAAAGGTCAAGATGACCCTTGCTCCTTGGGCTTATGTGTGCTAAGGTCTCCAGTTCTGAATGTTTCTGGCAAGAAAGTTATGGAAGGTTTTAGGGTTTAGGGTTGTGTGCAGAAGGGCCTTGGTTTGGGAATATGTGTGTCTAAATGTATATGGTAAGTATCTTTGCTTTTTTGTGGTAAGGCTACCCCCTCCCCCAACTTGTGAACTAAATAAAGAAACTATTCTACCACCACGTCTATTGTTTCAAAGCTGGCAAGAAAAAGAAGAGATAGAAAATCATTAGGCTTGACTGAAAGGAAATCAGGCTGTAATGTTTTTGAATTTGGGTCAAATTCCAGAGCTTTGATACTGAACTCCTTTGGACAATTTCTATTAGATATATCATTACTGGCCTGTGTCTAGTGGCAGAAGAGAATTGTAAGCATTCTGTGGGCTAAGAGAGCTGAAACATTGTTACGAGGTTGTGTGAGCCAGTCTTTCAAGGATGAGTGCTTCTTTTCATATTTCTTTTGGGGATCCCGTATGCCATACCAATAACCAACACTGGTCCCTTAATTGTTTGGGGTCAGATGAAATCTGGCAGAGCAACAAAGGGCTTTGGGTTTTGCAAATTGATGATTGCACAACTTGAGGAAAGGACAACTGTTCTGTCTTAAAAAATGGCTTTCTCAGCATATGGGAACCACGAAAGTTACAAAGGTCTTGAAGCAAACTGGCTGGCAGGAGCAAATTCCTAGGGAAAACACAGTGAATCGCTGGGACTCTCCTTACCCCAAGCAAGAATATCTACCAGCTCATATAAGCTAATTGACAGCGTTGCTAGTCTTTCTCCTACCTCTTCTCAGGCTTGCTCCCAGTCGGAAGAGTTGGTCTTTGGTTGCTGGGTCCCTGGAAAAATAGTTTAGCACCATTCTTTTTGTCTTTATCTTCAGCAGAGATTGAAGGAGGCAGACAGAATGAGGTCTGTCTGCAGTCAGCATGACTGTGAGAACTGTTTACATCTGTGTAAGTCTATGGGGGGGACACTATTCACTATGAGAGTGGTTGCTCAGAAACAGAATAGGGAGATGTGGGTGGCGGTTACGGGAGAGCCATGGGAGGGGGAAGGACGGGAGCCAAGGGTGGGTTCCTCTGCTCATGGCCAAGGACAGAAGGGCTGTTTGCAGAGCTCAGCCTGCAACTCAGAAACTGTCTGCGCAACCCAAGATGCAAGACGTTGCAGGAAGATGTGGTCCATGGTGACCGCAGAGAGGATTGAGAAGGCAAGTGACCCAATGAGACTTTTCAGCCTTAATCTGTGCCATTTGACCCTTGGTCCAAAGACACGGGGTTTGTGCCACTTGCTCCAGGAGACAAATTTGCTCAACTGTCTCCAGTTTGAAGGGGGACACCTCGGGGTGTCCTGTCCCCCTCGGGGAATTTTTCTTCTGGCCTCTTTTGTCTCCCCTCCCCTCCCCTTCTCTCTGTCTCTCTCCCTCCTTCTTGTTTAGCTGGTCATTCATTTCTCAAGAGTCTTCCCTTATGATCTTTTACCTTTCTTCTTTTTTCCCACCAGTGTCCAAGGCAAAGTCCAAGGCGTGTTTAGAGGACTTTTAATGGGCGGGAGACTGGGGAAGGGGTGTGGGGAGGATAAGGAACGTAGCATGGAGACCACGAGGGGCTTGGTGGACATGAACTTGCCTTTTTGTTTTTTGCCACTGTTCTCTTAAATTTGTGCGATTGTTTATTGGATAATCATGTTAATTTTCTTACCTTCTGAGGCATGCACGCTTCTCTCTATGGAGAGATAAAGACTTATTCACTTCGGGCTTCCCTGGTGGTGCAGTGGTTGAGAGTCCACCTGCCGATGCAGGGGACACGGGTTCATGCCCCGGTCCGGGAAGATCCCACATGCGGCGGAGCGGCTGGGCCCGTGAGCCATGGCCGCTGAGCCTGCGCGTCGGAGCCTGTGCTCCGCAATGGGAGAGGCCGCAGCAGTGAGAGGCCCACGTACAGCAAAAAAAAAAAAAAAAAAAAAAAAAAAAAAAAAGACATTCACTTCAAACAACAGGCTCAGGCATTCCAGGGGTGCATATTCATAGCATATCTGTTAATAACCTCTAGATACATGATGTCACGTGGGCAGATCTGACCTGCTACGCTGCTTTCCCCACTGCTCTCTTCAGAAGTAGGTGCCATTTCCCAGGCTTCTGGGCAAAGGCATGCTGGGAAAGCCAAATGCCTTGGCCAAGGACGGTTTGAAGAAACAGGGAGTGAGGCAGCTCTTACCTCCTCTCACAGAACTTCCTGATTCATAAAATGGAAGAACAGTTAAGACCCCTCGAGGCCACTGTGTCCAAGCCTCTTCATTTTACAGAAAGAGAAACTGAGGACCAGAGAAGTGACTGGCCCAGGACTCCTATTTATGGTAGAACTGGGACTAGCATTTCAATCCCTGATTCCTGGTCCGGGGCTCTTTTCAGTCAACAGCAGGACACTCAGGGCCCCTCATTCTCCCTCCCTAAGCCCTGGAGCTGTGGGCGGGTGGGGGACAGATATGGTGGCTTTACACCCAGTTGTTTCCTTCGGTTCTCAGGCCCCCCAGCTTCTGCACGGGAGACTTATCCGCAATTTCTTCTTCCCGTCTCCCGAGATTCCTGGGTACTAGTCACTGCTATAACCCCAGAGAGTTCCTTCCCGGAGCATCAGGGCTTGTCAGCAGTTTTCGTCTCTGGAACAGAAGTGGCAGGACCTCAAGAACTTTCGCTTCTCAACACTCAGCTCAATCTCTACCTGACTCAGCAGAGGTTTCTGGAATCTCCCCTCTGTGTGCTGACCAAGTCTCAGATGGGCACTAACCAGAAGCGGTGGGTTGCCTCTGTTTCTGTAGTGAGAAGACCAGAAAAAGCTGATGATGACCACTGAGGAAGAAAACGCACGGTAGGTAAACACAGCATCCTCTGCTCTATAAATAACCCTAATTAAGATGAAAACACCCGCACAGTCTCATCGTTTTTTAATTTTTTCTGTTGGACATCATGGGAGGTCCCTGAAGCAGAACCTCTGGTGCTTGCCAACAATAACCAGGCTCTGAGAAAGAGAAATGTCTATGCTTCTTCCATTTTTCTGGCTAACTTGACTCTGACTCTTTTCTGAGGCTTGACACTGATCCATCTTTCTTTCCCCTCCTGTCTTTTAAGGTGACTTTCAGAGCCCCCATGTCTGACTCCATATTCCCTCCTGAGGTCCCAGTTGATTTATGAAAGCAGTTCAGCAGGGCTAAATTCATCATGCAGTGAAAATAGTGCCAGGAGGGTTTCCCTTGGAGGGAGGAGTCGTGGTTATTCTAGGCTCATTTTTAAAAGGGACCAGATAACATTAGACATTGTACAGAATTTCTTTCTCTTAGAGACTGGTGGGCGTGGGAGAAGTGCCTCAGCTATCTGAGGGGGCTGACAAGAGTCTTGGGCCTCAAGGGAGGGCACTGGAGTGTCTGGGTCATTGTACATGAAGTGGGTGGAGATACTGCTGCTACCAACCAGCCTAAGATCAGGCTGACTGCATGCACAGAGCTTAGCGAGGCCCTGCACTGTCCCTACCCTCCATCTCCTGAAACGGGAACTTGAGATTTTCCCATACTGCCCTGTGGGCTGGACAGATGACAGGGGCCACACTACCCAGCACCAGGGCCAGGGTGGGAAAGGCAAAGAGAGGAGGGGTCTGGAACCAGAGAAATTACAAAATCCCTGAGCTAAAAATTAGAGTTTATCAAAATTTAAACTCTGAAATGATCATCAATCAACTCCTAATGTTGTGAACAAAAGAAACAGATTCTGAGAAGGTTTACTTGCTCAGGTTCACATAGATAACCAGTGGCAGAGCCAGGGTCCCTCATAAATGACAGATGCTAGGTGGTCTCTTCAGAATCACACTCTGCCTTTGTACATCTCATGCCAACTTTAAGTCTCCAAACACTCCCACACAGTTAGGCCACAAATATTTATTGAGAGTAAATATTTAGTGTCCCTTCATGCTCCCAGGCATCCCATGAACAACTCTATCATTTTTCTAATGACACTGAACTCATCTGTTTGTGACTCTCTCTCTTCCACTAGTTGTGAAGATTGAAATCGTGTCGTATTCAACTTCCTACGACTGGGACCTATGTTTGCTGAGTCGTATTGCTTTTTTTCAGGCTAGACTGTTCTTAAGAAGATATAAAAGATATAAAGCATATTCCCCTTTATTCCTGTAGCTTATAGCCTAATAAGAGGTGTAAGAAATACATGTGTGATCCTTTTATTTCTTTATACAGGAAGATCTTCAAAAATCACACTTACTTAGTAAATACAATCTGAAAACTTTAACCTGATGTCCAAAGTGGTCCTTTCCTTGGTCCCATCATCTTCTTACTCCCCTTACTCTCTTACATGTGTCAATTGCATGGACAATTTTAAGTCCCTGAAAAGTCCCTGCATCCCCAATTCTAGTCACTTTCCCTACGGAGTAATCATATCCTATGTTGAAATCCAACGTATCCTTCAAGATCCATTTCAAATGCTTCTTCTTCTTGATCCCTTTTACCCAGGAGTGGCTTTGAAACTCCTTCCACATGTTCTTTGTCCCTTATCGATATGACAGGGCCTTTTGTATCGTGGTGGCTGGGTGTATAAAGTGAATTGTACCTCTGGTTCCTTCCCCAGCCTGCATGTTCCTCATAGCTAACTAATTTCTAACTCAGCAACTCTCAGTGCCTAGGCTAAGGAATGCAAATTAATGCTCAATGGACATTTGTAGAATGGATCAATAAATCTACCTTGGTAGACTGAAGTTACTGTAGGCTGGGATTAAATCTTGTCTTTACATTCCCATCACATGTAACACAAGGCTGCTTTTCCAGTAGTACTGGTTTCATCCAAGTTTGTTGATTGAAAGAACAACTAGGAATTACAAAGGAGCCTGCCAAAGTGCAAAGTATAGAGTGTTTCTTAAGGGTACTTGCCTAGGAAGCAGAGTTATGCAGTAGAAATAATGTGTGCTCCCTTGAGAAGGTGTTTCTGAGCCAGAATCTGGGTGGGGGAAAGGTGGGAGGAGAGTGCAAGGATGGAGAAAATCAGACTCCCAATAAGGAGGAACCAGCCCTTTGCATTCTAAATAAAGGGCCCCGAGAGATCAGTGCCACACTCACCGCTCACATTTCAGTTCTTCAGCGGATGGGAATGTCAGTGGAGAGATATTGGTTTGGAGGTCAGAAGACACTTGGCAAGTTGTTTATTTACTTTGAACATCCACTTTCTCATCTATAGAAGAATAATTTGTTTCAGGCCCACTGGGTGGATCAAATGAAAGAACATACAAATGTAAATTTGAACTGTTTCTCTTTTGACTGTTTGAAGCAGCTTCTGGCATTTCTCTTCTGAGGCTTCTCCTCTACTGAATATTTTTTTGTTTGTTTGTCCCTGTTCTCTGGATTCAGGGATTTTATCTACTAGTAAAAGGATTATCTGCAGATCATGTGCTTGCTGTTGGTGTTCCTTTTAGCTATTCTTAAGTAAATAATCATGGATTTAGGTATAAAATTGTCTTTACAATATTGTTTATAAAACCTGAGAACCAGATGCAATCTACATATCTAGCTATAGAGAACTAAACAAAATACAAAACATCTGAAAAATAAAATGTCATTCAAGAGGTAGTTCAGTCTATCTTTGAAGTTAAAAATGATAATCACACTTTTGGTACCCATTTGCATTTATCTAATTGTTTAGAGAACTGCTGAGCATCTTTTTGTTTATTGGTTCCGTGTGTGTATAATATGTACTATTTTATATCTATCTATCTATCTATCTCTATCTATCTATCTAGTTTGTTTCTTTATTTGTTTTAGTGTGCAAGATATCTCCAAAGACATGGAAATCAATCATAGATGACCATAGATTTTATCACCCCATCAAGATACTTCTGAGTGTGAAAACTGGTGCTATTAATAATATAACAGAAAAATAAGCCTATACTCTGATTGCCATGGCCAACATTAGGGCTGTATCACTGCCCTTACACAGAAGACTCCCAGCTTTCTTCTTCTGCGTTCCTTATTTTTGCCAAGGGTTCACTCAAAAATGCAATAAACTTGTTACTGTAATGGCTTTGCTTTACAGAAAAGTTGTAAAGATAATGCAGGGAGCTCCCATCTACCCCTCATCCAGTTTCCCCTAATGCTAACCATCTCACATTATCATGGTACATTTATCAAAATTAAGAAGCCAACAAGGTGCATTGCTATTAACTAAGCTCCTGAGTATCATCAGATTTTGCCAGATTTTACAATCATGGCCTTTTTCTCATCCATGATCCAATCCAGGCTTTCATATTGCACGTAGTCATCATGTTTCCTTAGTTGACTATGGGTTGTGATAATTTTTTCCCCTTGTTTTTCATGATCTTTAGGGTTTTAAGTAGTACTGACCAGGTAATTTGGGTTTGTCTGCTGTTTTAGTCATGATTAGACTGGGATTATGGATTTGGGGGAAGAATACCATAAAGGCGACAGTCTCTCCTCATCATCATAGTAGGGGGTCCATGTTATAGATATGTCTTATCACTGGTGAAGTTTACCTCAATCAGTTGGTTAAGGCAGGGTTTGCTAGGTTTTTCTATTGTAAAGTTCTCTCCCTTTTTAAAATGGAACTTCAACCTCAGTGATAGGAAACTGATTTTGTTGGGCTGATGTATCTCATAGCTTTTCTTTTATTTGCTAAATGTCAGGTCTATAGCCCCAGAGAAAAGACTAAGGCTAAATATTTCTTTAGAGCCCAAACTCCTTCCATGATGATCATAACACATGGCTCCTGAAGTATATAATCTACCCTCCAAAAGGTGGTTCCATCAAAGGTTCAGAATGAAAAGCCTGTAAATAAGAGCTGGTCCAGGAAACATGGGCAGGTCCAAGGCAAGAGTTCCATGATGATACAGTACAGATATCATCCAGATGTAACGTCCTTAAAAAAATACCCTTTCGCCATTCTTAGAGTCACTCCAAGACAAGGCTGAGGGGAGAATGAGAGCATCTGCCCAGAGGCAGGCAATAAAAGAATGCATTTTCTACCAAGAATTTAAAAACAAGGATGGAACTCACTATAAGTCAACCTGCATTTTTATTACCACCATGCACTGGGAATTCTAAACAATCTAAGTGACAAAATGCTCCTCCTCAGAGGGTAAACGTTGTCCACCACCGCCTCCTTGGGCAAGTCACTAATCATGACTGGTTAAGAGGATTTTGGATGGAGTGAGCCCGCTATCTGAAGGCATCTTCAAGGCAGCACTGGCGTAAGGGTTAAATACCTGAGCTCATACAGCCTCTGTCATTTCCCAGTTTTGTGACTTTAGTTACTTATCCTAACTATTTCCTCATCAGTAATGTGGGACTAATTCCATATGATTGTTGGGAGGAAGAAATAGTTAAGTTATGTAATGGATTTAATGCATATGGTAGAAGTCAGTATTTAAAGGAATAGTACTACTTCAACCGCTTACTCCTGGCAACTATACTAGAACATGTCAACTTTGAGGATAGAACATCTTTGTCAGTCTAAGGCTCTCTGGTCTCCAAGATGCCTTTGAATTTTAGAATAATGTGCCATACTCCCAGGAAGTAACTGAATTCTGGGCAGAACTGGCTGGGAAGTTTGGTTCTGGTCCAGATTCAGGAAGTTTGGCTCCCTAAAAAAGATTAAATTCACTAAAGATCTTTCAAAACCACACTGAGACATAGGAAAAGTACACAAGGAACCCTTGTAGTCTCGGGTTAGGAGATAACCACTGAAAGAAGACTCCTCCTTAGGATGAATGGGAAAGCCACGTCTGAGGTCAGAAAGATCTCTTTGCTGGCTTGAGAGAATGGGGTTCATATGCAAGCCACACCCACGTTATTTTATTTCTATCATCATCATGATGATCTGTGATTCTGAGCCACCCAAAGCTTGGAGATCATCAACCCACCATTAAAACGGACCAAAGCATCTGTAAGGTGACAGTCAATAGCGTTTCTAAGGAACCAAGTTCAGGGACTAATAGTGCACAGACTGGGGACAGTTGAACAAATTTGTCTCACGGAGCAAGTGGCACAAAGCCCTGTCTTTGGATCAAGGGTCAAATGGCACAGATTAAGACTGAAAAATCTCACATGGGTCACTTGCTTTCCCATTCCACACTGTTGTCACAATGGACCACATCTTCCTGCAACATCTTGCATTCCACTGGGGCTGTTATTGCCCGATCAGCTACCATAAAGTGGGAAAACTCTTATATCATCTGCAATACCTCTGGGATAAACAAGTCCCTCCAAGAACCAGCTAGATTTTATAGTCTGCCAAGAATTCCCTGTGGCTTTCTCATCCCCTGTGAGGAGCTTTCCCTCATAGGGAAATACTATGTGATTAGGATTCTAAAGGAAGCATTGCTATTCTAGATAGTCACAGAATTTTTACCACATAAATTGAAAGAATTTTCAAGTGAAAAGATACTTTGGTTCTTGTCTGAGTGAATTTTTGAGTGAGTGATTGTAGATCTCTGTAAGAATTGTATTTAACCCATTTTATTTTTATCTGACTTTATGCCACACCGAGTCTGTAAGATTAGGGCACTTTATCTAGTAACTTCCATATAGAAACAAAAGCAAAATTATTGAAAGAATGTCAGTCTATGTGGTATCAACTCCTTTGGGTCTCAATTAGTAACCAAGCGTAGTGTCTTTAGCAAGCAAACTGGGGCTCTTTCATGAGAAAAGACCTTGAATTCCAGTTTAAATTGAATAAAAAGGAGGTAAAAAATTATATCTAAACTCTCTGTAAATGTTTAAGAAATGTACTGTTGTTTTCTACTTTTGTTATAACATAGATTGCTTCTCAATTATTTTGGCCATCAGCCTTCTCGGTAATCAATAGAAAAGTTCCAGCAAACTAATAATTCTAATTTTATTGTTACATGGTCTTGTCATTTCCATTTGGGGTACATAGTACAGGAAGAGGGCATAGAGAGAGAAGCAACATAGAAAAAATAAGAAGGAAAAAATGAATCCTCATATATAGGTGGAAAAATAAAAGAAAATGAATTCCCCTGTGAAACAGAGCAGGGGGGTGGGGAGCATGGGAAGGATGAGATCTGGTACATGACTGAATCTGTCCTCTTTGGGCTAGAATCCGAGATTCCCTCTTCTTCATTGCTGATTAATTGAGGGTTCTTTCCAGTCTGTGAAAGGTCCCTCCTCGGTGCCTGGATGCCCTGAATTTGGTGAGAGGGTTAGAGCTTTGCTGTTGCCTAGGCAGGACAGAGTCAGGCTGTGTGGTCGAGCTGAGCAGACTGACATCCAGAACTTTTCTGCTAGCTCACCACCTGGGTGTGAACCACCTAACCTAGAGCCCATCCTCTGAGTCAAACCATCAGATAAAATGCAGTGACCTCCTGTTGTGAACTATGGGAAAAGATGCAGAAACAAGGAAAGTGCTATTTATTGTCAAGCTCGATCCCTATTTGACATCTAAAATGCAGACTGTTGTAATTCATCAGGTCAGAATCAGAGGATTTTTTGTAAAAGGATCCCAGAGAGTGTGCTTGCTGATCAGACCCTGTGGGAGAAGCCAGCCTCTTCCCTCCAATGCCATAGATCTTTAAGGCCTTTCCCCTTTCTTTCTCTTTCTTTCTTTCTTTCTTTCTTTCTTTCTTTCTTTCTTTCTTTCTTTCTTTCTTTCTTTCTTTCCTTCCTCCCTCCCTCCCTCCCTCCCTTCCTTCTTTCCTTCCTTCCTTCTTTTCTTCTTGATGATTACCTTTTTCAAGAGAATTTAAGAATAATGTGTTAGGGCAAATATGTCTCCTTCCTTCTCAAGGAACATTTCTGGACCACCAGCAATGGCTGTGACAAGGCAGGTGATTATAGGGGCCAGGTGGATGGGCTTTGGAGTCCAACAATCTGCGTTTAAGTCCTATTTCTCCCGTAAAATCTGTCTGAACTTGGGCAAGTTATTAGTTTCACTGTCTCGGTTTTCTCATCCATAAGTCAGGGTATTGGTTGGTAAACTTAGTACCCACCTCAAAGGGCTGTTGTGAAGATTAAATGAAATGATATTTGCATTTGTATTATCTTTCACTATCATAAATGCTATGCCAAGTTAGAGTTGCCCTTGCTCCATCATTTCCAGATACCTTAGCTGAGGTTTAGATTTGACATTTACAACTGGGATCTGCAACTTCTCACTCAGTAGAGGAGAATTCTGGCACCAGGGCACACTTGTGGTCCTCAGGCTGTTTGAAAATCTAGTGTAGACCTCTTAGGGGCCCCAATCTCATTTTTCTGGCATATCTCATTGCCATGGTTTGATCTCTGCTGGTTAGTAGTGAAAACAGGACTTATTTCCAATTCAGATATATACCCTGGCATAATAACAGGGCTTAAAAAATTAGCTGAGTTTCATATGAGTCAGAAGTAAGATGTGATATCAAAAATGGCAATGTAAACTCACCATAATGATGGACAACTGAGAACTAGAATGAAGAAATGCTGTGCCTGCTGCATCCCGTGATGGTCAGAGCTCAGAGTGAGTATCTTAATTATTTCTGAGTGTCACGCTTTAAAAGGAACATTGATAAACCAGAACAAGTTCAGAAATTTGGAAGCAGGTAGCAAAGAGTCTTGGAACTCTGTAACTGGGGATAGTTGAGGGAAATGGACAGACAAAACCAAATGGGGTCACTACCATTGTCTTCAGATATTTACAAGAGAAATAATTAAACATATTTTTTCTCCTAAAAAGAAGACCTCGAGGGTTATAAGTAGCCCAGTGGGGAAGAGGTTTAACCAACTTTTGGCTTAATGTAAGGAAAGTCAAGTCCATGAGGGTAGGGACTTTATTTTGGTTTGTTTGCTTGTTTACAGCTTTTCTCTAGTGTTTAAAATACAGATTGGACACTTAGTTGTCACTTAGTAAATATTTGTTGAATGAATATGAATAATGGCTTTTCAAACAGTAAGAGCTGCCTCAAAATGGACTGAGCTTCTTTATTCCTGGAAGTATCCAGACATGATCTTTGGTGAGACATGATAGAAGACATTCAGATATGAAATGTGAGCTGGGCTAGGAGATCTTCAAGGTCTGTATCAACACTGAGATAGAGTTATTTTATAAACCATCGAAAGGACCAGTGCCCAGAGAACAAACATGAAGTTTGGTGCCCTTTCAAAGCAGCCTCTCAACAGTCATTTATCCTCCAGCAACCACTAAGCCCCACTCCTGAGTTTTGGTTGTAATGAACTCATGGCTGGCAGAGGGACTCATTCATTAATTGCATGATTGTTATGGCCCCTCTAATCTGACAAGGACACATCTTTCAGCTCTGACTTCCATGATCTTCTCCTAAGAGTGTCCCTGAATGGAGTCTGGCAGTCATCAGAAACAGGGAAGTATGCACTGTTCACTCAGAATCCAGCATCACTGAGTTCCTCCTTCCTCTGCCCATCAGCTCTCACCCTTACGGCCAGTGAAATGCCTGCAGCCCTCTGCTTACCTGCTTGGCCCCATACTACCCCCACACCCCAGCCCTGCACTCTTTTCTTTTTTTTTTATCAGAGCTGGAACCAAATTCCCTGAGCCTGTAACTGGTGTGTAGACTCCAAGTATAAACACGATCCCTGGCATTAATCATGGGTAATAGAAACCAGAGATGAACTGTCACGTAGCTTGCTATCCTGTGGCTGAGTCAATGCAACCTTTTACAAACACACTGAGAAATACACACGCAGGCTGGGAATGGAGCATGAAAGAAATTCCAAAGCATATTTTCCTCCCCCGCCAACCCCCTTGCTTTTCTTTTTTTTTAATTGCACAGGAATTCAGTAACCAGAAAAACATAAGAATTAAAAATAGAATCAGAACTTCTAAGCATCTGCCCTAGAGGAGCATGTTGAGAAAAGCCTTTTTTTATTTATAGGCCATTCTTGTAGCAAGACATTTAACTATTTCAACCTGGAAAATATACACCCTCCATCTGGTGGCTACCTCCTCACTTCAGTTGCCCCTCTCAGCCACACTGTTGTTGGCCACATGTTATAGAGGACAGAGAACTAGTCTTGAAGTTAGAACAAAGACCCGAGTTTAAATTTTATACTTCTTTCTTGTATTATTTCTGTAACTTTGGGTAAAGTACTTACCTTCTTTCTAAGTTTTAGTGAACTCATCTGCGAAATGAGAATCAGAATATTCAACACACAGGATTTTAATGAGGATTTAAAGACATAATCATCTGTCTAGTCCAAACCCCAAAATACAGCAGGCACTTGACAAAGGTTAGTTGATTCTAGATTTTGTCTTATTTGGGAAGCATCTCAGAAGCATGAAGGCTGACACAGCCCAAGAACACAAAGCTGTTCTTCACTCAAACTTCATATATAAACATATGTGATAGGAAAATGTAGGAGTTTTGTTAGGGTATTTCACACTGACAGAATCATATTTACAATGATATGGAATCACTTTGGCCATTCTAACACTCCTTTACTGTTAGGGTCAACAGATGCCCTGCAAAGCATGGAAAAAACACAGCATCTAGCCCAGTTGGTTCAGCATTGATCATTTCTAAAGAGAAAGCACTTAGGAGATATATATATATATAATTAATAGAAGATGAGCAACAAGGTGATATTCACTTTGTATGCATTTGGACATCCATCAACCACACTCTGCTAAGCTATATTGCTAATTAGTACTTAAGCATTTTGCTCAGTTTCTACCTTATTCCTAAGCCTCATTACTTGCTAGACCATTATTTGTTACCTGGTGTAGCAGGATTGATGCAATTATTCCCATTTCACAGTTGTGTGAGTAAAGAGTAGAGGATTAATAATTTCCAGAAGCCACCCAGTGTCTGCTGTGGGCTTAATCTGAAGATTCAAACAGGTTTTGAGTTCTTTTAAAATAGAATGACTTGGGTAAAATGAAGCTAGGTCTGCCTAATAACCTCTGTTAAGCCCTGACCACAAGGCTGTGTGGGGGAGTGGCTTGTTAAATGTTGACTGTAAATGAGTAACCATACTCCATGTGGCTAGGATAAATATCTTATAATTCACCTTTCAAAGCAGAACACTTTTTTAAAATTGAGGTATACTTGATGTACAATATTATATAAGTTACAGGTGTATAACACAGTGATTCACAGCTTTTAAAGGTTATACTCCATTTATAGTTATTAAAAATATCAGTGATATTCCCTGTGTTGTACAACATATCCCTGTAGCTTATTTATTTCATACATAATAGTTTGTACCTATTAATCCCCTCTCTCTCTCTCTCTCTCTTTTTTTTTTTGTGGTACGTGGGCCTTTCACTGTTGTGGCCTCTCCCGTTGCGGAGCACAGGCTACAGACGCGCAGGCTCAGCAGCCGTGGCTCACGGGCCCAGCTGCTCCGTGTCATGTGGGATCCTCCCGGACCGGGGCACGAACCCGTGTTCCCTGCATTGGCAGGCGGACGCTCAACCACTGCGCCACCAGGGAGGTCCCCCTCTCTCTCTCTTGCTTCTCCCCCTTCCCTCTCCCCACTGGTAACCACTAGTTTGTTGACTACATCTGTGAGTGCGTTTCCTTTTCGTTACATTCACTAGTTTGTTTGATTTTTTTAGATTCCACATATAAGTAATATTATACAGTATTTGTCTTTCTCTGTGTGACTTATTTCACTTAGCATAATACCCTTCAAGTCCATCAATGTTGCTGCAAATGGCAAAATTCCACTTTTTTATGGCTGAGTAGTATTCCATTGCATGTCTATGTGTGTGTGTGTGTATATATATATATATACACACACACACATATATATCCATTCATCTGTTGATGGACACTTAGGTTGTTTCCATATCTTGGCTGCTGTAAATATTGCTGCTATGAATATTGGGGTGCATGTATCTTTTCCAATTAGTGTCTTCATTTTATTCAGATATACCCAAGAGTGGAATTGCTGGGTTATATGGTAGTTATATTTTTAGTTTTTTGAGAAACTGCCATACTGTTCTCCATAGTGGCTGCACCAATTTACATTCCCACCAACAGTGTATGAGGGTTCCCTTCTCTCTGCATTCTTGCCAACATTTGTTTTCTGTGGTAAAACAGAATGCTTTGAGAAAGAGGGCACCATCATAAACATTCTGGAGCAAAATGTATAAATAGGAATCATGGGAAATCCAAGACATATGATCATCGTATCTAAAGCAGAATACCCTGGAGAACTGTCTGTTCTTGTAATACACCAGGGAGCCAACTCTTTGCAAGTGGTCTTCAACTTGACCCTGGAACTTGTAGCCCAGGCTTTCTTGGAGATTCTTGGTTTAGAATCATGGAAATGAAATAATACTGAGTCAATCATATCCTGTTTTGTGCTGCATTTGGTGGGTACCATGTGCTGAAGAGAGAATTTCACTTAATTACAATTGATGATGCAAAGGGTTCTTGTCACCTTGGTCTACATAACTGGAGTCAAGGTTTCTTAAAGGTAATGTAGAGAATAATATAAAATATTTAGTAAATGTCTGGAACGTTGCATTTCTTTCTTTGGGCAAAAGTTGTAGATCAAACACTATAAATGTCAAATCTAAACCTCAGCTAATGTATCTGGAAATGATGAGGCAAGTTCAGGTCTAACTTGGCATAGCATTTATGATCATGAAAGCTAATACATCTTGAGTGCCACATATATTTCTTTTTTCTTTTATTTTTCAACAACTTTTTGAAGAAACGGGTTTCAAGCTTCTGACTCAAATACAGGTTTTCTTAAACAATTTGCATCTTTAATTTCCTCTTTTAGGTTCTTCTGTGAAAGTTCATTTGTTGTTCTTAAATATTTGAGTAAATTTACCTCTTTATGTGTGATTCAAAGTAAATTGTTTAACATGGTATTGTGACATAGTGGAAACAATACAGGATGAGAAAGAATAGTGTTTTGTTTTGATACAAGTCTGCTAAGTTGCTTTTGACTTTGGGTCACTCAAGCTTTCAGTGACTTAAGGTTTCAGTGTTTATCTCTGTCTCTCTTTCTCTGTCTCTCTATTTCTCTCTCCCTCTGTTTCTCCCTCTGTATTTCTCTGAATGTCTCTCTATCTATGCATATGTACATCTACCTATTTATATTTATATATAAAAACAAACCACACACACACACGCACACACCAACAACCAAGCAGTGATCTTGAATACCCCTTCCAGATCCAAGTGTCTGGGGTTTAATGCTGAATTTTATGTTGATTTTGTGAGGCACCTAAGGTAAGTAGTAGAGTCTCAAGATTTATTTAATCAACCTGATAGCCTTCTATTTATTATAATGTGTCCAAATTCACCCTTAACAATGATAATGGCAATTCCAGTTCTAGAATTCTTCCTTAATGAAATAATCCTAAATTTGAAAACAAAGCCAACATCTTTTACCCAAAGATGTCTATTATAATATTATAAAAATAGTGAAAATTATCACTTACCTAAAATAACGAAGTAAGTCAGAGGTTCAGTAATTTATGGGGCTGTCCAATGATGTTTCTTCTAGCCATAAAAATTATGTTTTTGAAAAGTATGTACTTACATGAAATATATTTGTGATGTAATAAGAAAACAACATAGGCAGAAAAGTATATATCAAATTGGTAATTTTGTTAAAAATACATTATGTAATGGGAAAAAGACTGGAAGGAAATACAATAAAATTTATAGTGAACATTTGTGAATGATTAGAACTATGGGTGATTTAACAATAAAACAAGACAAAACATATCTTTTTTAAAACATCTTTATTGGAGTATAATTGCTTTACAATGGTGTGTTAGTTTCTGCTTTATAACAAAGTGAATCAGCTATACATATACATATATCCCCATATCTCTTCCCTCTTGCATCTGAAAAAGCAATATCTTTATTTCAAATATTTTTTTGTGTGTGTGAGATGAAGCTGATATTGAATTATCATCATCATCATTCTTTAGCACAGTGATACACACTTTCACTTTTTGCTGCCTGGCGACAAATGCATTTTAGAAAGTTTTTGAAATTGCAAAAAGTATTTTGTAAGTCAACTTCAGTAGGCTAAAATTCTATTGAACTTTTCATATGTGAGTCCTCTACATTTGATCACATTTGATTCAAAATCAGTTGTAAATCTTCAATCAAAGAATTCAGTGAGGGCTTCCCTGGTGGCGCAGTGGTTGAGAGTCCACCTGCTGATGCAGGGGACACGGGTTCGTGCCCCTGTCTGGGAGGATCCCACTAGCCGCGGAGCGGCTGGGTCTGTGAGCCACGGCCGCTGAGCCTGCGCGTCCAGAGCCTGTGCTCCGCAATGGGAGGGGCCACAACAGTGAGAGGCCCGCGTAGAATTCAATGAACCAAAAATCAAAAGAGAGAAATCAAATAATCTTTTGTAGCTTTCAGATAATTGTAATTTTTGAAAAAAAGCTTGTAAACAGGCTCATATTACAGAAATACATTGAAATTTATTACTTTAAAAGCAAGAGAGGAAAAAATTTAATGATTTATGAGAATTTGAATAAAGTACAAGTTTTAATTCTGAAATTCCATAATAGATCCTTGTTAAACATTTTGAGAGAGATATTTTGATATGGGTCCTATTTTTTAGTGAATAAATTTATATTCTATAGTGGATCAGAATTCTATTGAGGTGACCTAAATTTTGTCACATCCAAATCTGGCAAAACTTTGAAAATAAACTTTAAAAAACACACCTTACTCAAGAAATTTTAGGTTGAAAATACATCTTGTAAAAATGTTTTTCTTAAAATATTTAATTGAATATAATGAACAAAAAGTTACTTTAGTACAGATTTTTCAGAATGACTCTTTCAAGGAAACAATTGCCAACTAATTCATTATTACACTGCTGTCAGATCTGGTCTCCATAAAGGGACAAATTAACAATACAAATGAACACAATTTCAAATGTTCTTAATAATTTAAAGGGACATAAAAGATGAATAGTTTTCCAAGAGACAAATAGCATCTACTCTAAAAATGTCCATTCTCTATGAGAAATCAATCTTATTTATAGGACTGATATTCAGCTGGCATGCACTTCACAATGTGGAAGTGCTGATTAGTTGGGCTTCTGTTCTGATTGCCTGGAATCTGTGCTGATTGGCTGTTGGCTGTTGGAATATTACCCCTGAGTTTTTTTCAAAGTGAGAAGTTTTTCATCTACTTGTATCTGTTGTTGAAGAAACATCTGATTGGAGGCACTGTTGTTGAGACCTGATGTTGCGTCATGAAGGGTGACCAAAATGGGATGCAAAGTAAGAAAGAGCAGTGGTCCTCTGGCTCCTTTGGAGACCAGGGGAGGAGGTCATTATCATGTTTATCTATGGAAACTCCATAAACCTTGCTTTATTGGCTGAGCTAAACTGAAATATTCTGTTCTATTCCCATGCAGCTACCTTTTTATTATTATTATTTTTTAAATGCACAACTCTCTTAGTTTATTTTTTTTAAGTCTACAATTCAATGTTTTCTTTTTATACTATATTCACTGAGTTATGCAACCAACATCCCAATCAATTTTATTTTATTTTTTTATTGGAGTATAGTTGCTTTACAATGTTGTGTTAGTTTCTGCTGTACAGGAAAGTGAATCAGCTATATGTATACATATATCCCTTATTTTTTGGATTTCCTTCTCATTTAGGTCACTACAGAGCACTGAGTAGGGTTCCTTGTGCTATACAGTAGGTTCTCATTAGTTATCTATTTTATACATAGTATTAGTAGTGTATATATGTCAATCCCAATCTCCCAGTTCACCCCACCCCACCCTTTCCCCCTTGGTATCCATACGTTTGTTCTCTACGTCTGTGTCTCTATTTCTGCTTTGTAAATAAGATCGTCTGTACCAATTTTTTCAGATTCCACATACATGTGTTAATACACGATACTTGTTTTGCTCTTTCTGACTTACTTCACTCTGTGTGACAGGCTCTAGGTCCATCTGCCCCTACCAAAGAAACCCTGTACACATTAGTAATCATTTCCCATATACCCCCAACATTCCCCTCCCCTCAGGCTAGGCAGTAACTAGCTTACTCCCTGTCTCTACAAATTTGCTAATTCTGAACATTTCATGTATATGGAATCTTATGCAGTCTTCTGTGACCGGCTTCTTTCACTTAGCATAATGTTTTCAAGTTTCAACAGTACTTCATTTCTTTTTATGGCTGCATAATATTCCATTCTATGGATATACCACATTATATGTATCCATTCTTCAGTTGATGGGATATTTAGGTTGTTTGTACTTTTCGGTCATAGTGAGTAATGTTTCTACAAATATCCTTGTATAAGTTTTTTTGTGTGGACACATGTTTTTATTTCTCTAGTTATATGTCTAGGAGTAGAATTTCTGGGTCATATTTAAACTTCTGAGGAACTTTCAGAGTTTTCCAAAGCAGCTGTGCAATTTTACACTCTCATCAGCAGTGTACAAGGGATCCCACTTGTCTGCATTCTCATCAGCATTTGATATTGTCATATTTTTGACTCTAGCCATCCTAGCAGGTGTGAAGTGTTATCTTATTGTGGTTTTGATTTGCATTTCTCTGATGGTTCCTGTAAAGAATACTGTATTGTTAAAAGAACATTATACTGTAAAGATAAACTGAGGTACGTTAAAATTCTCAAGGCTTATTTGAGAAAACATCAATTTGAATTGGGCCGTGCCAAACCAGAGGTTGTTAGGCACACTCAACCAACAGGAGCTAAGGGAAAGTCTTTATAGAGCAGATGTGGAAGCAAAGCAAGGAAATAACCTGATTGGCTCTAGCTTAAACAGTTGCCTTATTTGGCTGTTTGTGATTGGTCGTTCTTTAACTTTTGTTTTCTTGGAAACAAGTGCATTTATAGGAATTGGCTCAGGCTTAGGTTTTGGTTTGCTTATGCAGGCAACAAAGGCATTGGATCCACCTCAGTCTAATGACCTCATTGTTTAGTTACCTTAACGATAGGCCTACAATCATTTGTCCTCATTGGAATTAAGAATTATGGAATATTGCAAGTATATCAAACATTCCTAAGTGTGGGTTGGGTGAATACGTGGCAATGAGAGATATGTTTAAAGTTTAGCTTTAACCTATAGAGGAAATTTTAATTAGCTGAGTCCTTGACTGTACAAGAGGCTGGCAGTCTCTGTTGAGGAGGAATTGAGTGTAAGGTATTCCCTTTAGACTGGAGCCTTTGCCTGCCAGCTGGCTGATGTCCATCAGTGATCAGCACATTAGCAGATGGTGCCCAGTCCAGCACCTCTGCACTTGCCCTGATGGTTTGTTTGTCTAATGGCTCTTCCCCAATATGAGAAAGAGAATCACATCTCCCTTGAACACGCATCCATCTGTTAGTTCCCAAGATGACATTTGCTTGTTCTGACCTTGACAGTCTGTCTCACTCAGCCTCTTAAAATATCAAATGGGTTGTGTTAAAACCTAGTTTGAGAACAAAGAGTAAGCAAGAGAAAAATGTGTCATTTTGCAAGACTCAAAACCCATCATTTTAAAGCAATTAACATAGCAGTGAAGACAAATGATAGGACAATGGGTTCAGAGAGTGTGTTCTCATGGGCCCAGTTTGCTTAGGTATTTCTCAATTTTTGTACATGGAATTACCTGTGAAGATTATTTTTTGTGCATGGAATTACCTGTGAAGATTTTTTGAAGCATGCATGTCAGGTGATCTGATTCAGGAAGGAGCCTAGACAGTTTAAATTAAAAAAAAAAAAAAGATTCGGGCTTCCCTGGTGGCGCAGTGGTTGAGAGTCCGCCTGCTGATGCAGGGGACACGGGTTCGTGCCCCGGTCCGCAAAGATCCCACATGCCGCAGAGCGGCTAGGTCCGTGAGCCATGGCCTCTGGACCTGCGTGTCCGGAGCCTGTGCTCCCAACGGGAGAGGCCACAACAGTGAGAGGCCCGTGTATCACAAAAAAAAAAAAAAAAAAAATTCTATTAATACCTATGTTGCTGGAACTGAGTAGAAATATCAACTAGTAGATAATCAAATCAGTGGATAATCCAAGGTTGTATCTCTTTTGTTTCAAAATAAAAGATAGGCTAGTTTTCCTATACTAGATTTACTATTCATGCTGTGTTATGGGTGCTGAAATGATCTTATGGGTATATGCTGGCCGGGAGAAACAGTAAGGATTATATTCTCTATTGCATACATATGGGATAAGATACAAGCTTCTTATGTTTATATTCAAAGGCTTCTATAGTCTATTCCACTCCCATTCTTCAATCTCATTTCTAGCTATATTTCCACATCAACACCCTAGCCACATTAGATTGCTTACATTTCTTTGGATGTATGTTGTCTTTCTTTATTGTTTTTGCATATATTGTTCCCGTTGGAAAGTTCTTCTATGAACTTGTTCATCTGGTGAATTCATGTTAATTTTTCAAGCTTCAGTTCAATAGTCTCTGTGAAGCCTTCTCTGACCCTTACTCCAAAGCTGAGCACTCCCTCCATTGTGCTATACCTATACCATATACAAAAACAATTTTTCCCATATTTATTAAGCACTATTACATGTTGGACATTCTGCTAGGCTCCAGAAAATTAGAACATGGCCCATTTTCCTCTTAGTTTTCTTGATATCGGAGAGGAGAAAGAAAAATATACAGATAATTACACTGTAAAATATTAAGGGCTTTGTTAGGGAAATTTAGGGATGCTCTGGGAGGAGATGGGAGGGACCCTTAACCTATGGGGAGAAGATGTCATTAATGACTTCTGAGTAAATTGCTTCTGAGATGAGTCTTGAAAGATGAAGAAGAATTAAACGGGAAGAGAGGACAGGATAGCAAGCAAATAGCAAAAGGAGAAACAGCGGACACACCTTGGTGATAAGAGAAGGGTTGACACATTTGTGAGGTTGCAAGCCATGAAGATGGTTGGAGAACATAGTGTGAAAGCATTGCAGGGCTGGGGGCTGGGGGTGGCTCAAGGTAACTGTGAGTTAAACCTGGAGAGGTTGACCAACATTCACTCCAAAAATATTATTTGTTTATATCCCTTATCCTCTCCTCTCTCTAAGAGAAAGATCTTGTTTTATTCAGATTTCTATTTCAGTGACTCGTTCAACATGACCGTTGGATGCATGGATGAAGCATGTATGGGCTAATGAGCTCCATGGGGCTGGGATCATAATTTAACTGAACTGTCCACGTTCACAAAGCATTTGGTTGACTTTGAGGAAGGATGTTGGTTTCATTCCTTTTACTCCCTATTTCACCCCTTTTATTACCATATATTTCCTAAAGAGAAGGTCTGGCCAATATCAAAACAAAGCACTCTACTCTGTTTTTAATTACCTTTTTCAAGGCTGCACTAGCAATGCAAATGCTGCCTGGTCTAACTTGAGCTGCAAACAGAAACGTTTTGTCTGCTTTCCTTGAAAGTGCTGAACGGAGTGCACGAAGCTTAGAGTGATAAGGGTTGAATTTTCGGGTTTATCTTTTAATAGGGATGATAAGATTCTAATGCCTCAGCCCTCTGTGCTATCTGGATGCTGATGGTGGGAACAGTCACCAGAGGGATGTACTGGGCGGTGGTGGGGGGCCCTGGGTTAACCTCAGAGAAACACAAATATGAGTGGGTGGAGTGCTCGCTTTCCATGAGAATCTCCGTCCCTCTCTTTCACAGCCTGGCCCAAATGATCGGGCTTTTTGCCAGTAAGCAAAGCAATGGAATATTTTTTCCATTGGTCAGAGGAAGTTTTCTTTCTTTTTTTTTTTTTTTTCCTTTTTGTGAATGGAGATAAAAACGTACATTTGAAAAGGGAACTTCAGGAATTTCATTTTAGTAAAATGAAAGGCTGCTTAGATTCCCAGGAAGCCCTGGAGGAAGGTGCAAAGCCCAAGGCAGCAAGGGTCCTCAGAAACCTGCAGATGTGAGTGTAAATCCTAATGCTATTGCAGACCAGCTGTGCAGTCTTAATGTTGCTTTGCCTTCATGAACTTCAGTTTTCTTGACTATCACATGGGGAAAATTTTAGGTAAATAAAGTGAAAGGAGTGCAAGTAAAATATGTAGAAGACACTCAATATTTATTAGTTTCATTCTTTTGCTTTTTAACTCAGACAAAGGATTACACAGGCTTCTCACCAGTCTTCTGTGTATTTGGGAACCAAGTCATGAATACAAATCTAGGACGCCCAAGGGAAGGCTTTGCATATACAATGTCTTATCCTGCCAGCTGATCTCATTCACTTCGACTCACCAAATATTTATTAAGTGCATGCTTGCGCTTAAAACTGACTGAGTCTGTAGAGTTTACAGTTGGATGAGAGATGGTTACTGACTTCTGTCTTCCAGAAACTTGTCTCTTATACAATGACAAAACTTTATATGTTGGGCAGGTTACTAGTACAAGGCAATGTGTGTATGCACATGTGTTCATGTGTGCACGCATGTGTGTGTGTGTGGTCATGCACATAAATAGTTTTGGGAGACAGATATCAACAAGGGCCAAAGGAATGAAAGGGACTGCTTAATTTTCTTGGCTGGGGTTGGAGGCGCTGTACAAGGACCAAAAATATCACCCCTACAACTGCTCTTTCTTCTGGACCAAAGTCAGAAGCCTCTGGCTTTCAAAAATACCCAGATAATTTCCCTCTCACTACTGCTCAATATTGCTTTAAATGCCAAGAACGTTGGAGCCTCCATGCCTCCAGGCCAGCTATTTCTTCTGGCTGGAATTCTCTTTTCCAACTTTAGAAATCTGACTCATGCATCCACTCCCAGCTCAAAGCTCCTCTATGAAGCCTTCTCTCCTTTTGTAGATCTATTACCTAATGTAGACATGATACATATTTTAGGAGTGAATGAAATCAGTCCTATAAATGGTTCTGAAAGTTAATTTCTGCCAAAGATATTCCTCTAGCCCCCAAACTGTCTTGAGACTTTTAATAACTTGCCAATAACCCGCCTCTGGGTTATTCTAGCCTCATCTTCTCCCTCCTCCCACTTCTTGCCAAGTCAGAGAGCAAAAGCTTCTACGGAAGCACGAAGTCCTCTCTGCTATTGGCTTGCCTTGAGTAACAACCCAACAAGCAGAAGAAAAAGCAGAACACTATATGTTTTGTGACATACTGCCCCTCTAAATGGGGGACCGACAAGTCAATTAAAGAAGGACATGAAGAACATAGTGTTAAAATACGGGGAGTCCTGCCATTGGTCTCTTTCAAGGAGAACTGTCAAGTGAAAATTCGTTCAGTTTGTATGAACATGACAACCAACTAAAAGACTGAGAACAGTAAAAATGCAAATCATTCTGCCAAGTAATTAATTATGCAGACTTTCCCTTTTGACATGTGAATTGATTTAAAGGGTTTTGATAGTTGGTAGATACTGTGAAATGACCATACTGTACCGTAGGGCAAAACTCCATAAATATTCTCTTACTCTTCTCTGTAATGGGAATGATCTCTAAAATATGGATAATGGTCATCTAACAGGAAGTGACTCATGGCCTGGCAAGGCGTTAGGAGCTTGTCTGATGAGCCCTTCAAAATATCCTCAAAATTCAATGAGTCCAACAGGACCCCTGAAATTCAGTACAGTCTTCTGGTATTTATAGAGAAGGTTCAGGAGTCACTTTCTTAGGAAACCAAGAGCATGGCTCAAATTCTTGCTCGGTTTTTGATAAAGTTGAGTAGTACTCAGGCCACACCCATATCCCCTCCCTGCCCTGGGTTGACCCTGTTTATCCCTGTGAGGTGTAGGTGGGAGCAGGGTGGCCTTGTGGCAGAAGAGAGATGGTGGCAGGCCTGTCCTCTGGGATTTCAGTTTCTATCGTGACTTATTTTCAGCCCTTTATTAATTTTTTCCCTTTTCTTTTCTTTTTTAATTTGGAGGTAACTCTAAAGTGCTTCTAGGGCACGAGACAGCTGGTTTTTACCACGTTGCTGACTTTTGAGTTCATAGCATTTTCTTTGCCTCTCCCCCACCCCCCCACCCCCCCACCCCGCCCAAATCAGATGGAAACTAATTGGCAGTGATATGAAGCATTTATGCTTTTTCCACCCCTTTTTTATCAGGAAAAACATTGGAAAAACAGATTGTATGCCCAGGCTGTTGGCTCTTGAAATTCCCTCCCTGTTCAGACCTATTATCACAGTAACAAAAACGGTTTAGATAACATAAATCTAACCAGCATTCACTTCAATCTGCCCCCAGGACAAGAAAGGGTGGACTCTCCCTCCTCTCTGGGGACAGGAACTGGGCTTTTTCAGGAATTCAGCTCTGCCAGAAATGGAGCAGGAATTTGGGCCATACTCTGTCAATCATTTTCAAGAGAAATGGACTTTTTTTGGATATACATTCAAGGGAAGGAGGAGTCAGCATCACCCCTGTGTGGGCAATAGGACCTGTTTAGAGGGCTCAGCTTTGGCCCTGTACCTGGAGCTCACACCACACCTTCTAGGTCACACTCCGGATATTTGTGGTCCCAGAATTCCTTGCCAAAATGGCCTTTAGCCTGCTTAAAAGAGTTTTTCTGGGCCTCTTCCTGGCATGTGTTCTCTGGAGGATGGATGCTGTGTAAATCTTAAACCTGATGGGTGGCCATTGGGTAGACCTTTGTGGGGATGTAGATGGAGACTGAGCTTCCTTGCTGCAGGACAGAGACAGGGGTAGGAAGAGATGGGCGTGGGCCAGTGGTGGACTCTATTCATGCTGCTATGTCCTGGTACAGAAGTTGGAGGAGGTTGAGAACCCAAGTCAATCCAGGTCTTGTAGGTTGTTATGAGGGTAAATGTGGTAGGATAGAAGGATGGGAAGTCAGTTAGTTTGATACATTGTATCTGAATATTTAAACTTATGGTGCATTGCTCTCCATTTACATTATTGTCTGAAGCCCCCAAATGTTAAAAGAGAGGCTGGGAAAGATTTGCTATAATTACTCAGGCCACTTGATCTGCTGAGCTAACTCAGGAGGAGTAAGTTGAGTATATTTTCTGGGTGGACCTATCTCTGCTTTCCCTTGGGGAATGGGGAGGGAATTTTCTGTTATGGAAAGAACCTGAGATTTGGAGCCAGAAAGATGTCGATTCAACAGTCATGTATTAAGCACCTATTGTGTGTCAACCAGAGATAGACACCAGGATAGACAAAGCACAGCCAACATTCTCAGAAAATTTATAGCAGGAAAATGGATATTTGTGCAAAATACTGCAACGAGACAATGTGTTAAAATCACTGTTAGCCAGGATACTGTTTATTTATTTATTCTTTTATTATTGTTTTTTATTGAGGTAACATTGATTTATAACATTACATAAGTTTCAAGTATACATTATATTTCTACTTCCATATACCCTACAGCAGGCTCACCACCAACAATTTAGTTTCCATCTGTCACTCCACACTTGGTTTTGCCTTCCTGTCACCCCTCCTCTCTGGTAACCAGTACTCTGTTCTCTATATCGTCATGTTCGTTTTTGTTTAGTTTGATTCATTTATTTATTATATTTTGGTCTGTTTCTTTGTTTATTCGACTTTTATAGTCTACGTATGAGTGAAATCTTAAGATATTTGTCTTTCTCCATCTGACTTATTTTACATAGCATAGCACTTTCAAGTTTCATTCCTGCTGTGGAAAATGACAAGATTTCCTGTGTTTTATGGCTGAGTAGTATTCCACTGAATGTATGTGCCACATCTTATTTATCCTTTTATTCGCTGATGGGCACTTTTAGGTAATTTCCATATCTTTTCTATTGTAAACAATGCTGCAATGAACATAGGGATGCATATATCTTTTCAAATTAGTGTTTTCGTATTCTTTGGACAAATATGCAGAAGTGGAGTTGCTGAGTCATATGGTAGTTCTAGTTTTAACTTTTTGAGGAATTGCTATACTGTCTTCCACAGTGGCTGCACCAATTTACATTCTCACCAACTGTGTATGAGGGTTCCATTTTCTATACATCCTCACTGACACTTGTTATTTCTTGTCTTTTTGATAATAGCCATTCTGACAGGTGTGAGGTGACGTGTCATTATGGTTTTGATTTGAATTCCCCTGACGATTAGTGATGTTGAGCATCTTTCCATGGGTCTGTTGGCCACCTGTATGTCTTCTTTGGAAAACATGTAGACAACGTACAACTCTTCTCCCCATTTTTCAATCAGGTTGTTGTTGTTGTTGTTGTTGTTTTAAGATAAAAAAAAACCATTTATTGTATTTATTTATTTTTGGCTGCATTGGGTCTTCATTGCTGAGCATGGGCTTTCTCTAGTTGCGGTGAGTGGGGGTTACTCTTCATTAAGGTGTGAGAGCTTCTCATTGTGGTGGCTTCTCTTGTGGCAGAGCACAGGCTCTAGGCACACAGGCTTCAGTAGTTGTGCCACACAGGCCCAGTAATTGTGGCTCATGGGCTCTAGAGCACAGGCTCAGTACTTGTGGTACATGGGCTTAGTTGCTCTGCAGCATGTGGTGTCTTCCCGGACCAGGGCTCGAACCCGTGTCTCCTACATTGGCAGGCAGATTCTTAAGCACTGTGCCACCAGGGAAGCCCAGGTTGTTTGGGTTTTTTTGTTGTTGTTAAGTTATATGAATTCTTTATATATTAACCCCTTATCAGATGTATCATTTGTAAATATCTTCTCTCATTTGGTAGGCTGTCTTTTTGTTTGATTGATGGTTTCCTTTGCTGTGGAGAAACTTTTTAGTTTGACGTAATTCCATTCCATTTGTTTATTTTTATTTTGTTTCCCTTGCCTGAGGAGACATATCCAGAAGGATATTGCTAAAACTGATGTCCAAGAGCATACTGCCCATGTTTTTTTTTTTTTTTTTTTGACTAGTATGGTTTCAGGTCTAATATTCAATTCTTTAATCCATTTTGAGTTCATTTTTGTGCATGATGTGAGGTAGTAGTGGTTTCATTTTTTTTGCATATGACTCTCCAGTTTCCCAAAACCATGTATTGAAGAGAGCATCCTCTCTCCATTGTAAGTGCTTTGTTCCTTTGTCATAAATTAATTGTCCGTATACGTGTGGATTTATTTCTGGACTCTCAATTCTGTTCCATTGGTCTATGTATCTGTTTTTCTGCCAATACCATACTGTTTTGATTACTATGTCTTTGTAATATAATTTGAAATCAGGAAGTGTGGTACCTCCAGCTTTGTTCTTTTTTCTCAGATTACTTTGGCTATTCAGGGTCTTTTGTTTTTCCATACAAATTTTTGACTTCTTTTTCCTCTTTCTGTGAAAAATTTCCTTGGGATTTTGATAGAGATTGCATTGAATCTATATATAGCTGTAGGGAATATGGACATTTTGACAATGTTAATGCTTCCAATTCATGAGCATGGAATATTTTTCCATTTATTTGTGTCTTCTTCAATTTCTTTCAACAATGTCGTACAGTTCTCAGTGTACAGATGTTTCATCTTCTTGGTTAAACTTATTCCTAAGTATTTAATTCTTTTTGTTGCAATTGTAAATGGAGTGGTTTTTAAAATTTCTCTTTGTGCTAGCTTATTGCTAGCATATAGAAATACAACAGAGTTTTGTATATTGACTTTGCATCCTGCAACTTTACTGTATTTTTTATTTATAATAGGTTTTTTTTTTTGTTCTGTATGTGTGGAGTCTTTAGGGTTTTCTATATATAAGATCATGTCATCTGAAATTTAGCCAGTATACTTTAATCAAATAAGGGTGTGGACCTGAAAGAAGAAGCAGGTCTCTGGAGGAAAAGTTGAGCAAGTCTAAAAGAAGAAGCAGGTCTCTGGAGGTAAAGTTGAGCAAGTCTTCACAGAGGTGACATTTACCCTGGGTATTTAACCTGGGATTAGCAAATGTCTGCCAGGAGAAAGGAGGCAACCATGACTGGAGGAAATGATTTGTGCAGAAGAATGGAGACCTATGAGGACCTCTAATCTAGATTTTAGAATTAACTTTGTCACCTACTTATTGGGTACATTACTTAACATTTCTTAACTTTAGTTTCCTCTTCTATTTAATGGGGATAGTAATATAATAACATGACCATTACATGAAATAGTGGATTTGAAACACATATTTTAAATTCTAAGTAAAGCACTAACTAAATCTTAATGATTGTTGAAAGTGGGACTTCAGGCCTAAATTCCTCTAAATCCTAGCTGGGGAGCACTCTGCAGATTTTGGTGTGAGAGTTGGGATGTCTCCTGGGGGTCCTGTTGACATGCATCCTGAGAATAATCATAGTAATCTCTGGAACAGAAGGAACATTGGGTACAAGGTGGGCTGGCCCAGGGTTGGTGCAGGAGGAAAATCAGGAGTGGAAGGGCTGCATTCTACTTTTCTTTAGAAGTAAGCCAATGCTCTACTACAGCCTAGAAGTGAGACTGAGTCTCTGATCTTTGATTAAGCAATATAAATTATAGGACCTTCTAGATTTGTGGTCAGGCTTCACCAGTTCTCCCTTGCAAAGCCCTTACCCTGCAGAGGCAGTTTTCTTTATTATTCTCAGGCAAGAGGCAGCAGTTTTGAATTCTTCTATTGTCACTGGTGCTGCTGATGAATAAATAACCTGAGGACAAAGACCATGTCTTATAAATTCAGAATCCCTGCGATCCTAAATCAATAATGAGCACAGCATGTATCTGTCAAATGAATGAATTATTGGAAAGGAGGCTGCTCTTCCAGACTCTTATAGGGCATATTCCCTTTCCTTCTGATTTAAAAGGACAAAGTATCTTGTGTGCTCTGGTCAGTTCTTCAAGCCTATGGCTGTCCAGCCTAATTGCTAAGTGCCAGCTCAGTGAAGCCTCATCAATGACAGTACATCTTCCTTGGGGTCATCTCCTTCAGGGCAGAGCCCCATGGCCCACAGGACACTGACAGCTTCTGTTTCACATCTGTTTTTACTTCTGGCTAAGCCTTCTGGGTCACTGCCTTGGCCCAGTGATCTCCCCTTTCACCTTGGTTCCCACACCAGGTCAAGACAGGGAGACCTCCTCTTCTTTTCCCAGCCCCCGGGGCCTCTCTCTGTTCCCTGTCCACACTCTGCTGGTCCCTGCCAGTTGTGGCTGCAGAATCTGAGGCTGTCCCCCGGCACCAGGGTGCTCAGCTCTCACCAGCCTGGTCCCACTCTTGTCTCTCAGTGAGAGCCTGTTTACTACTCACATGTATTCATCCTGACCTTTGGGTCTTGGAATGTTGGCACACACATGTAGCCAAGGAATCCAATCTGCTTGAAGCATTAGGTCTTCAAATAGTCAGAAACCAGGGAGTCTTCTTGACACTAGCCTTGTATCAGCTGCATGGTTTCCGGAATTGTCATCCCCACCCTTCCACTTAATCATTTGGGTCATAGTTGAGGATGCATGCCTAGATGCAGGGTTGAATTGTTTGTAATAAAAGGGAGGGAGATACAGAATCTTCTTTCATATCCTCGTCCTTCTCTGCAGTTCATACTTCATCCCAAAGGGCTTTCAATCAAACAAACAGACAAGCAAACCATATTCACTGAAAAAGCTTACTGGCTGGAGGGGTAAGGCAGCCCACCATAGTTACATTAGTGGTTATTAAGGAAACACAGTAGGAATAAAGGAGGTGACCTGTGATCTCAAGCAATTTATAATCTAGTTATGAAGACAGAACTAAACCATGTGAAACCATGGCAAACCATGTCAAAGAGATTAGTATTAAGTGCCTATGTGGCACTTAGTAATAAGTGATGATGGATGCTGTGGAGATCTGAGGATGCTGTTTGGAGGAGATGGAGCTTGAGGCAGATCTGTAAGGATGGAGGGTATGTGTGTGTGTGTGTGTGTGTGTGTTTACTATATCCTCAGCATCCAATACAGTGACTGGCAAGTCATAGGTGATCAATATATATTTTGTATGAATTAATGCACTGGAAAGAGAAGAAAAGACGAATGGAGGATGATGTGAACACGGAGCTGAACAGGGCATGTTTGTAACCCAGTGACAGGATGCCGAGTGAGTGGAAAAAATCAGGCTGAATGGGAAGGGTGAGAGGAGCAAAAAGTAAACCTTTGCTAATTGTCAGGGGAAGTCCGGGCTGTCTGATGTCGCTGGCTGTGTCCATCAGGGCAGGGCATGCTAAGCACAGATCCCTTTTCACTTTCTGAGCCAGTTTTCTCATTCCAGTGGGTTCTGGGAAAGTGTTGCTGGTATCACGGAGATCAAAAACCTGGGGCTGCAGATAAGCAAGGGGGGTGAGTGCAGGGAAGCAATGAGGGTCACTGAGATAGGCCTCTATTGCTGAGCAAAGCCAAACAATTCAGACCTTCACACCCCCAAAGTCAAACCCAAACAAAGCTGTAAAAGGGGAGGGAGGGGCCATCGGGAGGGAGTCACGTGCCTGATGTGGAGAAATGCAGGGGGGCCAGAATGACTGGCTAGGACAACTGTCCTTTAATCGTGTTGCTCCTCTAGTAAGTGTGGAAATCTGTGGAAAATCTTGCCCTGTGTGTGAGATTCAGAATAAGCACCAGAATACCCTTGTTGCCCTTTGAGACCATACATGTAACTGTTTGTTTATACCATAAACATTTATGGAGGGTCTATTATGTGCTAGGCTTGTGTATCTGTACCCTGGTGATTGTGTTTGAGCCACGGACTCTGTCCTTACGGAGCTTACAGTTTACTGCGGAGAGAGATAATAAAGAGGTAAATGAAGAAATAAGAAGAAGGGTAGAGAAATTGATTTCTTCTATCAAATATTCAGATGGATAAAGGATAAGGAATTGGAGTTCTAAAGTATAGTGTGACTGATTCTCCCTCCAGAAATTGGCCTGTTCTTGTACAAGAAGTAAGGCTGAATTTAAAAAAAAAAAAAAAAGAAACCAAAATGAAAAATCAAAACCACAAAAAATCAGAGTATACCAAAGCTATGAGTGGAGCTGCTTTCAAGCAGGCTATTTTTCAAACTAAACATGGGGCTACACGGACCAACACAAAGGTGCTAATGGAGAGATCGGTAGGGGATGTTTGACAGTAGATATGCTCTAGAAAAGACAGCTCTGTTGAACTGATGGATAC
Organism: Mesoplodon densirostris; assembly: GCF_025265405.1. Lineage (NCBI taxonomy): Eukaryota > Metazoa > Chordata > Mammalia > Artiodactyla > Ziphiidae > Mesoplodon > Mesoplodon densirostris. Next base: position 119,964,967 of record NC_082667.1, on the reverse strand, counting down.
ACTCGGGTGAATAAGTGAGGCTTTCAGGGAAGCAGTGCTGACTAGTAAAATCTTTGGAGTCAGAAATATCTGGGCTCCTACTTTCCAGCTGGGTGAACTTGGAAAAATTTAGCCTCTCTAAGCCTGTTTGCTCATCTGTAAAATAAAGATATTACTACCTCCCAGGTGGTTAAAATAGATTATTATGTAATACATCTAGCACAGAGCTTGGCATATAGTGTGCGCATGATAGAATCAAACAGTTTCAACCTTTATCCCTTGGGGTCCCAAGGGTGGGGGGCTGGTAGAGACGGAAAGTGTAGGGCAGCCAGGAGCAGCACTTAAGCAGGACAGAGAGTGACATTTTCACATGAGAATCGAAAGGGAACAAAAGACACAAAGATCTGTTTGCTGGCTGAGAAGCAAATTTGAATGTTCTAATTGTCCAGATCCTTCTCTAAGAAACATTGCTGTAGGTAGCAGTCCGGTCGCTCTTCCCTGCAAGTGAAGCAGACTGGTCTCTTAGGAGCGCTGAAAGAATCCAGCCCTGAGTGCTTGGTCTTGATTATTCATGGCTGAGGGGTGTGTTATTGAATATATATGGTTGTAGGTGTGCACACAAGCACACGCATTTGTGGCTGAATTCCAAATTTATGCAGCGTGTCCTGATGTATAGGAAAATATTGCTTCTAGTCTATTCTTCTGCATGAGTCACTGTTCATTTAGTACATTTAGTAGGGTCAGTGTGTGTGTGTTTGTGTGTGTGTGCACACGTGCGTATGTGTGTCTTACACTTGCCAGAAAACAATGCATCAAAATTCTGGTTTAGAGGATCATTTTGGCAAATAGTCTTTCAGGTGAATACCTGGTCTTTCAGATTCCCTTACCTTACCCTGTTTCTTCCCCAGATAGTATATGGGAATGCTTCTGTGACCTCAAGACAGGGGGGAAAAGAGAGCCTCAGACCTACCTGCCGGCCTCAACTCTTGCTGTTCTGCTTTATGAACGGGCTGGTTTGAACAGTTCAGCCTGGTCATCAGGCTGGACTAATGTCCCCCCGAGACAGGGCTGGTTCTTTTCCATTTCCTGGAGCTTTGTTCTGGCTCCTGTTGCTAAAGTCTATGGTCCCAGCCATCTGGTCCCATTACTTAGGGGGTAGAAACTCCATGTTCTTCTACTTTCTCGTTCCTCCTCTCCTGAGATTTGTGGGGCTTCAGGCCTTCTTGTTCTCCACACACACACACTGAGGAGAGACAGAAGCAGGGTCTCAAAGCCCATCTTTCCAGCCACCCACCTCATCCAACGCTGTGTGCTCTCTCTCTCAAGCCGGCTTGTAAGCGACCCTGAGCTGATTGCCACTCTTCTCTCACTCTCTTTTTTAAATTCTTAACAAATTTAATGCCAGCAATATTTAGGATACAATTATTAACTTACACTAAAGTATGGCTCCTAGCTTCCAAATTTTATTTATTTACTTAATTTATTTTTATTTAAAAAATTTTGAAGTATAGTTAATTTATAATGTGTTAATTTCTTCTGTATAGCAAAGTGCTCAGTTATACACACACACGTATATATACATATGTATATATTCTTTTTCATATTCTCTTCCATTATGGTTTGTCACTGGATATTGAATATAATTCCCTGTGCTATACAGTAGGACCTTGTTGTTTATCCATCCTGTGTATAATAGTTTGCATCTGCTAAGCCCTAACTCCCACTCCATCCCTCCCCCACCCCCCGTCCCTCTTGGCAACCACAAGCCTGTTCCCTATGTCTGTGTGTCTGTTTCTGTTTCATAGATATGTTGATTTGCATTGTATTTTAGATTCCACATATAAGCAATATTATATGGTATTTGTCTTTCTCTTTCTGGCCAGTTTTCTCAAAGAGCAGTAGTCCCGACCTTGGCCATGTATTGGAATCAGCTGTCAAGTTTCTTCAAATCCTGATGCCTAGATCCTATGTCCAGATATTACATTGTAAAGGGTGTGTCTGGATCCACGGAAATGATGGGCAGCCAAGTTTGAGAACCACTGTCCAGAGGCTCCCAGCCTCCAGATGAGGGCATGGGCCACAAGCCCTTGCATTTTTGGAGTATGTCTTGCCCACCCAGATGTTGCCATCATGTGCAGCCTACCACTGGAGGTTCCTCAGTGTGGTGGGGAGTGGAGATGATGACACGAGCAGTGACTTCTCCAGCCACGTCATCCTTCCTCCTCTCCTTTCCAAAGCCAGAAAGCAAGGGACTCCACATGGCTCTGTATTTTCTCCCCAACTCCCTTTACATCACACGTTTGAGTTCTTTTCACTCTGGCTTTTGGCAACTTAATAGTTAAGTCACTTAGCCAGTGATTTATCAACAGAAGCTTAAAGAATTTAGAAAACACTTTTCTCTCATGATGATACTAGGTGTTCAGAGCTATTATCTTGGGGAGAATTCAAAAATTTTATTTTTAAATTTCAAAAACAGAATATTTGTTTTTTATTTGTATTTCTGCTATAAAATGTCTAAACTCTACCAAAGGACATGAAACAATAAAGGAAAAAGGAGGAACCAGTAATGTATATAATGCATAACATTTATGTATGTATGAGTTTGCTAGGACTACCATAACAAAATACACAGACTGGGTGGCTTAAACAATGGAAACTTAGTTTCGCACAGTTCTAGAGGCTGGAAGTCCAATATCAAGGTGCATGCACGCACGATTTGTTTCCTCTGAGGTCCACAATGGAAGGAACTGTCCCAGGCCTCTCTCCTTGCCTTATAGTTGGCCACCTTCTTTCTGTGTCCTCACACAGTTGTTCCTCTCTGCATGTGTCCCTGGTGTCTCTCTGTGCATCCAAATTTCTCTTCTTACAAGGACACTGATCAGATTGGATTAGGACCCATCCTAATGACAGCATTTTAACTTAAACACCTCTTTAAAGACCTTATCTCAAAATCTTTTTTTTTTGTTGTTCACTGTTTTGTTTTTTGGTTTTTATTGGTCACACGGCACAGCATGTGGGATCTTAGTTCCCAGACCAGGGATTGCACCCTACCCCCTTGCATAGGAAGCATGGAGTCTTAACCACCGGATCACCAGGGAAGTCCTACATTTCACTTTTTAACAGTTACAGGTCAACCAGGCAGAACCAAGCATCTTGTCTACATGGAAAATTAAATCCAGTTCACAGACGTTTTCAAAACACTTGTCTAACGTTTCCACAAATACTTGAATTAGATCTAAAATGCCAGGTTCACTTTCTGAAGAACCCCCACAAAAGACAAAATATGGGGCTTCCCTGGTGGTGCAGTGGTTGAGAGTCTGCCTGCCGATGCAGGGGACACGGGTTCATGCCCCGGTCCGGGAAGATCCCACATGCCGCAGAGCGGCTGGGCCCGTGAGCCATGGCCGCTGAGCCTGCGCGTCCGGAGCCTGTGCTCCGCAACAGGAGAGGCCACAACAGTGAGAGGCCCGTGTACCGCAAAAAAAAAAAAAAAAAAAAAAAAAAAGATAAAAAAAAAGACAAAATATAATGTTGCATAATGTCTATAAATCAGTTTGTTGTCAGATCCTCCAATTAATAATTCTCCTTCTAGGAAATTATAAACATTTTCATCTCTCTGAGATACCAAATGGAATGTTTCCCTGATAATTTGCTGTTGTGTATCTTCACTGTAGGGCTGGTAGAACTTGGGAGAGCCGCGGCCTCCGGTGGCTGTTAAAGATGAGGATCGCCTTGATCTTGGCTGAGCCGGGCCAACCGGGTGGGAGCTGGGGTCCAGGGTGGGGACGGGCGCGCGAGCCTTGCCTCGGAATCTCTCTGGCGATCCTTCCCCACCCGCCGGCTTCTGCACACGCGGGCGCGCCCCCGAGCTGCGGAGCGGGGCTTGGATCTCGAAATCTTATTACATATCTCCTAATATGGTATGAGGGGCTAGGACTTCAACGCAGGAATTTTGTGGGGACACAATTCAGCCCATAACAATATATTACTTAAAAGATAAAAAGGTGAGAGCCAGAACTTTTACGTATTTTTAGCATCCATATAGCTTGCAAAGAGCTTTTGTAATTATTATTTCCTTTAATCTCCACAAATTCTTATAAAGTATTACTCTAATTTTATTTGGAGATGAGATAACTGAGGCACAGAGGATCTAGGTGACTTTGTTTAGGTCACTGAGATAATTACTAAAAGAGAACTTAAAACAAGTAAGTGTGTGTGTGTGTTTCAGTGTAAACAAATAAGTCTATGTGTGTGTGTTTCAGTGTGTCTGTGTCTCTATAGTATAGATTAAGCAGTAATCGAATAAAATGATTGAATAATAATACTCCAGTCTGTATTATTTTTTTGGGCGGGGGGATATTGAGAGGAATGACCAACACATTTGTACAAACTTAGTAAAATCCTAATACAAAAGAAAAATCAAATCCCAAGCTCAGTGTAAAATAGAGATCAGAGGGAAATATTGAAGAGTAGTGAAAATGGTCCAGTCTGAACTATGGCATGGAGTTTACATTAAAGGAAACTCTTTAGGGTGAAGATAAATATCCAAACAAGTAAGACTAAATATTGGATACAATCGAGGTCCTTTACCCAGCCTCAGTAAACCAAATTGAGAGCACAAAATGAATTGGTATGATAATGTCCCACTAGATTTTTTTTTAATGGTTATTATCATATTCTTTATTTTCTTTTTTTTTAATTTTTTTTCCCATTTTTTTTTATTTTACAAATTTAATCAGTTATACATATACATATGTTCCCATATCCCCTCCCTTTTGCGTCTCCCTCCCACCCTCCCTATCCCACCCCTCCAGGCAGTCACAAAGCACCGAGCTGATCTCCCTGTGCTATGCGGCTGCTTCCCACTAGCTATCTAACTTACGTTTGGTAGTGTATATATGTCCATGCCGCTCTTTCACTTTGTCACAGCTTACCCTTCCCCCTCCCCATATCCTCAAGTCCATTCTCTAGTAGGTCTGTGTCTTTATTCCTGTCTTACTCCTATGTTCTTGATGACATTTTTTTTCTTAAATTCCATATATATGTGTCAGCATACAGTATTTGTCTTTCTCTTTCTGACTTACTTCACTCTGTATGACAGACTCTAGGTCCATCCACCTCATTACAAATAGCTCAATTTCATTTCTTTTTATAGCTGAGTAATATTCCATTGTATATATGTGCCACATCTTCTTTATCCATTCATCCAATGATGGACACTTAGGTTGTTTCCATCTCCGGGCTATTGTGAATAGAGCTGCAATGAACATTTTGGCACATGTCTCTTTTTGAATTATGGTTTTCTCAGGGTATATGCCCAGTAGTGGGATTGCTGGGTCATATGGTAGTTCTATTTGTAGTTTTTTAAGGAACCTCCATACCGTTCTCCATAGTGGCTGTACCAATTCACATTCCCACCAGCAGTGCAAGAGTGTTCCCTTTTTTCCACACCCTCTCCAGCATTTATTGTTTCTAGATTTTTTGATGATGGCCATTCTGACTGGTGTGAGATGATATCTCATTGTAGTTTTGATTTGCATTTCTCTAATGAGTAAAGATGTTGAGCATCCTTTCATGTGTTTGTTGGCTGTCTGTATATCTTCTGTGGAGAAATGTCTATTTAGGTCTTCTGCCCATTTTTGGATTGGGTTGTTTGTTTTTTTGCTATTGAGCTGCATGACCTGCTTATAAATTTTGGAGATTAATCCTTTGTCAGTTGCTTCATTTGCAAATATTTTCTCCCATTCTGAGGGTTGTCTTTTGGTCTTGTTTATGGTTTCCTTTGCTGTGCAAAAGCTTTGAAGTTTCATTAGGTCCCATGTGTTTACTTTTGTCTTTATTTCCATTTCTCTAGGAGGTGGGTCAAAAAGGATCTTGCTGTGATATATGTCATAGAGTGTTCTGCCTATGTTTTCCTCTAGGAGTTTGATAGTGTCTGGCCTTACATTTAGGTCTTTAATCCATTTTGAGCTTATTTTTGTGTATGGTGTTAGGGAGTGATCTAATCTCATACTTTTACATGTCCCTGTCCAGTTTTCCCAGCACCACTTATTGAAGAGACTGTCCTTTCTCCACTGTACATTCCTGCCTCCTTTATCAAAGATAAGGTGACCATATGTCCGTGGGTTTATCTCTGGGCTTTCTATCCTGTTCCATTGATCTATATTTCTGTTTTTGTGCCAGTACCATACTGTCTTGATTACTGTAGCCTTGTAGTATAGTCTGAAGTCAGGGAGCCTGATTCCTCCAGCTCCATTTTTCGTTCTCAAGATTGCTTTGGCTATTCGGGGTCTTTTGTGTTTCCATACAAATTGTGAAATTTTTTGTTCTAGTTCTGTGAAAAATGCCATTGGTAGTTTGATAGGGATTGCATTGAATCTGTAGATTGCTTTGGGTAGTAGAGTCATTTTCACAATGTTGATTCTTCCAATCCAAGAACATGGTACATCTCTCCATCTATTTGTATCATCTTTAATTTCTTTCATCAGTGTCCTATAATTTTCTGCATACAGGTCTTTTGTCTCCTTAGGTAGGTTTATTCCTAGATATTTTATTCTTTTTGTTGCAATGGTAAATGGGAGTGTTTCCTTGATTTCACTTTCAGATTTTTCATCATTAGTATATAGGAATGCCAGAGATTTCTGTGCATTAATTTTGTATCCTGCAACTTTACCAAATTCATTGATTAGCTCTAGTAGTTTTCTGGTAGCATCTTTAGGATTCTCTATGTATAGTATCATGTCATCTGCAAACAGTGACAGCTTTACTTCTTCTTTTCCCATTTGGATTCCTTTTATTTCCTTTTCTTCTCTGATTGTTGTGGCTAAAACTTCCAAAACTATGTTGAATAAGAGTGGTGAGAGTGGGCAACCTTGTCTTGTTCCTGATCTTAGTGGAAATGGTTTCAATTTTTCACCATTGAGGACGATGCTGGCTGTGGGTTTGTCATATATGGCCTTTATTATGTTGAGGAAAGTTCCCTCTATGCCTACTTTCTGCAGGGTTTTTATCATAAATGGGTGTTGAATTTTGTCAAAAGCTTTCTCTGCATCTATTGAGATGATCATATGGTTTTTCTCCTTCAGTTTGTTAATATGGTGTATCACGTTGATTGATTTGCGTATATTGAAGAATCCTTGCATTCCTGGAATAAACCCCACTTGATCATGGTGTATGATCCTTTTAATGTGCTGTTGGATTCTGTTTGCTAGTATTTTGTTGAGGATTTTTGCATCTATGTTCATCAGTGATATTGGCCTGTAGTTTTCTTTCTTTGTGACATCCTTGTCTGGTTTTGGTATCAAGGTGATGGTGGCCTCGTAGAATGAGTTTGGGAGTGTTCCTCCCTCTGCTATATTTTGGAAGAGTTTGAGAAGGATAGGTGTTAGCTCTTCTCTAAATGCTTGATAGAATTCGCCTGTGAAGCCATCTGGTCCTGGGCTCTTGTTTGTCGGAAGATTTTTGATCACAGTTTCAATTTCAGTGCTTGTGATTGGTCTGTTCATATTTTCTATTTCTTCCTGATTCAGTCTTGGCAGGTTGTGCATTTCTAAGAATTTGTCCATTTCTTCCAGATTGTCCATTTTATTGGCATAGAGTTGCTTATAGTAATCTCTCATGATCTTTTGTATTTCTGCAGTGTCAGTTGTTACTTCTCCTTTTTCATTTCTAATTCTATTGATTTGAGTCTTCTCCCTTTTTTTCTTGATGAGTCTGGCTAATGGTTTATCAATTTTGTTTATCTTCTCAAAGAACCAGCTTTTAGTTTTATTGATCTTTGCTATCGTTTCCTTCATTTCTTTTTCATTTATTTCTGATCTGATTTTTATGATTTCTTTCCTTCTGCTAACTTTGGGATGTTTTTGTTCTTCTTTCTCTAATTGCTTTAGGTGCAAGGTTAGGTTGTTTATTCGAGATGTTTCCTGTTTCTTAAGGTGGGATTGTATTGCCATAAACTTCCCTCTTAGAACTGCTTTTGCTGCATCCCATAGGTTTTGGGTCGTCGTGTCTCCATTGTCATTTGTTTCTAGGTATTTTTTAATTTCCTCTTTGATTTCTTCAGTGATCACTTCGTTATTAAGTAGTGTATTGTTTAGCCTCCATGTGTTTGTATGTTTTACAGCTCTTTTCCTGTAATTGATATCTAGTCTCATAGCATTGTGGTCAGAAAAGATACTTGATACAATTTCAATTTTCTTAAATTTACCAAGGCTTGATTTGTGACCCAAGATATGATCTATCCTGGAGAATGTTCCATGAGCACTTGAGAAAAATGTGTATTCTGTTGTTTTTGGATGGAATGTCCTATAAATATCAATTAAGTCCATCTTGTTTAATGTATCATTTAAAGCTTGTGTTTCCTTATTTATTTTCATTTTGGATGACCTGTCCATTGGTGAAAGTGGGGTGTTAAAGTCCCTTACTATGATTGTGTTACTGTCAATTTCTCCTTTTATGGCTGTTAGTATTTGCCTTATGTATTGAGGTGCTCCTATGTTTGGTGCATAAATATTTACAATTGTTATATCTTCTTCTTGGATTGATCCCTTGATCATTATGTAGTGTCCTTCTTTGTCTCTTCTAGTAGTCTTTATTTTAAAGTCTATTTTGTCTGATATGAGAATTGCTACTCCAGCTTTCTTTTGGTTTCTATTTGCATGGAATATCTTTTTCCATCCCCTTACTTTCAGTCTGTATGTGTCTCTAGGTCTGAAGTGGGTCTCTTGTAGACAGCATATATACGGGTCTTGTTTTTGTATCCATTCAGCCAGTCTGTGTCTTTTGGTGGGAGCATTTAGTCCATTTACATTTAAGGTAATTATTGATATGTATGTTCCTATTCCCATTTTCTTAATTGTTTTGGGTTCGTTATTGTAGTTCTTTTCCTTCTGTTGTGTTTCTTGCCTAGAGAAGTTCCTTTAGCATTTGTTGTAAAGCTGGTTTGGTGGTGCTGAACTCTCTCAGCTTTTGCTTGTCTGTAAACGTTTTAATTTCTCCATCAAATCTGAATGAGATCCTTGCTGGGTAGAGTAATCTTGGTTCCAGGTTTTTCTCCTTCATCACTTTAATTATGTCCTGCCACTCCCTTCTGGCTTGTAGAGTTTCTGCTGAGAGATCAGCTGTTATCCTGATGGGGATTCCCTTGTGTGTTATTTGTTGTTTTTGCCTTGCTGCTTTTAATATGATTTCTTTGTGTTTAATTTTTGACAGTTTGATTAATATGTGTCTTGGTGTATTTCTCCTTGGATTTATTCTGTATGGGACTCTCTGTGCCTCCTGGACTTGATTAACTATTTCCTTTCCCATATTAGGGAAATTTTCAACTATAATCTCTTCAAATATTTTCTCCGTCCCTTTCTTTTTCTCTTCTTCTTCTGGAACCCCTATAATTCGAATGTTGGTGCGTTTAATGTTGTCCCAGAGGTCTCTGAGACTGTCCTCTGTTCTTTTCATTCTTTTTTCTTTATTTTGCTCTGCAGCAGTTATTTCCACTATTTTATCTTCCACCTCACTTATCCGTTCTTCTACCTCAGTTATTCTCCTATTGATCCCATGTAGAGTATTTTTTATTTCATGTATTGTGTTTTTAATCGATGCTTGATTCATCTTTAGTTCTTCTAGGTCCTTGTTAACTGTTTCTTGCATTTTGTCTATTCTATTTCCAAGATTTTGGATCATCTTTACCATCATTATTCTGAATTCTTTTTCAGTTAGACTGCCTATTACCTCTTCATTTGTTAGGTCTGGTGGGTTTTTATCTTGCTCCTTCTCCTGCTGTGTGTTTTTCTGTCTTCTCATTTTGCTTATGTTACTGTGTTTGGGGTCTCCTTTTTGCAGGCTGCAGGTTCGTAGTTCCCGTTGTTTTTGGTGTCTGTCCCCAGTGGCTAAGGTTGGTTTAGTGGGTTGTGTAGGCTTCCTGGTGGAGGGGACTAGTGCCTGTGTTCTGGTGGATGAGGCTGGATCTTGTCTTTCTGGTGGGCAGGTCCACGTCTGGTGGTGTGTTTTGGGGTGTCTGCGGACTTTTTATGATTTTAGGCCACCTCTCTGCTAATGGGTGGCGTTGTGTTCCTGTCTTGCTAGTTGTTTGGCATAGGGTGTCCAGCACTATAGCTTGCTGGTCGTTGAGTGAAGCTGGGTGCTGCTGTTGAGATGGAGATCTCTGGAAGATTTTCGCCGTTTGATATTGTGTGGAGCTGGGAGGTCTCTTGTGGACCAGTGTCCTGAAGTTGGCTCTCCCACCTCAGAGGCACAGCACTGACTCCTGGCTCCTCAATTTGGGATGATTTGTTGTCTATTCCTGTATTCCACAGATGCAGGGTACATCAAGTTGATTGTGGAGCTTTAATCCGCTGCTTCTGAGGCTGCTGGGAGAGGTTTCCCTTTCTCTTCTTTGTTCTCACAGCTCCTGGGTCTCAGCTTTGGATTTGGCCCCTCCTCTGCGTGTAGGTCGCTGGAGGGCATCTGTTCTTCGCTCAGACAGGACAGGGTTAAAGGAGCAGCCTCTTCGGGGACTCTGGCTCACTCAGGCCGGGCGGGAGGGAGGGGCACGGAGTGCGGGGCGAGCCTGCAGCGGCAGAGGTCGGCGTGACGTTGCAGCAGCCTGAGGCGCGCCGTGCGTTCTCCCAGGGAAACCACCCCTGGATCCCGGGACCCCGGCAGTGGCGGGCTGCACAGGCTCCCGGAAGGGCAGTGTGGACAGTGACCTGCGCTCGCACACAGGCCCCCTGGCGGCGGCAGCAGCAGCCCCAGCGTCCCACGCCCGTCTCTGGGCTCCGCGCCCTCAGCCGCGACTCGCGCCCGTCTCTGGAGCTCCTTTACGTGGCGCTCTTAATCCCCTCTCCTCGCACACCAGGAAACCAAGAGGGAAGAAAAAGTCTCCTGCCTCTTCGGCAGCTCCAGAGTTTTCCCGGATTCCCTCCCGGCTAGCTGTGGCACATTAGCCCCCTTCTGGCTGAGTTCTCGCCGCCAGCCCCAGTCTTCTCCCTGCGCTCTGACCGAAGCCCGAGCCTCAGCTCCAGCGCCGCCCGCCCCGGCGGGGGAGGAGACAATCCTCTCGGGCTGGTGAGTGCCGCTCGGCACCGCTCCTCTGTGCGGGAATCTCTCCGCTTTGCCCTACCCAGGTATGTGGGGAGTTTCTTGCCTTTTGGGAGGTCTGGGGTTTTCTGCCAGCGTTCAGTAGGTGTTCTGTAGGAGTTGTTCCACGTGTAGCTGTATTTCTGGTGTATCCGTGGGGAGGAAGGTGATCTCCGCGTCTTACTCTTCTGCCATCTTCTTTTTCCCGACCCACTAGATTTTTATAAAGTATTTTGAGTGAATTATCTCATTGAATCTTCACAGTGATCCATTAAGGAGGTTAAATATTATTACCATCTTTATTCTATTTTTGAGAAGATTGAGGATCCTATAGTTTGAAATGCATTGCCAAAGATCAGCCAGCCAGTAAGTAGAGCTGGGATTAAAACCCAAATATTTTGGTTTGAGACTCCATGCTCTTTATTGTGCACTATACTGCTATGCATTTTCTTTAATTCTGCACCAGACAGAGATCTTTAAAGTAGACCCTATGATTTGGATATCGTCCCATGCCCAGTGTCTAGCACACTGCCTGAAACCGAGTACACTGTGACTGCTAAATAAAAGGAATAAGTGAATTAAGCAGGGAAGCCTTCTGTTCAAATATAGAGGCCTGATTGCATGGATTTGTCTTTTCTTTCATCAGAGTATATGAAATTTATGATAAAACAATTTTTAAAAGATAAGGAAGAGGAATAGGGTTATCAGGGATTTTGACAAGTTTCTGGAAGATGGAAAGCACATGTCAGGAGAATAACTGATGAAGTCAGGGAAGGGAGCCACAGTGAATATATGTATGGATGAAAATGCACAAGGATGCAGTTATCCACCCATTTGGACCACAGAGAATCTCAGGTGTTGGAAATATGGTGAGCAAGAGTGAATACAGACTAAACAAAGAAATTAACTTATAGTTTGTACATCGGATCATTTCTTCTCTTCTCAGATGAATGAAGCCTACATAAGCCAGATGCTTTCTTCTCTAGGAGATCAAACAAACAAATGTGGAGAGGTTCCTTTCTAAAGAAACCTTAATGGCTCTACTGCAGGACTTCTCAACTGGGCATTTCTGGCATTTGGGGCTGGACAATTCTTTTTTGCAGTGGGTTGCCCTGTGCATTGTGGAGTGTTCAGTAGTATCCATGGCTTCGTCCACTAGATGCCATTGGCATTCATTCCCCCTCAGTTTTGGCAACAAAAAACATCTCCAAAACGGCCAGATATCCCCTGGAGGGCAAATCATTCCTGGTGGAAAAGACTTCCACATCCTTTCACTTAGGAGACCCCCAGTGTAATGTCCAATTTGTGCTTGATTACCTAATTCAAAGGTTGACAGTATTCAGAATATCGAATCAGGTTTTTTTTAAAATTACTTTTCTATTAAATATGAAAAAACAAATATTTGAGGAAATATAGCATAATACAAAAACAAGTGCTATGATAAAATAAAATAATCAAAGAAAAATCTATTACTTAAAAATGTCATTTTATATAACAAGTTTAAAAAAGATTGGATAACAAAGTCTAAGAAATCTCCAAGAGTGTGTAATAAAATGCAGAGATAGAAAATATGATGACAAAAGGTCAGAGATATGACAGATAAATCCAGGAAGTCAATATCTGATTAACAAGTTTCCAGAAAGAGAGAACTGTGTACATAAAGGGAAAATTATCAAAGAACTTATTTAACTATCCAGATCTAAAGGATACATCTCAATTATAATGACATCTGAATGTCTAGTACAATCAATGAAAAGATGGCCATCCTTAAACACATTATTGTGAAATCACAGAATACCAAAATAAAGAGAGATTATAAAAGGTGAGAGAGAGAGAGAGAGAGAGAGAGAGAGAGAGAGAGAGAGAGAGAGAGAATGAATAGTTTATCCCCAAAAGAAACAAGATAGAAGATATTGGAGCAATAACATTATATTTCTTAGGGAAAATGAGTTTTCAGCCTAGAATTCTATATCCAAACAAACACTAAATTGTTCTGGTAAAAATAAATGTAATTTTTCAATTTAAAGAAGAAAAATTTCCTCACACAATCATTTTTATGAAGCTTCTTGAAGAAATGCCTCTGTTGGCTAAGATGACTTTTAGTGAAAGATCATAAAATTCTAACTCAACTGGCTTACACAGAAAGACACAGATTACCTCAAATAACAGAAATCTAGAAGTGGATGGTTGACTCAGTTGTTACTGAACTCTGGTCTGGCTGCTCACCACTCAAAAGCCAATACTTGAGAGGCAAGTGTTGGTAGAAAGGAAAGTTTGATTTATTCCAGAGGCTGACAACTGTGGGAGAAGGCAGATTCATGTCCAAAGGCCAACTCTCCTCTATTGATCAGTGGGCAAGAACTTTTAAAGGAGAGTTTCAGGGGTGCACCAGTGGAGGGCGGGGGCTACATGTAGAAACAGCACAGTCAGCTCTGACAGTCATCTTGAAATTGGTCATGCAGTGGTCTGATCAGCGTCATCTTGATTGTTCTAAGTACAATTAGTCCTTAGTTCCAGGGTCAGTTTGTTCCCATTTCTTTGAGGCCAGTTCTCAGAATTGTGGCAGCTTATATCATGGCTACAGTCTGGTCATCATGCAGTTAACTTCTTCCACCTGGTGGGGGTTTCAGTATCTGTAAAACAGCTCAAAGGTTATGGCTCAGAATATTATCTATAGCTCTTGAGGAGGAACTAAAAGTCCTTGAACTAAAAGTCCTTTGCTTGCTGACTAAACTATTATTATTTTTCCCTGTTTGACTGCTTTTCCTTTGTTTCTGCATTTTCTCATTTGTCTGATTAAATTTATTCTTTGACTAAAGTTTTTCTACAGAAAAAAGGCAGGTTGAGGACATTGGTGGAGGGAGTCTGTCCATAGGGCCCTCTCCGATTCACAACTATATCACCAAATTTTTAAGTTCTTCCCATCTTCTTATTCTGTCATTCTTGATGAGTTGCATAGTCCTTGGATAGCTCCTCTCTTGTTAGATGATGATTTCTGCAACTAGATATTACATATGGATATGATAATGGACAGAGGGAGGAAGAAAGAACATTCTATCCTGTGGGCCTTTTTTCCTTTTTTTAATTAAATACTTCATTGGAACGTCCCTCAGCAAGTTTTCCCTCGTGTTTCATTGTTCAGAATGTAATATATGCCCACTCTCAAACCAATCATTAGCAAGGGGAGAAGTATTAACATGATCGACTTAGCAAAGTGTAGGATCAAGTAGGGGAAGGGTGGGATACTGGAATAAAAACAAGATTTTGTTATAAAGAGGGATGTGTGTCTGCTACAATGCAGCAGCAAATTTGGGATTAAACTAATAAAGAAGACAGGATCCAGGTATGGTGGAACTGATCCAGGCAAGGAGAAAGGAGAAATTCAGGAAGAACAATGCACAAGGCCCAGAGAGCACAGGTCTAGGTTGGATCAGAGGGACCTAGGTAGGAGATATCTGTGTAAAAAGAGAAAATAAGTTTTGAGAAATATTTTTGTTATGATAATGGCAAAAAAATAGGCATTTGAAATTCTAGAAAAAGTGTTATAAGAAAGGACTACAACCATCAAAATGCTACTTAATTCTGCTGTGTTCAATATTGGCATGGCCACGAAACCAGGGACACTATTGATTACTTTCAACTTCCAGAATCAATCCATTAGTGAAAGCTGGTTACAGAAGAAAGGTAACAGCAATCACTTTTGACAGTATGAAAGAAGTGTACATGTGAGAAATTGGGAGAGGCAAATGGGGGAGAAGAGCTGAGAGCTCAAGGAAAGAGCAGGGATGCTAATATTCTTATCTGACAGAGTGGCCAGACAAGCAATCAAAAGATACTCTCTTTAGTTGGTGGAACAAGAAAAAGAAGAAGAAGAAATGGTAAAAAGGTAAAGAATATAGGAGATAACATAAGGATTTACTAAGATATTGGGTGCAGGGGAAGATAGGGTGAGGTTACGTGAGCTAATTATCACATCTGCAATTCAAAAGATAATGGATAGAATGAATCAGAAGTAGGGGTAACACTTATAATCTAGAGATATGGCACTAACAGGAGAAAATAGTCAGAGTTAAAAATGTTTGCTCTGGGGAGGGAAAGTGGGCTGGAGGAACGTGGACAGAGGCCAATCCTGTGTAAGCCCTTTTTATTATCTCTCATTTCAATCTTGTGCACACACTGTCATTTGATAGCTGAAAGTGTTGTAAAAATGATCTATTTTTACTTTCTGCCATAAGGTAGATACAGTTTGTATTACACATTTTCCGCTTACAGCTGCCGCCTAGACAGTTTCTTTGACATCACATAACCTTTATCATGATTCAATTAATGGCTATATATTAGTATTTTGCATTATTTCTTTGGAAGTCCTGATCCATTCATTCTTGTTCTCTCAGTCTCCCAGTGTCTATGAAGAACCAAAAGAAGTTGAAGCTTGGGGGTAGCAGCAGATGTCCAAAGAAGAAAGGTTTTTTTTTTTCTTTGAAAATAACCAAAACTTAAAGTGACCCTCATTAGCCCCATGTATTAACCAAGTTCAAAGCCCAGGCAGAAGGGTGCGGCCCTCCTTGCTCACGCAGCAGCTCTGGAGTGGGGGGCTGCATGCACCCCCTGAGACCGGCAAGGCCAGAGGTTGTTCCCTGGCAGCCTGGACAGCATCAACCCACGGCTGCCCTTTGCACTGCCACTGCCTCAAGTTCATTTGAAATGGGGGCTGCCAGAAAGATGAGGCTTCATTTGCAAAGCAAGGGCATGTCTTTAATTATCCTTTAGAGCCATACAAAATCAAGGCGGGTGGGGATAGATTTATGGCTTTAGATTCTCTTCTTTGCCATTTATAGAACAGTATTTATCAGGTGTAGGGCACATGGCAGTGCTGAGGCGTGCCAGACGGGATCAAAAGCAAAGCATAAAAACCTTCCCCTTTCAACAGACCTAATCTCCCCCTTCTATCTATAAATGGCCACATTAACCTCATGGCTCAGAAGAGAGATTCATTCTGGCATTTTGCTGTCTGAGGAATCAAGAGCAAGTGGGAGGCTGGCTTCTGTGTGCCAGGCCTGTCTTGCCTCCCCTTTGATGTTTCCCTCAGAAGAACTGAGTCATGGCCAACAGCACTGGGGTGGGGTGTTCTGCATGGCCATGGTCTTGAGAGCATCCCTTTCCCAGGAGTCATTTACATCCCTCCTAGGAGAGCATCAGATGGGAAATGGCTGGCAACACAGCCATGAATCATTCATTCATTCAGTGCTGTTTAGTTAGGTCCCATATGGCCCACACGTTTCCAGGGGGTAATAGATTCTAAGGAAGCAGAAGACATGATTTATTCCTTGAGAAAACTTCAGTGTTACTTGGCAAGAAAGTCCTGCCCATAATGGACTCAGATCATTAAAGCAATTTTCGTTGTTCTTGAGTTTTGGGAAAGAGTTGTTCATTATTGGGGCTTCAGAATGAGTTGGGTATTGCCTAGAATGTATGATGTGGGCTAAGCCTTGAAGGCTGGGTAGAACTTGAATAGAAAAGAGGAAAAAAGAGATGTGGAAATCATAAACAAAAGCCCTGAGGCCAGCATAAATGTGGCATGCTTCCAAGAGGAGAGTAGGCAGTACCTGGTAGAAGCATCTTTGGGACTCAGTGGTTTCTGGGTGTGTGTCCCATTCTCCTGAACTGTGGCTTGCTGACCAACACAAACCTGCAGATTCAGGAAGCATAAGTACCTTTGCTTCTCCAAAACAGAGTAACCTTTTCTTTGACTCTTCTGCTTCCATAGCTATGGAAGATATTTTGCTTTTCTTCTTTCTGCAAATTGGAGATGCGGCATCCCTGAATTAGGGTATCACAGTGCAAAATCTTAGAAGCATAGAAACCTTGAGTTTCTCTAGAATGTGAGCTCCGTGAAAAGTAAGAGGTTTGTTGGTTTTCTTCTCTCAATGTCTAGAGCAGCCCCTGGAACGGAGCAAGAGCTCAGTGAGCCGGTCTTACTGATTAACAAAAGAATGAAAGCCTAGCCTTCCACACAATTCAGGAACATCTGGCTCCTGCACTGAGAATCAGAAGACTCAATTTCTGGTCTTTCACTTTGACTATTATTAGCTTGGGGCCCATCATCCCTCATAACTCAGTTTGCTCATCTTCCAAATTAAAATATTAAAACATAGTTTTTACATACCCCACAAAGTCGTGAGGATCAACTATCCACTCAATGTATTATTTATTTATTTAATTTTAAAAAAATCTTTATTGAAGTATAATTGCTTTACAATGGTATGTTAGTTTCTGCTTTATAACAAAGTGAATCAGATATACGTATACATATATCCCCATATCTCCTCCCTCTTGCGTCTCCCTCCCACCCTCCCTATCCCACCTCTCTGGGTGGTCACAAAGCACCGAGATGATCTCCCTGTGCTATGCGGCTGCTTCCCAGTAGCTACCTATTTTACATTTGGTCCACTCAATGTACTTTAATTTATTTAATTGCTCTCTCTGTATGAGGTTCTGGGAATATTAAGTGACTTTAGCTTTCAAGGAACTTTGTCTAGTGAAGAAGACAGAAAAGCAAACAAACAAACAAAAAAAAATTGCAAGTCAGTGAGATAGCGTATAAAATAGTGGCACACTCAGAGTATTGTGAATGCACAGAAGAGTGACAGCTGACACAGGCTGGGGCTACAGGGAAGGTTTTCTAGACATGACAGTTGTGTGGGTCCCTTGGATCAGGTTACAAGTTACCTGGGGTAAGTGTATGTGAGTGCAGCACTTCAAGGCAGTGGGTAGGGGTGAATGCCCAGATGTCCAGGGGTTAGACGATCAAAGGGTTGGGTGGAGGTGTGTATCTATATACAGCTGGGCACAAACTGAGTATGTACAGATCTGTGCAGGGATTGGCAATAAATTGTTCTGGTGAAACTTAGCAGTAGGAATCATGAAAAACATTAATTTCTTCATAATGACATTTGGACTTTATTTAGCAAAGGATTATAAATTGTGTGGAACATTATCAGATTAGCATCTTAGAAAAATCACTGGAAGCCTATATGAAGGATGGTTGGGGAGATGAGACTGGAAAAACATTGATGGCAAAGGAAATTGGTTAGGGAGCTACTGGAAAATCTGTGGGAAAGATGAGGGGGAAACCGAGGAACTAAAATCATGTTAAGGGGGTAAAAGAGTTGATGGGTGGATTAGAAGAGACTGAAAAGATGGACTCAGTAGTGACTGACAGCCTGTGGGAAAAGGGTAATTCTCATGTTTGTGATTTAGGGGACTGATTGGCTAATGGTAAACCAGACTATGATAGCTGGATGTCTTCAGTGGGTGAATAATGTAGTGTCTA
Source organism: Mesoplodon densirostris (assembly GCF_025265405.1). Taxonomy (NCBI): domain Eukaryota; kingdom Metazoa; phylum Chordata; class Mammalia; order Artiodactyla; family Ziphiidae; genus Mesoplodon; species Mesoplodon densirostris. The sequence continues at coordinate 119,946,582 of NC_082667.1, read as the reverse complement.
GTCAAACAGATCTATTTTACATATTTGTTTGATATTTAGTTAGACAACTCTGCACTGGGTGGAGAAGTAGGGCACCTTGTGAATGCTCTCAGCCTTTCCTCTACTGTACTAAGCAAGTCACCTCTGGCTTCAAACCATCTTATTCCACCCAAACTAAAAGGAAAAAAAAAAAAAGACAGCTATTAAGCAACCATCTCTCTTTGGAAGGACGTTCTATGAGCATCTCTTTTGAATATTTACCTTCTACTAAAAGAGATATATTTGACATTTCTCTCTGAGAGGGAATCTGGTAGATGTGGATTTTCTCCATTTGTTTCCAGTAATCTTTTAGCTATTGCAAAAGGTTCTTTCTCTCACAGACTGGTGGTTGCCAAGGGGGAGAGGGTTGGGGGAGGGATGGAGTAGGAGGTTGGGCTTAGCAGATGTAAGCTTTTATATATAGGATGGATAAACAACAAGGTCCTACTGTATAGCACAGAGAACTATATTCAGTATCCTGTGATAAACCATAATGGAAAAAATATATTTAAAAAATGTATATATATATTATTTATATATATATAAATATATATAGATATAACTGAATCACTTTGATGTTCCATAGTAATTAACACAACATTGTAAATCAACTATACTTCAATAAAAAAAGAGATTCTTTCTCTGAACAACTTTTTGTCTGGTCTGCTGCATGATGGTTTGGATTATAGTGTTATTTATTAAGATGGGGAAGGTGGGATAAACAATAAATCTGGGAGTGGGGTGGTGGGGATTGGTGTGTGGTCAGGGAATTCAGTTTTTGATCTGTCAGCCTCTGAGACATCCATGACATGTTTAGAGGGCAGTTGGATGTTTATAACTGGAGCTTAAGTCAACAGAGTCCAAAGCTTCAGAGAAGGCACACAAAATATCCGTGTCCTTTGGCCTCAGCAATAAAGAGATCATTGGTGACTTTTGCTACTGACACCTATGGAAGCTGGATTTTAGTATTGGGGTATTTATGAAAGGGAAGTAAAAATTAGACAAAGTGATCATGGACAATACAATACATGATACATTTTCTAGGATGTTAAACTATTTTCTATTAACTTCCTATTGTGAAAGATGATTTAGTCCTCAAACCATCTCTCCCATATACACATATTTTCCCATCCTTTCTTGCAATATAGTTCTATGACAGTTTTTGTTAGCACAGTATTTGATCTCCACATTTTTCCATGACTATGCCCATGCTATGTGCAGCTGAGCCATGTAGACTACTATGGTTGTATTTCCTTTCTTGTACAATACCTTTGTGTTTCCTCTGGAATTAATAATTTTTATGATTTTTTTGTTTAGTTTTCTGCATACCTAGAACAAAACCAATCCAAAACACTGTCAAGAGTATTAATTTTCCCTCAATATTTTCAAACATATCAGATGCTCTATCAATTTTGTCTTCTTTTTGGAGAAATATTTCCTGTGATCTCCCATCCTCTTCCAGTCTGGACTGGTTGTCCTATTTGCCTGTGACCATATGTCTTCCTGGGCTTTCCTATATCATCCTGGGAGTTGCCTTCTCCTCTCCTTTGTTGGTGTGTCTGTTTCTTTTATCTTCTGTCTTCCTCCTTTTTGGTCTATCCTTTCATTTTGATGGAAAAATGTAGTCCCATGATCCTGGAAAAATATTTGGAAGTAATTTTGTTGTAAGTTACATGCTGAGTATCTCTATTCTTTGCTCACATTTAATCAATAATATGGATGGCATAGATTTCTTGGTAGAAGATCATTCTCCCTCACAATTTGAAGGCATTTTTTCCTGTTGTTTTCTATCAGATTGGCATTAGAATCTCTGTGCCATTCTGACTTGAATCCTTTGTTTGTGTGGGTGACCTGTTTTGTACTTTTTTTTCTTTCATAGTTATTAGGATATTTTTCTCACCACTAGTATTCTAAAATTCATTCATAATGATGTGATTTGGTGTGTGTCTGTGTCTGTACTGGGTACTTAATGAGCTCTTTCAGTCTGGGAACTCATGTCCTTTGTTTCCTTGTAAATTTCTTGTATGATTTCTTTGATAATTTCCTTCCCTCATTTTCTCTTCCTGGATTCTCTATTATGGATATCAGCCCTTCTGGACTTTTTATAGTTATATTCAATTATTTGCTATTTTTCATTGCTGTCATTTGTTAGTTTGTATGTTTTACTTTGGGAGAGATTTCCTAAATCTCATTCAATGGTTCCATTGATATATACTTTTTAAACATAGTGTAGAGACTTTTAATAATCAAAAGCTCTTTAAAAAAAACTCTCTGGGGACTTCCCTCGTGGTCCAGTGGCAAAGAATCTGCCTTCCAATGCAGGGGAGGTGGGTTCAATCCCTGGTCGGGGAACTAAGATCCCACATGCTGTGGGGCAACTAAGCCCACTTGCCACAACTACTGAGCTCCAGCGCCTCAATGAGAGAGCCTGTGTGTCACAAGCTACAGAGCCCATGCACCCTGGAGCCTGCGCACCACAACTAGAGAGAGAAAACCCGCACACCACAACTAGAGAGAAGCCTGCATCACAACGAAAAATCCTGCATGCCTCAACAAAGACCCGGCGTGCCACAACTAAGACCGACACAACCAAAAAATCTGAATGTTCTTTTTTTTTTTTTTTTAATCTATTTATTTATTTATTTATTTTTGGCTGTGCTGGGTCTTCGTTTCTGTGTGAGGGCTTTCTCTAGTTGCAGCAAGTGGGGGCCACTCTTTATCGCGGTGCGCGGGCCTCTCACTATCGCAGCCTCTCTTGTTGCGGAGCACAGGCTCCAGACGCGCAGGCTCAGTAGCTGTGGCTCATGGGCCCAGTTGCTCCACAGCATGTGGGATCTTCCCAGACCAGGGCTCGAACCCATGTCCCCTGCATTGGCAGGCAGATTCTCAACCACTGCGCCACCAGGGAAGCCCTGAATGTTCTTTTTATAGCTGTATGTTTTTGTTTCATTAACTTTTATCTGTCTTAGGATCTCAATTATAGACACATTTTGTTTTCTTTAACTGTCTGCATTGTTTTTGTTTGTTTTGATATGTCTTTCAGATTACAGAATTGCCTCAAATATCTGATGTTCCTTGGTTTTCTATTCATATTTAAAATAATGCACTAAAATCTGTTTATAATCTCTTTGTACTTGAGTGGGGTTTATGGACTGGTGGGCTTCACTGTGGGGTGATTTGATTGGTTATTTTTGAGACTTCCCTTGTATCAGAATATTTTCTAATGGATTAAGTATTATTTCCCCAAAGAGGAACCTCTGATTTTTTTGTAGGGGAAGAATATATTGGATTACCTCTTGGAAGCCAAGATAGGGGGAGGAGCACAGAGAGGTTCCTCTTATCATGCTGTGTGATTTAACTTAATACTCCTGTTTTCAGCATGGCATTCCCACTCTCTCCTGATTGTCATGTTTTTCAACTCTAGAACGTCTTTGGTTTAACATACACAGAAAATAACCCTTTATTCTTCTGCTGGAAGAAAGGATGAACAGATGCTCAGCTGAGTGGAAGGGGTAGAATTTCAGGGATCTGGGAATCTATTTTCATAAAGACTTCCAATCAGTCATCTTACTTTCAGTCTTATTTCCACCACCATTCTCAGAAGTATCTTCTCTAATTCCTGATCCTTTCTCAGATAGGGTAAATTAGTCTTTCTTTACTGCCAGAAGTTTCTCTTTTTCTGCCATTTCAGGGGCAGTGAATTCAACCTTTAGGGAGAGCTAATGATTTTTAAAAATTGTGTTCAGGTTGTAAATCGATAACACAAAAAACAAGTAGCCTGACTAAAAATGGGCAAAAGACTTGAATAGATTTTTCTCCAAAGAAGATGGATAAATGGCCAATAAGCACATGAAAAGATGCTCAACATCACTTATCATTAGGAAAACGCAAATCAAAGTAATCATGAGATAACCCTTCACACCCATTAGGGTGGCTACTCTTAAAAAATTATAGAACAACAAGTGTTGGTGAGGAGGTAGAGAAATTGGAACCCTTGTGCACTGTTGGTAGGAATGTAAAATGGTGCAGCTGCTATGGAAAACAGTGTGGCAATTCCTAAAAAAAATAAACTTAGAATTACCATAGAATTCAGCAATTTTACCCCTGGGTATATACCCCAAATAATGGAAAGCAGGAACTTGAACAGATATTTGTATACCCATGTTCATAGAAACATTTTTCACAAGAGCCAAAAGGTGGAAACAACCCAAGTGTCCATGGATGGATGAATGGGTAAACAAAATGTGGTATATACATACAATATCATTCAGTCTTAAAAAGAAATTATGACACATGCTACAATATAGATGAACCTTAGGGACATAATGCTGAGTGAAATAAGCCAGGCACAAAAGGACAAGTATTGTGTGATTCCAATTATATGAGGTACCCGAGTGTAGTCAAATTCATAGAGACAAAGAGTAGAATGGTGGCTTCTAGTGGCTGGGGAAGGATGAAATGGGGAGTTATTGTTTAATGGGTTTGGAGTTTCAGTTTGGGAAGATGAAAAATTTCTGGTGATAGATAGTGGGGATGGCTGCACAGCAATGTGAATGTACTTAATGCCACTGAACTATACACTTAAAAAATGGTTAAGATGGTAAATGTTATGTGTATTTTTACCATAATTTTTTTAAATGTGTTTCAGCTGAAATAGGCCAACCAGAAAGTTTTACCTAAAGGACTCTTTCTACACCTCTAGCTCTTGTGATACTAATGGAGACATTTGAAGACAATAATCAATGAGGGAACAGAAGATTCCAGGTCTTCTCTTTTCCAGACTAATCTCCCCACTCAAGGGCCTATAACCTTTTCTACATAACCTGTTTTTTTAATTTGCCTTTCTCTATCTGTCATCCAGTTTGGGAATGCCAAAGAACTCAGAATTATTAGCAGTGTTCAATGGGCAGTGAGTAACTTTTTCACTGTTTGTTTTATGAAAATGTTAATGTACCTCAAGACACTGTAAGGTATTTTTGGAAATGAAGAGTTTTGTTTTTGCAGGATTTTCCAGAGTATTTAATAGGCTAATGTGCACTGTCCGTTTCCAAGAGCAGGATAGAGGACTTGGGGCTTCTCAAGCATTTTGGATCACAGTCTTCTTTTCCATCTCAGTACAGTTTTCCATGGAACAACGTTTGGGAAATTTTTCACGAGTGTAATTGTTAACTCTGTTGTATATACTGAGTCCCATCAGTTTATGAATTTTCATAAGTGTATGCTCCAAGTGCAGAAATAGTTCTGGATCTAGGCTATAGAGCTTTTGGAAAGAATTTCTTCCAAAAAGAATTTCAGTTCTTGGAAAGAATTTCCTTGGAATGTCCTCTGAGAAAGTCAACATGATTTCTTCTTGTATGATATAGAAACATATGCTCTGCATACATACAAGACACTGTCACCCAAAATAGACATTTGCCTAGCTCTAAGACTGAAAGTTGAGTTAGATCATCTCATTTGAGTGTCATAAATCATACTTTGAATTTTTCCAAGGCTCTGAAAGCACACAACTCTCATATACAGGTCCACAATTTCTTATTCAAAATCCAAAATTGCCAGATATATCTTGTAATTGGAAACTTTGTGAAATATAATATGATGGCTATACCATGATATTACACCCCAACAATGATTTACACCCTTTTAAACAAATGCATCAGTATTTGCTGAATATTCCTACTCGCTAGGAAAAATAAAGACTAGCTATAAACATACCAGTCTACATCAGCTTTTGTTGCCAAATGGGTTTTAGTGACTCACTTACTAAAAATAACATTTAGTTTCAGAGTTGTTTGTTGGATTTCAGAATGGCAAGTAAGGGATTGTAGGCACACTAGTGAAAATGAGGCTGGGTTAATGCTAATAGACTTTTGTTACCAACAGTCTCCATATTTTTCAATAGTTTACTCTTTGGAGGAACTGTGGAGAAGTATCCAGAGAGAGAGTCCTTAGGGAAAAAGGGCAGGGGTAACTGTTCTTAAATCTATTTCCCTGGCCTCTCCTCCGGGGATGGGGGGCGGGGAAGGGAATGGGGAGGTAATGGGGACAGGGTTTCAGTTTAGGAAGGTGAAGAATTCAGGAGACAGATAATGGTGAGAGTTGCACAGCAATGTGAATGTACTTAGTGCCACTGAATTGTACAGTTAAATATGGTTAAAATAGTATGTTTTATATTATGTGATTTTCACCACAATAAAAAAACATTTAATAAAAAAAAAGCTAGTTCCTTGGCCCCTTCTGCTTGATTCTCTTTCATATAGTCTTAGAAAGATGAACTCATTTGTTCTAATTCTCCACCTTCTGCTGAGGAAGGTGAAAACTTCCAAGTTACTGGAAAACAAAACACAAAACCAAAAAACAGTGAGGATCAAATGGTTGTGGGATCTAAGGTGACACAGCAAATCTAGGATGGAACTTTCAAAAGTGAGTATCATTTAGTTTATGTAGTGAATAAACCAAGGGCCAGAAGTTAGAAGGTATGACTATGTTGCTTACTACCTGTGTGACCTTTGGCAAAGCCCATATTCTTGATCTTTCAGTTTCCCATTTACACAGTGAGGATCCAACAATCATTTTATGGTCCATTTAGTATTTCTAATCAAAACAACCTTATCCACAAAGAAGTTAACTGCAGGTGAAATATCTGTGTGGTCGAAAAACAAACAACGAACAATGACATTTCTTGCTCCTGGAGGATCTCCTTCTGGAAAAGAAAGCTACCCTGAAAGACATGCATAGAAATTTATTTCCTCCATCCTTGTGGACATCTTACTGTACTCAGAGCATATTGTGCTATATACTATATTAAATGTCTTAAATGTCTACAATAAGGATTTCATTTAGATTTAATGTCAGAATTGTAAACGTTAATGAAATGCTAATAGAGTGATTAACAACACATGCTTTGAAGTTCCTCAAATATGCACAAAAAAAAGAGAAGAACTTATAAGAAAAATGGAGCTTTACTCTGTAGCTTGGTGGGGTTGTTTTTTTTTTTTTTTTTTTTTTGGAGTTGGAATATCTCTCAAATGCTCGGTTCTAAATAAACAGAAAAACAGCAGGAGGATAAAAAAACAAGGCTGAATTTCAGTCACACGGATCTCAGCAAGAAGTAAAAATAAACTCTTTAAATGATGTTTCTTTTCCACAGCTCCCAGAGGCAGGTTTGGTAAAAAGTAATTTGAAAATAGACAGATTCATCCTTTTGCCTTTCCCTGACTCTGCTGATTCTGTAACTTCTTCCATATTAATTAAATATTTCTGGGATTTTGCTTTTTTCTCCCTTTCTCAGAGAGCCACCTAAGAACACAAATACTGGAACAGAACCTGTCTTGTAATTTTGCGATATCCTAATTTTAGGAAAATAGCACAGAGCTATTACCTCAGAGTTTACCTGGTCCAAGCGCCCTGCTTATCGATGAAGTCTAGAGAATTGAGGTGATCTGTTGGGCCTCACAGCTAGTTTGTGAAAGAGCTGTGACTGATCATAGCTCAAACCAGTACCTTTCCCCCCACTACTGCATGCTGTCTGCTGTCCTCAATTAAACGAAGACAGTGTCCTTCATAGCTCACTGTTGCAATAAATACCTCTGTGATATGGCATAGAGTTAGACGGTTCAACCATGACATGAGCTCCATGTAGCTGGGTCCTCACAAGTTCAGCACCTGAGAAAAATTAAGTGGAGAATTGAAAATCATATCCAGCTGGACGTTAGCATGTGTTAAACAGGGTTTTGATGTTAAAGGTTTTAAGTGCGTGACTGGTACACCTCAGGGCAAGGCCCAATCTTCCCTGAGAATCTGTTCTTGCTTTTCTTTCTTTTCTCCTTTAATCAATCCCATTCAGTTTTCAATTCTCTTTCTCACTTTGCAAAGTGCCAGACAAATTACTGGGATCCTCTAGGAACCTCTGGTTTCTTATTGGTTTCGGAACTCATACCCTCTGGAGAATATTTCAAGGTAAATCTTGGTTAAGACACATTGAATAAAACTTTAGGGACACAATTAAAGCTAAAACCTTTATACCACTTTTATAGCTCTTCATCTTCCATTTTCTAATTCTCTTCTGGATCATATTCTCTGAATGTTTTACGTTTTCTCTAAAATTCTTTCTGCTCTTCTTTAACAGCATGTCTTCTGAACTATGGGTGGTCTCAAAGTCAAGATTATTCATACAAAGTTGCTGACATTCAACTGTTTTTGAAGTATGAAGATGGCAACTTCATTTGGTTCAACCTAATGCATTGTAAAGCAATTTGGAATATACACATTTCAGCAGAGATTTTTTTTTCTTAAAGTAGAGAAACTATGTAATAAAACCATGATTTTTATTGAACATTGTAATGTAGAAATTTAAAGATTTTTAAGAAAAATTCTGCTTAGATGATTTTGTTTATTTGGTTATAGTATAAGTAATTTTATGTCCCAGTTTGCCCGCAAGCCTCCAGGTTTTGCCTGTTGCCCAGCATTCTGTCTGTTTTAGCATTTGCTCAAGATTTTTCTCAAACAAAGTATTAGTATTAACTGTGGCATTAACAGAATAATACCACCTTGTTAGGTTGGTTTTGGTTGATCTCTGCTTTGTGTCTAACATCTGCTCTGATGCTTTTTAGCAGTATGTGAGCTACATGTATAGTGAACAGAGGTCTTAGCTTAAGGTGTAGTCAAATCACTTTTTAGACACAACAAATAGATGTCTCCTTTTCAAGGGAGGAATGTCAGGTGTTCATTGATAAACAGAAATGTGTTCAGATACAAGCAGTGTGGGATGGCTAAGCCTTTCTCTCTTGAATGGTGCTGGGAGAGGCATTTGAATTTGCTGCCCTCGTGGCCACTCCATTTGCCAGCCTGTCATGACATGGCCTTGCCAGGACTCCTGCCAAGGCCTGAGGGATGCTCCAAGCTACCATGTTACCAGTTGGCAGGATCGATGACAAACATGGAAAATCCTGTTAGACATATACAAAATGTGTGTGAGCTAGAAGCTGGGTGGTCCTATGTAGATCTCATTGTGAGTAGGGTGAATGTCTTCACCATGGTGATTTTGTCACCTTGTGTATGGCATAGGTCTACAGCCACTATCTAATTGTTTGGTGATACTTTTTTTTTTTTTTGCAATAACCTTTTTGACAGAAATAAGTTCAAAAGGAAGAAAAGTGCCCTTGTAATGAAAATTTAAGTACTAAATTTTCATTCTCAAGAAAGTTGATGGTGAATGTGTAACTTTCACAAAATGTTTGTCTACAATTACCATTCACGTCGGAAGCTGTGTTGCCATCACTGACCACAAGGAAACAAAAACACACAAATCTGCTGAATAAGCATCAACACCCACAAGAGGATTAGTAACTTAAGAAGACTCTTCCTGAATGCAATAATTTAATCATTGCAATCTAGATGTTGTGTTCACATATAATAATGTGAAGCTTGGCTTTTTATGTACACTTTTTAAGTAATTGTTCTTCTGAATTAATTTCTCTTATTTTTTTATTCCTAGTTTTCTTCTGTACATAGTACAAAAACTGAATTAATACTGTTACTGTGTTGGCTCCGTTGACAGAAGAAAATACTCACTAGCAGTTAAATGATGACAGTTTTGTAATTACTGTGATCAACCAGTTTCTCATCTGAGCCACAGAACACAGAAAGCTGATTTGAGAGACTGTTTTCTCAATTCTGCCAAAGATGGTAACTAACTAGTGCCATTCCAGATGTGAATACCACGACCTACAACCAATGCCTTGGAGTATTAGAGCTTCATTCTCTTAAAGAACCCTGGTTGAAAAAGCCTGAGTCACATGTTTCAAATTGAAAATCCATAAAGTTAATACCTAAAATCATCTTCCACCTAGTCAAAGAATCAAATAAAGCTTTTGGAGATTCATTCTTTCAAAGGTGAAATTTCGGACATTATGTTGGATACTATTATAAAATTCAGTTAAAAATTCCAACGCTGAGACGAAGTCATGTGTTTTGTGATGGTATTACAAATTCAAAGTTTGGTGAAGCACAGCCTTATGATATAGTCAGTGTTGTCACTAAATGGAGAAACTTACAGAACAGAAATGTATATGGAATGAATGGGTACTGTATTATTCAAATTCTGTCCATCCAAACAAGCCACAATATTCCACAGTCAAAATAAAAGGTATTGCTGACAGCATTTACAACTATTTTTTATAAATATGGTTAAAGTAATTAAACTTAATTTTTTGTTATGAAGCCGATGCTGGATTTGAAAATGTAAATAAAAGCAGGTATTTTCTTGCTCCATTTCATAAATCAAAACGTACACGTTTAAACCTATGTAATTGACTTACATGTCTCGTAAAGTTATTGAAATGAAATGTTTTTGTAAATAAGTTCTCTGGTTTTAATTGCATTTTGTTACAAATCATTTGGACATCTTTTATTAAAGCTTTCAATAATTGGCATACCAGAAAACTTGAGCCTTTGAAAACATCACCTTTTTTAAAGTTTAGAAAATTGCAATTACTAAAATCAAAATTTGCAAGCAGGAAGATCTTGAACATTAATACAAATGCAGAAGAATTGATCTTGCATACGAATGTAGGGGCACATCTCATCCAATGAGATTGTGAGAGCTCAAACTGTATAAGCCTTAATTCTGAACTTCAATGAGACCTTGAAATATTTCAATTTTGGGGAAGGTTCCTTTCATGGAACTTTTATTTTTAATTAGATGCATTCATATTTTCTACCAGAATGGAAATGAATTTGAGAAAACTGAAAACTTTGCAGCATTTACATTCTGTGAATCATTTTTAAATGTTGTAGATAGAGACATCTTATTTGAAGAATTTGGTAATATAAAAATGTTTATCAATGAAAGTAATTTGGATGGAAACCAAAAGACAGAAACTTTAAAGATAATTTAGCTGAAATATTTGTACATTTTCTTACAAAGAATTAGAATTAAGAATATCCCCTATGGAGCAGAATTTGTTCTGACCTCACCCAACTATCTATAGAGTTTTTTCAGTTAAAAATAATATGGTGTAAAGAAGAGATGATTGACAATTCCAGTGATTTCAAATTTATTTAATAAAACTTCAACTTTTAAGATTGTCAGAAACTTTAGAAGAAAATTAAAAATAATATTACTACCTTAATAAAAATAAATTCTTCAGATACGTATTTGTGACAGTTTTAGAGGCTGCTATGTCTAATAAACTGATTAAGGTATTTAAAAGTAAGTCAAGGGTAATTACTCTGCAAAAGCTTTTTTCATGTTCAGAAAATTGGTATAAGGAAGTTGTAAAATATTTGCTTTAATGGACACAAATATATGATTTTTTGTCTTTTAGATATAATTTTGAATAGAACAATTTTATGTATCTGTCAATATTATAAAACCTAGGTTTTATTTTATTTTTTAAAATTATTTTTTCTATTATTATTTTTGAGGGATAATGTTTTTTATTCCAATTAATTATTTATACTATTGTCATTAGAAATGCCACTGATCTTACTTGCCTCATTCTGGTTTTTATTCTTAATACTTACTTTTCCTATTTTCCTGATGATTTTAATGCAAATGTTATAAAATTTTGATCCTTCTGGTGGTTTGGAAGTAGTACACGCTACTCTTCTTCAACTAATAAGTCACTGTGACACATTACAATTATACAGCTGTACAAATAATTATATATGAATTTATTTTTCCTTAATCATTGGTAAAAAGGAAATAGCATACTTTAATCCTTTCTCTCTTTTTTAATTTAACATCTTTATTGGAGTATAATTGCTTTACAATGTTGTATTAAAAACTGAGTTTTTAAAAGCAAGAAATAACTTGTGGAATAATTTCCCTCTTCCTTCCTTTCTTCCTTTCTTTTTGGCTATGTCCTCTCCTCCTTTCAGGGCCAATTCAAGCCTGATGCTTTATGTATGCTAAGATAAAATACTATCAATATAAATACACCTTTTTGACATCTATCTTCACTTCCTCTCTCCCACCTTTTCCTATTGGGACCAGGAAGGATTTCTCTGAGCCTTTTATTCATCGTGGATTACTCATCATCTGAATCGCCTTTGACTCCATTACCTTGCACTGAGTTATCTGTTCATACACTGCCTATGGCTTTTAGGTGATGTATGTCATGACTTATAGCTTTTGTGTCCCTATATAAGGGTTGGTGCTCAAAAAAGTATGTGTTGTTGAGGACAGTATTCCATACTATAGTCAAAGAAGATAGTCTGGATTCTAGATGGAGGGAGGGGCGGGTTACAAAATTAATGTATGACTGTGTCAAATCAACTGTTTTTATAGTCTTCTTTCTAGCAGCAGAAAGAACTCCTGCGATAGTTCTGGTTCTGCGGAATATAAGAAAGGCCAGTTGGGGGTGGGGATGGGGGTTGGGAAGTTGGTGGAGGCTTTTAATTTAGTTGATCCAAAAGGATGAAAGGTGAACTAGGAGGGTGATATATAAGATTATAAACATTGAGAATAGATGTATTCTAGAATAGTCATATTGGTTAAAAAAATCGTATTTTGGAAATACGGTAGGTAAAAGAAAATATCAAAACCAAGAACATTAAAGAAAAGGAAGAAAACTTTTTTTATTGTAATAGGAAAGTATGGGAGAGAGGAAGTGAAGATGGCTGTTGAAAACATGTATTTATTTTGATAGTATTTTATCTTAGCCTAGCCTAAAATGTGATGTGTTCACATTCATTAATATAAACTGATTGAAAAGTTGTCAGTGGGGTGGCAGTGCAGAGAGGAAAGAATGGATTAGTGCAAATAATGCTGCATAAAAAATGTTACATTTTAGAGTCTCCTACAGGTACATTATCTCCAGCATTAGCTTTCAACAAAACAACAGCAGCAAAAGACCCTAGTGATTTTAAAATGAGGTTATTGATACCAACGTGTGCTGGGAATCAAGCCATAATTAGCATTCAAAGATTTATTAGGTTAAGAGCATTTCAAATCGACCATATCTTATGTACATATAAGATAATCTCTTAAAGGTCATGCCTCTTGGAGACACTTGTTTTCTGACATCTTCATATCCCAGCCATCTGCAGAGGCATGGTGGAAAAATAAACAAAGTATAAATAAATAAGACAGAGAATGAATTTTAACCTCATCTAGGTATGGAGAACATGGAAATAATAACACATGCCTTGTCTAGACCACACTTCCAGATTACAAAGATGAGTGAGAAAGGGAAGTTAACTTTGGCAAATAAATATGTTTAGAGTCTCCTAAATTTCTTGGCTTCTCTTATTTTTCAAGTGATTATTAAGAGGGAATTAAGGAACTTCAGTATGGTGTAGAGAAGGGTTTCAGAATTGGACTTTGGAGACTTGAGGTTTTTTTATTCCAGATGAGATTGCAGTGACCTTGAACAAAGCAATCCAGCCCTGGGTCTCAGTGTCTTCACCTCCCAAGAAAGGAGTTGTGGTAGATGACAGCTAAGTTACTTTCTCACAAATGATTTGAAAACCTGTGTAGTGATAATATGACCCCTTTATCCAAATGGGAAGATGCAAGGGGTAGAAACCATGAGAGCAAAGGAACTGTCCAGGGTGCTTAGAAACACTGGGGTCCATTCATTCTCTGGAGTTATGATCAGAAGCTACAGTATGACTCCATCTGGTATTCATCCAGCATCTCTACTATGTTAAATGCATGGTAAGCTATTCTGTCAGTATCAAGTGTCTATAATTCAATATACGATCAATTTCCTTTTGCTTAAGGGAGAGATTACGTATTTAGAATCATCTCTGCTCTGCCTTCAACTAGTTGCTGGCCTTTAGATCAGTCATTCCATCCACTGGTTATTTAGAGCAGGATATCAGAATAGATTTCATGGCATACTTACAATATTGCTTTTCCAAGAGTCATCTTGGGACAGGTGAGGATGCATACATTGTTAAAGAGATGGAAGGGACAGAGATGGAAAAACACACCTTTGACAACGGTACGAAAATAAAGAGAAAGGAAAGAGGAAGAGGAAGACCTGAAAGACAGGTGAGGGGAGCTAATTATAATTAAGCAATCCTCAGTTGCTTGACCAGACCACACTGAAGGAGGTTGTGGATGTGTGTACACTATATTAGCTTGTCACAGCATGACCTTGTACTCCATCATGAAATGCCATAACTTCTTGCTGATAACCTACTTTGGGGTGGGGAAAGGTGCAATGAGAACATGCTGCTATTGAATCGTAGTGGGACATAAGCCTACTGGGTGGAAAGCGGGGAGGTGAGAACTCCTTGAAGTTGAAATACTTGTACCAAGTCTATATCTTTTTCCCTTCTAGGACTGAGGAAAAAGTGTGTAGACAGCAATCTTTCAAGCTGCTAAATTTGCTGGCATCAGTGTTCAGGCTAAGGACTATGGACTGGGGATCTGAAGTTGTAGGCTTAGTAGAGATCTTTAGGGAAGTGTAATGCTCAAAGTGACGTGGCAGCATCACTGAGGTCACTCCGGCACAAAAGACCCCAAGGAAAAGTTTGGTAAGAATTAGACAGTGTCAGGGTCCCTGCTTAGCACAGAAGAACTTTGGTCTCATCAGAGGATTTGGAGAATGGATGATAACCAAGGCAGAAGCCCAGCCACATGGGCCCATTAAATGGGAAGGATTACTAGGAATTTACCCTATAGACATATGGATGCCAGGCCTCTTCTCGGGTCTGCTGAATACCAGGTTATAGCAGAACCTGGGGAGAAGGAAGGTAAAGGGTGCTCAGAAACTATGGGAATGAATGACTGAAAGATTTGGGGTTCTATTTGCTTAGACTGAGAACCAATGAGAAGGGACATTTGGGGAGAGAGACATTTAGCTCTTTCTTTCAGCATGTTGAGTTTGAGGTTTTTATGATATTGTCAAAGGAGGCTGTGCAGGAGGTGGTCAAAATATGAGTTTGGTTTTGAGAAAACTGCCACAGGATGATTTAACACCCTGCATACTGACTTTGATTTTCCTCCTACCTTTAAGTCTCCTGGGAATTTCCCCTTATTTCAGCAATTTCTTTGATATTTATCCAGTGTTTCTAGGGGTTTTGTAGGTGGGAGGTTTTCAGATTCTCAGCTGGCCTTATGGCTGGGGAGCAGCCTCAACACATTGCGTACTTAATAAATACTACTGGGTAAATGAATAAACGGAAACTGAGGATTATGAGTACATTTGATGGGAAGAGCAAGGTAAAGCTTTCAACAAAATGGGCTGATAGAAAAGTGAAAATACCTGGCAGGGCAACCAGCCCTGCTGAGTGACAGGAAGGCGGGGAGGAGTCACCTCTGTTCAAATGCAGCGAACAGGGAAGGAGGCCTGAGACAGGAAGGGACACTGGAAGATTATTAGGTCACTTTTTTTTTTAACATCTTTATTGGAGTATAATTACTTTACAATGGTGTGTTAGTTTCTGCTTTATAACAAAGTGAATCAGCTATACATATACATATATCCCCATATCTCTTCCCTCTTGCATCTCCCTCCCTCCCACCCTCCCTATCCCGCCCCTCTAGGTGGTCACAAGGCACCGAGCTTATCTCCCTGTGCCATGCAGCTGCTTCCCACTAGCTAGCTATTTTACATTTGGTAGTGTATATATGTCCTTGCCATTTACAATGTTGTGTTGGTTTCTGCTCTACAGAAAAGTGAACCAGCTATACATACACATATATCCCCTTTTTTTCAGATTCTTTTCCCATACGGGTTATTACAGAGTACTGACTAGAGTTCCCTGTGCTCTACAGTAGGTCCTCATTAATTGTCTATTTTATATACAGTAGTGTGTATATGTCAGTCCTAATCTCCCAGTTTATCCCTCCCCCCACCTCTTTCTCCCCTGGTAACCATAAGTTTGTTTTATACACCTGTGACTCTATTTCTGGTCACTTTTAAGAAGTGAGTTCCTATACATGATGAAAGAAGAACGTGGTTTGCATTTCTCCAATGATTAATGATGTTGAGCATTCTTTCATGTGTTTGTTGGCAATCTGTATATCTTCTTTGGAGAAATGTCTATTTAGATCTTCTGCCCATTTTTGGATTGGGTTGGGTTTTTTTTTTTTGATATTGAGCTGCATGAGCTGCTTGTAAATTTTGGAGATTAATCCACTGTCAGTTGCTTCATTTGCAAATATTTTCTCCCATTCTGAGGGTTGTCTTTTCATCTTGTTTATGGCTTCCTTTGCTGTACAAAAGCTTTTAAGTTTCATTAGGTCCCATTTGTTTATTTTCCTTTTTAATTTCCATTTCTCAAGGAGGTGGGTCAAAAAGGATCTTGCTGTGATTTTTGTCATAGAGTGTTCTGCCTATGTTTTCTTCTAAGATTTTGATAGTGTCTGGCCTTACGTTTAGGTCTTTAAATCATTTTGAGTTTATTTTTGTGTATGGTGTTAGGGAGTGTTCTAATTTCATTCTTTTACATGTAGCTGTCCAGTTTTCCCAGCACCACTTATTGAAGAGGCTGTCTTTTCTCCACTGTATATTCTTGCCTCCTTTATCAAAGATAAGGTGACCATATGTGCATGGGTCTATCTCTGGGCTTTCTATCCTGTTCCATGGATCTATATTTCTGTTTTTGTGCCAGTACCATACTGTCTTGATTACTGTAGCTTTGTAGTATAGTCTGAAGTCAGGGAGCCTGATTCCTCCAGCTCCGTTTTTCTTTGTCAAGATTGCTTTGCCTATTCGGGGTCTTTTGTGTCTTCATACAAATTGTGAATTTTTTTTCTAGTTCTGTGAAAAATGCCAGTGGTAGTTTGATAGGGATTGCATTGAATCTGTAGATTGCTTTGGGTAGTAGAGTCATTTTCACAATGTTGATTCTTCCAATCCAAGAACATGGTATATCTCTCCATCTATTTGTACACTACCAAACATAAAATAGATAGCTAGTGGGAAGCAGCCGCATAGCACAGGGAGATCAGCTTGGTGCTTTGTGACCAGCTAGAGAGATGGGATAGGGAGGATGGGAGGGAGGGAGATGCAAGAGGGAAGAGATATGGGGATATATGTATATGTATAACTGATTCACTTTGTTTTAAAGCAGAAATTAACACACCATTGTAAAGCAATTATACTCCAATAAAGATGTAAAAAAAAAAAAAAAAGAAGAAGAACCTGGTTAGAAGAGTTTGGGAACGCGTGGGTGGAGAGTGAGAGATGTGGCTGAGAAGGGCAGGTGAGAAGTGAAACAGCCGTTTGTGTGGGAAGCAAATTTGGGGAGAGTTTCTTGAAGATAAGGAAGACCAGAAATTGGAAGTTTTATTCTCACCACTACTAAGTGTTATCTAGAATTTCAGAATAATCAAACTTTGTTTATTAACTGACTTCTTTGATTAATATCAGATCTTAAATGATTATTAAAAGTTTGCAGTGTTGTATGTGATAATATGACACCTCAGGTCATGGATTAGAAAATACCATGGGAGTCTAAAATCTTTAAAGCTTTATACCATTTAAGAATACTCATCAATTTTATTCTCCTTTGCATAACTTACAGATGATTACAATAACTTCAGAGATGGTGGTAAATCGAGCTGTATACATTTGAACAATCATAATTTTAACTTTAAAATGCATACAACATCAAAACCGCCAAGTTGTAACTAGGTACGGATGAGCAAGAGAGTTTGGAGAAGAGCCTGTATCCACTTCCCTGGTCTCTCATAAGAACCCTTGAATATTTACTCAAGGGAATGTCATAGTTTGATTTTGTCCAGGAATATTTAGTTCTACTAACTGAGTTCATTAAACCCAGCTGTTTTTCTCAAAGAACTAGCTGAAGGAAATGGCAGAAGTGGTGACAGAGAAGCAGAAATAGAAGACCAGAAAACGTGAGAGAGCAAGTGTAAAACAGGAGGGGTGATCACAGTTTCACACTGCTTATATCATTTGTTTACTCTCGAATTCTCCAAGTAGGTGATTTATTAAATAAGGCCCTTTGTAATCACACCACCAACATCTTCACTAAAAATAGGATGGGGCTGGTTTGAACTTTCTGGAAATCTCATAAACATTAGCATCAGATGCCTCTGCTGTCCTCCGACTGTGTGAGGCTTTGGACTCCCTGGCTCTGTCCATGCCAACTGATGTTCTTTGGCTGCAGGACCAATGACACCCACTTCTCATCAGCCTGGCAGAGCCCAATGGGGCACGGTCTCTGGTGGGTTGGTGAGGACCCTGGTCTGGGGACAAACAAAGCCAGGTGCCACAAGGACTCACCAGCATGCCATGTGGTGGCCAAATGTCGTGAGATGGAAAGTTGCTTGTGGTAGTCTGCTGTCTGCTAGGATGAGATTAATTAGGGAACAGGAAAAACATGCACGTTGCTTTCGGATAAGTGGAGGACAGCCAACTGAGGCCAGGCTTTTAGCCTGTCTCACGGCAATCACTTACTCCGAGGGCCCGTGTGTTTACACACACTCACGTGTGCTTATGAAAACTTGTCTCCACCAAATGGAGCCAGCAGAGAGTATGGAAGGCAAAGACACAGCAAAACTCCTTTTCTCAAACCCTCAAACTCTATTACACCATCTAAAGAAAAGGATTCTATTATAACCTGTGCTTAAAAGTTGGATAGCAGTAAGTAGAAGTGGCAAATGTGTTTCTATTGAGGATGTTGACTGGAGAAATTATTTAAATTTTCCACATGGAAAAATAGATGCAGAGCATGTATGAATTTTTTCAAGGTTATTCAACAGTGGTGCTACTGTGTCTTGGTGGGGAACATGGCTATTTTTAAGTCTGATGAAAACTATAGATAGTTTTCCTGGAAAAAATGCATGCATACTTACACACACACACACACACGATGGAGAGGGAACTTTGGATGTTATTTCAAAGGGACTGTTTTTTCTCTGTAGCTCATTTATGAACCCATTTATGGGTTCAGGATAAGAAGTTCTGGTATAGCATATTATGAAAAAATATCATGTGGATGAGGAAAATCTGAAAACTTAATAAAGGTTCCCTATGTTTCAAGAATTTGACTAGGTACTGGATGGACATTATTTCTAATTTTTGTAACCATACTGAGCAATAGGGACATTACCTCTCTTTTATAGAGGAGAAAGTTGAGGCTAAGAGAGAGAAACTCACTTGGCAGGAAAAAGTATTTCCTAGTGATTAGGAGCCTAGACTCTGGGGGCAGACTGCTTGGGTTCAGATCATGTGTTTTTTTTCCCCTCACTTATCAGTTAGAAAATTCTGGGTGAGTTTCTCATCCCATGGTGTCTTGGTTTCCTCAGTCATCAGTGAGCATAATGATGGAATTTCACTTCATAAGCTCTTATGAAGATTCAGTAATACAAGACATGCCAAGTGCTTAGAACATTGACTGGCACATGGTGAGCACTAAATAAATATTTGTTGTAATATTATGGTTAAAGACCACAAAACTAGTAAGTAAGTAGAGGATCCAAGAATCAAACCAAGTTCTGTCTGGCTGGAGCCAGACTCCTTCTGTCACCATGCATGTTTCCAAACTTGTTTTACATTTGTCCTTTGACAAATCATATAATGTTTCCAAATTTTAGTTTCTGTATCCATAAGATACAGATGATGATAGTAACAATAAAAACACCTCCTCCCTTTTTGGGGAGGATTATATAAGACACCAGTAAGTACAGTTTAGTAAATTGTCAAACACTGTGACAATATTTATTGCTGTTTTCATCAGCGATTAAATAATCAATTTGACTCAAAGCAAAGAACCCTGTGTTTCCCCTTCTACCTTTATCATCATGGCATTGAATTTGTATCACATGCACTCACCTCCAAATCTATCTCAGAAGACACAAGTCATTGGAGGTGGTCACAGTTCTGAAATGAACACTCCATCGTCTTAATGACTCTCAAAGTGGGATATAAAGGAGAGTTTATGCACCCCCTGGACCTTCAATAACATTTTCCTAAGGTAGGCAGAAAAAAACACCAAGTGTTTTTATTAAAACAAATGTTTGGGAACCACATTTATGTTTATTCCAAAATTGAGAGAACATAATAGTAGCCAACGAGTTCATTATGTTGGCACAGAAACTTATATTTTTGTTAAACATCAGGTTCATTGTCCTCAGCTGGAATGCATGATTTCAGTTACTCTTCGAAAGGTCAGTTTATTTCTGGGAGTAATATTTCTGCAATGCTAAGAATCAGAGGCCAAAAGGGGAAAGAGGACACGGCCTATGGAATAGATTACATCCCTTTCTGGAGTCCCTGAGGGAAGCTTAGAAACGAGAGCTTAGCTGTCCTAAAGTGGAGACTTCTACTTTGGAATGGAATTACGATGTTGCAAGAGACTCATTGAATCAAATTTAGTTCCATCTTGCTCACAGGGTCTAATTCCCTAGATGTCAATTCAGGTCTTTTTTCTGCCAATTCATGTCCCTCAGCTCCTTTGAAAAATAATTTGCAGTATCCCATTGGTTGGTCAGGCATACACTGAGTGCCTAATATGTACGAGGTATGTACACTAGTCCAAGAGGAAAGACATGGTTTCTTTCCCAAGTTGTTCAGGCTGGTGGAGGAGAGCATCCTGCCAAAACCCATCTTAGGACCTGCAGTGTGGTAGGGGCCCAATAAATGTCTGTTGAAGGATTGAATTCATGCCAATAAAAGTATAAAGTGCTAGAGGAGAAATGTTGCTGGGAAATGAGATGTTCCTTTGGCTGGCGGTGGTCAGGGAAGAATTCCCAAGGGGAGTGACATGTGCACAATGTTGGTAGAAATGTAGGAATTTACTGGATGGGCAGGGAGTAGGAGTTGGAGGGAAAGAGCGCCGAGGTGTGAACCTGCAGTTTGGGCTGAAAGCCCATCAAGCAGCAAGAGATATGGGGGCAAACTGTCACTGCTTTAATATTCTCAATAAAAGGAAGTCCGAGTTTATTCTGCGTTTCTGAGGAGTCCCACGAAGTTTCACACAGCTCATCTCTCTCTTCCGTTTGTCCTTTTAGCACTTCATACCCACAGAAAATTATTGACATTCTGTCCATGTAAGCAGAGAGTTTTGTACCAAGTCTGAGTCAGGCATTAAAAGCCGATCCTCCCTCTGCCCTAAGGGTTGAGTCCACACCCTTCATTTCACCACTTTCAGGTTCTTCAATGCTGTGCTGCCTTCTTCCATGGGTAACTCAGGGCTGGGAGGTCAAGTGGCTGAGACTGGTGGTGTCACAGAGCTGGGGCTGGTGGAGCGGCAGGATATACGGTTATGCTAGCACTCACCTGAACTGTGGAGAGGTGGGTGCTGGAACCAGCATCTTCAAGGAATGACACGTGAGAACCACAGTGACTGGTCTGCAGCCAGAATACATGACCATGGAGTGGATGAAAGAAGGGGTCCAAGACGCAAAACTAAGCCATCAGGACCGACAGGAAGTTCGAAGTAGTTATAAGAGAGGATGGCAAGTCTGGAGGAATTTCCTGGGCTGGTTTCAGATACTTGTGATGCTTTTGAAGAATTGTCTGTGGCCAATGGTTAGAACCCCTTTTATGGGCTTCCATGCCGTGGCACTCTGTGTGTGCCTCTCAAGTTTGTAATGATTTCTTAGAACCTGTATTCCTAACTGGATTGTAACTTCCACAACAGCGACAATTGTGACTGCTGCTCCTTTGATGTTACAGTCAGTAATTAGCTTAGTAGGTGCTCAATCAATAGTATTGAACAATTCATGGGATGGATGTGTGGCTGGCCTGACTCTCCCTTCTTGCCCTGCAGGTATGTAATTGGTGGTTTTGTTGAGATGGAAACGATGGGTGAGATCTTGATTAAAACTTGGCACCACTGCAGTTCTTCCCCCGAGGAAAAGAATATGATGGACATTCTCTCTGGAAGGAAACCAGTACCTTTTGAAGTTGTACCTGAGGGACCTGAAGAGAACCTTGCCCATTAATTCTTCTACCAGAGAACACCATCCTTCCCTGAGCTTCCTTTCTACCACAGGCCAAGACTGTTTTTTTTGTGTAGCAGACACTCAGGAAATGCCTGCTGATTTGACTTTTCAATGTGCCATACGAGAAAACAAAAGGCAGGACATTTGAGATTTCTCTGAAATGAAGGAAACAATTTGGATAAAGGTTATGAGAAGGAGGAGGGTTTCTTTACAAGCACAAATTTAGATTTGGAAGTTAGCCCTACCCTCATTTTACATGCGGGGATCCTGAGACTCAGTGGGTGAAATGCTTCGCTCGTCCACGCAAACACGTAATGTTTACGTGTCCGTGCAACACTTCAATTTTGGTTTTTATGTGCAAACCCAAACTTGAACCCAACTCTTTGACCTCCTCTCACACTCAGGCTTTCACCTTTCTCAGGAGGAAGAAGGTAAGCATGCCTGGTCTGTGACTGAAGGTGGTGAAGGCAGCTGAATAAGGAGCCCCCAATATGCACCTTATTAGCCTTGATTTCCTCTTAACTTTGAAGTTCTCTCCAAGGCTTTGAGAATTTTCTTTCATTCATCCACACACAGTTCTGTACCTCCAGACAGCTCTCCATCTCCACACACATACGTGTCTATGACTCTACAGACAGCTTTGATGGATATCTGTGAGACCACATGGCCCTCCATTCATGCTTTTCCTTTCTCTTAAATATTCATAAAGGTTCACAAGCAGAAATAAAAGTCCCTCAGATTAAGAGCCAACTAAAAATAGCACTTCCATTCCTTGCCAGGCAATCTGGCATCAATCAAGACCATCGGAAAGATGCTAGGAAGGAAAGAAGAGGAGCTGATAACCTTTTTATCCAGTTTTTTTAGTTATCCCCCTCTGTTATTAATAAGTTAGCAAGACAGACAGCTTGAGATGCAACCCAGATGTTTCTGGGTTCCTGCTGCTGAAGATAGTTGCTGCTTCATGGATTCTCTGATAAAATGTGTCCATGTGGAGAGAGGGCTTTGAACTAGCTAACTGCCAGGGATGTCTAGTTGTTGGGCAAAGGGAAGGATGGGTGGAATCTTCAGGGTGGGGTGGGGACTTCATGAACTCTCTAGATAACCGCCACTTCTGTTCGTTGGGGTTAGGCTTGCTTTGGGCCCTGTATATGGAGCTGTCATTGACTGACAATAATGGCTAATTTATAGCTCACATGTCAATAGTGGGTTTCTTTTTAAGTCTTGCAGCTCCCCAGGGCTATACCATTGGAAAGCTAGGCAGTCATTCCGTCTGCTCTGGATTGTCCCTTCATTACCTTCTAGCAGATGGATTTGAAGTTTCCCCTGGGGATTCTGGTCTCTTCATCTCTCCCTGGACGTTTTTGCAAATTGTGAAGTTCTTTATCAGAGAGGTACTGAAATTCCAGTCACATTTCTCTGATTCATCTCTTCTTACCTGTGGTCAGATTTTATCTTCCTTTGAGTGGGAAAATTGTTATTAGATCATGATGTACTCTTTTCTATTTTTTTCTCCTGCCTCTCAAAACGTTGGTTTATGTGTTCAAAAGCTTTGACTTTCGATACTTTTATCATGGATAGGGATTTTCAGGGCAGATTTTCAAATTTAAGGCCATGAATTTGACCCTTGGATTTGGCTGAATCAACTGCTTTCTGCAGAATAATGTATAAAATTATTACTACTGGTAGAATGGTAGTAAAAAGAAAAGCAGAAAGTGCATAAGGTGATGAGTACAAGAGAGAACAATGGAAAACAACCCCAGGTAATAGCTCAAGGTTTTATCCTGTTATATGATCCACAGCACCTTTCTCTTATCTATTTATTCCTTTTAACCTGGGTATAGTCATTGGGAAGGAGAAAGAAGAAAAATAATTTTTTTGCAAATGGATTTTCAGTGGGAAAAATAAGAAAGTTGTAAATGAATTCAAATCTGAACCAGGTAAGTGACTTTATTAATAATCTACATCCTCCATATTGTGTGTATTGGTTTTTCCCTCAGGAACATTTTATTCCTTTGGCTTCAACTGAATTGGCTGAGCAAAGAAGAGGTGTTTGCAACTTTTTTCTGTATTCAACTTGTCCCAATTTTTTTTGTTCAGAAGATGAATGCCTTTCACTACCACAAATAAATCAAAAGTGGAATAGACAAGAGGCTCCAAATTATGCCCACTGCCCATTTTCTATTACATGAACTGTTTTAAGCCAGAGAGCACTTGGTTGAGATCTTATTTTTATGATATTTTCTATTTGTTTCCCCACATCAGAACAAGTTACTTAAGGTACGAGATTGTTCTTATTTAAAGGAAGAAGTGGATGTGAAAGTGCATCAAAAGCCCTAAAGAACTATTTCCATGGAGGGAAAATAGTGTGGTTATTATTATTATTTTTGCGGTATGTGGGCCTCTCACTGTTGTGGCCTCTCCCATTGCAGAGCACAGGCTCCGGACGTGCAGGCTCAGCGGCCATGGCTCACAGGCCCAGCCACGGCATGCGGGATCTTTCCGGACCGGGGCACGAACCCGTGTCCCCTGCATCGGCAGGCAGACTCTCAACCACTGCGCCACCAGGGAAGCCCTTTATACCACTCTTTTTATTTATTTATTTTTAGTGTGGTTATTATTGATGAAGCTAACAATGGAAACAATATGATGCGTGCTTAAACATATTGGAACATCCCCCAGTGTCACCCACTGTTCCCTAACTGATGGATTCCAGCTCACACCACTCCACAATGTCTTTGGGTTATTTCACAACATTAATATACATTATTTTTGCTTCTGTGCAAATATAGACTTCTGTTGTCTCCTTGATGTAGATGGGAAGAGCTGGTTATTGGTTTCACACAGGCAACATTATGTGCTGAAGACATAAAATTTCTACCTTTTTCTCTGTCTCTCCCTCAGATTCCTGAACAATCAAATGACATTAGTTTCTTCATGCACCTTTAGGACCCACGAGCATGTTACTTTCACTTTCCCAGTTTTATTGACAAGTAATTGACATGCATCACTGTATAAGTTTAATGTGTGCAGCCTAATGGTTTGATTTACATGTATTGTAAAATGATTACCATAGGTTTAGTTAACCTCCATCATCTCATGTAGATACAATAAAAAGAAAAGAAAAAGTTCTCCTCATAATGAGAACTCTTAGAGTCTACTCTCTAAACAACTTTCCTACATATCATACAGCAAGTTAACTATAGTCATCATGTTGTACATTATATCCCTAGTATTTATTTATCTTATAACTGGAAGTTTGTATGTTTTGACCACCTCCCTCCAGTTCCCCTCCGCCCTCTACATAACCTTTTGATTATGGGAGCAGTGGATACTTTCTCCTGCTGTAGACACCCATTCACTCAGTATTCCATTACCTAACACTTAAGGTGTTCTAGGCACCATGTAAGTATCAAAGGAGATTAAAAGATGCTTAAAGTGAAATTCTTGTGTTCACTTTTTTTTTCAAATCTAATGAGGACAAACATACATGAAAACAGCTAAATCCATCATAAGGTATAATAGAGTGTGCTCTGATAACAGTGTGCAGTGTCTGGGGCTGTTTCTCTAATAGCCAGGATTCACCAGTCTAGGAACTGAAGGGTTGAAATGAGAGGGACACTATGTACTATTATCCTTAGTGACCCAGTAGCCAAATTTTAGTTTCTTGTTCTTATGACTTTATGCCCTACTGGCCTAGAGGTCTTAGTTCCAGAGAGAGGAATGCTTTCACCAGGAGATACAACAGTGATTCCATTGAACTAGAAGTTAAGACGGCCCCCCAGCCACTTTGGGCTCCTCATCCTTCTGAATCAACAGACAAAGGAAGGAGTTGGCTGGGGTGATTGATCCAGACTCCTGGGGGAAATTGGACAGCTACTCACAATGGGGGTAAGGAAGAGTATGCCTGGAATAATCCATAGGGCTCACCAAGCCCTGTGACTAAGACCAATGAAAACCTGCAACAACCCAATCCAGGCAGGACTACTAATGGCCCACACCCTTTAGGAATGAAGGTCTGGGTCACCCTACCAGGTAAAGAACCATGACCAGCTGAAGTGCTTGTTAAAGGCAAAAGGCAATACAGAATGGGTAGAAGAAGAAGAGAGTTATAAATACAAGTTAGGAGCATGAGACCAATTATACAAATGAAGATTGTCATGAGTATTTCCTCTTATTCTGTTATCAATGTGTTTGTGTGTGTATATATATACACACACATGTATTAAGCAAATGCATTTGTTTTCTTTCCTCTCATTTTTTATCATGTAACATAAGATGACTTTATATTAGTTTTTTTTTTTTTTGGTATGCAGGCCTCTCACTGTTGTGGCCTCTCCCGTTGTGGAGCACAGGCTCTGGACGTGCAGGCTCAGTGGCCATGGCTCACGGGCCCAGCCACTCCGCAGCATGTGGGATCCTCCCGGACGGGGGCACGAACCCTTGTCCCCTACATCGGCAGGTGGACTCTCAACCAGTGCGCCACCAGGGGAGCCCTATATTAGTATTTAAATGCTGTTAATTTTATACCATAATACTTAAGTTTTGAGATATTAAGAAAAAGTAAATGTCATTCAAGTAGTTGGCCTCTTCTGGGGAAGAGATCCGTGTGCTTTTAGTTGTGTAGAGGATAGTTGCCTCATGTTAGGCAGAATTGTGACCTTGTTACTGTCTTTATTTGGCGAGTAAGTCTGGTTTAAGGTGATAAGTATTGATGCCAAGCTGACAAGGTGTGGGTCTGTGGTAGTTCATTTTATGTACCAACTTGACTGGGCTTAGAAATGCCCAGTTAGCTGGTAAAACATTATTTCTGGATGTGTCTGTGAGGGTAATTCCAGAAGAGGTTACTATTTAAGTTGGAAGACTGAGTAAAGAAGGTCACATTCATCAATGCAGATGGACATCATTGGTGTATTTCTATGGTAATGGGAAGCCACTTGAAGATTTATAAAGACACACGTAGATGAAAAAAAAAACACCGATTTTCTGATGATGGTGAGGATGGATGGAAATGGAGAAAGAACACCAATTTATGAGGTTATTATAAGTAGATTCTATTAAAGGTTAACAAACATCCAATTCAAGTGAAAAGTATAATAAAGCATACTAAAGGTTCTTCTCAACAGTTAAAATGTATAATCCTTTCTCAGAGTTTCCTTGTATCAGTCAGGATCTCAGCAGGAAACAAAAGGAGTACTTGAATTGGGCAAGTAGAGTTGAGCAGAGAGACAGCTCATAAAGATGCGGGCAGAGTGTGGGGAAAGCAAAAGAAATGTCATAATACTTTCAGCTTCATGAGAGTAGGTTTTTGGCCTCCCCAAAGAGATAAGGGGTGGGAGTGTGTTCTGGAACCCAGACACACAGAGCTGAAGTGGAGAATGGTAGAATCTCAGCCCCATTCCTGTTGATGCCACAGAAATAAAAAGGAATCGTTCTCTTGACCTCACTCTCCTCTCTTGCAGGTGCTCCCTATTGGTCAGACACAAGAGGAAGTCACAGAGCAGGTAAGCATTTGATGCAGTGTGCATGGTTCAGCCTTCCAGGGCTGGAGAAGGGTAAAGGGTGAAGGGGAAAAAAATGAAGGAAAAAAAATCCATTTTTCATTATGGCCAAAGATGAGGTTTACTGGCCTTGAAACGTACTTTGGCAGAGATAGTTACAGCTTCCAGAAAACACATGTGCTTCCCAAATATCTCAACCCTCTTTTGCCAGGTGAGGTTGTGTGACTAGTTCTGAAAAATGGGCTGTGAGTGGAAGTTGCATATGTGACCTCTGGGTTGAAGCACTTAAGGGACAACACTTGACCCTGTGGCTTTCTCTTTCTTTGCTCTGGCAACCTGGAGGTCATGTGTGCTGTAGAAGTTGGAGAACTAGGCTGGAGCCTGAACTACCTCCTGGGGGAGAGTTGTCCTGGAGGGACACTGGACCTGCAGCAGACTTTGCACAGTTGGAAATATAACTTTGTGGTTGGGCTACTGAGATTTTGAGGGTTAATTTCTTCCTACAGCATAACTTAATCATCCTGACTAACACAGCTAGCAAACTTCTAGCCTCAAGCACTGAACTCTTGAAAATGTAATTGGCTGGTACCATTTTGCTGAAGAAGAGTTTGCCAGTATAGGAGGCTGTGTGATACATTTAAGGAAGGATACCGACCACTCCTAGCTGGATAGCTTCTTTCTACAAGACTGCGGTAAGGATTTACTTATCCTTGAGTTCTCATCACCCAACTTGTTTGATTATCCTATTTCTGAATGTGTTTCTTCCCCAAATTTCACCTCTTCACACTTCCAATCCAGATGTAACATAGTTAGGTACCTCTTCAGATCACTGCCTCTTTTTTTTGAGATTAACAGTTATTATTTTCTTTTTTAAAATTTATTTGATTGATGTAAAGTTGATTTACAATGTTGTGTTAATTTCTGCTGTATGGCAAAGTGATTCAGTTATACATATATATTCTTTTTCATATTCTTTTCCATTGTGGTTTATCACATGATATTGAATATAGTTCCCTGTGCTATAAAGTAGGACCTTGTTGTTTATCCATCCTACATATAATGGTTTGCATCTGTTAATCCCAAACTCCCAGTTCATCCCTCCCCCTCCCTCTTCCCCCTGACAACCACAAGTCTGGTCTCTATATCTGTAGAATCATTGCCTCTTGAAGGATAGCTGTCAAACGAATTGCTCAATTTGGAATCATAGAATCTCCCTACAAACTCTAGGAAGAGCTTGAATTTTGCAGCCAGACCTTCCTGTGTTTGAGTTTTATTCCAGTCAGTTACTAACTCTGTATTCCAGTCAGTTATTAACTCTGTGACATTGTGCATATTAATTAACTGAACCTCGATGTTTTTCTCATCTGTCAAATGATAAAACCTACTTTGCAGGGTTATTGTAAGCATTAAAAAAGATATATGTTAAGACATAGAAAACAAACTTATGGTTACAAAAGGGGGAAGGGTGGGGAGGGATAAATTAGGAGGTTGGGATTAACACATACACACTACTATATATAAAATAGGTGACCAAGAAGGTCCTACTGGAACAGGGACCTATACTCAATGTTTTGTAACAACCTATAAGGGAAAAGAATCTGAAAAAAGTAGACATATGTATGTATAACTGTGTCACTTTGCTCATACCTGAAACTAATGCAGCGTTGTAAATCGACTATAATTCAATTTTTTAAAAAAGGGAAAATAGCACAGTGGCTGCCTGACATATTTTAGAAACTAAATGATTGATAGTCTTCATTTTCAGCCTGTGGGAATTCAGCTGAGTTTGTGGCTGACGGTAGCTGAGTTTACCATAGCACCATCTCAAGTCTTTACCTCAGGTTTGGTCATGTTGGTTGAGCCATGTCACAGAGCTTTGTGGGGTTTTTGTGAAGATAAAATAGATATTTTAAACTTCGGTGCTAATAAAATCTGCTGAATTTCTAAGAGCATTATTCTTGTTGGCAAGTTGACTGCAAAGTTATAGCTCCTGACTCATACTCTCAATTGAGAGCTTTTGGAGAGTATTCTATATTGAATAATGTTCAATTAAAAATGCAAAATATTTTTCTGTTGAGAGTGTTTGGAATATTGGATCAGAAATTAGTCCAAGAGACAAAAGATGTGGTTACTGCCCCCATCTCTCATGATTTTTAGACATATAATCATTGCTAAATCATTTAATCTCACCAGTTCCTAGTAATATTCTCATTATTAAAGTGGGAATAGGCATGTCTGACTTGCCTACATTCACGAGGTTATTATGAGAACAAAGAAAATAACATATATGCCAGGCTTTGGAGAATTTTTAGCTGGGTACAAAATATCTAGCACAGTGCCTTGCATTTGACTAAATATTTGCTGAATGGAGATGGTTGAATAAATAAAAACAGAATAAAAAAATGAAAAAGACTTGGATTACAGTCAGTTTCCCCTGAGGATGGAGAAGCAAACATAGAAGTCCACTAGCCTAGAATATTGTAGCATTACTAGCATGGCTGGATTTAGTGACTTAGAGCTACAAAATTCCACACCAGAAAGAATTTTGAAAGTTGACAAATTCAATCCTCTCTATCCATAGAAAAGTGAGTACAGAAGGGGAAAATGGCTTGTGGATAGTGGTAAAGTGGGAGTCCCAACCTTTGTCTTCTAAGCTTAAGATGAGTGCTGTTTGCACACTACCATGCAGCATCCTTCCTGGCTTGGTGATGGCCCCTTCAGCTCTGAGGCTGTGCAGATTCTAGGGAAATGCATCTGAGCCTCATTAGCACACACATGGATGAGATCAGATTCATGTGCTTTGCTTTCGATCCACAAACAATACAGTCATTAACTTACACACATTTTGTCCCATAAGCCCTGAGGGTATTTATAGTTGTATTCTGAGAATTCAAAAGTGACAGGTAGATTTTACCATTCTCTCAGGCTCCGCCCACACTTCCAAGGTCCTGAGGCTCTTCTTCAAATGAACAGAGGCTTTCACATGTTGACAAAAGCCTGTTCCATGTGGTCTGGTGTTTCCAGGCATAGAGGTTCAGGTGCAGGGGTGATGTCACATTCTCTTACAGCTCTGTCATAAATGCACTTTCCATGGTGAACCGCTCTTGCATTAAGGATCCTGAGACAATGACAGGGCTTGCTTCTGTCTCAGACCAACCCATGGCCTGTAAGGCTAAAACTTCTGTACCAATAAAAGCTGCTGAGTTTCTGAGAGCATCATTCTTGCTGGCAAGTTGGCTGCAAAGTTATAGCCCCTGACTCACTACTCTCAATTGACAGTGTGAAAGTACACGTGGGTGTGGACACAAGGCCATTTGCACCACTCCTGGAAATGGGCTATGAATCGGGCAGTGCTCTTTCTTGCCATTGGTGGTTCCTCACCATAAATTGGAAGCAGCCCAACACTGGATTTCAGTGTAGCTCTGGAGTATTTACTATGTAGGAAACATAAGTTATGCTGTGTGGGTTCTTTACATTCATCAGTCCTGAAGAACAAGGAAAAAATTCAAATTTTTCTTTTCCTTGGGTAGGACTCTTGGTTGTCAGTTCAAATGAGGTTCCACAACTTGATTATGGGGGTCTTCACCCCAAAGTGTGGATTGAACCTGTGTCTCCAATGCAAAATGCAAGTCGAAAGAATTTCAAACATCTTCGTGGCAAAACAGGTTCACTATCATTTACTCGTAGACGTGGGTGTCTTTAATGAAAACGTCTTAAGTTGAAAACATACAAACTGTTATTCTTGATTATGTAGTTGTAACAACACTCTAAATATATAAAATACCCTTTCTCTGGGTCAAAATTCCCCTTTGGTGTTCATAGTTTTGACATGATAGATGGATAGGGTGTGTGTGTGTGCATGTGTGTGTGTGTGTGTGTGTGTGTGTGTGTTTGGGAAGTAAACTTAAAACCGAACATGGGTACATTGGGTGAAAAAATTGATGAGATACGAAGGATAAGGAAAGGGGGCAGGGTATACAGGCCGACTCCATACTTTTGGTTTGTGTGTTTCTCATGCCTGGTAGAGAAGAGGAAAAGTGGGTTTGTAGAAGTGTGGACATTTTGGTTAAATTGGACTCAGGGCAGATTACCCTGAGACCATCCCTTTTTCCTCTCCCCATCTAAATATTATGAAAACACAATAAACCCAATTCCACTTTCACACTTTAACCTTGTTTTAAAAATTCTTCTCATTATAATTATTTCTAACATTTTAAGCTAGTGACTTACTGGAGTTGAGGATAATGAGGTGGTGATCTTTCATTTTCCCATATTTTGTGTTCGTAGGATACAGTAGCTATGAATTATATTTCCTGCCATAGCTCCCCAATTGCTGGGTGATCTTAGTTAAGGCTTTTGATCTCCCTTTGTGTCTGAAGAAGAAAACCAATGAAACTAATCTACATCTGAAGCGTTAGGTCCACCAAAATAGCAAATTTCAACATTTCCCCTGGCAGATAAGGCTGAGGTGAGGAAACTTCATCATCTACTCTGCAGGGAAGCAAGGAAATGTAAAGACAAGAACAGAAAGAGACAAAATGGTGCAATGAAGTAGTGAATTAAATCTTTTTTTAATTTTAAATTTTCAGAAGTTTGATTTGAGAATTAGGTGAGCATGCATGTCAGTGCCTTTGGTAGGGACCAGTGAGAGAAAAAGAGCCAGTGTGCGGTGAGTATCTATCTGATGAGAAAAAACAAATTCAAGTATCTGTGGTAACACTTGTTTGTCTCCTTGTTTATCTCCTGAAACATCCCTCGATCTACACAGAACACCAGAGAAAAACCACTGCACAGTCATCATGTTGCCCCAGATAAATCTTAGAGAGCTGACCTGAAAATTAAGGTGGAAATTCCGTGACTGGAGCTATGCATTGCTTACAGTGTGATCTTGGCCATCGTTGAATACCCACCCATCTCAAATGTACACACAATCTTCCTACTGAATTTTCTTTGATTTGGGAAACCTGGCTGGGGCTCTGATTCAGAATCCACCCTCTTTAATCTGTAAACCAGGCCAAGCAACTCTTAGGAACGATTCCTGAGATAAAATGGATTATACAAAATATCAGATACATTATCTAATGATTACTCTGTCATCGAGAACGATATCTAAAATTCTCTGCCAGGAGTCTGAAAAGATGTTCCTTTGCCAGTTTGAAGCTGGGAATTCTGTCCCCACTTTATAGATGGGATGTGGAACGCTGATGTTTTAGAGCTGAAAATCACTAAGGGCTTAAGAGGAGAAAAACACACATGAAGCGTGTTGATTTTCAGTTCTGTGGTTGTGTGGACTGGAAACTCCCATAACTCTGAATTCTGATGCTATCCCCATAAGGGGAGATTCTAGATCTAATATGAATACTCCTAATACTTTTCCTGAAAAACAAACAAACAAAACACACACATTAGTTTAGTTTTACTACTAGTATGTTGTACAGGGCAGAATTTAAAGTTTTTGCAGCTGTCTAAACAGATTATTCTTCTAATTTGCCCTGAGTCTACAAAGCTTTATTCCTTCCACAAATATCTATTTTGTGCCTGTTTTCTACCAACCTGTGATCTAAAGCATTGGGTACACAACAGGGAAATGTGATGCCTTCAGAGAGTTTAGATCCGGCATTATTTTCCTTTCTATGTTAAAAAAATCTACTGCAATTTTTGTACTCTTTTCCATGTCAGTTTCACCTTTGTCTCCCATCATAACTGCCAGCATTATGTGGATGATGCTTTAGTCTCTTTCAGGACATTTGAAATTTCTCCTAAGCTGTGGTCTAAGATTTTCAACTTTCTGCTTTTCATACTTACATGTATCTCGAGTTCAAACTCTCTGAGAGTATGCACATATATCTTCCTCTCTCCTCTGCCAACCAGATCATCTTTATAACTTTTCCCATTCTCTTAATAGCACAGTATTCCCCACTTCCCTAGTTGGGTACCATCCCCCTCTGTGGGCCCATACATGCAACATGTCAACAGGTCCTTTAATTCAGCCTCCCCTGTGTGTTCCCCATCACTTCTTCTCCACTCCTATCACCATCTCATTCTGGGTTGACTTATCTCCTGCCAGCTCTGTGATAGTCACTCAATTGGTGCCCCATTTTTTTCTCTCTATTTCATCTCAATCATCATGCCTACTGCAGATTACTCTTTCCAAAGCACAATTTTGTTGAGTCATTCTTTTGCTCAAATACCTTTACTGACTTCCTTTTGGCTACAAATAAACCCTAAACTAAGTAATATTCATTGTTTGGCCATAACCTATCAATTTTGTCCTTATCACTCACAGTTCCATTCATACATACGGCACACGTATCAGTCTAGAAAGTTGCTGTCTACAAACATGCATAATGCTGTGCTATGCATGAACATGTTCCTGTCAGAAATGCTTTCTCTTTTGGCTTTATTTTCCTCAAGTCTCAGCATAAGTGTTGGGTTCTTCACAAGGCCTATAACAGATCTCCTGTGACAGCCATTCCTTGTGATGTGGGTCTCACCTGTCCTCACCATGTCCTGATTTGGGCATATATCACATGCCCTTGCAGAGTGTAAGGACCTTGAGTACCTGCTTCAGATAGTTCCATGTCCATCTTCATTTCTCACATGGTGTCTAGCCAAATATCTTGCCATGTTGGATATTCCAGAATATTTGGTGAATTAAAAAATAAAAGAGAGAATGCTTTAGTCAATTAATTAACGGGAGATAGTAAGTGAAGTGGCTCTGTAGTCAGACATCTGGGTTCAAATCCAGACATATACTAGCTGCATGACCTTTAGATATTTTATTTAATCTCTCTGTACCTCAGAATCAAGACCCATAAAAGGAGGATAGTATTAATATTTATCTCTTGAGGTTGTTGGGAGATGTAGTTATATTCATTTATGTGGAATATTTAGAATAATGCCTGGTGTAGAGTGGATACTCAGGAAGCTTTAGTTAGCAATTTCTACTACTATTGTTTCAAATGCTGTTGAAATTCAGAAAAAAGTGAGTTCTGTGTAAACCGGAGTAACAGGAAGAAGCTTCCTGCAGAAGGTAGAACAGGAGTTTGGATCCTGAATAATGGACACCAGGAGAAGGCATATTGTACTTTGTTTTCCCCAAGCTCTCAGAGCTAGTCATCAAAATGGTACAGTCTGTTGACAACTGTAAATGTGGTATTTCTTTTCAATCTCCAAGTCCTTTTATTCAGCAAAGCAACAACAGCCTTTCAGGGCATGTTTTGTCTCCCCTGCACCTGGCCTGCATGTTCAGTGAAGACCATCATGACGCAGAGTTCACGGTTGCCTTCTGTTGCCGACACCTCTGCTTTCAGCCTCGCTCGGGCTCAGCCCAGGAAACATCTGCAAGGGCAGCTTCTCAGTGACACATTCTCGGCATCAGATGGCCTGGCCGAGAGCAGCTTACTGGGCTCACCTCCTCCAGACAGTGGTAGAGATGCCCAGGAAAGGCTGGGCTTGTCACCTGGGCACGGAGGAGGAGCTCCGATGACCTGATCCTATTGTCGAAAGAACAGCTGTCTGGTGTTTTGTTCTTTTTTGTAAAATAAATAAAGCCTCCCATGTCTATGGTAATGCCTGAGCTGCCTGCCCAAAACATGGCCTGAGGGTCCCACCTGGACACATCTCCCGGGCTCTCAGCCTGGGAGGGTTACAAGCAAGTGGGAGACGTTATTTGCACAGCTCCAGCCTAATGAATAGCTTCAGAGGGAACTTCCTGGAGTGGGCAGGGGAGGCTCCACCCAGGCAGCTTGATTGCAGAGGCTATTTTGAAGTTGATTTTTCGACCCTCAGAGGGAATGCCACCTGATGGATGTAGATTTCCCTTGGAGGCTGTGCACGGCTCACTCACCTTCCACCTCAACACGCAGCCGCTGTGCCGATGCTTCCGCCACCCATCAGTGCGTTCTCCCAAAGAGAGCCGTGTTCAGAAGAGGCTGAGTGGTGTTCTCAGTGGCCTGGTTTCTTGCACCTAGCCTGTTTCCTGCTCCTTTTCCAACTTTTGCCATTCTTACTATGAATGGGTTCAGCTCCAGTTGGAGGGGTGGAAAGGTTTCAGAAGATTTCTCTGTTCAGAAAATAGATTCCTTCTTTGTTTCCAACATCCCAAGCGTGTCAACAGCAGAGGGAAGATCTTTCTCTTCCTGGCGGCCTCGGAAGCCACTAGTTTTCCTTTAGAGACCTGAAAGGTAGAATAGAGCTGTGTTTTCTGAGATGTTTTACTTTAGCTCTGCTCATGGACTATGCCCAGCAGTCCTGAAATGTATTTCCTTAAGGGGATAAGTGACAGTGCAAGGGTGGGATGGCTTGATGGGTTGGTCAATAGAAGATTTGTAACTGGGGATGAGAAAAATGCGGTCTGAGCTTCTCGAGCCTAGAGTTATTTGTAAATGTGTGACCAGGAGCCCCCCCCCCATCATTCTCTTCCCAGCATAGCTCCTCTCTCGCTGAGGACCCCTGCAGTCCGTGTGTTTCCTTTTGAAATGCAAATGCGCACATGGATCCAGGCTGGAGGCCCTGCAGCCCCGGGAATCCACAGCTCCAGGAGGAGTCTCAGGTTGAAAGTAGGAGAGCAGAATTCATCTGGTCTCTGGTTCCACTTCCTTCCTTTACACTTCGTCTGAAGTTTTGTTTCTCTTCTGGTGTTCTCTTTCCCAGCTCACATTCTTTCCAGTGCTTAGGGAAATCTCTTTCCATTTTCAAAAGCAAATAAACGCAGCCACAGAACAGGCTTACCCTGCTCCTAAAACTATACGGGGCAGGGGGCGGCGGGGGCGGAGGTAGGGGGGTAAAATATATAAATCTTAAAACTAAAGTGTGATTTGGGAGATGGGTGCACTAGGCTCTGCCCATGAATAATTCAGAGCGATAGGGCGATTCTGTCTGCTTTCCGAATGGCTTTAGATGAACTAAAAGAACACATTGGATGGGGTTTCAGGCAACAGAGCCAAGGCGAGGAAACTCAAGCAAGACAATTACCAGAGACTTGCCTCAGCATTTCCTCCCAGTATGAGATATCCTACCTCTGAATTCTGCGGCTTTTAAATAATGGAATTGCAGGTTTTTTTCAAAGTACAGTGTTCATTTTGGGAGACTACGTACTTATTCCAACTATGGGATTCTAAACTCTTCTGGGGCCACTCCTTGGGAAAAACTACAGAGAAGGTATCACAGTTATAGTATCCCTGTAGTCCACAAGTTTTTTAAGGCCCTAAAAGATAATATTTAAGACTAGAAAAAACTCCCTGGTCCCCAAATGAAAAAATAAAAGTCTAAGTAAAAACAATAAATGGATTAATTATTATGCCAAATAATGTATAGCGATTCAACACAGAGATGATCTATAAGCCCTAGTTATGTAAGATGTAGGTACACTATCATATGTTTGATGTATTATGACGTGGGGCCTCCAGTAGTTAGAAAGCTTAATTTGTAGGAAGGTTATACGATGGCCCTGCTGCAGGCCTACGTGATGAGAAATCATTTTAAAATCTTGAATTGCAGAGGAATAGAACAGCATAAAGGTAAAGAACTCAGGCCTTGGATTCACACTTACTTATGATTCAGAATTTTTATATGACCTAGGGCAAGTTCTTAACCTCTCAAGCTTCTTTTTCTCATTAATAAGGTAGAAATCAAAGTAATTGTATTTCCTTCACAGAATTTTTTGAAGGAGAAAAGTCATTTTGTATGGTACCTGGAACACAGAAAGCACTCAGCAAAATTTTCATTACAATTCTTTTTTTCTGTTGAACAAAAATTGTTCGCCCTGCATTACTGCTATTAGTATTCTTCACCTTGGGCTCTAACTGAGATTTATGCTGTCTCCAGAAATCAAATTCATACCTAAAAGGATAAAAATAAACGAATATTAAGGAGATTTAGAAAAATGTGCTTCAGACTTTGAAACCTATTTTGTTTTTTTTGTGGTACGCAGGCCTCTCACTGTTGTGGCCTCTCCCGTTGTGGAACACAGGCTCCGGACGCGCAAGCTCAGCAGCCATGGCTCATGGGCCCAGCCGCTCTGCAGCATGTGGGATCTTCCTGGACCGGGGCATGAACCTGCGTCCCCTGCATCGGCAGGTGGACTCTCAACCACTGCGCCACCAGAGAAGCCCCCTGAAGCCTATTTAATGTGAGCAACCCTGAATGACATACCCTGAAGCATGTTTCTTGGAGCAGAACCCTCTCATTTGGCTGTTTTATTCTGGCACTTTTGGCTTCAAGAACAAAACTCCATATAAGTAAGCTGCATTTCTGGTTGCTTAGAAATGTCGTTTGGAATGATAGCTATTTCCATAGAGTCTAAGTGTCTTCCTGAAGTTTCCCAGGACCACCATACTTTCTCATACTTTTCTCTTTACACACATGTCACAGCCTTCCTGGACTCTTCTTGGACCGATTGCCATCTTTCTCTGTCTGATTTATTCCTCTTCATGCTTCCAAAGCCTGTTCACATCTCCAAAGAAGCATTCCCTAACTCCACCAATTGACACTAGATAATACTAGAAATGCCATTCTAATATTATCTCCTTGATGCTCTCCTCATCCATCCCAAGCAATTTTAGGCTCTTTTCATACATCCCTATTTTATGTACATGTGTGTGTGAATTTATATATATATTCACACCAGGCTGTGCTTTTTTCAATGTGTCTATTACCCTCACCAAACTGTAGGCTCCAATGTATCATTCCTCAGAAGAATTACCCTGCCAATTAGTAGAGTGTCTGGCATAAAGTATATTATACATAAATGTAGACTGAACCATAATATGTCTCTTTTGTTGAGTGAAGGATTGAAGGAATGACTGACTCTTTGATTGGATGAATCAATGAATATCTTAGATATCAGGAACTGTACTTTCTAGTTTGAGTTGAGTGGTTTTGGCCTGACTACACAGGTAGGTACATATTTATG
Organism: Mesoplodon densirostris; assembly: GCF_025265405.1. Taxonomy (NCBI): domain Eukaryota; kingdom Metazoa; phylum Chordata; class Mammalia; order Artiodactyla; family Ziphiidae; genus Mesoplodon; species Mesoplodon densirostris. The sequence continues at coordinate 119,908,280 of NC_082667.1, read as the reverse complement.
GGTTTCACAAGGGTTATTTGGTGATGCTGCTGTTGTCTTTTTTGTGTGTTCTTTTCCTCTTTCTAGTATGTATTGCCATGGCTCTATGACTTTAGCTTTATATGGAATAGATTCGAGTGAAGGGAAGGGTAGAGAGGAAACTGGTTCCCAGGACTGGTGATTGTGGTCTACCTTGTCTCCCCTACCTGCAAGTAAGGATGTGTCAGTTGGCATGGGGAGCTCATTTCCAGCATTTCATTCTTTTTATTCTTTTGAAGCTAAGTGAGAAATAGGGAGAACCCCATATCTGTAGCTCATACTTCCAACCTCTCCCTCCTGCCCATGGAGACCTTTTCCAGACACGGCAACATAATGTAGTTGAAGAGATCACGGGCGTGGACAGGAGGGTTGGGTGCAGATTCCAGCAGGCCACTTGAGCCCTCTGGACCTCCTTTCCCTCATTTATTAAAGAAGGGTTTACTACACCCCCTCTAGCTTTGACACTCTAGTGTTATATGATGACTACGGTGCTGATAAAGACATCACATAGTGGCAGTAGCCTTAGGAGAGGGTCAGTGATGAGTTCAAGTCCTCCAGGCAAGCTCCTGCCCTTGTGGCATAAAATCAAAGAGGGCACATTTTGTTAATGTGCTTTATCTTGCCCATCAGCTCTGGGAACTAATTCCACTGGGTGATCACAGTGAGTGGGCCTCCTCATCTAAGGAGATGCAATCCCAGGAGCGGCTGCCCTCTGACCCTGTGCATTACTCACCCTGTCACCAGTCCCAAGACTGGCCCACTGCCTGTCGGGAGCTGCACAGTCTGGAGTAGCAGCTGGGCCAGGAATGAAACAAGATGCTTGCTGGGAGAGGGGGCAGGGTGGAGACCGTCCGACTGGAGAATGATGCAGCCGGGACCAAACACACATACGTGCTCAGCTTGAGGGCTTGAGGAAATGTGAATGCATCATGATCTGGGACAAAGACAGTGGCCAGATGGGCCCCTGGGAGAAAAGTGTCTGGCTGTTGGTACCCAGATGCGAGGAAAAGATCATAGCCTTGCCAAACCAAACAGTCAAGGCATGAGGGACAGCCTTGGCTGATATGTTGGTGGCTCTAGTCACCACTGCCTGTGTTTCTCTTTTAATGCAGAGCTCTGACTGCAATAATAAACAATGGGGAGCAGCCCAGGTCTCAGTTCCTGATGGGCTCCATGGTGGGAGAGATCAAACATTACAAAAAGCCAGCCCAGGTTAGGACTTCATTTAACGAGGAGCTAGCTCATCCCAGTGGATGGAGCCTTGAAAGTTCTTCTCCAGCAGCTGAGGGCCTAGAGGGCTCCATGACAAATCCTTCCAAGAGGAGGTCATGTACTTCGGTAGACATTACCTCAGGTATCCTATCCTGTTCCTGGAGGATAAACGAATGGTGAGAGGAGGCAATGGGGAGATGGTGGAGATGCAGAGGGAAGAAAGGATTTGGGCAAGATTAAGAACGAGTCAATGACCAAAGCGATAAACCATCGTGTTTCTAGGTTGGACCCGGGCTTTGCAACTGTCTTGTGACCTAGTGCAAGTTTGTTAATCACACCGACTGAGCTTTAGTTCTCATCTCGCTTGTGGGAAACGGAAGGAAATCCCCATCGAATTAAGTTTGAAAACAGACAATGAACTGAAAAGTTTCAAATATGATAGTCACAGATACACAAAGTACTGCTCTTTCCCTTCACCAATGTGTGTGATTGAATTCACTCATCCTGCATCGGAGACAATTCTTCTAGGGAGAGCAAGTCAGGGATAAAAGGAAACAAAGACAAATCCTAGAAAACAGAGAAATGCCATTTTACTGTAAAGGACATATTTGCCTTCCCTGATGTTTATCCACAAGAGGAGTGTTTTTTGTTGGAGTTTATGATGGTTCTGGCAGTACATACCATCAGACACTAAACTGCAGAGGACCCAAAGAGTAAAATGGAGATTGCAATGGTCACCAGTTTCATATACTAAGAAACAGAAGGAAATAGGCTGTGTGTGTATCTCTCCAATCCAACATCTTTGATTTTGATTTTGACTCGGGGCTTTAGCAACTTAATCCAGAGACTGAAACACCTTTCAAGGTTCCAGCCTACAACACAGAAGCCCTTCGCTCTTTGGGCTGGTTTAGTGTAGGTGCTCTGCTAGACTGATTGCAGCCCAGGGGGGGATAAATCAGTGCCGGTGGACTCTGCTGGAGGAGTGGCCAGAGAGATGCTTGCAGAATGCAGTAAACAGGACATGGCGGAAATCAGGAGCTGGACTCGGGCTGTTACCGAGCACCCCTCCCGCCTCATTGTCAGGAAATGTGGGGAGCTGAGGGCCACAGAACACACAATGATGCAGCGGGAAGTGGCCTTTATAAATACCCAGGGGTCAGGGTCTGCGAACAATAGGGGAAATGATGATGGAGGGCAGTGGGGCTGGGGGTGGGGAAGCCAGGATGACTCCATCAATGACAATAGCTGAGCAGGCAGCTGGAGGGGTGATGCGGGTGCAGAGGGAGGCCTGGGGGTTGTGAACCGAACAATACAAATCGCCCGGCAACTCTGTAGCCACAACACAGGGCAGCAGATTCTGTAAATAGTCCACAGTGTGTCCCATTGTTCCTTTGAGAACTTCTCCCTGGCCCCTACGTGTCAAAGATCTCTGTTTTGCTCTATTTACCGGAAGCTACTCCTGATTCATAGGATGCTATTCCTCACCAGCCGTGAGTGTGGGCTATTTGGCCACATTTTCTGCCTTGGGTTCATCCTTTTAAGCAAATAGGCACCAAAGAAAGCTTGAGAAGCCCACTGTGGAAAGGGTAGAGTGTAACAGGCAATGCTCCTTTACCTGCTCATTGATTGAATCTCCCTCGATCCATTTGGTGAGGTGGATGGGGACGGATAGATGAGAATATCACTCTCATTTGCCACATAGGGAGATGCAGCTACAGACTATAACCTTGCAAATGAATCCAAACAGGTGAAGGGCTATGGGAAAGGCAATAAACCAAAGTAGGAGTCTTTGTCACTCGTCCGGCAGGAATTGTGACTTGCTGGTCAAGCAGGTGAGTGAGTGGCTATTTGTAATGCTGCCCGATGGACCTAGATTATTTGTTTCATTGGATAGTTCCTAGTTCTTACCATGATAAGCTATGACTGGGATAGAAAATTTGGGGGACTTTAATTCTCCCTCACTACGTGGGCTATGTTATCGAGGGTCATGATGCTATACTTATGGAAAGAAAAGTGTTTTAGATACCCGCTTCTTTTTTTCATCTTTGCTCAGGCAATCTATGTTGAGCATTGGAAGTTCATCTTTTGTCCTGACATGTAGACTGTGTTAAGGAGGCTAACACACATTCCATTTGTTCTTGGAGCCTGTGTGATTGCATGAAACTCAAAGAGGGATAAAGGAGAGGAGTTGTCATCAAATGGCATTTTTAATCTTACCAGGTGTTTATAAGTAAAAAGGTAATTTCCATGTACAAAGATAGTTGTGACATGTGACTATGCCTCAAGTAGACATTGTAAACTCACCAGATTGAATGTTCTGTCTCTCCATTATTATTCTGTTTCCCAGCACTTCATTGTAAATATGATTAAACATTTAATTGGATAGTCAATTATTTAGTGGTCATCCCTTTCTCTGAGGTGTAAGTTTTTCGAAGGCAGGTGCTAGGTTTTTCCTGTTGATGTGGTTTTCCCAGGGCTCAGCACAGTTTCTCTCATGAAATTGGCCCTGAGTTAATATTCATTGAGTGACTAGGGGAAGAATGCTTTTTTTGCTGGTGGGTCCCCTCCCTGTACAGCCTCCTGGTCCAGGAGCCTGCTGGACCCTGTGATCTGAGCTGTGCTAATCACGGGGCCCTCAGCACAGTGGCCCAGATCCAGGAAGGCTCAACCATGGGCATGTCTTCGGAGTACCCCCAAGGACCACAGAGTTGACAGTGCCAGCAGAGGAGCTGGTCCTTAAATATCTCGTGACATATATAATTAATTAAAGCATTGTGTAAATTGGCGTGAAATAAAAGGTATATGAAATTCAAATGGAGATTAAGCCACTTTATATCTATTTTAATAATTGTTTAAAACATACATTAAAGAAACCATAGGCTTTGCCTTTCAATAAGAAGATACTAAGCAAAATGTAAATTTAGAGCTTGCTAAGAGTATCCTAACTCTAAGCTGAACCTTCATATTCTGCTGGTGACACTGTAAACAGGCATAGACTTTCTAGCAAACAATTTTGAATAAGGTATATCAAAAGTCTTAAAATATTCATCTTCTTCAACTCAGCAGTTTTTTGTTTGTTTGTTTGTTTTCTTTTTTGCGTTAGGCAGGCCTCTCACTGTTGTGGCCTCTCCCCTTGCGGAGCACAGGCTCCGGACGCGCAGGCTCAGCGGCCATGGCTCACGGGCCTAGCCGCTCTGTGGCATGTGGGATCTTCCCAGACCGGGGCACGAACCCGTGTCCCCTGCATCGGCAGGTGGACTCTCAACCACTGCCCCACCAGGGAAGCCCCAACTCAGCAGTTGTATCCTGGGACTCTTTCATAAAAATGCAGACAAAAATTATAGCCAAAGATGTTTATTATAGTTTTACAGTAGTAATTTGAAAAGTAGGAAATAACTTTTCTAATAATGGGATATTTAATTAAAATACCAGTGTAAAAAAGAGTAGAATATTAGGATGCCATTGAATCAAATTAATTAAATTAACGGTATCATTAAAACTTTTACACATAGTTTGGATCAGTGAAAATTATTTGATGAAATGGGAAAGTGCAGGTTGCAAAATACATGCAGAATATATTCTCAAGTATGAAAAAACACATATAAATCTAAAAAAGACTGTAAACAGTGTTATAAACTATTAGTGGTGATACTTTCAGGATGTTAGAAACGTGGTTTACTATTTTTTTCTTGGTATTTTTTTCTGCTTTTTCCAAAAGTGTAATTGTATTTATAAACATATATTTTATAATCAGTTTTTAAAAGCTTTGCTTTGGTAAGTTTACTTTTAAAATTCCAAATTTATGTTTCTCTGTGAATCTCTGGAAAGAATGAAGATGTAGGAGTGAGTCTCTTCAAAAAGAAAAAGGGGAGGAGAAAGAGAGGAGGAGAGAGGCTCAGTTGTTGAAGGAAATATTCTTTTGGTTTTGGGAATGATCATGAGGGAATCACAATTATAAAATAGGAAGACATTCTAAGTGTCCACACTCTTTTTTCCCCTTGCTGCTGAGCCGTGAATGAAGAATGTCTTTAGCAGAGGCTATGGGAAGTGGCAGCCACATGACAACTTGAAGTGAGGAACGTATGGTCACAGCTGCTAGGGGTTGTCATGGTCTTTGATATTAGAAGGCTTTCAGGTAGAGGTCTGTTTTGATGAAAGTGTGAGCTAAACAGACTACAAACAGACAGACACCATAGGATGATGCTGGCGAACCAAGGCTAGGTCAAGAAATAAGAGCTAACATAGACTGTGCACCCACCATGTGCCAGACACTCTTCTGAGTGTTGGTATGTGTTAATTCCTTTAATCCTTGTGCCAAACTCATGAGCTGGGTGATATTACTATCCTCATTTTATACATTAATAAATGGAGGCATAAAATGTTAAGTAATTTGCCCAAGGTCATAGGACTAGTGGATAAATCAGGAATTGAATCCAGGAAATCCAGCTGAGAGCCTTTGCTTTTTCATCATGATCTAACCCCTCACTGATAAGAGTTCTGAACAATCCAAAGATATTACATTAGTCCCAAGTGTTTGTACTCCCATAGCCTTGAGACCCATTCAGTAGGACAAGAATCTGCACTTAAATAGAAAATAGTATTGTAAAAGGAAATAGCTAGAGTTCCCTTAAGACCTCAAGTCCCATTTAATACTCATTTGTTAAATAAATATTTACAGAGGGTAGGATGCCCTGGAAGGAGTGATAAAATACTTACTCTAGAAAGACAGACAGGCAGACAGATAGGTAAGTAAATGGTGAAGGGCACTGAGAGCCCTTGGTGGACTTACACAGACTGATGTTATTACAGGGGTATTTTAGAAAAGACTCTTTGACCCTCTGAACAGTGAACAGAAGCCTATAGGGAGACAGATGTGGAAGTAACATAGCAATCAGGTCAGATGTATTGATGGCTTAAAATGTAGTCATCTGAGTTGGATGGATAAGATAGAATTGGTGACTAGATAGTAGTTAGGGGTCTCATCAGGAAAGAGGTGGTACAGGCTAGGTCTGGCAATATAGGCATGATTTACAGAGTGTGTGAGTGGGGATTGAGCAGTGCCCTGAGATTGGTAACATCAGGGGGGAGGAGGCTTTACTACCTCCAAGCCTGATGGGCAGCAGGAAGGGATGGTTATTAGAACCCAGAAAGAGCTGTGTGGAAAGGGAATTGTGATGGGATCTGGCCTCATGTCCAGGATACGGTCAGTCCATGGTGACCCCACAGGGAGGGAGGAGGGAAATAAATAAAGTACCTTCACTCTCCTGCCTCTTGCCAATCTCTGGCCAGTGCTCACCAAAGGCCAAGCCCAACTGGCAGCCAGAGGTCAAGGGAGCTCTATTGTTTATGTTGCATAAGTCAGTCTCGGGCATATGCTTGGAAGTGGGGAGTGATTCTGGATGGAGGGGTATCTGGAAGATGTCTAGCTCAGTAAGCACTCACATATGATAGTAATGCGGGGGGCAGGGGTAGGGCATGGAATCTGCCATGAGCCTCAGGTTTTTCGGATGGGTCATTATTTCTAGGTCCCAAAATAGGGAATATAGGAAGAGGTACAGAATGAGGATGAACATGCTGTGTTCTGCTTGGAACACATTTTTGAAGTGCATGTGACAAATTCATGTAAGACATCTAGTACATAGTTACTGTATACTCAGCTAAGAAGAGAAGGTGAGGGATAGGGAAAACTGATAGTTACCATGAGTTATACAGGTGAGAGCTAAAACCATGATGAGGCAGTTGGGGAGTGATTTAAAGTGATGACTAAGGACTGGGGGATCTCCAATCTTTAAAGATACGATGGAAGCAAAGGCACCCAGAAGAAGTTTCCAAAGACACACAGAAGCTTCCAAATCCATCTTAACCTGGTCTCTTCCTATATGCCTGGATCCTTGGGTTTGTATTTGTTATATATGAACTCCTATGGTTCCAAGGGTAGAATGTAGAGTGACTGGGATTGTAAACTGAGAAGTTAAAGACCTGAGCTTGTCTCCTGGGTCTTGGAATAGAACCTCAAATGCTGACCTTTCCTCTTAAAGCCTTCCTTACCTTTCTGGAAGAGCACTCTTTGACTACGTCTTATCTCTTGGGGTGTTTTCAAGGATAAATGAGATAACGTCTGTAAGGTCCCTGGAGAGGAAGTACCAATGTAGATAAACACATGGTCGGGTATTTTTAGCCAAGAGTGTTGGGTGTTCAGGACGTGCCATTCAGCAATTCCTGGAGCCTTGAAAAGGAAAGAGAAAGGGGTGGGGAGACAGGGAATCAGAGGCATACAACAAATGTTTTTCGAGAAATCCCTCCCACCCCAAGTGTAAGAATCCACGTCAAAGGAAGCAAACACCATGTGTAGATAAAACAGGAAGGTGACAGGTTTGCTTACTTGCAACCAAGACAGGGTGATGCCAAAGGGCTAGTCCTGGCAGCTCGTTCGCTCTAGGGGGTGGAGGTCCAATTGCCGGCTATCCCACTGATAATGAAAGCAAGGTTAAGTGACTCTCTGTCCTGTACAGAATGGCAGGAAACATCTTCATCACCCATGACTCTTGGAGAGAGTGGTGGGGAGTTGCAGGGGGTGCATTTCCTGCCAAGATTCCAGAAAGGGTGCTCACCCCTTATGGAGGTATGAGCCTGCTGACCCAACACAAGCAAGGCTGCAGAACAACCGTAGGGCTCGGCCCACCCCTTTCAGTCCATATCTGCTTCATAAGCACAAAGCCTTTGGAAAGTAATAACAGGAACCTTGGAAAGATAACTTACTTGGAGAAAGGTCTTAGAAGAGTTCACCCAACTGCCTCATCAGTGCTGAAGTGAGAATCTTTATTTCAAAATGCAATGCATTGGAGAAGACAATGAAGTCTGAGTATCTATTATGCCACAGGCTCTGCTGAGGAAAACACTTGATATACATCATGTCATTGAACTCTCTCTACAAAACTGTAGTTTAGGTGTTATTGATGCATCTTTATAGGTAAGTAAGCTGAGGCAGACATTCAAGGTTGACTCCCAATAGCTAGATCTGGGTCCAAGTCCTGTCTCTACTATATATAAGCAGCATGGTATTTGGGAAGTAATTTAACCATTCCAAGCTCAGTTTCTTTACCTACAAATTGGCGGACACAACTTTCATCATAGGATTATTGTGAAAGTTAAATGAGATAGGGCAGACAAATTTTGAATTTAGTATTATATTATGTCTATGTTTTTCCACGACTACCCTCTTAAACTCAGAAGCCAAAAATGACACCGAGTACAATTAGGATGTTTTTCTCAAGCTGCTTTGCCCTAAGCATTCAAATTTATTTCAGAGTAAAATGAATGGGTATAATTTTATTTTGAACATGGTCATCTTGTTAGTTTTTGTTTTCTTAACATGGAAAGAGTATGCCCTCTGTAGACACCTTCAGAGATATCTAGATATATATTTTTAACATCTTTATTGGAGTATAATTGCTTTACAATGGTGTGTTAGTTTCTGCTGTATAACAAAGTGAATCAGTTATACATATACATATGTTCCCATATCTCTTCCCTCTTGTGTCTTCCTCCCTCCCACCCTCCCTATCCCACCCCTCTAGGTGGTCACAAAGCACCAAGCAGCTCTCTTTGTGCTGTGTGGCTGCTTCCCACTAGCGATCTATTTTACATTTGGTAGTGTATATATGTCCATGCCACTCTCTCACTTCATCCAAGCTTACCCTTCTCCATCCCCATATCCTCAAGTCCATTCTCTAGTAGGTCTGCATCTTTATTCCGTAGACATCTGTTTTTCGATTGTGTAAGATTATCCCTTGGTTTGTGAAGGAGCGACAGACAGAACATATTGTGAGGGCTCTGGGGATGAAGCTCACATCACATCCTCCAGATCTCACATGTGGAGTGGTTTAGTATCAAGGCAGCAATCACCTGCAAGATAAAGGACTGGAAGATACACAATTTCCTTAGAAGATGGGAAGGTTTTAATCACATGAAGCCCTAAAACTTTTGCGTTACCAAAGACCCAGTTCTCTTAATTACAAATGAAGGAATTAGGAGCCAAGTCAGTCCAGCTCAAATTCTAACAGCCAGCTAAGTGTAGAACTAGGACTGGAGCTCCTCAGCCCTAACTCAAGGCTGTTTCTACTTCATCATACTCTCCTTTTTGCATTTTATATCTCTCGCATCTTCTCTTAGCTGTTCCTCCCCCTTTTCTGGTTATTTTCCACCTAAAACAGTGGACGGGTTTGTAGTAGTGCCTTCCCATGGGAAATGTTCATAAAATATTTGTTACAAGAATGAACAACAGCATACTTGGAGGCATTTTATTCAAATGGTTTCTCAAATCTTTGACTGGCTCTTCCTTTCTGGTTTGGGTTTGAATCAGGTAGTTCAGATAGTGTAAACAGCAGTTCACTTGGAGTTAGAAAATGAACAACAATTGCTCCTTTAAAAAAATGTTCCATCCTTCCTATATTCTCAGGATTGACCCTCACTTGAGGAATATTAAATATTACAATTGTCCTCAAGTGCAGGCAATGACACCCTCAATGACAAGTCTCTGGCAGCGAATGCTTCTCTCCAATGGAGAATTAGATGAAGTGACAGGGTTAATTCCCAGTGGGACACAAGGCTTTGGTGATGTGAAGCTATTGCTTCTGGGAGACACATCAATTACTTGCCTGACAGTCTGAGTGGAGTGGAGGAAGGGTTTCATCTGTGCCTAGAATATTACTTCCTTTCAGCACTTACCAAGGCCTTTGATGTTCTTCACATTGTCAGTGGGAGGAAATCAAGGTGCTTTCTTCCAACCCGAATTTGGAAATTCCATTTGGGCGAAGTTTGCAACTGATTGGGTAGAAATGAGCTCCTAAGATGAAAAGGGAAGACCGGCCATCAGCGTACCCCGTGTAACTTGAGTCTGTTCTGGAAAACCTCGCCAAGCTTCATCAGGCACAGAGGGAATTGTCAGCCTATAGAGTGGAAAGGTTAAATGAGTTTTATCATCTTCTCACTAAAATGACAATTCTCCTGTCAAGTTTCATTTAGGCGATAAATGTCATGGTGGGAAGCCCACAGCCTGCTTGTCAGCCTGCCCACAAGATGGCCAAGTGGAAGGACAAGGTGGGGAGTGGGGAGAGAATGGCAAATACCTCTCTGGGTTCTGGAAGAAGGGTCTCACCTGACGGTAACTGAGAGGTCACTGAGCTCCAAACGTAGCTGTGTTGAGTTCCAGACCAACCTCTGCCATATCAATGTATGTCCATATACAATCTATGTCACCCACCACAGAGAAACCATTGACAAAGACAACGAGGGATCCAGAAGTCTGGATACTGCCATCGCCATCTTGGTTGATTTCCTTTCACAGATTCTCTGAGTATTTACACCAGATATAAAATGGTTACCCAGATTTCAAACAACTGTAACCTGTGAAATCTCTAGTTGGTGAACATGTTTTTTTTCAGTAAGGAAGGGCTGGTTAATGCTTAATATGAGCCCACTTCATAGGTAATACTCAGTAAATTTATGTGGAATGAAAGAAGTTATTGAATCTAATGTTGTAGACTTTTGATTCCCTCCTTTAAGACCTTGCTACTCAAAATGTGGTCCCCAGATAACCAGCATCCTCATTATCTGTGCAATTGTTACCAAAAATGCCAAATCTCAGGGCTCACTCCAAACCAACTGAATCAGTATCTGCATTTTAGCAAAGTCCTTAGATGATTGGTACATACATTAAATTTTGAGAAGCTCAGCTCTAAGACACTGTGCCCATGAGTTGGATGATTTCCACCAGGTCAACGGTGGTGCCTTTAACGTCTTTTAATCTTTTTTTTTTTTTTTTTTTTTTGCGGTACGTGGGCCTCTCACTGTTGTAGCCTCTCCCATTGCGGAGCACAGGCTCCGGACGCGCAGGCTCAGGGGCCATGGCTCCGGACCTAGCCACTCTGTGGCATGTGGGATCTTCCTGGACCAGGGCACGAAGCCGTGTCCCCTGCATCGGCAGACGGGCTCTCAACCACTGCGCCACCAGGGAAGCCTCTACGTCTTTTAATCTTAATGATAAAGAATCTCCCAGACCTAGATAACTGAAAGAAGCTAGTATCTCTATAACGCAAAGCCCACTTGCATTCTTTTCTAGAAAAAAATAGTGTAGCTTCTAAAATAACTTAATGATAAATCTCTCACTCCTCCTTTCAAATATTATTATTCTTTACGTATCAACATGCCTTAGTCCCTTAAAAAGGTTTTGAGCTCCTGGAAAGTAAGGTTCATATTTCAGTCATTTCTATAGATCTCTGCATTTTACACATAATAACAGGTTTTTAAATACTTGTTTTCAAACCTCCAGGTGAAAATAGATATTCTCTCTCATTGCACTACACACTCTCTCCTCGAAACACTAATCACCATTTGTAACTATGCATTTCAGTGTCTACTTCTTTAATGTCTTTACCCCCTACTAGATACAAAAAACTGTATAAGGCAAGGTTTGTCTCATTCACTTTGCTGCTACATGTGCCAAATAGATGAATGCACAAAGGTAACAAGCCTACATTTAGATGTTTCAAAGGCCAATCAAGTCATGATTTGCCTTTCTACTTCGAGAAACAAAAAACTTCTGTATATACAATCTTTATGGAAAAATCTTATTTATGCAAGAATAATTGTAAGAATGATCAACCACGGTCAGTTTCCACCCACTCGACTACTTAGCAGATTGAAAATATCCATCGCCTCCTTGAAGGCCCGAATTTGGACTTTTCTTTCTCCGTCGAACTTCATCTTCAGAAAGAAATCGTTTTCATTTCTCTGAAGTAGAAACTCTCAGTTTCAAGTCCTGAGAACTGTCAGTTTTCTTTTCCTCTCAGAACTACCCTCCTCAAAGAAAACCCTCCTGCATCCCCGACCTGCAGTGGAACCTCAGTCCCCCAACTCCTCTGCCCTCCAGCCAGCCCTTCGTCTCCATTTTTGGCTTCTCTATCGGCCCATGAACCCTCCCTCTGGTGTTCTGAGACTCTGGGGTTTTGAGTTCTGAGACTTTGTTTTGGGGTGTGTGTGTGTACGTTGCTCTGTGTTTTGTGGTGTTTTCTTTGCAGCCTTTACCATCTGTGGGTGTTTTCTCAATCTGCAGTGGAACCACTGACTGTCAGCAGCTGCTGCTGTTTGTGCACTTCTCTGCAAAAATGGCTTCAAGTGTTACCTTGCCTGCTCCAGTTTGGGGCAACCACAGTGATGAACAGGCACGAACCCCTTGACACATGCACTTCACCTCCCCGGCGGGGCCGATAAGATCAAGCATGAAGGCGCTGAGCGGTCTGGCATCCTCAGTGTGCTCTGCACAGAGGTGATGCTGAGCCCCATACACACCTTCCCTGGGCTGCTGGTGCTACCAGTCTCCCCCAGCACCCCATACATTCCCGCAGCTGGTAAGAGGCACACCTGAGTTTCCAGGGGGGGCCTGAGGGTGCATTTCAGACCCAGAAAAGGGCCTAGAAAAACTGATATCTTGTCACTTTCTTTTTTGATGTCCATCCTTGGCTATTTCTCCTCCTCTGCTAATAACAATAATCAAGACAAATTTCCCACGTGGTGAGTGTTTATACTGAACGAGGTTCTGGGCTGAGGCGTTTATAAATATTGCCTCCAAGCCACATCTCTGTCTCTGAGCTCGCGGGCAGAGTCTCACACACACATCAGCATCTAAACCAGAGCGAGGAGGGCCGGCCGCCCCTGCAGCTCATTCGGGGGCTGGTGCAGCTGGTGGTATTTCTGATAGAATATTCAAGCTTTTATTTTTCTTCTAATAAGGATTCCGTCTGACTCCAAAGAGACAAGTAACACTTGACTGAGGCAGGATTAGATAGTAATCGTGTTGTGGGCAGGAATCATTTGGATTTAATCTTTATGACAAAAAAGACATACTCAGTAAACTCTAACTGACATGGCCTGATGGTGCAATGCTCGATATTAGGAAGCTGACAACCCTGGACACAGGAGCCCGAGGAAATCACCAGTACTTAGGAGAAGACATGGGATCCAGGGCTGGGTGTGGTGGACGCCTCAGGGACTTTTGTTCAGTTGAACTGAGGAGAAAAGGGGGCGGGGATTTTTTTTCACAGATGAGAAAATCAAGGCAAAGAGCAGAAAGTTGACTGGATCAGGGATACACAGTGAATCAGAGACATAACCAGTCATAAAAGAAAATTGTCATGGCAAGGGAATTGTTTCTCCCCTAACTCTATAAAAGATGTCTATCCATGAGATGAAGTTATTCATTTTAATTTTTTTTAGAAAGATGCTGAAAAACAAAATTATCAAAGGTCACACAGAAGCGTAGAGAAATGCCTTTATTGAACATCTACAATGTTCCAGGTTCCTTAACTTTGAATTGAGGTATTTTGCATTTTGTTTCATAGGTGGAGAATTTTAAGCTTGAAGAGGGTAAGTGACTCGTCCAAGGTCACTAGACAATAAGTAATGTGATTGCGACGAGGATGCTGCTGTGTGTGACTGTCACTCACGCTGCCTCCCCAAGTCTGAAATGCAAAACAGACAGACAAGGCTCTAACTCAGCCTGATGAGAGCTCGCACCCCATGATAAAGTCTCTGGTCATCCGTGTCCCAGCCTGTGAGCTGGAATCTCTTTCCTGGGCATCTTCTGGGGCTGGGAAGCTGCAGCCATTCCCACAGGGGTGTGCTGAGTCCTTTCATCCATTGGCTACAACCACCTGCTTCTTTCCAGGCTGAGCCACTCTCTTCAGGCACAGACGGTCGGTCCAGTGTGCATGTTTTCACCTTTGGTCCCCAGAGACAGAGAAATACAGTGCTCCTGATATGACTCTGTTTGTAACTGTGAAAGCATCCCCTGCCCATCCTCCAAAGCCCAAAGATATCCACCAACCATTGCAGCAGCCTCAGTAGCAGCAAGAATGAAATCAGGGGTCCGTAAACCAGGCAGAATAATCTTCCAATTCTAAAAGAGAACCAAGGAGGCAGGAGGAAAGGTGGGCAGAATTCTGGAAGCCATACGGCTCTGCTCTACCCCAGAGCCCAGGAAGGGTAATTTGGAGATACTTAAGGAAGTTGCTATGCCTCCATCACTGGACTCATCCTGTGAAGGGCAACTCTAGCAAAGGGGGTCCTCGTCCTGAGATTGTTGCATTGATTTCTTGTCCCTTTCTCCTTTGGCCTGTGGGTCACTTGGCAGTTGGCCTATTTCCCTCTTTCCAGGCTGCCTCCAAATCTCAGAATCCCAGATTCCAAAGTTGCAAAGATTGATCACCACCTTAATCAAAGTCATGAGATTCTCCAAAGGAGATTTTGTTTGCAAAAAGTGTCAGAAATTACTGGTCAGTAGAAAAGTGGGGAGAGAGCACAGGGACATCAGCCACCCCACCTCCACCATTTTCTCTGAACACCCAACTTGTTCTGGTCACAGTTTCCTTTGCTTCAAACATAATAAGAAATAGGATAAGAGCCATTCACACACACATGAAAGAGGAGTCAGTTCTGACTGTCCCTCAAAGGCCACTTTCCTCTCAACACTCCTCCCTTTCAGAGGAGTGGAAAAGTTGAGTAAGTTATATCATTTCCTGGCTTTCAGAAGTTTAGTTTGAGTCATCCTAGGGCCAGACCTTTATTCAAAAAATTTGAGCTGCAAAAAATGCAAGTCTCACCTCCAAGGAGGGTGGCCATTCAAATAGTTTAGGTCAGGATGGTCTTATTTTATTCAGTCACAGAGTTTCAAAGCTGGAGAAGCCCTTAGAGTCTGTCTCTTCTAATTCTGTCTCTTGAAAAATGGTAAACAGAGGCACGGAGAGGGAAGTGACAGGGATTTTGTCGGGAGGAACGGCCTGCTCTCTGGCCTCGGAGCTCCCAGCCTCACATGCCCAGGACCATTAGGGCAGCCCCTTTCTTTCTCGTTATGGAGTGTAGCATCCAAACAGGAAGGCTTTACAGCAGCCCAGCAGGACTGTATGTTCTCGTCACCCTCTCCTGCTTGTTGTTCTTGTATTCGGTTACAAATCTGGCTCTGACCCTTGTTGAAAAGGGTCATTGAAAGTGGGTAAGGAAAAAGAGAGCTATCAGCTTGGTCATGACCCAATCAGTCCATGGTTACTAAGTTTCTCAGGACTGGAGCCTTTTTTTACAAGGTCAAGAAGTAGAAGTGGAGGGAACGTAGAAAGGATCCAGGGACGGGGTAGACAGCTGGCCACACCATTAGTTCCAGGGTTACACACAACCCCAGGGGCCTGGGTTAAGCTCACAGCCAAACCGGAGCATGGTGGCAAAGCAATACCCACAGAAGAACTTGGTTGCCTAGGAATTCCAGTGTAGATTTTATTCTGCCACTGACTAAAAGGGACAGGAAGAAAGAAGAGAATTTGAAAAACAGTTGTTAAGAATGTCCTAAAATAGTTGTTCTTCAACTTTAGAAGTTACTAAAAATGAGGCTTTTTATACCCCTATACCTCCACTCCAGATATTCTGATACAGTTAAGTGTGGAGGCCAGAAATATCTTTTTCTTGTTATTGGTGGTGAGGGTGTTCATCCAATCACCCAATAATTTTCTTATGGTTAATTTTTTCTATAAACATTTAGCGGGAATAATTTCAGATTTACAAAAATGTTGCAGATATAGCATCAGGAATTCTGTATACCCTTCATCCCATTTCCCCTAACATTAATTTCATTTTTTTAAAAAGTTTTGGTAAAATATATATAACATACAATTTACCACTTAACCACTTTTAAGCATCCAATTCAGTGGCATTGAATACATTCATATGGTTGTACAAGCATCACCACTATCCATCTCCAGAGCACTTTGATCTTCCCCATCTGAAACTCTGTACCCATTAAAAAGCAACTCTCCATTCCCTACCTGACACCCCCTGCCCTGCCCCAACTAGCCCTTTGACACACCACCATTCTTTCTGTCTGTATGAATTTGACCATTCTAGGGACCTCACATAAGTGGAAATCATACAATATGTGCTGTTTTGTGACTAATTTATTTCTTCCTTTTTAAGACTGAATAATAATCCATGGGGCTTCCCTGGTGGCGCAGTGGTTGAGAGTCCGCCTGCCGATGCAGGGGACACGGGTTCGTGCCCCTATCCCGGAAGATCCCACATGCCGCGGAGCGGCTGGGCCCGCGAGCCATGGCCGCGGAGCCTGTGTGTCCGGAGCCTGTGCTCCGCAACGGGAGAGGCCACAACAGTGAGAGGCCCGCATACAGCAAAAAAAAAAAAAAAAAAAAAAAAAAAATCCATTACACACACACACACACACACACACACACACCCCACATGTTGTTATTTATCAATCCTTCCATCAATGGACACTTGGGTGGCTTCCACCTTTTGGCGATTGTAAATACTGCTGCTATGAACATGGTGTACAAATATCCGTTTGAGTCTCTGCTTTCAATTACTAATTATTTTGGGTATGTATGCAGAAGCCTAATGTTAATTTGTTACATAACCATGTCACGTTACTATTCACTAACCTACAGACTTTCTTCAGATTTCACTGATTTTTCTGCTAAAATACAATCTTTTAATAAGCACCCCAGGAAACTCTGGTTCACTGGGCCAAGGTTTTAGAAATAGTGATTTTTTAAAAATGACGGATTTAGTCCAGGAAACAGTACTGGCTGTTGGAGAGAAAGTTGGCCTTACACTGAGGGTTTGTATGCTGAATCTTGTCTCAATTCACTGCCTTTCACTGGGCCTAATGTTCCCCAACTTTCAAAGAAGAATGATAGAATAGATGTCTTGGAGTTATCTGGAGCATTCTAGAGAGAAGAAGCTCTCAGATGTAAAGCTGTTCTCCAGGTAGGAGTTTCCAGACAGCAGCTGACAAAGGAGAAATTGGTCAGAGTTTCTGAAATCTTAGAAGCAGATTCAATAACAGAGAAAAGCTTTGAAAGGAATATGAAGGGGGGTGGTGAGGTTCTCTACCTCTTGTTTGTCTGGTATTGTCAGAACACAGGGTCCATTCAGACAGGTGACATCTGCCTTCTGTCATCACAGAGGACAGAAACAGAAGAAATGCACTTTGGCTGCTGTACTTTGTACTTTAGACTTGAAGCACTTCTTGTTATAACAGTGGGTGACCCAAATCTTTAGTGCCCTGATTTTGCTTTCCCAGGTGAATGTATCTGCTGTAGTTTCCCAAGTAACTAATGTTAATTTTATTTCTTCATTTACCCAACACATTTATTAAGAACTATGCATGTACCTGAGCTTTACTGGGCAATGAGGATGCAGAACTTGCTTACAAGAACCTCTGCCCTTCAAACACATGCAGGCCAGGCGAAAAATAAGGGCACCTCTAAGTACACTGGAGAGCAGTGGTTATTTCAAATTGTAAATGATTTTTGCATGAATTAAGTGTGGTTTTGACTCAATGTCAAGAGTTCTAGGATCCTTTGATGGCAACATTGGGTACTTACAAAGTAGCATGGGAGTATTTTCTGTAGGAACCAGCCCAACATAGCCCTATAGCATGGAGCCTCTAAAGATGAGCATTGGGACTAAGTAGAGTGGGGAAGAGTGTACAGGTCTATAAACGTGTGAAGCAGCTTCATTAGGACTGCACCAGGCATGTGCTATTCTTCAAGCATCGTTTCAACTCAGTCTTCTCATGAAAAAGATGTTGGAGAAAATGTAAAATGAACCCAGGGTCGGGGGACTTCTTTATGATGTTGCCCTGGATGTAGTATAGGAATGTGCCTTTCATGATGGAAGCACGTGAAGCCAAAAACGGGCAACCCGAGAGACTTCAAGGAAGTATTGAAACAGGAAACCAGGGGATTTCAGCAAGAGAGGAGGACCTGAGCTGAAATCTGGTTTGGATTCTATTAATATCAGTGGCTTGGGAAAAGCCCTAGAGGGCCCTTAACAAAGGGAGAGGCGGTCATGACCTCAGCACTAACATCTTTACATCTTTTCAGAGAGGTGTCAATTCCTGGGGACCCTCTGTGGCAGCCCTGACTCAGAAGGAAACTCACCAGCTACTACATCACATCATCTCAGACCACTTCCTGAAGGGCTTTGGGTTTTCCCTAGAAGGCTCTTGTTCATGTACAGATCCTGCCAGGAACAGACTGCGGATCAAGTGCCAGGCGGGCCAATTTGAAATTGAGGCCTTCGATATAATAAATATACACAACACAGTACATGAATAAAAGATAGTTATAGAGATAAGAAAAAAAAAGGACAGAAGTCATACCTTCCTGTATGTGTATGTGTGTTCATATATACACACATACATATGTAGACACACCCACACTCACAACTTATTTAGCATCTGTGCCTTATAATATACATGTAAAATGTAGATTCAAAAGTAGAAAAATAATACCTCTAGAAGGGGGAGAGAAAAAAGTCATTCCATGACCTAGGTCAGGCTTTCCCAACTTTCTGTGCTTCAGGATAATTACGCAAAGGCTGAATTCTGTAATCAAATAAATTTAGGAAATGTTGGATAAAACAAATTCAAACATTGATTGCTGGACCTCTTAAGATGGTTAATATGCTAATGGAATTGTAAATCTCTTTTCTCACACTTGTTGCCATTAGATGTGTTTTGTGAAAAGCATCTTCAGTAGTGATCTACAGGGCATCTCTTTGGGAAATGCTGACCTAGGCTGATGCAGTTCCTTTATTAAAACATTAGCTCTGCCTGGGATCCCTGGCAGGCAAGGCAATTAAAAGATTCATGATGGGTTATAGTTTTTTCATCAAATAAAAACCTAGTTTTTTCATATTCTAAATTAAAATGATTTTTTGGATGTAAGAAGGTCGTTGAACTACATAATGGATTATCTATTTAACAATGCTTAATGGAAAATGTAGAAGAATAATAATTATATTATTAATTATAGTAATAACATTACTACTATTATTATATTTTAACTATATTAAATGTTGGACATAAGCCAAGGACATAGCCTGAAAACTTAACTTAGCAAATGACATTTTGCATGGAGGGGAAGGAGAGTAGGCCTGTTGCTTTCTAATAATCCTATTTGATAAAAATTATTAAGTTTAGAATACCTTGAACTCCTTTTCCTTGAACACTCATTCATTTATCTATGATTTGGATAGGAGTTGAGATTCAACAGTTTACATTTCAAATCTGTAGCTGGGTCCAGAGCTGCTTCCGGACTGAAGGAATAATTTCCACAAACTTTTGATACTGGACTTGCAGATGGCAAAGTTTGGGCATTCTATTAGGCTTTTGAGAAAGTGGCCTCTTCTTTCACCAAATAAAAGGACTTCCAACCCCTCCAAGGATGAGCCCTGGGGAATCCTGCAGGCAAGACCAAGACTTTCTCAAGAGCCATCTTAGATTTGTTCAAATGCTCATAGAGGTGCTTGAGTGGATGTACAGACTGACAGGGATGCTTGGCTGAGTAACCACAACACTATGGCATCAGAGTTAAGGATGAAAGCTTCCCTTTTTGGATGGCAGAGTTTTGTAGAAAGTAAAAAAAAAAAATGCAGAGTATCTTCATCACAGCTGTCTTATCCTCTTGATCTCATTACTCCTTATTAGCACAAACCATTCAGGACAGTTAGGGTGAAAGTCCTGATAAGGAGGAAGTCGTCACTTTCAAACTAATCTAGCACACCTGTCTTGAGATGGCAATAAACAAAGAAGGTCTAATTATTAAGTAATCAATAACATTGATCTGTAATTGGAGATACAGCACTAGTTCCTCCTTGACTACCCCTCCTACCACCCCTACCACACACACACACACACACACACACACACACTCACAGGTCTTAACCAAGCAGGGTCTGGTTATTTATTTATTTATTTTTGGTGTACCCATTGTACCCTGTGTTTCTCTTTATCAGAGAATTTACCACATGATGTTGAAATTAACTGTTTATGTGTTCACTAAACACAAAACGTTGCCCTCTTCAAAGATAGGCTTAATATATTATCATTTTAAAACTCTACTGACCGGTGGAAAAGGTACTTACAAATGTGTTGAGTACATTATCTCTAGACAAATTCCTTGGACACTCATTTATGTCATGCTTACTGATGAACTTGACAGGTGTTTTCTTTTTTGATTTAATCCACTCTTTTTAGATGAGGAGCCCATGAGAAAAGAAGTTTCTTAGTCCAGACTATAAAATGGAGATAACACCTCTAAAGAACCCATATGTATGTTTTAGGAGGAATATAATTCTGAAACATAACAAGAATAATAAAGAATTAAGACAAGCTAGGTCAGTCTTGTTTGTGAATTCAGTGATTATGTGCCAGATAATGGACAAATAAATAATCCTTTTACCATTATCTGACTCCCAAGCCCACTCCATGTTTGATCAAAATTCCTTTGTTTCATATCTGGGAAAGAAAGAGATTAAAGCTCCATGTAAAAGTGAATTCATTTTCTAAAACCTTCCTTCCTTACCTGCAAATAATATGAACTCCTTCAAAGAGGATTAAGAGATTGGGCTCTTTATGTTTTGATTTGCATCCTTAAATTGGCCCCCCTAAAAAATATTTTTAGGCATTGGAATATTATATTCAAGAACAGCACTCTCCAATACAAATATAATTGACCCACATATGTAATTTAAAATTTTCTAGTAGGCTTATTTAAAAAGTAAGAAAAAACTTTATTTTAAGAATGTATTTGGTTTAGCTCAGTACATCCAAAATGTTATCATTTTAACATGCAATTAATATAAAATTATATTATTCTATTATTATTCTATTCTATTATTCTATTATAAATTATTATATTATTATAAAATTATATTTGTATTCTTATTTTTGTACGAATTCTTTGAAATCCAATGTATACTTTATATTTTTAAGCACATCTCAATTTGGACGGGTCACATTTCAGAGTTCAACAGCCACATGTGCAGGTGGTTACTATTTTGGACAGTAGCAGTCTGTAAAACCCATCACATCAGAGAAAGCTATCTGTTTTTCTTATGGTACCTGTGCTTTTGTTGAGAAGATATTAGTACCAGAATTGGTGGGTCTAATTGTGCTGAGTTGAAATATAGTATCTGATAACAAATATTAATTGAGTTCTTAATGTGTTCTAAGCTTTGTTCTAGGCACCGAGAATGCAGTTGTGAACAAAAAAGTCAAAATTTCCTCCCTCATGGAGTTAACATTCTATCCGTAGGAGACAGACAATAAAATAGACAAACTTATTTAAATCTTAATAAATGGTAAGGAAAAGAATTAAAGTGGGTGAAGAGGAAGAGAGAGTATTGAGGCAGGAATTTAAGGTTTAGAAATAGCTGCCAGGCAAAGTCTCACTGAGAAGGTAATGTTGGGTTAAAGACTCTCACACTGGCAAGATTTCAGGAACACCATGGTCTTGGGTAATTCTCAATTTTATTTTAGTAAAGAAGATTGATGATGAAATGTATAAATTAATCTGATTTAACTTTTTTAATTAAAAAGTTTTATACATCTATAAAACGGAATGAATCAGGACAAAAATTATTTCATTCAGTAAATAGCTTGTGAAGGATCACCACATGCTAAGTGTTGGGGATGCAATAATGAGTAAGACAAATAGTCTCTTCTCTCCTGGGGTTTGTATCCGAGAGAGAGTATTAATGTATTAATTAAAGACTTGTACTGATAAATATGTAATTAAACATTGAGATTGGTGCCATGAATTCATACCACAAAGGGCCCAAACCAGACCTGAGCTAGAAAGAATGGATGTCCGAGTTCCCCGAGCCAGGACTAAAGGGGGCAGTGGAAAGAGTGTTCCAGGAGGGAGGAACAAGATGTGTCAGTGCTCTTGGCAGTGAAGTTAAGAGTCAAAACTATAGCTTGTCTGACCAGGGTGAGGGGAAGTATCCATAGGGATTTGTAGTCCATGTTACAAATTTGGTTTTCATCCTAAGAACAGTGGGATTCCACGGAAGATGATTCATTTCTTTTAAACATTTGTGGTCTTATAGGAGGTAACCAGATATGATTTTTGTTTTGAAACAGTCACGATGGCTGCAGTAGGGGGAATGGACTGGAGGGTTTGCCAGAGACCCGTGGGTAGGCGCCTGGCCTTGTCCCCAGGTCAGGACCAGAACACACATCTCATAAGCTCAGACAACCAATTCCTTGGGAGGAAAGAACCCATGGACTTTTAGACACCGTGACCCTTCAGGTGGTATTGATGACAGATAGTCTAAAGATCTGAGCCCTTGAAAAGCAGCTGTTAGATGACTCTGTAGGACAGGGCTGTTTTGTAAATGGAAATGTTAGTGAGACACGGATGGGACAGAGTTCTAATCAGAGGAAGTGTCAAGATATCGTAAAGGGAGTGTTGACTGCTCTGGATCATATTATACTGGGCAACTTAGAATCTTACCTATACGGTGCCTTATAGATTGTAGAAGGCACCCCTAGCCTTACATATAGATTAACTTGTTTTGCAGGTTTCAATTCTGCTTACGATGGCTTCCTATCTTTTTTTTATTATTATTAATGAAAGTGAGTACAGTACAGAAGACAGTCATTAACTGTGTCTCCATTTTTAAATTGATTCCTTTGGGTCCACTATTATAAAAATGTAAAGCTGTTAAGATTCTTGGAAAGTTATGGTTGATCAATGCACTTTTTATATTATGCTTGTGCAGGTTACATTCAGTGGCAAAACCTAATCATTCTTAAAGCTTATAAGAGATAATCTAATGTTTTCTTACAGCCTAATAGGACAGAGGACAGGGATTAAGAAGACTTTTATATGAAAATATTTCTCTTCAAGATTTCCATTGATTGAAAATAAGCTGAAAATTATGCCATAAAGTTCTGAGTAACTTGATAATAGAACATTTCTTATACAAGAAATCTTATTGGGGAAATTAACAATGATAGCTAAGATTCATTGAATACTAACTATGGCTAAGCTCTCCTCTGTCTTCATATATAACCTTCACAATAAACTTGCAGTGTAGTCACTGTTATCTTTACAAGAGAAGCAGACTAAGACATACAAATGTCAGGTAACTTGCCTCAAATCATGAGCATTATACAAGCTGGGCATTGTACAGAGCTGGGATTTAGACCTTGACTGTGTGATACAGGAGCTCATGGACTGCCGGTGCCCTCTCTCCCAGATTAGTGTTTTCCCCCTTTAGACTCATGAGCATAACGTGAGTTACCCCACCGAGGCTCACAAGAGAGTGTGTGTTTTGAACTAAGATGGTGTTGAATTGATGACCTGCATAACTGTAGACCCAGAAATAATTGTGGAGTGTCTTTAAAGTTCTACTTTCCAGGGTGTCCTTGAAACAAGCAAACTCACTGCATTTTCTTGTTCATTGGTTCCTTTTGGTGATACCCAGTCCCAAACTGCACCTATTATAAAAATAGCACATGCTGGGAGCAGGTGTGCTTAGGATGCGTACCTGAGCTCTCCCAGACTTTCTTCAATGTGCAAAGACAAATACCCTTATATAGAGCATTCCTTGTTAAGAGCCCTAAACCTTTTTTTTTTAGCTGCTTGCTAGTTTTCCTAAGCTAAATGCATACACTCTACCTATAGGATATTTTCTAATTAAAATGATTCCAGGCTATCTGTTTTATTTGAAAACTTAGGTTTATATGATGCTTATATCAGTGTACAGAAAGGAAGAATTTCTCTGAAAGTCCTGTAGGGGTATGTGGTGATGGGGCAAAAAACACTGGGTTTAGTCAACTAGGACAATTCACTAAAAAAGAGTTTCAGGCAGAAAGAGACCCTCTACAAGTTAAAATGCACAAGACTATCAAGGACCTCATTTTGCCCCCCTTCTTCACTTGGGAGGGACTTTAATTAAAAATTCCACGTAACTGAATTTTGATTAAAAATACTTAAATTATAGGAAAATCCCCAAAGAGTAAGCAAGCCAAGACAGGCAAAGTTACAGCCCCTTTAATTGCACCATAATAAGTGGGGCTAGAGACCAATGAAATGAAAACAAGGGGAGGTACTGACCTCACCAGATAGCATGGATTGAACTTCTAGCCTCAGTCTGTCCAGAAGATGAAAGTGTCAGCAGCTGTTCAAGGCCAGAGCCAAGAGTGAAACCTGAGTCCAAAGAGGGATGGAGCCAGTTTCTGCTGGGTCTGCTACCTCCTTTTTCTAAACATTCATTAAACATAGTCATTCTGTTAATGGTTCATCCATCACTCTAGAGATAGCGAGATGAAGCAAATGCTGGTGGAGAAGTGGTTCTTCCTCACAGGGGTGCCCATTTATGCTTTCCTCCTCCCTTCTCACCACCCAGTCTTGTCCCACTTTTCCTCATGGGCTTCCCTGATTAGTTTCTCATACAGTAAGTCCCCTACATACAAACCTTCAGGTTGTGAACTTTCAAAGATGCAAACGTGCGTTCGCACATGCAATTGTGGAGGTTAGTTCACGTGTCTAGAGTACATTGTCATGTGCATGAATCCACTACAAATGGCTGTGCTTTTATGTACTTTACTGTACCATACTGTGTAGGGTACAGTAGTACAGTATCTTTATTTCAAGCCCAGAATGTCCAGAAGCAAGCATAAAAGCAGTGGTGATGTAGCTGGTACTACTGTATTTTCAAGGTACCGTACTGTAAGATTAAAAATATTTTCTTTATTTTTTGTGTTTGTTTGTTTTTTATGTATTATTTGTGTGAAAAATATTGTAAACCTATTATAGTACAGTACTCTATAGCCAACTGTTGTTAGTTGGGTACCCAGGCTAACTATGTTGGACTTACAAACAAATTGGACTTACAAATG
Organism: Mesoplodon densirostris; assembly: GCF_025265405.1. Lineage (NCBI taxonomy): Eukaryota > Metazoa > Chordata > Mammalia > Artiodactyla > Ziphiidae > Mesoplodon > Mesoplodon densirostris. Next base: position 119,883,295 of record NC_082667.1, on the reverse strand, counting down.
CACTCTCAGAATGGAACTCATTTGTATGTAGAGGACTTACTGTATTTGATTCTTGCCACTGACCATGATGAGCAGGTCACCAGCACTCATTCCCTGTAGACAAAGGGCCCACAAACACCATTACAGCAATCACGTCCAGGACTCCCCTTCAAAGCTGCATCCACTGCCTTTGCTAGGCCTGTTGGCTAAGGAAGGGGAGGCCCCTGGGGTGGGAGACCTGAGGCCACAGCTATTTTACATGTTCACGTCATCACTGTTACCCTTCTGTCCTCTCCCATCTAGGTCTTCATTTCTATTTTCTCTTCTTGTCCCTTGCTGGGAATTGCTCTGTGTAGTTGGGCAACATTTTGGTTTCTCCTAATGAAGGAGTAAAGGAATGTAAAGGTGGAAAAAGGTGGAGGTGCTCAGGTGTTAGCTTCTAGGAAACAGCAGAGACTATGGAACAAGACCTCTAGTTCCATCACTGCCACTTTCTCCCACTTTAAGTTCCCTGCCTGTTATGGAAAATTGTTTTTTGGAAGAACAGGGTCATTTGACTGTTTTGGGGTTTTTTTTCCACAAAATATTCACATTTTCATTCACAAAAAATCCATTTAAAAAACCCCCATTGAGGGCCTCCCTGGTGGCGCAAGTGGTTAAGAGTCCGCCTGCCGATGCAGGGGATATGGGTTCGTGCCCCGGTCTGAGAGGATCCCATATGCCGCGGAGCGGCTGGGCCCGTGAGCCATGGCCGCTGGGCCTGCGCATCCGGAGCCTGTGCTCTGCAACGGGAGAGGCCACAACAGTGAGAGGCCCACATACCGCAAAAAGAAAAAGAAAGAAAAAAAAAAAAAAACCATTGACTGTGATGATGGCTAAAAGGCATTCTCAGTTCTAAGGGACCAAACTGAAAAAAGCTGAGGGCAATTTTCAAAGGGCCTCTGGACAGTATAAGACCTGCTGAGGCAAAAGGAAGGAAAGAAAAAAAATGTCTACATAAAGAGTGTGGCAGGACTTCCCTGGTGACACAGTGGTTAAGAATCTGCCTGCCAATGCAGGGGACATGGGTTTGAGCTCTGGTCTGGGAATATCTCACATGCCATGGAGCAACTAAGCCTGTGTATCACAACTACTGAGCCTGCGCTCTACAACCCATAAACCAAAACTATTGAGCCCACGTGCCGCAATTACTGAAGCCTGTGCATCTAGAGCTCATGCACTACAATGAAGAATAGTCCGTGCTTGAGAGGGCAGACAGCAGAAACAAGAAGAACTACAATCCTGCAGCCTGTGGAACAAAAACCACATTCACAGAAAGATAGACAAGATGAAAAGGCAGAGGGCTATGTACCAGATGAAGGATAAAACCCCAGAAAAACAATTAAATGAAGTGGAGATAGGCAACCTTCCAGAAAAATAATTCAGAATAATGATAGTGAAGATGATCCGGGACCTCAGAAAAAGAATGAAGGCAAAGATCGAGAAGATGCAAGAAATGTTTAAGAAAGACCTAGAAGAATTAAAGAACAAACAAACAGAGATGAACAATACAATAACTGAAATGAAAGACACACTAGATGGAATCAATAGCAGAATAACTGAGGCAGAAAAATGGATAAGTGACCTGGAAGACAGAATGGTGGAATTCACAGCTGCGGAACAGAATAAAGAAAAAAGAATGAAAAGAAATGAACACAGCCTAAGAGACCTCTGGGACAGTATTAAATGCAACAACATTTGAATTATAGGGGTCCCAGAAGGAGAAGAGAGAGAGAAAGGACCCGAGAAAATATTTGAAGAGATTAGATTCAAAAACTTCCCTAACATGGGAAAGGAAATAGCGACCCAAGTCCAGGAAGCACAGAGAGTCCCATACAGGATAAACCCAAGGAGAAACATGCTGAGACACATAGTAATCAAATTGACAAAAATTAAAGACAAAGAAAAATTATTGAAAGCAGCAAGGGCAAAACAACAAATAACATAAAAGGGAACTGCCAGATTACAATTTCTTCTCAAGTGTGCACAGAACATTCTCCAGGATAGATCACATCTTGGGTCACAGATCAGGCCTCAGTAAATTTAAGAAAATCGAAATCATATCAAGCAACTCTTCTGACCCCAACAATATGAGATTAGAAATCAATTACAGGGAAAAAAAGTAAAAAAAAAAAAAACCCACAAATACATGGAGACTAAACAATATGTTACTAAATAGCCAAGAGATCACTGAAGAAATCAAAGAGGAAATAAAAAAAATACCTAGAGCCAAATGACAATGAAAACATGACAATCCAAAACCTATGGGATGCAGCAAAAGCACTTCTAATAGGGAAGTTTATAGCAATGCAAGTCTACCTCAAGAAACAAGAAACATCTCAAATAAACAACCTAACTTTACACGTAAAGGAACTAGAGAAAGAAGAACAAACAAAACCCAGAGGTAGTAGAAGGAAAGAAATCATAAACAGAGCAGAAATAAATGAAATAGAAACAAAGAAAACAATAGCAAAGACCAATAAAACTAAAATTTGGTTCTTGGAGAAGATAAACAAAATTGATAAACCATTAGCCACACTCACCAAGAAAAAAAGGGAGAAGACTCAAATCAACAGAATTTGAAATGAAAAAGGAGAAGTAACAACTGACACTGCAGAAACACAAAGGGGGCTTCCCTGGTGACACAGTGGTTGAGAGTCTGCCTGCCAATGCCAGGGACGCAGGTTCATGCCCTGGTCCAGGAAGATCCCACATGCTGTGGAGCGGCTGGGCCCGTGAGCCAAGGCTGCTGAGCCTGCGTGTCCAGAGCCTGTGCTCCACAACGGGAGAGGCCACAAAAGTGAGAGACCTGCGTACCACACACACACACATAAAAAAGAAATACAAAGGATCATGAGAGACTACTGCAAGCAATTATACGTCAATAAAATGGACAACCTGGAGAAGTGGACAAATTCTTAGAAAAGCACTACCTTCCGAGACTGAACCAAGAAGAAATAGAAAATATAAACAGACCAATCACAAGCACTGAAATTGAAACTGTGATTAAAAATCTTCCAACAAACAAAAGCCTGTGACCAGATGGCTTCACAGGTGAATTCTATCAAACATTTAGAGAAGAGCTAACACCCATCCTTCTCAAACTCATCCAAAAAATTGCAGATGAAGGAACACTCCCAAACTCATTCTATGGGGCCATCATCACCCTGATACCAAAACCAGACAAAGATACTACAAAAATGAAAAATTACAGACCAATATAACTCATGAATATAGATGCAAAAATCCTCGACAAAATACTAGCAAACACAATCCAACAGCACATTAAAAGGATCATACACCACGATCAAGTGGGATTTATCCCAGGGACACAAGGATTCTTCAATATACACAAATCAATCAATGTGATACACCATATTAACAAATTGAAGAAGAAAAACCATATGATCATCTCAATAGATGCAGAAAAATCTTTTGACAAAATTCAACACCAATTTATGATAAAAACTCTCCAGAAAGTGGGCATAGAGGGAAACTACCTCAATGTAATAAAGGCTGTATATGACAAACCCACAGCAAACATCATTCCAAATGGTGAAAAACTGAAGGAATCTCCTCTAAGATCAGGAACAAAACAAGGATGTCCATTCTCACCACTATTATTCAACATAGTTTTGGAAGTCGTAGCCATAGCAATCAGAGAAGAAAAAGAAATAAAAGGAATACAAATCAGAAAAGAAGAAATAAAACTGTCACTGTTTGCAGATGACATGCTACTATACATAAAGAATCCTAAAGATGTCACCAGCAAACTACTAGAGCTAATCAATGACTCTGGTAAAGTTGCAGGATACAAAATTAATGCACAGAAATCTCTTATATTCCTATACACTAATGATGAAAAATCTGAAAGAGAAATTAAGGAAACCCTCCCATTTACCACTGCAACAAAAAGAATAAAATACCTAGGAATAAACCTACCAAGGGACACAAAAGACCTGTATGCAGAAAACTATAAGACACTGATGAAAGAAATGAAAGATGATACAAACAGATGGAGAGATATACCATGTTCTTGGATTGGAAGAATCAATATTGTGAAATTGACTATACTACCCAAAGCAATCTACATATTCAATACAATCTCTATCTAATTACCAATGGCCTTTTTTACAGAACTAGAGCAAAAATCTTAAAATTTGTATGGAGACATAAAAGACTCCGAACAGCCAAAGCAGTCTTGAGGGAAAAAAACGGAGCTGGAGGAATCAGACTCCCTGACTTCAGACTATACTACAAAGCTACAGTAATAAAAACAATATGGTACTGGTAGAAAAACAGAAATATAGATCAGTGGAACAGGATAGAAAGCCCAGGGATAAACCCACGCACCTATGTTCAACTAATCTATGACAAAGGAGGCAAGGATATACAATGGAGAAAAGACAGTCTCTTCAATAAGTGGTGCTGGGAAAACTGGACAGCTACATGTAAAAGAATGAAATTAAAACACTCCCTAACACCATACACAAAAATAAACTCAAAATGGCTTGGAAACCTAAATGTGAGACCAGACAATAAAAGAGTATTAGAGGAAAATATAGGAGGAACATTCTTTGACATAAATCACAGCAAGATATTTTTTGATCCACCCCCTAGAGTAATGGAAATAAAAACAAAAATAAACAAATGGGACCTAATGAAACTTAAGTTTTTGCACAGCAAAGGAAACTACAAATAAGGCGAAAAGGCAACCCTCAAAATGGGAGAAAATATTTGCAAACGAATCAATGGACAAAGGATTAATCTCCAAAATATATAAACAGCTCATGCAGCTCAATATTAAAGAAACAAACAACCCAATCCAAAAATGGGCAGAAGACCTAAATCGACATTTCTCCAAAGAAGACATACAGATGGCCAAGAAGCACATGAAAAGCTGCTCAACATCACTAATTATTAGAGAAATGCAAATCAAAACTACAATGAGGTATCACCTCACACCAGTTAGAATGGCCATCATTAGAAAATCTACAAACAATAAATGCTGGAGAGGGTGTGGAGAAAAGGGAACTCTCTTGCACTGTTGATGGGAATGTAAATTGATACAGCCACTATGGAGAACAGTATGGAGGTTCCTTAAAAATCTAAAAATAGAATTACCATATGACCAAGCAATACCACTACTGTGCATATACCTAGAAAAAGCCATAATTCAAAAGGACAAATGCATCCTAATGTTCATTGCAGCACTCTTTACAATAGCCAGGACATGGAAGCAACCTAAATGCCCATTGACAGACGAATGGATAAAGAAGATGTGGTATATATATACAAGGGAATATTACTCAGGCATAAAAAGGAAGGAAATTGGGTCATTTGTAGAGATGTGGATGGATCTAGAGACTGACATACAGAGTGAAGTAAGTCAGAAAGAGAAAAACAAATATCGTATATTAACGCATATATGTGGAACCTAGAAAAATGGTACAGATGAACTGGTTTGCAGGGCAGAAATTGAGACACAGATGTAGAGAACAAACACATGGGCACCAAGGGGGGAAAGCGGCGGGGGTGGTGGTGGTGGTGGTGGGATGACTTGGGAGATTGGGATTGACATGTATACACTCATATGTATAAAATGGATAGCTAATAAGAACCTGCTGTATAAAATAATAAAATAAAATTCAAAAATTAAAAAAAAAAAGTTGCCCGCCGCAACTAGAGAAAGCCTGAGCGCAGCAATGAAGACCCAGGACAGCCGAAAATAGAAATAAATTAATTAATTAAGAAAAAAAAAAAAGAGTGTGGCAATTAGTTGCTTTGGGACTTCATTCGAAGCCCAAATTTAGTCTAATGTACTTCACTCTGTCAGTTCCCTGTCTGCAGACTTTTCTTCCATCAGCCAATGGCTTGGTCCATCCAGTGGCTCTCAGTCCTGAGGTGGGGCAGGTGGTGGAGCTTATACCGCAAAGACCAGGGGAGAGAGCAGGTTGCTTAACAGAGATAAGGATGGGGTGCTGGAAGTGCAGGGGAATTTCTAGAAATAATCCCCAATTCCTTTACTCATTCTCATTTTCATGGGATTCTTTTTTTTTTTTTTTTTTTGCTATACGTGGGCCTCTCACTGTTGTGGCCTCTCCCATTGCAGAGCACAGGCTCCGGATGCGCAGGCTCAGCGGCCATGGCTCATGGGCCCAGCCGCTGTGCGGCATGTGGGATCTTCCCGGACCAGGGCACGAACCCGTGTCCCCTGCATCGGCAGGAGGACTCTCAACCACTGCACCACCAGGGAAGCCCTTCATGGGATTCTTAAGCCAGGCCCATAAGAACTTTTATAGGATGTTGGTAATAGAAAGGGCCCTAAGCTTCCCCTCCTGCTCAGATCATCAGGCACAAGCTGTGTCTGTGATTTAAAGCCCCCCATCTCTGGACCTGGGTTTCTTTGGCTCCCTTGGCAGGGATCATAGCTCACTTTTGGGTGTTTAATACTGCATCCAGAGAGGTAGCCAGATCTGCCTATTAATGTCCCTGACCTGAGGTGTGATTCCTTATTGACCCCTTTATCTCTATATTCATTCACTAATTCATCTATTCATTCAACAACTCTTTACTGATGGCCTGCTCTGTGGCTGGCACTACTTTGGGTCCTACTACTAGAGTGAGACACGGTCCTGTCTCTCAAGGAGCATTCATTTTGTTACCACGCCTGACATTCCTAGGGCAACGTTCATCGAGATTTGTCCATACGCACGTGGATGCAGTTGGCAGAACAGTTTAATCCGACCACCAGCAATTCATGCCTCACATTGGGATCTCTTTGTGGAGTGTACAAATCTTCCTTGGCTCCCCTGTGCATTGAACACACCTCTTCAACCTGCTCTCGTTATTCCTCCAGCCTGTGCTTTCATAAACTGCCCCTTCATTCTGCTAAACAATTCTTCCTCTTGTGCCTCTGTTCCTGCTCTTGATTTGTGTTTATAATTAACTTATTCTTCTCTTATGGATAACATCCAGTCTGCCCAGAGAAGCTGGTGACGGAGAAAACCTGCTACTGATGTACAGAATGATGCTGAACATGAGAGAGTCAGGGGTCATCTCTTGCCCTCCAGAATGATTATATTCTGGCAGGAGGGCACAGACTGTATGTTTTTACCATTTGGTTCATAAAAGGGAGGTAGGTTGGGGTGAGAATGAGATTGGAAGATGTTAAACTGCTGGATTTGAAGATGAAAGAAAAGGCCACTAACCAAGGAATGCAGGTAACTTCTGGAATCTGAAGAAGGAAAGGAATTAGATTCTCCCCTAGAGCCTCCAGTGGGATGCAGCCTTGCCAACACATTGACTTTAGGACCACTGACTTCCAGGACTACAAGATATGAGATTTGTTTTGTTTTAACCACTAATTTTTGGCAATTTGTGACAGCAGCAATAAAAAATGAATACATGGTGACAGGACCCCATGAAGCCAGTGCTGTGACAACCTTAGTGTCTGGCAATGCATATATACCATCCAAAAGGTCACACAGGGATAGTTCTGAAACCCTAGGGTGGAAGACCTGGATTATTTGAGAAGCGGAGAGTTTCCTATTATTTGAGGCACAAATCAAGGTGCTGATTTTTCTAAACATCCATAGAAAAAAAAATGTTCCTCTTGAAGCAGAAGAACGGAGTTAAAGAGCTTGAAACTCCATGCTAATTTTGATCACAGAGACCTCGTCTTAAAAAGCCAAAAAGCACTTATGGGTACGGAGGACCCAATGGGCACACAATTTATACCCAAAATGAGGATAGAAAGTGGATAGAAATTAATCTATGAACAATTCTCTATGGGCTGAGATGTGATATGTTCTTATAGTCTCATTTGCTCCTAAAATCTTCCTTTTTTGGTTGTCATGGTATCTGGGTTCCAGGACTGTCCTCAATCTCCTTAGTTTTGGTATCATTTACAGAGAATATCCCTATTAGAAAAGAATTTGTTTAAACACACTCAAAGTATAAAGACATCCATTCAATGAGGGAGAGTGATTTTCTTTATAAAAGACACCATGTGTTTCCTACCAATAGGTTTTGAAAGCGTCATTTGGTTGGTGCAATATTGAGTGTACACATGCTCCAGTAGGAGCTGCTCCATCCCAAGCCCAGTGGGAGGCCCCCGACCCTCACTTAAAAGCAATGCTGAAGCTGATTCGAGAGTCAACAAGGTTTGTTTAACTGTTCTGTGTAGCTCAACATTCATCCTATTTGCAGCTCACTCTCCTATCTTCTCATGGGAGGTGTTCCCTAGGGAGGATGCTTGGGGACCTGTTGCGATGTTATGCAGGGAACTTACGCAGTGGGATCAGGTGTTATGTTACTTCTAAACTCCTTCTAACATTATAATTCCTTGACCTTAGTCATTCAAATTGCACGCTCAGAGGAGTTCTACCCAGCCCCTGACCTTTGGCTGTAAATGATACCAAAGCACACAGGACCCAATATGATCTTCTTCAAGATCTTCTCACCAAACTCATCTCTTTCAATTCTCCCTGTCCTACTGTGTCTGGTCATGCTGGAAAACTCACCGTGCCTGTCACATAATCTGATCTCGCTTACCTTTAGGATGGACTCACTGCCAAGAATCAAACCTTTGGTCTGTCTTCATGGGACGCCCTTCTTGGCTTCTTCCAGGATTTAATATAGATACCACACTGTATATGAAGCTTTTCCTGACCTTGTTAGACTATTCTAGGTGCCCCTGCTGTAAGTTTCCATTATACCCAGAGTTTATCAAGACTACATCTTAATCTGCTGTTCCTGCGTGTCTACCCAGTAGACTGTAAGCTTCTGGAGGACAGGGCTATGCCTTGTTATCTCTATATCCCCAGAGACCAGAATATTGCCTAGCATAAAGTAGATGTTCAACAAGCATTGGTTAAATTTATGCTTAAGTAACAGAAATTTAATTAGCAAATGATTGAATACCCAAATGCATTCAATATAGTACTCAATTTAAGCCCAGGTTTCAGTTGTCATGTTCATATAGCAGTAATGTTGGAAGTGTTTAATATATATGGGGGTGGGGAGATGGAGAGAGAGAGAGAGAGGCATGAAATTGAGAGCATTTGTGTACCAAGATATTTCTTTCTACTTTTGTTCAAAAGGTCTGGTTACCTCACCTTCAGTTTAGTCTCACGTTTCCACAGGATCGAGACTTAGGGTGAAAATGTCAGCACAGTGACCCCTTTTCCTTTGACTGAACGACCACGCCAGGAAATTGTAACAGCGTGAGAGTACATCCTCTTCCACAACACGGAATCCATGCCAGGGCCAGGTGGGCAGCTGTCTGTATGGTATGATTCTACAGGTGCTCAGAGTTTTGTCTACAACTGATCTTGTCTGCCAGCTTGCCATTATGTGTGACATTTCTGCAACTAAAATCATTTCTTTCACATAAGATGGTATCTTCAGAAGTTCACTTGTTACACACAAAGCAGGTCCCTAAGATGGATATCACAATCGAGGTTAATAGACATGGATGGCTTGTCAGAATTGGTTCCTAGGGCTAGAGAATTGTGTCCTGGGAGAATGGGCCTCGGGCAGGTTCTTTGTGAAGGATCCAACGTCGGGAAATTTGGGCCTGAAGTACTGAAGAAAGCAGGTGGAGATGGGAGGCCCTGGTGTGAAGCTGAGTTCTGTGCAGTAGCTCAAAGGCTCAGACGTCCATTTGGAAAAAGGGGGAAAGTGGATCAGGATAGACCAGCTTCTCCGTGTCATCACGGCATGGTCCTGCTCACTCTTAAGTGGAGTGTTCAAGATTAGGACACCTTTTTCTTGGTTTGTACAAGCTATCCCAAGACCTCTTGTTTTCTCTGTTTTCTTGTGAAGGTGTAAAGCTTGCTCTCTCCAGGGTGTGTCTCGTTGCCACAATTAAGAAGTGTAACATTTGTCTGCACCTTTGATAACAGAATGAAGCTTTGTGGCTACTTATCTTCTATGATTGTGCGGAAAGAAAACAAGACAGACAGACTCAATGTTATGCAGAAAAGGTCTGAATCAAGCAGCAAAGTATTTATTAGAAGAGATTATTAACATGGCAGGGTCACAGAGTTTCATTGCCACAAGCATGTGGGGAGCTTTGCTGAATTCTGTCTCGTGAAATGTTTTACCTTTCCTACCGCTTGACATGGGAGGGACTCTCTGTGAATATTTTCCCCTTAGAGTAGACATACTGATGAGATGTCCAGTATCATTAATAACCACAAAGAACTGAAACATGGGACTGGATACTTAGAATCTCCATTCTCTATAAATGTCCAGGTTTATTACCTGAATTGTTAGCCTTTGTGCTTTATAAAACCCAATAGTTCCTGCTAATTGTCTATTTGCTTATCTATGCCAACCTGGAGTTGAGAGTTTGTGGAAGACCTAATTTTCCAGATGCTCACCTCATGTTTTTTTCAAGTGTAGACTCAAAACGATGGTTCTCAGAAATCATTTGTCTTTCTACAGAACTTATTGGAAGACCAAGAAGTGTTTCTTCTAAGGCAAAATAAACAAATAAACAAACAAATAAATAAATAAAAAATGTCTAATGCAAAGAGTGAAAAATGAGCTTTTTATATTTTACACTGACCGCAACACACAGTTGAGAAAATTCGAATAACTTAATTTTGAAAGGTGCTTCAAAGCATATAAAGCACTTTTCCAAGTATTTTTCTCATTCAATTCTTCTAAACTTCTAAAACAGTGCTTACCCTATTTCAGAGATGAGAGAATGGGGCTCAGAAGAGTGAAGCAGCATGTACAAGGCCACACAGCCCATGAGGGACTGAACTGACACCAAAACTTGACTGTAGATTGTGTACTTTCAACTCTCACCAACGAGAGAGACAAAGGTGGCTTGGCCACCCAAGTATTTATTTCGATGCATTTTGGAACTCCAGGCCAACAAGCAAGCAAACAAAACCCCCCACCAAACACTGAAACATCCCCAAACGCAAACAACCAAAAATGGAAATTAATTTTTCCTTAGAGGAGGCGAACAGAGGTGGGCACCTGGCTGATTTCACACAGTATTGACAATGCTCAGCTCTAACTGGCCTCCTGGTCTCCTCGACCTTCCTCAAGAAAAGGCTCTGAAGCACTAATTAATCACACCGAAAGTCTGGGAATTTCTCTCTCCTCCATCACTATTCCTGCTGGCTACTGATTTAAAGATGTGAATCTACTCGGATTATCTAAGCTGTTAGGGAGAAGTGAATCCAAATTTCACCGAAAGGGAGACGAGAGCCCAGGGCAATACCTAAGACTATGACTGGCAATTAATTAGACAGATAGTATCTCACATTTGGAAAGGAACTTAGAGATCTAATCCAATCTCCCTCCTAGGAAGGAAGCCTGACAAATAGCCATCAGGCATTTGCTCCAGGGATGGGAATTTCATGTTTCTCGTTATTGTTAGGTGGGCCCTTGTTAGAAAGTCTTGCCTACGTGGAATTAAATTCTATCCCCTTGTAAACTCTAAGTCTACGTTCTGACCTTCTTCTGCCTTCTGGCACTTTAACGAATATGTTTACTTATCCATTTGTATGTGATTTTCCCAATATTTGGTGTCAGCTCTCTTGGCTTTCTTAAAATATCTCTTCTCTAGCAAAACATCCTCAGCTTCTCCAACTCTTTTCATGACTCTCTCCAGATGGTCCCTTATTTGGATATATATATATATATATATATATATATATATATATATATATATATATATATATATATATAATTTTTTGTTTCTCTCTCTCTCTTTTTTAGTGAAGTGTCCATAGCTGATTAGGGTCTGTTTTTCTTGCTTTATCTGACCCAGTATTAACGTACTTTCAATACTTTTACTGGTCATAAGCTCCGTACCAGTGGGGCTATGTATATGGTGGTCAGCAATAGTATCAGCTCCCCCATCTCTGTAACGCACTGGAGATTACCAAATGAGAACTGAACTGGTTTTCTTTGTGTAATTTACCTCAGAAGCCACACCACCAGCAAGAGGAACAGAGCAAGTTGTCACATAGAGGCCACAACTAACACAAAATTGTTCCTTAGAACCCGTTTTTGCTTCCATAAGCTTTTTTTGTCTATCTAGTATTGCATCTCTCAAAATACAGAGAAAAAACAGGTAAGAGACTAGTTTACCCACAACTTGACAAATAGCCTCTGAGGGAGACTGAGTGACATTTGGAAAGTTGGTAAAAGCCACCAGAGTCAAAGCAACTTCTGAAAAAAAAAAAAAAAAAGATTGTGGCTATGCTGTGCTCAACCAGGCCACACCTGTTTTCAGAAACCACCAAGCGTTCTGCAGATAAACAGAGATGCCGGCTCTGACAGTCTCTAAGGCAACAAGATACCGATCATCACTACACACAGACGAGATAGACACCGCTGACAAACAGTGAGCCCCGTTCTCTCCTCTGCTCAACAGTGCGGCAGAAGCTAGAGTAGATTCTGCCTCAAGAGTTCATCCCACACCCAGTCTCAAACCCTAAACTCTAATCATAATGGAGAGAACCCTGCAGTCAGAAAAATACCGGAAGGATCTGGACCCCACTGCTTAAGCAATAATCCTGCGATTAATGTGAACTTGAAAATGAGCTTCTGGGGAAAGAAGACAAGATGCAGCTCCTCTTTGTGTTCTCAGTTCCTCACCTGCAAAATGATGTTTATGTGACTCGAATTCCTGAGGGTCTACACTTGGTGATAAGCCAGTGAGTTTGGATGACACACAGCGATCTAGTCTGGCTCCCTTGTGGGCGGGTTGGAGTTTGTTAAGAAATCACCATCAAAATACACCCATGTCCCTGCTTTTTGAGTATTTATGTCTAGTAAAGATGTGTAATACTACACTTTCCCATTTCGTGATATTTCCACCTTGAGATATTTGAAAAAGAACAAAGCAAATGAGCGTTTTGTAAGAAGTTGGCAGACATGCAGGATGCATCCAGGAGTTGGAATGGGTGCTTGTCGACTGCTTTTGAAATCATTGTACTGAAGTTACTTAGGCCTGTTTTTTTTTTTGGTCCCTAGACTTTGAGCCGCTCTGTCTTGTCCATTGGTTTCATTCCCTCTCTTTCAGGTGGCATGTTCTTCACCTTGTTGGTACTCAAGAAATAGTTGTTGAATTGAATCACTGTGTTGCTTTGAGGAGATATGGCTCAAAGACACTGCAGATAAACTGGAATCTCATGGTTCAGGACATTGGAAAACACACTGCAAAGATGGAATAATTAATGATTTAATGAACCTTGGAAAAATAACAGAATCACAAACACCAATGACAAGTATAAGTTTAGGAAGCCTAATTATAAACAGCAACAGAAGAAGTAACTTAAATGCTCAGCTCGTCAGATAGCAGCCATCTTTATTAAAAGGTCTGGCCAGGGTAAGAATTGTTAAGTAGAGATGTGTAAGAGGCAAAATATGTAGAACTAATTATGATGATAATTATAGCCAGTTTTATATTGACACCAAGGTGTACAGTATACATCAAAATAAAATTCTAAATATCACCCTGTCTGTATTTATTTTATAGTTTATTGTCAAAAACTTATAATATATAAACAAGCAAAGAGACAAAATTAAAAATCACACAAAGCCCTACCAGCAAGAAATTAAATAGCTGTTTTAGTATTATAATGTATATATTTTTTGTTTGTTTTTCTCTACAAATATCACAATACATATCACACATTCATACATGTACAATTTTTTGTTTTTTAAAAGTGAGTTGGTATTATACATTTCATTTTGTAATTACTATTTCACTTAACAGTATAGCAGGGCATGTTTCCATGTTATTTAAATATTCTCTACTTTTCGTGGTTATATATTATTTCATCATATTTATGTATCATACATACATAAAATGTATCATACACACATATAATGTATCATACACATACATATTAATGGACATTTAGACTGACCTCAAGGTTTTTTTTTCCCCCATTGTTTTTTGGTTATGCCTGTTGTCAAAGCTCCTGTAAATATTGTCTTCTGGAAAGTTCATGCATTTTATTTTCCTTCTAACAGTATATACTGGGCCTTTTATCTTCTAATTTAAGAGGAAGTGTGGCTATAGCTTAAAATGACATGATACACATCCTCCTAATAATTGAAGAGCTCTTGCTATTAAAAATGAGAAGAATTTAGGGAAAGTGACTTAGTCATTGGATTGATCTGCATTGATTAGGTCCCCAAAGTTGTTGGTTATAACACTGCCACATTGTTTTTTAACATAAGATTTCAAATCAGGTCAAAATAATATCACCCCAGGATATTTTTACATCATCAAGAGTTAAATGAATATTATCACCTATGAGGGGAAAAAATTTCTCAAAGTGATGTATTCTTATATTTAAAAAAAGTGATCAAAGAGAATCGGGTTGAAAATACTGAAATGTAGGCCAGTCTTCAGAGAGCAGCTTCTGCCTGGTGATGGACTCTCCGTGCGGTTTTACCTCTGCTATCTTTCTCCAAGTACTTCCCATGAGCATCCTGCTCGTGTTCCCTACCCCAGAGACTTCACTGGCTACCATCTCAGAATTTCTCTTTTCCTCTTCTCCTGTGAAAGCCAGGGTGATGGCTCAGCTGGTGAGAACACAGAATTAGTGAGTTCAAAGCTGCCTCATTCGGGTTATTTAGCTTTGAGTGGGACAAAATAAAATACTCCTCCATAGACCCAGACCATCTGTCTCTCACCCCCCGCAATGGGTCAACAGGGAAGAAAAGATGTGTGTTGGATGGCTCAGGACAACTTGTCACCACAGCTAGAAAAATTACTTGTTATTGAAGCCTGACTTGCACTGGGTCAGGAATGTCATCATGTGCAAAACACAGCAGTTTTCTCCCCCTACAGCTTCCCCACAGGTCTTTCCACGCAAATCCTTTGAAATATGATGATCCAGCCAAAAGCTTATGGCTGGCAACCATATTGAGATAGAAACAGAGCATAATTCTTACATTAAAATGTCCCCATTTGTAAAGGGGAGAGACTTTATTCATATTTCATGAGTGTTTCATTTCTTAACTAGTGATGTTAGGCTTAGTGTGAAATAATAACGTTTAACTGTCCTTTTTCCATTCTTGGTTTCCAGAAAGAGGTAGAGCTTAGAGATGCTGAGGTCTGACTGCACAGGCCTGAGTCCTAGCCCCACCACTTACTAGCTGTGTGGCCTTGGCAAGTCTCTTAACCTCTCTGTGCCTCAATTTCCCCAGTTATCAAAAGTAGGTGATGAGAGCACTTACCTCCTAGTATCACTGTGAAGCTGAAATCAGCAAGTGCAGAGAGAGCACTTAGACCAGCGCCTGCCATGTGCTAGACGCTCCTTAAACGTTAGGAGGTCCTCCATTCTGACCAGTGTGTGGACACACGGCTTTGTCAAGGATTGACATGGCAGACTTGGTGCCGTTTCACCACAGCTTCTGTGAGTGTGAGTCTAGGGATATTTACTGAGAGCTGTAATTCTAAACCCTGAAGGGCCCCAAGGCATGAGGGAAGACTGTGGGAATCGTGTAGAGGGCTTTCACTTAAACGACTATTGCTTCACCAGCCTTTTCGCACCCATCAGCGCTAGACAAATCCACAGAATAATAAGAAACATGCCTGACAGTTGGGTCAGAGTAGAACAGGACGCAGCCGCAGACTGGCCCGTGCTGTTCAGCCTGTTAATACCCTGAGTTGCCAACCCTTTCCTCTTTCCTCCTGTGACTACACGAGCAGGCCACGAGCTTGTGAACACACGTGCACACGATTCCCACAGCCACTTAAAGCAGCCCCTGTTCTTGATCTGGGGGAGCAGCTTCTTTGGGTCAGACGGGGTGATTTTCCTAGTCCCAGGCTCTGGGGCGAGGTGTGAAGGGAGAGGCTCCAGGGCAGGGTCTGGAGCAAAGTCTTGCCTGGAACATGTAAAACACCACCCACCGCACTCCTCTCCCTCAGTTTCCCAGCACAGGGAAGCCAGGGTATCACAAGGGTTGCTTAACTCGGTCCTGTCCCCACCTAGATGCGTATCATTTCCTTCTGAGCCACACGGCTGTCTATTGCATTCATGTACAATTTCCCTGGAGGCCATTCCAAATCTGCTTAAGAACATATTGTTCCTGGATTTATGGTGACTGGAGCCAATCATCTGGAAAGAATCCCATTACATTAGATAACACAGTTGGGAATTCAAATCTCTTTCCTTAAACATTTGTCAGGCAGCGTCTCTTCTCACTTAGGTCTGACTTCCTTTTTGATAGTAAATAAGCCAGAATAATGCTGGATTTTCAGCCAGACTGATGGCCGGAGTGGCCAGAGCGATGGCAGAGTGCTTGTGAAAGATCAGCACCTGGAACTGGCTTCTCCAGAAGGGTTAGAAACAACAGAACCTCAAGCCTAATCTTAGAGTTCGTCAGAGCGTGACCACTCTGGATAACTCCTCCTCCCTGGGCCCAATTCTGAACTCCAAATTACAAAGGAGAAGAGTCTTCAGAAACATTAGGCTTACAGAGCAGAAGTCCTGGGTTTGAGTTTTAGGTCTATGCTTGTGTAACTCTCCTTGGACAAATCACAAGCCTTTGAGATTGTCTGCTCATCTTTAAATTGGGATGCTGGGAGTGCCTATCCACTGGGCTTGTGAGGATTAGATAACGTAATGAATGTGAAAGCATTGTGTAGAGGTAAAGTGTAAAACAAATATTAAGAGTTCTTTTTTTAATTTAATTTTTATTTTATATTGGAGTATAGTTGATTTACAATGCTGTGTTAGTTTCAGGTGTACAGCAAAGTTGTTCAGTTATACATATACATATATTCTTTCTTTTTCAGATTCTTTTCCCATTTAGGTTCCTACAAGAGTATTGAGTAGAGTTCCCTGTGCTATACAGTAGGTCCTTGTTGGTTATCTATTTTATACATAGTCATGTATATATGTTAATCCCAAACTCCTAATTTATCCCTCCCCACCACGTTTCTGCTTTGTTAACCATAAATTTGCTTTTGAAGTCTGTGAGTCTGTTTCCATTTTGTGGGTAAGTTCATTGGTACCATTTTTTCCTTTAGATTCCACATATAAGTGATATCATATGATATTTGTCTTTCTCTGTCTAGCTTACTTCACTTAGTATGATAATCTCCAGGTCCATCCATGTTGCTGCAAATGACATTATTTCCCTCTTTTTAAGGGCTGAGTACTATTCCATTGTATATACGTACTACATCTTCTTTATCCATTCCTCTGTTGATGACACTTAGGTTGCTTCCATGTCTTGGCTATTGTAAGTAGTGCTGCAATGAACACTAGGGTTAAGAGTTCTTAATGCTGATAGTTTTCATTAGGACACATGGATGCAAAACACTGAATCCTAGAATTGAACACTGTTATCTCTTCAGGGCAAGTTCTGAAGGTGAAACCAGATTATATATAAAACAGACTATGGACATTCTATTGCACTAAACACTGTAGTATTATTCAATGAAGACACAAAAGGCACATTAAAGAATTCATGCTTTTGTGAAAAGATAAAATACACCCTTCCACAGCACTAAAAGCTTTAATATTCTCATTCTCCTTATGTGTCAGTGGAGAATAATTCCAGTTTCATGCCCTTTATCATCACAGTTGTGCCCAGGAGTACAAAGAATCTGGCAAATGTCTTTATCCTAGTACAAGCCCTAGGAAGCTTTGTCATGTCCAAGGCCATTTTACCAATCTCAGAAAGCTTCCTGTGTTCCCAAATTTCCAGTTGCTGATGGAAAATGTACTGGATTGTCTCCCTTTGATATTTTGGACTACTTAAAATAAGGAGGCATTATTTCAGTACCACCCTTCTGAACTCAAGAATCCACCAGGAGTTAATCTTCAATACTCTCTGGAGAGGGAAGCAAACTCCTAAGAATAGGGAAATGGAGACATGAATGTTTAAACAATTAGTACAGAGACTTATCCAAGGTCAGAGAGTGAGTAAGAGGAAAAAACTGAGATCCTGGTGAGCTGATCTGGCCCTAAAGATGCCCTGGGGAGAGCCATCTCTGCAGAAATACTTGCTTGGCCAACATTTGCATGAGCAGATGTTTTATCAAACCTACTGTACAGCAAAACCCACCCTTGCCTATCTATTCCTATCTGCTTTTATTATGCTTTGGGGCTCTAGCATGATAAGACCTCCCATATGGTACTTGTATTAACATTAAATAATGACCATTGTGTTGTGTATACTATCACCATAGAAATATTTACTTAGTTGAACACAGACACTGGTTAGGCATGGTGATTGAAAACAAGCTAATCATAAAAACCATTCATGCTCACATCTATTTATAAAATCTGTTTCTCTTGTGTCAGTTAAGTACAGGCTTTGTTCTAAACAAACACATGCAAACCTTCTGCACACCCAGGGACATGAAAGACGTCCCTCCCCACTCCCTCCAGCCAGCCAGGCCCTGGGGTGTGGCCTCATGTGAAAGAGCAGGCGTGTTTCTGGGGTTCAGCTGGGCTCCTTGGAGGCTGGAGCTGGCCCTTGCCTTCTGGGTTCCTTTCTTTTCCTCCCGTGCTGACACGCCCTGCCTGGGGTTTGGGTTCTCAAACCTGGGTGTGCTCAAAGCCGCTGGGGTGTCTGTCACAACTGCAGAGTTTCCAGCTCCACACCAGAGAGCCTTCTGGAGTTGCTGACGAGTGGCGCCTGGGAAACGGATTTGTAGGAAACACTCTGGTGGTTCTGGTGTTGAGAGTCTGTTTTTTTCACTTGAGAAATGGTCCTCTCCCCCGGGCTGTCCGCGGACCCCCTGTCTGGTCTGTTGCCCTTCCTTGCCCACAGCAAACACTAGGGGGCTAGAGCCAACACTACTGAAGGCTGCTTTATGATGCCCTTAAATTTTGTTTCAAGAGATGCCAGTGATTTCCATTAAAATGAACTCTTTAAGTTGTGTACACCAAGTGGGTGAGAATCTGGGCTCTGGAGTTCGTTTGCATCTGTCTCTGCAACTTGCTAACCATGTAGCAATGATGGAGCCCCTCCAGCCACCATTTTTTTTTAAACTTATAAAAAGAGGATAATGATACCACCTGCCCCATTGAGTTGATGGGAGGGCAGCGGCCATCATGAGTGCCCGGCACACAGTCCCTGCCATGAGTAGTTCTGTTCCAGAAATAAATTAGGTTGACTTGGGCAGGCCTTTCAGATCAGGGTGTTTAGGAAGATGCCACCTAAGGGAATGTGGTGGAAAGAAAAGGGCAGAGATGTCCTCTGTTGATACCTGGCCCTGCCACCAAAGGGCTGAATGACTGTGGGCAGGTCCGGGTCCTTCTCCAAGAGAATCCATGAAACATTATCTGTGAAATGAGTGGATAGGTCTATAGCAGTCATTTCCAAACATTCTGATGCCTTTTGAATGTCAAGAAAATAATAAAATATCTGCTTGTGTTTATACTCACAGGGCTCATTGACACACAGTGACAAAAGGTTTCTAGATATTCTGTCCTTTTAAAAACTGATTTATATTTATTAATCCCAGCCCTATTTACATTGATTTGGGAAATAATCGGGCTTGTTTGCATGGACAGATATTACTGATCAGACAACAGACAATGTTTGGGCCGTCTTATAATAACTACAGCCCAACTGATACAATCTCTCCAAGTGGGAGTCACTGGTCTGATGGGTGTTCTGTAATAGACCCCTCTTGATAATGAAGGTGGATCTGGAAGCCCAAATTGTGAAACACATGCCCTCAGAGCTGCTTTACTTTCTCCCCCCTCACTTCTGATCTTTGGCCAGGAAAGACCCTCAAGGCAGCTCTGTTTACTCAATAAATCATTTCAGAGCACCAAGGGCAGGCAGGTGCTCTTCTAGAGGCTTAGGGTATGTCAGGGAAGCAAGCTCCATCTCTCCTAGTAAACGCACACCTCACTGGTCTCTCAAAAGGGGTCCGAAGTCTCTGAGGCTGGGACATCTGCGGGGACCTAGGAGAGAAAAGGGAGGCTTGCTTAGGTCACTCACTTCTCTCATTTGCCCCCTTTCACTTCTTTTTCAGTTATTTCTTTCTCTATCTTACACTTTTTTTAAAAAAAACAAAATCAGGAGCTGATATTGTGACTAGACAAAGATCTTTCTCTTTCCAGACTTTAGTTTCCCCATTGATAAGAAGAGGGTTGGCTTCTAGGGCACAAAGCTCCCCTCTGGCTCTGTACTGAGTATGATTCACTCAGCAGAAATAATAACAGCCCCTTTAGCTTGACCGTCTTGTCATTCACCCCCTATTTGCCCCAATAAACACTTTGCAATGCCTTAGAAACAAGCCAACACTGTTGGTATAACTTTTTTTTTTTTGGCTGTGTCGTGCAGCTTGTGGAATCTTAGTTCCCTGACCAGGGATCAAACCTGGGCCCCAGCAGTGAAAGGTCTGAATCCTAATCACCAGACAGCCAGGGAATTCCCAGTGCTGGTATAACTTTGAAGCTATATTTGTTCGCAGAGTTGAGGACTACTTCTCTCTCTAAATGTCAATCTCTCAGTCCCAACAATAGACACTCATGAACATCTTTTTCCTTGGGCTCAGCCAGGGGACTGATGGAGAGTGACAGCTCTGGAGGCCAAGGTTATGGCCTCAAGAGTTTCTGAGATAGTTGAGTATTAGATGCAAAAGAGGAACAAAAAATGGCTCCCCAACTCCCGGCCCCCATCACGCTGTCTTTTATTTCTCTCACTCGTGTGGCATCCATGTGCAGGTGGGGACTGTATCCCTGGCACACGGTAGGCACCCAGTTTGAAATATTTGTTGAATGAGTGAGCAGACTCTAGTCTGGATCATTTTTTCCACTTGGCTCCACCCACACTTCATCAGCTGGATCTGCTTTGGGAAAGAAAACACACGACGTTGGGTAGATTCATCCGCACAAAATATGGAAGGTGGTGGAAGCCAGCCTTGTCTCTCTGCTGGTTACTCCACACTCTGCTTCCATTTTGCTCTGTGCTCTTACACGTGAAGCTCAGCATCAGACAAGTCAGCTAAGGGTCCTCTAAGGGAACTAGAACTTTATTGAGGGCTAATGTCCTGGCCTCGTCCTTATGGGAACTCAGCTGCAAGAGGAACTTCAGACTGGTGGTAATTCACCCAATACACCCTTGTGTGACAAGTGGGGGCCTCTGGGCGGGCACAGGCCACGCCCACGCTGACTTCCACCTGCCACCAGGAACAGCATCGGATCCACTTCACGTGCCTTGTATCTGGCATTTCCAGGGGAGCCCCCCTGAGATGCTCCTGCCCGGGAGAGGAATCTGATATATAAACGCTTGGAGCAGGCCTAGGGGACGCAAAGTGGTTACATTAAGGATTGGGGTTCTGTTTATTGACAAGGTCACGGCCTCTCCTAGTTATGACCCCCGAGGGACCCCGGCATGGAAACGGGATTTGTAACGTAACACTAACAATAACACACTAGAGACAGCCGTGACGGGGCCCGTCTCTCCTACACGCTGCAGCTGGCTCCCCGGGATGAGGACAGAGAGGGGAGCCGATGGGCAGGCACAGGGGCAGCAGACAAAGGAGCAGGGATGGAGTCGATGTGGCTGGAGGTGCCGGGGCCAGGAGTCCGGCGGGGCTTCTGTGAGCCCTGCAGTCGGAGAGCTTGCCCCACTCGTGAGCCTTCGTGTGCCCCGCTCCCCCCAGCCTCCGGGGATAGCACTGCTGGCCCTGCGTCCTCTCACCCGGCTCCCAGCTCTCCTCTCACCAGACAGACCTGCTCTCAGGTTGCCGCGGCCCCGCTCGCCATCCTTTGTCTCTGGATGTATTTTGTCTTCTGGGGGTTGGGGAGGTAATGGGATGGGGCACGAAGAGGAAGAGTGCATACTTGAAGCCCTAGGACTCTCTCGTGGATTTTTTTAGTCCACAGGCAGGCTGGACAAAACTGGAATAGACGTTTTCTGCAGTTTCTGCACTTACCTCTTGCGGGGAGGATTTGGGGGACTGTGACATATTCGTGATGGGACATAAGGGGTCTCTGAAATCACACCATATTGGAAAATCTCTCCTCTGGTGTTTCATCAGTGGCTTCTCTTCTGGTCCATGTGAAATGAGAAATCCGTGTGACCTCGTGGGACCCGACTCAGGAGAATTTTCCAGTTAGCAGATGAGTGGAGCGGTTAGAGGAAGAGCCATGGACTCTGCTATTTTCCCCATCAGGTCTGTACTTTACCTCTCACCCATCCAGCAGGCTAGAAGCGCCAGTGAGTAGAGATTCTAGAAGAGCCTGGCATCCCTTCAGGGGTGATTTCCAGAGGAAACAGTTAAGAACATTTTTCTCCATCGTGCGTTCTGGGATCGCCCATTTCCTTGAACTGAGGCATCATGGTCATTGTTGGCAGCCCCTCTGTGGTCTCAGACGAGGCCTTCCCTTCCTGAAATCCTCCAGTATCTCAAGTTTCCGACTAGTTTTCTTTTCCGATGCTAATGTTTAACCAAGCGTGGTGTCCCAGGAGTCCTCCCACAGCAGCCCTCCTTTTACCACGTGCTGTTGTCCTTTTGATGGAGAGGCCAACTAACTCAATGCTATATGTGAAGTATTTTTTAAAAAACCCAGAGAGGGTGTCCCTGGAATTGCTTATACACGTAGCATCACATTCATGTGGAGAGGTTGTAATAGTGACCTGACCCTTAGTCAATGGAGCTGGGCATGGCCAAGCTTCACAGACAAGATCAGGGACCTTCATGCACAATCAGTTTGCCATCTCACCAATCTTCCACCCTCAATGATTATAACTTAAACTGGAAAAGCTTTCTCTGGGCCTTTTCCTGGTTACTATGTAAAGATTTGGGCCACAGAGAGATATATTTTATGTCTTTGGTTGGTTAATGGTGAGATGAGGAAGGCGGACAACTAAATGGTTTTTTCATGATTCCTTTTTCAAAACACACCCATCTGTATACATAAACTCACACCTACTTCAGCACTCAATTCCCATCTCACTTGTGAACACCTCCTAGACTGCCATGGCTCACAGATGTGTTTTCCACCTCTGTGTACCTGACCTGTATAAAATCTAGCCCTAGGTCATCCTTTGCACTGTTGCATTGATAATTGTCCACCGTTTCCTGTGCATTTCCTATCTCCCTCCCTGCAGGCAGAGGCTTTAGGAATGTGCTCATTCTACCCTGGCGTGATTCTCAGGTGGTTGGCCCATTCATGCTTCTCAGCACTCAGACAATTTCCATGGTCACGTGGAGGTGTCACGGTGGCTTGAAGTTTAGCGTTAGTTCAGAATGATAGCCAGGGATTGTCTGAAAGACAGTCAGAGAAAAAAGTCCCAGATGACACGTCATTTAGATAATATTTGCCTAATCTTTGCATGAAACCTACATGATGATAGTCTCATATGTGGATCAATTTTTATCTTCTCTTTGTCACTCTCTCTCTCATTCTCTTTTCCTCTCTGTCTCCCACCCCTTTCGCCCCTCTCCCTCTTTCCCTTTCTGTAAAAGTAGAGACAAAAGTTAGCGGAAGTCTCAATTGTCAGACTTCAAAGTCTTTGCTAAACATTTGACATCTGAAGGCTTGTCCCCCTCCCCTGCGTCCTCAGCCTCATCTCGCTTGCATGGGCACAAGCCTCACAGAGATAACCATATCAGGCAGAATAAATGAAGCTTGTTTCCTTCTAAATTTGCTTCCTCCTACACACGGTATGGCTGTGCACCCTGGGGCTGGCGGGCACTCTGCCCCAGGCCTCTCCCTACTGACTCTTGGGTGGAGGCGCTGGGCTAGATGTGGTCGGAGATCTCCATTCACCAGACAGAAGTTGTGGACCTTTTGAACCAGAAAAAGATTCCACAGAAAGTCTCATGGGACATTCTCATTTTAGAGATGGCAAAATGGAAGCTGGGAGGAGTTCGATGAATTGTCTGAAATCAGAGTTAGATCTGAACAGAGCAGGCGCTGGAAACCAGAATGCTCTTATAACCCAAACTGGTCTTCTTTCTGCTTGAACCCAGAGACTCAGAGCCTGTACGTTCCAGCAGTGACCCTGAAAGCTCAGAGAGTGGACTCCTCCAAGTGGACTAAATCCTCCTGAGAATTCATCAGGGTGACACAGAGAAGCCCTGCCCTCGGCAACCTGCCATGGAGGAGACCTGGAGACCCTGCTTCCTACATGCCTTGGGGTCCGTGGAAGAGGGAAGCAGCTGGTACAGCGTGGTCTGTGCACTGGATTCTCTCACGTGCTCTGTGGTGCCATCCAGGACCTGACTGCTGCCACCTGTCCCCACCCCACAGAAGGGCAGTCGGAGTTGACTCTCCAAAGGCAACATGGCGACAAGAGACACAAAAGGGAAGCTGGCGCTGCTGCATAGAGGGCTGGGTGTCTGAAGAGGAGAAGCCCACAGCTCCCCACTGGGATACCTGGAATACTGACCCTAATACCCTTCAGAGGGACAGAAAGTCCAGTATTGAAGTTCTTTACTTTAGTTCTTCAGGGCATCTTAGAGTGGAACCCATAGAAAAACACAAATGCCTCTCTAAAAATGGTAAGACTTTCCTAGGAATTGGAAGATTGGATAACTTGGGCAAGGAAAATGGAAAGAACCCCTAAAATCTTGACTTTCTCCTCTCGCCACCTTCTAACATGTTCATGTGGACACACACACACACACACACACGCATGCACTTTCCCCTGTGCTGTCTGGAAGACCAGCAGAGGTTGGCAAGTCCTCCTTCCTCTGCCACCATCTGGCTAAAGCAAACCTCTTGCCCAGAGCCACCTCCTTTTGCCGCCCGTGAGGGGCAAGCCAGCCTCAAATTGCTTCTTCATTTCTGGGGGGCTCAGCACGGATGTTCACAGCTCCCAGCCGACCTTCTGCTTCTGTGAGGCTTGTTGGCTCTAGCCTGCCACCCTCCTCATGGGCACCTGCAGCCCTCTCATGTCAACTAGTTTTGTGCTTTTTTTAGTGCTTTCTTGTCCTGCACTCCCAGCCTCCAGCCTCCCTCCAGGCAGGAGTACCTCCCACTCGCTCACCACTCTGCCTGTGTGCTTCCCAGCCTGCAAGGGCAATTTTTCAGAAAACTATTTTTAGACATAGTAACCTCAGAATAAACACAGCACACCAGATGCTGGTGTTTTTCTGGGGCAACTGAGCTGAGAATCATTTGTTTAAAGAGAAAGGTAAAACAGCCAACCTTGCTGTTCTGGCAGGGCAATGGGCTGCAGATCGCTGGGTTTTACTCCCTCTTGTGGCAGGATTTTAGATGACATGATGCCACCTTGACCCGGACTAGTAAGACTTCATTATGGACAGAATTTTAACTTGACATTTAGGCTTCTAGTTTGATGAGAAGTAAGGATAGATTGCATCCTAATTTTAAGGGTACAAAATGTATTAAGGATATTAGGGCAATTTCTCTGCATCTTTTCCTCATTTCTGGAAGGATGATCAACGTATAGAACTGTATTTTGAAAACGAGGCTATGGTAAAACTGCTGGAGACCTTGGGTTAAATAGAATGTTTCCCTAAGCAGAATCTGCATGTAACGGGAAACTATTAGGGTATATTCTGTACTATATGCCTCTTTCCTAAGTAAGGGTCAGTAGTTCTGACAGCTCCTTAGAAAATGGGATAAAAATGGACAAGTTAGAAGGGGGATTTGCCAGTCTAGCATTGGAGAGAAAACACAACAAAACAACAACAACAAAGCTTTCTGATTGTAAGACCAGGGAGACCAGAACCAAGGGTATCCCCTTCAGAAAGTTTTGACCACATTTCTTATAAGCATATTTCTTAGTGAATTTGGCACAGTTTGCAAAAAGACATCAGAAGGAAATTGAGAGACTTTTGTAGAACTTCTGAATTCTAGAACTCTATAATTCACGACCATAAGATTCTTCTAACTGGAAGAAAGGTGTAAGTGAAAGGTCATCATTGAACTAAAGGCTTTAGTCCTCAGATCAAAAATGCTTCTCAGTGTGGAAAATAGCTGATGGACAATTATCTTGTCACATTATAAATGACAGGGCTTCTCCTACAACTGGCTGTGGCTTACTAATGTCTGGGTGATGGAGTAAAACCAAATGGCTGTGGTTTACAGGAGGGAAAATGTGCAGTAATTGATCAGTCAGATCATGCTCCATCTCTCAGCCCATTTTGAGTCAGACTTTGTGAATTATGGAACTGCATTCATTCATTCAACAGAAAGCATTCCATTCACAAATAGTTCAGCTGAACTGACAATTGACGCATTGAGTTCTTTTGCTGAAGGGCTGTTGGGTTTCCAGAGTAACAGCCTCATCTTTGACTGCCCTTTTCTCTCTATTCACCTTCACCAGTTTTGTTCATATGTTACTTAACTTCTAGCAACTCCTGGTGGGGAGACCAGCACCATTCATTCTCTCATGGCCAGGAGCATCAGATGACACCGTTTGTCCCCTAAAGTGGACAGTCACAAAGGAGTGTGCATTGCTGGTTTTCCTACGTACACGACTGAATTTCCCTTTGTTGCCAAGAAGGAAGAGACATGCACACCATCTGACCCTGGGAGCAAAGTCATCCCTAGCTAAGAACCATTGACCTAAGGAGAGTTTTTAGGAAAGATTTCATTTCTTCTTTTTTGGTCATTCATTCTTTTTTCCCATTTACATTTTTCAACAATGATAGAAGACATATAACCTGGAGTAGGCCTTAGAGATCAGTAGTGAACAAAAATAAAATTTCTGGCCACAAGTGACTTATAATCTAACATAAGTGTGGGAAGGAGACAGATAGTAAACACATAAACGAATACGTCAGAGGATCCACGATAGGGACAAACTAAGAAGAAAACAAGGTAGTGAGCTAGAGAGTGCCTAGGTTGTCTGGACAAGGAAGTGTCAAGTGTGGGACCACAGAGTCCAAGGGCTGGATCTTGCATTTGGCTGGATCTTGAATCTCAGTAGATGACAGAGATCATCGTGATGCTGGCCGTTCAGGGGTATTGAGAAGGAAAGAGATGAGACCAAGGCCAAGGTTTTAGAAGTTTCCTCTGACTGTGGTCTGTATGTAGGATATTTGGAAAAGAGCAAAGCCATAGAAACCAATAAATTGATTAGGAGGTTGCTGCAATTATCAAGAAAAAATGATAATAAAACCTTGAGCTAGGCGGTGAAATTGGGAATGGAAAGGAGGGATGGCAAATGAGGAATTTATAGCAGAACCTTCTCGATTTTTAGATTTAATAGATGATTAAAAAATAAAGCCTTGCATGATTTTGCCACACAAGGATGTTAAAACAAATTAAACACTACTATCAATTTTACTTTATGAAAACAGGACTCTTTTAACACATGAAGAACATAATCTCAGAACAAAGGGCAGTCCTCTGGGTTGATGATTTTTAATTTTGTGTATAATCTTTTAATTTTGTGGACTGCTGTATTTTTCTCATTGCATCACAGACCAGAAACCACTATATGCTTGTTCTAAGAACCCACCCATAACGTGTTCATTCTGGGCTTAGCTGAAAATGTGATGAGCTATGAGGCTGGAAGAAAAAAATAATGTAAAAGATCACTCCAAACTTTTGTAGTTGGGTAAACAGTATTTGAGGGAATCAATAACAAAAAATAGAAAAGAGGAGGTAGGTTTGAATCAAAGGCAATGTCTGGATTGAAATCTGATCAGTTTGAGATGTTAGAGGCACATCCCTGGTAAGATATTTGGTGAATTGTTGTAGGAAAGGTATTGAGGTTGAGGTTAAGGTTAAGAGTTAGGACCACAAATACAGATCCTGGGATTATTAACACGAAGATAATTGAAGCCATTAGGCACAATCTCCAAGGGAGAAAGGAGGAAGGACAGTGGATAAACACAGCACTCTGGAGAAATTTAACAGGCAGAAATTAGCCAGAACTCAAAGGATAGAGGAACCCAAAATAGTCAAGAGGATTAACAAAGCAGAACAACAGGTGTCAAAGAGTGAATTGGTTGTAAGGAAATTGAGTCCAAAACAATAGACTTCATCTTCCTGAATGTAAAAGGAAGGACTGAAGATAGTTCATATGTTAGTAAGATACAGGGAAGATATTTTTTAGAATGATGGAGACCTGGACAAATTTATAGAGGGGGAGAAATTTATGATCCATGAGGAAAAATAATTGATGCAATAAAATGCCGAGGGAACCTTGGTGGGGATGTGGAGGGATAAAGGTTGAAGATAAAAGTAATCATCCTATTCTTTAGAAAAGGAGGGAGGGTTTCATGGGTGAAGGCGCTGAGATATCAAACAACTACAAGGGTCCAGTCACAAATAAAGAGAAAAGGTGCAGAAGACGCCCTCATAGATGACTCCAGTTATAGCTGTAAGAGGTGAGGAAGGACTAAAATTTGTTATAGCCCCTGTAGAAACCTGGTAAGGAGCTAACAAGATAACAGCTAAAAAAGCAGAACTAAGGAGTGAGGAGTCTGCTGGCTTGAGTTAGCATGTGTTTATTATGGGTCAAACCAGCTCCATGTTATAAAGTTTTTGAGCTACTCTTGGCTGATGGAGAGTAGAAAAAGAGAGAACAGAGTCAGAAATTAACACTAGAAGTAAGAGGGAAGATAAGGATAGGAAGGATGCAGAGTTCCAGGGGGAGAAATACTAGCAGGTCCATATCAGCATCAGAAGCAGACAGGACGACTGGGAAATCAGGGTGTGTTGAGGGACCACAGGTCACAGTGGGAGGGGTTTCAGTGTGGAGCCTTGTTGTAGCTTCACTGTAGTCAGGAGGGAGAGGTGTGGGGTTAAGATGAATTTCACAGACGTGTTTTGCTCATTAACCATGTGCCTGACCATGATGGTTAATAAGACTGGTAAGGTCCCTGCCCTCATGGAATTATATTCTAATAATGGGAGCAGAAAGCAGGGAGAGACGAATGATACACAAGAAAAAAGGAGAACATATCAGGTGGTGATGATGATTGAAATAGAAAGACATGATGGCAAGTCATCACCACACATTGAGTGGGGAAGGAAGGTCTCTGATTAAAGAACATTTAAGCCAAGATCTGAATGACTAGGTAGAGGTGGACATGGAAGAAGTGGTCCCATGAGTGTGAGGAATCAAAGGAAGGGAGGCATCAAGGGTGACTCCTAGATGTTTATTCAAGCAACAGGTGGTCCTTTTTACTGAGATGGGGAAAACTATAGAGGAGCAGGTGTTGAAGGAGGTGAGGACTGGCAGAAAATCAAGAATTCTCTTTTGCCACCTGAAGTTTAAGATGTCCAGGGGTGACCACAAAAGTGGAGAAGTTCTAAGCATGAAGAGAGCAACAGGGAAGGCCAAAGAGGTTGTGAAGATCAAAGAGTACTCAGAATGAAGCTCCTCAGGTTGTAATATGGGTCATAAATATCCTCCTTGTTCAGGATCCTTGAGGTTATTTCAGATGAGGGCAGGATTTTGGTTGAGGAAGAAAAACTTGAAGAAGGAACTGAAATGATAAGGAATACGGGCAAATTTTCTTTTTATTTATTTATTTTTAAAACAGCAGGTTCTTATTAGTTATCCATTTTATACATATTAGTGTATATATGTCAATCCCAATCTCCCAATTCATCACACCACACCCCCTCCCTGCCACTTTCCCCCCTTGGTGTCCATACGTTTGTTCTCTATATCTGTGGGCAAGTTTTCTTGATGGATTCCTAAAGACTGGTGGATGGTGGAGATGATGGGGAAATATATCTGAAAAGCAGTTGAAAATGGTAATTGATGGAGACTATGTATATTCTTGATAATGATTACAATAATATTTTAGCAATTGAGCAAAGATGCTCTTTAGCATAGACTGCATTAAAGAATAATTAAAATGTAGGAAGTGAGCAACCCTGCAATATATAACAGTATTATTGTCTCATTAAGTATAGCAATCTCTTGAGATAGAGTATTAAGAGACATATCCAGATTATATTAGCAATAATAATAGCAGTGAGGGATCTCAGAAGATCCAATCCAACTTTGAGCATTGCTTACAAGTTCAACCTAAGATTTCTTCTTTTCTGCATCTACTTGTGTGTGTGTGTGTGTGTGTGTGTTTGTGTTTGTGTGTGTGTGTTCTCAGCACGATTTTTGACTAACTATTTCTCTAAGCAAACATGTGATTCTAATGAAATTTGCTGAATTTCAAGCAGCCACACGTGTATGAAAGCTGCCCAAGTTGGATATTTGTGGAATGCTGATTTTCCATGCATATCAACATTTGGTAATTATCATCAGAACTATTCATACAAGTTTAAAAGTGGAAATAAAATTAAGAGAGATTCAACAGGGACCTCAGATGACCTACTGGGTAACCCTTAGAGGTAATCAGTCCTTTCAGTGAGGCCTATGTGACTAAGCACTCTCCCTAACTCAGCTTCTCCTGGAAATCTTAACAGAAACACCTGCTATTTCTTCTTTAAACCTCCACACACTGGGTGGACTAGCGAACTACAAGCATATTATAAAAATATGCCTCAAAATTGTCATAAGTCGGTGTATGTATCCTTTCCTAATTTCATAAGTTTCCAAAGGCCTGCTCCTTCCTGTTTTGTTTTTTTGTTAATCTCTCTCAAAAGCTCAGCATATAGGTTTTAAATGATAACACCACTGGTGAAGTGCATTGGTTATTGATTGCTGCGTAACAAAGCACTCCCAAACCTAACTGCTGCAAACAACAAACATTTATTTTCTGTGGGATTCTGTGGGTCAGGAATCTGGAAGTGTCTTAGCTACATGGTTTATGACACAGGTTCTGTTAGAAGGCTGCAATCAAGGTGTTGACAGGGCCTGCAGGCATCTCAGGGTTCAACTCCAAGAGGACCCAATTCCAGGATTTCATGCATGGCTGTTGGTAGCCCCTAGTTCCTTGCCATGTGTGCCTGTCCACAGAACTGCCTCTCCACAGTAGCTGGTTTCTCCCAGAGTGAAATGATTCTGGAGAGATGAGAGGGAGAACCTGAGATGGAAGCCAAGTCCTGCTTATAACCCAAGCTTGGAAGTGAAGTCCCGACATGGCTATGGTTTTCTGTTCATTAAAAGCAAAGTTTGATATTGACATGTACACACTACTATATTTAAAACAGATAACCAATAAGGACCTACTGTACAGGACAGGGAACTGCGTTCAATATTCTTTAATAACCAACATGGGAAAATATTGAAAATGAATGGATACTTGTATGGGTATAACAATCATTTTGCTGTACACCTGTAACTAACACATCACTATTAATCAACTATACTCCAATATAAATTTTTTTTAAGCAAGTCAGTAACTGCAGCCAACCCTGAAGGAAAGGATGTCGATATTAAAAGGTTGGAGCCATTGGAGACCGTCTTGCAGACTGCCAACCACACACCACGAGTTGTATTGCTTCACATGGCACATGGGGAAACTGATATTCTGTGAGGATTTTGATTTGTCCAAATCCATGCCTCTCACAAAAGTCAATGAAGTCCAGGAAATGCAGAGAGTCCCATACAGGATAAATCTAAGGAGAAACACACCAAGACATATATTAATCAAACTATCAAAAATTAAATACAAAGAAAAAATATTTAAAGCAGCAAGGGGAAAACAACAAATAACATACAAGGGAATCCACATAATGTTAACAGCTGATCTTTCAGCAGAAACTCTGCAAGCCAGAAGGGAGTGGCAAGACATACTTAAAGTGATGAAAGGGAAAAACCTACAACCAAGATTACTCTACTCAGCAAGGACCTCATTCAGATTCAACAGAGAAATTAAAATGTTTACAGACAAGCAAAAGCTAAGAGAATTCTGCACCACCAAACAAGCTTTACAACAAATGCTAAAGGAACTTCTACAGGCAGAAAAAACAAGAGAAGGAAAATAACTACAATAACAAACCTAAAACAATTAAGGAAATGGTAACAGGAACATACTTATTGATAACTACCTTAAATGTAAATGGATTAAATGCTCCAAACAAAAGACATAGACTGGTTGAATGGGTACAAAAACAAGACCTGTATATATGCTGTCTACAAGAGACCCACTTCAGACCTAGGGACACATACAGACTGAAAGTGAGGGGATGGAAAAAGATATTCCATGCAAATGGAAATCAAAAGAAAGCTGGAGTAGCAATTCTTATATGGGGCAAAATAGACTTTAAAATAAAGAGTATTACAAGAGACAAAGAAGGACACTACATAATGATCAAGGAATCAATTCAAGAAGAAGATATAACAGCTGTAAATATTTATGCTCCCAACATAGGAGCACCTCAATACATAAGGCAAATGCTAACAGCCATAAAAGCAGAAATTGACAGTAACACAAACATAGTAGGGGACTTTAACACCCCACTCTCACCAATGGACAGATCATCTGAAATGAAAATAAATAAGGAAACACAAGCTTTAAATGATACATTGAACAGGATGGACTTAATTGATATTTATAGGACATTCCATCCAAAAACAACACAATATGTTTTCTTCTCAAGGGCTCATGGAATATTCTCCAGGATGGATCATATCCTGGGTCACAAATCAAGCCTTGGTAAAGTTAAGAAAATTGAAATCATATAAGTATCTTTTCCGACCACAACACTATGAGACTAGATATCAATTACAGGAAAAAAACTGCAAAAAATACAGGCACATGGAGGCTAAACAATACACTACTAAATAAGCAAGAGATCACTGAAGAAATCAAAGAGGAAATCAAAAAATACCTAGAAAGAAATGCCAATGAAAATATGCTGAGCCAAAACCTATGGGATGCAGCAAAAGCAGTTCTAAGAGGGAAGTTTATAGCAATACAATCCTACCTCAAGAAACAAGAAACATCTCAAATAAACAACCTAACCTTACATCTAAAGCAATTAGAGAAAGAGGAACAAAAACTCCAAAGTTAGCAGAAGGAAAGAAATTCTAAAGATCAGATCAGAAATAATGAAAAAGAAATGAAGGAAACAATAGCAAAGGCCAATAAAACTAAAAGCTGGTTCTTTGAGAAGCTAAACAAAATTAATAAACCATTAGCCAGACTCATCAAGAAAAAAAAGAGAGAAGACTCAAATCAACAGAATTAGAAATGAAAAAGGAGAAGCAACAACTGACCCTGCAGAAATACAAAGGATCATGAGAGATTACTACAAGCAACCCTATGCCAATAAAATGGACAACCTGGAAGAAATGAACAAATTCTTAGAAAAGCACAACCTTCCAAGCCTGAACCAGGAAGAAATAGAAAATATAAACAGACCAATCACAAGCACTGAAATTGACACTGTGATTAAAAATCTTCCAACAAACAAAAGCCCAGGACCAGATGGCTTCACAGACGAATTTTATCAAACATTTAGAGAAGAGCTAATACCTATACTTCTCAAACTCTTCCAAAATATAGCAGAGGGAGGAACACTCCCAAACTCGTTCTACAAGGCCACCATCACCCTGATACCAAAACCAGACAAAGATGTCACAAAGAAAGGAAACTACAGGCCAATATCACTGATGAACATAGATGCAAAAATCCTCAACAAACTACTGGCAAACAGAATCCAACAGCACATTAAAAGGATCATACACCATGATCAAGTGGGATTTATCCCAGGGATGCAAGGATTCTTCAATATACACAAAGCAATCAATGTGATAAACCATATTAACAAATTGAAGGAGAAAAACCATATGATCATCTCAATAGATGCAGAAAAAGCTTTTTACAAAATTAAACACCCATTTACGATAAAAACCCTCCAGAAAGTAGGCATAGAGGGAACTTACCTCAACATAATAAAGGCCATATATGACAAACCCAGAGCCAATATTGTTCTCAATAGTGAAAAACTGAAACCATTTCCTCTAGGATCAGGAACAAGACAAGGTTGTCCATTCTCACCACTATTATCAACATAGTTTTGGAAGTCCTAGCCATGGCAATCAGAGAAGAAAAAGAAATAAAAGGAATCCAAGTCGGAAAAGAATAAGTAAAGCTGTCACTGCAGATGACAGGATAGTATACATAGAGAATCCTCAAGTTACTACCAGAAATCTACTAGAGCTAATCAATGAATTTGGTAAAGTTGCAGGATACAAATAATGCACATAAATCTCTTGCATTTCTATACACGAATGATGAAAAATCTGAAAGAGAAATTAAGGAAACACCCCATTTACCACTGCAACAAAAAGAATAAAAGAGTTAGGAATAAACCTACCTAGGGAGACAAAAGACCTGTATGCAGAAAACTATAAGACACTTTGAAAGAAATTAAAGATGATACAAACAGATGGAGAGATATACCATGTTCTTTGATTGGAAGAATCAACATTGTGAAAATGACTACACTACCGAAAGCAATCTACAGATTCAATGCAATCCCTATCAAACTATCACTGGCATTTTTCACAGAACCAGAACAAAAAATTTCACAATTTGTATGGAAAAACAAAAGACCCCAAATAGCCAAAGCAATCTTGAGAAAGAAAAATGGAGCTGGAGGAATCAGGCTCCCAGCCTTCAGACTATACTACAAACCTACAGTAATCAAGACAGTATGGTACTGGCATAAAAACAGAAATATAGCTCACTGGAACAGGATAGAAAGCCGAGAGAAAAACCCATGCACAAATGGTCACCTTATTTTTGATAAAGGAGGCAAGAATAGACAATGGAGTAAAGACAGCCTCTTCAATAAGTGGTTCTGGGAAAACTGGACAACTACATGTAAAAGAATGAAATTAGAACACTCCTTAACAGCATACAGAAAAATAAACTCAAAATGGATTAAAGACCTAAATGTAAGGCCAGACACTATCAAACACTTAGAGGAAAACATAGGCAGAGCCCTCTGTGACATAAATCACAGCAAGATCCTTTTTGACCCACCTCCTACAGAAATGGAAAGAAACACAAAAATAAACAAATGGGACCTAATGAAACTTAAAACTTTTGCACAGCAAAGGAAACAATAAACAAGACAGAAGGACAACCCTCAAAATGGGAGAAAATATTTGCAAATGAAGTAACTGACAAAGGATTAATCTCCAAAATTTACAAGCAGCTCATGCATCTCAATATCAAAAAAACAAACAACCAAATCCAAAAATGGGCAGAAGACCTAAATAGACATTTCTCCAAAGAAGATATACAGATTGCCAACAGACACATGAAAGGATGCTCAACATCATTAATCATTAGAGAAATGCAAATCAAAACCACAATGAGATATCATCTCACACCAGTCAGAATGGCCATCATCAAGAAATCTAGAAACAATAAATGCTGGAGAGGGTGTGGAGAAAAGGGAACACTCTTGCACTGTTGCTGGGAATGTAAATTGATACAGCTACTATGGAGAACAGTATGGAGGTTCCTTAAAAAACTAAAAATAGAACTACCATATGACCCAGCAATTCCACTACTGGGCATATACCCTGAGAAAACCATAATTCAAAAAGAGTCATGTACTGCAATGTTCATTGCAGCTCTATTTACAATAGCCAGGACATGTAGGCAACCTAAGTGTCCATCGACAGATGAATGGATAAAGAAGATGTGGCACATATATACAATGGAATATTACTCAGCCATTAAAAGAAACAAAACTGAGTTATTTGTAGTGAGGTGGATGGACCTACGGTCTGTCATACAGATTGACATAAGTCAGAAAGAGAAAAACAAATACCGTATGCTAACACATATATATGGAATCTAAAAAAAAATGGTTCTGAAGAACCTAGGGGCAGGACAGGAATAAAGACGCAGACATAGAGAATGAACTTGAGGACATGGGGAGGGGGAAGTGTAAGCTGTGACAAAGTGAGAGAGTGGCATGGACGTATATACACTACCAAATGTAAAATAGATAGCTAGTGGGAAGCAGCTGCATAGCACAGGGAAATCAGCTGTGTGCTTTGTGACCACCTAGAGGGTGGGATAGGGAGGGTGGGAGGGAGACACAAGAGGGGGATATATGTATATGTATAGCTGATTCACTTAGTTATACAGCAGAAAGTAACACAACATTGTAAAGCAATTATACTCAAATAAAGTTGTTAAAAAAAACCTATGAAAATAACTCAAAAAAGGATAAAAAATCTATAACATTTACAACAAATATGAAAAATCATGTATAACATAATATAATATAAAATATAAAACACAATTTGAAAAGGAAACTTTGACTCCTATTAATGTACAAAATTCATAAAGGAATATTACACACAAGAGAAATAATAAATAAGTTTATAGACAATTTTTGCATCCATGAAACTAAATACATACACATATCATCTTGGAGTTCCATTGTATATCTATTAAAATTTCCATGCAATTAAATCAGAATAATAATTCACAGTGCTGTCAAGATGATTATAAAATAGTGCTGATTTCAAAATAAGTCATTATCACTTTACAATGTAATTTTGTAGCATATGTCTAGGTTCATACAGTGTTTATAAGTATTGATCTCTTGAACTCATTTTGGGGAAGGGGTTCAA
Organism: Mesoplodon densirostris; assembly: GCF_025265405.1. NCBI lineage: Eukaryota > Metazoa > Chordata > Mammalia > Artiodactyla > Ziphiidae > Mesoplodon > Mesoplodon densirostris. The sequence goes on along the minus strand of NC_082667.1, from coordinate 119,846,857 downwards.
ATCAACTCTTCTAAGAAATTGAGAAAAGCTATATATATTAAATCCTCATTTCAGAATGATTTATAAAGTCAAAAAATGTTTAATAATAAATGAATGACTACTTAAATTTGTACACATGTATATGATAGAATTTATATATTCATTTAAATTTAACCTTGTGAGATCTAAGAAAAAAATTAAAACACGCAATATTGATATAATGAGAAATTAAAGAAATACACTTAAGGGCTTCCCTGGTGGCGCAGTGGTTGAGAGTCCGCCTGCCGATGCAGGGGACACGGGTTCGTGCCCCTGTCTGGGAAGATCCCACGTGCCACGGAGCTGCTGGGCCCGTGAGCCATGGCCACTGAGCCTGCACGTCCGGAGCCTGTGCTCCGCAACGGGAGAGGCCACAACAGTGAGAGGCCCACATACTGCAAAAAAAAAAAAAAAAAAAAAAAAGAAATACACTTAAAAATGTAGGCTTACTATCTGCAAATGCAAAAAAGGTATATCTTTGTGTAGGTGAGAACTGGGAAGGAATGAACAAAAGTGAAGGTACTTATTTTGTTAGGATAATAGGCTCATTAGCGCGTGGTATTTTTCTCTTTTAAAGTGTTTTTAGTACCGTAGATATTTACAGTCCTTATGAGGGAACAGGAACTCATGTGTAGCTTTTGTGTTGTGAGATTGATGTTAACTCTATTTTTGCAGAATTCCATGTTTTTTTCTTTTGAAAATAGAGTAAATCTGTATCATTAACCTTTCATGAACTTTCTAATTTTTTGTAGCTTTTACAAGATTACAGATTGCATTTTGACAATCACACCTCCAAAAGCTTCCTGTTTTCTGGGAAGAAATTATTCTAGGCATGAATACTAAATGTGGCTACAGGTTCCTCAATCCTTTTCTCTCTAATTTAAATTTCTTATCCCTTTTGCTGATTTTTAAAGTATCTTTTTCAGTTCAAGCACCATTTTTCTGGAAGCAAAATGTTATTTACGTAGTTTTGCCTTTTCTCCACCATCTGATAACATTATATCATTACTCCCAACTAGTTACCTTCTACATTCATCTTCCTGTTCCAAATATAGCTTGAAAGGCCCTTTTGGTTTCCTTTGGCCTTAACCTTCCTGATTCTATTGTTATCAGTCTCTGGTCTCTGACGTGCTGCCGTCCATGGTTTTGCATCCCTCCGTTTCATTGTTGGTGTGCATACTTTTAAAACTTTGCTCAATGTTATGTGGCAGCCTGGATGGGAGTGGAGTTTCGGGGAGAATGAACACGTATACGTATGGCTGAGTCCCTTTGCTGTGCACCTGAAATTATCATAACATTGTTAATCGTCCCTACTCCAATATACAATAAAAAGTTTAAAAATAATAAAATGTAAATTTCTTTTAAAGTGATGTGTACAGGAATGTTGAGTTTGTTCAGTATCTCGCCTCTTGTTAATTATCCCTAGATCATTTCAGTAAAGGGAGCTTCCTAATATTCGTGACCTGTTTGTTTGTTTTTTTTAAATAAAATTTCAGGCAGTGATATCAGATCTGATTGCTAAAGTTTTTGGAAGGAGATCCAGTAGAGAAAGAAGAGAATGGGGAATATGACTACCTTTAATTCAAAACAGTTTCCTTAAAGACAAGCCAGTGAGCACTAACAGAAATATGGCTTTATTTGTATAATAACAATAATTGAAAGAACAAAGACTTTTCTTACCAACTATTTTCTTTACTACTCTGGGACAGAGAGCATTGCACAGGTGCACCCATAGGTGATAGAAAACATTGCAGAGGAATAATGCGACCACAGAATTCTATGACCTTTTCTCAGGTCACTTGTTTCTAATTGCATTCTGACTCCTACATCGTTTTCTAATGCAGGGAAACCTGTTTATTTTGTGGATGCTTGTCAACTTCTTCTCTAGCATGTGTCCACACATCAGGCTGATTAAAAGCAAAATAATGATACAGTGACTATTCTTTTATTTAGAAATACTTGGTATTCTAAACAAAATAAAGCTTTTGTTACTGGGAATGTCCATTGTCTCAAGCTATTCAAAGAGCAACGGATGAATAAGTTGGCTGTTTTTATTTTTTTCTGTCTGTCTCCAGCATCTTTGTCTTCCTTCAGTAAGAGCTCAGTTTAAAACAGTAGACTTGTTTAGGTATGACAAATTTATTCTAATTTTGATGTTTAGAGAGCTTACTCCTAAGGAATATTTTCCAACATTTTCTGCTTCTAATATAAATTCACTGAATTTAATACATGTAATAAAGTGCATTTCTGAATATGAAACATTATTTTTGGAGGATTTTATAAGGTTGGTCACTCTATAGGGCATTGAATCTGTCATAACATTGAAAATTTAAATGTCACCTGAGTTCAACATAAAACCTTAAGTAGAATTTAGTGGGTTAGTGCTATATCTTCTAATGAAACAGTAGTGACTCATGAAATAATTTCCACCCTTCTGCTAAGATTCCAGCCTAAATTCAGTTTCTTTGGTAATCAGATACATTATTTCCCTCCTTTTAAGCTTGTATAAAAGGTATGAGTATATGGGTTACACTGTGTTACTAATTCAGAGAGCATTGAGGTGTTTTATGTGAAAGTACCAGTCAATGGACCTCATAGCCAAAGAGTTGATGGATGATAGGTTGGCATTCTAAGGGTTAAACACAGATACACATAGACATACACTTGAAAGAAGAATATGTTGAATGCAAGCACGCATACAGGAATATACATATTGAATATACACACACATATATATCTATGGATAGTTATATAGCTATAACTATAAAAATATTAATATAAACTTTCAATGTAAGGTCTAAATATCCTAGTGCTTAGATGATTCTTTTCATCCTTCTTAAAGCAACTGAGGAACAATCATCTCTAAGAATGTGTAAACCACCTGAGAATACTAATAGGCACTGTTTTTCATGGTGGTCCAAGGAAGAAAGGAGTAAAAATTTTTTGCTCTTTACCAAATTGTTACCCAGATTTTAGGTGTCACTGCAAAACATTCAATAACCACCTCCTTTCTCCCATAACCCAAAGGAGGGAGGAGAACTGAGTGAGGAGCCTCATGCCTGTCAAAAGAAGCAAGGAATAGAAGGAGGGAGGGAGGAGAAAACTGAGCTCACCTCTCCCCAGGGGCTGTCAGAGGTTTTACTGAGTGAGGAAGGCTTACGAAGGCTGCTGAAATACAGAGAGGAAAAAGGCAATCAGAGAACAGGAGCCGACCCCTTCACTCACCTAGCTCAGTGCACATCAAATAACCTTCCTGTTGCAGTGTTGAATGATCTATTTATGGTCATATTGGCAACAAGCTGGCCCCATAATGAATCATCAGGCTGACTCAAGGGGGTGATCCCCAATGTGTGGCAACTGTTGCTTCTAGATGATGGATTTTTCCTATAACATTTCTTAATCCGTTGAATGCTCCTAACCTCCAAAGCTGGGTTAATGCCACATGATGCAGAGCTGACAATGCCTCGATTTTGTATTTCTTCTTCAAATGTCTACTATTAATTTTTAGTCATTATTTTGCTTTGAGACATGTAGAGTTCTTAAATAGATGCATGCTATCTTATTGGAAAATGAGGCTTCAAGAACTGATTACTTCAATTCAATCTTTTTAGAGATGAAGGGACCCTGTCCCAATCTGGCAAGCAACTTATCAAGACCTGGTTTAGCAGATCTGAAAAATAATTATATTGCATTTATATTGCAGATAAGCTGCAAGATAATTGACTGTGTCTAACTGAGTATGACAGCTTAACAGCAAGAAGGGTAGAAAGTAGCAGGGTAGGTTTCACTGTAGACCTAGATACCATGCCCAGGAGACCAGACCTGAGTGTGGTACCACTTCTAGGGCATTTGGGGCAGCCAACCAAAAGCATGTGTAATGATCATGAACCAAGTTTTCATAAAATAGGAAGGAACATAAAACACCTCTGCTCTAGCTCCAAGTATTTTAAATAATAAAATCATTAAATCCCAGAAAAATAATGTCTTGCTTATGATCACTCAGGTTGACAAGGCCAGGACTAGAACTTAATTCTGCTGACACTCAGTCCAGATTTCTCTGTACAATGCCTCACTGCCTCCCTTCTCTCTATGGGATGCCCAATGACCTAAATTTTATTCTGTGTATCTCAGAAACACTGTTGACAGTGAACAATAACCAGAGTTGTTATTTCCCTCTTTTGTCAAAATTCAAAGACCAACAGAGAATTGTACAATGATCATGGTGTTCTCTATGTCTCTAATCAACTTAAATCAGCTTGGAAACCAGAGTGACCTAGACAGGGGAAGGGAACAGTGGAAAGTCCATCTGTAGTGTCAGTTTAGTAGATAAAGATTTATGTTGAGTTTGAGCTGAGTTCATTCACATAGACTGGAAAATTTTCTGCTTGGACATGATGCTTTGATTCTTTTTTGGGGGAAAGGGGCATTTTTGGGGTGGCTGAAGAGCTGATTTGCACATGTTATTTAAGATGCCTAAACGTTATTTCGTTTGAACGAGAAAGGATAAAAAGATGACATTAAAGTGCAGATACCTTGTTCTTGCATTTCCTATTGCTGGCACCAAAGCCAGTATTCACCACCCTTGGGTCATATATTCCATAATGAAAGATGTTATCATTTAAACCCAAATCACTGGGTTCTCATTTCCTGGGGATCTTACAGATTCTGTCTGTGAGAGTTATTGAGAGACAAGGGATCCTCTTGAAGTCTGTCACTTTGCAGGATGCTAAGAATGCCTTCTCATAACTTTACAGTCTGATATTGCTACAGCTATCATAAAAACTGTTAGAAAAACTACAAAAGTGAGACAATAAGAACATGTTCTTGATTGTACTAAATATTATTTTTTTAAATTATAAAAGTGGTAAGTCAATTGTAGGAAGAAAAAAACCCCACAACTAACAAAACAGAGGGTATAAAATGAAAATCAGTTCTATCTACACTCTCCCTAAACCCAATTTTATATATAAATGAGATTATACCATATATGTATTTCCACTTGCTTCCTCCCCCTGCCACACACACTTTTTGATACATTCTCATCATTTTTCTATTTCAATACATGTAGGTCTATCTTAATGCTAACAGCTGAATAGTTTCATTGTATATTTGTATCATAAATTTAATAACATATTTAGCCAGCTCCCTATTGCTGAAATCTGTTTTCCCCCTAGTTTATCTCAATTACCAAAAATACTTAGTGAAGGTCCTTCCAGGGGCCTTTAGTGATTAAAGTATTTATAGAGTAATTCCAAATAAAAAAATAAAATTAATTAATAAAATTAAAAAATTAAATAAAAAGAGGCAGAAAGCAACAATGACCAAATGCAAGGATCTTCTCAACTCATTTCTGGTGACAGTTGGAATAGAAATATAAGTCTGAAGAACATTTAAGTGAATTGTTCCAAAGCAAACATTATCAGATTTGAAAATGAAATAAATTTTGTAGATGAGAGAGAATTCAGATAGCTCTCTTCCCTACTAGAAAACTAAAACAATTTCAACACAGAAGAAACAACAAAAATAATAAATTGCTAAGCAACAGAGATCCTGTTTACATGCAAATATTGATAGTAATAACAAAAAAGAAACAGTGCATGAATAACACAGGAAATATGATCTGAAAGCAAGATTGCCTATAATAAAATATTTGGCTTTTCTTTTGGACTAGTTTGGTTTTCCACAACAAGTCAACACCTATTTACGTTGACACCATCTGAATTAGTCTGCCCCAAAGCCAACCTGACGTTTAGCAATCTGCCATCTGTCTAAAAAGGAAGTTTATCTTGACAAAGACAAAGACCAAAAAGGTGTTTTTGTGTCAGCTTATCTTTACAAAGGACCTTAACAAGAAGGCCAGCTTTGTGGCACTTCAGACATTTCTTATTAACTCTCAAAATCTAAGGAACATTGGAGCATTAAATGTTTCTCCTGTGATATTGGTCCTTTAAGCTGTATTGTTTTACTCTTTTATTAGGATGGACTTTTTACCTTCCAGGGCAATGCACAGAGGCTAAGTCACTTATCCTAAATAAATTTATGTATTAAGTTCGGAATAGACTTACTCTGCTGATCTAAGACAACTACTTAGGGATCTAGTATTTAGGATGCTGCTGTTACTGATAAAAAAATTACAGGAACATTTATGCATCATAACATCCATTCATGTACCAGTGTGAAACCTTGAGGTTAGCTGGCCCTGACTCAATTCACACCTGAATTTTTTTTTTTTTATCTTTAACAGTATTTCTGTTCTCCACCCACCACTATACTGAAAACTTCTTGAAGGAAAAGAAGAAAAACTTTAAAAAATTATTTTAATTCATATATTGCCATGGCTTGCGAATTATTGGTATAAATGTTTGTTGACTAAATCCTCAGATTATTGACTAACCTCCTGGTGCACTGAATACATTATGTCTCATTCATAGATATATTCATATATCTATGGGTCCACTTATTCAAGGTTTTTTCTTGTTTGTTTGTTTGTTTCTATAGCAAATACTACAGTGCTACACAATCCACGGTTGGTTGAATCTGTGGATGTGAAACCACTGGTCTAGGGGAACCAGGGACACGGAGGAATCTGGCATATGGAGGGCTGACTATAAGTTATATAGGATTTTCAACAGCTGGAAGTTGGGTGCCTCTAACTCCTGCATTGTTCAAGGGTCAACTGTATAAATACTTTATTTTCTATACTTGATTATTTTAAGAGTAGTTTTCGGTTCACAGGAAAATTGAGAGGAAGGCATAGAGATTTCCCTGTCCCCACTCATGCAGAGCCTCACCCTTTGTCAGCCTCTCCCACCAGAATGAGTCATCAGTTACATTTGATACACTTACGTAGACACATCATAATTACCCAAATTGCACAACTTACATTCCAGTTTTCTCCTGGTGTTATACATTTTATAGGTTTGGGGAAGTGTATAATGACGTGTCCTTCTTTGTGGTACTTCCACTGCCCTAAAAATCCTCTGTGCCCTGAGTGTTTATTCCTCCACTACCCCCAAGCCCTGAAAACCACTGATGTTTTTATTGTCTCCATCATTTTGCCTTTTCCAGAATGTCATATAGTTGGAATCATACAGTATGTAACCTTCTCAGATTGGCTTCTTTCAGTTAGTGATATGCATTTAAGGTTCTTCCATGTCTCTTCATGGCTTGATACCTCATTTCTTTCTAGTGATGAATAACATTTTATTGTCTGGAAGTATCAGTTTATTTATCCACTTATCTACTAAAGAACATCTTGGTTGCTTCCAGGTTTTGGCAATTATGAATAAAGATGTTGTAAACATACATGTGCAGGATTTTGTAAGGCATAAGTTTTCAACTCTTTTGGATAAATACCAAGCAGTGTGATTGCTGGATCATATGGTAAGTATATGTTTAGTTTTATAAGAAACCTCCAAGTGTTTTCCAAAGTAGCCGTGCCATTTTGCATCCCCACCAGCCATGAATGAGAGTTCCTGCTGCTCCACATCCTCGACAGCATTTGGTATTGTCAGTGTTTTGGATTTTGGTCAATCTAATAGTTGTGTAATCATATCTCATTGTTGTTTTAATTTTGCATTTCCCTGATGCCATATGATGTGGAGTATCTCTTTATATACTTATTTGCCATCTGTATATCTTCTTTGATGATGAGTCTTTTACAGTCTTTAACCCATTTAAAAATTTTTTTTCTTACTATTGAGGTTTAAAAGATCTTTGTATATTTTGGATAGCAGTCTTTTAACAGATGTGCATACCTAGAGTCTTAAATGGGCTCCTTCATTTTTTTAAAATTATAACTTTATAAAATTTTCCACATGGTCAATCCAACCTGAAAAGGTTACAGCTTCAATTTCCCTCCTGAAGATCCTCCTTATAGAAATCACAGCCCTCTGGTTTTAACTTAGACTGCCCTTTTTTAAAGGCCTATTGCACAGCTCCCATCCTGGTACTTTCCTTAGATATAATTTTTACCAATTTTAGACTCTCTCTTACTGCTCATCTATGATGAATAAACACCTTTATTCACTTTCTTCATATAGTCTCTTTTTTTTTTTTTTTTTTTTTTCAGTACGCGGGCCTCTCACTGTTGTGGCCTCTCCCATTGTGGAGCACAGGCTCCGGACGCGCAGGCTCAGCGGCCATGGCTCACGGGCCTAGCCACTCCGCGGCATGTGGGATCTTCCCGGACCGGGGCACGAACCCATGTCCCCTGCATCAGCAGGCGGACTCTCAACCACTGCGCCACCAGGGAAGCCCCTAGTCTCTTATTTTGATGGGTCATATTTTCAGCAAATTTTCCAGAAAAGCAAGAATGGGAATTAGGCCTTTGCTTTAAATTTTTTTGTTTGTTTTTAGACTTTCTTTCTTTTTAATATGTGAAAACATTGTTTTTATGCTCTCAGATGTGTTAGGATAGTGATTATAAAATTTTAGCCTAAAAATCAGTTTTACTGAAAATCTTGAAGACCTTGTTCTAATTCCTTTTAGCTTACAGTAGTGCTACTGAGAAGTCTGAAGATATTTTCATTTCTGATTCTCAGATGGTGGCTCTTTTTTCTTCATTTATTTTCTTTCTTTGTAAGATTTTAGAACTTCTATTTATCCCTGGTATACTGAAATTCCATAATAATATACAATGGTTTGGATTTTTAAAAAATAGTTTGCTGGGTGTTTAATGTCACCTTTCAATCAAGTGACAAATGTTCTTGAATTACAGAAAAAAACATTTGTAGCATTTCTCTCATACTTTTTCCATTTTCCCCTGAAAATCCTATTGGTTCTCAATAGGATATTGTGAATTGATACTCCAATTTTTTTCATCTTTCCTATTCCATTTTCCTAGTATCAATTTGCATAGTAGTGAGATCTCACACTCATATATAATAATTTTCCAGGATATTTATTTATTTATTTACTTTACTTTTTAAAAAAATTTTTGAATTTTATTTTATTTTATTTTTTTACAGCAGGTTCTTATTAGTTATCCATTTTATACATATTAGTGTGTATATGTCAATCCCAATCTTCCAATTCATTACACCACTACCACCTCCATCACTTTCCCCCCTTGGTGTCCATACATTTGTGCTCTACATCTGTGTCTCTATTTCTGCCCTGCAAACTGGTTTTTCTGTACCATGTTTCTAGGTTCCAAATATATGCATTACTATATGATTTGTTTTTCTTTTTCTGACTTACTTCACCCTATATGAAAGTCTCTAGATCCATCCACGTCTCTACAAATGACCCAATTTTGTTCCTTTTTATGGCCGAATAATATTCTATTGTATATATGTACCACATCTTCTTTATCCATTCATCTGTCAATGGGCATTTAGGTTGTTTCCATGACCTGGCTATTGTAAATAGTGCTACAATGAACATTGGGGTGCCTGTATGTTTTTGAATTATAGTTTTCTCTGGGTATATGCCCAGTAGTGGGATTTCTGGGTCATATGGTAATTCTACTTTTAGTTTTTTAAGGAACCTCCATAATGTTCTCCATAGTGGTTATATCAATTTACATTCCCACCAACAGTGCAAGAGGGTTCCCTTTTCTCCACACCTTCTCCAGCATTTGTTGTTTGTAGATTTTCTGATGATGGCCATTCTAACTGGTGTGAGATGATACCTCACTGTAGTTTTGATTTTCATTTCTCTAATAATTAGTGATGTTGAGCAGCTTTTCATGTGCTACTTGGCCATCTGTGTGTCTTCTTTGGAGAAATGTCGATTTAGGTCTTCTGCCCATTTTTGGATTGGGTTGTTTGTTTTTTTAATATTGAGCTGCATGAGCTGTTTATATATTTTGGAGATTAATCCTTTGTCCATTGATTCGTTTGCAAATATTTTCTCCCATTCTGAGGGTTGTCTTTTCATTTTGTTTGTAGTTTCCTTTGCTTTGCAAAAGCTTTTAAGTTTCATTAGGTCCCATTTGTTTATTTTTGTTTTTATTTCCATTACTCTAGGAGGTCGATCAAAAAAGATCTTGCTGTGATTTATGTCAAAGAGTATTCTTCCTATGTTTTCCTCTATGAGTTTTATACTGTCCAGTCTTACATTTAAGTCTCTAATCCATTTTGAGTTTATTTTTGTGTATGGTGTTAGGGAGTGTTCGAATTTCATTCTTTTACATGTAGCTGTCCAGTTTTCCCAGCAACACTTATTGAAGAGACTGGCTTTTCTCCATTGTATATCCTTGTCTCCTTTGTCATAGATTAGTTGGCCATAGGTGAGTGGGTTTATCTCTGGGCTTTCTATCCTGTTCCATTGATCTATATTTCTGTTTTTGTACCAGTACCATATTGTCTTGATTATTGTAGCTTTGTAGTATAGTCTGAAGTCAGGGAGTCTGATTCCTCCAGCTCCATTTTTTTCCCTCAGGACTGCGTTGGTTATTTGGGGTCTTCTGTGTCTCCAAACAAATTGTGAATTTTTTTGTTCCAGTTCTGTGAAAAATGCCATTGATAGTTTGATAGGGATTTCATTGAATCTATAGATTGCTTTGGGTAGTATAGTCATTTTCACAATATTGATTCTTCCAATCCAAGAACATGATATATCTCTCCATCTGTTTGTATCATCTTTAATTTCTTTCAACAGTGTCTTATAGTTTTCTGCATACAGGTCTTTTGTGTCCCTTGGTAGGTTTATTCCTAGGTATTTTATTCTTTTTGTTGCAGTGGTGAATGGGAGTGTTTCCTTAATTTCTCTTTCAGATTTTTCATCATTAGTGTATAGGAATGCAAGAGATTTCTGTGTATTAATTTTGTATCCTGCAACTTTACCAAATTCATTGATTGGCTCTAGTAGTTTGCTGGTGGCATCTTTAGGATTCTGTATGTATAGTATCATGTCATTTGCAAACAGTAACAGTTTTACTTCTTTTCCAATTTGTATTATTTTATTTCTTTTTCTTCTCTGATTGCCATGTCTAGGACTTCCAAAACTATGTTGAATAATAGTGCTGAGAGTGGACATCTTTGTCTTGTTCCTTATCTTAGAGGAAATGTTTTCAGTTTTTAACCATTGAGAATGTTTGCTGTGGGTTTGTCATATATGGCCTTTATTATGTTGAGGTAGGTTATCTCTATGTCCACTTTCTGGAGAGTTTTTATTATAAATCAGTGTTGAATTTTGTCAAAAGCTTTTTCTGCATCTGTTGAGATGATTATATGGTTTTTATTCTTCAATTTGTTAATATGGTGTAGCACATTAATTGATTTGTGTATATTGAAGAATCCTTGCATCCCTGGGATAAATCCCACTTGATCATGGTGTATGATCCTTTTAATATGTTGTTGTAGTCTGTTTGGTAGTATTTGGTTGAGGATTTTTGCATATATTCATCAGTGATATTGGTGTGTATTTTTTTATGTTGAATTTTCAAGAGTTCTTTCTTATTCTCTGATAGTCTTTGTTTTATCATATTCTACTTTTGTTTCATGGATGCCATTCTCCTCTCAAACCTCTGAGGAAAACCTTCTGAGGCTCGATTTTTGGTTTGTGTTTCATGGAGCTTACATTTTTGTGTGAATAGGGGCAGAGAGACAATAAACAAATTACATAATAATATTCAAAATATGAGAACATATACCTAGGTGCTAGATTTATATATTATAACTAGTATAACAGTGACAAGTGCTATGATGTAAAATTAATGAGATGAGATGATAAGATGAAAAATTGGTCTCCAGCATAATAACATGAGGAGTTCCATCGACCCATACCTCAGTGAATGTTGGGAAAATTATAAAAAAGAGCCATTTAAGACCTATGATGTTTGCCCTAAAAGCAAAGAAAAACTGAAGGAAAAACGTCTAAGAAAATCTATGAAAATTCTGTAAGAAAGACAAGAGTCTTTTTTTTTCTTGTTTTAAAATTTTTATTTTATATTGGGGCATAGTGGATTAACAATGTTGTTAGTTTCAGTTGTACAACAAAGTGATTCAATTATACATATGCATGTATCTATTCTTCTTCAAATTATTTTTTGGAACCAAGGCTGATCCTTCTCTCCCACCTTCCTGTGTGGTGAGGTGGAGATTCCGCTCCAGACTTCTGCAGCCAAGAATACAGGTCTCCTTCTTGACCCAGTTGTCAGCCAAAGGGCTTTATGCCAAGAGAAGTAGGATTTCAGAATTTCTCATCCTGATACTTGCTGCCCATTGCTGAGGCTATGTTCTGGGTGCGTGGTTGAGAGACAGGGGCTCCCTCCTTCTGCTCAACTCCCACCTGTGAAATGAAGGCTCTGCACTGCACATCGCATACTGATAATCCTGGGGCCCTGATACTCCTTCCCCTCGTTTTTGAGGCAGTGGATCCATGCCAAGAGAGGCAAGCTGAGAAGATCTCAGTCTGCTGCCTTTTTCTCCACTGAGTTTTCAGCTCCTGGAAAGAAACTGTCACTCAGAGAAAAGACTGCATATTCTCCACCCCCGGCTCCAGAGTCCTGGCTCAGAGATTTTTGTCAGGAGGAAGAAGCAGACCATAAAACAGATAGCTCTTAATCTTTTCCCAAAGGAACTGACTTCATTTGCAAATGAGGATAAAACAGTTTAATCCTAAAGGCAATCTCAGGACCAGTGGCAGTGTGGTGAAAGGCAGTTGGAAGGACATTCATGTATCAGATGAAGATACAACCCTAGACTGTAGGCTGGCTAGTTTGCAGTAGAGAAACTGGGAATCAAACAGCTGGGAGGAGCCCTCCTGGCATCAGAACAAATATCAAACACTGACCTCAGAAACTATTCTTTCCAAAGGGCCACACTTTGATTGGATTAATTTACAGAGAAATATGTACTCCAGAACATTGTTGAAGATAATAAAACCATAAGCTGGCAATTAGTGGAGTTTCATAGCAGAGTGTGGTCAGGGAAAGAGATTAAGAGAACCCTCCCAGTACCACTGCCACCCCAGGGTGACTGTGGGCATACCCAAAGCTGTACCTCCCTGAGAAACAATATCAGAGCCCTAAGACTATGGGGACGAGGAATAACTCTATTATGTATGTATATAATGTACTCTTAGGCCTACAGCATATAGAATTACAACATATGTGTAATACTTTTGCAATAATGATACAAAGGAAGTGGGTGGGAGCAAAGTGGTAATGGACTATGGAAACAGTGACAGATGGTAAACTAATAATTATAACAATATATTTTGGGGTTTGTAACATTAATATATATAACATTTTATTTATGTCATGTATTATTTAATATACAGACTACATCATTATATATAATATAACAAAAAAGAAGAAGAAGAAGTAGAGATATATAGGGGTAATGAACCAACATATCACTGGAATTAAGCTAATATACATGTATAGCTGATCATTATAATTTAATAAATGTATAGTGAACTTAAGAGCAACCACTAAGAAAACCCAGAATATATTGAAAAAATTGTAATTGGAATTAAAATATTATGCTAAAAAATATTTACTCAATGCAAAATAAAGCAGCAAATTAGAAACAGGAAACAAAAAAGGCATGCAACAGTTAGAAAACAAAAAGTAAAGTGGCTGACATAAATCCAACTATATCAATAATAACATGAATGTGAATAAATTAAACAATCCAATTAGAAGGCAGGGATTGTTAGACTAAATGAAAAATATGATGCAACTCTATGTTGTCTCCAGGATACACACTTTAGATTCAAGGACACAAATAGATTTAATGTAAAAGGATAGAAAAAGACATATAATTCAAACAGCAATCACAGGAAAGCTGGACTGCCCATACTGATATCAGCCAAATAGACTTTAAACTGAAAAATGTCACAAGAGATAAGGAGTAATATTTTATAATAAAAAGGTATCATTTCATCAGCAAGATGTAACAATTATAAATACATATGCATTTAATAACAGAGCACCAAAATACATGAAGCAAAACCAGACAGAAATGAAGGGAAACATGGACAATTCAAGAATAATAGTTAGAAACTTCAGTACTCCACTTTCAATAATGGATAGAACAACAAGAAAAAAAATCAGCAAATGAATAGAAGACTTAACAACACTATAAACTAACTGGACCTAACAGATATCCATAGAACACACTACCCAACAATAATAGAATGTACTTTCTTCTTAAGTGAACATGCATCATTCTACAGGATAGACCATAAGATATATCATAAACCAAACCTCAATAAATTTAAAAGAATAGGATTAATACAAATATCTGACAACAACTGAATGAAATTAGAAAAACAGGGGAAAATACTGGTAACCCACAGACAAGTGGAAATTGAATAATATACTTCTCAATATCCAATGGAAAAAGAAAAAATCAAAAGAGAAATCAGAAAATACTTTGTGATGAATGGAAATAAAGATACAATGTACCAAAACTTATGGGATGCAACTAAAGCAGTGCTTAAGGGAAAGTTATTACTGTGAAATCTTTTGGTAAGAAAAAAGAAAGATCTCAAATCAATAATCAAAACTTTCACATGGGGCTTCCCTGGTGGCGCAATGGTTGAGAGTCCGCCTGCCAATGCAGGGGACATGGGTTTGTGCCCCCGTCCGGGAAGATCCCACATGCCTTGGAGCAGTTAGGCCTGTGAGCCATGGCTGCTGAGCCTGCGCGTCCGGAGCCTGTGCTTCGTAACAGGAGAGGCCACAACAGTGAGAGGCCCACATACCACAAAACAACAACAACAACAAAAAACTTTCACATGAATTCACTTGGAATAGAATAGCAAACTAAATATAAATCCAGAGAAAGAAGAAAATAATAAAGATTAGAGCAGAAATTTAAAAAAAAGAATAGAAAACAATAGAAAGAAATCAATAAGCCCAAAAGATGTTTTTTTGAAAAGCTCAACAAAATTGACAAGCCTTTAACTAGCTTGACCAAGAAAAAAAGTAGAAAAAAAGAGACTCAAATTGAAACAATCAGAACTGAAAGGGGACATAACTACTGACCTTAGAAAAATAAAAAGTATTGTAAAGGAATACTGTGAACCATCATACAATAATTATATAAAATGAATTAGATGAAATGGACAAATGCCTAAAAAGACACAAACTACCAAAACTGACTCAAGAAGAAACAAACAGTCTGAATAGACCTATGACAAGTAAAGAGATTGAAGTATGAGAAACAAAAAAGCAAACAAACAAACAAAAAACTACCCACAAAGTGAAGCACTGGACCAAATAGCTTTACCACTGCATTCTACCAAACATTAAAAGAACTAATTTCAATTCTTCACAAACTCTTCCCAAAAATGGACGAGAAGGAAAGACTTCCCAACTCATTCTATTACCTTCATGCCAAAACTAGTCAAAGACATCACAAGAAAAGAAAACAACAGAACAATATCTCTTATGAATATGGAGGCAACAACCTAAGCAAAATATTTTCAAACCAAATCCAGCATCATATAAAAGGAATTTTTCACCATGACCAAGTGGGATTTATCTTAGTGATGCAAGGTTGATTTATAATCTGAAAAATCTATTCATTTAATACATCTTATTAATAGAATAAAAAACGGAAATTACATGACTATCTCAATAGATGTAGAAAAAGATTTAACAAGATCCAAAACTCTTTTGTGATTAAAAAAATAAACTAAGAATATAAGGAAACTGCTTCAATCTGATAAAGAGCTTCTTTGAAAAACACACAACTAACATTGTACCTAATGATGAAAGATTGGACAGTTTATCTCTAAGCTTGGGAAAAAGACAAGAATGTCTGCTTTCACTACTTCTGTTCAACATTATATTGGGAGTTCTAGACAGATAAATTAGTCAAGGGAAACAAAAAACAATAAAATTTGAAAAGAACTAAAACTAGCTCTATTCACAGGTGGCCTGATCCTATATATAGAAAATCCTTACAAATCTACTAAAAACTATTAGAACTAATACATGAGTTTGGCAAGGTTGCAGGATACAAGGCCAATATACAATGTTTAATTCCTTTTTTTTTTTTTTTTTTTTTTTGCACTACGCGGGCCTCTCACTGTTGTAGCCTCTCCCATTGTGGAGCACAGGCTCCAGACACGCAGGCTCAGCAGCCATGGCTCATGGGCCCAGCCGCTCCACAGCATGTGGGATCCTCCCGGACCGGGGCACGAAACTGCGTCCCCTGCATCAGCAGGCGGACTCTCAACCACTGCGCCACCAGGGAAGCCATAATTCCTTTTCAATACACTTTGAACAATAAATAAAATAAATCAATTCCATTAACAATAGTATCAAAAATAATAGGACATTTAATGAAACAAGTGCAGAAGTTACATTCTGAAAACTATAATACGTTGTTTAAAGAAATATCTAAATAAGTGGGAAAACATTTTCACAGATTGGAAGACTTAACATTGTTATGATGGCAATTCTCTTCAAACTGATCTACAGATTCAATACTATTTCTACCATAATCCAATCTGACTTCTTTGTAGAAATTGATAAATTACAAAATTCATATGAAATTGCAAGAGTTGTGGAAAAGCTAAAACAATTCTAAAAAAGAAGAGGAAAATAGGAGGACTCACATTTCCTAGTTTCAAAACTCATACAGAGCATCAGGAATCAAGACAGTGTGTACTGGCACAAGAATATATATATATATATATATATATATATATATATATATATATATATATAAAAAATAGAATTGAGAGTTCAGAAACTAAACCATACATCTATGGTCAACTGATTTTCAATAAGGATCCCCAAAACTATTTATACTGAATAAAGTTTGACAATTGTTCACACCATATACAAAAATTAGCTCAAAATGAATAAAAACTTCAATGTAAGAGCAAGAACTATAAAACTCTTCAAAGAAAACAGGGATAAATCTTTGTAACCATGGGTTTTCAAAGGATTCATAAGCATAACACTAAAAGCATAAGCAGCAGAAGAAAAAAAATAGATAAATTAGACTTGATCAAAACAAAACTTGTGCTTCAAAGGGCACCACCAAGAAAGTGAAAAGACAACCTACAGAATGGGAGAAAATATTTGCAGATCATATATCTGATTAGGGACTTGTATGTAGAAGATATATAAAATCTCTAAAAATTCAATAACAAAAATATATTTAACCCAATTTAAAAAAATGGGTAAAGAATCTGAATAGACATTTCTCCTAGTAAGATATTTAAATAACGGATAAGTATATGCCATAAGAACATGCAAAGAGCTGAACATTATTAGCTATCAGGAAAATGCAAATCAAAACAGCAATGAGTTACCACTTTACACCCACTAGGATGGCTGGAATAAAAATGAAACTTGAATACATTATGCTATGTGAAAAAAAGTAAGTCACAAAAGGCCACATATTATATGATCTTATTCTTATGAAAGTCCAGAACAGAAAAATCTACAGAGACAGAAAGCAGATGCACAGTTACTGAGGGCTGGGTCAGGGGAGGTGGGGAGGTAAGAGAGTGATATTTAAAGGGTACAGAGTTTCTTTTTGAGGTAATGAAACATTCAGAATTGACTGTGATGATGGTTACACATATTTGTGAATATATTAAAAATTATTTAATGGTACCTTTTGATAGAATGGAGTTTCCTCAAGAAATTGCAAATAGAACTACCATTTGATCCACCAATCCCACTACTGGGTATATAGCCAAAGGAAATAAAATCACAATATAGAGATATCTGTACTTCTCATGTTCATTGCAGCATTATTCAAAATCACCAATGTATGGAAACAGCCTTAGTGTCTGTCAATAGATGAATAAATAAAGTGTGAAACATATATATCTCACATTATACTTATATATATATGAATATTATTCAGCTGTAAAAATGAAAGAAGCCCTTTCATTTGTGACAACATGGGTGAAACCAGAGTATATTATGCTAAGTAAAATTAGCCAGACTGGGAAAGACAAATACTATATAATCTCATTTATATGTCAAATCTAAAAGGGTAGAGATCATAGAAACAGAGAGTACAGCAGTGGTTCCCAGGGCTGTGGCATGGGGAAAATGGAAGGAGGTTGGTCAAAGGGTACACACTGTCAGGAGATGAATCAGTTCTAGCTGAGGTGCACCATGGTGAATATGGTTAACAATGCAGTATATACTTTAAATTTGCTAAGAGAGTCAATCTTCAATGCTCTCATCACACCAGAAAAAAAAAAAAACAACTGTTAGGTGATAGACTGTTAATTAGCTTTACTGTGGTAATCTTTTCACAATGTATGCATATATCAAGCCATCACATGTACATCTTTAATTTATACAATTTTAATTTGTCAATTATACCTTAGTAAAGCTGGAAAAAAAGAACAACTTTTGAAACAACAACAAAAAAAGAAAAAGGTTGAAATGAATGTGTGAAAAAAGGAGTGTGGAATTTGACCTGAAATTTCTGATAGTAAATCAAAAAAATTTCTCTGACTCTCAGCATGATCTCTCTCTCTCTTGCTCCCTCTTTTCTGGTGGAATTAGGCACTTGGATTTCATCAGTCTTTTTTTTTTTTTTCTCGTTTGCCTTGTGGTCTTTCTCTGCAGCAAGAACTGCCAAGCTATTTAAGGAGGAAATGCAAACTACAGTGAATTTCCCAAGGCACAGCTTAAAGATACTTGCTGGTCCCTGAAGAGTTGGATCTCTATGAAGCCCTGTGGTATTTTAAAGTGAGAATGGGTGACACTTTGAACTTTGCAACCATAAAAGTTATACTGGACTGCAGATATGGATCAGTGGATACAACTTCCTCAGGAATTTAAATATGTCAAATATGCCAAAGGATATTTGATCATACAAGATGTGGAGTGAGGGGAACTATTAAGTGACTCATTCTGGCCATACTCTTGACTTCTTTCAAATACAGGAGGAGGCTGGAAATATCAAAGACAGCTCCAGATTAAGGACTGATCAAGAAATTCTAAAGAAAGGGCTGTGTATCCTCACCCACTGATTATTGTAACATAAACATGAAGAGCACAGAATTTGGAGTCCAAGAGATGAGAGCTCTGTGACCTTTCCAAAGTTATTTACTGCTCTGAGCCTTTGTAACATGATTGAGAATGGAGACAATGATTTACCAATTAGAATATATTGTTGAGTTGCCCAATGCAGGCAACTAGATTTGTCCAAGTATGAGAGTGTTGGGAAGTTCTTTTGGGAGCTGATGAAACCTCTTGTCTGAGATATGTTCATTAAATGAGTTCTACTTTCTACCTCTGGTAGCTTAATTTACCTCAGAAATCAAAGTGGAGCTCTGGGAGTTTTTTTTTTCTCACTAACAGCCCTTCTAACCCCCAACCCATGCACAGATACTGAGACTAACACGCTTTGGTCCATTGTAGACTTTTCTATGCTTCTAGGTGCCCAGGAGACATTAAAACAAGTATTTGATGGAGTTATTTATCCTTCAATTTCCCCAATGTATTATTTATGATTTATTTTTTATACTGAATAAAGAAATTTTAAAACTTGTTTTTATGGGCTATTTGTTGTTTCTTCCCCACCCCCGCACTTTTAAATTTTTTTTGACTTAAATTATGACTGAAGTCATCACTTTTCATATGTGACGTTTCTATTGACTTTAAAACTAATGTAATCATTCAAAAATCTGCCAAACCCAGCCCTAAGGAATAAAGAAATAGGAGCAGTCCTAAATGGGAGAGGATGGGCATCCAGGACTGCTGACTTAGAGAGCACTTCCCCCAGGTGTGACTATATTAAAACCATATTTCATTTTAATAGGGAAGTACTGGAAGGGAAGTTGGGGGAGGGTAGCCTCTCCTGATTCATGGGACTCCATTTGGGCTAATAAAAGACCACTTAGCCATGAGGGCTCGTTACAATTAAATTGTCTCTAAAAAGTTGGTTTCTTGGTAAACCTCCAGAGTAGAGCAGCTGGAGCATATGTAGCGGGAGGAGCTGAGGTCTGCTCCTGTCCCTGGAGCCAGAGTGCATTTCAGTGACCCTCGTAAATCTCACTGCATAGGAGGTGCTGCTGCATGTCCTTTTAGTCCTTTGGCTCAGCAGAGGACCCACGGCAAGGTATCGATCTGCTCTAAATCTTGGTATAACTTAACTTTCTCTGTTCTCATGCTGTCTTATTCTAGTAATGTTTCAAGATAATATTAGCCTTGTTAAGTGATTTGAAGATTATTTCTTCTGTTTCTATTTCCTGAAACAATTTGTAGAATAGAGACTGTTTATTATCTGGTATTTTAATTGAACTTGCTATAAAGCCTGAGCACAGTGACTTTTCTTGTAGACTTTTATTTTTAAATGTACAACTTGATACGTTTTGACATATGCGTATACCCATGAAGCTATCACCATGATCAAGACAGTGAAAGTATCCATAATCTCCAAAATTCACTATGAGTTTGACTTTTTTAGATTCCATGTATAGGTGAGATCATACAATATTTCTCTCTCTGTGTCTGGCTAATTTTACTTAGTATAATGTTTCCAAGGTTCATCTATGTTTCCACAAATGACAGGATTTCCTTCTTTTTTTAAGGCTGAATAATATTCCATATATATTTATATTAATTATATTTATATATATGAAAAGAAGTATTTTTTCACATTTTCCTTATCCATTCTTTGGTCTACTTACGTTGTTTGCATATCTTAGCTACTATGAAGAATGCTGTAAGGAACATGAATATGTTCATTGAGATACTGATATGTCTTTGAGGTGCTGATTTCATTTCCTTTGGATATACACCCAGTGATGGAATTAAATTGTTAGGTCATATGTTAGTTATAGTCTTAATTTTTTACAGAAAAATTAAGACTGTTTTTCCTAATGGTTATAACAATGTTAGAACTTCTAATACTGTCCCTCTTGTACTGTCTCTAAGGTTTCTTGCCCTCTATCCTTTTTCTCTCTGTTCTTTAGATTGGATAATTGCCATTGATTTATCCTAATGGTCCTGTGTTCTCCACTATTTGGTAAAAATCACCCAGTAAATTGTTTATTCTGGATATCGTACTTGTTTTTTGTTTAACTTTCATCTTATTAAGACACTTAAAAAAATTTTTATTGGGGTATAGTTGATTTACAATGTTGTGTTAAGACAGAAATTTTTTAGAGCAGTTTTAGATTGACACTAAAATTGAGGGGAACTTACAAATGCTCCCTGCCCCTGAAACGGTGCAGGACACTATGGTCCTTGCCCCACCCCCATGTCCTCAGGCTGCCTTTTGTCTGTGGAAAAACCTTAGCCAAAAAGTAAGTTTAATCAGAGAAGTGAGAAAATGCAGAAACAAAGGAAAACAGTCAAAAGAGACCAAATAATAATAATTTAATCATTAAGCAGAGTCAAGGACGTTTCATTCCTCCTTAAGGGCTGTAGATAATATTCTAAGTCATATCCTGTGAGATGTTACTGAAACCCCTACCTGGTGGAAGAAGTTAACTACATGATGACCAGGCTGTAGCCATGACATAAGCTGCCACAATTCCAAGAATTAGCCTCAAAGAAATGGAAACAAACCGACACTGGAAATAAAGATTAACTGTACCTGAAACAATCGATGTGACGCTGGTCAGACCACCGATGACCAATTTCAAGATGACTGTCAGAGATGCCTGTGCTGTTTTTGCATGTAGCCCCCTCCCTCTGTCTATAAAAGCTCTTGCCCCCTGATTGTCAGGGGACGGGGGGAGTCGGCCTTTGGACAGGCATCTGCCCTCCCACCCCTCCCCCGGTTGCCAGCCTCCAAAATAAAGCATCCTTTCCTTTCCTACCAACACTTGTCTCTCGAGAATTGGCTTTCAAGCAGAGAGCAGCCGGACCTGGGTTCGGTAACACCCCGACACATGCATAGCCTCCTCCATTATCCATACTCCTCACCAGAGTGATACATTTGTTACAACTGATGAATTCACATCAGCACATCATAATCATCCCAAATCCATAGTTTATATTAAGATTCACTCTTGGTGTTGTACATTGTAAGGCTTTGCATAAACATATAATTTCATATATCCTTCATTATAGCATAATACAGAGTATTCTCACTGTCCTAAAAATTCTCCACATTCTACTTATTTACCCCTCACTCCCCCATCCCTAACCCCTAGCAACCAGTGATCTTTTTAATCTCTCCAAGGATTTGCCTTTTTCAGAATGTCATAAAGTTGGAATCATACAGTAAGTAGCCTTTTCAGATTGGCTTCTTTCACTTAGTCATATGCCTTTAAGTTTCCTTCATGTATTTTCATGGCTTAATAGCTCATTTATTTTTTGGCACTGAATAATATTTTATTGTCTGGATGTACCAGTTTATTTATCCACACACTTACTGAAGGACATCTTGGTTGCTTCCAGATTTTGGCAATTATGAATGAAGCTACTTTAAACATCCGCATGCAGGTTTTTGTATGGACACAAGTTTCTAACTTTTTTTGGGTAGATACCAAGGAGTACAACTGCTGAGTCATATAGTAACCATATAGTAGTCATATAGTAAGAGTATGTTTAGTTTTATAGGGAACCACCAAACTGACTTCCAAAGTGATTCTATCCTTTTGCATTCCAACCAGTAATAAATAAGAGATCCTGTTGCTCTACATTCTCACCAGCATTTGGTGTTTTCCATGTTCTAGATTTTGGCCATTCTAATAGGTGTGTAGTGATAGTGGATTGTTGTTTTACTTTGCATTTCTCTGATGACATGTGACCTAGGGTATCATTTCATGTGCTTATTTGCCATCTGTATATCTTCTTCGGTGAGTTGTCCATTAAAGTTTTTGGCCCATTTTTTAATTGGGTAGTTATTTTCTTATTATTGAGTTTTAAGAATTCTCTGTATATTTTAATAACAAGTATTTATCAGTTATGTCTTTTGCAAGATTTTCTCCCATTCTTTGGTTTGCCTTCTCATTCTCCTGACATTGTATTTTGCAGAGCAGATGTTTTTAGTTTTAATGAAGTCCAGCTCTTATCCATATTTCTTTCATGGATCATGCTTTGGTGTTTTATCTAAAAGTCGTCACCATACCTAATGTCATCCAGGTTTGCTCCTATATTATCTTCTAAGAGTTTTATAGTTTTGAATTTTACATTTAGTATTGTGATCTTATTGGCCCTAATTTTTGTAAGAGAAATAAGATCTGTGTCTAGATTCATTTTTTCTTTTTTTTTGTGTGTGAATACCCAGTTGCTCCAGCATCTTTTGTTGAAAAGATTATCTTTTCTCCATTGTCTTGTCTTTGCTCCTTTGTCAAAGGTTAGTTGATTCTGATTATGTGGGTATATTTCTGGGCTTGCTATTCTATTGCACTGATTTATTTGTCTATTCTTTTACCAATAGCACTCTTTCTTGATTACTGTAGCTTTATAGTAAATCTTAAAATCAAGTAGTTTCAGTCCTCCAATTTTGTTCTTCTTTAATAATATGTTGACTATTCTGAGTCTTTTCTTCTCCATATAATTAGAATTAGCTGGTCGATATTCATCAAATAACTTGCTGGGATGTTGATTAAGATTGCACTAAATCTGTAGATCAAGTTGAAAAGAATTGACATCTTGACAATATTGAGTATTCCTATTCATGAACATGAGGTATCTTTTCCTTTATTTATTTAGTTCTTTGATTTCATTCATCAGTAGTTTCCCTCATACAAACCTATAAATATTTTGTTAGATTTATACCTAAGTCGTTTATTTTTTTGGATGTTAATGTAAGTGATATTTTGTTTTAAATTTCAAATTCTAGTTGTTCATTGCTGGTATTCAGGAAAGTGACTTTTGTATATTAATTTTGTATCCTGCAACCTTGCCAGGATTGCTTATTACTTCCAGAAGTTTTCTTGTCAATTCTTTTGGATTTTCTACATAGATGATCATGTCGTCTGTGAGCAATGACATGTTATTCATTCCTTCCCAATCTGTATACCTTTTATTTTCTCTTCTTTTGTTATATTAGCTGGAAATTCCAGTACAATGTTGAAAAGGAGTGGTGAGAAAGGACATCCTTGCTTGTACTGGATCTTAGTGGGAAAGCTTTGAATTTCTCACTATTAAGTATGAGGTTAGCTGTGGGTTTTTCGTAGATTTTTTTTTTTTATCAAGTTGAGGAAGTTCCCTTCTCCTGGTTTACTGAGTTTTTAAAATCATGAATGAGTGCTTGATGTTGTCAAATGCTTTTTCTGCATCTCTTGATATGATTATGTAATGTTTCTTTTTTATCCTGTTGATGTGATGGATTACATTAATTGATTTTCAAATGTTTTTCTAGCCATGAATATTTGTGATAAATCCCAATTAGTTGTGGTGTATAATTCTTTTTATACATTGTTGGATTCAACTGGCTAATGTTTTGTTGAGGATTTTTGCATCTATGTTCATGAGAGATATTGGTTTGTACTTTTCTTTTCTTTTAATGCCTTTGTCTGGTTTTGGTGTGAGAGTAATGCTAGCATCACAGAATGAGTTAGGAAATATATTTTTTTGCTCTTATTCTCTGAAAGAGATTGTAGATAATTGGTGTAATTTATTCCTTAACCATTTGGTAGAATTAAATTCTACCAGGGAACTCATCTGGGCCTGGTGCTTTCTGTTTTGGAAGGTTATTAGTTATTGATTGAGTTTTTAAAAATAGACATAGACCCATTCAGATTGTCTATTTCTTCTTATGTGGTTTTGGCAGACTGTGCTTTTTTTTTTTTTTTTTCTTTTTGCGGTATGCGGGCCTCTCACCGTTGTGGCTTCTCCCGTTGCGGAGCACAGGCTCCGGATGCGCAGGCCCAGCGGCCATGGCTCACGGGCCCAGCCGCTCCGCGGCATATGGGATCCTCCCAGACCAGGGCACGAACCCCTATCCCCTGCATCGGCAGGTGGACTCTCAACCACTGCGCCACCAGGGAGGCCCCCAGACTGTGCTTTTTAAGGAACTGGTCCAGTTCATTAAGTTATCAAATTTGTGACTGTAAGAGTTGTTCATAATATTCCTTTTGATCCTTTCAATGCTCTTAGGACCTGTAGTAATGTCCTCGCTCTTTTTTTTTTCTGTATTAGTAATTTTTGTTGTCGCTCTTTTCTTTTTCTTTAGTTAGCCTGGCTAGAAATATTGATTTCATTGTTCTTTTCAAAGAACCGACTTTTGGGTTCATTGATTTGTCTCTATTGATTTTCTGTTTTCAATTTCACTGATTTCTGCTCTATTTTTTATTATTATTTTTCTCTCCAAAAATTTTACTTTCAAATAACCCTATACCATGTCATAAAGAGTGTAGGTGCCTAAAATGACAAAATCCTAATTCTTTTCTTCTGTCTCTTGTATCATTGTTGTCATTCATTTCATTTATATATAAGCATACATAAATCTATCTATCTACTTAACTATCTATCTCTACCATTCACCCTTGAAAAATGAGGGGGTTAGGGGCCACAACTCTCTGCACAGTTGAAAATCTGTGTATAACTTTACTGTCAGCCTTCTGTATCTATGGTTCCACATCCATGGATTCAACCAACCTACCATAATGTAGTATTGTAGTATTTATTTATTGAGAAAAATTTACATGTAAGTGGATCAACACAGCTCAAACCCATTGTTGTACAGGGGTCAACCATATATGCTAAACTATAAAATTTGTCTCTTGGTAGTCTTCTCAAATAGTGGTTTTTTATATACTTTTGATAATATATATTATATGTAATATATGTAATATATGTAATATAATGTATACATTTGATAAATACATAAGCATACATAATCCAAGACATTGTTGGCATTACTTTTTTGAACTGTTATCTGTTAGATTAATTAAGACTAAGAAAAATAAAAGTTTTTATTTTAACTTCACTTTGATGCTCTTTCTTACTTTATGGACATCTGAGTTTCTGACCAATATTATTTTACTTCTCTCTGAAGAAATTCCTTTAACATTTTTTGCAAGCCAGGTCAAAAAGTCCCTTAATTTTTTTCCTGAGAAATTCTATGTTTCTCTTCCAAGTTTGAAGGATAATTTTGCAGGATTCTAGGTTTGTAGTTATCTCCTTCAACACTTTAAATATCTATGCACTCTCTTCTTGCTTGCATGGTTTCTGAGGATACGTTAGATGCAATTCTTATTTTTGTTTCCCTTTAGTAACATGTGTTTTTCCTCTGGCTTCTTTCAGGATTTTTTCTTTGATTTTTCTCTAGTTTGAAGACTATTTGCCTAGGTTTAGTTTCTATGGTGTTTTTCCTGGTCAGTGTTCTCTAAGTTTCCTGGATCTGTGGTTGATGTCTGACAGACATTAATTTGGGGAAATTCTTAGTCATTATTTTTTTAAATATTTCTTCTGTGTTTTTCCTCTGTATCTTCTTCTTCTGGCATCCCCAGTATATATGTTACACCTTCTGTAATTGTCCCCCATTTCTTGGAATTGCTGTTGTTTTTTCAGTCTTTGTTCTCTTTTTAGTTTTCAAGGATTCTGTCTGCTATATCTTCTAACTCAGAGATACTTTCCTCCGTCGTGTCTAATCTACTAATAACTTCATCAAGGGCATTCTTCATTTCTGTTACAATGTGTTATCTCTAGTATTTCTTTTTGGTTCTTTCTTAGGATTTTCATCTCTCTGCTTACATTGCTCATCTGTTCTAGCATGCTGTCTTCTTTATCCATTAGAGCCCTTAGCATATTAATCATAGTTGTTTTAAATTCCTAGTCTGATCATTCCAACATCCCTGCCATGTCTGGCTCTGATGCTTGCTCTGTCTCTTCAAATGGTCATTTTGTTTTTGCTTTTTAGTATGTCTTGTATTTTTTTCTTGTTAGCTGGACATGATGTACTGGGTGAAAGGAGCTGCCATAAATAGACTGTTAGTAATGTGGTGGTAAAGGGTTAAGGTAGGGAAGCATTCCATAGTCCTAGAGTCAGGACTCAGTCTTTTAGTGAGCCCATTTCTCTGGATTGTGAACTTCACAAGTGTTTATCGATTTTTTTCTCCCCTGCCTAGGGGAGACAAAAATGGCTAGAACTCATTGGAGTTGGGTATATCCCTTCCTTCAGGTCAGTTAGGATCTGATAATACCCAGCAAATTTGGCTCTGGTTACCTAGTTTTCCTTGAGGGCAGGCCTTGTCAAGAAAAGCAGAGTGCTCTGGTATATTTCAAAATGGTTTCTTTTCCTCTCCCCATGTGAGAAACATGAGGGGAATTTTCTCCATAATTTACTGTGGGAACCTGGTTGAGTTACTGGAGGTAAATATCACAATATTATGCACTCCCTCCCACTTCTGGCTGGGTTCCCCTGGAGTTTTTAACTCTCAGAGTTGTCCACATTAAGCTTTCAGCAACTTGTCAATTACAGTTTAAATTTTCCTGCACCAACACTGATTCCCTCTCTGGTTTCCCCTGAGTGTCTGCTCTGATAAGCTGTGACCTTCTGTACTTGTTGTCTGATTGTCCAATCTTGGAGGCAACAGTTTGCCCTGTATCCTCCCCTCTTATATGGATCCAGGAAGAGTTATTTATTTTTCATTCTGTTCAGTTGTTTCTTGTTAGAATGAAGTGGTGACTCCAAGCTTCTTCCATGTGGAACCCAATATTGTATTTTTTAATTAAAAAATATTCATTTAGTTCTATTTCTCCAGAGATTTTGTGTTTTTTTATATTTATTGCCAGCATATTTTTCTTTATCTCATAAGGCATACTTGTACACCAAATTACATCTTTGTCTGCTTATTCAAATATCTGTGTCATCTTGGGATTGGCTTCAAATAATACCCTTGGAGTGAGTTTCATTTCCCTTATTCTTTATACGTTGAGCAATTTGTACTGTGTCCTGAATATTGTGAATGTTATATCATTGAATCTCTGGATTATGATATACACCTTGACAAATATTTTTTAAATTATTTACCAAGCAATTAACTTTGTGGACTTAGACTGTAAAATTTGTCTGTTTGTAGTCAGTTCATATAGCAGGTCAGTTATTTTATCATAAACTGAACTGTTTGCTTTTTGTCCCACATACACATACTTAAACTAGAGCCTGGCAGAGTTAACACACAGAATTTGGGATTTTCTTTATCTGGCTCTTTCTTTTCTGGAAATCTCCCATAGTGGCTCTAGTTATCCATAACTTTGATTTTTTGTTCTTCAGGCCAGAAACATAGCAAGGTTTTCTATAAATTTCTGTTTCCTAACATTCTGTTCATGCTGTGAAGATTTCAGTCACCCACAGACTTAACCAATATAAATAGTAAATCCATCTCATTCTGGTCTGTTCTTTCAAATTTGGCTCCCTTTAAAATTCTGCCTTCAGTTATTTGTTTTATTTATTATTTTTTTTCTTTTCAGATTTAAACTGTTATAAGCAAGGTGGTAGGTCTGTTTGATCATAATAGAAGAAGAATATATAACTTGATTACTTAAAACCTGTCTAAGTATCTTTGTCTTTAAACTAGAAAGTGTAATCAATTTATTTTCATAAATTATATATTTGGATTTATTATTACATTATTTAGGACTCTATACTTTAATTTTCTATTTGTTTTCTTTTTTTTTCTCAATTCCCTCTGTGACTTTGGAAGTAACATATTCCATTTTCATTAGTTTAGTTATTCTTTTCAAATTTTTAGCATGTACAGTGCACTTAAAAATCTAAAGTTAATTAATATCCATACCCTCTTCCTAATTGTACAAAGATCTTAGCACACTTTTACTCTGATCTTTCCTCATTCCCTTGCTCACATTGTTTTATATAATCCAAATTGGTGATTGGTATTTTTATCATTATTAAATTTTAGTCAATCTTTACCTTATGTTCATTTATGTTTTTACCTTTCATCCTCATCATCATTGCTCTTTTTCTTCAGATTATTTTGTTCTGGGTTTAATTTTCTTGAAGTTCACACATACACATACTTTCAATGAGGTTTTTTTTTAAATTTTTTTCTTTATTTTATTCTCACTCTTTTTTTTTTTTTTTTGCTGTACGCGGGCCTCTCACTGCTGCGGCCTCTCCCGTTGCGGAGCACAGGCTCCGGACACACAGGCTCCGCGGCCATGGCTCGCGGGCCCAGCCGCTCCGCGGCATGTGGGATCTTCCGGGATCGGGGCACGAACCCGTGTCCCCTGCATCGGCAGGCGGACTCTCAACCACTGCGCCACCAGGGAAGCCCTATTCTCACTCTTGAATGATATGGTAGCTGGGTATAGAATTCTAGATTGAGTATTATATCTTCATTGTGAAGAAGTCACCTCTCGGTTCATTTGTTGTGCTATTTTAGGGGTGGGTAAGTAAATTGTCTTTTCTGTTAGGCTGCTTTTATAATCTTTCATTTTTCTTGGGTGACTAAAGTTCACCTTGACATATCTTATCTTTGAGAGTATTTATTTATTTACTGCTTGAGATTTAGTTTTATTATACTTCTTGAACCTGAGTGTTAGATATTTCATAACTTGTAAACATGTCACTGTCATTATTTTCACAAAAATTTCCTCTTGCCCTTTCTTTTCATTTTCTCCTGGTATTCCTAGAGGATATATCTTGGTACTTCTCATCCCAGCTTTCCTATTTCTTATCCTCTTTCTTTTTCTTTAAATAAATTTATTTATTTAATTTATTTATTCTTGGCTGTGTTGGGTCTTCATTGCTGCACGTGGGCTTTCCCTAGTTGTGTTGAGCGGGGACTGCTCTTTGTTGCAATATGTGGGCTTCTCATTGCAGTGGCTTCTCTTGCTGCAGAGTATGGGTTCTAGGCCTGTGGGCTTCAGTAGTTGTGGTTCACAGGCTCTAGAGTGCAGGCTCAGTAGTTGTGGCACATGTGCCCAGTTGCTCTGCGGCATATGGGATCTTCCTGGACCAGGGCTCGAACCTGTGTCCCTTGCATTGACAGGTGGATTCTTAATCACTGTGCCATCAGGGAAGCCCTCTTATCCTCTTTCATAACTTCTTTATGTTTTTCTTGTCTTTGTCTCTCATCGTTCTATTATGAGTAGTTTATTCATGTTTATTATATATTACATAATTTATTAGTGCTATATTTCTTTTAGTCTAATTTGCTTTTTAAACCATTTATTTGATACTTTTAAATGGCTATTTTTAATATCTAGAACTTCTAATTGGTGTCAAACCTGCCAGGTTTCTTTTAATTTTTTTAGTATATTCTTGTGCTTTTTATTTAAAAATTTTTTTTTCTTGTGTTTTTTAGATTTTATTTTAGCTCTTTAATGCTAAGCTTCCCAACTACATTAATAAGCTTTTGGTTATTATTTTATATTAAACAAGATTTGTCTTGCTTCTTAAAAAAATAGGAATCCTTTGTGGCCAGAGTATTTCAGATATTCCTACAACATGGTTTTACATTGCTTCTAACAGGAAGAAGTGAGAATGGAGAGATGTGATGAGGCATCATTGATTTATGGTCAAGATGGTGGAGAAAATAGGAATACAGGGTGATTCAGAAAATTCACCTGGAGATGCTATCCACCCTAAAGATTGAGAGGTTCTCATTTTCACTTTAAAATTAAGTCCTCTGTTTTCTTCTTGCTAAAAATATAGAATCCCTTTACTCCCTGCTACACAAAAATATAAACAGCAGCAACACAGTATAAACAAGTTGCCAGCAAATATGTTCATCACTTGCAGAGTATGTTTTGAAGGAAAATTAAATTATGTGTGATTAATTTTAGAGGTTCCTAGTCTAGAATTATAAAAATGTTAATTGAAGTCTTTTATAAAAAAGTCTTGAATTTTGAGAACTTGCATATGGAAACAAAAAAACAAAAACAAAAAAAAAACCTTGTAGTTGGAATAAAAATTTTAATCCAAAGAACAATTATCCTAGGTCAAATTAAAAAAAAAAAGGATTCAGAAGCTCCTAGCAAAAAGGACATTTTCCTTTGATATAGATCCTAAATTTCGTGGGATTCTACACTACTATCAGAGACATAATGTATATTAATTCAGTTACTCATTTGGTTAAGAGTGTTGAGTTCCTGCTACACTCCAGTTATTCTGCTAGACCAGTTCCATATCTGCTTGAATATGACAGTGATCAAAGCAGAAATGGCAACTACTCTCTTAACTTTTAAAGTTGCTTATTTTGCATAAGTTAATTATTTATGAAATTAGACATGATTATTTCATCATGTGGGTTCAGTCATTATCAATTAACTATTTAATTGTCCTTAAAGAATTCTGACTATATTATTTACTTACTCCAGGCATACCTTTTCTTTCATAACAAAGAACACATTTTTGCTCCTCCCTACACCTCTGGTCTTACTTTATTCTCCCTCCAAAAGTGTTACTCCCTGTCTTCAAGCTCCACTTTCTTTTATTTGGGTTCTATGATCCATGAACCATCCTGCCCATATCTACTTCACAATGTGAAATTCTAATCATACTTCAGATATGTCTTCATATTACCTTCCATTTCTCCTTTATTACAATTACTACAGTTTACAAATGCATATTAATATGTGAGACCACGTGCAGTTGGCTGTTGAACAATACAGGTTTGAACTGTGCGGGTCCACTTACATGCAGATTTTTTCAATAGTAAATACTGCAGTGTTACATTATCTGTGGTTGGTTGAATCCACAGATGCAGAACTGGAGTGAAACAGATGAAACACGTATATGGAGGAACTGTACATATGGAGGGCTGATTATAAATTATATGTGGATTTTTGGCTGTGCTGAGGGTTGGTACCCTTAACCCTTGCATTGTTCAAAAGTCAATCATACAAAGTTAAGATGCTTTTAATTGTAATATAAAAATATGTTTCAAATCTTTGCTTAAATAATAAGGGTTCCTTGCCCTTTCATTGTAAGGAGTTCCTTGGTCAACTAATCATGTTGCCCCTTTTCTGATCTCTGGGAGGATCTCTCTTGTCCAATATCTATCTTGGTCACAACTTAAAGGGACAGTAGGAAGGATGCAGTCTTACTGCTTTAAGAGTTCACTTTGATATGAGTTTAAGGACTTGGAAATTGCTCAGGGCCAAGAAATCACAGCCAAGTTTGGGATTTTATTTACTGGGTGAAAACTTGGTGGCTTACAACTAAAAACATTTGTTTTCTTGTCTTCCTCCCAGTGCTGAGATTGAGACCTCATTGGTTTGCAGTATTTCTAGTGTTTATAGAATGCTCTTCTGTCTAATAAATTTCTATGGTAAAAATAAAAAAAGATGGCCTCCCGCAGCAGAGTCTAAAAGGCTGGCCCTGAATCAGAGTTGCTGCATTGTAAATTGCAGTGTCAAATGTTTCCTAGTCTCACCACTTAAGTATCTTCCCAGAGATACTTAACCTCTATGTGCTTCTGTTACTTTATCTGTAAATAAGAACAATAATTATTAGTCCTCACAATGATTATAATAGTTAATAAGTTAATCCCTATAAGGTATTCAGAACAATGCCAGACACCTAATAAGCATGTATTAACTATTGTTTTTATCATTATTTGATGGATTTCACTTTATTTTTATGCTTCACAAAAATGAACAGATTTTAATGGTCTGTACTATTAATTAGTTATGATGAATTTGTTCAGAAAAAAATCTTCCTCATTAAGTCTTGATGTAGGGACAAGTTCAACTGAATGCAAAGTTGACTGAAAACAGTTGCTTCCTCCCCCCAACCAATTAGTGGGAATGAGCACAAGAGAATCTTTTGGAATACCCACATGTGAATACTCCCCAAATTCCTTCCAGGCATAGGCTTCAAGAATGATGGTTACTACTTGTACCCACTGGGTTTGAAGGAGAGGAAGTAGGGTGACACGGCATGGCCTTGTGTCACTGGGGTAAGAATATCTATTCCAGAAGGAGGATGCCTGCACAGTCATGAACCCTGCCTTTAGCCTCTTAGAAGGCATAAACACTGAATCCAAGTGCATTAGCCCTTCTCCATGCCTTTCCAATCAGCACTGCAAAAATAAACAGTTTATACATTTAAAGTAACCCAAGACTACCCTCACCAATTATTTTATAAGGATCCCTTGGAAGACAAACACGTTCCCCCGCTCCTCAGCCCACAGCAGCCATTTGTCTGCCATGAGCTGTTGGAGGGCTGAGTAGCTTGCTTTCCCGGGGCTCGAGGCGCAGAGCTATTTTGAGTAATGGGGTACCTGTATATCTTCCACTCTCTGGTGCAGTGCCCTATCATCTTAAGTTTCCCTCTCTACAAAGCGTTCCTACCTCTCCACCTGACTGATGTTTCCTAGTCCTGGAGTATTTGAGCACCAGTTGTTGTCCCAGGGAAGTAGATGGGGTTGGGGCCCAATTAAGCAGTAGCAGAGCTGTTACTGGAATTTCTTGTGCTCAGAGCCCTGGGAATAAAACAAAATCCACCTCTACTGAGCACATACTATAGGCCAGAGACTGTGTAATTTGATTTAATCCACATTAATGTGATGCCTGGTGCATATTATAAACCCTTCCTTAAAATGAGACAACTGAACCCAAGATGACACAGCCAGTCAGTGGATGACATGTCTCTGAGATGCCACCTACTTTGTTCCAATGCCATCCTCTTTCTGCTATGATGTGCTGTTTCCTACCAGAGCAGGTAGCATGCACTTCATGACTCTCATGTGCTGGATATGGAACAGAGAGATTAATGAGCACAATTGTCAATCATCATAAGGAGCCGTCCAGGGAGGCACGGATCAGATAGGGAAGCTAAAGTTCATTTTATTCTTCACATTATTCATGGTCACATCACTGGAAAGTGATAGATCTGATATTTAAACTCAGGACTCTTTTCCAAAGCACACACTCTTTCCAATTTATATTTCTCATTATTATTTGAGCAAACAATCTTTTAATCCTATCTGATCTCATCTTCTCCAATCTTACCATAGTCAATAGCTGTGAATCTGAGTACATTGTGCTTCCTGCTAAGGAACTAAATCTCTTAACTTATTGGGCAGTTATTTATGATCTTTTTCTCTTTCATTAATCTGGGGATTTTTTTTTCACCTTGCTTCCTCTCTCTCTCTCTCTCTCTCTCTCTCTCTCTCTCTCTCTCTATATATATATATATATATATATATATATATATATATATGGTTTTTTCCTGTGAAGACCTCATTAAGAAACTACTATCCCTTCAAGGTCATTTTGACCTTAGTTAAGTGACCCTCCCAACATCCTTTGGAAAATCAAAGTTTCATAGAAATTAGCATAAAGGCCTGGGTTTTTATTAAGTCTAGAATAGGTAGGAGTTCTGGGATAAAATACCTGAAACTCTAACAGACCCTAGGGCTAGATAAACATTTTGTTTCTCATCTGAAAACCTTTGTACTTGAAAAACTTTGTACTCTTTACCCTCCTGATCAATTGTCAATTAGTGTGAGCTGGGCCTGGGAGGAGGATTGAGTTTATTAATAAATCTGATTATATCAGAAATTCGATCAGAGTTAGCTGAGAAAATGAGTGGATGAAGATGAAGTAGCATTATTTCTCTAAACCCTCCCTGTAAACTTCTTATTAGAGAGAAAGAGACTTCTCTGAATCCAACCTAAGTTTCAACCAAAGACAGGATCACGGTTTTAGAGGGTCTCAATAATGCTTAGGATTCAAATTTGGTATTAACCTAAAATGAGGTTAACAGCTTCAGAGTTGATGCTACATAAAATTCTTTTTGTAACATATAAAGTTTGTTGTGGAAGTAGTAAACATATTGGGTAATATTTTAAATGCCCAAATCCCTCTTCTCTCAAAATCTATTAACTTTGGGTGAGACATAAACTAGTTACACTCCCAGATTGATAAGAAACCAAATGAAAAATAGAAGTTGATAATAGCAGGGGCTACTGTTGTCAAATCGGTGGTGGCCCTCCTTCTTCTTAGCTAATAGGGATCCTTTCTTGAACTCTTTTGTAAAAAAAGTCCAGGGCTGGAATGAAGGAATCTCATCTCCTTCCTCCACCAGTGTTCCCTACTCCTCAACCCTGGATTTTACCTTCTTAACCCCTTGTTTTATTGCTTGTCTGTCTCACTAGATCATAACTCCAGCATTGCCCAGATGGGGTGTACAATTTATCAAACTCTCCTCCATGCTAGTATTCTTCTAATATTTTTCAAGGATTAATTTATTAAAATTTCTTAATACCCCCAATCAGGTAGCGAATATCATTATATCTATTTTGCATCTGAAGAAATCAAGACCCACATAGGTTAAGTAACTTGCAAGGTCACCCAACTAGTAAGTGGATTTGAACTTGGAAAGTCAGTTGCCAGAGTCAAAACTCCAAACTACCAAGATATATTGCCAAAATAAATGGTTGTTGAATGAATGTCTTTAGTCTATATTAATATATTACATATGGATACATTCTGTAGGTAATAATTTAGCATATTTGTATATATTTATGTTAAGCATATAACATCTATGTACTATATAGATTTATTTTATACTAAGGCCACTAGCATATTATATATCATCTCAATATTTATTTAACAAAGACACACACATATGTAACATATATGGTATCTGGCTTTATAATTATTCCACAAATATTTGTCAGGGTAATATATTATATATTGTTATATATAATATATATATAACAAATGAATATTGCATTCTTTATATATAATTTATAAATCATGAATATAGAATTAATACTAATATTTGTTTAATGAATAAATGAACACAATCCCTGTGGTCAGCTTAGCCTAGTGCCCCCTTTACTGTTCTCTTCTTTGCCCTTTGCCTGTGACTCTGGTGTCAATCAAATGATTCATGCTACTAGCTTTCCCTGATAAAAGACACACCTTGTATTTGGCAATTAAATGAGAGAGAAAAAAGTGACAACAAAGTCCTCTACATTATTATTTTTTTAATGAGAAAACAATCTACAGTTTTGATCAGACAATAGACTGCAGCCTAAGAGAAGTTTGGGAATGTCCACTCTGTTGATACAGATTGTGGAATTCAGGCAACATTCCCAGGTTGGAAATTGGGCAAGAGATGACCATTAGAACCAAGAATAAAGGAATTAAGGGTCCTTGATTATATATATATTGCCTCATCCAGGAACCAGAGTAGACAGACAGATCTTCAATGAAATACCTCCAGCTTGGATATAGAAGGAGCTCTCTCTCTCTCTCTCTCTCTCTCTCTCTCTCTCTCTCTGTCTTTATATTTATGTATATATTCCTTTGTTGGTCAAATAAAGTTGTTTGTATTCATGCTGTTGCTTTAAGACCCCGGTCTTTAGTGAGAGCTTCCATTTTCCCAGAGCAGTTCAAATGAACATGCAATTGAAAACAGATGTGGGCTCCAGCATGTTATTGCACAAGGGCGAATGGGGCACAGGGAGGGAAAGAGGGGGAGGTGGCAGGGACGGCGCGAAGGGACCTTCAGCAGCCCCAGGACTCTCATCACTCGAGGGGGTCTGAACTCCAAATTCCACCAGCCTGCACTCTGAAAATGAACTCCTAACAGAAAACAGATGGGGTGGACCTCGAGGTGGGGGAGGGGAGACGGAGTGAGGCCTGATGGGGAAAGTGCGGTGAGGAAGGTGAGGGAGCAAGCAAAGTCAGAAACGTGGAGAGAGTGGGTTTATTCACATGCCCATGTAAGGAAAGAAAAGCGCTAGAGGAGGTGATGGGAGTTGGGGGTGAAACATGCCCAGAACACCTAGCGCCTCCTGCAGACACAATTTCCATTGTTTTTTGCCCTGCTGAGAAGAACCAGTGACATTAAGACGCTGGAAGAGCAGGGATCTTCAAGCCAGATTTTTTTTTTCTTCTTTTTGTCTGGGAAACATCTCATCCAAACAGAACACTTGCTTTTGCAAATGCCAGTAGTCCTGATAAATCAAACTCACTGGAGTCAGCACAATCCTCATGTTACTTTCCATCAGGGCTTTGTCTGAGCAGAGGCATGCCAAGGGGTGTCTGCTGCGGGGGAGGAGGGAGCTGGTCCAGTGCATAGTCTGGACATTAATACCTCCTGGGTCTTTCCATCCTGGGAACCAGAGTTAATTCCCTTCTCTTTTCTCGTACCAGCTTATCAGAGATTTGACAGTTCCCAGATTTGAATGAAACATTTTTCCACCTTTCTTTTTCTTTTTTTTCTTTCTTTCTTTTTCTATCTCTCTCTCTTTCTTTCTTTCTTTCTTTCTTTCTTTCTTTCTTTCTTTCTTTCTTTCTTTCCTTCCTTCCTTCCTTCCTGCCTTTTCTTTCTTTCTTTCTTTTTCTTTCTTTCTTTTTCTTTCTTTCTTTCTTTTTCTCTCTCTCTCCCTTTCTTCCTTTCTTTCTTTCTTTCTTTCACAGCTTAATCCTCCCTCTTCAGTAAATGAGAGGAAGAAGTAGATAGCTATACAGCTGGAGTGAATCTAAGTAGTATGCCATTTTGGAGTTTGCTAAGTTGTATATTAAGATTGCTGAGCTAACACTACATGCTTGGGGGATTATTTGTCCCTAGATGTACTTATTTGGCAAAATAGCTTTAAATGTTCTCATGCATACCATATAATCATAAAGTAGTGACTCTCAATGGGAGGGGGGTGTTTGGGAGAGGGATTTTGCCTCCTAGGAGACTTTGGCAATGCCTAAAGTCATTTTTGGTTGTTACTGGAATGGTGGTTACTGTCTTCATGGGTGAAGGCCAGGGATGCTGCTAAATAGCCTACAATTCACAGGACAGTACCCGTCAACAGTGAATTATCCAGCCTAAAATGTCATCATGCCAATGTAGAGAAAATCTGATTATAAGTTTTATATGATCCATGTGACAATTTGAGGACAAGGATGACATGGATATATAAAATTCAGGGATCATCCTTGAATTTCATTTTAAGGTCATATCTTTAAAACCTTATGCCCCCCCCCAAAAAACTGATGATGCTAATGATAAAACAGCAATAATATCTACTAATTTAATGCATTGTATGCCAAGGCACTGTTTCAAGTGCTTTACATTATAATACACTTGTTTTTTCACAACAATTGTATGAGATCTGTACAATGATTTTCCTAATTTACAGGAGAAGAAACAGGAACAGAGAGGTTTAGTAACCTCTGAGTTACTGAGGTCACTGAGTTACCTGAGGTCACTTAGCTAGTAAGTGCAGGGCTGGCTTCATGGGTATTTAGCCTGTGCAATCACACAGGGCCCATGCTCCAGTGGGGCACATGCTTGCTTTAATGTTCTATTGTCACTGCCTTAAAATTCTTAATAATTTTATCACTGAACTTTTGTTTGTAAATGAAGGTCAATGGGCAATAGATCATGCATGTGAGCAGAAGAGGTATGTATAATATAGGAGTTGCTTGTTGGCTCAGTTGACATGGAGTGTTCATGGTTTCCCATGAACACAGAATTCCAGTGGGCCCACCATGCATGTGGGTTCAGTGAGACTCAAAGCAAGTACAATGTAAGCATGTTCTATCTATGATGAAGTACAGTCATTGGGAACCCAAGAAGTCACACTCTATTCACCCAGAACTTGCATTGAACACAGAAAGAAAGCAGGGGCATTCTAAGAAATGCAAATGTCCAGGCACCCTATCATAGCCCTTCTTACTCATGTTACTTCCCTGTATTAGCCAACAACTTATGCTTGAAATGATCACTTAGAAGGAAGGGGAAAGATAGGACAGCCCATAATTTCTTTTCCTTTCAGTCCTCGCTTACTCATCAGTAAGCCAATGGTACAGAGCATTGGTAGGCTGTTCACATATCAAAAAGTGAAATAAGAAACAGTTGACCTAGCTTTGTGCCATGTTTTCATGTTTTGGTAAGAATAAAATACCTCCACACATACGAGCTATGGAATAAGAATTGTGTAATTTCAGTGATCCTGCATATAATTTAACTGCTCTTATATTTGGATCGAAATTGGTATTGCACAATTTAAAGATGGATGCTTAATGGTGAAAAACTGAAACCATTTCCTCTAGATCAGGAACAAGAAAAGGTTGCCCACTCTCATTGCTATTATTCAACAGAGTTTTGGAAGTTTTAGCCACAGAAATCAGAGTAGAACAGGAAATAAAAGGAATCTAGATCAGAAAAGAAGAAGTAAAACTGTCACTGTTAGCAAATGACATGATACCATACACAGAGAATCCTAAAGATGCTACCAGAAAACTACTAGAGCTAATCAATGAATTTGATAAAGTAACAGGATACAAACTTAATACACAGAAATCTCTTGCATTCCTATATACTAATGATGAAAAATCTGAAAGAGAAATTAAGGAAACACTCCCATTTACCATTGCAACAACAAAAAATTAAATACCTAGGAATGAACCTACTTGAGGAGGAAAAAGACCTGTATGTAGAAAACTATAAGACACTGATGAAAGAAATTAAAGATGATATAAACAGATGGAGAGATATACGATGTTCTTGGATTGGAAGAATCAACACTGTGAAAATGACTATACTACCCAAAGCAATCTACAGATTCAATGCAATCCCTATCAAACTACCAATTTTTCACAGAACTTGAAAAAAAATTTTCACAATTTGTATGGAAACACAGAAGACACCATATAGCCAAAGCAATCTTGAGAAAGAAAAACAGAGCTGGAGGAATCAGACTCCCTGACTTCAGACTATACTACAAAGCTACAGTAATCATGACAGTATGGTACTGGCACAAAAAACAGAAATATAGATCAAAGGAACAGGATAGAAACCCATGCACATATGGTCGCTTTATCTTTCATAAAGGAGGCAAGAATATACAATGTAGAAAAGACAGCCTCTTCAATAAGTGGTGTTGGGAAAACTGGACAGCTACATGCAAAACAATGAAATTAGATCACTTCCTAACACCATACACAAAAATAAACTCAAAATGGATTAAAGACCTAAGTGTAAGGCCAGACACTGTAAAACTCTTAGAGAAAAACATTGGAAGAACACTCTTTTACATAAATCACAGCAAGAACCTTTTTGACCCACCTCCTAGAGAAATGGAAACAAAAACAAAAATAAACAAATGGGACCTAATGAAACTTAAAAGCTTTTGCACAACAAAGGAACCTATAAACAAGACAAAAAGACAACCCTCAGAATGGGAGAAAATATTTGCAAAGGAAGAAACTGCCAAAGGATTGATCTCTAAAATATACAAGCAACTCATGCAGCTCAATATCAAAAAAACAAACAACCTAATCCAAAAATGGGCAGAAGATCTAAATAGACATTTCTCCAAAGAAGATATACAGATTTCCAACGGACACATGAAAGGGTGCTCAACATTACTAATCATTAGATAAATGCAAATCAAAACTACAATGAGGTATCACCTCACACCGGTCAGAATGGCCATCATCAAAAAATCTACAAGCAACAAATTCTGGAGAGGGTGTGGAGAAAATGGAACCCTCTTGCACTGTTGGTAGGAATATAAATTGTTACAGCCACCATGGAGAACAGTATGGAGGTTCCTTAAAAAAGTAAAAATGGAGCTACCATATGACCCAGCAATCCCGTTACTGGGCATATACCCTGAGAAAACCAGAATTCAAAAAGTGTCATGTACCACAATGTTCATTGCAGCTCTATTTACAATAGCCAGGACATGGAAATAACCTAAGCATCTGTCGACAGATGAATGGATAAAGAAGATGTGGCACATATATACAATGGAACATTACTCAGTCATAAAAAGGAATGGAATTGAGTTATTTGTAGTGAGGTGGGTGGACCTAGAATCTGTCATACAGATTGAAGTAAGTCAGAAAGATAAAAACAAATACCATATGCTAATACATATATATGGAATCTAAAAAAAAAAAAGGTTCTAATGAACCTAGGGGCAGGACAGGAATAAAGACGTAGATGTAGAGAATGGACTTGAGGACACGGGGAGGGGGAAGGGTAAGCTGGGACGAAGTGAGAGAGTAGCACTGACTTTTATACACTACCAAATGTAAAATAGATAGCTAGTGGGAAGCAGCTGCATCACACAAGGAGATCAGCTCAGTGCTTTGTGACCACCTAGAGGGCTGGGATAGGGACGGTGGGAGGGAGATGCAAGAGGGATGAGATATGGGGATATATGTATAAGTATAGCTGATTCACTTTGTTATACAGCAGAAACTAACACACCATTGTAAAGCAATTATACTCCAATAAAGATGTTAAATTAAAAAAAATAAAGATGGGTGGTAAAA
Source organism: Mesoplodon densirostris (assembly GCF_025265405.1). Classification (NCBI taxonomy): domain Eukaryota; kingdom Metazoa; phylum Chordata; class Mammalia; order Artiodactyla; family Ziphiidae; genus Mesoplodon; species Mesoplodon densirostris. The sequence continues at coordinate 119,805,777 of NC_082667.1, read as the reverse complement.
GTTTGTGCTGATAAATTAAAATTTTTGAATGACATTAAATCACAAATAAAACACCATGACAAGAAGGAGAAACCATGGAAGAAAGGAAAAGCTTCATATTTTTGTGTCTTTAATGGCATTTTCTCCCTGACTTTTTGACAAGGGATCCTGCATTTTTAGTTCGAGCTGGGCCCTGCAAATTATGTCGTTGGCTCTGAATGACAGAATCATGATTTGAATCCTGGCAGTGCAGACCTAAAATATATGTTCTTATCTACTAGAATACCCATTGCTATCATAGGGTCCAATGTGACAAAAATGAGCCAGTCTTTAAGAAGAATGTCTTCATTTGTGGCTGGATGCCTCTCAGGGTACAAATGTTACCAGTCTATTGGAGTGGTGAGGGTGGGGTCCATTTCCTTCAAATAGTAATCTTCGGTTTCTGTGGGTGTCCTGAAGGGCTCTTCCTGTGCTACATGCTCAAAACTGTCTAAGGGAGAAACTGACCTTTTATGTGGTGCACACCAACTTGTATGTTTCAATATCACACTGTTCTATGATCTATGACTCTAGTGGATAATAACTGTAGATTTTGTTTATTGGTCTCTGAGATTATATATATATTTGTATATATATATAATCTCACTTTACGTATGTTATCTCAAATTAATCTTCCCCTATCTTCAAAAGCTGATCTGCTAAGTGAATGATGATCAGAGTTCTGAGAGCAAGAAGTTGTGGAGTCATTATTGGAACCCAAAGCTGAATGATTTCCACAGCTCATTTAGTTGCCAGAGGCCTCTTTCTCCTCCTCTCTGCTGTAAAGGCATCCATGCCTGACCATTCTCTGCCAGGCTCTCAGTTGAATAGCCTTTGCAAAGTGAAATATTATTTAGGGAAGTTCCTGTGATTTTTAACATATCCAGTAAAGTTGACATCTTTGGAAAGCTGCGTTTTTATAAGACTTATTAATTTGTAGCATCTTGGCTTACAATCAGACTTACTGAAGTGACTCATAGAGCCCAAGAGAATTACTCAGTAGCATTTTAATGAAATAAGTGAAAATGACCCAGAAATGTTTTCCTCTGAAATACGTGAGGGTAAAAAGTTGAAGTGAAAGAATTCTCAAATATGTTCAGGGCATTTTTGGTTTTATCCTGGATGTACTTCAGTGAAATTGTTTGGCCTTTTCTTCAAACTGTTTTAAAACACCAAGGGAAATGATCAAAGAAAGACAACTCTAAGAAAATTTCATCTAATCTACATTGGTATACTTCAACATTGCTAAGAAAATCACATTTATCTTTAGGAATTATATTCACAGCCTTTGATCTAGAGCATAAAATGATGAATAAATTTGCATACACATTCCTTAGGAGCCATGATGTAAGTATGTATCTTACCTCTCAGACCCAATGACTCAGAGGTATGATTCAATACACACTCCTTACACAAAAGATACTGGAGCAACAGAGGGGGTGGTAGAAACTTATGCTCTTCAAAGAACATGTTATCTTCCACCTTTTCAAAAGAAATACATAGAAATTTATAAACCCTTGGGAGTATGATTATTCCTTAAATGTAGGGTCTGTGTGTACATCTTATTTGCTTATTATTATTAGTAGTAGTAGTATTTTGGCCAACTTAAGTCAAGATAGCAAAGAAGTTATCACAGTCCATAGCCTAAGGAGTCATACATAACTGGGTTTAATTTTTAGCACCTATTTATTATTATTTTTTTTAACTTGGATACATTTACCTAACCTTTCCAAACCTCACTTTCTTCATTTATAAATTTAAATAAAAGTAATCTATCTACTCTACAGGTATGTTAGAAGATTACGTGATAGAAATGTAAATTGAGTGGCACATAGCAAATGCTCAGTAAATCAATATATGGTGCTTATTACATTGTGGACACAAGAAAAACAACATAACTAGTTATTTTGTCCTTAAGTATTAGGAAGAGCTGTGCTGAAATCTGTCCAGTCTCTGTTCATACCAACAAACTACAATTACTAAAACACAATTGCCAAAATGCTACAATTACTTTTGCAATATTATATTTCATTTTAAAATGATAAAATGCTTGACTAGCCAAGACACATAATTGTGAGTTACTGGATTTATTTATCTGGTGTAGGATTTCACCAAATAAAATACATCAAATAGTATTGGGAAACTAGAAATAGGCATTTTAAAACTAGAATTTACATGAACCCATATGCAACAAATGTAGTTTTGTGATTTCTTGATTCATGGATAAAAGCATTTCAAATCTCTTCTTAGAGACCCTTGTAATTTACATCAGAACAAGAGCACTGGCATTCAGGTTGAGAGGAGTATTATATATCAATGTTAATATCTATCTTCCCCTTAGATTTAATATGAAAGAGTTAGGAAATAATGTATATATGTTACAGTGTAATCTCAAAATATAATGGATTAGCTCTGTTTTTTTTCTTGTTTCACCAATTACTAATTTTGCTAGAAAACTGTAAAAAGAAAAAAATAGTACAGAAAAGTTTTAATGAGTTATTTTCCTGTTAACATTTTAACATTTAATGAGTTCTTTTTCCTGTTAATGTTTAAATCAGAAAAAACACCTAAAACCCCATCAACCATTATCAATTTCTTTATTATAATTAAATGTATGTCATCTTTCAATCATTTTCTTGAAAAATATTTTTCATGACTTTACTGATTTGGTTGTAGAGACATGGAGTTTAGGCAGTACTAAGGAAACTGAAGGGAAAAATATCAAGGATAGTATCTGAAATGCAAGCATAGTAGAAATTTAAACATAAGGCATATGATTTCCTTTGATGATTTTATAAACAGAAAATCATGTCATTCATTCTTCCTTTTATTTATTTCTTTACCATATGTCGCTTACTGTGCAAACTTCTGATTCCTGATTTTTCTATGACCTTATGTTTTTTAGCTACTGTTTTTATAAATAAGAGTTATCTAGTATCCTGGACTTCTGCAAATGTGTGAATTTTCCAAAGAGTATCATAATTTAGTATCTGCTAAATGCAGCTTGGGAAGCTCCAAATGAAACACAACTTAGGAACTGTGCCCTGAACCTTGTTTATCATTAATCTAGAGATAGATAGCCTTTTCCAGCTAATGTGAAAACTCAGGCATTGAAATCCATACACACACACAGGGGCACATTCATGCTCAAGTGTTTTGCTGAATCAGCTGAATGAAATGATGCTTTGGAGGCAAACTAACTGCTCTGTCAGCTACACATCAGATAATTGATGCTATTTATGATAGAAATGAAATTGGAGACTGACAAATGAACAGCAAAAAGTCTTCCTTGGAATTGTTTTGTTTTCTTTGGAAAAAGGGAAGGAGCCAGTGACTCAGTTTGGCATTACACTGACCTCTTCAGAAAGAAATATGCCAGATCCATGGGTAAAACCGACTAACCTGTAAGTAAATGTAATATTAAGACATATTTCATGATTGACTGTTTCCTGGCAATCAGATTTACTTTAGAAGAAGACAATGGACAAGTTTGAACAGGAGAAAAAAAAGAGAGAGAGAGAGAGACTGAATACAGTATAAATCTGTTCTAAACTCTTTTAAAACAAACTCAAAAATCATGTCAGTATTAAGAAAATTACAGAATGCCTCCCAGACTCTTAAACATGTATTGTGAACTTGAGATTTCACTTGACTATGCAATATAAATTATACAATGTTGAACGTATGATGTAGTCGTGAGACTATCTTCAAAAATAAGTTAATGATAATAATAGCTGTCATATCTTAAGTACTTCCTATTGTTTTAGATACCTTATGTAATATAACTAAATTAATCTTCACAAAGGAATCAAGGGTTAACAACATCACTCCCTTTGCAATTGTAGAACAGGAGGCTTGGAGATGCTAAGAATAAAAAGGAATAAAGAAGTCTCTATGTTGCCCTATACTTGGTAAAACCACAGCACGTTGAAATGTTTGGGAGGTGAAACTGCCTGTAAAGACCCAGGCGACCATAATAAAGACACAAGACTCTTCAATGATCTTGGCAGAGGGAAGACTTCTTTCTTTGTGAATGATGAAGATTTTAGAGACTTAAATTTTCATTCTGGACTCATTGTTTCCAAACTTGCTTTTCTGTAAGGGCTGTGACATGAAAGATGTATCAAAGTGCTGTGTCTGCTGTGACTTGTGACCTGGAGTCATCAACCAGCGCTGGTTGCGTCGGGGTGTCGTGAATCAACCACCTACGGGGCTTTCTCAAACTATACAGCACAGTCCTCCAAGGTGATAAGACAATTCCAGGGCTCTGAGAAGAAGACAGAGCTGACCATGCTACTATTTCAGAAGGGCTTCAGAGGATCCTGAAGCCACACTGTCAGGACACCTCTGCCCTGACCCACTTCTAAGTGTCCCCTTTCACATCACTGGATTTGCATTAAGCCCAGGGTGAGTCTCTCAATCCTGAAATATTTCCTGAGTAACTTCATCACTCAAGGCCATCAGAAGACCTTTCCTTTCAAGCTTGAGACTCCAGCAGAAAAATGGGGGCATATCCCTCTGAGGAAGCCCCATGGAACTGCAGTGTAGACTCAGAAGCACTCATGAAGAGATGACAGATGATCTGAGACAACAGAGAGGGCTAGAATCCAAATTTGATAGTCATACATCATCTGGAATTAAATATCTTACATCAAAAAAATGTTTATACAGGACATTCGGTCATTGTATGTTTATGTTTGCGTCTAAGTGTGTGCATGCACCCCGGAGAGATTAGAGAGATTCTGTGTATATGGCAATCATGTTTTTAATTTCCAAGACCTCTTTCTTGTTTTCTGATTGTTGCTTATACATAGCTTCCTATTCCTGTTATAAGTTGACACCTACACTTGAATTTTGAGAACACTGATTCAAATGATATTCAATTATTCAATTGTTTTTTTCCATTGTGCATATATGTATACCTGCATGTGTGTATGTATTTATGTGTTTGTACAGAGAGATTGATTCCTTACTCAAATAAAGAAAAGTTGATCGAATTTAAAAACTAAATTGCTTCTATACGAATATAAGGAACAATGATGTTGGTGGCAGACATGAGGGCTCCTGCCTCTCTTATCTGACATTTGCTTTCTTATATGCTCTTTCTTTCCTGTTTTAGCTGGCCACCCAAGGCCACTTCAACCCCCTGTTCCTGCTGAGCTCTTCTGTATAATGGGTGTGGTGTGTGTGGATGACTAGGGAACACACTGGGCCTCTCCCCACTGGCTACTGTTGGCAAGTGAACTGTGTGTTATGAGCACTTCTCAGTAGTACTGGTATCATTGCTACCCTTTCCTGTTATATCTAGAGGTCATTTATACACATTAATTGTTATTGTGTGATCTAATGGTCCATGATAACTTCTATCATTTACTGAGCTTCTATTTCACGCCAGAAACTTAACAATACAGTCATATTTAATAATCTCTAAAATCATATAAGGTAGCTGTCTAAATCCCATTCTATAGATAGAAGATCTAAGGTATGGATATATTAAGAAACTTTCCAAAGACCCCACAGCTAGTAAGTGATAAAACACTGAGTCAAACTCTAATCTGTTTGATTAAAAATCCGCTCCATCCAGACTTAGAAAAATGCATGTCATGAACTTCCTTAATCATGTATTCAGCAAACATTCACTGAGCACATACCACATGACAGACACTGCTCTAGGTAATGAAGACTCTCCCTCTGCCCTAATCACCCGGACAGAACTCTGCACCTCTGCGATCCCTAGGATGCTCTAAGCAGCGTCCAGACCCTATTCTAAACCCATTGCTAAGGATTAACAGTCATCTGTGATTTAAATTCAGTAGCTTTGATTTCCTATCAGTCCCTTAGAGGGGGATAATATCATTCCCACCGGGTCCCTAGAATTTCCCGTTCTTACTTGCCTTGTGATTGCAACTTACAATTCTGCCCAAGAAGAAAAGTTATGCATGGTTCTTTTCCCTGTTCTTTTCCCTCCTCCCACCTCCGCCTCCCAACAGGAACAGCTGTTTTCTATTATAAAAGAGTTTGACAAGGTGCTGGTCTGGAGCAGTGTCCCTTTGGCAGGTAATTTTGATGAGGCCCAGAGGTAAGGGGGTGAGTGTCTCAGATGGGTTTCCGGTCCTGTTATCAGCCCCCTCCGGCACTCCCAGACATGGCTGCCGTCTGTACATGGGGCTGATTTCTGGCTTGGGGCCCATGCTTGCTGAGAGCATCAGTCATCTGTCAGGGTTAATCCATTAACCTTTTTCTACTTAAGCCCAGAGCTTGGATATAAGGCCGACATCCAGCCCTCTGGCAGAGAACTTGGTCCTTGAACACCGAGTAACCCTGCCAGTTCTGACTGGGCACTCAAGCTTTGATTTGGTTTTGTTATTTTTTTGTTCTTGATTTAGGAAAGTAGAGTAGCAATTCCAAACATTAAGAAATAGACAGTATAGAAAAAAGACAAATGCTATGTGAGAAAAAGTTTCCCTTCACAGCCAAGCTATCTGCAGAAGAGTGAGCCCAGTAATGTTTTTGCACAGGAAAATCTTACCTGTGTCTTCAAACCACTCTTTATATTGTCCTTGATTTTCAGGAGAAAAAAGGGTACCCTAGCCACAAAGCTCAGTTAAAACCATCTGAGCTTTATAACTTGGGTTCTATTCTATTTACTGGACTTTTGATGAATGTTTCCAGGAACTGGTTTTCACTCGCACTCAACTTTACTGTTTAGATGCAACAAACAGCTGGGAACTCTAATAAGATTTATCATTAAGAAAGAAATTGTTCTTGCCCTTAAGTGGCTTTGCTAGATTTGAATGCTTTCTTTTTGCGAAGAACACCGGATGTCAGGAGACTGAGGTGCTTATTCCAACTCTGTGATTAATAATAATACTAACAATAACAAAACATGACAGTAGCATTTAACATTCAGTAGCATTTAATACTAACAATATTTATCAAGCTCTTACTTTGTGTTAACGTGGAATAATGTGTGCAATCTGATTTAAACTTCACCACAATGCTGTTAAAATAGGTATTATTATTTACAGCCCTCTTTTACAAATGAGGAAATTGAGGCTTAGAGAGATGAAATAACTTGTCCAAGGACAATACTTATTAAATACTGAAAGCAGAATTTATTGCCAGGCTTATCTGTTTCCAAAGCTCTTATCCTCTGAACCAGCCTTCTTAACAATTACTATACAACCTGGGACAAGACATGAGCTCACTTTCCTCATTTGTAAAGCAGGGTTGGGGGCAGGGGCTGCAGGGCATATTTGTAAGTTTCTTTATAACTCCAAGATCCTTAATGGAAACAGACAGGATACTGTGACAGACTCTAACCTGTTATATGAAGCTTATATTAGTAGTGATGATAATGATACCGTAATGAATTTATAGACTTCTGTGTGAGTTACAAAACCCTTTGATTTCATTACTGCTATGAACTGAATGTATGTGTCCCCCAGTAGTCATATGTTGAAGGTCTAATCCCCAGTGAGAGGGTATTTGGCCTTGGGAAGTAATTAAGTTTAGATAAAGTCATGAGGGTGGAGCTCCCATGATGAGATTAGTGCCCTTATAAGAAGAGGAAGAGGCCACTGTTCTCTCCCTCTCTCCTGTTCCCTCTCCCCCTGCCACCCCCACCCTCCCCTCTTCCTGGCCTTTTCTCCTCCTTGTGAGGATACAGCAAGAAGAGGGCTGTCTGCAAACCAGCAAGTGCGTTCTCCCCAGGTGCCTTGAACTTGGACTTCCCAGCTTCAGAACTATGAGAAATAAATGTCTGTTTTTTAAGCCATTCAGTTTGTGGTACTTTGTAGAGCAACCCGAGCAGACTATTACCTTATTTGATTCTCACAATTAATCTCAGTACTGAAATGGATAGAGTAGCTACTACTATTTGAGTTTTACAGATAAGAACATTGAAGCTCAGAGGTTTACTTGCTCTGGGAGACTCACAAGTGTCTGTAAGTGTCTTCAAATGCTGCCCTGAGCCTCGACATTCTCCTTCCCTCATGATTCGAGTCTACAGCCTGTGAAGATGTTGAATTCTACATGGGAGCTTTTCTAATGGGACTTTAGACTGTTTTAGCTGAATTCTTTCTAGGTAGCCAAACGTATGCATCCAGACTCAAACTTTTTTCTATATACAAATGCCCTGTTGCTGGTTTCAAGTGGAATATACTGGGGCACAAACTTCAGAGATGAGTTGTAATAAAGATCTGGGACCAACATTTAAATAGAACATTTTACTCATGATTCTCTAGTTTTCATAAATTTGAGAAGAGTCCCTTTTCAGGCTCAGAAATATAAACTCCGGAAATCCTTTCCTCTCGTAGTCCTGCTCAGATATGTGAAATCTCTTCAGTTTCTTCAGCCCTGCTGACGGGCTCTTTCAAAACCTCAGAGCAGTCGAGCTTGATCTTGGGCAGAAACAGCACAAATGTGTCAATTCCCCTGAAACTTCATCATGGCTGTCTCTCTGGGTTCTGGCGAAGTGGCCTCTTTGGATGGGTATCTGGAGAGGTACTTGTTTGAGACCAAAACTTTGGGATCTGATACCTATCCTGATGATATTTCCATGCACATGTGTATCCATACTTGGCACTGACAAAATAGAGAGATGTTTTGTTGAAGCCTTCATTAGAGAAGTAATCTGAAAATTCTCTGCCATTCTCACCATCTTGATCCTGATGGATCGGAGAGAGATTAGGAGGAGAGAAGGCAAGAAGCTCCGTGCTAGATGGAACTTCCTGTCTGGAGGAAGGTCAAGCACATTGGAGCTCGAGAGAGTTCCTCTTGCTCCCCATCTTGTCCTCCTCCAGACACTCCCAGAAAACTAATGATGGGCTCTTCCCGCCCCCGGAATGTGGTTGAGACACGACAGCACACACATCAATGACCTGTCTCATTCCTCCCTTCCTACCGTTTTACCTCTTCCCCCACAAAACACTTAGTGTTTAGTTGTGGGTATGACCCTCGACCTTGAATTCTGAGCCAGACCCCATTTAATCCTCTGTGTTCTCTTTGAGGAAACGACAGAGCCAAGAGGGTCCAATGACAGATACTTTCTGGTCTGGGCTTAATTCCCTTGCAATTCATCTCCTCTGCTTTGACACAGTGTCTCTGGGGGAAGTGCCCCTCTTAACCAGCATAGACATTAAGGCTAAGTGGACAAATTACATGTCCTCCCCAAAAGGCTCCCCAGTCTGGGAGAGTGAGCAAAACTCAGATTTGCACACACCCACACTTCTTTCACATCACATATTAACATTCTGGAATATTAGACTTATCTACTTCTCTTTCCTTCAGATATAGATAAGATGAATGCCTGGCAGTTAGGTGTGTGGGAAGGCTTGGTTGAGGCTAGAGAATATATAACAGATGGTGCAAGTGATAAGGAAGGAGCACATGATGGGACTAGAGTGGGGGCCCCTCTGGAAATTTGGATTGTGTATGGTCATTGATTGGTGAAATACACACACACACACACACACACACACACACACACTGGAAGTCTCAAGGGATAGGCTTCCTTTATTTTTCTTTCTTTCTTTTTTTTCCTAGTACTTCTTTTTTCTTTTGCAATTACCCCTCCATCATTTTGTCAGTTTTTCTCACAACTTTATATTACATTGTAAAGTTAGTCACATTAATAGCACTAAAACTAACTGACTTAGGAGACCAAATACTACTATTTAAAGAGCACTTGTAAATACTTTGCCTTCAGGGACTCTGGAGAGGCCCAAATGGCTTCAAAACATCTTTCCTTAGGGTGCCTTAAATTTCACAACTAGAAATCCATTTCTTTGATTTCATAAATCTTGACATCCTAATGACAGTAAGGACCCTAAGAAAGTGTTCAGGCCTTAGACGAGTCTGGATTCAAATTCTTACCAACCACGTGATGTTTACTTTCATTTGTAAAATGGAGACAATAAAGTAGTACCAACCTCTAGGATTATTTTAAGAATTAAAGGAGGCAATGCCTAAAGTGCTTAGCACAATGCCTCCTTAATAAAGTCATCAAATCATCTTCATTGCTGTGCTCACCTTAAACACACCTCAACCTATGGTATGTGTCAGTGAGCTCCCCAAGGCAAATTCACAAGCGTTATCCACACTAGACTTCACCCACTCCAGTGACAGGATCTCACTGCCTCCTGAGATTGCCAAATGAGTTTTCAAAAGTTATAATTGTTAGAAATGTCTTTCTTAATAATAATCTGCTTCCCTCAAACTTCCATATGTGTATTTCATTAGAAGCCCTGAAGCAAAAGAATACAAGCCAGTGACGTTAATTTATGTAATGTTCTCCCTTCTTTTTCTTCTCACTTCTTTCTGGTGTGATACACTTTGGGTGCCCTCACCATGTAGGCTGTTCTGCTTGTATATGTGCTGCCTCTCAAAGTCTCTTAAATATTCTAGGTCAGAAAACCCTGTAGCACTCACTAAGCTCCTTGAATGCAGGCATTTTTTTTCATTGAAAAAAAAAAGAATGTTAATTAATAAGTATCCATTTATCCATCAACAAAATGGAAAAACTCATATTCTTTCATATTTTTTGTAGACTTGTATAAAAGTGAAAGAACAATACAGATGAAGCTGAGTCTTTACAATCTCCCCACTAATTGCATTCCCTTCCCTATCTGGGTTAGCCATTAAGAAGTATTTGGTGTGTATCCAATTCCACATATTTATTCTTTAAATGTAATATAACATAATATAACATAATATAATATACAAATGTGCATGTATGTTAGTTCATATATATATACAAAAATAAACTAAGCTATCTAATTATTAATACTTTGTAGCATTATTTAAATTAAATACATTATATGTAAAGTTTTCTAATATGCTTTACATTCAGTATTATATTTTAAAGATAGATTTATGACAATACATATATAGTTTATTTTTTTTAACTGCAATGAAAAGGAATTATATGAATATCCCACTATCAGTCTGTCCATCCATCCATCATCCATCTAGCTACTCTATCTATCTATCTATCTATCTATCTATCATTTATCTTCACTATGCCTTGACACTTGGATTAATTACTTCTACTTTTTTTGCTACAGCAATGTTGCAGTGGACCCCTTGTATATTATTATACATTACTCTTTTCAGGTAAGTGTGCACAGTTTCTCTTGGGCAAATACACATGTGCACACATTCTCATCTTGGATGGCTGTCACAGAGTAAGTAAATTTTGGGGTGTTGTCATTGCTCTTCGTGGTGGCTCTACCAATTTAAACTGTTGTCAAGTATTAAGTGAGAATTCATACTTTCCCACATTCTTGGCCAAATATTGGTATTTTTGCCAGTCTGATAGGTTTGAAAGTGTAGCTCATTTCTTCAATTTCCCTGACTGTTTGCATAATTGAGCATGTTTTTATACATATTTTGCACATTCAGCTTCTCTTTTCTATTAATGATGCATGAAAATACTTTGCCCACTTTTTTCCAAGTTCTTTGATTTTTTTGGCCCTATTGATTTATATTTCTCTTTATATTCTGGATCTAGAATTATATATGCTGAACATCCCTCTTTTCAGGGACCTTTCAGTTTTGTTCACATACCTTTCTTCATGAAGTAGAAGCTTTAAGTGCAAAGCGCTCAGATTTCTCAGTCTTTTTCTTCTTCATTTTGACTTTGTGTTTCTTGTTTAGTAAATCTTTTACTGTTCTGAAATCTTAAAGATATATACCTACATTTTGTCTCAATAGCTTTACAGTACTTTTTTACATTTAAATTTTAATTTATTTTATTTATATATGAAGTAAAAATCTATATCAATCAATAATTTATAGATAAAATGTATCATATGTATGTTATAACTAGCTCCTCCAATGCCATTATTTAAATAGTCCATTCTTTTACTTCACTAATTCTATCTTCATCCATGTCCAACTTAGACTTCATTCCCTTTATTGAGTGTTTATTTTAATGACTATATTTTTCTTTTCTTTTCTTTTTTTTTTTTTTTGCAGTACACGGGCCTCTCACTGTTGTGGCCTCTCCCATTGTGGAGCACAGGCTCCAGATGCGCAGGCTCAGTGGCCATGGCTCATGGGCCCAGCCGCTCCGCGGCATGTGGGATCCTCCCAGACCAGGGCACGAACCCACGTCCCCTGCATTGGCAGGCAGACTCCCAACCACTGTGCCATCAGGGAAGCCCTATTTTTCATTTTTAAGGTTTTGGATTGGTTGGTTTTCACATCACCTACTTTGACCACCCACCTGTTTTGTTCCATAGTACTATTTTTATTTTATGACACTTTTCTCCCCTTTATCTTTCTTAAGAATCTTAAAGACTTTAATGTCATTATATATGTTTCCATTCGTTTCCTTATTTTCTGAAATAAATTTTCATTTGAAATGATTTATTTTGTTGGCTCTCTTTTCTGGGTAAATTTTTCTCTTGTACTTTGGCATTTTTACTTGCAACCCACCTTGTGTTGGAGAGGTTCCCCCCTGTTTCTCTCTCTTTGAACTTATTCCCTTGCCCTGCCCCCCCCATTGCTCCTTGCCCCTACAAACCCCTTTCCTATTCTCAGCAGTGCAGAACTAGGTCTTTTATTTGTCTTCCATTCTCCATTGTGACTGGGACAGCAGGAGCCAGGGGCTGATCCAGCAGACCAGCACTTCAGAGACACAGCTCTGTGCTAAGCTGTGTGCCCAGGCAAAGCAATGCTGCATTGTGTTTTAACCTCCTCTTTCTTACCATTGATCCCTGTGACAAGGAATTTGGGTTTTGTCCCATCCCGTGCACAGCAAAATCCCACAGGATTTAAACCTATTGCTAAGCATTTTATTTCCTTTCTGATCCACCATGAGGTTAGTCTTAGCTTATGAAGCTAGCTTTGAATTTTTTTTTTCATTTAGAATATAATCTAAAAATATTAAATATTCAGATGGGAGGGTATGTGCTGACCAGAAATTTGGTATGTTTTATTCTTTAAATTTGTTTAACCACTGCCAAACAAACTGTCTGTCATGAAGTAGAAATTATATCTATTAATCAGTCACAGTGAATGAAGGAATGAATAGAACAAAACCATCAGATTTCCTTTTGTGATACAGCAGTCTGGAATAGACCAGAATAGTGGTCCCTATCCTGTTGTATCAGAATAGATCATTCTGATCTGGAGCTTCTGGTTTTTTTCCTAAGCTTTCCAAAGATAACTCTTATACTCAGTGATGTTTGGGAACCATGGATCTAGAGGAATGTGCTCTGAGTGAAGGAGTCACAAAGCATGGTATTCAGTTCCAAATCTTTTTCTTAAAATCCATCTAAATTTGATTAAGATAAGACTTATGGGCTTTGATTCTCCCAAATGTAAAATTAAAAGGTGATATTGTACAGTTCCTAAGAAACCTTTACATTTTTAATATATGTCATTCTAGTATTAGAAAACCAAATTATTTCTGTAATTTTGGCATCTACATCTTACTCTTGTCTTGGAATGAGATTATAGTCAGTAAAAACCCATAAATATTGATATTTTTGTGTGTCACCAAAAAGCCAACAACTCTCCAGTGTCTAAATAATTTTTGTATCTAAGGAAAGGTCTTTATATTTTTCTTGCTTAAATTTGTTTTAATCTTGGTGAACATTTTTTATTGAACTACAATATATAGAAAGATAAATGAACATATTCCAAGTGTGTAGTTTAATAATATTCTACCAACTACCCCTGTGTATCCAGCACCCAGATCAAAGAACAGAATATTCCCAGTGTCCCAGAGGCCCTCCCTTTATATTCCATTCCAGTCAACACCCACCTCCCCTTGGGTAATCTCTATTATGACTTCTAACAGATTGATTTTGCTCTTTTTTTGTACCTTATCTATGGAATCACAAAAATGTACTCATTTGATCAGGATTGTTTTGCTCAATATTATGTTTATGACATTCATGCATATTTTATGGAGTTATAGATCATTAATTCTCATTGTTGCATAGTATTCCATGGTATAAAATATACTGTAGTTTACTTATCCAGTCTACTGTTGGTGGGCACCTGGGTAATTCCAGCTTTGCCTGGAACAGCACTACTGTCAATATTTTAGTGTGTGTCCTTTGGTGAACCTGTGTTTTCATTACTCTTGGGCATATAGCTCATAGTGATATTACTAAGTAGTAGGTTATGTGTATGTTTAGTTTCAATAGATTCTACTACACAGTTTTCCAATGTGGTTATATCAACTTAACCTCACACCAGGAGTATATGTGTGTTCCAGTTGCTCCATCTTCCTGCAATACTTGGTATTTTTTATATTTTTCACTGTAGTTATTGTGGCATCTGTATTGTGATATCATATTGTCGTCTAATTAGTCCTCACCGATGATTAATGAAGTTGAATATGTTTTTGACATGATTATTGATGGTGTCTTCTTTCGTGAAATGTCTATTCAAGTCTGTCCATTTTTCTATTGGGTAATTTGTCTTTTTCTTAGCAATTTGTTAGAGTTCTTTATATATTCTAGATATAAATCCTTTAAAAATACATTTATTATAAATACTTTCTCCCACTCTGTGGGTTACATTTTCACTTAGTTGTGTCTTAATTTTTAATTTCCAGAATTTCTTCATTTTTAATTAATTTCAGAATGTAAAATGTAATTTCAGAATGTAAAATGTTCTCAGTGACTGTACAATACAACATTTTTCCTTTTACATCTGGGACAATCAAAGCCCAGAATGGCCTTAGGTCAATTAATCCTAACTTCAGATTTTCTTAATTTTTTTTGGTTCAGTTTATCATTCTTACCTTTAAGTTTAGCACTTTTGTCTCCTGTTTAGCAAATACTTGACTATTCTAAAGTTATGAAGATGTTTTTCTAAATTGTCTTACCATTAACATTTAGACTTACAATCTGCAGTTCATACAGCATTGAGTTTTTGTTGGTTGGTTGGTTGGTAAGGTGTGAAGTAGGACTCTCTCTCTCTCTCTCTCTCTTTACCTATATCTACATTATCTATAACTATATCATCTATGTCTACATATTTGGAGGTATATTGCTGTAGATAGGTAAGTATATACATATGTATGTATAGTTGATCCTTGAACAGCATGGGTTTGAACTGCCTGGATTAACCAATACGTGAAATTTTTTTCAACAAATGCATACTACAGCACTACACAATCTGCAGTTGGTAGAATATATGGGTGCAGAACCAGGGATCTGTATCTACCTATGTTAAAGTTGCACTGGGGGTCAATGCCCCTGATTTCTGCTTTGTTTAAGCATCAGCTGTATATATGTGTGTGTATATATATATATATATATATATATATATATATATATATATACACATATGCATATATATATACATATACATATCTATTTACACATGTATACACACATCCATATATACACACATATTTGCCAGAATCATTTTTGTTACACATTCTGTAGTCTAAATTTAGTAATCACTCACTGCCTCATATTTCCCACAACTTTGATCAGTGTGCCATTAATGTTAATACAAAACACTAATGCAGTTAATTTAAAATCAAATCAGTAAGACATATATTCCAGAAGTCCTCTGTTAAAATGCAAATTCATTTGGAGAGGTAGCACACTGAAATTGTGTAAGACATCTTAACGCTAGTGGTGATACATAGATCAGAAAGCAAGGTGCTTTTAACAGCTCTATGAGAGTTTCATGAGAAATAGTTCTGAAAAAAGGGGTAGTCGTGAGGGTTAACCAGCTTTGAAGCATTGCTGGAAAGGCAGGTCTGGGCAGGATGTGGCAGTGCTGTGTGTGACTCTAGTAAGTTAGAACCAGAGTGACAGAGAGCCCTGAGATGGGAGATAGAAAGGCAGCAAAAAAAAAAAAAAATATATATATATATATATATATATATATATATATATCTTGTCTTTAAAATTGTATTCAGGGCTGACTAAGAGTAACTCATTGTGATGATTTGTTTTTTCACAAATGCTCTAGCAGGGGACACTGAATGTTGCCATCTCACTTTGTCTCAACTTGTCAAGCCAGTCTCTACATGTCACCTGGTCTTTCCTGGGCTCCATTTCTCCTCTTGCATGAAGGGAGTTGGGTGAATAGCTATCTTGTCACACTTTATACTGGAGCCAACTGGAGTTGTAGGGCTGTAAGACCCACCAAATGAGATTCCATTTCCAGGCGTAAATGATCTTCACTGCATCTCAGAAGACGACTTTGTTCAGCCACTTTAACTACCATACATGTTTGTGTGTGTGCTTGGCGTTTAAGGATGCTCTCTGGGAATGGCATCCATGATAGCAGAATGACCCAGCAGCTGCTGAGTTGACAACCTATATGGGGACAGAGAAGATGTCTCAGACAAGGGGGAGAGAAGGGGGGTAGAGGCTGTTTCGACCCCTGGCTTTCCACAGTGAGTTAGTTTTACACTTACTCATGTTAGGGGTGTTTGGCCTGTTTCTCGACTAAGTATATGTTCATGGTATATATACATATATTAACACTGATCATTTTGTTTTTACTGGAAAAATATCTTCTAGAGTAAATTGCATTAGGGTAATTTAATTCCTTCATTAATTTGCTAGAATAATTTAATTCCTTCATTAATTTGCTATTCAGAACTAAACCACTTCAAATTCTAAAAAATACTATCCTACTTTACTGAAATTATTTTCATCTGGATAAATTCTTTTTAGCATAAATTTACAAAGAAGATCTAATTTTTGTTTTAATCAAATTTTTCTTACATGCAATTGTGAGCTGCCTTTTGTGGCCATGATTTCTACAAAGTCCAAATTTCCCATGTAGAATTTTCAGATCCAAATTTGTGAAGATAATTTTATTTTTCAACACTGTATGTTGTATCCTGGAATAGAAATACTCTGAATTCCACTTGCAGCTAAGGACTTACTTGAGCCCAAGAGAGGTTAAATCTCCTGACTTAGGGTTTCTTTGTGGTTATTTAAAGGAAATCAGAGATGAGCATCTCCTGAGCTCAGGAGATTGGTTTTTCAGGGAAGCATCCAGAGTCAGATTCCTGTATTGAATAGGCTTTGCTTGGCTTCCCATGACCTGCTGATACCTGAAGAATTTTTAAATACTAAGAGAATGACTTTTGTTTATAATAAAAAAGAATGCAAGATTTGAGGGGTTTATTACTACGGACCAAATAATAAGCCTCTGAATTCTTCATTTTGGATAAAGTTTTCTCTCCCTAGAAATGCTCAGCACTGTTGTTTCTTCTGGACCACATACTTTTTCAACAAGCTTTGGGAGTAGAGAAACAAGACCTCTTTCCATATCCACCTGCTTGAAAGATGGAAGCCAGGTAGCAGATCCTGCATCTATACAGATCTGTGGAAACGACACATGATCATTCATTCATTCATGGTTTGAAAAGCACTTCTTGAGCAGCTGGCATACACAGGAATCTGTTCTTTATGTTGTGAAAAATACAACAAACAAAACAAACAAAAAACAACCGATCGTGATACATTCTGTCTCTCCTCAGGGAGATAATATGAAAGGGAATTTAAAAAAGATGAATGATGTTCATCTCAAGTCAATGGCACAGTCATTACTGTGTAAATTCTCACGGGAGGTGCTCAAGAGTACGGAGAAAATCTGAACATCCACGTGCAAAGTACACACTTTATTTACTCCGGGTGTAAATAAAGTCACGGAGACCAAGATACTGAGTGTGATAGTCAGCTGGAGGCCACAGCACTCATGTGGAGGAGAGTTGAGCTTTGAGAATTAAGGTGGAAAAGGTAGATGGAGACTGTACTGTGGAATGCTTTGAATGTAGAGTCAATAATTTCTCTTCTCTAATGAGCAATTGTAGGTTTCAAGGAATTGGGTTCTTCTGTTAACTGACAAAGTTCTGAGGACCAGATATTTTCTACTGTCTTAACCAAAGTGAATCCTCTTTGATTGTATGATGAAAGCAGAATTTATGATTAACCTGGGGAAATGAGCAGGAAACCAGAAATAGGACACCAACGTGACACAACGAGAGATAATAAGTTTTATACACATATTAACCAATTAACTTGCATAACGGCTCATAATAAACAAGGAAGACATGATAAACATTGTCTGATTTTACAAATGAATACACTGAGGACCACAGGGGTTAAAGGACTTATTAAATGTTACACACCAGGTAAAACGACAAGCTCTTACTGACCCCCAAGCTTCTTCATTTTAGTGAGTCTTTAATATAACAAATCCATATGTTCCAAAAAGCCACCAATCAGACATACTCTAAAATTTTCTGTAAACGGAAACATTTATTTGAAAAGAGAGTGGCACTTATCTTGATCCACAGAAGCAGAGGTGAGTGGGCAGGATTATGGAAGATCCCTTTGCAGAGACTTAAAAAGTCGGGGAAATATCTGCTGATGGTCTGAATACCACATCTTAAACATTCCTGTACACGTCAGCATCTTAAAATGAAGAGATGTTATTTGAAACCTAGTGAAAATGTAGCCAAACTCACTCAGTGCTAACTTTCCTCCTTTCTAGTAAGTGAGTAATTTATAAAGGCAACTTATTTCTTTCAAGCCAAGAGGGGTTGGCTGAACAATCATCATAACACTTCTGTGTTCATAGGATCAAGGCTATATCCTTCCTTATTAGGAAATGTGGGCTGTCCCACCGTCATTGTGCATTGGCATCTGATACTCTGACCAGGCTTTATGCAATACAAACTCTTTCCTGGCTTCATGAATGAGGCAAATGACCCCTGGGATTCGCCTCGTGAAAAAAAGACTTCTAATCTAGAGACTTTTAGTTTAAGCAGACCTTGAGTTCTCTCTGGAGTCTCGGGAATACCATCCAGAGTTGCTTGGAATTGCTTATTCCGAGGCTTCTTTTTTTTTTTTTTTTTTTTTTTTTTTTTTTTTTTTGCGGTATGCGGGCCTCTCACTGTTGTGGCCTCCCCCGTTGTGGAGCACAGGCTCCGGATGCGCAGGCTTAGCGGCCATGGCTCACGGGCCCAGCCGCTCCGCTGCATTTGGGATCCTCCCAGACCGGGGCACGAACCCGTATCCCCTGCATCGGCAGGCGGACTCTCAACCACTTGCGCCACCAGGGAGGCCCCCGAGGCTTCTTGGTTGTAAGATTCTTTTCAATAATTCCTCCTACTCTTCCTCTCACCCTACACTGTGCCCACCATTAGGGACACACAGACGTAACTCAAGGCCCATATGCTTTGGTGACAGGCGTGCATCTTGATGCTGAGGCAAGGACAGAATTCTAGTCTCTTGGCAGCAGCTGTGGGCTAAATGTTAGAGATGAAACTACTTAAGCTCCTCAGCGGTGGGTCCCCTGGACCATTAGCGGTGGTTTGTTTTCTGGATTTCAGTTTTTCTTCACTTTTTATTTTCTTCTTGGCCTTTTTTCCCTTCACAAAACTATTTTCTTCTCCCACCTCTTCTGATGTTCTGCTCTCTGCACCCTGGTCTATCCCTGGATCAAGTTAACTGCCAAGAAAGGATCTTCTAAGTCATTTTCTCCTTATTGGGGATTTCAGGGAGTTCAGGGCCAACATAAAAAGATTTCAGACCCTGGGAAGAAAGCATCTCTTGTTTTGATTCATCTTTGATTAACTTGCTTATTGAATAGCTGAAAACTAGCAGAAAAAAAGCACATTTTCTCTAACAGCTATTTTCAGACACGCCCTGATGTGTCTCCTTTCCCCATCTCTCATTACAGCTCAGGCATATTTCATAAATCTGCGGTCACTTTCAGGCGTGTCAGAGTCCATTTAAAACAAATTTCACATTCAATTTTACTTTTTCCGTCTATCCAAATTCAGGCTTAACTTTTGTTTAGAGAACTAGTGTGTGTGTGTGTGTGTGTGTGTGTGTGTGTGTATGTGAAGGAGAGAGAATTTAATTTTCCATGATTCTTTACTTCCTCTCTCTGCTACTTCTGACTTTCTAGAGACAGGGAAGGGAACTTTAAGGGAAAGGAGAAAAATGTTATGGACAGGTGTAAAGGTCATCCGGCCACTGCTGGACCTTCTTCTTCTCTGCAGTAGCAGCCCTCCTGGACACCGTCCTGCCTTAAGAATGATCCAGAAAAGAAGCAGGTGTTGATTTCTATACTGGTCTATACCCACCAAACCCCAGTGCATGCACATCACACCTGGAGGAGTTTCGTCAGCTCAACAGCGGTTCTGATATGGTATGCTATCATGTGATACCTGCAGCTCAGCTTCATCAAGCCAGTGAATAAGTTCTTCATCTTCTTGGGCCACTTCAACCCTCTCTCTTCAAGTATGGATAAAGCGGAGGAATAAATCCTTCCTACGGGAAGGAGAGGGGAAAAGCCAGAACATTTTCTCCCATCCTCTTCCTAGTCTAAAAACTCTTTCTAACCTATGAATTCCTCTTTCTGGCCTTTCACTCCCACCCACCCACGGCACGCTGTGCAGCATGTGGGATCTTATTTACCCCATCAGGGATTGAACCCATGTCCCCTGCACTGGCAGCACGGAGTCCTAACCATTGGACCGCCAGGGATTTTTTTTTTTTTGGCCTTTCTTTTCTAGAAGCTAGTTGCTTCCATGGAAGCTAACTGGCCGGAGGGGCACAAGACTGATTCTACTATCTTTATTGAGCCCCAGAAGGCAAATACTGTAACTTTCAGAAATCATCCTTAAATGTAGAGCCCCTTTCACCCATTGTTCCTAAATTTGAGACTGAGGGAAGAGGAAAATCCCATTTAACATCCTGTTAATATTCTGTTTAACATTGTTTGTATTCCCAGACCCAACACAGTAGGAGTTTATTAAATGGCTGAATGAATGAATGGTTAAGTAAATAAAAGAAGGGGAAAAGGAAAGTCATTTTGGTACAGGGGTCTGACTATAAAACAGTAGTAATAGCAATTCCTTTAAGTATCTATTGTTGCATAATAAATTACCCCCAAACTTAATAGCTTGAAACAACATTTATTATCTCACAGAGTTTCTGAGAGTCAGGATTCCAGCAGCAGATTACGTAGGTAGTTCTGGCTCAGTGTCTCTCACAAGATTACAGTGAAGATGTTGGCCAGGGCTGCAGGTATCTGAAAGCCTGACTGGGCTGTGGGATCTCTGTCCAAGATGGCACCCTCACCCGCTATTGGCAAGGGTCTCCTTTAGTTCTTCACCACATGGGTCTCTCCAGAGAGCTGCTCACAACATGGCAGCTGGCTTTCTTCAGAGCCATAACCAGAGAGAGAGGGTTGGGGGAACAGAATTAGAAGCCATAGTGTCTTCTAGAACCTACTGTTGGAAGAGATGTAATTGTCAATTCTGGCATTTTCTATCAGTCACACAGACCGACCGACTCTGGTATAATGTGTGGGGAGAGAGCACAAGGGTGTGAATAACAGGAAGCAGGGCCCACTGAGGTTCATCTTGGATACCAGCTACCACAACAGTCTGTTCATATGCCTTAACTCTTTGAAGGCTCATACATTCAATGACTGAGAAGAAATGGACGAATTCCTTGAAAACTACAAACTACCCAAACTCAAGCATGATGAAATGATTGACTTGAATAGTTCTAAGACCATTAAAGTAATTGAATTTATAATTAAATCTCCTGAAAAAGAAACATCCAGGCCCATGTTTCACTGAAAAAGTCTACCAAACATTTAAAGAAGAATTAACAGCAATTTCACACAATCTTTATGAGACTAGAGTTACCCTGATACCAAAACCAGAAAAGAGAATACAAAAAAGACTACATAACAAAATCCCTCATTAATGTAGATGCAAAAATATTCAATGAAATATTACCATGTTTATGAGTGAAATGTACCATGTTTAAGTGGACTTTATTCCAGGTATACAAAGCTGAGTCAACATTCAAAATCAGTCTGTGTAATCCACCATATCAACAGATTAAAAAATAATAACCAAATGATCATAATGATCATCATAGAAAAAAGTATTTGAGAACATTCAAAACCCATTCATGGAAAAAAAAAACTCTGAGAAAAATAAGAAGAGAAGAGAACTTCAACTTGCTAAAGAACATTTGAAAAAACCCTTCAGCTAACATCATACTTATTGGTAAATGACTTTCCGGCTAAGCTTACCCTCTAGGATTAGGAACAAGGCAAGGATGTCTGCCCACTGTTCTTAATCAGTTGAGTATTGGAAGTTCTAACCATTATAGTAAGGCAAAAAAAGCAGCAGTTTTGAAAGGAAGAAATTAAAATGTCTCTATTTTCAGATGACACAATTATTTACACAGAAAATTCCAAGGAATCTATGAAATAATAACTTACAAAATCCTCCTCAAAGTAGTAAAGATGCCAATTCTCCTTATATTGATCTACAGGGTTGATATAATTTAATAATTATATTATTCTAGATAATTTAATTATTATAATAATTCAATATAATAATTGCTGTCTAAATCCCAGCAAGATATTTATAGACATACAATTTTATTAGGAAATTTATATGGAAAGACACTAGCCTAGACTAGTTAAAACAATCTTGAAAATAAAGAATAAAGTGAAGGAATTACTCTACTTGATATTAAGGCTTACTAATATAGAGTAATCAAGACCATATAGAATTGGTGGAGGGGTAGAGTTCAACAGAGAGAACAGAACAGATAACCCATAAGTAGATCCACACAAATACACCCAACTATTTTTCTTTTAATTTTATTGAAGTATAGTTGATTTACAATGTTGTGTTTAATTTCTGCTGTACAGTAAAGTGACTCAGTTATACATATATATTCTTTTTCATATTCTTTACCATTATGGTTTATCAAGTATATTGAATGTAGTTCCCTATGCTATACAGTAGGACCTTGTTTCTTTATCCATCCTATATACAATAGTTTGCATCTGCTAATCCCAAACTCCCAATCCTTCCCTCATCTACCCCTTTCCCCCTTGGCAACAACGAGTCTGTTCTCTATATCTGTGAGTCAGTTTTTGTTTTGTAGATAGGTTCATTTGTGTCATATTTTAGATTCCACATATAAGTGATATCATATGGTATTTGTCTTTCTCTTTCTGACTTACTTCACTTAGTATGATAATCTCTATTTGCATCCATGTTGCTTCAAATGGCATTATTTCATTCTTTTTTTACGGTTGAGTAGTATTCCATTGTATATATGTACCACATCTTCTTTATCCATTCATCTGTCGATGGACACTTAGGTTGTTTCCATGTCCTGGCTATTGTAAATAGTGCTGCTATGAATATAGGGGTGCATGTATCTTTTCGAATTATAGTTTTGTCTGGGTATATGCCTAGGAGTGGGATTGCTGGATCGTATGACAACTCTATTTTTAGTTTTTTGAGGAACCTCCATACTGTTTTCCATAGTGGCTGCACCAATTTACATTCCCACCAACAGTATAAGAAGATTCCCTTTTCTCCACACCCTCTTCAGCATTTATTATTTGTAGACATTTTAACGATGACCATTCTGAGTGGTGTAAGGTGGTACCTCATTGTTTTTATCTGCATTTCTCTAATAAATAGCAATGTTGAGCATCTTTTCATGTGCCTATTGGCCATCTGTATGTCATCTTTGTAGAAATGTCTAATTAGGTCTTCTGCCCACTTTTTGATTGTGTTGTTTTTTTTTTTTTTGTTATTGAATTGTAGGAGCTGTTTGTATATTTTGGAAATTAAGCCCTTGCCAGTTGCATCATTTGCAAATATCTTCTCCCAGTCCACAGGTTGTCTTTTTGTTTTGCTTATGGTTTCCTTTGCTGTGGCAACTAATTTTTTATTTTATTTTATTTTATTTTTTATTTTTTATTTTTTTTGCGGTACGCGGGCCTCTCACTGTTGTGGCCTCTCCCGTTGCGGAGCACAGGCTCCAGACGCGCAGGCTCAGCGGCCATGGCTCACGGGCCTAGCCGCTCCGCGCGGCATGTGGGATCTTCCCGGACCAGCGCACGAACCCGCGTCCCCTGCATCGGCAGGAGGACTTTCAACCACTGCACCACCAGGGAAGCCCGCAACTAATTTTTTTAATTAAACTTTTCATTTTGAGATAAATACAGATCATATGCATCTGTAAGAAATAATGTGGGGAGGTCCCATGTCCCCTTTACTTAGTTTCCCTCAATGGTAACATCTTGCAAAACCATGGTTTAATATCACACCCAGAAGAGTTCTGTGGCTGCAAAGATCCTGTGTTGCTCTTTTAAGCCACAATCCCCTCCCCCTGCCCCAAACCTAAAGAATGTTATATAAAGGCTTAAAGACTGCATGGCCTAAAGAATATTACATATGTTAAATAGAATCACACAGTATGTGACCTTTGGAACTGGCTTTTCTTACTTAGCATAATTCCATGGATACAAGTTGTCTGGTGTATCAATAGAGAGTTTGTTCTTTTTTAATTGCTGGGTAGTACTCCATGGCATGGATGCACCAGTGTGTTTAACTGTTCATCCATTGAAGTCAGATGGGGTGTTCCAGTATTTGGCCATTATGAATAAAACTGCCCTAAACAGACTTGCCAGCTCACACAATTGTGTGATAAGCCAATTCTTTAAAATAAAAAATATATAAATAAGTAAGTAAGTAAGTAAATAAATAAATAAAAACTGTGTGTGTGTGTGTGTGTGTGTGTGTGTATGTATGTGTATACCCATATCCTCTTGGTTTTGTTTCTCTGAATCCTGACATATACACTAATTTTCCTATATTTACTACTGAAATGTCTGCCTTAGGGAGAAGATGTTGCTAATTTAGTCAGATTCCAGAGCCCAATTTAGGTCAAATTCCCTACTACTTTGAAATGGTAGAGCTCTTTCTTCTTGTGTTTATATTTCTTTTGTTCCAAACTTGAAAATATTCAAATATTTTACACTTATTTGCCTTCCTATTGGTTGAATGATTATAGTTATTCATGGCTGCCTAGTTCAATAACTTAACAGCTCATTGAATGTCAGACATAGAAAAGATCTTCGAAATTATTTAATCC
This sequence comes from Mesoplodon densirostris, assembly GCF_025265405.1. NCBI lineage: Eukaryota > Metazoa > Chordata > Mammalia > Artiodactyla > Ziphiidae > Mesoplodon > Mesoplodon densirostris. The sequence continues at coordinate 119,780,818 of NC_082667.1, read as the reverse complement.
AAATTCTCTCTTAACAGAGGAAGAAGGTATTGACTGCTAATCTTAGAAATGAGATAAGCAGACATGTTTTCTCAAGCACAACCTACATTCCATTCTTCCATCTTTTTCCTCAGGCCAGTGGTCTCCTCCCCTCCCTCAGCCCCTGAAAATGGTCTGATTCAGCCATCACAGAGTGAGCCAAACTAGCTCCTGGGATGAGGATAGACAATTGTGGGTGGGGTGGAAGAACTAGCTACATTTTGTTCTGGACCCTTACCATGAGCTAAGGCATCCGGGTTTCCCAAAGCTAGGGTGACCAGCCATATTCTTGGATTTTTGGAGCCCTCTAGGAACTCTGGCACAATTAAAACTAACATATTCCACTTGGATTCACATGTGGTTCAAATGTGCCACTTTCCCTGTCCCAAAACAACAAACTCAAAACATTCAAGACACCTTAACTTCCAGCAACGACTGATAGAATTTGTTTCCCCTCTAAATGTAGTTTTATTTTTGAACGCAAGCCTTGTAGAGACTAATGCACAGATTATGAAACTTGGCACAGAGAAAGTGAAACATGGTGTCTCAGATTTAGTGCTGAATTGGGACACTGGCTTTCTTCTGGGAAGTGTGACCCTTCATTTCATACAGTTTCATTCTTTTAGCTGCCACTGGATATCCTGTTGTTGGGGGGAGGCGTGTTTTGTATTAGGAGGAGTAAATTTGGGGTATGGAGCAAATATATAGTTATTCTTAATGCCTAGAAACAGACTGAAATGCAGTTTTGTAGATCTTACAAAATTTTTCTACAGAGATTAAAAAAAATAATTGTAGATTCTTGAGTTTTAATCACACTAAGTTTTGTGCCTAAGTCTTTACTCCAAAATTGGCACACACATTTCTAAAAATAAATGGGTAGAGTGTTTCATGGCTAATTAAAGATTTTCAAACACAGCCCATCAATGGATTGTGGTATTAACTCCACGAAGCTTGTTGTGTAGCAACTGGGAAAACTAAGGCTACAGAGAGCTTTGTCATTTTCCAACATCAAATCAGTAGCAATCAGTAGACTTGGGTCTTAATTTGGATTTACTGATTTAAAATTTTATGTCTTTCCACTGCAGATTTTTGGCCACATAAATATGAGACAAAATATCAGGTCAAGCAGCTGTATCACTCTTTCTTCTCTTTATTTATGGTTCAGGGGAGATCAGCTCTCCTGAATTTTAATTCTCAATGTCTAAATTTAGTATAAAGAATTCTAATAATGCTTTATTTTTATATCTGTGAAATAAATGTCTACCATAAAATTTGGGCTGCTACCCCAGCATCATAAATAATGGCTATGAAATTCAAGTGCTTACATGATTTATGCTACCTTGTTGGCACTCACCCATGACTCACAACTCCAAGTCAGCAGTTTTAAATCTCACCAGTCCCACCTCTCAGTTGGGGAGTTCCCAGGGTTAGTGGACTTCAGAGCCAAAATGTTCCCTGAGTGAGCTTGAGGGTGAGTGAGTCATTGCTCTGGGATGAAGTTTGACAACCATTCAGTTTAGGTGGAGTCTATTCCGCACCCAGGTCAACAGAGAACAGAAAAGTGACTCACTCTCTAGCTCACCCACCTACATGAATGTTACAAAATCTGCAAGCCTTCCATTTATAAAAGTTTGACTTGTATTTCTAATTGAGTCATTGATCATCTACCTAGGACTTCTGAAGGGCAGTATTGGGAAGGTGAGTTAGCTTGCTTATCACTGTTGGCTTAAGCTGGCTGGGAGGTTAATCTTTACCTAAAAAGTATATACCTGGAAGTTGTGGTCAGTCTACCCATCTAGGATTCCTCTCAGCACTTATGCTGTCATGGGTCCCAAAGAAGTTTGCTTTTCATCCCCTCCTACCATGATAAGGTCCATATTTTTGCTCAAATTTGAGCCCTTTCCCCTTTTTCAACCTGTAAAAACAAACTTTCTTATCCTAAGAAAAAAGATCACAGTAAAAGATGGCTCGAAGACTTTTCAGAAATCAAGTAGCACTTATGAAACACTATTTGCTTATATTACTGTGTCAACAAATCAAAATCATGTGGATTAAATTTCCTTGTAAATAAATAAGGAGTCACTAATGAGGAGCTGAGTTTGAATTTTGCCAGAATTACAGAAATTTAGTAAAGATATGCAGTGTTTCTTGAACCAGATGGACCCACTGTTCCACACCAGAAAGTAAAATAGATCATAAAAAAATGTTCCAATATATCTTGATTAGGCATTCTGAAATCATTTTCAAAACTGACCAGTTATTGATTTGGATTACAGTTAAAAATGAACAAGCGCAGTAATTTTTATAATTGATATCAACAAATACTATTTAGTTAATAAAAAATTCCAACAGATACATAAAAAGGTACTCAACATCAGTGATAATTAGGGAAATGCAAATTAAAACCATAATGAGATATCACCTCATGCCTGTTTAGGATGGCTATAATCAAAAAGACAAGAGATCACAAATACTGGCAAGGATGTGGAGAAAAGAGAACTCGTGCACTGTTAGTGGGATTATAAAGTGTTATAGCCACTATGGAAAACTGTATTGAGTTTCCTCAAAAAAATAAAAACAGAACTACCATATGATCCAGCAATTCTACTTCTAGGAATACATCCAAAGGAAATGAAAACACTGTGTGGAAGAGATACATGCACCCCTATGTTCATAGAAACATTATTTACAATAGCCAAGACATGGAAACTACATGTGTCCATTGATAGATAAAGGGATAAAGAAGTTGTGATATGTACACATATACATATATGTTACTCAGCCATGACAAATAAAGAACTCTTGCTATTTTCTGTTTTTTGACAACATGGATAGTCCTCTTGAGGGCATTATGCTCAGTGAAATAGGTCAGATGGAGAAAGACAAATACCGTATGATCTCATATACATGTGGAATCTAAAAAAGCAAAAAACCCAAACTCATAGAAAAAGAGAGCAGATTTGTGGTTACCGGAGGCAGGGGGTAGGGGAAGGGTGAATTGGAAGAAGGTGGTCAAAAGTCCCAACTTCCAGTTATAAGCTAAACAAGAACTCAGGATGTAATGTACAACATGATGACAACAGTCAATATTGCTGTATGGTGTATTTGAAAGGTATTAAGAAAGTAAATCCTAAGAGTTCTCATCACAGGGAAATTTTTCTTTTTTCCTCCTTTTCTTTTTTTTTTTTTTGTACCTATATAAGATGACGGATGTTCACTAAACATACTGTGGTCATCATTTCACAATATATGTAAGTCAAACCATTATGCTGTGTATCTTAAACTTATACAGTGCTGGATGTTAATTATATCTCAGTAAAACTGGGAAAATAATAAAACAAGAGACATAATATTTATTATGGTTTATTTTTAATTAAAAAATTTGTAAAATAATTAACAGAAAAACCTAATGATGTAGTTAAGAGTCTTCTTATTATTTTGTAAGGCATAAGCACCATACTTTATTTAGCTGAAACACTATTTATTTGAGTGTGAATATAATTACTATGAAAACCTTCAACCATAATTTATGTTATTAATGTTTTAAAAAATTTATTTCTTAATGAAAAGAATTGACAGTTAAAAAAACTAGGGACACATATTTAAGAGTCCAAGATACAAAGAACAAGTCATTGACAAAGCAAAGCAAGAACTGAAAATTTCTTCTTCTGAATCCCCTAGTCAATTTTTTGCTATCTATCTTTATACTAATGGTAATTTTAATAATGACGTGATATTAATAATGGCACATATGATGAAAATAGTATTAAATGTGCTAATGCAACCTTAATGAAATATAAAAACATAACTTTACCTCCATGCTTAGAAATGGGTTATTTAACTATTCAACAGTGAGATTCATCCAGCTAAAATATATGTAAAAATAGATTCTAAACTGGAGGAATTATGATCTGAAGATGATTAATAAGATCATTCTGTCTTTCTCCAGCCACGTTACCAATAATATACAAGTAACTACAGACTATAATTTGACTTGTTCTGGATAATGTTGGCCAAAACTCTTGAGAGGAATTGGATAAAACAAATGTTTTTATTTTTATAATGCATTTTGTCCCAAAGCCAAGACTTACAGGATTTTGCTTGGAATTACATTCTGTTATTTGCAAGCAAAGAGTTCCCTTGGCTGTTAGATTGGCAGAGTTAGTAAAATACTGCTCATCTGAGGCTACTTAATCTTAGAACTCTGAAAAGATCCAATCTATTACTGCTGCTAAATTTAACCTCATGTGAGCCAGGCCCTGGGGCCTGAGGTGCACCATTCTTCCCAGTATGGAAAGTGAAAATTTCTTCTGCCCATGGTTTGGTTAACACACTCAAACAGAATCAACATGATAGAGTCTGTCCTTATGAAGGCTGATCCTTCAGCTTTTTGTTACTTCTTTAGTGTCTGCTGTGTATTCAGGCTCGTTGTGAGGTCCTGGGGATACTTCTGCTTCTAGGGAACTCAGAGTCTAGTAGTGGGGAGAAATGCATAAACAAACGATCATGTTAAAATGTGAATCTTATTAGAGAAGTAGACAGAGTGCTATGGTATTTCAGAATTCAAAATGACTAGATATTTGCGGTTGGAACTGGGGTGGGGTTGTATCATGTATGTACTGCTAGCTAAACACACCTTTCCAGAACTAAGTAGCCTAAAACAGTTGGGGTTTATTTGCTCATGATTTTGCTCTGGGGTCTGGGCTGAGGCACACACTTCTTCTATTGGTGTTTCCTGGGAATTACTCATGGTGATTCTGCTAGGGTCAGACTGTCAAAGAAATGTATTCACATACTTGGTCATTAGGTTGGATTCCCAACTGGGCATCTCCGTTCTCCTCCATGTGGCTCATCCAGCAGATTAGACCAGGTGTTTAATAGGGTGTCTGCAACTTTCCAAAAGAGTGAGAGCAAAAACTGCAAGGCCTCTTGACCTAAGGCTTGGCAGTTATACAATGACACATCCACTGCATTTTATTGGAGACAGCAAAGAACTCGTCTATTCCAGAATCAAGAATGGTGGAAATCATCCCCACCTCATGATGGGAGGAGCTGAAAAGAAATTGTAGCCATTTTAGCCACCGAGTTTAGTTAGTTAGGGAACATGTCAATAAAAGGCCTTTTAAGGTGAGTCTTTAATGATTTATATTAGTTTCCTACGTAGGGGTGTGTGTGTGTGTGTGTGTGTCTGTGTGTGTGTGTGTCTGTGTGTTGGAGCAGCAGTTATTCCAGGAAGGACAGAGGAAGCTCTCCAAACTGAGTGATTAACACGAACACAGGATGGTGCAATGTTTGTGACATTACAAGTAAACATATCTATAGATGAATACAGAATGTATCATAGCTACCAGGGGTAGGGAGTGACCAGAAGAGGAATAACAGTGAAGGGAGGGACAGAAATGAGTCTGGAACGATAGGTTAGCAGATTGTTAAAGAGCTTATGTGAAAGGCTGAGTGACTTGGAATTTGTCCTCTAGGCATTGGGTAACCAGGAATCGTTTTTATATCAAGTTTCAGGCCTATGTGGCCTGGGAAGTCACTGAATAAGAATCTGTTAAATAAATAAAAGCAGCTTAGTGATGTAGTCAGATTTGCTATTCTTAAAAAAATAGGATGAAATTAAGTCTGTGTAGACTTGGAAATGGTGTGTGGTGGGTGAGGATAAGAACTTCATGCTGACCCTAACAAATAGCAGCAAGCTATTTTACAGGGGACCAGCTCCTTTCAATGTATTTATTATGAATATTAGGTCAGCTTTATACCTTTAATGTGCTATTTTTGAAAACCTCATAATAGTGGTGAAGGGCTCCTGAGATATTTAAGTTGATTCATTTTGAAAGATAAAACACAGCCAGAGAGTAGTGACCTCTCAATACTGTCAGGAAGTAGGTAGAATGAGCAGAGATGGTAGATTGGGAAACAGATGAAAAACAAATCCTTTATATACAGTGCCTAGTGGTTTTTAACATATTTGGAAGAAATATAAATGCTTTTAGTTTGTTTCCTCATTGGATTTTCAAGATGGGCCCTGAATAGAGTTTAGCAAGACGTTGAGAGAGAAATGTTAAGAGAGTTTGAAGACCAAAAGCCACAGTGAAGACTGGACATTCAATCCACGAATATTCCAAACCTACCGTAACCGTTCAGAAATTTATTAAATTATCCTGCACTGGGCAGAGCTGTAGTGTCACAGAAGGCTTTGCCACTTAAACCCTAGTTTGGAATATTGCCCAGACTGGATATCTTTTTTTTTTTTCCTATAATAAAACTCCTTGTCAATGAATCAACCAATCCAGGGCTGGGATGGAGGCTCTAAGATATATTTTGCTCTCAGCCAGTGCATAATTGGGATTGCTTGTCTTATCTGCCAAGTGAACTGTGGGTCTGCTGGCCAAACGTATGCTGGCCACATGTGAAACAGTATCTCCCTGCCAAGCACCAACCACAGAAAGTCATCATTAATAATCTCATATGAGTAGACAATGCGGTGATTGGTTCCAGCTCTTTGTGTGCCGGGTTTCAGGGGCAGCTCTGGCCAATGAGAGGTGTATTAGAAAGCCCCACTCTGTCTGTAGATGTCATTAACAAGTGCAATGGATGGACAGCATCTGGGAGGAAGACAGAGCCCTTCATCAGCTGTTGGCAGAGAATCCTCTGGCTGCCTTTTCCAGCCTAGGAGCATAATATTGCCTGAAGCCTAAAAGACAGGTTTTCCTCTGCCTCATTAAGGAGGTGCTGTAGGAACCAGAGGAGTTCAGACAGAGCTCCTGGGCTTTCCCAAGTACTCCTTTCTACTCCTAATGAGAAGCTGTTGCTGTCTTTGGCTGATTCCATTTTGGTGAAGTCTCAGCACACCGTATGCATTCAAGGCTGCAGCTACTTAATTTAAAGGAGAGTCATGAGTAGTGACAAACAAGAGGACAGAGAAAGCATCTTGCAAAATACCTCCATTCCTACTGCCTTCAACTCATTTTTAAGGGGTAGAGAATTTAGCAGCCCCCAATGAGAAATTTCTCAAATGTTATTATGAGTTTCTCTTCAGAAGGGTCATCTGGAACCATGTGATAGTGATTAGATTCTCTGCATAGACTGGCGTGTTTCACACACAGACCAGTCCTTGACCTCATTGCCATCTCCAGTCCCAAGCAGAATTAGCACCACTTAGCTGAGTTTCCATAGCAACTGGGTAAGTTACCATGTAACAGTGCATTGTTTGTTTAAAGACTTGCCTCTCACGTAATTTTTGGAACAACTTAACTTACTCAGACAAGTATCCTCAGCTCCTCAAAGAACAATCAACACAGAAAATGCTTCACAATATTTGTTGTACTGTTGAATTTAGAGACTGACATTTGTCAATGGAGGGACCCACCTTTCTGCTATTTCAACTTTCTTATTGTTTCTAGTATCTCCAAAATACAAACCAATAAAATGTAAGAACCGAATGACTTAATATTGCAAAGTAATTAAGAGCCCAGATGTTCTAGAATCAGATCTTGGTGTGAATCTCAGGCAAAACGTTGCTTTTGCAACTTTAGGCAGGTTATTTAAAATGTCTATACCCACAGTTTCCTTCTTTGTTAATTAGGTTAATAATATTACCAAAATCATATAGTTTTGTGAGAAACAAATAATGTACATAAAGTGCCTGATGTAAACACTGAGCAAATATTAGCTATTATTGTTATTACCATTATACCAATTAATTACCATTATCTTCAAGTGTAGGATCCCATATCGCTGTCATTTTAAGGTTGATATTATAGAGGGCTACCATATCGTTTTACCAACTATCCTTGTAGCCATTGCTGAGTGTGAGAAAAGGTGTGGTATGGCCTTTTTCCAATCACTCTTTTATTTGTAAAGACCCTCGAGCTCTTTGGAGAAGACACATTATAAAGCTGAAGAATTCTAATTATTTTTGGCACCAGCAACATCACCTACAGTCAAAGTAACTAGGGATTCCACAAGGATTTTAACAACCTTTAGAAGGCAGCATTTCCAGACATTATCACGTCACCAGGAAATTCAGTTTTCTGCAGTAGAGTGTGGTAATGTACTTAGCCGTAAGCCTCTTATTTTCAAACAATTTGCGTCAGATTCATCTGTGTTAGGAAAATGGAAATAAAAAAAAATTTGAGTCAGCTAAAACTGATTGTCTCCTTTCATTGGCTTCTGGGATTCCACTGCACACAAACAACTACAATGCCAGCTGGTATTTCAGCTGGAAACATCTGCGGGACCCTAAATCTTTTCTTGCATCATTTTTTTTTCTTTTAAATTTTTTCCCTCTTCTGTTGGTGATTGCACTCATTGAAAAAAATTGGGCTTGGAAGAGAGACGGTTACGCCCACAGATGGAGTGGAATAATAAGATACAGAACAAAATACAGAACTAAGGTAATTTTTGGATAATTAGGACAAAAGCTAAATTTATTTAAAATTTTCAGGTAATCACAGATAAAATAGCACTATGAAATCAAATAAGTTTTTAACATGTAGACATCGCCCAGTGTTTTTGCCACAGCTCTCAATAAAATCCCTTAGTTCCACAAATTATTGATAAAAAATGTATTGATCAGTGATAAAAGGTACATAACTCATAATTTTCCTCTGATAGTCAATTGATGAAACAATGTGGGAATATCATATTATTATTAGAATATAGCATTTTTGATGTGTTAATATTATATAACACTATAGTCATATAATAATATAAATATATTATTATATTTATTTCAATAATGGCCTTGTGGTAGTAGGGTATCTGTTTCACTGATGATGTTCCTTTCTCATCTGATTTACATATTAGAAGAGAATTAATGCGAATCACCAAGCTATCCTTGGGATAGAGTCATTGATCAGGTGTCGGTTGAGCATCATTTGAGGATCACTTGTTCTTTAAGGCCCCTGAACATGAGGGTGCTATGGAGAGTCCGGTAGCAATGAGTTACCGCTCAGTACCCAAGAATAAGCATAGTACTTCCTGAAGTCCCTGCCCCCTAAAATGTGTGCAAGTTGAGAGAAAAGCTGAAATAGAGAAATATTCCTACAATAGTGTTTGTAAAAGTGAGCTTCATAGATCATTGCATCTGAAGTATCTGTAGGATATTTGTTAAAAGTGCAGAATCCAGGGCCCATCCTAGATCTGGACTCAATCTTTGGGTGTGGCTTGCTGCATTAACAGGCCATTTAGGTAACTATTTGGCACATTAATATTTGAGAATTCTTGACCTGGAAAGTCAGGGATTCTGGGGAAATGGAGAAAATGTAGGGATACAAAGTTTCCTAAGCTATGGATTTTCTCAAATGAACCTGAGAAATGCTTCTTGGGACTATTAGCATTGACTCGTAAACAAAAAGGCCATGAGGCTGCCAATAACTAAATAAATATCCAGTAGAAAGGCAAGAATTACACTGTTTCTATTAGTACTCTTACCCCCATTTGGAAAATGTTGTCCAGAAAACTCATGTCCTGGGAAAAGTGGGCATTATTACATTTTATCACTTCAAGTCACTGGCAATATAATTTGTGATTATTTAGTTCTCTGGATTGCAAAGTTCTCTGTTTGGTTCTTATGTACTATAAGTCTAATATCTAGTTAGATTCCTTCTTTCACTTTCTTCCTAGAATTCAAATCTTAAAAAAAAATGTGGAACAAATTCCTTCCCAGGCTAATGGAAAACAGTCTTCTACAAACTGTGAGTCCACATGTGGGAACTCAGGAGTTTATATACAGATGTATGTGCATGAATGGTTGTACAAAGAATTAGAAACCATTGCCAACACCATCTAATTGACACTGGTCACCAAGATCCCAAAGGCCCTAACATTGCATTCTTTATTCACTTTACAGTGAATGTTGTTTATTGTGTTATCCAATTCGAAAGGGTCTCTGCATCCACCACTTTCGCAGAGATTGACACTTGCTTTGGAAATCTGTGCAAACATCCGTCATGAGGTTTTTTTTTTATTTTTTATTTTTTTTTAACTGCCTTTTATTTCTGTTATCTGCAGAATCTTTCTGGAGTCTGTAAAACATTAGGAGTTCAAAAAGGAAAGGTGACTGCAAATGTGTTTTACAGTTTGACCAGATGTGAAGCCAGTGTCATGAAATACATTCAATTATACTATAAATAGAAGGTAATTAATAAAATGTGCAGAATGCTAAGACATATCTCACTCCCTATTACTCAGTTACTATAACCACTCTTCCAGCAAAAGACAATTCTTGCAGATGTCAGAGAATGGATTTCATAATGGGAGTCTCTATATAATAGCCTGAGAAAATGCAGCTTCAATTGCAAACCAGAAGAGGCTGGATTTCTTTTCATTTTTCCCAAAAGTAATAAAAATGAAGACAAGAAAGAGACTTCTATGAAGAAGAAAAATCTCCAATCTAATTAAATATTTTTCAAATCTTGAAGTTAAAAAGCTATACATACATTGTGAATAATATTACTGGTCCAATTGGGCTACTATAGTTCCAATGAAATTTAAAATGGGAAAATATATTAATCTGTCCTTGTTAGTCAAATTACATGTCTTGTGTGAAAAATTTTCACCTTTTTCTCCCCCTATGATTTCAGGCTCAGACAGTAAGGACAATTTCTCTGTGTCAATTTCTTGCAGAGTCATATGCAATGAAATAGGAATTATGTCCAGCATCATGTGGGTAAGCCCCCCAAAGTTAATGAACAAAGTTAAAAATTTGGAGAGGGCAAAATCTATCTATCTATCCAGCTATCTAGCTAGCTAGCTGTCTGTCTAAAGGGTATCAGAGATGAAAAATCCAGGGAAATATATAAGTTGCATTTTTGGGTGGCCGAATGTATACACTTTCTTGATAAAGTGCTTTCCAGTGTAAACATTAAACCAGCCACTTAACATTTGCCTGCTTCCACACTGTGAGAGAGTGGGCAGGCATGTAAACAGAAATGCAAACTGCCCAGAACAACATTCCTGCTAAGGACACAGAGATTATTCATCCAAATTCAAAATGAGTCCAGTGTATGTGTTTCTCTGACAGTATGGAAAGAAGCTTGCCCATTCTCCTCTACCTCTCTGTCTCTCCTTCCCCCTCTCCCCTTTCCTCTATCTCTGTCAGGACAAACTTAAATACTGTCACTCTCTGAGCATGATGATTGATGCCTGGGTATATCTTTCCTGTGGCTGGTCTAGGTTATACCAAGCTCTCATTTCCCCCAGCTGTTTCCGATGTAACTGTTACATAAGATCATACTTGCCTTGTTCACTCCTTTACTGGAGGAACCGTTGTGGTTCCGTTGTCCCCAAATGTATTTCAGGACAAAACAGTACAATAGAAGCAGGAAGGCATTGCTTTGTGAACTGTTGTACAGCAAAATCAAGTCAAAAGTTAAGAAATTATACAATACATTTGAAATATGTTGAGATATGGATAATTCTGGACTAAGAAAGACTATTGGTTTACATAAAAGATACCCTGATCTTACCCTCACTTAATTCAAGTGTTTTTTAGACATCTCTGATATTTTTTAATGATTTATCTAACAGCAAAGACTGTCATCAATTCATTGGATTTATGTCCCATTTCTATTAGCTATTTGACAGTATCTTCCCACTTTTTTGTGTATTCTTTTACCACATAGGCGATTCTCAAACACTCTTGAATGTGGTCACTTATAGTCAAGGCTCTAAGACCTACTTAAAAAACTGATGATGGAAGAGGGAAAAGACGTTTGTTCAAACTACCATGCACTTCTGAAAAATAAAAAAGAGAGGAAAGGAAGGATCGAAGGGAAGAAAAGGAAAGAGGAAGAAAAAGAAGAAGGGAGAAAGGAAGAAAGGAGGGAAGGAAGGAAGGAAAGAAGGAAGGAAGGAAAGAAGGGAGAGAGGGAGGAAGGAAAGGAGGGAGAGAGGGAGGAAGGAAGGAAAGGAGGGAGGGAGGAAGGAAGGAAGAAAACAAGAAGGAAGGACCGAAGTATGGATGGAGGAAAGATGGAAGGAAAAAGCATCAATACCACTGTTTGTGGATTACAATTACTTATGGAGGAAGCATCCAGAAATAAGTACCATTTGTGGCTGCTTGAACCCTGGGGCTGTTGTCATTTGGTTTCAAAATAAATATGCTACCTGAGTAAGAGACACAGTCTCAAGCTCTGATTCAGTGAACTGGTGTCAGGGTGGAAAAGACCCATTAAATCATGTCATTCCTTTCTCATTAAAAAAAGAAAAAGTGATCCCATAATATTGGTCTCCAGGGCTTAGTCCATTCAGATTTCAAAATATTCCAGGCTAGGAGGCTTCCACCATTTTCCTCAGACTATTTCATTATCCAGCTGATCTTAGACATAAGGAAGTTTTTCCAGTTATTATTCCTCAAGTTTCCTTTTATTCTAAATATCATCCCATTATTTACACTATTTCATTATGCCTCATTTTTATACCTTGGATTTTATAGCCTTCAAGTACTAGAAGGTGGTTGTCATTTAATACTCTTTATCCATCCCTTGGCCAAGAGAACACAAAAGAGATATTAAGTTGTGCATTACTGCAGCTTTTTAAGCTCTATTCATAAATCAAGAATCCTAAAGTCTTGGGAAACAGGGATATGGTAAAAGGAAATTTACCTTTATATTTACATTTAGTTTTCAGTTCCACATGCTTCTATCAACTGAGGTGTCTGCCAAAGTTCTGATCAAACTTTGTGTGTGAATGAAAGTAGTGTGTGAATGAAAGAGCCATAGGCTTTCCAGGTAAGAAGGAATCTTCTTTAAGCATGATTTGGACCACTTCTCCTTATATTGCTGAAACTTCTAAATATTTCTATCAAGTCATCATTCAGCTTTCTCTAGCAAGACATACACAGAGATAGAGAAAGATAAACTCCATGAAACATATTAAGCTAATTTTCAGATGCAAAGGCATAATTCACATCTTCCACGAGACTGAACTACATCTCCTCCCTGCCCTGGAGGAACAATAGCAATCATAAAACTGAGATTCTTTGAGCACTCACTCACAGATCAGGGATTCCGGAAATTCAATCTGCCTTATACAATTGTCATATCCTCATAAGGCAGATTTATCACCATTTCAAAATGAGGAAAATAGCATTAGAGAATTAATTCACTCACCCAAGCTCTCACAGGTTTTCACTGCTGGAATCACAGTTTGTAATTATGAGATGGATACAGAGATCCATGATAGTTTCACTGTATCACACCTTGAAGTAGGATTACACCTCAAAGCACTGAAAAAATACCTAATCACCATTGGACCAGCTTGGCTCTTCGTGGATAAAATTTACTTCTGTGACAAACAGCTAACTCATTAATTCAATATTTAATCAGGACCCAGTATGTGCCTGGCAATCTTTTAGTACAGGGGACACAGTTGTAAACAGAGCCGGCAAACGTCCTGTTCTCAGGGAACTCACATTTTAAATAAAATAAATACATAAGATGCATAGTTTATCAGATAGTTACAAGTACTATAGAAAAAATAGAGCAATAAAGGGGGGATAGAATTATAAATTAAGAAATAAACACATTTATAGTTTATCAGACCATTTTGTGTGCTAAGGAGAACAATGAAGCAGGGAGGGAAGTTAGATACGGCTGGAATGGTGAGGGAAATCCTCTCTGCTCGTGACATGTAGACCAAGAGTTAAAGAAGGGGAGAGAGTGAGCCAGGTGGATTCTGTGGGGCAAGCATGCTGGGCTGTCAGGTGCCAAGGCTCTGGGGTCAGTTGTCTGGTGTGTTCAGGGAAGCACAAGAGAGCTAGTCCAACAGGGGCAAAGTGTGTGAGGGAAAGAGTGGCAGACAGACGACACTGTCAGAAAGTGGTCTGGAAAGGTTCTATTGCTCTTTGTAAGCCACTGGAAGAACTCTGTTTTTTATTTTGAGTGAGATGAAAAGCTATTGAACAATTCTGAGCAGAAAGACATTATCTTATTTACATTTTTAAGAGTCACTCTGGTTGCTGTTATAAAAATGTGCTCCCTGTAGGAAAGCAGGCATCAAAACAAGGCCAATTAAGACTTAATAGCTAATAATGATTCCACATCATAACAACAGACATTTCTTGGAAGACTTTGGTACTTACTTTATATTCATTATCACATTAATTTTCACAACTTATGTGATGGCTATCATCATTGTGTCCTGTTTGTAATTTGTAGTTGAGGCTTTATGGAATTTTTATGGCAGTTGATCCAGTACACATGCAGGGGCATACTTGACTTGAATAAATTTAGTTGTTTTGAAATAAGTTTTAATTAATAGAATGTGAATATATTTGAGGTTTTTATGGCAACTGGTATAGTAATTGGAGATGCATAGGAAAACAGTGATTCATAACCCTAAATGCACATTAAAATTACCAAGAGCTTTTAAATTGTACTGTTTGTCCTTGGAGATACTTATGTAAGGATTTGGTTGAGACCCAAGTGTCTGTACTACTTTAAAAAACTTTTTAGTATCTATTTAAGATAGAGAACACATTTAAAGAAACTCCAATCCCTGAAAGGATGTAAGATCAAAAATATCCAGATATTTTGATCTTGAGTACATTATTTTTTTAAAGATTTTTTTGATGTGGACCATTTTTAAAGTCTTTATTAATTTGTTATAATTTTACTTCTGTTTCGTGTTTTGGCTTTTTTGCTGTGAGGCATGTGAGATCTTAGCTGCCCAAACAGGAATAGAACCCAAACCCCCTGCATTGGAAGGTGGAGTCTTAACCACTGGACATACAGCGAAGTCCCAAGTTACATTATTTTTAAGAAATATATTTCTTAATAAATATATAAATAAACATATTTCTCTGTTCAAATTTACCATCTACCTCTCACAAATTCATTGGGTCATAGTGTATGTATTTTGTGGATAAACTTTCTCCTGGCTTCTTCTTTTGCCCAGATTCCCTTACCTTCTTCGAAAAAAAGAAGAAGTGTGTGTATCTACTTTTAAATGTATAATTTTAAAATGTAAATTAGAAATACAGTCGTCGAACATTCCGCTTATAATTAATTCTTAATTAATAGCTAACCAACTACCTGGACCAACTCAAATGTTTATCAAAGAAAAGGAATATTGAAAAATACTTAACAAATGATCAGGTTTCTGTAAAGAGAGATATAGCACTTTTTGGACCTAGAAAATGTAGATGTTTTAAACAATGGGCGTAATGGCAGGAAGGGGATTCTTATGGGAGGAGGATTTCCCATTTTCTCACAGCTCTCCCTTTAGCCCAGGCTGTTTACAAAGACACTGGTGATAATCATTTCTTATTAAAACTGGGGCTCAGGCAATAGCTGAGGGAGGCTGGAGGAGGTCAGGACCATAAGGCCAGAAATAGCCTTAAGGACATGCAAAATGGTGAGCTCTGTGCAGGGGATCAGCATGGGGAAGGAATATTCTACAAAAGGGCAGGGATCATTCAACAGAGACCAACTGCTGTAACAAACAAAGCCAACATTTCAGAAGCTTAATGGAGCAAAAGTCTAGTTCTTGTCCTGTCAATGTACAGTGTGTGTCCATGGTGGTGGAGGGAGCTCTTCTGTCCACTGCTCCACACTTAGTCATTTGGGGACCCAGGATTCCTCCAAGTGGTGGTCTTTGGACTCTGGGATGTTGGAATTCTCTACAAGGTCCATTACAACTTCCTGAGTGAAGAGCAAAGAGAGAGAGTAGAGAATCAAATGACAACTTCTAGCGGCCAGTCCAGAAACCAGTACATGTAACTTTCTCCCTCACTCCTTTGACCAAAACTCAGTCATGTGGTCCCATGCTTTCCTCCCTGAGAGCAAAGGGAGGAAAATGGGTAGAATTATGTGCCACAGGAGCCCAGGGATGTGCCATTAAGGTAATCTTTATGAAAAGCTATTTCCAAATTATTTTCAAAATTGCAGACTGAACTATGTGGATTATATGCAGGAGATCATGGATAACTGATCTTTCAACATGATCTGATCAATGATCACATTTGAGCTAAAATATAGAGTCATTGGTATCTGGGAGAATAAGCATCAACTGCCGGGGATTGACTGATGTAGAAAGTGAGGTCTAGGGCTGGAATCTATCTCTGGGGAGTCCTATTGATACATGTGACTCAGAGCCAAGTGGTGAGCCAGGCTTAGAGGTCTTTCTCCCATCCCTGTTTTGGGACAAGACTGGAGGCAGAATCTGAGGAGAGATGGAATCAGGAGGTGGATGTTTCAATTTGTCCCAGCTTCAGGGATGGAGTGGGGTGAAGTGAGCAAAGATCCAAGTGGACTTTTTTTTTTTTTTTTTCTTTGCGGTATGCGGGCCTCTCACTGTTGTGGCCTCCCCCGCTGCGGAGCACAGGCTCCGGATGCGCAGGCTCCGGACGCGCAGGCTCAGCGGCCATGGCTCACGGGCCCAGCCACTCCGCGGCATATGGGATCCTCCCAGACCGGGGCACGAACCCGTATCCCCTGCATCGGCAGGCGGACTCTCAACCACTTGCGCCACCAGGGAGGCCCCCAAGTGGACTTTTATAGTTCAGATGGCCTGGACTCACCCTGTCACTGTAGTCTAGATGCTGGTTCTTTGGAGTGCCTGGAGCTATCTCAACTGGGACACGGTCCTAGTGCTGCACTGGCCCTTTGATGGTGGCAGGTGGTGGGAGGCAGTGTGGTTCAGAGGCTGTGTCCTCACCTGCTCTGTGCTAGTGAGAAAACCACAGCTTGCCTTGTCCCAGAAGCTTCTATGGGCAGACTTCATGGTAATGTACGTTAATATGGTCATGATCTCTTCTTACTGCAAGATGGGAAAATCCTTTCATAGTGTGCCATATCCTGACATTCCCCATAACAGAGTGTCACAGGTGTGTGTGTGCATGCATATGTGTGCATGTGTGTATCAGAGAACTGTAGGAAATTAACTTTAAAAACAATGTTTCTTGAGAGATATATGGTGTCCATCCAAGGATGGGTTATGAGGTTCTGCTCTATCTGCCTCAGTATAGAACTAACACGTTGTCCTGAATCTCAGACCTCCCTCCATTCACTTCTTATCACACAACCCATTTTCCAAGTTGGATGTAAAAAACCCCAATTAGCACCCTTTATGTCACAAAGGCAGGGGATCAAATACTAGTTTGGTATTTGTGTATATTTTCCCAATGTGTCATAATATGTTTTATTGTTATTCCCCGTCAGTCATAGAAACATGTTCTAATCCCCAGGCTTGGAACCAAAGAAATAAATTTTAAAATGAGTCTAAGAAGGAAAAAAAAAGATTTAGAGCTTAGATGAGTTACTATGTTCTTTCTTTCTTTTGCCTCAATCTTATGTTTCAGATTTTGTTTTGTTTTGTTTTGTTTTGTTGGTTTATAAGGGAAGTTTGGTTGAATTTGCTTCAATAGTTTCTTATATACTTTTGTCCTTATGATAGGAAAATCTATTCTTTCTTTTTGCCCACCAGTCAGACAGTTAGCTAGTCAACCAACAAATGTTTATGAAGATCCTTTCATGTGTAAAGGCATTCTGTTAGATAAAGTTTGGAAGAAGAGGAAGATCAATTTAGATTTATTTTATATATATACATATGTGTGTATATACACACACAGAATATGTAGTCATGTACCATAGATAATTGTAATATGTAAGTATATATCATATAGAATTATAGTATATACCATATATTATATATATTTATATACATACATGTGTATATACACACACAGAATATGTAGTCATGTTCCATAGATAATTATAATATGTAAGTATATGTCATATAGAATTATAGTATATAGCATATATTATATATATTTATATATATACATATGTATGTATAAATACACACACAGAATATGTAGGCATATACCATAGATAATTGTAATATGTAATTATATACATATAGAATTATACTATATCCCATATATATATATTTATATATAATTATATACATTTAGTACCTATTATATAACGGGCATTCTGCAGAGTATCAGATGAGATGGGTTTGTCACTTTGAAACATGGGCAATGACGATAGAAATTGTAAAAGTCAAGTGAAATGTCTCAACCAAATACTTTTTCAGTAACTGCTTGCGAGCCTGCTCCCAGGCATCCGTCTTCTTCATGTACCAGCATGACCCTGCTGGGAAAATGGACCATGCAGACAATGGGAATGACTTTCACAGCAGGACCTAGGCTCTATGCCTGTCTCTAATACTATATAAAGAAGACTAGGCTGAGTTCAAAGATAGGGAACATCAATCCTTGATAACACACATTTTTTAGGATGGTGAGAGGAGTCAGGAATGTGTGACATGACGTTTAGGGCAAGAAAATGACAGATGTGGCTCCTGAAAGACAGGGCTCAAATTACAGTATAAGTGCACATTTTCTCCAGAGCTGGAAGTTTAACCCACAGCTCTCGCTGTTCCGAGGGAGGGGTGAGGTTTCGAAACATTTTGAGACATCCTGGCCAGGGGAGTTCTGGGATTTATGAAAAGCCTCAAATCACAGAGCACAGTCGAGAGTGCAGCTGAGTTTTGAAGTCAGAAATTCTAAGTCATATTTGCTTCATCCACAGCCATAGAGACATGGCACATCCGCCTTCTGTCTCGATCAGCAGCCCTCTCACCCTCCTCCCACCCTCCTGCCTGGCTTGCTGTCTTGCCCTTGGAGCCTCAGAGGTCACCTTCTTTAGAAAATGTTTTTCATGGCTCAGAGCATAGTTAGATGCCCAGCCTATGAACTCAAACAGCACTGCGCATGTACTGTGTAATAGCATTCTTCACACCGCGTATCTTTTGCTTGTCTACCTCAACCTCTGAATGATTTCCTCTGGGGGTACATTTGGATCATGTTTCTGGTACAGAGCTCAGTGCCTGGCAATACTACACCCTCCATAATGCCGGTTCACTATCAGATGAATCAGTGCCCTGCGTGTCTTCCAGAGCTTGGGTCTGTGTTAGAATGTGAGGCCTTCTGGGAGCCCTTGCCTCCCGTTCCTATGGAAACAGGGTGCTGCATTTCACTTAATGCAGAACATCTGAAAACAGGCCTGTGTGGGAGGAGCCCTGGAATGCAGGACGATGAATGGCTCATTAGTGTCAGTGAAACTTTCCTCCACGTGCAAAGGCACACACACCATTAGCATCTGGCCCTGAGTAAGTGGGAGATTCCAACAGATGTTATAAAGTCTCCAGGGCCAGCTTCTCCTCATTCACAAAAATGTGTTTCTTGCTCTTCTCTTACCAGCCTTGAGAAAATAGGAGTGAAAATTTTAAGGAAAAAGCCTTAAATTGAACCAAATCCTTCTCCTCATTGTGGCTTCTGGAAGGAAAGAGAAAGGAGAAAAGATGTACAGGGCATCACTGCTTAGACTGTATGTGTTGGCCACAGAGCCTACGTGTGTGTGTGTGCACGTGTATGTATTTTGCCCTGTGTTAGTTTGTTAGAACTACCATAACAAAGCACTAAAAACCAAGAAGCTTAAACAAAAGACATTTATTGTCTCACTTCTCTAGAGGCTAGAAGTCCAAAATCAAGGTGTTGGCAGGGTTGGTTCCTTTTGAGGACTTTGAGGGAGAATCCCTTCCAGGCTTCTCTACTAGTTTGTGGTATACTAGTTGTAGGCATTCATTGGCTTGTAGAGGGCCCTCTTCTCCCTATGTCTTCAAATCATTTTCCCTCTGTATGTGTCTGCCTCTGTGTACAATTTTCCTCTTTTTATAAGGACACAGTCATAATGGATCCAGGTTTATCCTAATGACCTCATCTCAACTTGATTATCCGCAAAGACTCTATTTTCAAATAAGGTCACATTTGCAGATACTGGGGGTTAGGACTGTAACATCTTTTTGAGGGACACAATTCAATCCATATCATTTATTAAATGATGTAAGGCCATTTTAAGGTAAAAATAAACTGCAGCACAGGGAAGATAACACATTTCATGATATTACATTGATCTGAAACCATCTGTTAGAATCTGATCTTCTTTTTTAATAAATTTATTTATTTATTTTTGGCTGTGTTGGGTCTTCGTTGCTGCATGCGGGCTTTCTCTAGTTGTGGAGAGCAGGGGGCTGCTCTTCATTGTGGTCACGGGCTTCTCATTGCGGTGTCTTCTCTTGTTGCAGAGCACGGGCTCTAGGCACGCACGCTCAGTAGTTGTGGTGCACAGGCTTAGTTGCTTCGCGGCACCTGGGATCTTCCTGGACCAGGGATCGAACCCATGTCCCCTGCATTGGCAGGTGGATTCTCAACCACTGTGCCATCAGGGAAGTCCCCCAATTCTGATCTTCTGCCTTTTCCATTATTTCATGCTCTAAGAAACAAAGAGTGAGAGGGAAAGGTATTCTGCAAAGAAGTTTTTCCATTCACAAAAACGGCAAAGCCAAATTAAAGACAGATGAAAGTGGGAAAAGTTATTACCCATTGCTAAATTTTTCTCTTTTACTGGTTTATTCCTAACTAAAGTTGTATCTCAAACTAAGATAGACACCACTGATGCTAGCCAAAACTTGCTACACACATTTATTCTACAAATATTCATTGAATCTGTGATGGACTTGCAGTATTCTTCTTTTTTAAGATTTAATTTTATTTATTTTTGGCTGTGTTGGGTCTTCATTGCTGCCTGTGGGCTTTCTCTAGTTGCGGCGAGCGGGGTCTACTCTTCGTTGTAGTGTGCAGACTTCTCATTGCAGTGGCTTTTCTTGTTGCAGAGCACAGGCTCTAGGGTGCGGGCTTCAGTAGTTGTGGCACATGGGCTCAGTAGTTGTGGCTCGCGGGCTCTAGAGTGCAGGCTCAGTAGTTTTGGCACACGGGCTTAGTTGCTCCGCTGCATGTGGGATCTTCCCCGACCAGGGATCGAACCTGTGCACCCTGCATTGGCAGGCGGATTCCTATCCACTGCACCACCATGTAAGTTTAGTCTTGCAGTGTTCTAAGAGATAAAAAGCAGAGAAGTGAACAAGACAAATCCCTGCCCTCATGGAGCTTACATTCTAATGTACAGAGACAGTTAACAAGCAAACTTGATTTCGTTCATTTACATTTATACTTGTTTACATTTAATCCCTCATAGCCAGGTAAAGGGATAGAAAGTTACCAGGAAAGATAAGATTGGCTGGTCAGAAAAAGGAAGAGAGTCCCAAGGAAGTAGGGTAAGAGCCATACTGGTATCTGAGGAAAGGACATTTCAATACAGAATGAAGAGCAGGTACAAAGGTTCTGAGACAGGAGCATGCTTGGTGGGTTTGAGGAGTCTAGAAACAAGGTCAGAATGAGCCCTTGAACATTTATTTAATTCAGTAGTGAGGGCCAATGAGAAGAAAGGAATTGATTTAGCCAAAGACTAGAGTCAAAAACATAAGGCAATCAACTATACCTCAATAAGAAAAAAATAAGGCAAGTTTAGGGCAAGGAGAAGAATCATGTTTTAATATAGCATAGAGCAGAGGTTATAAAATAAGGAAAAAATATCAGTAACAATGACCATTTCAGTCATCATCACAATATTTTTTTAACATCTTTATTGGAGTATAATTGCTTTACAATGGAGTGTTAGTTTCTGCTTTATAACAAAGTGAATCAGTTATACATATACATATGTTCCCATATCTCTTCCCTCTTGCGTCTCTCTCCCTCCCTCCCTCCATATCCCACACCTCTAGGTGGTCACAAAGCAACGAGCTGATCTCCTGTGCTATGCAGCTGCTTCCCACCAGCTATCTATTTTACATTTGGTAGTTTATATATGTCCATGCCACTCTCTCGCTTTGTCACAGCTTACCCTTCCCCCTCCCCATATCCTGAAGTCCATTCTCTAGTAGGTCTGTGTCTTTATTCCCATCTTGCCCCTAGGTTCTTCACATCATTAATCATTAGAGAAATGCAGATCAAAACTAAAATGAGATATCATCTCACACTGGTCAGAATGGCCATCATCAAAAAATCTACAAACAATAAATGCTGGAGAGGGTGTGGAGAAAAGGGAACCCTCTTGCACTGTTGGTGGGAAAGTAAATTGATACAGCCACTATGGAGAACAGTATGGAGGTTCCTTAAAAAACTAATAATAGACCTACCATATGACCCAGCAATCCCACTACTGGGCATATACCTTGAGAAAACCATAATTCAAAGAGTCATGTACCACAATGTTCATTGCAGCTCTATTTACAATAGCCAGGACATGGAAGCAACATAAGTGTCCATCAACAGATGAATGGATAAAGAAGATGTGGCACATATATACAATGGAATATTACTCAGCCATAAAAAGAAACGAAATTAAGTTTTTTGTAGTGAGGTGGATGGACCTAGAGTCTGTCATACAGAGTGAAGTAAGTCAGAAAACAAATACCATATGCTAACACATATATATGGAATCTCAGAAAAGAAAAAAGGTCATCATCACAATATTAAAGGATGTCAAAACAAATATCTTTTTGTTTTCTGTGTCCTTGACCTCATACATGAAATTGGTGACCATCGTTTGTCAGTTTTGCTCCAGACTTTCTTTCAGCCATCCTATCTTTCTGGTCACCCACTGCTGATGGACCTTCATTAGTGCTCATCCAGACCATTTGGTCATTTATCCAGTTGATCCTTCATACAGTCACCAATTATTTCCTTAAACATTGTTGCATTCCCAAAACACCACTCTCTGCCTCCAAAATATAAACTTAAACCCCTTTGCTCACAATTCTGAACCTGTACCCATCAGTCTGGTCAGCACACTCAAAGACCCAAGAGTAAGTAATTCAGAGCAGAGGAATATCTGGGGGCATTGGGAATATATATAATATATTCATTAATATATTTATGTTTTTCCAGCCACTCCAGGAAATGTCCTGGCCCACTTCCCCTTCCTTTCCACATTTGATGTAGCTCTGGCTTCCTGGAAGCCACAAATGTAAATGGGACCATGCCCCTTGGGCCACTGTCATTTGTTTTAGGAGGTGATGCTTGGCCAAGCTGAGCCAAGTAATACCTTTTATCTCCTCAATTTAAATGAAGAACTGGAGAGAATTCATGGTTGTTGCTGTTGTTATTGTTGTCCCAGAAGTATGGTTCTGTAAGATGTAAATTTGGGAGAGGTCATGTTTTCAACACTTAGGTTTGAAGAATCAGAGGAATCCACCAGAGGGGTGCAAGGTGGGGAAGAGAGGGGGAGAGAGAGAGATTCAGATAGAGATGGAGATAAGGAGAGAGGAGAGAGAGAGGGAGAAGGAGAAGAGAGGGAGGGAGAGGGGTAGAGAGAAAACAGAGAGAGGAAGAAAATGGGGTAAAAGAAAAAGACTCCTGACAGCATTTCAGCCAATACATTAAGTTTGTTCCCAAAGCTCGGTTGTAGCACTGTCCCTGGACTTTGTGGGACACCCCTTCCTATCACCTCTTTTGGTTTAATTTGAATGTATTTCTGCTGGTGTGCAACCAAGGGTTCAAATCATTCAATCCTTTTTTTCAATTTTGCCTCCATCCCAGTGTCTGTCCCTGGGCCCTGCCACCTGGTAAGTGGGTGAGTCTGTTAGCATCACATCGGTACTTGACAAGTGTGCCTATTATATTCATTATTTTGTCTGCTGAAGTAAAACTTATATTCTTCAAGCTGCTACCATTTGCTGTCTTGAAAGAAAACATACAAGCAGGCTATTTTTAAGTTATGCAGTTGTATTCTAGGTTAGGAAAATGTGAATGAACAAATTACAAAATAATTCTTCCAGAACTATTTCTGAAAACATTAGATCCTTAACCAGAAAGATGTGGAAGTGCTAAAAGCTGAAGTCTTACTGTCACTTTCAACTGAAGAATACAATAAAATGAAAGGAAGACACAAGACACATCAGGAAAGATAACTTTCAGTAGAGGAGTGGGATTCCATCTGTAAATGTGCACACAGATCATCCAAACATATGCCATACATGATGCAATATCAGGCTAGCAGATTTGGGTAGGATTACAGAGATGAGAAGTAAAGAAATTAGCATGTATCTAACGTAAACTCTGCACCAAGCACTCAATATGTGTTTAACACATGTTATATAATTTAATTTCTATAAAACTCTATGACACAGATATGGATGAGGAAATCGAGATTCAGATCATTTAAACCACTTATCCAAGACCATGTGGCTATTAGATCTGGGACTGAAACATAGATATCTCTAATTTCAGTGTCCAGTGTTTACCCCTTTCTCCCTTCTGCGTTCCATTTTCAATCTGGTCTGTCTTGATCCTTATTTGGAGTAAGGGTTTATGAAGCACAGTCTGTGGGTTCTCAGAATTCTGAGGGGGTGATGGCAGAGTTGAATCAGATACCTCTACTTTCATCTCAACCAGACATTCCCGTGTAGATATGTAGGGTTCAGTGTAACGAGATTTCTGTGTCATATTTTTTGAAGAAAATATTCCATTGCTTTAAGAAGCTCAAAAGCCATAACCACAAGCTAATGCTAGGTCATTTTTGTCCAGGAATGCCGGTTGAATACCTTCCAGTCTAGGACTTTGAACAGATACAAATCATGACTTTTGTCAGGAAAAAAAGAAAGTTTAGTTATTTTTAACATGAAGTGTAAATAAAATAGTGTATAGTGTTAAGTATATACATCACAAAACCCCACCTGAAACAGGGACATGGACTTATATTCACCTAAAATGGTGAGGAGAGGAAGGACATAATCTTCATATGACAGTTAACAAATAATAACTTTAAAAATAGATACAATACCCTTTATTATATCATGTGAAAAATTATGACAACTTTGGCTTCAACTTGCCAAGAGTGTGTCTAAGAATAAATATATTCCTGTTAAAAGCATGAGTTTTAAACAGGTAGGAAAAGCTTCATGACATTGTATTTGGCAAAGAATTTTTAGATATGACACTGAAAGCACAAGCAACAAAAGCAAAAATAGACAGACGAGACTACATTGAGCTTAAAAAATTCAGCACAGCAAAGAAAATAGTCAAGTATAAAAAGGCAACCTACAGAATGAGAGAAAATATTTGAAAACCGTATAACTGCTAAGGGGTTAATATCCAGAATATATAAAGAACTCTACATCTCAACAATAACAACAAAACCCACCCCCCCAAAATCTGGTTAAAAAATGGGTAAGGCACTCAAATAGACATTTCCCCAAAGAAGATATACAATGACCAACAAGCCGAGCAACAGTAAAGATGCCCAACAATAAAAATCATCAGAGGGCTTCCCTGGTGGCACAGTGGTTAAGAATAGAGAGGATACGGGTTCGAGCCCTGGTCAGGGAAGGTCCCACATACCACAGAGCAACTAAGCATGTGCACCACAACTATTGAGCCTGCACTCTAGAGCCCGCGAGCCACAACTGCTAAGTCCGTGTGCCATGACTACTGAAGCCTGTGTGCCTAGAGCCTGTGCTCCGCAACAAGAGAAGCCACTGCAATGAGAAGCCCGTGCACCACAATGAAGTTTAGCCCCCACTGGCCACAGCTAGAGAAAGCCCGCGTGCAGCAACGAAGACCCAACGTGGCCAAAAATAAATAATAAATAAAAAGTTTAAAAAAATCATCAGAGAGATGTAATCAAAACCACAATGAGATATGACCTTACACCCATTAGGATGGCCAGTATAAAAATTAAAAAAAAAATAAAAGAAAAGAAAGAAAACGACAACTGTTGGCTAAGATGTGGAGAAGTTTGAATCCTTGTGTACCGTCGGAAGGAATGTACAATAGGGCAACCACTATGGAAAACAGTTATGGAGTTTCCAAAAAATTAAAAATAGAGTTATCAATCCATCAATTCTATTCTGGGTATATATCCAAAAGAATTGAGAACAGGATATCAAAGAGATATTTGCACACCCGTGTTCACTGCAACATCATTAACAATAGCCAAGAGGTAGAAGCAACCTGGATGTCCATCAATGGCAGAATGGATTAAAAAACTGTGGAGTGTATATATATATATATATATATATATATATATATATATATATATATATATATATATAAAATGGAAGATTGTTCAGCCTTTAAAAAGAATGGTACTCTGTCATATGCTACAACATGGATGAACCTTGAGAACATTATGTTATGTGAAATAAGCCAGTCACAAAAACACAAACACTGTCACAGATATCTAAAATAGGTGAACTCTGAGAAACAGAAGGTAGAATGGTGATTTCCAGTGGCTGGGGGAGGGAGAAAAGGGGAGTTTTTGTCCAATGGGTATAGAGTTTCAGTTTTGCAAGATGAATACTGGAGATCTATTATAGGACAATTTATATATAGTTAACACCACTGTACTGTACACCTAAAGATGATTAAGATGATAAATTTTATGTTTTAACAGTAAAAAAAACTGTGGCTAAAAATGGTAAAAAGAAAACAAATGCTTGTATTGAAGAGGGAGTTAGATGTCAGCAAGATGCAAATTTGGGGTTTCAGTGAACCACATGTTACAAAGATAGTTTGGGCCTGACCCACTTTCATGGTTCTTGTTTTCTCTGTATGTAGCTGTTTTCATTGCACAAATTGTAGTTGTTTATTGGGCTTGGGTCACATTAGATGTTAGGCTGAGAAGCCAGCGGACACCTTGTTGCAGAACCAGAAGGCTGATGCGCCACAGAACAGCGTTCACTGTGACGGAAGCTATCTTGGGTCTCAGGACAGAAGCTTGGGAAGCAGCTAAGCGGATGGTGCTTTGAGGTAATGATTCCAGAGTGAAAAGGGCACAAGAATTCAAGAATACGCAGGTTGAAGTCCTGGCTCCATCCTTTCACTGTTGTATGCCACCCTAACCCCTCTGATTTTCAATGTGAGATGGACTTAAATAGTGAAGTCTACAATGAACTTAATAAAAAAGACGTGTGTAAAAATAGCACAGGGAACTCTGCTTGATATTCTGTAACAACCTAATTGCAAAAAGAATTTGAAAAAGAATAGGTACAGGTATATATACAACTGAATCACTTTGTTGTACACCTGAAACTATCACAACATTGTTCATCAACTCTACTCCAGTATAGAATAAAAAGTTAAAAAAATAATTGATATAATACACGTTCCTGTTCTTTCCCTCCCACAATACTCCTCACACTGTATTTTTGTTCAATGTCTATGTCTTTCACTAGACTGTAAGCTCAGGGGACCATGCATAATATTGGTCTCACAGGCTGCTGTCTCCAACAATGAGCTCAGTGTCTGGCACAGAGATGTAGCTGGACAACCATTTACTGAATGAATGAATGAACGAATGAATGTGTTTATCATGCTTTGTCAAGAATCATTAAAGTATAAGGAATTGTTGCTTGGGCTTTTTCCATTTCTCAAGTATTAGCTGGTTAATCTGTAGTCTGGACAGGATCCCCCTATTCAAAACTTGTTTACAGGGAATGATGTTGGTGAGACACATCATTCATGATAAAATATTGACTTGATGCCCACTGCCCGCAAAACTGGCCTCCTGCAATCTCCACCTCACGATAGGATTATGACGTCTAGGAAACAGCCCATTTCTTTATAGAATAAAAAGCTCCCGGTGTCTCTCATTGTTTCTCAGCATAACCTTCCTCTCCCTGCCCCTGGCCTCCACCCCTACTCTTTTCTAGTCTCTGCCCCCTGATCCCACCATGTCCCTAGGCCACTGCTTGAAGTGTGAGCTGCCTTATATGATTTATGGGCCCAGTAATGCCGAGGTCAGAACACAGATTGTTTTGCAGGCATCCCTGAAGTCCCTGTGTGGTGCGGGAGATGCAAGCCCAGAGGGACAGTCACAGGATATGGGATCACATTTTCAACAAGCAGTGCAAAGTGGCACAGGATATCTGTCACCAGACAAGCAAAACAGTCATTGTTTTCTCCCCACCCTGTGACCCAGGCCTGAGTCTATAAAGAGACAGCAGCTGTGATCCTGACACCCAGATAAACACTGAATAAAGGACAATGTATTAGAAGGAAACAAGATGCTATGTTGTGGGTAGGGGTGGTGACTGAGATTTCTGGGGCTCCATTTCTGTCTAGCGTTGTGTTTATCTAAACAGTGTGGGTGCCGTAAGATTCCTTGTGGTATCTGAACATGGGTCACCCCTCAATTACTTAATCAGCAACATGATCCTTAGTGTGTGTCTTCACTGTGCCACGAGCTGGGCTTAGGGACTGAGGCAGACAAGAGACTTTGTTAGAGCCTGAGCCTCCAGGCCAGGTGAGCTAGCCCCAGTTCCAAGTCCACCTCTCCCTCTCTGACCAACCTCAGACAGCTTGTCCAACCTCATGGAGGAGACAAATTGTGAGTATTACACTGAGATAATGGATATTAACACCTAGGGATTCAATAGTATAATATACACATATATTTAACTATAAAACAGAGTTCCTGCCTTTAAGAGCTTCCTTACGGTTCTCTGCTCTTAACTCTGCTGCCTAATAGTATTACCTGGGGGCACTTTTTAAAAGTGCTAATGCCCAGGTCCTACCTCCAGAGACCATGAGGGCATCACTAAGGTTTAAAAGCTTCTCATGTCATTCTAAGACACAAACAGGATTGAGGACAACTCTCTGACAAAACAAAATCAACACAGGCAGAATGAGAGAAAAGTGTATCACCAAATGCCTGCAGCAACTTTAGTCCCAATGGCAATATTCTCATCTAAATTAACCAGATGAATTTTGCAAATGTCCTACAAACTCCCTGAACATTACACAGTGGTTTCCAGAGGTTGCTTCTAGAATCCATCTTTACCTACTTAAAAATAATTTCAACTTCTCTCTAATAAAAGTCTTGGCTTCTTTCACATATCCCCTCTTCTATGGGCTAAAAAGCTTGAGACTTTTATCTCTAGAAACATAGTCAGATGTTTTCTCTGTAAGCCCAATTCCCATGAAAGCCAAAACAAGGAGGGCAGGAAGAAGGAGAGAGACTATTAGGTGCGTTTTGCAACCTCCCCACTTCTCTCTTCCTCTTGCCCCCCAAACCCAGGCTCACTTGATTCCTATTTTGCCCACGTTAATATCTCCCAAGCCTTAGGCACTTGGGGACATTGTCAGCTCCACAGCTACTTTGTCCCTTCACTTCTTCCTCCTCCTGTCACCCTGGCCCAAAACACCAACCAGCTCCGACTTTGTGTATTGATGACAGCATGAACATCAAATACTTACATGAGTGTTTTACATCCATAAGAACTTTAAACCACCGTCCTCCACCAGAAATATCCCACCTTCCAACCCAGGGAGTCAAAACCCTTAACAAGTATCAGTAAATGAATCTTCCTGGAGACGTGAATGGGGATGAGAAAAATGAAATGTAAAGAAGTAAGTGATTATCCAAGGTCACTGCAAGGAGAATCAGGCGTTCCTAGCTCCCACTTCCCAACCCAAAGTCTAGCTCTCTATTTACAGAGCACAGTGTTACTATAATAGCCTAATTGATTTATAATGTTTTTCTCCATATAGTACCATGTGTGCAATTAGTTACTGAATGGAAATGCAGCTCAGCTCATTTGCCACATCTGCTGCTAGTCAGGGACATACAATTTCATGCCCTATTTTCCAGACGGCTTGATTAACATTCAGGGAAACCTAGTGACTTGGCCAGAGCTGCAGAAAAAGCTGAGGAGCTCAGGTATAATCGGACCTGGGAGAACTACCCCAGATGGAAAGAAAACACAGCACCATCTCAAAACACAAGTCAAACATATAGTATTGTGAGAGAGTCACAAATGTGGAATGGCTCTTCTCTCCCCCATTCATTTTGTGTGTTAGTTCATTCCAATTCATTTGTATTCACTGAATAGTTAGTAGGTGCCCATTTTCTTTGAGTAGGGAGTGGTAAGCAAATATATATTTTCCATGCTTTTATGGAGCCCGCTGTCAAGTGGGAAACACACGTATTAAATAAATAATCATACAAAGAAAAAACATGAATGTAGGAGTGATGGATATGTATTAAGAGGGAAGTACAGTATTGGAGTCAGGGGAGGCTTCTCTGAGGGTGAGGTGTTAAATGTGAGACTGAAGAATGAGCACAGATTAGCTCCTGAGCCAGGGAAAGGCACTCTATCCAGAGGGAATGGCAGTTTAGAGGAAAGTTCTTGGCGAATTCCTGGAATTGTGGGAAGGCTAGCATGGCTACAGCTTTAAGAGGTGTGGGAAGTGGTCCAGGTAAGTCTGGAAACAGGAAGGAGCTAGATACATGAAGGCTCTGAGTCTTCTATTATGGATTTTATATGTGGAATCTAAAAAAATAGTCAAACTCAGTAAAAGAGAGTAGAAAAGTGGTTTCCAGGGGCTGGAGGGTGGGCGGGAAAGGGATAAAGTGGCAAAAGACTATAAACTTTCATCTATAAGATGAATAAGCTCTGAGGATTTAATAGAGAACATGGTGACTATAGTTGATAACAGTGTAGTACATCAGTGAAATTTGCTAAAAGAGTGGAATTTCAATGTTCGTATATGTGGTGATGAATGTATTAATTAACTAGATGGGAGGGATCTTTTCAAAATGTACACATCTACCAAGATGTGTAGATTTGAAAGTGGACATCCATCAAGATGTCCACTTTCAAAAGCTCATAATTTTGTCAGTTATATCTCGATAAAAACTGAAAAAAAATATTTTTATGTGTTAACCCTTAAATTAAGGCTTTTAAAAAGAAGAGATAATATGTTTTAAAACTGTAGACATTTCTTTTATCTGCTCCATGGAGAATGGAGACCAGATTGGGAGGACAAGGAGAGGAAGCAAAGATAGGAGTTGGAATCCAGGCGACGGATGGTTGTGGCTTAGGTTTGGATGAAGATGGTGAGAGTAAAGTGAAAGGGATGGTTTAGAGAGATACCTAGGAGGCAAAAATCAGTAAGATGTGGTGGTAGATTGAAAGTGGGGAGGGAGAGATAATGGTAAGAAGAATGTTCTGTCTTCTTTCTTAGGCAACTGTGTATATGTAGATGAAATTTACTGAGCTGGGAAAAGGCAGAGTGAGAGATATTAATTTTGAATTCCTGTCATAGAGATGGAAACAAGAGAGTGCAATACATCATTTTGAGGGAACATATAAACTAGGAGGAGAAAGAGGTTTGAGACTGAGGGTTGAAGAATTCCAACTTTGGAGGTCAAATTGGAGGAGGACCTGGTAGGAAGAAGTGTATCTGGAGAAATAAGAGACAAACCAGGAGAATGTGGAATCCCAGAGGCCTAAGAAGAAGAAATGTATCAAGGAAGGGGAAATTAGCTCTGCTGGATGCTGTGGAATTATCAGATACAATGAGAACTGAAGAATGTCAGTTGGGTTTAGAAGATTGGGAGTTGTTAATACCTATAGAAGACCAGTTTTGATGGATGCGTGGCATATTTTCAAAGACCCATACTCAAGACCAGACTGACACCTAAGAAGTTATATAAAGATCAACAGCATGCTTGGTGAATACTGAAGAGGATGATTGGGTGGTTGAATGGATGGGTGAATGTAGACTTTGCCTGAATCTCAGAAATTTTTTTAACTTTTTCATTTTCTTAAATCCTCTGGCTGGTCAAAATATAATATGGGGAAAATGAAGAAACTAAACAGTACTGGCATTGGGAGCTGTGGCCTTTGCTTGATGGAGGAGGAAGACAGAGAAAAGCATGAAGAGGGAATGATCATGGTACGTGTCTACTAGATAAGACTTCAACATCTACCAGGAGATCTCAATGTATGCTCCATCTAAACCAGCCACTTTCAAACCTGGCTGATCATCAGAATGACACCTACACCCACAAGTATTCTGATTCAACAAGCATGTTCTGGCCTGGGAATTAGCATTCTGCAACACTTCAGTTAACCCTTGGTTTTAAGTTCTACCATAATGCTCCCTGAAAATTCCAATAAAGAGCTACATGACTCTGTTCCTTCTTTTCCTCATGTTTTATAAAATATGGAACACAAAGAGAACATATTTGTGATTCGTTAATAGTGCCAAGTGTCATTTTTTCTCTCTTCAGAGGAAACTAAGCCAGAACACCAAGTGTGGTATAGTCATTTACATACCCAGGTGCTTGATTCGCTCCTCATAATATTTTGGAATGAATATTGGGAGGCTATTACCAGGCCCATCAGCTCCATTTTTCAGATGTGGAAACTGAGAAAGAAAGGTTAAAGGCACAGCCATTAACAGGATAAAGTAGGGACTTCAATCTAGAAGTTTCTCCCCAAGTTCAGGTTTTGAAGGGGAGCTGTTCACCCTACTGATATTTGAGATGCAGATATAAGAGGGGACAATCAGCCTGGTGACCTGTAATATAACCTGTACCTTGATACAGAAATACATGTACACATATATGCACACATTTTGAAAATGACTGGCTCTACATCAAACACAGAAAGAAAAATAAAATAGAAACTCTCATGATTTCTGCCCTCAAAAGAACCTGTAATCTCAATGGCAAGATTCTAACACAAGGCTGCCAGGCTAAGTGCAAAGTGTATGCTATGGATCATATTAGCTGCCAAAGATTTGGATTGAAATGGATTTAATGTATCTTGTGAAGCTCAGCTTCAGGCCCTTCACTTGTACACAAAAGGTTCTGGGATGAGCCCTACCAATGTGTTCACATGCTTGTATATTTTGGTAAAATGTGCAATAGTAAGACATTAAAAAAAATTATTTATTTATTTATTTTTGGCTGTGTTGGGTCTTCGTTTCTGTGCGAGGGCTTTTTCTTAGTTGCGGCAAGCGGGGATCACTCTTCATTGCGATGTGCGGGCCTTTCACTGTCTCAGCCTCTCTTGTTGTGGGGCACAGGCTCCAGACACGCAGCCTCAGTAGTTTTGGCTCATGGGCCCAGTTGCTCCGCGGCATGTGGGATCTTCCCAGACCAGGGCTTGAACCAGTGTCCCCTGCATTGGCAGGCAGATTCTCAACAACTGTACCACCAGGGAAGCCCCAGACATTTTTATTGTAAGATATTTTAACTGTCTCTTTCTGCTTTGACTTCAACTGCATCACCTTTCTTCTTGTGCTCATTTGTGGAGGGGTGCCTTGGACACTTTTGGGCATCTGCCTCAGTGGTGTTTGAGTAGGGGATGTATTTAGTTTGGGTTTAGTGGGATATGTTCAGAATATGTCTCACAGTGACTCCTGTGTGTTGTTAAATCATGGTGAGCAGTCCTGGTACAGGAATGACTTTCAGAAATCCTTCTATTGCCTACGCTGCCAGCTCCCCAGCATCATTCATGAGGGTGCTGGGATAGAGGTCTTCTCCTGTGTGGACATGTCCTATGATGCCTGCTATGAGAAGTCCACATGTGGGTAGTTGTTAATGAGTGTCTTAATTCAAATATAATTTATAAATAGTCAATGCATAAGAAAACTTAAAGTTCCTTGGAATTTGATAGGTCATATACAAAGAAAACCTCACAGAGGATTTTCCAAACTTGACAGCAATCCTCAACTCTCAATTTTTAAAAAATCAATTATTCATGCTAGAGGAAAGACTGCATGGTCTTTCTCTTCTCTCTATAGAAAAATATAATACAAAATTGTTATCCTCTGAAGAGGTGAGCAAAGAGAATAGAGCCAAAAAAGTGCATTATAGACTTGTGCCAGACAACTTGCTAATATATTGGATTATATGATGCTTGTGGTATTTGCCAACTTTTTACATTTTCCAAATAAATATCTTATTCTAAGAAATAATTTACCTTGGAACCTAATATCATGTTATATATTTTTTTGTAGTTGTTAAAGAGCCCCCTTCCCAAACAGTGTACACTTCAGGTCCCATAAAAAAATGGATCTGCTTCTGAGTTTAGTGAAAGGATAAGCCACAGAGGAGGTTAGATATGACTTTGAGAAAGTGGGAGACATCTTCCAGATAGAAGAGCAGTTTTACATGTGGAGGCAACATGAAGCAAGAGCCCAACTTGGAAGGAGCACTCGGAAAGTCACAGTGTGTTTAAAGGAACTCTATCCAGGCTAGTTCTCATGGGGCTGTTGTAGTTTCTTTGTTGCTATTGGTTTTGCTCATTTTGTGTTGTTTTAATCATTTAATTGTTTTACATCTCACTGTTGAAGAGAGCGTGCATCTCCCACTGCTCCCAGATAGGGGTGCCACATAAAATAGAGTGCAAGTTAAATTTGAATTTCAGATGAACAATGAATAATATTTAGGTATAAATGTGGTCCCTGCAATGCATAAGGCATATTTATACTAAAACATTTTTTTGTTGTTCATCTGAAATTCCAATTTGACTGGACATCTTGTATTTTTATTTGGGAATTCTGAAGGAAGGAAAACGAGTTTTACTTTTGGAAGTCTCTGATTCCGGGGCAGGGTCTTCATCTGAAACAACTCTCCACTGCACCAGCCACTAAGCTGTGTCCAAAGGAGAGCTGTAGGATCTATGGAGCCTTCTTGGTCCACACAGAGCAAGGCAAGTTGACAAAGAGACAGTGGTTGGTGGAGGAGGGACTTTCCAAGTTAGCGGCAAAGCTTTCCTCTGGGAAGCAAATGTTGGAGAGTGAAGTAAAGTCATTCCCCAGTGAAGACCACTGTTATCACTAAGTACATTAAATCCTAGACCGCATTACTGTAACAGACCTAAGGGTCTGTTGTTATAAATATTAAAATGAGTTGTTATAAATATTAAAAAGATAATGCATACAAAGCACATAGCACATGGAGAGCTGAATTTGTGTACATCCAGGGGTGATTTAGTTTTGTTAGTTACTTATATGTCCTCTGCCTTTAAAAGACGTTTTGAACAAGGCTTGGTTTCCTCCTCGATTCAAAAACAGTTTAACACAGTTTTTTTTTTTTTCAAAACTCACTCCTCTACAATATTGTGCTCATTTATACCTTCCACAAACATGGGTTTGCTGTTGTATTGATAAGGGTTGCTAGATTTCGGAAGTAAAAATAAAGAATGCCCAGTTAGATCTGAATTGCTGATAGATAACAAGTAATTTTTCAGTGTAAGGATGGGGTAGCATTTGTTATCTATCAGCAATTCATATTTAAATGTGTGTCCTGTGGTTTACTTGGCAACCCTGCTCGGGATACAAGCTGATATTCCTGATTTTGAAACCATACAAAGATGGGAACTATACCCAATATTTTGTAATAACCTATAAAGGAAAAGAATCTGGATTGTTACAAACATATATAGAATTGTATCATATATATATTTATATTTATATATGTATATATATATATATATATATGACAATCACTTTGCTGTACACCTGAAACTAACATAACATTGTAAATAAACTATACTTCAATGAAACAAAAAAGATAAATCCATCCATCCATCCATACATACATACATACATACATACATACATACATATATACACAAAGGAGTTTGCCCTTCTCTGAAAGTGGGACTATCTGAGTTTTATCCTAGGGGAAAGAAATTGTTGAAAGATAAAAGATCTGCTTCAGAAGGGAGTGAGTCCCCTGTGTTTGGAGACTGGGTGAACATTTGGTGGGCATGTAATGGAGGTGATACATATTTGAATGAATATATTTGTTGAGTGTTGGACTTGAGGACATGATGATTTTTCAGGTCCTGAAGTTGGTGTAGCATAACACAGGCTCTAGAATTGTATAGATTTAGTTTCAAATTCATGACTTGGTCCTTTATTACTGAATTTTTTTGAGCCTCTATTGTTTTATTTGTAAAATGGGGACAAGCCTAATGAGTTGTTATAAATATTAAAAAGATAATGCATACAAAGCACATAGCACTGTCATAGACACAACAAATTATAGTGAAATAAATGTTAGCTATTGTCCAAGTCCCTTCAAGCTCTGAGATTATACATTTGCATGAACTTCAGTTACAAAAACTAACTATGTGGATTTAAATAGACCAAGAATTTGGGTTTGTAAAAGAGACAGACTTAATTCAACAGCATGACATCCTACCATGGTAATGACCAAAAATATATCACATGGTCTCTTAGTCAGTTTATGTTTTTGGAATTGGCTCAAAGAGAATGAATTTGCGTTCTACTTTTCTTGTCTCTCTCCACACCCGACACAAAATAAAGTGCATATTTGGTGCTCAGGAAATAATGTTTCATGGACAGTGTGCTCTTCTATGCCATAAATTAGTGTTTATTCCATGAAACACTTGGTTAGAAATGAACAAGAAACAAATTCAAGGACATAGTGAGGCTTCTCTTCCTTTCTATCTCTCTGCAGAACTTCTAAAATGTGCTTGTGAGCTTAGTTGTGGACAAAGAATGCCTCCTCACATTTTAAGCAGCTTTTAGCAATGGGATCTTACTTTTTAAAAGGTGCAATCTCAAACGTTCTAGGTGAGAGTTGTATGATGGCTTCAGTTTTATGTCATATTAGCACAGATTAATATTTCCAACTGCCTGCTAGGCCATTTTTCAGTATTTTGCAGAAATGTTATCTTTTTTTTAGAGTAAGTCATCTTGATTTGATCCATTCTTCTAAAATAGCACTACCACACAGGTCAGCAGATCCAAATAATGAATACTTCAGACACAGAGGCTTTATAAAAATTAGTTTGTTTCCTGCCCACATCAGGAATGTGTAGTGTATGCATAATAAACTCGGGACATTAGTTTATGAGAACTTTAGGTCCACCCTGAGTGCACAGAGATAAGTTCTAAAAATAAAGCCGAGTTCTAGTCTCTTTTTTTTTTTTTCCCTCCAGGAGTAAATGCTGACCATGAATCTTCTGGAGACTTGAGGATGAAGCACAGCGGTTAGTCATCATCCTGCAGTCTCACAGTGCCACCTTTTGGTACATGGTTTCTCATTTCCTAACAGTGAATATGAGACAGCTGGTTTCTTCTGGTGATTTTTTACAATCCAACTTCCTTGGATATGGCTTGACATAATTTCCCTGGAGAGTTCAGGCTTAGGGTATGATAATATACCTTGGATCTGCAAAGCATTAAAAAGGAGGATATTGTCAGATATATGATCTAGCCATGGACACAGGCCAGATGCATTTGTAACTAAGAGAGAAGCCCCTCTTGTCCTGGTCCATTCCTAACTGGTTTGGCTTTGCTGTTATCTATCAGCACCTTCCTTAACTTTTGCAAAAAGGCTCAGTTAATTTCATTCTTTGCCTTCCAGCTATGCTGTCAGGAGCTTGCTTGTGGCCACATATATAACAGGTGACAAC
The DNA here is from genome assembly GCF_025265405.1 of Mesoplodon densirostris. Taxonomy (NCBI): domain Eukaryota; kingdom Metazoa; phylum Chordata; class Mammalia; order Artiodactyla; family Ziphiidae; genus Mesoplodon; species Mesoplodon densirostris. The sequence continues at coordinate 119,743,696 of NC_082667.1, read as the reverse complement.
AGTGTTTTTTCAGAGAAATAAAACCAAGAGAGCAATCGCAAGAACTTTATGTTCTTTACAAGATTGCTTCTCTGGAATATTTACCCACAGTAGAGAATAGGATGTAATGAATTATTTATCAATGGGACAGGCCTTACTGTATTAATTAATTAGTTAATTAGGATTTGGGTTGTATTTTTGGCATTAACTGAAATTAGACTTGTGTTACAAATTTAATAAAATAAAGCTATTTAGGCCAAGCTGTTGGAGGAAACTTCAAAACACCTAGAGACAATGAGATTTTATGTTTTATGCTTTGGGCTGTTAGTTGGAACCCTTGAAGGAAAAACTGGCTGAATTCTCTAAAATTAGGTTTACTGCATGCCTAGGCCTTAGAATTCCAAATCAATCATTTGGGCGGAATTTCCACCCTGTCCCAACAGCTAGTCAACTCAATGAAAATACAACTCATGTTGTTTACTATCATGTGCCCAACAGAAGCAGTTGTATTTTTCCTCCTCTAATTTTCAATCAGAAATTTTGGCTTGTTAGAGAGACATAGTCTTGGTTGGCATCACCGTAAAGCACTTGTTTTATTCTGAGTTCTAAGAAGAAAATGGAGACATGTTATAAATAGCAACTCTGGTCTCTACTTTTAGTTTGCAGTTTAGTAGAAAAGATGGGAAGGACATTTTGGTCAGAATGTTTGAGTTTCTTTACTTATAAAAACGCTACCCATTCGTCACCTTTGAGGTCAAATTTTATTTACTTCAAAATGCCACTCTAATTCCCACAATAGCTGTCTCTCTCTACTCCAAATCTCTAGTTTTTTTTACCTTGACAGTGAGCTGTGCAATAAGGATGGAAAATTCCTAGAGATATCAGACAGTGTTTTACCTACTTTGGTGCTTTATGCCTAGTTAGCTCTCAGTATGTGATTTTGAATAAAATTATGATGGTACACATGGCAGAAGCACAAGAACATTTCCAAAAATGCAACAGCTTAGCTCAATGTGGTATAAACATCTCTGGGAATATAAAGCCCCAACCCCATTCAGTAGTTTCTCTTTTCTCTTGCCCAATCTAAATTCTGCTGCCAAAGCAGCCTAAAAGCAAATTTGAGCATGTTACCCTCCTCCTTTAAAAGCTCTGTGCCTTTTTCTGGCCTCCTGGATAGACTCCAAACACCTTAGATGGGTCTAGCAGGCTTATGCTGTCTGTCCCCAACTCGCTTGTGCAATCTCACTTCTCACCATTCCACCCATTTGCACGTTGGTCTACTCATTCTGAATTTCTCTGTTGTTACCCCTTTCTGAAATATTCTTCCTTCACTTTCCTGCCTGGACAACTTTTTGCCATCATTCCAGACCAATGTAAATATTTTCAACCTCTGTTTAGAATTTTCCAAGGCTCCAAGTCAGAGTAAGCCTCAATTTCTTCTGGGATGTTATGTAATTTTGTTCATTATTTTATTATAGCAACAACTATGTCTTGTGTCAAAACTTTTCTACTTACATTAAATCACTGACTAAACTTAAGTGACCTGAAGATAGGGACCCTAGTGATTTATTTAAATTTTCAAGCAGCTGGTCCAGTGTACAATACTCAGTGAGCTTCCAAAAATGTGTGACTGATGAATAAATCAATAATCCTGAAGGGTAATGATAATAACACTGGATGAGGACTTGGGGGACCTGTTACTTTCTTCTGTGAGGTCTGTGGCAGTTTAACCTCCCTGGTCTCAGATTGCCCAACGTGCACGGGCAGTATTTCAGATTAGGTGACCTCCCTTCTGATACAGAATCTGTGAAGTTTTCACTCCTGAGTGAAGTTCGTCAAGGCAGGCTCTCTGGGAACTTCCAAATTCAATAGGTTTAAATTCATTAGTCATGAAAGACACTTCCAGATTTGGTAGCTCCGGATATTTGAGGGTAAATAACCAAGTTAGTAATCAAAGGATTGGAATTTCTGGAAAGAAATGGATTCTAATCTGGAGCTTCTAGTTTAGAGAGACTAAAATATTAGATACAATGTCTATTCCTACTTGAGGTTAATTAGTGGATATCAGAGAGTAAAGGGATGTATCATGCTAACATATGAATAAGTGAACATTCTTTTATAAGCCATCCACATTCAGTATCAAAGTGAATTCCAAAAAAGTAAAATTCACACATACTTTTCAGAGGGTTGAATTGGCATTTTCTTAGACATTCTAGACAGGGGTCCACAGGGCAGGGACTAAGCTGCAGTTGTGTCATACACTTTATGCTTGTTTTCACCTTCTATTCCTCAATTTAAAAGAGATCAGAAATCGAGGAAATAGAAGACCGTGGCCCCCTGTGTATTCAACTTTCTGTTCAATATCTAAAGCTGTCTGATCCGCATATCAAACTTAACATGGCACGAACAGAACACTTGATTGCCCAAATGTCCCAAATTCATTTCCCTAAGTAGTACCTATTTAAGTAAATGCCATCACTATTCATTTAACTGCTTAGGACAAAACCTTAGAAGTTATTGCAGATTCCTCTTTCCCTCAATCCCATCAACAAATTCATCAATCAGATATAATTTTAAACCCTATTCTGAATCTCTTCTCATCATCTTCACTGCAACCAGTCCTTCCCAAGCCACCATTATTTCTTCCTAGATTTTTGCAATGACCTCTGAAGTAGGTTTTCTGCCTCCACATTTGCTCCCTTAACTACAGTCCCTCCAACACTTAGCGGCCAGAGTGGTCTTTCTAAAGCTTAAATCAGATCGTCATACTCCCCTACTTAACAGTTGCTAGTGGCTTCCAAGTATACTTTGAATAAAAAACAAACTTTTTTATGACCTCCTTATCTGGGTTTGCAATGTCCCCAACCTAATCTCCTGCCCTTCCTCCTGTGGTTAACTTTGACTCACCAAGTTCGCTTTTGGTGTCTTAAAACATACCAAAAATATTCTCATATCATGGCATTTGTACTTATGGTTCCTTCTACAATGAACACTCTTTCGACGTGTCTGCCTTTTTCTCACCGTTTAGGTCTGAATTCATGTCTCCTCATCAAGGAGAACTTCTCTGATCTCACATGAAACAACCTCTCTTGTTATAGTTACTCTCTGTCAAAATTACCCTATTATATATTCTTCATAGTACTTCCAGAACTTTACTTACACTATTTATTGTTTTTTTTTCTTTACTTATATATTGCAATCCTATGATGCACTCTCCCTGTAGGAGATTCACATCCAAGAATCCCTTCTTCTTTTAATCTTTCTCTTCTCACACTGGAAGTCTTGCTCCATCCTAGAGGAATGGCATGTGGCTCTTGATTTTCTGGATGCTATATCTGACTCATACAGAAGGGGGAGCACTGCATTGCTTGGGAGCGTTTTAGATTTCATAGGCTTTTTTTTTTAATAATAAATTATCGACAAAGGGAACAAGCAGTTCTTTTTTGCCAACATTGACCACCCCTAGCTATCATACTCAAAACCCTTCTCACCTGGGTGGGAGGGGCACTGGTAAGAGAAGAGGAGAAAGAAAAGTTCTACTCCCCCCCACACACAAATAAATTGAAGAAATAATATTCAAAATATTCTGAGTGGTTATTCTTGGGTTTGGGGATTCTGGGTGACATTAATTTTCTCAGCTTTAATGTCCTTTATCCTCAGGATTTTCTAAAATGAATATTTTTTTCATAACCATAAAATGAATGTTTTTAAAAGATTCCATTTGAGAGAGACTATATAAACCTTCAAACTGCAAAATATAAATAACATTAGCCTCAATCAACCTCCGTGTTTGGATACCTAACTGTATTAGTCCAGTGACAGATAAAAAAAAAGACGTTGATTAGCAATGAAAATACAAAAGAACATCAACAAAAATATCTATTCCTTAGAGAAGCTAGTTAAGAGTATTCAACATTAGCCTCTAAATTAAATACGGATGAGATATTTTCTCTTCATTCATTCCACTTATTATTACAACTGAGTAATAACAAATTATATGTATCAAGAAATTTGGTCAGAAGGGATATTATTTTAGGATCAAAGTAAACCCTTCGGCGACAATTCAGATTCCAATTGTGTGAGGCGATTGGACTTTGGAGAGGCGACCGCGTTATTATGCTACTAGTTAAGGTTGAGTCTCTCTCGGGGGTTGTAGAAGAGTGACTGCTGAGAACCAACAACACCCCTGGTCCAACCTGGCCTGCAGCTCTACAGGAATCATTTGATCATCATTTAAATACACAAGTTCTATGGAATTCAATAGATTACATGCAATCATTTTGAGAAGATATTTTAAAATTTAAGGTAACGATGCAAGCTTTTGGGTTCAGACCTTTGACGGTGTCACTCATCATGACTGGGGTGGAAACAGAAATGTCAGTTTTGCTAATTAGGTTGTTGTTGTTTCAACTACTTTACCACTGGCCTGGGGAATCCAAACTCCAAAAGATGGCAAACTATGACTAGCAGGTGGGATTCACTCTTTATTTATTTATTTTTTTAGCAAATTAAGGCAGTGTGAATTCAACCTAGTGATGAATGTACCTTTCCCCTTCCAGAGCATCACCTGTACCAAATTGTATGATTTTGGCATCTGCCTTGACAACTCTAGCAAGCAATCATTTTGACAGGAGACCATCTGTGTCAAACAATATACGCAGTGTCTACATAACACAGAGAGGGAAAGAACAGTCCCTAGGAACAAATAATTGTGTGAAATGACCCTGGAGGTTGGTATTTAGAATCTCAGGGGGAAATATATGCCAAGAGAACATTTGAGACAGATTCCTTTCTAGAATGGTTTCAGGAAGAAAGACTCTCCCTTGATGATTGAAATGATGAGAAAAATATTTAATAAACAACTACCACCCCTTGATTAAGAAGCTGGCTCTAATCCTGTCTGTTCCATTAACGTACTCTATTTCCCAGGGTAAGCCACTTGACCTCTTGGTATTCTGTTCTCTTTTCTGCATTAACTAGCTGTGTGTTTCCTTGCATAAGTCACTTAGCATTGGTTTGTCTATATAATAAACTTCACCATTTCTGGAAATTGTCTCTCCCTCTCTTCCATGAACTGCCCCAGCTCCACTCCAAACAATGAGCTTTTCTGGCTAAAATTCATTGCTCCAATCAGATTCTTTCCTCTGTGTTTGGAATAGGGACTAAGAGATTCCAACTCAGAATTGTCTGTCTATTCTCTTGAATTGACAAAAATTTGATATCTCTTAGCAGCAGCAATTTCCCATTGTATGTACCAGGAAACTGAGAAAACAATTCTGGACAACAGAACAAAGTAGATGAATAGGCAAAGAGAAAAAAAATAAAAAAACTCAGATTATTCACTTGTTCTCAAAGTCTAGCTTTACTCTTCTCCCTGGATTTCCAGAGAAATTCTAGGATTCCTATCATTCATCCCACTTTTTTCTCCTTAAATTAGTTTGTCACTTGCAACAAAGGGAAAGCCAACTAATTTAATATTTTATAGGAGTTTGGTATTTGATTTCCTCATCTTTAATGGGATGTACAACTTATAAATCTTTGGTTCTCAATGAGGAAAATAAATGACCCTATACAAAATCAGCATGCTAAATTATATGAGCTCTGTCATCCCATATTGTTCTAACTTTCTACCTACAATTTTGTTTCTGTTAAGGTCAAAGTTTTGGTTGTGGTTAGAGAGGAATACAGACACTATAATACATCATCACTGTCCTCATGGAAGAGTTGTAGGATATCCACAAAGACAACTACAAATTCTTTCAGTTCTTGATGCCAGCTCTAAAAGAAACTAGAGCAGGAAGTGCCTGCTCCATCCCAACTTTACTATGTGATTCTGAGTTCTCATATTTAGGTCTGATTGTACCTTCAGTAATACCAGAAATTGCAAATGAAAAATAAATTTTAAACAAGTGCTTTATGTTCCTTTGTAGCTGGCAAGATTTGACTCTTTCAGATCTAGAGCTGGTTTTGCTGGGAGAATGAATTGTCTGACTGTTGTAATAAGACACCTGCCAGAGGTGAATCTAATGGCTTGCAACCCATAGGAACTTAAAGACAATAGCCATCATAACTTAAAGACAATAGTCAAGCTAAAGACTGGATGAATAATCAAAGGCTTAGTGATAGCCTTAGGAGTCAGGACCCTCTGGTACAATTTATATGCTCAGTTTCTTCTCTGTCCATTTTCAATCTCCTGCCTTAGCATCTTTGCTTGTGTAGTTTCTCCCATGGGGTATGATTCCTGTTCTATGAGTCTCAATTCCAACTTCATCTATCAAAGGAAGTTTTAATCTACTTGATCACACAGTGACTATTCCCTCCTCTGAATTCAAAGTATTTGATATTATCCCCATTCATTTGAAAATCATGTGGTGCCTTGTGAGGATAATGCTAGCCACTCTATAACAAATAAATTCCAAAATTTCAGTGGCTTAACCCAAGAGAAGCTTATTTCTTATTCATGACATAGTATGGGTTTACAGCCACTTGATGTCTTTCCTCTAAAAGGTGATTCAGGAACCCAGATTCCTTCCATCATACTCTCCTACAATTTGCCCTAAGGCCTTAGAGTCTTCCATATCCATCCAATAGAACAGAGACACAAAAGCACCTTGGCCTAGAAGTGACAAATTTTCATTTTTCTTATATTCTATTGGAAAATAACTGGTCACATAGCCTCTTCTGCAAGTATGATGAGAAATGTAGTTCCTGGCTGGATACCGCCTTCTTAATGTAACTCTGAACTACAAAAGTGGAAGCTTGAAGGGACTTCCTTGGTGGTCTAGTGGCTAAGACTCCATGCTCCCAATGCAGGGAGGGGCCTGGGTTCCATCCCTGGTTGGGGAACTAGATCCTGCATGCATGCCGCAAATAAGAAGCCCGCATGCCACAATGAAGATTCCTGCATGCGGCAACTAGGACCTGGTGCAGCCAAAATAAATAAGTAAATAAATATTTTTTTTTAAAAAAGAAGCAGAAGCTTGAATTTTGGTTGATGACTAGCTCTCTTTTCCACACATTTCTTGTACTTAACTTCCTCTCTATAAGCACTATTTCTCATTTCAAGCATTAATATTCTTGATGGTGATGCAATAATATTTATCTCTCATAACATATAACATACTACCGTGAGCATATTTTGTTCTTATTTAATGTGTCTTGATTGGTTTGTACTAAATTAGGAAAGTATTGAAGTATTACAGTGATGCCAAATTCCCCCAAAGTGCCTGGATATTATCCTGTTATCTGGTTTGATGAAATCCAGAAACAAATGGATAAATAGAATGGAAACATTCTCTTTAAAATGTGGTATTGTGCTTTATTCAACAATACTTATTTCATAAACATTTATGGAGCAATTACAATGTGCTAAACATTATACCAGATGTTTTGGCAAAGGAGATAAATATCTTAGAGTTCCTGACCATGAGAGTTTATAGTAATACTGATGACAAAAAGTCAGTTATGCACATACAGACTGACAAAACTACAGAGGTATATGCACAGAATGGAATGGAGTTGACAAAAAGAGCACAGAGGGGAGGTCCCTCACTTTACAGGTTGATCTACTGTGATGAGCTCTAGATAGAAGCCATGAGACCATTCTTCATCATGATCAACATTACTAATAAAAAAATAAGATTGGCATAGCACAATATCAAACACTCTCGTGTATATCATGTTGTTTTCCTCCACTGCGATCTTTTGGGAAGATTAAAAAAAAACAAGGCTCAAGGAAGCAAAGTGAATTTCCTAAGATAACATAATGAATAAATGGTGAAGATTGGAATTATCCCACTATTGTAATAAATTTGTACTTGTGTATTAGGTACTTTCTTCAAGGGTTATACATTTTAGTATATGGAAGTGAAGAGTCACAATGACAGAGCCAGTGATATAAATACATTTTGGTGTCCTCAGAGCCTGTCACCTTGTAGGTGCCGAAGAAATAAGAGTCTTAATGAATGGATGGGTTGGCATTTCACAAAGCTGCATGTACCAGTTTAGATCACGAGGGAACCATTACCAACTTGTTCTTTTCAGTAGGTGTGCTAGCTAGTAACTTGATTATACACCCCCCTGCAGGTTCCAAAATATGAGGAATTGAATTAGGGTCCCAATTTACTAGCTTTTCTTTGACGATAGCAACAGTTCTGAATGAGACAGAGTCCTTCACTGAGAGTACAGACAGCATGGCTCACAAAGCAGTGTGGAGTCCACATTGGTTCCAGACCAGCTTGCCAATAAGAGAGCTGGGCTGGCATAGAGCAGTGTTGCAGCTACACCTACTGGACTTTCCCTAAACCACAATTGAACTTTCAATAGAAATACTGAAAGTATGACAATCTAAGAACATTTAAAATTTTCATGCCAATCCATCTTTCTCTTTAATGACCTGCACTTGCACATGTGGGAAATAAGATAACTTCCTATGGAAGAAATAGTTATAAAAGGTTATCTTACTTTCCACATTTGTAAGCATAGCTTTTTATGTAGCAGAAAGATGATTTAACATTAAATGCTCAATTTGAGACCAAAATACATTAAGGGATGCTTCTATGTTTACCACCCAAAGCAAAAGTGGAATCACTGATAACATACAAATGCAAAAACATCAGCATCTATAAATCTGCATTTATTTGTAAAATATATTCATCTGCAAAGTAGGCTGTGTCTCTTTGCTTCTGGTTCAAAAAGAAAGGTCAGATTTAGTCTTCAATGAGATTGCGGGGGAGAGCTCTCATTTTGAAGCTCCACATGCCACCCCCAGCCAGAACTCAGTTTGTGCTTTTTTTTCTCTCTTTTTCCTCTTCCTTTCTCTTCCAGATTCTTCCACCTCCACTGCTCTCCCTGTCCCCGCATAAAACTGGGGTAAACTGTAGTCCATAAGCAGCCATACCAGCCACAGCATCTTGGATTCGTTAAGAGCTTTGCAGATGAGCTCAAACTCATTTTTCATCTTATTCCTGAAGCCATCAGATTAAAGCTTGTCACATTTTCTGGACACAAAGCTCCAGGCATGTTTTATTCATTATCTGTTCTCATCTTTGAGACAAGCACCTGCAAACCATTTCAGGGTTGGGAGACATCTCTGAAGCTTCAACTTACCATGCGTAGGTTTTTGCATCTTTCCTTGGGCCAATAATCCTCATAGCAGCTTGGTTCTCCCCAGCTACTTGGTGGCCCATCTAAGTCCTATGGTCAGTTGTTCATAAGGATGTTCTTGCTGCTGGCATTTGAGGACAAATTGAAAAACTAAAATAGCAAAAATTCTTTATTAACCTTTTACATCATATGACTTAAGTTTAAACCATTTTCTCAAAACACTTGAGAATGAGGAGAGAGAAACGAAGGTGGGTGGTATTGAATTAAGTGTTGCTGGCCTGATTACTCTTCCAAGAGCCTATGTATCCCCTCATAACTCACTGATAGTGACCATTAGTGGCAAAACACTGGGCTGCACAGGATTAAAGCATGAAGCCTGGTTTTGTCAATACTTCCAGGTAACCTTGGATAGTTGCTCTATTTCTCTGCCTTTGTGTACCTACTGCTGAGGGAGGATGATTCTAAGCTGATCAATCGTTTACAAAAAATGCCTTCTTCGTCAAGTGCTCAAAGAGACATCATGATATAGATTGTGGATCCTTTTTAGAATGTTTAGGGTAAGAAATGAGCAAAAGTGTTCCAAAACTAGATGATATGGCAAATCAGGAGTAGAAGGAAATATACCTCAAGTATTGTGATTCCCCGCCTACTGATCTTAGGTGAAACTTGGTCCTGCAATACAGTCTTCTTTGATAACAAAGAATTCAACATTTTTGAAGTAATTTGAAAGTCAGAGGAAAATCAAAATTGGTTTAAAGTTTAGAGACAACTGTGAACATACGCTAGCAAATTCTATCTCAGGTGTCTATATATGCTTATCTTTGTGTTGTGTGACAAAGCTATGTTTAACTAACTAGCTAACTCACTAACTAAACATATAAATAAAAGGGGAAAGGCCCCAGAAGTTCAAATGCAAATTATCTTCACAAAGAATTTTATGGGGAGGAAATATTGGGAAACAACATCCTCTATAGAAGTACTATGTCAGAAATGAATTGGTCAGTCATAAAATAACTTGGACACCAAGCCCAGGACCCCTTATAGGGTCATATCACTTCAGAAAGTGATGGAATATTTGACAAGTGACACACAAGGATGGGAGTTGAGCCAGCTACCCACAAAGGGTTGTTTTACTCTATGCCAATCTCACTTTCTAGCAACCACATGCTGGACAACAGCAATTTGCTCCTCTTTGCCTGCTGGTAAGATAGACATCATGCCCTAACACAGAATACATCTTCCCGGACATGGCTAATGTTAAGAGAAATAGTCACAAAAGCTTGACCACTTCATAGATGTTTACTGAGAGCACTTATTGGGGTTTTAAGGTATACAAATATGTATGAGATATAATCTCTTGTGACCAGGAATTTACAATCCAGTTGGGAGAAACAGCAGTTCCTGAGAATTTAAGCAGCAGTAGAGAAGTAGGCCACAGTACAAGTTGGTGGTGATAATAACAAAGGAGCACGACAGGTAGAAAAGACAGGGGTTTAGAGGAGGCTACCTATGGACAAGAAGGGTTGAGAAGATTTCTCAAAGGAGAACTCTAAGTTGTGTATTGAAGGATGGGTAGAAGTTGGTGGCAGAAATGAGTCCAGTTGTGGTAATAGAAAAAAATAAAATCTTGGCAGCAAGAAAAGTCAGAGATGGGAACAAAAAGGCCATCTGGCTGGATTCAGTGGTTCAGACGCACATGCTCATGTTCCCTTTTACACTAAGCCAGTTAGATCAGTAGGGCTGCTGGTTCGCTGCAGAAATCTGCACTTTCTCCTCAGTGCCTCTTTTTTATTTATTGTTCTAATCACTGGGCATAATAGCAGCCAAGTCATAGGAGGATGGTGCTGTGACAGGATAATGGTCTCCGGCTTTGAAAATAACGGCTCAGTTTCTCTGAGGCCTCTTCTTTGGCAGCAGGAGACCATTAGCATGTCACGTTGTCCGGCCCTATTGACATTATCTTTTAATTGTCCCTGAAGACCCATCTCCCAGGCAGTATGTCTGAGATTTTCAGCGCACTGGGCTTTCTGGACTGACATCCCAATCCACTTTATCATCTAACTTCAGAAAGTGTAAGGGACAAAGAAGATTAAAGGCTTTTATGAAGGGAGAAGAGCATCATGGGAAGAGGCAGGGAAGGCCATATTCATGACAATTAAAGACAAAGTAAAGTGGCAAGACAAGCAAGTTATTCTGCAAGAATTCCATGAACAGATGTGTGTGTGTGTGTGTGTGTGTGTGTGTGTGTGTGTGTGTGTGTGTGGCTATATGTAAGGACAAGGATACCATGTTAAATAGGCTATTCAAGACAAAAATCAAATTTCTAAACTGAGTGTTTTGATAGTTTTGTATAAGACATAATTAGAGAAGCAGAATGATGCCCATCCTGGAATATTGGCTCTGTCCTCAACTTTTCTGGAGAGACAGAGCTACATGTCTGGGTGGTCCCTCCTGTTGGCTCAGCTGTTTCCATCAAGTGTCTAAAGTGTTATTATGCCCAGGAGGCTGGCCAGCTGTTCTCTCTCTCCCCTGAGGACAAAATTAAGTAAATAAGCTTAAACTGTATGAAGAGGCTAGAGGAGAGTGAGAAAGTAATTTTGGACCATGGAGGGTTGAGATCTGAGCGTCAAAGACAATGGGCATTCCTCTTTGTTAACAGCTGGTTCTGGTATGGGAAGGGGTGGGTGTAGTCTGGTTAGGAACCTGCAGGCAAGTAGGTGTCAAGAGTAGACCTTCCTCCAGTTGAGTCAGTCACTGGTGGGATGGGCTGTGCCTGGATTTGTGACAGAAAGGGATGGATGTTACAGGGGATTCAAGACAGAGTGGGAGGTGGGCTCAGTGTCCTTGAAGGCCACTTCTCTCCCACTTCAGGCCTAGGAGTCAACCTTCATCATCTTACTGACCAGGAGCTTCCCTTAGAGATCATCAGTTAGGAAAATGAGCTCTGCATAAATATGTCTTTGTCCATGTGCTGTCCCAGCACCCGGTTCACAGGGACACCAGGGCAGCTGTTTGGGGATGCGCTTCTCCTCACCCCAGCTCTGGGAGCCATGGCTTCCTGCCCATGCTTCCAGCTCACAATAGCATCATGGCTGCCAGGCTCTGATTAAAGGGCTCCCTGGGGCCTTCACTTGTAGCCTGTCTTCTTTCCCTCCAGCCCCACCCTCCCCTGCATTCCAGAATCCCCTCCCTCTTCCTGTTATTGTCCTGCTCCTTTCTGATAAGATTACATTTGTCCTCATGAAGAGGAATGTTTCTTTCCTGTACGTTAATGTTTTTCAAAGGCACACTAATGAAAAGATCTCTATCCTAATGCCAGATAATTTATACTAAGTGTTAAGGGATCTGAGAGAGGAACGAGAGGGCCCAGGAGGTGGGGGAGGCCTGATTCTCCTTTAATCACATAGGAAACATTTGACAGACTATCACCAAACTTGTGATTCTGGTTTCCAAATGCAGTTTTGTTTTGGCTACGGGGAAAAGAATTGCATTTTACAAGGTAGAGATAATAGATGAGTTGGAAAAGAGAAAGAAGACGTGAGTTCCAAAATTAACTTTTCTACTGTGTTTAGTTGCTCACATATGGTGTGCGGGCATGTTCCTTCATTCTTACCTCAGTTTCCTCATTTGTGAAATCGGGCCATCTACCTACTTGAGGGTTTTTGTGAGGGTCAGTGACATAGCCTGTAAGACATGCTTTATAAGTGGGAAGTATAAATATAAGGTAGTTTGAACACCTAAATATATAAACTGTGACTCAGGGTGAGATGCATCAACTCTAGGAAACAGGCCCTATAAAGGGTTTGAGAAAGTCAGGCATCATCTTTGTCCTCCTATCCCGCTCCCAGCCAGTCGAATTTTGTTTAAAAATACTGTAGAAGTCTGTTCAAGCCCTACCACATGGAAAAGGGTCCTTAGCAATCATTGTATAGATGACAAAACTGAGGTCCCTCCAAAACAAGAGAATTATTCAAGTTGGTGCATCTTTTAACAGCAAAGCCAGCACTAGAATTCAGTGGAGGTTTGAGATGCCTGGACTGGGTTCTTTCCAGTCAAACATACAGTTTCTCCCACCAGGAATATGATTGCTGTGTTGTCCTTCAAAGACATATTGGATATAAACTGAATAAGCCATGGACCGACTATGGATTCCCTAGCATGAAAGCAAAGGGCTTAGATGCAAAGTTACAGCCCTTGTATTTCAAGGCTGTTGCAGATATTCTGAGCTGATCGTCTTCTAATCTGTCTTCCTGTTTCTGTTGGCTCCGTTGACGTATCCCTCTCTTGGCCCCGACTGAGCTACTTGGCTGGCTAACTTACCAGAAGTTGCTCTGGAGGCAGTGCTTTGGTCCGTTTATCAGTGGTTCAGAGAATTTGACATCCCTTAGTGCAACGGCAAACCTTGTCTCTACCTGGAAATAAGAGAAAACTATTTCCATAGAAGCCATAAGAACATAGGGAAAAGCCATTGATTCATATGAAAGTGAGGCTGGAGACACGAAAGAGTCAGGAATTCTCAGGGGAAAAAAAGGGTCAAGAACGGTGGTCCTCAAACCTGGAGGCAAATGAGAATCATCGGCAGAGCTTGTAAAACTTGTAGATGCCCAAGCTCCAGCCTAGACTGATAGATGACAAAATTTAGCATGCATCAGGAACACTTGGAGGACTTGTGAAATCAGATTTCTGGAACCCACCATAGAGTTTCTGATTCAGTGGATCTACGGTAGGGTCTGAGGATTTTCAGTTCTAACACACTCCTAGATGAAGATGTGCTGCTGGTCCAGGGATCTCATTTTGAGAAACACACAATTATATCAAAATTTCCAGGTAGAGGATCCAGACATCTGTATTTTTTAAAAGTCCCTGGGTGACTCCAATGTGTGGCCAAGTTTGCCAACTGCTGATGATACAGGGCAATGCAGATTCTAGAACAAGTAGCTATGGTGGCCCATTCATACTTCTAATCGGATGCCATCCTGAGTCCTCTCAGGAGAGAGTTTCCTTCTGATGATTATTAGATGGGAAAGACACTAAGAATTCGTTGTCCCAAAGTATTCTTCCTATGCTTCTTTCATCCCTTCCCTGCCCGTAAATTAGTTACCTAAGCTTCGTAAGTTACTATACTTACTCTTGTATCTTAAAGGCATTGGAAAGGCTGGTCTGAATTCCTAATGGATGCCTGAAGGAGTGAAGTGAGAAACTGGCCACAGCTTCCCACCCCATCCCTGTAGTCTGAAGACATTTCTAGCTGAAAGAAAAGCATAATAGGACACTGTAACTGTGAAATGACAGAGGTCAGTTGCTTGTCCTCACATGGTTATCAGTCATCCTGGTCACTTTCAGGAAAGCAGCATCTCTGGTCGTGGGGAAACTTTGCATGAAGTATGTAATAACTTCTCACCATCTGGAGTCAGTGGAATGACACCTGCTAAAATGGAATCAGTAGATATTAACCTGAATTTAGTCATTAATTAAAGAGATCTAATAATTAATATTGATCTGTTCTATGGTCAAGCTCATTTCATGCATTTTCTTATTTAATTTGATCACAGCAACTTAATAAGACAGCCATTTGGTTTCTATTTTATAGAGGGGGCATGGAGGTTCAGAGAGATAATATAGTTCACCAAAGTTTGTAAAGCTGGGATTCCTACTTAAGTCTGAACTAGTACAACACTGAGAGCTAGAGATTTCTGTCCAAAGACAGCAGGAAGGGAGACTGGGCATCAACAGGGGGTTAAGGTAAGTCAGGTACAGAGGCTGGAACCACCATGGGTAGGGGAACTGCTAAAGAGGCTTGAGAATGAGGCCAAGCTGGAAAGAAAGGATGGCTCTGAAGACAATGAAGCCAACTTCATAATTTGGCATAAGGCCTCCTTCTTGGTCTAGGATAGTTAACAAAAAAAGCAAACACTACAATAACACAAGCTTGAAAACATTATTGTCACTAGCAAAGATATTGTTAACATGATTTAGTCATTTATGCACATACACCCATAATAGATTTACAAACTCTGGAGACCTGTTGCAGATACTGATTTGCAGCTTGTTTTGTTTGTTTGTAATCTATCAGTAATTCAACCTGGAATTTCTGTTAATGTTGATAAATATTTTTCTAAAGCGTGATTGTTAAGGAATGTGTTTTATTATACTATATGTGCGTGCCGTACTTAACCAGTTCTCTATTGTAAGGCTTTTGCGTTTTTCCAGATGTACTTTTTATAAAACAAAGTTACAATGAAGGTTACATAAAATTCCTCATCCTTACTTATTATTATTATTATTTTTTTTGCGGTACACAGGCTTCTCACTGCTGTGGCCTCTCCCATTGCAGAGCACAGGCTCCTGACACACAGGCCCAGCGGCCATGGCTCACGGGCCCAGCAGCTCCGCGGCATGTGGGATCCTCCAAGACTGGGGCATGAACCCGTGTCCCCTGCATCGGCAGGTGGACTCTCAACCACTGTGCCACCAGGGAAGCCCCTTACTTATTATTTTTAAATTGAAGTATAGTTGGTTTACAATGTCATGTTAGTTTCATGTATACAACACAGTGATTCAGTTATACAGATAAATATATATCTATTCTTTTTCAGATTCTTTTCACTTATAGGTTATTACAAAATATTGAGTAGAGTTCCCTGTGCTATACAGTAGGTCCTTGTTGGTTATCTGTTTTATATACAGTAGTGTATATATGTTAAAGTAAAATTCTTAGAAGTTGAATTGTTAGATCTTACATATGCCTATTTTTAAGATCTTTGATACCTATTACCCAATTCCTCTACAGGAAGTTTTTATTTTGTTAAACTAGTTTTCCACCTACATTGTCAGAGGGTGCCCATTTCTGGCAGCCTTGAAAACACTGACTATTAATACTTTTAAATACCAGTTGGATAGGTGAAAATTGCCGCACTTTGAATTTTTTTTTTTTTTTTCGGTATGCATGCCTCTCACTGTTGTGGCCTCTCCTGTTGCGGAGCACAGGCTCCAGACGCACAGGCTCAGCGGCCATGGCTCACGGGCCCAGCCGCTTCGCGGCATGTGGGATTTTCCCGGACCGGGGCAGGAACCTGTGTCCCTTGCATCGGCAGGTGGACTCTCAACCACTGGGCCACCAGGGAAGCCCCTGTTGAACTTTTTATTGGCAACACATTCTCCTAGAAAATTAAAACAAAAACCCTTTATTTAACCAAATAGGATTTCTACAGTAATCTCAGGTTTATCAATCCCATTGTAATCACAAATTTTTGCTTAAATCATAATTTAGACATATTGACACACTTAGCTGCACTGTCTCTTCATGCTTCTCTTTTATCTTCCTCTTCATCAACTCTGGACTTTCTGACTTGGAACCTCTACATATGGAGTGTGTGTATGTGTGTTTGTCAGGGGAGGGTTATTTCCCCCAAAAACCTTGTGTTTTGGAACTAAAAAGAAGACTGTATTCTCCTCAGGAAAACCCACATTTCTACTTGTCTTCATTTCTCTACCGTTCTCCACCCGCTGTTATTCACCTCATTTCCCAATTAACCCAGGCATCCTTGATTCTGCGGGTAAAAGGCGAAACCGAGAGCTATGCAGACATTATATAATACCCCCATGAGGGCGTCAGTATTTGACAGCCTTCAATAGGTTAATTTTTCAAAGTGGTAAGCTGATATTTCTGTATAAAATGCACATCTGCAGAGTAAATGGTATTAAGTGTTGGTGAATTATGGTCCCAGCCTAGGGGTCACTTGGGCTTCAATGCTACAAGCACCTTAATGCTTTTTTGAATGAAGGCTCCACTAATTGCTTCCATATGATTCTCCCCTGGCCCCTCCCCCAGCCTCCATCACTGTCCCCAGCCCCTCCCCAATTGTGCCCTGGCACAGGAATAATGAGCTATGAAATTGTACCGTATTGATTGGGGGCTGATGTTAGAACAGAACCTGCCATTTTTCCCCGGGATTTGCTTTGACTCTTGAAGTTCAGACAGCGTCGGGGTCAAGTCCCAGAAGCCCTAAGTCCTCCCCACTCCCCATTCCTTTAAACCACTGGGAGTGAACACTTAGACTGCAAAGGGGCAGACAGATCATTAATTAGCTCGGCTGCTAGGCTGTCTGGTGGGAGTGGGATGTGAGGGCATTTTAAAAAGTGTGCTGGCATGTTGATGGGGTGGAGGAAGAGGGAAGGAGTTGTAAGCATCCCCCAAATACACCGTCAGAAGAGTCGCCTGGGTGAGGCAAGCCAGGCCAGAAATTAGTCTTCTGGGGTTTGCCTGCTCCCCACCCAGATGACCACGCAAAGCCTGAACCCTAACGGGTTGGAAGGGACACTGAGAGACAACTCAGGCTGGCCCCCCAGATGGAGGCTAAAGTTAAAAACATTGTCAATTTGGCTAAAAGAGTGTCAGCAGGAGACCTGGCAATGCACAAACATGGAGAAGCCCTGCCTGTATTATGTACCTATTGCATGTCAGGTGCTTCTGTGAGCAGCCCTGACTCTACCTAACTGGCTCCTTTGGGCAGCAGGTATGACCACACCTACTCACGGCAAGCTGCTTGGCCAAGATTACCGCTGGATCTCAGAGACAGTGGATCTGGACTCTCATTCGGATCTGCCCGGCTTCAAACCTGTGCTCTCCAGCACCATAGCCTATGGTATGTGTCCTGGAGTCACGCAGACCTGGGCTGGAAGCTGACTATTTCACTCACAAACTGGATAACCCAGAGACACTCAATTTTCACATCTGTAAAGTGAGATGATCTTTCTATACGCCATTTACAGCTGTTGTGAGAATAAAAGAAGAATGCGTGTGAAGTGGTCAGCAGAGTGTAGTGCCTGTGTAGCACTCTAAAGATGTTAGTTATTATTAGTCATTTTTATTGTCATTACTATTATTATGTTTCCTCCTAGGAGCCATGCATCCCCACAGCCTCATACTCCTTGACAGTCAGGTCTAGAGCTGCCCATTCCAGCTTCCTCTGACTTTAAGCCCAGCTTCTTCTCCTGATCCAGCTTGAGGTGACTTGGCATCTCCTGAGTTCCTATAATGCTACCTGCCCTAGTCTCTTGGCAGTGATACACGCTGCCCTCTCCCTTTAATTGTATGATTGAACTAGTATTTTTATTTTATGGCTGTTTAATTTCCCCTGTGTTTATGGCCTATTCTCCCCTAACTAAATTGTGAGGATCTCTGAAGAGCAAAGGTCTCACATTTCTCTGAGTTTCTTAGTGCACCTGGTTTGGAGCTGTGCCAGTATTGCTGCTCCAAAAAAGTCTGAGAATTCTATCTTAGTAAATAGCAAGTTAATAAAGAGTATCAAATCTTGTGTTAGATACCCTTAAAGAAATTGGGTGGAGTTTGTTTTTATTTCTCACATCACAGGTCTGGTCTGTAGTCTATACTCTGGCCACTGTTGCCCCTACTGGCATCTAAATGTGAGTCTGTATTTGGTAGTGGGATTCTCTTTTGAAATAATTAGATGTTTTTAAAAAACAAAACAGAAAACATAGGTAAATGAAAGAGCTCAAAAAATGGATTCAGCCAAACTAAACTGTATTTGTTTTTAAAGATTCTATTCTCTCCACCATGGATTTGGCTTTGTAGCCAAACAAATAGTTGACATTTATGTATCTTTATGCAGCACAAAGTCATGCTGAATGTGTTTACAGTTAGGGTTCTTTCAGACATGCTTTACAGAAACTCAACACAAACCAGTTTGAGAAAAAAAGGATGTTAGGGATGAATCAAAAAAACCAGAAGAGCTTTCAGAGATCTTAAAAACTAGAATCTGAACCATCTTCCTCTTCCTGCCTCCCTACTTCTTATTCCCCCCTCCCTGGTGATAGATTTATTCTGTCTTCTTTCAGCTCTGAGATTATATTTTTAATTCTCCACAGTCAAATGAGAAAGAAGTTTTCTTCAGCAGAAAACTACCTGGAAGAATTCTCATAGAAACAGGAATAGGGATATTATAATTAGCATAGTCTGGGTCCCATGTCTCCCCCGACTCCCACCCTTTCTATAGTCAGAATGGCCACTCTTCAACAATCTTCAGACAGCTAGCATGAAAGGTTAAACACCTGAATATTGCCAGATTGTTTTGTCTTGTACTCACTCATCACATTAATATTTAACAAGCATTTGTTGAGCACCAAAGAGCGAATGAACAGGGGAGACGGTTACTACCCTTATGTAGCTAGTATTCAAGTGGGGAAGAGTGGGGATTAAATAATTGCTAACAACAGGTGAGGTAAGCACTATGGAAGGAAAAGTTTGGGTGGTCCAGGAGCACCACCCCAAGGAAGAGATGGATTCCAGTACCAGGATGAAGTGAATTGAGTTATAGTTGGCCTGGTGAAGAGGAAAGGAGAGAGCATTTGGCACCTGTGAGAATGCCTCGAGGAGAAAAAGCAAGCCTAGTTTGAGAAGCTTAAAACAAAAGGCTCAGGATGGCTGACCCCTGGGAGGCTTGCCTTCTTCCTCTAGGACCCCTCACACAGGGTCTTTACTAGAATCCTTGAGAGCTGTGCTCAGTCCAGCTCCTTGGTCAACCTTTCTAGGTGTGTGTGTGTGCTGAACCTCTGAGTTTAGAAAGTGGAAAACCTTGCTTCCTACCATTCTCATCACAAAAGGCAACTCACTGTTCACTTGAATGTGCGTTGGACAGTGGGGGTCTCTGAAACCCACTTAGACAGCTGAGTTTGGAGAATATGGAGGCCAAGTTTTTCTTTTCCACATCACCTTTTCATTTGTTCATGGAGCCTCTAGGTCCCAGCTGAAAATCACCTCATCCTTCTCTTAACCACGTATCACCCTATTTATCTCTCTCTTGTGATATGCACTTGCTACCTAAAGTTACATCTATGTGTGTTCCCATCTTCTCTCTACATCTGCTCCCTGAGAACAGGATCAACTTTGTTATCTATGTGTCCTCCGTGTCTCTCTCTACAGGGCATTTCCCGGAGTAGGTGCTCACAATGAAATTAATGCTTATATGGTAAAAATTGTATTCTAGGTACTATTCTTTTTAATCCTCATAGCAATTCTATCAGGTAAGCAATTTATCAACATTTTTCAAATGAGGAAACTGAGGCACAGAAAGATTAAGTAATGAGTGAAATGTCACAGAGCTTATAAATGCTGGAGTCAAAACTTGAACCCAAGAAATCTGGTACCAGAGTCCAAGATCTTATCTATTATGCTAAACTGTCTACTGAGTGCTAAATGAATTCATGAATGGATGGATGGATGAGTAAGAACCAAACTGGAGGCACAGAACCCTGGAAATGGAGCACTCAGGAAGAACTATCAGTAGAAATACACAGGACTGAGCATATCTTAAAAACCACAGAGGTAAAGCTGGTCAGTTAACCATGGTTGTTGTAACGCCCAGTGGAAAACTTGGAAGTACTTTCCCCAGGGTGCATATCAACTCCTCAAATCTACATACAGACCTTACCAAACTGTAAACATGGGGTTTGCAATGATTTAGAGTAATCTTGAATTCTACTAAACTCCAAATAATTTTGTAATTCCTCTTTTGCTTATTTCCCCAGATTCCTCAAATCATTCTTCAGCACTCACCTTTGCCATGTAAGTATCACAAAATAATCATAAATATTTTAAAGATGTCTTAGAGGGGAACTTATTTGCCTAAGAAGTTAGAGGTCTAGTTTAGGGATCTTTTCCATTTTGTTGAAAATAAATGATGTTTCTGAAGAGTTTGTTGTATAACATTCCAATATCTATTTAATAATTATTCAGCTGGGAAGGATGAGCTAGGAGGATGATGGTTACATAGAACTAATGGATATTTTATTTGAGGTGTAATATCGAATCATCCCAGCCATGGATCTTTGCTCCAGAATCCCTCTAAAATCTCAGATATCTGTGGATATTGCCTCTCAAGTTTCTCTAGCTCCAAATCAGTCTGAGTATTCTGGTTTCCAACCTCTGCCATGGGAGACATAGGTAGATGTCCAGAGTGCTTATAGACACTGTGTGTCAGCCATTGCTGGGAATGGCCTTACTTCCTCTAACTATCAAGTGCCACTTATCAAGCTGTAAGGGCCAGATTATTTATCAAATCAATTCCCATGTTTTGTATGTGAGTCCCAGATCTGTATCACCAAGTCTGTACACCTATCCCTGACAGAGTGGCAAAAGAATTTATGATGTTTCTGACTAGGGAGAATGAGAGGAAACAAGGAATTTTAACTAAAACTATCTAAGCACTTCTGTTGGAAGCTACTGACTCTTAAACAACTGGTGAAATAATTTAAGAAGTCAACCCTAAGAAAACGGCATCTTGGAATAAAGCAGAAGTAGGAGCGGGAGGGAGGCTGCCAGGCCTACTGCTAGCAACACAATTCCATAGTCTGCATTTTATTACTAGACCCTGGGGGGGTTCTAGTTAAACTCACTAGAGCTAAAGGATTACAGACAATCCTATCTAATTTGTGGCTCTGCAAACTGCACTAATTTGATTGAAAAAACACATATTGTTGAGATAATTTACATGTTTTACCGTTAAACATGCATTATAAACTTATAGACCATTGGCTTTTTTTTTGGGGGGGTTATTTATTTATTTTTGGCTGAGTTGGGTCTTTGTTGCTGCACACGGGCTTCCTCTAGTTGCGGTGAGCGGGGGCTATTCTTCGCTGCGGTGCACGGGCTTCTCATTGCGGTGGCTTCTCTTGTTGCGGAGCATGGACTCCAGGTGCACGAGCTTCAGCAGTTGTGGCTCGCGGGCTCTAGAGCGCAAAGCAGCTGTGGCTCACAGGCCCAGCTGCTCCACGCCTGTGGAATCTTCCCAGACCAGGGATTGAACCCATGTCTCCTGCATTGGCAAGCGGATTCTTAACCACTGTGCCACCAGGGAAGCCCAGACCATTGGCTTTTATTATTTACTTCTTTATTCATTTATTTGTTTACTTTTAAGTGCCTTTCCATGTATATTATCCATTTTGCTATTGGAGAATGAATCTTTCTCTTATTTATTTGTAAATACTTTTTATGATTATTGTTTATTAACTACATACCTACTATGCATATAGTTTCCTGTGCCCTAAAATACCAGTCACATAGTTCATGTTTGATAAATGTTTGCTAGCTAAAGAAAAACAAACAAAAAAACAAGCTAAAGTTTATGTTCTGGGGAGTATGGCAGAGATTGCTAGTTGTCAATACAGTAGTCTAAGCATAATGTAGCATGTCTTAGTTTGCTGCAGAAACAAGTGACTTCCAAAGCTCTGTGGCTTGTAATAAAAATGATTAATTTCTTAGTCACATACATATGAGCTCTGGTGTGCACTGGCTCTGTACCGTGTCTTCATTTCAGGACCCACACTGAAAGAGCAGTCCCTATAGAGACCAGACACCTCATGTGTTAGGGAAAGCACCTTATAGCATCTGCTTTAGAGTGTTACAGCATCTGCTCAAACAAAACATATGTCAGGTCAGCTGTAATGGTGCAGGGAAAAATTCTGTAGGGATGAGTCCAGTACAGAGGAACAGTAAGTATTTAGAACAAATAAATACATTCTCCCTTTCTTTCTGCAGTAAATAGATCTCTGAGTTTTATCTGGGCACAAAGCTTCCTTGCCAAAGACAACATGTGTCAACCACACTTGCAGCTAGGTGTGGCCATGCATTTCAGTTCCTCCAATGGAAGCCTAGTAAAAATGTACCTTTCAAGGTAAGGAGTTCTCCCTCCACTCTCTTTCTGCCTTCCTTATAACTAGAATACAATTCATTTTGATGAATGAATGAATGAATTAATTTAATTAGTTTTGCTTTTATAAATATTGCTTTTCGTGTCTTTGCCTAACCTAAGGTCACAAAGATTTTTTCCCTATGTTTTACAGCAAAAGTTTTATACTTTTAAATCATATTCAAGATACATAGTTATTTAATTTTTTATGTATGCTTTGAGGTAAGGATCTAAGTTCATTCTTTTGCCTTTGAATATCCAATTGTACCAATATCCTTTGATAAAAAGACTACTCTACTCATTTCATTGCTATAGAACCCTGTCAAAACTCAACTGACTATAAATGTAAGAGTTTATTTATGGACCCTTAATTCTGTTCTATTGGTGGGTATCTGTTCCATTGGTATAATTGTATATCTTTATGCCAATACCACTCTGTCTTAATTGCAGTGACACTATAGTAAGTGTTACAGTTTGTAATTATAGGTTCTGCTACTTTGATCTTCTTTTGCAAAATTGTTTTGGCTATTCTGAGTCCTTTGTTTGTCAATGTCTGTAGAAATCCTGTTGAAATTTTGATAAGGATTACATTGAATCTATAAATCAAGTGGAAGACTGTCATCTTAATAATATAGAATTTTACAGTTAATTAATATGGAATTTTGATTCTGAATTTCAATAATTTTGATTTTTAAATTTCTCTCAGCAATGTTTTATAGTTGTAAGCATACAAATCTTGTTCTTCTTTTGTTAAATTAATTCCTAAGTAGTTCTGTCATTTTTATTCTGTGAATAGAATTGGTCTTTTAATTTATTTTTGAATTGTCCATTAGTAGTATATAGAAATACAACTGATTTTTATATATTGATCTTGCCTTTAGTGACTATAGATATAGTGATTTATATATACCATATTGCTTACTATTTTCCTATTTGTTACTCTTTTTTTCAAACTTTCACTCTTTTTCTGACTTTTCTGGTTTTATTTGAATTTTTAAAAAATTATTCTAATTTTTCTCTTCTCTTAGCATATCAATTAATTTTTTTAAAAATTAAATCTTAAATTGCTCTGGAGTTTTCAATATACATTTACAATAATATAAGTCCACTTTCTAATAACACTGTCCACTTTGTATTGTGGGTATAATTGAGTATTCCTACTTATAATTGGTCTACTTATAATTGAGTATCCTACTGTTTCTTTTCATCCCTTATAACATTACTGTCATTTATTTAACTTATATGTATGCCATAATCACTCTAGATTGTTGCTATTATTAATTTAAGCAAGCACTTATTAGACTAATAAGAATAAGTTAAATAGAAGATTTTATTTTGCCTTTATTTTCCTAGAATTCTCTTTGTGTAGATCCAAATTTCTGACCTGTATCATTTTCCTTTCCTCTGAAGAACTTTTAATCATTCCTGAAAGGCAGGTCTACAGTTTAAATTCTTTCAACAGTTTAACTATTTCACTGCATGCTTTTCTTGCTAGCATGGTTTCTAAACAAAAAGTTCAATGAAACGTTTAAACTTCTTTCTCCAAGGGTACCCACCTTTATCTCTGGCTTCTCTGAAGATTTCTCCTTGTTTGTGGTTTGTGCAATTTGAATATTGTATGCGTAAGTGTACTTTATTTATTTATTTTTTTGGTATTTATACATATTGATATTCTCTGAGTTTCCTGCATCTATGGTTTGCTATCTATCATTAATTTTGGAAAATTCTCAGCCATTATAACTTCTCAATTCTTTTCTTCTCCTTCTGGTAGGTATTCCCATTACACGGATGTTACATATTTTTAATTGTCCCATAGTTCTTGGATTTTGCCTCTTTAAAATTTTTTTTCTTGTTGATTATCAGTTTGGGAAGTTTCTATTGATTTATCTTCAAGCTCACTGATTCTTTCCTAAGTCATGTCTAGTCTACTTATGAACTTATTAAAGGCATTGTTCATTTTTTTAATGTTTTTGATTTCTAGCATTTCCTTTTGACACTATCTTAGAGTGTCCATTTGTCTTTTTTACTCACTCATCTCTTCTTGAATGTCACTTTTTCATCACTTTTTTCCTTAGAGTCCTTAACGTATGAATCATAGGTGTTTTAAGTTCTTCTGATAACTTCAAAATCTCTGCCATATCTGTGTCTGGTTCTGGTAATTGATCTATCTCTTCAAATTGTGTTTTTTGTCTTTTAGTGTTCCTTGTAATTTTTTGTTGATTACTGGATGCAAATTATTGGGTAGAACTGAGGGAGATAGATAGGCCTGCATTTGTGAGGTCTTATGTTTTGGAAGCTAGAAGTTAGACTGTGTTAACTGTTTACTGTAGCTATAGGTGTCAGAGTCTAAACTTTTCTATAGTTTCCTTGTTTTTTTGTTTTTTTGTTTTTTCCTTTTTATGTCTTTGGGATTTCCTTGGGAACTTTTTCTTAAATACATTCTGAGACTTGTACTTCTTTTATTTACAATACCAGTTACTATACTGGAACCCTACTGATATGGTAGTAAATGTGAAATGGGAAATTTTCTATAGTCCTGTGATTAGGTCTCAGTCTTTTAGTGAGACTGTGGGCCTATTGTGGTCTTCACAGGGTTTCTCAGTATCTCTCCTCCTTCAGTGACACAGGAAAGCTGGAGAGGAATGCAGTTGGGTGTTTCCAGTTCCCCATGTGGAATGCTAGAGTTGGCTTAAGTTAGGTATTTCCCTTTCCTTTGGTTGGTTAGGCTCTTGTAAAGCACAAGGTGGTTAGGCTCTGATGAAACAATTTCCCTTGAAGGCAGGTTTTTGATAAAGAAAACAGTACGCGCTGGGCTTATTTCAAAATGGTTACTTGTCTCTTCCTTCTGAAGGAAGCAGCGGGGGGATTTTTCTCAATTCTTCACCCTAACAGCCTGGTGGGGCACCTGGAGGTAAAACTCATAAACGTGTGGTGATTCCCCTAAGACTGGAGCACCTGGAGTTTTTAACTCTCAAGATTATATACTGAGCCTCTAAAAATGCATTAATAACAGCATAAATTCTCCCACCATCGTACTCACTCCAGAGGTAAATGTCTGTTCCATGGCTGCTCTGGTAAGCCATGATTGTCTGTTTCCACTGATCTCTCCAATTTGGGGGCAGCAGTTTGAGCAAAGTTCATCCAGAAGGGCCCTGGACAATCTGAGAGCTCTCTGAAGGTATGGAAATTGGACTTCTAGGTTCAGAGTCTAACCATTCAGCTAAAACACCTTCATTAAGTGGGGTATTTCATTAAGTGAAGACTCAGTACTGTGAGAATAGCAGTGAGGTAGCATGTGTCTGGTACAGGATACAAAGATGTTGCTAATGTTACCATGGCCACTGTTTGCTCACCAGCCAGTGCTCTGCTGTTGCATAAAGATCATGAAAAGAGGATTGAATCTGATTTAATTTCCCAGCTTAAGACATCTGTAAGCATTATAGAAACCCTGAGCACATAATGGGGGTGGGATTGGGGGTGTTATACTTGGATATATTGAACTTCTGGACTTCTTACTATTAGGGTCATGTGGTTACTTGATTACTTGGTGAATGGTCCGGAACATTCTATTTTTAATCCAGAACTTGGTAGAGGGATGTTCCACTTAAATAAATATGTTGTAATGAATTGAATTTTTAAAAATTCACCTCAAGTCAAATTACACAGCTCTGTTTTCGACAGATGAGGAGCAGGCATATACTACAACAAATGAGACACAAGATGTAGGTAGAAACCATACCTTGTTTTTACTTGAGGCAAGGCATGTTGAGGGCAATGCTGGCTTGGTTATAGGACAATAATCCCTTGGGTCAAGAGACCCCATTTGGGTGAAGTTTTAGAGCACCAGATGGCATGAGTAAGTGTGCAAAGTTAAAACATCTGCAGATTTTTCTATATGGAATGAAAAACAAATAAAATTTTAAAAAGCAATGAATCTCATAAAGTTTATGGATTGGCTTTGAAAGGGGACAGGCAAGATATATGGAGACAGTGGTTAAGTTAAAAATGAGTACTTCAAAGAGATCAACAAGTGTTTTCTGGAAACTTCTTTTCCTCTTTTTATTTAAGAGGTTCTTTTTTTTCTGTTTCAAAAGTAATTATAGAAAATTCTGAAAACACAGAAAGAAATAAGACAATATAAATCCCACTCAATCTTAAGACTGTTCCCATTTCAGTGTATATTACTACATCCTTCCAGCAATTTTTTTCCCTAATAATGGGACATAAGCCAGGGGTATCAGGCAAGAGCTCATTGTGGATTTAAGTATTTGAACCAAGACCTGAATGGCATTTTAGTGTTAGCACACTGGAGATAGTATCAGCAAAGAGAATGTAAGTTTGTAAGACCTTTGATTGAGGGATCATCTGGGGCTTTGTTGCCTCTGAGGGCATCTTCAATTTAATCAGGCACTTGAAATTTGGGAATAAAGAGAGCTCTTAGGTAAAACAAGGAATTCCCTCATCTGGCATTTTTTGGAAAGTATGTTCCATGAACAACCAATGCTAAAGATGTTAATTAGTGTTTGCTGGAAAACACTAGTGCCATGGTCAAGGAAGTTGAGAATTCAAATGGGTTGAATGAAACCAAACAGATTTCTCTACTGCAGAATTTCTCATATGGTTTAATATGCTAGTATGCAGTGCTAATCTCTGAGACAAGAAGTAGAGTATGTAGTGTTTCTCAAATACTGACCGAGAAGGTGACTGAAGAAGGAAATAGTATCCAGAGTACCCACTTCAGGAAATTCTACCCTATATCCATGTGGAATGATGCTTTGCTCATGTTTCTAGAGACATAGGGGTGAGAGGTCAAACATGTTGCAAAGGACAGTCATGAGACGGTGTAGCAGAGCTACCAAGATGACTTTGCTGGGCATGGAGCAGGGCACCAGGGGCTCTCCATCAGGTGCTCAAGAATTATTAAGAGGATCAGCTGGGAAAGCAGTCTAGTGGCTGTTGCCCTGGAGGGAGTTAGAGAAAGAAGGCAGTGAGCCAGGCATGAGTCAAAAAGGACCACAGAACTAAGGCAAAGCAGACGCTGACCCAACCCAGCTCTGCTTCTGCCCTTTGACAGGAGAAAACAAAGCCAATAGGTTAATCAGAACCTCTGGGAAGCTAAATTGCTCCTGGGTTATCTCATTGGGATTAGAAGCTGCTGTTTTTTGCAGTTGAATTTATTCACAACAGAGGTTCCTTTCTTGGTTTTAAAGAAAGCATGTTTTTGGAAAATTACCTTCTAAATTGGGCTTTGATGATCCAATTCACTATCCTACAGAGGACTGTGTTATTTTTAACTTCTACTTACACTCACACTATAATGCTCATGTGAGAAATAAGGCAAATTATGCAGTTTAGAGAGAGGTTAAATAAATGAAGTCAAGAGTGTAGCAGTAATAAGGCAATGTGTCTTCAAGAGGGTTGTAACTATTATTTCATGAACATATACTATCTGTAAAGATGGTCAACGGGTTTGGAAAATGGGTCCTGTGATTCCTATTCAGAGAAGAAGCTTTATTAGGTCAGGAGGAAACTTTACTGTGGAGGAATTGGCAGAAGAAGAAACCGTATGGACTTTAGGAGACAGATCTGGGTTTTAATTCTGCTTTTCTTGAATTTCTTTTGCCTTGCACCCAGGCCAGGCCTGGAGTCCAGCCATATGTACACAGCCATAAATAGCTACAAGATCCCTTATGCTCTACGTTGGCTCATTAGCAATATGATGTGAGCAGTTTATTGTTCTCACAAAGCTTCAATTCCTCATCAGAAAAATTAGATTAGTGTTATTTAACTCATAGATTTCAAATGGGGTAAATTTTAAATACACATAAAGTATCCAGTAAGGTTCTCAAGTATATACTAAATGACAAGAACTCACGGAGCAAGTCATTGGCAGGCCAGGCTAATTTTGCCTTCTTTGGTGTTCAAGTTACAGGTTATCAATGCTGACATTTTCTTTAAAATGACAATAAAAGACCTTGATTATCAGTCACTCATGTTCCAGGGAAAAGCAATTTAATCTGAGATGGCTGTATAACTTCAGAAAAATTATTTAACAGCTCTGTTATCTGTCATGTATCTTTTGAAATAACTTCATTCCATCCTAGAACAAAATAGATTTGGACTTAGGAGACCTGAGTAGGAGACTCAACTTTTTGCACCTATGGACTAAACCCCTGAATATTTCTGAATCTCTACTTCCTCATGCATAAAATGCCAGTGATATTTGTCCAATCTATTTCACAGTAATGTAGTCAGGAAAAAATTAGATAAAGTGCTTGGAAGTACTAGTCAGGATGTAGCTTTAAGTTAATAGAAATGGAGAAATAGAATTCACAGGTCTCTGCTGTGGGAGACTCCATTAAGATGCAGGGACCTAGGGCTGGAAAGTAAGAGATCACTGTTCTCATTCTAACTGTATCTGTCTATGTTATCTTTGACATGTAGTTTTACCTTCTTGTTCTCCATTTTATTATCTGGTAAAAAGTTTGGGGAGTGGAAGGGAAGGAGATTTGAATAGGATTCTAAGATTTCTCACTACTCCCCATTCTAAGAGTCTGTGAATATCATAAATTCTCCTTTCTGCCACCATTGTAAAGAAGGAGTCAAAATTTATAAGTCTACTTAGATTCACTTGTTTGTGGAGAGATACCTTCCAGGACCATATAGATTGATAAACTGGCTGTGTTTCTGTCACATTACATCTTTTATATTCTCTTTCAGAGGAAACAAATACACAGGTTGGCCTCGTGCAAAAGAACTTTTTGCCCACATTCTTGCTGGTCAGATACCAAATGCCAAAGAAGCAAGCGATCCTACAAGAATTTCACTTTAGTGCTACTGAGGACAAAGGGGTAATTTAAAAATTTCACCATCATGGGCAGGTTCAACACCTAGTTTGAAGCACGGAGACTGATTAATTGGGTTGTCACTTCCAACAGTTCTGAGCTTTGGCCTTTCCATGTGCCAGAAGAAAAAAAAAAAAAAGAAAGCAACATTTCTGTACTTAATTTTCACAAACTTGAGCCAACCAAATGTGACAAAGGCTGGCTATTTCTCAACCATTAGCTCCTTCTCCCTATAATACTTAACCTCACTGGTTCTTTTCAGTTGTCAAATTGAGGTAACATGCAAAACTAAAATATGAATGCAAGAAACCACTCCCATACATATGCTCCCAACATAAAACACGCACACACTCTTATAGATAGATGCAAAGACATACAAATAAACACTCATAACACCACATATACACAACTTTGTGGAACAAGAATGTAATATTCTTTGTCGCTCTTTTTTTTGGTTTTTTAAGAGACAGAATTTTTGCTTCCATTATATGTTTCTATTTGTCTCCTTGTTTCATAATTAACTCTTAATAGTAATATTTATGATGACGGTAATGACAACTGGCATATAACAAGTGCTAATTATGTGCAAAGCTTTGCATTAATCTCTTTCACACAACACACTGTCTGAGATCAATATCATTGTTATTGTTTGAGCTTTATAGATGAAGCAACCAAAGCATAGGGAGACCAAATCACTTACCCAAGGACACACAGTGTTTGAACTGGTTCTCAAATCAAAACATGTCTGATCCCAAATCCTAAGCTCTTGACTACTCTTATCTACTCCTTCTCATGCAAATGCCCAAATTTAAAATCTCAATCCACCAAAAAATTTTTAAAGCTGAAAGACATTGAAGCCCTAATCAAGCAATAACGCTTAAGCACCTGTTGTGAATCTTGAATCGAGCCACTTCCTAGGTAAGAAGCAAAGAGTTAATGAATCCATTCTTAGTCTCAAAGGAGGAAGGAACATTATATTACAGGTTGAACCTCATGAAATTACTGATTATTGACTATTTTTAACAACAAAAATGGCAATTTAATGTGGATTTATATATCCAAAACATTCTATGTTTTACACCAAACCAGGATATCTCAAACAAGAGCCAGGCAGGAAATATAAGTATGTGAAGCATTAGACAAAAGGCTTTGGAGATGTGTAGTCATGAGAAGACCTGGAGAGGACAGTCATGAGAAAAGGTATTAATATAAAATAAAAAGAAAAGAAAAACATAAACCAATCTACTGACCGAAAAATACATGTTGTCAGGTTTCCATCTCTCCTGTAGAAAACAAATCTGCTAGCAATTAGAAAAGGAAGAATTAATTAATAACCAGGATTTTCAGAAAGCTGCACAGAAATGTAGAAACTTGAGGTAAGCCCTTTAAGAAAGGTAGAATTGAAATAAACAGAATTATAGAATTATACAGTGCAATGATCACAGAGCATTTAGTATTTTCAAAGTATCTGGCCCAATAATATTTTAGTACAATATAAGAAAATATGAATAATCTCAAAATGTATATAATCATCTTTCGGGAAAAAGTAACACCACTCGTAATGCAGTCTCATCAGAATAGAGTCTACCCATTATGACAATAAATTAACAAATATTCATTGAACACTTTTATGTGCTCAGTGCTGTGCCAGATATTGGAAAGAGAAAAAAAGAGTACAACCCAGAGTTCTTATGTGCACAAAATCAACAATTTGATTTTTTTAAAAAAATAATTAATTTATTTATTTTTGGCTGCATTGGGTGTTCGTTGCTGTGCACGGGCTTTCTCTAGTTGTGGCGAGCGGGGGCTACTCTTCGTTTTGGTGTGCGGCTTCTCATTGTGGTGGCTTCTTTTGTTGTGGAGCACAGGCTCTAGGCAGGTGGGCTTCAGTAGTTGTGGCATGCGGGCTCAGCAGTTGTGGCTCGCAGGCTCTAGAGCGCAGGCTCAGTAGTTGTGGTTCACAGGATTAGTTGCTCCACGGCCTGTGGGATCTTCCTGGATCAGGGTTCGAATTCATGTCCCCTGCATTGGCAGGCAGATTCCTAACCACTGTGACACCAGGAAAGCCCAACCATTTGATGTTTAACTATCCCTGAGTTTTATTTTATATTCTAGCTGGTGGTGATATCAAGGAGAAAAGCCCAAATCCTTCCCGGTGGGGAATTTGCTTCTTCAGCCTTTTGTTAAACTATCGGTCTTTTTTTGTCAAATGGTGTCAGCACTCTATGTCCAAGGCCCTGCCTGCCTAACTGGGCAGAGGTTACCGCCCAGCTCCTCCCAGCAGCTCTTCCCCAGGGAAGTTTGAGCCCATCTCAGGGTCATTCCTGGGAGGGGGAGGTGAAGTTCAACCCAAATTAAGGCAATGCTGGGAGTGACAAGTAAATGAACACAGGGCTACTCTGGCTCTGTTCCTCTTTCAGAAAGTAATCAAGTCAAATTATCTATGAGAAGAAGCTAGGCTCATAGTTGAGGGGGTGTGCAAATGAAAACCAGATTCAGACGGAGGCTGACTTGAGAAAGCCCAGGAGCTTTATTTAAGAGAGAGAGAGGAAAAAGAAAGAGAGAGAGAAAGGAATATGTGTTTTCTCCCATCCCCAGACTCTACTTACTTTTAAATACTTTGCTTCCTCTCTTGTTCCTTTCTCCCCATCTCTGTTTGTTTCATTCTCCAAAGGGCGAGCAGAGTGAGTGCTCTGGCATGAATGTGCCTGGGCTCTGGGTGACCTTCCAGCATGATGGGAATGATAGGAAGAGGTCGGAACTGGTTCTGGTCTGAAGGTGCTGACTGCAGCTTCTGGTCTAGACTGCAGGTCATTGGTGGACCCTAGAAAATACACGTGAACTCTTCAGGCTGCTGGTCCTCCACCAGACAATGTTACTCCTCAGGGTACATTTGGCAATATCCGGAGACATTTTTGATTGTCATAGAGTTGAGGGGTTTTGCTACTGACATCTATTGGCTAGAGACCAGGGAAGCTCCTAAACACACCACAATGAACAATGCAGTCCCCCAGACATAGAATTATTTGGCCCAAAGTGTCAATAGTGTCCAGAGTGAGAAAACTGCTTAACTAGGGACCAAATAGTAGTCTAGAAGTAAAGAAATGGGAGATGGAGGACCCTTCCCAGCTGCCCCTGTGGAACCATGGAGCCCTCTTCTTTACTGTGTGCTTGGCATCTCCTGTGCCCTCATTTGAAACTGGAGGCTAGACCCACCTTAAAGCTGACCTCTCCACTGATGATCTCATCCCCGTGGAGATAAAGCCATAGTGATGTAACCCCTCACCTGTGGGCTCTCTCACTGAGCTAGTCTTTATTCTTCCATTTACACCTGAGAACCATAGTTCCTTTTCTGAACAGAACCACCTCCAAGAAGTACCACTCTAGCAGATGTTGGGCACCCATCACATCACCTTCTTCTCCCCTCCCCTCCCCACACTTAGATGTGTGTCCAGGTGAAATCAGGAGGACTTTAAAGAGGAAAAGAGGCCCAGATATGGTCGTGTCTATGAAGTGTGTGGATGAAATGGAGAAATCCAATCACTTTTTCATAAGGTCACATACTACTTGGAAGTGGGTCTCTCAACCCCAGGCATTGCTAGATAGCTAGGTGATAATGAACAAATGTTCACACCAGGCAATACGGGATTAGGGAGTTCAGCAGCAGGAAGGATAACATGGTGTTGGTGTCACTGTAATGTGGTGCTTGATTCACTTTATCGCCTGACATAAGTCCCTTCATATGCCCATCTTTCCTGGTGATCGGCCCCTCTAAATTGCTTTTACTATATCTAATAAAATTCAGAGTCAATCTCTGCTTCAGATTCTGTGTATTCTGTGAAGGGCTGACCACCATTTCTATTTATAATAGAACAAACACAGTTCAACTGGGCTGATTGTTTCTAAGTTCCAGAAGGACAGATAGAGGAAACTGCTTATCTCTGGAGCCTACTCAGGGTTTGTGATGATGGAGAAGTGAACTCAGAGGGAAGAAGTGACGGTGTGAGCCCACGTTCTAAGGGAGAGGACTCCACAGAGGGCTGTGGCAATATCAACATATTCCAGTAATCAAATGGTCACTTATTTGTACTTGATCAGGTGTATCTGGGAATGGACATTCCAACTCTTAGGCATCTCCTTTCCTCACATTGAGTTGGGAGGCACAGCAGATCATGCCAGACTTTATTAGCGGTCAATGGGAGCAAGAAAACATAGCTTAACCTTAGAAAAAGAGAATATTTAGGTGCTAATTCTTATTTTCTCCCTTCTGTTCTTTTTTCCTTAGCTAGTACTCTCCCTCTCTCCTTTTTTTCTCTCTCTCTCTCTCACACAGACATTACTAAAGCCCTAGTTCAAAGTGATTTGACTTTGCCGTGGCAAAAATACCATTTCACACTTCCAAGAGTCTGAAATGCCTGCAAAGAAGCTCAGAGGGTGGCTTGAGTCCCGACAGGCTCAAACAAATTGATTTTTGGATGCAGTGAATGTAACTCAATCAGAAGCATGTGGATTATATTTCTCTTAAAATCTACACCATTTTTAAATGAAAGGAAGAAGCATTAGATCAAAGAGATGCTAAATTTTGTTCATCCTCAAAAGACTGTGGGCAAGTTCTTCACATCACTTGTTTTCAGTGTTTACTCTGTAGGGAAAAGAGGGTCCACTAGATAATCTTGTGGATTGTCTCTAACTCTGAAAGTCTGTGGCTTTCTGAGCCAGAATTCATCCTGTTCAGACATTCTTTCAGCTTTCTTTTATGGTGAGAATGGGGCTCATGATAGGTCCAAGAGGTCGAGACCTGAGATTAGGTGTGTCCTATTGGACAACTCCCACTGTCCTTTGCATGCCATAAAAACAAACAAACAAAAAAATAAAAACAAATGAAATTCTCCAACATGCAAGCCATTTAGAACTAAACACTTGTTTCATTTTGTTTTCAAGGGGGTGGGTGAGGGCAGCAAGGCTGTTCAAAACAGCCTCTACAAATTCTGATGGAGCATCAGGAAATTGCATTGTTTTAAAGGGCTGAGTTATGCTTCATTGAATGAAAAGCACAAGGAGTTGAGGAATTTACACCACATACCACCCTGCAGCCTTTTGTTCAGTTAGCCTCTGCTGGCTTGCAAGGAATAGTGGCCTGAGTGATTGCAAACAGATGCGGGAAAAATAACAGTGTGGTCTGAACAGGGGGACAGCTAATATATGAAACTACACTTTTATGGGGCCACTCATATGGCCTTAGGAGATGAGAAAATGGCATTCCACTTTGCTACAACCATTTTAAACTGGTGGAGAAGATGCTGCTCTGTCCATATGGACTCTAGGAACAAATAAAACTGCAAAGAAATAGCTGGGATAAGGGAAACGTCAGTTGCAACCCTGGTTAATCAGCTACAATATCAACACTTCCTTAATTTATTGAAGAAATAATTATGGAGTGTCTATATGTATCAGGCAGCGTGCTAAATGCTGGGGATGCAACAGGAAATAAAGCAGAAGTGGTCCCTGCCCTCAAGGAACTTATAAAGAAGGAATTACAAAACAAACCCTTAAGGGTATAATGTGACAGCTTTTTGCTAGGTGCTTGGTAGAACTGTCTTATTAACCTCCCACCAAGCTGCTGTTTTTTATAGTTGAATAAATAGATGCTCAAAGAGGTGAAAGAGTGGTCAGATTGTCAATAGATTCCAAAATCTTTCAGATTCTTTCAGTCTGCCATGCTTTCACCCACAACATGAACTTAACTCCTCTGGGACTTAAGTTTCCTCATCTCAGTAGTGAAGAGATGGAAGATAATCACTTAGAAGGTATCTTCCAAATATAATATTCTATTTGGTCGCTAGCAAATTTCAGGGGCTCTTCTTCCATATTTGAACTTCTTAAAATGTTTGTCCTTTTTTGGATTCTTTGACTTTTTCCTTTCCAAGATCTATTTCTTATTTCTTGGAGTGTTCTTCAATCTTCTTTGCTGGATCATTTTCTCTGGCTCCTTTGAAATGCTGGCATTGCCCAAGATCTCATTTTCGGGTTATTTTTTTCCCCTACTGTCTACTTTTCTTTGGTGAGATAATCAATTCCAATATTCCTAGACCTCTCCCAGGTGCTGATGGCCCCAAGGGTATAAGTCCAGACTTCACCTCTATTCTAAACTCAAGACTGATGTTTTTAACTTCCCCCAGAACATGTCCATGTGTTGGAGCACAAGCATCTCACCCTTTGTGATGGGCATGATGGACTGGCACTCAACATCCATTCTAATCCTCTTCTGGTTTGCTTGTCAGTACTTCAGAGGCTGGGACCCATATGCAGTGTTTTCCCGGGTGTGAATCATGTCCTGTCCCACTCATTAGAAGAACTTTCACAATATTTGGAAAGTGGGAGATAGGTGGGGATAGCTTGCTGTTGTTTCTGATGTTACTGTTGATACATAGGCGATGCTGTGACATTTTGGTTTAGTTCTGTTTGTTTTGTTTTTTCCTGCAGTAGCATTGCTGTTAGTAACTTCATGGATGTTGAAAGGCATTTTGAGAGTGGTGGCATCCTGAAATTTGTATCACAGATCCATTTGATACAAGTTGATACAAGTGATGTTTTAAAATATTTTATTGAAGTAGAGTATACTTACAGAAAAGTACACCACAATGCACTTACAACTTGATAAATTTCACAGTCTGAGCATATGAACACACATGTATCGTTCCAATTTTAGTATATGTGCTGCCGAAGCGAGCACAGAACACACATGTAATGGCATCCTTATCCAAAACAGCATGAAGAACAGCATCCCAGAGCCCCTCCCCCAGTCACCACATCTCTCTCAAAGGGATAGCCACTGTCCTGACTTCTGGTTTTGGACGTTATATAGATGGAATCATATAGTATATATTCTTTTGTGTCTGACCTCACTCAATGTTATATTGGTGATATTCAATTACATAGCTGTGTGTAGTTGAAGATCATTTATTCTAATTGCTGTTCACTTCCCATTGTATGAATATACCATAATTTATATCTAAATTCTGCTGTTGATGAGCAATTGGTGGTTTCTTTTTTGAAACCAGTATAAATGGTGTTGTCATGAACATGCTAGTACATACCTTTGGTAAACAACTACATGCATTTGTTTTGGGTGTATACAAAGGAGTGGAGTTTCTAAAATGCATATTTAGCTTAAGTATACAGATACTGTCACACCAGTTTCCAAAATGTAATTGGCTCTACCAATTCACATTCCACTGGGTGAATTCCATGTATATGGATGCAGGTTGTTCCCTATCCTTGTCAACACTTGTTATTTTCCAGCTTTTTCTATTTCAGCTATTCTGGTGGGTACTAGTGAAATCTCACTGTGATTTTAATTTCTGTCTTCTTGGTGACTAAGGTGAGCATCTTTTCATATATTTATTATACATTTGGATATTCTCACTACATAAATGCCTATTCAAATCTGCCTTTTTTTCCCTCAGACTTGTAAGAATTCTTTATATATTCTTGATATTTGTGCTTTATTGAATAGATGAATGCTACTGTGCTTTGACTTTTTCATCTTGCAGGGGTGGTTTTCGAGAAACAGAAGTTAATTTAATTACAGCAAAATTTATTAGTTTCTTTTAATTTATGGTTAACATTTTTGTGACCTATTTAGAAATCTTTACCCAATTCATGGTATGATATTCTCCTGTGTTTATTTCTAAAACTTTATTGTTATATCTTGTATATTTAGATTTGCTACCTAACTGGATTGGTATTTGTATATATTGATAAGTAGAGATAAAGTTACATGTTTCTTCATTTAGCTGTCTGATTGACCCATCACCATTTATTGGAAAAATCATCCTTTCCTCCTTACTGGTGGCATATTTGTGATACATTAGGAGCTAAGTATGTACAAATCTATTTCTACACTTTCTATTCTGTTCTATTAGTCTATCTGTGCACTAATACTACACTGTCTTAGTTATGAGAGCTTCATAATAACCTTAATATCTTACAGTAATTCTCCTAGCTTTATTTTTATTATTCCTGGTCGTTTGCATTTCCAAATTTTTGCAGATATCAGCTTATCAATTTGCATACACACATACACATATAGCTGCTTGGATTTTAATTGGGATGGCATTGAATCTAGAGATAGTTTGTGAAGAACTAGCATTTTTCCTTGTATTGAGTCTTCTGACCCATGAGCATCATACATACTCCATTTATTCAGGTCTCATTTAATTTATCTGAATAGTGTGTCATTGTTTCCAGTGTAGACACATTGCACATATTTCTTCAAATTTGTTCCTGAGTATTTGATGCTTTTTAGTGCTGATATAAATGGCATCATTTAAAATTGTGTTTCTTATTTGTTTGCTGCTAGTTTATAGAATTGCAATTGGTACTGCACATTGACTTTGTATACAATATTGTTGCTAAATTAATTTATTAATTCTAATAGTTTTGTATTCATTTGACTTTTTTACATATACAATCACATTGTCTATAAATAATACCCTACTTCCTTTCCCATAATTATGACTTATTTTTTCTCCATTGCATCTGCTAGAACCTCTGATACAATTTTTAATAGAAGTGGTGTTAGCATAAATCTGGTCTCATTACTGATTTCAGAGAGAAAAAGTACAATATTTAACCATGAAATTGAAGGATTTTAAAAATATGGATTCTCAGCTTAAGTAAGCCCTACTTCTAGCTTGCAAACAGTTTTTCTCATGGATGGGTGTTAAATTTTGTCGAATAATCTTGCTGCATCTAATCTATCAGCATTATAAAATGATTTTTTTCCTTTCAATTTAGAGAATTACATCAATTTATTTTCAAATGTCAAACCTCCTTGTATTCCTGAAATAAGCCTCAATTTGTTGGGCTGTATTATCTTCTTTATATATTGTTAAATTTAATTTGCTAATTATTTTTAAGGATTTTTTTCATCTATGTTTAAGAAGAAGCTTGATCTGTAATTATGAATTATTATTGTCAAGTTTTGGAATCAAGGTCTTATATAAGAAGTTGGAACATGCTCCCTCTTTCTATTTTCTAGTAGAAATATTGGAATATTTGGAAGAATTCACCAGTTGAAAGCATCCATTTCTATTTCTTCTTTGTCGGCTTTGGTAAGTTAAATTTTTTTAAGGAATTTGTCCATTTTATCCAAATTGTTGAATATACTGGCATATGTGTTTATTATATCCCCTGATTATTTTTAATGTTTATGAGATCTATAGTTCTATACGTTTTTCATCCCCAATTTTATAATTTGGGTACCTCCATCTCCCTTTCATAATTGGTGTTGCATGCTATTAGCTTTTAGGTCTAAGGTTTTTCTTTCTCTTGCTGTCTTTTTAGGTTTTGTTGTCTCATAAATTGAGTTGGGAAGTAATCATTCTTGATAACTCTGTAAAGTTTGTATACAGTGAAAATTGTTTTTTTCTTTGACTATTTGGTAAAACTGGTTCACAAAATCAGCTAAGTATGTAGATTTTCTTGTGGGAAGGTATAAAGTTACATACAGATTCATTACTTGAATAGAAACAAAACAATTCAGATTTTTAATTGTTGTGTTGTTAATTTTTATTTTCCTAGGGACATAGTACATCCATATAAGTTTCTGAACTTGTTGGCACAAGGCTGTTAATAATATCGTCTTGTTGTATTGTCGATGTCTACACTGACTCTTTTTCATTTCTAATGATGATTATTTGTGCCTTTTATTTTTGTCTTGTTCAATCTCACCACATATTTGGTTCAAAATTTGTAATTGTTTCATATATCAAATTTCAGGTTTGTTGATCATATTTGTTTTCTATTTCATTAATTTATGCTTTTCTTCATTTTTTTCTCCATGCTTATGCACTGAAATTTTTAATATTTAGTAAGTTTGTTTTGCCTTAAAGTGTATTTTATCTCATATTAATATAATTAAACCACCTTTATCTTGGTTGAAGTCTGCCTAGAATATTTGGGCTGTATTTTTATTTTTAACCTTTCTGTATCCTTATCTTTTAGATGTATATATTATAAATAAATATCTAGAGTTTTAAAATTCAAATGTGATAATATTTGTCTTTTCCCTGAAGCACTTTATGATTTATGTTAGTTATACGTACTTACAGATTAGCATATTTATATACAACCAATAATTATGTGCCTTCTATTCATCCCATCTTTCTGTGTTTGTTTCCTTTCATTTTTTGTCCTCTTTTTATTAATTATGTACTTTTTCCTGATTCTATTCTTACCTATGCTAGTTCAGAAAATATGAATTTTATTATTTTTGTATAATGGTCACTCTAGTAATTACAACAAGCACACATAACTAATCCAAGTCAGAATTAATAGCAGCCTCACCCTCCTCCAGAAGAATTTTTGGTTTCCTTTATTTTAAAACAGCTTTACTGAGATACAATTCATGTACCATACGATTAACTATTTAAAGTGAAAAGTTCAATGTTTAGTATTATATTCACAAGGTTGTGCAACCATCACCACAGTCTAATTTTTGGGACATTTTCCTCCCCCTAAAAGAAATCACTTACTCATTAGCAATTATTTCTCACCTCTTAACACCTTCCCTCACCCCAAACAACCATTAATCTACAATCTGTTGGTATAGATTTGCCTACTTTAGATATTAAATGGAATCATACAATATGTGGCCTTTTGTGTCTTGCTTCTTTCATTTAGCATAAAGTTTTCAAGATTAATTGGTATTGTAGAATGTATCAGAACTTCATTTTTATAACTGAATAATATTCTATTAGAGACATACCACATTTTACTTATCCATCTGTTGGTTGATGGACATTTGTGTTGTTTCTGCTCTTTAACTATTAAGAATGTTGTTGTAAAACACATGAAAGGATGTTCAATGTCACTAATTATTAGAGAAATGCAAATCAAAATTACAATGAAGTATCACCTCACACCAGTCAGAGTGACCATCATCAAAAAAATCTATGGAAGATGGCGGAAGAGTAAGACACGGAGATCACCTTCCTCCCCACAGATACACCAGAAATACAGCTACACGTGGAACAACTCCTACAGAACACCTACTGAACGCTGGCAGAAGACCCCAGACCTCCCAAAAGGCAAGAAACTCCCCACATACCTGGGTAGGGCAAAGCGGAGAGATTCCCGCACAGAGGAGCGGTGCCGGGCGGCACTCACCAGCCCGAGAGGCTTGTCTGCTCCCCCGCCGGGGCGGGCGGCGCTGGAGCTGAGGCTCGGGCTTCGGTCAGAGCGCAGGGAGAGGACTGGGGCTGGCGGCGAGAACTCAGCCTGAAGGGGGCTAATGTGCCACAGCTAGCCGGGAGGGAGTCCGGGAAAACTCTGGAGCTGCCGAAGAGGCAGGAGACTTTTTCTTCCCTCTTGGTTTCCTGGTGCGCGAGGAGAGGAGATTAAGAGCGCTGCGTAAAGGAGCTCCAGAGACGGGCGCGAGTCGCGGCTGAAAGCGCGGAGCCCAGAGATCGGCGTGGGACGCTGGGGCTGCTGCTGCCACCGCCAAGAAGCCTGTGTGCGAGCGCAGGTCACTGTCCACACCGCCCTACCGGGAGCCTGTGCAGCCTGCCACTGCCGGGGTCCCGGGATCCAGGGGCGGCTTCCCTGGGAGAACGCACGGCGCGCCTCGGGCTGGTGCAACGTCACGCCGACCTCTGCCGCTGCAGGCTCGCCCCGCACTCCATGCCCCTCCCTCCCGCCCGGCCTGAGTGAGCCAGAGTCCCCGAAGAGGCTGCTCCTTTAACCCTGTCCTGTCTGAGCGAAGAACAGATGCCCTCCGGTGACCTACATGCAGAGGCGGGGCCAAATCCAAAGCTGAGACCCAGGAGCTGTGAGAACAAAGAAGAGAAAGGGAAACCTCTCCCAGCAGCCTCAGAAGCAGTGGATTAAAGCTCCACAATCAACTTGATGTACCCTGCATCTGTGGAATACATGAATAGACAACAAATCATCCCAAACTGAGGAGCCAGGAGTCAGTGCTGTGCCTCTGAGGTGGGAGAGCCAACTTCAGGACACTGGTCCACAAGAGACCTCCCAGCTCCACACAATATCAAACGGCGAAAATCTTCCAGAGATCTCCATCTCAACAGCAGCACCCAGCTTCACTCAACGACCAGCAAGCTACAGTGCTGGACACCCTATGCCAAACAACTAGCAAGACAGGAACACAACACCACCCGTTAGCAGAGAGGCTGCCTCAAATCATAAAAAGTCCGCAGACACCCCAAAACACACCACCAGACGTGGACCTGCCCACCAGAAAGACAAGATCCAGCCTCATCCACCAGAACACAGGCAGTAGTCCCCTCCACCAGGAAGCCTACACAACCCATTAAACCAACCTTAGCCACTGGGGACAGACACCAAAAACAACGGGAACTACGAACCTGCAGCCTGCAAAAGGGAGACCCCAAACACAGTAACATAAGCAAAATGAGAAGACAGAAAAACACACAGCAGGAGAAGGAGCAAGATAAAAATCCACCAGACCTAACAAATGAAGAGGTAATAGGCAGTCTACCTGAAAAATAATTCAGAATAATGATGGAAAAGATGATCCAAAACCTTGGAAATAGAATAGACAAAATGCAAGAAACAGTTAACAAGGACCTAGAAGAACTAAAGATGAATCAAGCATCAATTAAAAACACAATAAATGAAATAAAAAATACTCTAGATGGGATCAATAGCAGAATAACTGAGGCAGAAGAACGGATAAGTGAGGTGGAAGATAAAATAGTGGAAATAACTGCTGCACAGCAAAATAAAGAAAAAAGAATGAAAAGAACAGAGGACAGTCTCAGAGACCTCTGGGACAACATTAAACGCACCAACATTCGAATTATAGGGGTTCCAGAAGAAGAAGAGAAAAAGAAAGGGACGGAGAAAATATTTGAAGAGATTATAGTTGAAAACTTCCCTAATATGGGAAAGGAAATAGTTAATCAAGTCCAGGAGGCACAGAGAGTCCCATACAGAATAAATCCAAGGAGAAATACACCAAGACACATATTAATCAAACTGTCAAAAATTAAACACAAAGAAATCATATTAAAAGCAGCAAGGCAAAAACAACAAATAACACACAAGGGAATCCCCATCAGGATAACAGCTGATCTCTCAGCAGAAACTCTACAAGCCAGAAGGGAGTGGCAGGACATAATTAAAGTGATGAAGGAGAAAAACCTGCAACCAAGATTACTCTACCCAGCAAGGATCTCATTCAGATTTGATGGAGAAATTAAAACGTTTACAGACAAGCAAAAGCTGAGAGAGT
Source organism: Mesoplodon densirostris (assembly GCF_025265405.1). Taxonomy (NCBI): domain Eukaryota; kingdom Metazoa; phylum Chordata; class Mammalia; order Artiodactyla; family Ziphiidae; genus Mesoplodon; species Mesoplodon densirostris. The sequence goes on along the minus strand of NC_082667.1, from coordinate 119,700,782 downwards.
TCAGCACCACCAAACCAGCTTTACAACAAATGCTAAAGGAACTTCTCTAGGCAAGAAACACAACAGAAGGAAAAGAACTACAATAACGAACCCAAAACAATTAAGAAAATGGGAATAGGAAAATACATATCAATAATTACCTTAAATGTAAATGGAATAAATGCTCCCACCAAAAGACACAGACTGGCTGAATGGATACAAAAACAAGACCCATATATATGCTGTCTACAAGAAACCCACTTCAGACCTAGAGACACATACAGACTGAAAGTAAGGGGATGGAAAAAGATATTCCATGCCAATGGAAACCAAAAGAAAGCTGGAGTAGCAATTCTCATATCAGACAAAATAGACTTTAAAATAAAGACTACTAGAAGAGACAAAGAAGGACACTACATAATGATCAAGGGATCAATCCAAGAAGAAGATATAACAATTGTAAATATTTATGCACCAAACATAGGAGCACCTCAATACATAAGGGAAATATTAACAGCCATAAAAGGAGAAATCGACAGTAACACAATCATAGTAGGGGACTTTAACACCCCACTTTCACCAATGGACAGGTCATCCAAAATGAAAATAAATAAGGAAACACAAGCTTTAAATGATACATTAAACAAGATGGATTTAATTGATATTTATAGGACATTCCATCCAAAAACAACAGAATACACATTTTTCTCAAGTGCTCATGGAACATTCTCCAGGATAGATCATATCTTGGGTCACAAATCAAGCCTTGGTAAATTTAAGAAAATTGAAATTGTATCAAGTATCTTTTCCGACCACAATGCTATGAGACTAGATATCAATTCCAGGAAAAGAGCTGTAAAACATACAAACACATGGAGGCTAAACAATACACTACTTAATAGCGAAGTGATCACTGAAGAAATCAAAGAGGAAATTAAAAAATACCTAGAAACAAATGACAATGGAGACACGACGACCCAAAACCTATGGGATGCAGCAAAAGCAGTTCTAAGAGGGAAGTTTATGGCAATACAATCCCACCTTAAGAAACAGGAAACATCTCGAATAAACAACCTAACCTTGCACCTAAAGCAATTAGAGAAAGAAGAACAAAAACATCCCAAAGTTAGCAGATGGAAACAAATCATAAAAATCAGATCAGAAATAAATGAAAAAGAAATGAAGGAAACGATAGCAAAGATCAATAAAACTAAAAGCTGGTTCTTTGAGAAGATAAACAAAATTGATAAACCATTAGCCAGACTCATCAAGAAAAAAAGGGAGAAGATTCAAATCAATAGAATTAGAAATGAAAAAGGAGAAGTAACAACTGACACTGCAGAAATACAAAAGATCATGAGAGATTACTATAAGCAACTCTATGCCAATAAAATGGACAATCTGGAAGAAATGGACAAATTCTTAGAAATGCACAACCTGCCAAGACTGAATCAGGAAGAAATAGAAAATATGAACAGACCAATCACAAGCACTGAAATTGAAACTTGATCAAAAATCTTCCGACAAACAAAAGCCCAGGACCAGATGGCTTCACAGGCGAATTCTATCAAGCATTTAGAGAAGAGCTAACACCTATCCTTCTCAAACTGTTCCAAAATATAGCAGAGGGAGGAACACTCCCAAACACATTCTATGAGGCCACCATCACCTTGATACCAAAACCAGACAAGGATGTCACAAAGAAAGAAAACTACAGGCCAATATCACTAATGAACATAGATGCAAAAATCCTCAACAAAATACTAGCAAACAGAATCCAACAGCACATTAAAAGGATCATACACCATGATCAAGTGGGGTTTATTCCAGGAATGCAAGGATTCTTCAATATACGCAAATCAATCAAGGTGATACACCATATTAACAAACTGAAGGAGAAAAACCATATGATCATCTCAATAGATGCAGAGAAAGCTTTTGACAAAATTCAACACCCATTTATGATAAAAACCCTGCAGAAAGTAGGCATAGAGGGAACTTTCCTCAACATAATAAAGGCCATATATGACAAACCCAAAGCCAGCATCGTCCTCAATGGTGAAAAACTGAAACCATTTCCACTAAGATCAGGAACAAGACAAGGTTGCCCACTCTCACCACTCTTATTCAACATAGTTTTGGAAGTTTTAGCCACAGCAATCAGAGAAGAAAAGGAAATAAAAGGAATCCAAATGGGAAAAGAAGAAGTAAAGCTGTCACTGTTTGCAGATGACATGATACTATACATAGAGAATCCTAAAGATGCTACCAGAAAACTACTAGAGCTAATCAATGAATTTGGTAAAGTTGCAGGATACAAAATTAATGCACAGAAATCTCTGGCATTCCTATATACTAATGATGAAAAATCTGAAAGTGAAATCAAGGAAACACTCCCATTTACCATTGCAACAAAAAGAATAAAATATCTAGGAATAAACCTACCTAAGGAGACAAAAGACCTGTATGAAGAAAATTATAAGACACTGATGAAAGAAATTAAAGATGATACAAATAGATGGAGAGATGTACCATGTTCTTGGATTGGAAGAATCAACATTGTGAAAATGACTCTACTACCCAAAGCAATCTACAGATTCAATGCAATACCTATCAAACTACCAATGGCATTTTTCACAGAACTAGAACAAAAAATTTCACAATTTGTATGGAAACACAAAAGACCCCGAATAGCCAAAGCAATCTTGAGAACGAAAAATGGAGCTGGAGGAATCAGGCTCCCTGACTTCAGACTATACTACAAAGCTACAGTAATCAAGACAGTATGGTACTGCCACAAAAACAGAAATATAGATCAATGGAACAGGATAGAAAGCCCAGAGATAAACCCACGGACATATGGTCACCTTATCTTTGATAAAGGAGGCAGGAATGTACAGTGGAGAAAGGACAGTCTCTTCAATAAGTGGTGCTGGGAAAACTGGACAGGGACATGTAAAAGTATAAGATTAGATCACTCCCTAACACCATACACAAAAATAAGCTCAAAATGGATTAAATACCTAAATGTAAGGCCAGACACTATCAAACTCCTAGAGGAAAACATAGGCAGAACACTCTATGACATAAATCACAGCAAGATCCTTTTTGACCCACCTCCTAGAGAAATGGAAATAAAGACAAAAATAAACACATGGGACCTAATGAAACTTAAAAGCTTTTGCACAGCTAAGGAAACCATAAACAAGACCAAAAGACAACCCTCAGAATGGGAGAAAATATTTGCAAATGAAGCAACTGACAAAGGATTAATCTCCAAAATTTATAAGCAGCTCATGCAGCTCAATAGCAAAAAAACAAACAACCCAATCCAAAAATGGGCAGAAGACCTAAATAGACATTTCTCCACAGAAGATATACAGACTGCCAACAAACACATGAAAGGATGCTCAACATCTTTACTCATTAGAGAAATGCAAATCAAAACTACAATGAGATATCATCTCACACCAGTCAGAATGGCCATCATCAAAAAATCTAGAAACAATAAATGCTGGAGAGGGTGTGGAAAAAAGGGAACACTCTTGCACTGCTGGTGGGAATGTGAATTGGTACAGCCACTATGGAGAACGGTATGGAGGTTCCTTAAAAAACTACAAATAGAACTACCATATGACCCAGCAATCCCACTACTGGGCATATACCCTGAGAAAACCATAATTCAAAAAGAGACATGTACCAAAATGTTCATAGCAGCCCTATTTACAATAGCCCGGAGATGGAAACAACCTAAGTGTCCATCATCGGATGAATGGGTAAAGAAGATGTGGCACATATATACAATGGAATATTACTCAGCCATAAAAAGAAATGAAATTGAGCTATTTGTAATGAGGTGGATGGACCTAGAGTCTGTCATACAGAGTGAAGTAAGTCAGAAAGAGAAAGACAAATACTGTATGCTGACACATATATATGGAATTTAAGAAAAAAAAAATGTCATCAAGAACATAGGGGTAAGACAGGAATAAAGACACAGACCTACTAGAGCATGGACTTGAGGATATGGGGAGGGGGAAGGGTAAGCTGTGACAAAGTGAAAGAGCGGCATGGACATATATACACTACCAAACGTAAGGTAGATAGCTAGTGGGAAGCAGCCGCATAGCACAGGGAGATCAGCTCGGTTCTTTCTGACCGCCTGGAGGGGTGGGATAGGGAGGGTGGGAGGGAGACGCAAAAGGGAGGGGATATGGGAACATATGTATATGTATAACTGATTAAATTTGTAAAAAATAATAATAATAAAAAAAAAAAAAAAATGAATAGACCCTAGAATCGCAAAATTATCTTTGTACGTCAATCCTGTTCAACAAGATACAAGGAGTCATGCTTCAATGGCACATAACATCAGAGGCTGCAACAGAATCCAATTTCACATAAAGCAGAGACACACGAGGGTCATACAGAGGAGTGGTTGAGTGCATGGGTTCTGTACTTGCTCTCACTAGCTCTATAATCTTAAGCAGGCCTACTAACTTCTGCGAACCCTAGCTTCCCTATCTTTAGAAAAGGAATAATAATAATATCAACATTATTTGTTTTTTGTGAGAATTAGAAGAGTTCCTATTGAACACAGGAAATCTGCAATAAATGTTACCTTATTATTTAAAAAAAAAAAAAAAAAAAAAAAAAAAAAAAAAAAAGAACATAGGGGTAAGACAGGAATAAAGACACAGACCTACTAGAGCATGGACTTGAGGATATGGGGAGGGGGAAGGGTAAGCTGTGACAAAGTGAAAGAGCGGCATGGACATATATACACTACCAAACGTAAGGTAGATAGCTAGTGGGAAGCAGCCGCATAGCACAGGGAGATCAGCTCCGTTCCTTGTGACCGCCTGGAGGGGTGGGATAGGGAGGGTGGGAGGGAGACACAAAAGGGAGGGGATATGGGAACATATGTATATGTATAACTGATTAAATTTGTAAAATAAAAAAAAAGGAAAAAAAATCTATGAACAATAAATGCTGGAGAGGGTGTGGAGAAAAGGAAACCCTCTTGCACTGTTGGTGGGAATGTAAATTGATAGAGCCACTATGGAGAACAGTATGGAGGTTCCTTAAAAAACTAAGAATAGAACTACCATATGTCCCAGCAATCCCACTACTGGGCGTATACCCTGAGAAAACCATAATTCAAAAAGAGTCATGTACCACAATGTTCACTGCAGCTCTATTTACAATAGCCAGGACATGGAAGCAACTTAAGTGTCCATCGACAGATGAATGGATAAAGAAGATGTGGCACATATATACAATGGAATATTACTCAGCCATAAAAAGAAATGAAATTGAGTTATTTGTAGTGAGGTGGGTGGACTTAGAGACTGTCATACAGAGTGAATTAAGTCAGAGAGAGAAACACACATATATATATGGAATCTAAAAAAAAAGGTTCTGAAGAACCTAGGGGCAGGACAGGAATAAAGACGCAGACATAGAGAATGGACTTGAGGACACAGGGAGGAGGAAGGATAAGCTGGGAAGAAGTGAGAGAGTGGTATGGACATATATACACTACCAAACGTAAAATAGATAGCCAGTGGGAAGCAGCCGCATAGCACAGGGAGATCAGCTTGGTGCTTTGTGTCCACCTAGAGGGGTGGAATAGGGAGGGTGGGAGGGAGATGCAAGAGGGAGGGGGTATGGTGATGTATGTTTATATATAGCTGATTTACTTTGTTATACAGCAGAAACTAACACACCATTGTAAAGCAATTATATTCCAATAAAGATGTTAAAAAAAAAAGAATGTTGTAAACATTCATGTATAGGTTTTTGTGTGAACATATGTTTTCATTTCTTTGGGGAATATGACTAGGAGTGGAATTGCTCTGGCTTATGTTAACTCTATGCTAATATTTTGAGGAAATGTTAAACTGTTTTCCAAAAAGACTGCATTATATTACATCCTCCCAGCAGTGTATGAGCATTTAAGTTTTTCCAAATCCTCATCAACACGTGTTATTATCTGTCTTTTTTTGGGGTGGTGGTGGTAAGAGTTTATTAATTAATTAATTTATTTTTGCTGTGTTGGGTCTTCGTTTCTGTGTGAGGGCTTTCTCTAGTTGTGGTAAGCAGGAGCCACTCTTCATCGCGGTGCATGGGCTTCTCATTATCGTGGCCTCTCTTGTTGCAGAGCACAGGCTCCAGATGCGCAGGATCAGTAGTTATGGCTCACGAGCCCAGTTGCTCCACGGCATGTGGGATCCTCCCAGACCAGGGCTCCAACCCATGTCCCCTGCATTAGCAGGCAGATTCTCAACCACTGCGCCCCCAGGGAAGCCCCCTGTCTTTTTGATGATAGCCATCCAAGTGGGTGTAAAGTGGTATCTCATTAAGGTCTTGTCTTACATTTCCTTAATGGCTAATGATGTTGAACATCTCGTCATGCGTTTATTGCCTATTTGTATATTTACTTTGAAGAAATATCTATTCATATCCTTTATTTATTAATTTTTTATTTGCTGATACCACACTGTCTTGATTACTAGAGCTTTGTATTAAGTTTTGAAATTGGGAAACGTGAATCCTCCAACTGTGTTCTTCTTTATCTAACATTATTTAAACTATTCTGAGCCCCTTGCATTTCTTTATGAGTTTTAGGATCACATTGTTGATTTCTTAAAAAAACCAGCCATCAGGCATTTTAATAAGGATTTTGATAGGAATGGTGGCATTAACCTGATGTGAGGGTGGAGTTTTGGCCCTCTGAGGTCAAAAGGTCATCCATCAGACACTTGTGCAGGACCAGTTGAATGGTCCGTGGCCTTGACCAGTTTAAACTGGTCAGAACTAACTCCGTGTTCCTGAAAAGAAACTTAAGAGATCCTTACTATAGTGACTCATTAGTCAGAAGTGTTATCAACAAGGGGTGGTCAAAGGAGTCTTTTGATGTATTGTCTAAGCTACATGAAACTTGGAGGGTATGTGATTTGTAAGAACAATTAAAGCAAGCTTGGTCAGTGAAGACAAGTTACAGGATATTATTTATTAAGCAAGTTATAATTTAAGGGATCTGACTGATGACTGCCCTTGGTTTCACCCTCAGCCATCACTGCCCGAAAAGGGCTTCTGCAACGTGGGTCTGGAGGAAATAAGAAATGAAGGCAGTCTGACCTTTCTGGGGTGAATATGTTAGCCCCAGACTGTAATCTGCAGGGAGAGAGACCTCCTGTCTCGTGGGTCTCACCTGCCCAGAGTAGAGAGCTCAGGTAAATCTTCTATAACACAGACGTTGGGAGGGAGGAGTAAGAGAGCAGGACATGGCTCAATTGCAATAGACTGGCATCCTTCTTACCAACACTGAGTAGATTTTCTTGAATGAATTTTTCCATTTATTCTATGTCCTTAAGACAATTTCCAGATATTTTAAATTATTTTAAAAAACAAATTCATCAGTTAAATTGTTTTGCTGGAGGGAGGGTTTATTGAGCTCTTTATTCTATCATTCCCCAAATCCTGACCCCCTCTTTAGTTCATTTTAAGCATCTTTCACCTGCCCTTGCTTTGTATTCTAATGTCTTGCAATTATATTTTTTAAAACCCACTAGACAAAATTTTTTCTAATCCGTTTGTCTTTATATCATCCATGTATTTATCACCCTTTCTGCTATATATTCATTCTTATATCTCAAACTGTTCCTCTCAGAACACTTCCTTCTGCTTAAAGAATATTTTTAAGAATTTCCTTTTGTGAGGTCTGTTGATGGCGAACTTTCTCAGACTTTATTCACGTGATTTTTCTTGAAAGATATTTCCACTAGGTAGAGATTATAGGATGGTAGTTATTTTCTCTTTTATATATTGAAAATATTACTTCATTATCTGGCTTTCATTGCTGTTGATATGGAATCAACTTTCAACTAACTGTTTCTTCTCTCTGTCTACCTATCTATTTCTTGTCTTTGGAGTTCTATAGTTTTACTGTGTAGTACCCAGTTTTGCATTTCTTTTCGTTTATCCTGATTTGGATTCATCTGGCTTCTTGAATCTATTGTTTTGTACCCTTCATTGGTTTTAGAAAATTTTTAGCTAACGAATCTTCAAATATTGTCTACAACCTATTTTGGTCTCCCTTCTTATTCTTGGTCTTTGATAAGACCTTCCCATTCAGGTCTCTTAATCTCTCTTTCTACTCCCATTTTTCTGTTTACCTTTACAGGATTTTGGGCAATTTCTTCATCTCTCTCTTAGTTTAATTCAACAATTGTGCTTAAACTTTAGTTTAACTTATACTGTTTTAAATTGCAATACTTATGTTTTAATTTCTAAAATTCCAGTAGGCTCCTTTCAATTTTTCATATCCATTTCTATATTTCTTTTTTATTGCATATATTTTCAAACTTGTACTTTTATTTCTTAAAATATTAAGCATAGTCTCTCCCTCCCTTCTCCTCCTCTTCCTCCCTCTCTCTTCCCCTCCCTCCTTCTCTCCATCCCATGGAGTATGTGTCTGAGGATTTCATTTTATGAAATTTTTACCAATCTATTTCTACATTTTTTTAAAAAAAATTTTGCTAGTCTCACTCAAAAATACTTCATTTACTTGTAAGTTTAGTTATTTTTGACCATGAACTTCTTATTTTCCCTAAAATATTTTTTAATACAAATTCTTTGACACATTAAATGTCTCTTGGTTCCTTCAGAGTAGATTTCATTCACTTCTGTTAGGTACTTGTGGACACTATACAGTCTCAAATCACTAAATGCTGAGTTTGCGATTCCGTATATTACCTGGGTGTGTGCATATGGACTACAAATCAGCACGAGGCTAGTTTTTCCAAATTCTTAGAGGAATATTTTTCTTCCTTTCACTCATTGCCAAATTTTGAGATTGTTTTTTTTTCCCTTAGCCTTGGACAGGGATGGTGAGGGGCAGAACATTTCTTGCACACTCCACTCGTGGTTTCAGACATCCACTGGAGGAGACTACTATACTGTTTGTCTATTGTCATTTAATTGCAAATGTATCTCTCTCATTCTCTCCTTTAGGCATTTAAATTTTCTGTTTATCACTGTTGTTCTGCCAATTCACTAAAATATGCCTAGGAGTGGACAACTGTCTTTTTATTTTTTTATACACACCTGGACAATTCCCAGCTAATATCTCTTCAAATAATGCCTCTCCTCCATTCGGTCTATGTTCTCATTCTGGGACATAGTTTAGGTATGTTAAACTTCCTTATTTTATTTGCTGTGTCTATTTCTCTCTTATATTTTTTCTCCCTGTTTTTCTGTGTTCCATTATGGTCAGTTATCTGGATCTACCTTCTAATTTACTAACTCTCTTTTAAACTTTCTCTTTTTTAAACCTCCTATTTTGTTTTAATATAAATTTATTATAAATTATATTTGTTATAGCAATAGAATATTAATATAAACAAAAATTTAACATAAATATAAAAGTTCTATTGGTTCTTTTAAAATCTAAGGATGTTATATGTTCTTTTAACTTAATTGTTGTTTTATTGTTTATTTCTTTAAACATTTCATATATTTTATATCCTGTACTAGATAATTCAATATCTTAAGTTCTTAAGTGTCTAAATTGATATTTTATTTGTTTCTGCCAACTATTAGTTTCACCTTGTTTCTTTGGATTCCTCATAATTGATGAGTATTAACTCAAATTTGGCATTCTAAGAGCTAAATTTCTGAATGGTTTACTGTAGAAACAGTTTTCATTTGACTCACCCAAGAGCTGGGGGGATAGGATCAATCCAAGACTGGTTTAACTTCTTATTGGACAAAGGATTAATGTGAGGGTCCCTATTCTCCACCCATGGTGAGAGAGCTAGAACTTATTTTTCCATTTAGGCATAAACAGTGGCATTTATCTACAGGTCAATTCCTGATTTTGCATTTGCGTATTAGTTTCTGTTGATGTTGTTGTTGGTGGTTGGTTTCTGTTTTTTTTTTGTTCCATTTGTATATTTTCCTTACTTGTTTGAGAGTACACATTTTTATTTTAGAATTTTGTTTATTATAATTTATTTAGGCTCTTCTTTTATTGTTATAGGAAGATCTATCAGAGCTTCTGATCTGTGTATAATAATGGAAACGTCTGTATCTCCCTACACTTGTAGAAAATAGCCAGCTTCCTTAATCTTTTCATTTTATAACCTTACTAAATATTATTTGGTAAATTTTTATTTTACATAATAATTTCTATCTATATTTTAAAATTTACCTTTGGTGAAGCATTAATCCAAGATAACTGAAGGCAATAAACCCTTAGGCATAAAACCACCAATATCTCCTTATTATAGTCTGTATAACTACTATGAGACAAAGATTGACTAAAGTGACCTACCTGTGTTTAGTAACTTGAGTTGACACTAGCCAACTTACTATGCTCAAATTCTACCATTTGTACAGTACCTGTTGTTAACACTTGAGCTTGAATTAGCTAATGAAAAGCAGTAGAATATGTTATGATTAGAGAGAGTATTGTATATTCTAATAAACCAGACCAAGGTGAAAATTCTCTCTGACATTTACTAGGTATATTATATTGGGCTTCAGTTTTTCCCATTTGTAAAATGAAGATAATATAAGATCTATCTTGTAAGATTAATGTCAAGATCATGCATTTAAACACATAAAACACCCAGGAAGATACTTGAAATATAGTAAAAAAAAAATTTAGTAGACTTTAGCCATGTGTTTATTATCTCTGATTATCAGGCAGTTCAGGAATGGGAAAGAGTGTAGGTCAGTCTTGAAGGAAATGGGGTTTGGAAAGTTAAGTTCAAAAATCTTAAGGAAGACTGGTCACCTGCTAGAGAGTCAGGCAACATTTATGAAGGCACCATCTGTCAAAAAGATAGGCTAAGGGTGTGAGTGGTGCAGAGAGATTAATTCCACAGTTTCTCTGGGGCTAGTCTAGGAAAACAAATAGCTTAAGGTCTAAGGTTCCTTGAGAAGTATGTCCATACAAAAACAGTACTCTGATGACTTTCTTCAAGTGATAGAGGTTAGGTTCACATCTGAACAAGCACCTGGTTGATATTGCCTTATACTCATTTCTGTCCTTCCAGTCTTTGAAACATAACCCTGAGGAGGAGTTACTGTAAATTCCTATTTTAAGATGTAAAGGTAGGTGGCCATAGCCACAGGGGGAAACGAGGACAAAAGAAGAAAGCTGAAGGACACAGAAGTACCTTGGAGTGTGTGTGTGTGTGTGTGTGTGTGTGTGTGTGTAAAGCTGCTTTGGGGATACTTCTAGATATGATTAACTACAAAGAAAAACATATCAATGATTGTAACTACAGCCAGAATAGTGACTATTTCTAGGGGAGATGGAGTAGAACAGATTATAGGACAAGGGAATCGAGTTGTTTTGGTAGTGTTGTTTCTTACCTTTTATGGAGTTACACTTACGACCATTTGTTAAACAGTATATAAGTGTTTTATTCACATTTCTGTATTATCTTGTGTTTCTAAATTTTAAAAATGAAAAGAATTAAAATGTTAAAATATTTAATAGCACTTGTTATGTTGTAAAAGTATATTACACATAAAGCTAGTTTTTAGTTATTCTCATGTGATTATCATCCTTAGAATGATTTATGAGGTTCTGATCTCCAGCTGGTTTATCCTTGATAACTGGCATACTTCCATGCTGTTTCCCATACATTTAGATGCTGGAAGCAATGCCTGGCTTTTACCATTAGCCAATTGAAAAGATAATATTCACAATCTTTCTTATACCAATCAATAAAGTAATCAACGTGAAAGATTTCTTATTATAAATCAGAAAAATCCTTATTATTGAGTCACGTCTATCCTACGCCCTCTGCCAAGTTGCACTGAAGCCCTGCAGTGGGGAGGCTCAGGCATTTGAGTTTGCTCCAAAGGGAGCCTGGCCTAACCAGGAATCTGGGAATGATCTATCAACAGAGGCAGAAAGCAGCTAGATTCCCTAAGTGCAGCTTTTTTACTAAACAGGTTTAGTGTGTCACCTCAAAAAATCATGCCACTCTGGCATAGGGATTATTTTGAACTGAAGGCAATTGAGAAGAAATAGAGTCACGCTCTCTGCCCTCCCACTATTTGCCTAAATACAAGACATACATTTGTAAAGGTGTCCCACCTACCCTCTCTACCAGGAAGGACAGAAGTTTATCACTGGAGACAACTATAGACCCTTATCAACCCAGAGATGGCAGCAGAGAAATCTACAAAAAAACCATTACAAAGTAGGCCTTATCTTCCATGAGTTTCCCTATAAATTTACCTTTCCACAGTTTGCCACCAAAAAGCCTAAACCCTACTTCCTTTTTCTTGTCACTCTACAAAATTATTATCTTTGTCAAGGTGCTATATAAGCCCCAAGTTTTAGTCATCCCTTTACCTATCACTGAGTAAGCCCCTGTGTATGCATGATGCACATGCTAATAAACTTCTGTTTGTTCTTCTCTTCTTAATCTGTCTTTTGTCAGTCTGATTTACAGGGCCCTAGTTAGAGAATCTAGGAGGTTACAGGGAAAATTTTATTTTTCTTCCCTTACACTACCTACTCCTAACAGATGTCCTTTCAATTCCCATTTTGCTCTAGTTTCTGGAGTTAGTATATCTTTTTGGTTTACTACAAAGATAGGAGCCTAAGTCTGGGGCCCCCTCTTGCCCCCTCTTACCCCTCATTGTCCCTCATGTGGAGTGTTTCTCCTGGCTTTTATTCCTTGACTCTGCTCTTGGAATCAGTCCTTCCCTCTCTCAGTCTCTCCACTCTTGCTTTTTGAAAGAATTTGCTCCCCAAATTAACAGCCTACTTTTTCCCTCTCTTCTGAATTATTCATTCCATCTGTATACAGGCTGTAATAGTTTCCATCTCAAAAACAAAAAAATCCTCCCTTGACTCCTAGTAAACCCTACAACCCCATTCTGTCTCATTTCTCTCCCTACTTTACATCAAAAATCTTTGAATGATTTGTCCATGTTTATTCCCATGACTTCCTTAAAATACTGCCTCCCGTTTATCCACCCTAATCAAAATTTCTTCCCACTACGGTATTGAAACTGTTTTTGTCAAGGACACTAAAGACACCCATCTCACCAAATCCAATGATCAATTCTCTCTCTTCCTCTTTCTCAATTTCTATACAGCATTTGACATGAGACCACTCGTCCTTAAAGAACTCTCTTCATTTGATTTTGGGAACACCCCACTTCTCTGGGTCTTCTCCAAATGGCTCTCCATTCCTTCCCATTTTTCTTTGCTGCGTCCCCTTCTCTTCCTGACTCCTAAGAGCTGGACTGCTCCAGATCAGTCCCTAGTCTACTGCTCTTTATACACTCTTTCTCTTTCCCTCGGCAGCCTGACTTCATAAACCATCGCTATGGTGATGTATCCCAGAATGACATTTCTAGCCCTAAACTCTCTCATGAATTCAGACTTGGAAATTTAATTGCCTCCTTGACATCTCCATTTGGTTGTCAAATTAGGCATATCAAACCAGTCTTACAAAAACAAAACTTTCGTTTTTCCCTCCTTAACTTTCTCTTTGCTCTACTGCTTCCAAATCAAGAAACACTTCCCTCATCCTTCCAATGACTCAGGCCAAAAACTTTCTCTTATTCGCTGAATATAATCCATCAGCAAGTGCTGTCAGCTCTCTCTTCAGAGTGAGTTATGTCTCCAACTGCTTAGCAACTCTACAGCTGGGTCTTAGTCCAGGCTGCTCTGTTATTACCTGGTCTCTCCTCCAGCTGCTGCTGTCTCGCCTGGTTCTATCTGGCCTATGTGACCCTGCTAGCAATTCCCTACAGATCTTTCTACACAGAGCAGATGCAACTATTTTTAAAAATGAATATAATGTATGTTTCTTTCCTTCATAAAATCCTTCATTTCCCTTATACTTTAAATGCAAATTCCTCACCGGGGCCTAGAAGACATTATATGGCCTGTCCCTCACCTATATTTCCTACTAATTTTTCTTTTCTTCATTATGTTCTAGCAACACTAGCCTTCTGGATTTTTCTTGGATATGCCAAATCTCTGCCCATTTTGCAGCCTTTACACTTTTGTTGTGCTCTCTGTCTGGTATATTCAACCTTAATCGTTGCATGGCTACACTCTTCTCTGTAGAGGGTTCTTTTCCAGGCTTTCCTTTAGAGTTTTTCCTTGACCTTATTTAACATACAGCTTCCCCTCCACTCCTGATGCTCTGCTTCTCTTTTCCAGTAACCTGGTTTTTACTAACTTCGTACATACTTACTTTGCTTTGTACATTCTTAGTACATGATCAGTATGTATCATTATCTCAAATTATATTATAATCTATTTGTTAATGGAGTACTGTCTTCTTTAAAACATAAACTCCAAGAGTACTGTGTAACATGCAATAAAAATGATACAATTTCTTCTCAAAAGACATTACAGATTCCTGATAACTCCACAGTGATCATTTAGATCTCTAAGTTATATTAGACCCAGAGACCTCTTGCTCCAGAGAGAATAGTTTCATTCCTCTTAGTGCTATTCAGATAGACATTGGCCAAGATATTAACCTCTGACTACATCCTTGGACAAAAAAATGGAGTGAAATCAGCTGGGTCTTAACTCTCCCCAGGACAAATGTTTTCCAACCCAATGAAAGGTTTATTTATAGGTGCACTGAAACATCTTTCTTCCCTCTATACTCCTTGGAAAATACTGAAACAAGGTTGGTTTGAAAAGTTGGAGAACTATTTTAATAAGTCATCTTCAGGTTTGGATTTGAAGGTAAATTCATCAAGAGTAAAGGTCAGACCATGTTCCCTGAAGCTACTGGAAACCAGACTTCAGTGCTAACCACTGATAAACAAATGGTTTAAACCAAATAGCTCAGAGGTTAAATTTTACCGTGAAAAATATGCCGCTATATTCTAGGCAACTCAAAAAATATAAACATTTTTCTCACTTACTAAACCAAATATTGGGCTCACTAATTTAAAAAACAAAAACAAACAAAAAAAACTAAAACCAATTTAAACTAAACTCCTATCTACCTTCCTTTGAATGAAATAGTGATTTTTTTTAAAGTGTAAGTATCCTCAAAAAAATTATAGAAGTTCAGAGGCTACATATAGTACCAGAAAGCAAGTAACATATTTGTGAGGCAAAAATCTTTACCACTTTTGGTGCACAAACCACACTCTATTAAAACTCATAATTTTCAAATAGAATATATGAACAGGTTTCTCTGTTGAAGTTTGCTTAGTGTTAGTCCTGGATTAAATATTAAGGAATCAGGAAGGAAGTAGAATGAGGAGAAGCTAAAAGCCAAAGGCAGTCCACTCTCATAATACATTGCTGGAAATCGCATTGTATTGAGTTTTATTTTGGGGTAAATGAGAAACTCCCTCTCACATTGATCACCATTTACCTCACTTTAAATAAGAGAATTTCAGATGGACTCTCCTGTGATATTTTTCTAATAAGAAAGATTTCTGGAGGAAATATTTGAGGTACATCATGAGTCTTCTTAAAAGGTAAAAAAGAAACATTTTTAAAAGTTTATTTTTTCTCTACAAAAACTCTGAAACAAATCTATTTCATATATTTTTGTCCTGTAACACACATCCAGTAACTAAAATACATTTCTGAAATTCGAACAGTTATTTGGGAAATACTGCAAGTATTCACCCAAAGTGAAAGTAGGGTGTATTACTGTGCACAAGTATTCCCAGACATTATTATGTTCTTGACACATCAAACACTTAATAATGTTTTATTGAATAAATGAATAAACCCTGTGACACATAAACCCATCAAGAAATAAAGCATATGTTTCTTTCCAAAAAAAAGCAGGAATAAATCAGTAGTTAGGCCATTTTTGTTTCTAGTTATGCCATAAATGTATGTCAAAGTCTTGATCAAACTACATATATTCTTTAAAATTTAAATATCCATTTTAGAAAAATTTTTACATTCATATAATTATGTCTTTAACGTTTTTTTCTAGAATGTCTTTCATGGCATATATAGAAGACACAAAGATTAAAGGTACAATTCCACCTTCAAGGAGTTCATATCTGGAGAGAGAAAATAACAAGTAAACATATAATTATAATATAGTGTAGTGGGCACTACATGAGAAGCATGAAAAGATTTCTATGACAGTACATCAGTAAGATGTCTTACCCATCTGGGGAATCATGGCAGGCTTCTAAGATAAAGTGGGGGTCTAAGTCAAAATTTGAAGGACAAATAGTAGTGACAAGGAAAAGAATGAGTGAAAGAGGAAAAGATATTCCTAGGAGAGGCACAAATACAGGAGTAAAAGAAATCACAGGGTAGGGAAATGAAAACAGTTCTACAGTGGCTGAAATATTAGTTGGAAATAGAGAAATGGCAAACTCAAAAGCCTTCCATGCTCAGATGGAAAATTTAGAAGTATGAAGGGCACGGTATAAAAGAATGGGAAATAATGAGAACTATGGCAGCTGGAGATTGCAAGCCAGGCTAAAAGCATTTATAGTTAAATGAATAGACAAGGAACTGCATAAACAAAGTATCTGCAGGTTGGAGATAAAGTCCATGGATCAGTAGTGTGTGATTCCATGTTAATGATTTGATTTTAAAAGGCTTTGCATACAATGGTAAATCATTTTAACTTTATCTTCAGACAACGGGAAAACACTGAAGAATTTTAAATAGGGCAGTGACATAATATTTATAATACAAATAATGGCAAAACTACACTCTAGGATATGGAGGGGATGGTAGGTAACTTGAGTACGTACATCTAAATGTCCATGTCCACAGTTCTCATCAAAGTAACCAAAAAATACATATAAAAAAGAAAAACTCTGACCTTCATTCTGAAAATTAGAAGAAGGAGAATCTTGATCCTAGAAAATTTAAACATTTGCTTGCAACAAAATAAATATTGAACTTCAGTGGAAGAGTTGGCTGGTTATTGACTGTCCACTGGGAAAGGAAGACTTTGTCTCAGAATTAAATGTTAAACAGGAATGTTTAACAGGGATGTTGTCAGGAGAGACTGTGGGAGATGAAAAAGGAAAATTTTTACATTCAGTAATTGTAATTGATTCAATGAACAAGAATTTGGATTTTGATTAGAATTGAACACATGACATAAGCATAACTTGAAAAATGCTTGCAAAACTCAGAAAAAAATAGGAGCAAAAATAATGAGAGACTATATAGTGTATATTTGTTTTTGGATATTTTATATAAACTTAGAATTTCAAAAGAAACAAGCACAACAGATAAAGAATGAGAAATTCTAAAATAAAAAAACAAAAACAGAAAAACTTTCCTAATCCAAAGATTTGAGTTTTCATAATAAAGTGGATTACTAAAACCCAGATTTAAAAAAAATAGAAGTGTTAGAGGTTTTATGTGAAATTTTAAATAGTGGCAACATCTTTAAGAATTCAAATAGAAAAAACTATGCTTATAAATGTAAAAAATTCTTCTGGTATCACTCTTCTCTGCAACATGTTATTTCAGAAACAATGGAGTAATGATACCCATAGGTCTTTGGGTAGAAAGCAGATGACACAAAAATTCTATTTGGATAATGGGAAGTTGATTTATTAAGAATTTTACTTAGCATTCTTATTTCAACTTTGTGCAGCTCACAGAGGAGCTCAAAACTGAGAGCAGAATAAAACAAAACTGAGAGCAGAATAAAACAACTATGCAATCATGTTTGCAGTGTTATACTGAAACATGGTGGTTTAACTTTCCTCTCACAGTACCCATGATTTGTTAGTAATCACGTCACATATCACTCTCTAATAATTTCATATATCAAGTTCCTAAAATATGACCTTTTCATTTATTTCTTTTCTTTCTATTTTTATTATTTTATTTTTGTATTAAAGGTTGAATAATATAAGTTATGGGTATTATAAATTAAATTTTGTTTACATGATTTTAGGTGTATAGTAAGTGATAGCTACCAATGAAAGGAGAAAAACAGCCATAAGATAGAGTACTTAATTAGATGAAAAGTATCTATTAAAATTGTGTTTTATTTGACTGTTGAGGGAATTATGTCCATTTAATAAGATTTGGTAATAATTTAACAAAACTTAGCATTGACATGGGAATTGCAGAACGCAGGTTTTCCCCCATTGAAATGAATACTATTGATCTGAGATACTTAACCTATTACAGGGCTTTCATGAATTTAATATGTTTGAAAGGCAGAGAAGAAAATATGTGTACCTACAGTAGACATCCATATTTTCCCAAACATTCATAGAGCATTTACAAAATGCTTGCATTTAATTTTAAAAAATCATTATATTCCCCCAAATAAGTAATATTATCTTCTCTGGACAGAATAAATTCAAACTAGAAAGAAACATTGAAAAACAAGCCACAGCAAACTTAGACCTTAGAAAATACTGTCCTTGTATCTTTGGATCATAATGAAAAACAATTCTAGAAATACATACCAGTGAGGAAACAATATTTTAAGTGCCTATCAAAACATCTAGAATGCAGACATAGAAATGTTAAGATAAATCTTCATATTTCTAGATACTTTTATTCTTACTTAAAAAAAGGTGAAAATAATGAAACTAACCATTTGGATAAAGACATAGAAAAGAACCTCAAATGAGTTGGGAAATAACAGAAGGAAATTTCCTCACTTTGGCAAGAAATAATAAAGAATGGCATAAAGGGTAAACATTTGGGAAAATATAGAAAACATTTTATCTTTATTTTAATATAATGTTACATTCCTAAAGAAGATTATTGACAGGTTAAATATAAAAACACCATGATATTTTGTGAGGTATATAAATATGTAGAAGCAAAATACATGACAACAAGATTACAGTGTGTGGGAGATAATTGTAACTAAGATTTTTACATTGTGACATAGTATAATAGTTGAAGGTAGATGTTGCTATGGTAAAGGTGCATAATGTATTCTATTGAGCAATCACTAAAAATAATAATATATTTTTAGCATATAGCTAAAAATGCTAAAGGAGGTAAATACTAAATCCTCACTGATTCAAAAAGGGGCACAAAAGGAAAAGGATCAAGAAACTGATGGGACAAATAAAAATGAATACCAAGATGGTAAGATGAAACTCAATCACAACAATAATTAAAAGAAAATAGACTAAATACACCAATTAAAGGACAAAATTCATCTGACTGGATACCAAAGCAAGATGCAGCTAAATGCTGTTTACAAATACACACTTTAAATATAAGTGCAGACAGTTTGAAAACACAAGGATGAGAAAAATGTATATTTTATATAAATATTAATCATAGGAAAGTTCTTATAACTACGGTAGAGTCAGGAAGAGTAAATTTCAAAATGAAGGGCAATACCAAAGACAAAGAGAGACATATGGTCAAGAAGATACAACAATCATATGTACATATGAAGCAAAAATAACTCTTTAGATATAAAAACAAATGAAAAGAATTAAAGGGAAAATTAGAAAAAGACACAATTATATTAGATGATTCTAACACTATTTGGTTAAAAATAGTAGAAAAATAAGTAAAGATATAGAAGATTTGAAAAAAAATATTCAACAACCAAATTGTTCATTCAACCCAACTGGCATTACAGAAACAAAGAAAAAAATCAAAAAACTTCAAAATGCACACTTCTTGCAAGTGTGCATGCAGTGTTCACCAAGACAGACCATGCACCAGGTCATAAAACACACACCAATAAATTTCAAAAGATTGAAATCATTGAATATGTTCTCTAACCACAACATTATTAAAGGTAAAACCAAAAAGATATCTTTTAAAATCCTTAAATCCTTGAAAATTAAGCAGCCTATTGTTGAAACAATCAAAAGGTCAAAAATAAATATTTTTTGAACTGAATTATAATGAAAAGCCAGCATGTCAAAATTTGTGAGATGCAGCTAAAACAAGGAAATGTACAAGAAAATGTATAGTTTTAAGTGCCTATGTGATATTATTCATACCAACTAGTGTGGCAGCTGAATTCAATAAGACTGACAATGTCAAAGGTTACTGAGCAATTGGATAACTTGCATAATGCTGATGAGGGTGGTACATGTCTGGAAAGCTGTTTGACAGTTTCTTATAAAGTTAACTCTACTACTCAGCTTCCACTTCTGGATATTTATTCAAGAAAGTCCTCAAAAAGACTTTCCTAAGAATATTCATGCCAGTCTATTCATAATGACTAAAAACTGATAGCAATCTAAATGTCCATCAGAAAGAGAATAGGTAAAAAATTTGTGGAATCATCACATAATGTAATACTACTTGACAATAACTAAGAAATGCTATAGCCTGGTTGAATCTAAAAAAAATTGTGTAAAGTGATATAAACCAGACATAAAGAGTATATACAATATGATTCCACCATATGTAAAACTAAACTATAGTGATAGAAATAAGAAAGTCATTGCCTCTGGATATGTGGGTTGAGGGTGAAAGGTAAGAAAATTGCCTAGATGGGCAAAATGAAACTTACTGGGTTGATGGAAATGTTCTATATCTTGTTTTGGGTGGTGGTTACACAGGTGTATATAGCTGTCAAATCTCATCAAACTAAATCCTTAAGAACTAGGTATTTTATTGTATATAAATTATAACCCAATAAGATTTTAAAAATATATTAATGGAGATTTTCTATATCAGTCATTGTTAAACTTTTTCTGAAAAAAAGCCCATTTACTAAATATTTTAGGCTTTGATGGCAATACAGTCTATGTTACTCAACTCTGCCATTATTGCAAGAAAGTGGCCAGCAACAAAGGTAAGCAATGGGCATCGTTCTGCACCATTAAACTGTAATGACATGTTAACTAAAATTACTATGGTGATCTTTTTGCAATATATATAAGTATCAAATCATTGTGCTTCATACCTGAAAGTAATATATTGTTATATGTCAATTATACCTAAATAAAATTCTTTTAATTTAAAAATTAAAAACACACACACACCTATATTTACAAAAGCAGGTGGCAGGTTGGTTTTATAGGCCAGAGTTTCCACCTTTGTTCTGTATTCTTACTTACTTTTTGTAATTGATCAGTTAATTATTAAAAGAGGTATTAAGGAGAGGTATTAGTGAACTTGTCAAATTCTTCTGGCTGTTCTGTCAAATTTTACTTTATGTATTTTGAGGTTTTTTTAATTACATGCATACATTCTATGTACTTGTAAACATACTGGTGAATTGACACTCCAAATTTTATTGTTGTTTTTAGTGTGTTCTTTATCTGTAGCACAGTAAATTATTGGCCTTAAGGTCTAAAACTAGTTAAGCCCTGTTTCTAAAAGTAAAACACTACATTTTTAAAGTAAAATATATCTGATATATATTTTTCAATTTTTTTAATTTTAACTTTTCTGTGCCTTTGTATTTTTAGAAGAATTCTTTATAAGCAGCATATAGCTGGATCTATCTTGAACAAGTTTGAAAAAAATCTTTTAATTGGAAAGTTTAATCTATCTATCATATTATTTTGGTTTCTCTATGTCTCTCATTTTATGTTTATTACTTTCATTTCTGACTTTGTGTGAATTTATTGAACGTTTATAATCCATTTTGTCACTGTACTGTTTTATAAACTACACACTAGTTCCATTCTTTGAGTAGTTTCTAAATACATGCGTATTTTACAAAAAATCAAATTTTAGTCATTGCCTATGCAAAATAGATTAATATAACATATTAACTTCAATTCCATTATTCCATCTTAGCATTTTATTCTTTTTCAATATTTTAATGCTATTATGTTTTATCTCCCAAATTAGACATGATTGTTATTATTTTGTAAGTCAATTTATTATTTTTCTTATATCTCAAAATCTCCTTTAAAATTATTTCCTTCTACCTGAAGCATTTCTTTCAGAAATTATTTATATGAAAGTCATTTGAGTCAACTCTATCAGTTTTTGTTTTAATAAAAATGTCTTTATTTTACTCTCTTTCTTCAGTAATAGTTTAGTTGAGTCTCCCTCAGAACCTTGGAATCATTATTTTACTGCCTTTTTCCTTCCACCTTTGCTGTTGAAAAGTCTTCTCCAAGTCTGTCATTTCTTCATAGGCAATTTGTTGTTTGTTTGTTTTTTATTCTGGGAGTCTATGATATCATCT
The DNA here is from genome assembly GCF_025265405.1 of Mesoplodon densirostris. NCBI lineage: Eukaryota > Metazoa > Chordata > Mammalia > Artiodactyla > Ziphiidae > Mesoplodon > Mesoplodon densirostris. The sequence continues at coordinate 119,678,691 of NC_082667.1, read as the reverse complement.
CTTTAACTTTCATTTTTTAAAATCCTTCTTAGGATTCATTGGTCTTCCCAAAGCTGAGGGTTTTTTTTTTTCTTTCATCTTTTCTAGACAGTCTTTCTCTTAGAAGATATTGCTTTTCTTCCATTCTTTCTTGATCTTTAACCAACTATTTGATAATGTTTTTCATTCCTTCATCCATCTCCTTAACTTATAGTCAGACTTCATATTTTGCTCTCTGTACAAAATTCTGATAATTTCCCTAGATTTATTTTTCAGTTCACCAACTCTGAAATATTGTCTAATCTGCTATTTGAAATATCCACTGATTTTACAAAATTTCAATGAAATAAAATTTTTCATTACTATAATTTCCTCTAAGTTTATTTTAAAATCTTTCTATAATTTATTTGTGTTTTAAATTCCCTGTTAAACTATTTAAACTATTTTGATTTTGATTACAACTATTCCAATATATGAGGCTCTTGGAGGTAAAAGTGTGCTCTTTATTATTTTGGCTGTCACTCATGGTGGCTAGTTTCTCTCTGTTTTGAGATCTGACATTGGAGGGGGGGTTCTTCCTCTGACCTTTTGTCCTATGTGAGTTATAATTCAACTTCCACCTTACTACCAGTGAGAGCTCAGCCTGCCTGGTTCCCCTCATTACTCACTTGAGAAATAAGTACCTAAAGAAAATCAAGCTTTATTTATTTATTTTTTTCCCAGAGACAACAAGTTATAATCCTGTAATGCTGAAAGAATATTTCTCCCTTGACCATGTTTTTAAAATTTTAAATTTATTTTGCCTCTGGAACGAATACCATGTCACATTATTCATGTGTGTTGTGTTTGGCCTTTTCCTACCCCTCCAGAAGGCAACTGCACGACAATGTTGGCATCACTGCTCTTTGCTACTGAGTAGGAACGACACTAGCTCTAATTAGATTACCTTTATTATAGAAACGGACAACCCTAAATGGCTACTTGTGCGTGTTTTTTAAGCAACGGTTTCTCCTACAGAGTGACCTGCCTCATTATCTTATCTAATCGTATCTGGGCTTCTCAGTTCCCACCTCCTCAAGTCACCATCACCTCTTCCTTGGGTTAGAGCTGACCTCTTGACTTCCCTCAGACACTCCTCAAATCTGTTCTTCTTACAACCACTTCAAAAACCAGTTCTTAAAAAAATATATTTTTATTTGAGATGACCAATAAAACCAATAAGAAACTGAAGGCTTTATCAGGCACTTGTTTAGTCCTACAGTAGTCTCAGTCTAAAGAAAAGGTTCTGGGCGGAAAGAATGAAAATTAAAATGGGGGTGAAAAAACATAATAAGGAAGAAGAAAAAGGATAAAGGGTTGCAAGATGCAGGAGAGAGAAAAGATAAAAGGAGAACTGAGAGCTGTTTGGAGAAAACACTATCCATTTTCATCAACTATTCTTTTTTTTTTTTTTTTTTTGCTTTTCCATTATGGTTTATTACAAGATATTGAATATACTTCCCTGTGCTATACAGTAGGACCTTGCTTATCTATTTTATCTAGTTTGCATCTGCTAACGATATTTGGCATCAACTCTTCTTTTAGTTAGAACCCACGAACTGAGCATAGGAATGGTGTGGAAATCACAGGGTGGGAGAAAAGGAAAACCGAATGCCTCTCTTGCTCTAAGCGAGCGCAGGTGTCATAAATCACATGCAGCCTGGCAGTATATCCCATTAGACCTTGCCTGGGCACAGGCTTTTGGGGCTTGGACAGGGTCCAGTGGCAACCCACGAGCACCACAAACCTCCCAGGCTGTGCTGTTTGCTTGAGCGTAAAGCTGTTTGCGAGAGAACAGGAGGGTGTTTGAAACAGCTGAGTTGTTTGGGGGCTGAACTGGCTTCTACTCAGGAAATCTGGGGAGAAAGAAGGGGAGAAAGAGTAGGAGGAAGAAATATACATGTATTGCCTGAAGAGAGAAACAGGTCTGAGGCCCTGACACGATCTGATCCCCCTGAGGAAAACCCTATCTGCAAAACATGCATGGTTTTCAGAATTTACTAAGCTAAAGAAGTGTAGAGTATAAGGTCACACCTACCTGTCATTCTCTGCTGTCTAGACTAGGAGAGGGCAGATGAAGAACTCAGGAATAAGAACAGAAATATGGGGGCAAGGGAGGAGAAATAAGAAAGACTTGATTCTTCTTTATCTCCAAGTTGCTTCTTCTAACTCTGAGTGGTACAACAATGACTTTTGTTGCACCTCCTCCAATGCAGTACATATTTATCAAACTGAGCATTAATTCCAAATATTACCTGAGGGCAAATCAAGAGCATCATCAGCATATTCCCTGAAAAAAGGTTTGTGGTGGAGGGGAGGGGGTCTCATCCAACATTCATACATTCTTTCTTTTTCTTAAGCATCTAATGGATGTAAATCCTACCTCATGGAAACGAGAGGCACAGATTCTGACGCTTCACTGCTTGGGTTCTGTATCCTGGCCCTGCCTTTTACTAGTTCTGCTATCTTGGATGGGTTATTAACCTTTCCTTACCACAGTTTCTGCATATGTAAAATGTAAGAATTCATTTTGTTAGTAAATATAAGTTCTTGGAACAATTCCTGGCACATAGTAAGCACCGTGAAGTGTTTGCTATAATAATCATGTCTCATAACCCCCAATGTCAAGTCAAACCTGGTTCCAAGGACTCATTCACCAAAGTCCTTAAGATATCTAATACAAATCACTTTGGTGGCTCCTTCTTTCCATGGTGGTACAAAGACTCGGAGATTATGCAGTCCAGGTGAGGATAAGCAAGAAGTCATATGGCTGTTAATCCATGCTCATCCCAGTCATCACTCTTCTGCCACACGATGTCCTGGTCAAGCAGGTCAGGGCTCTTCAAGGTCATTGAGTACACAGAGATGCTGGTCATAATCAAGTTCATTATGTGGATCCTTACCACACTTCTCAAGGACATGATGCTCAGTGCCCAGCCTCCACAAGCTCCAGAGAACCGTCCACAAACGGAGGTCCTGGTGCCTCCAGGTGGTGTGCAAGGGAGGACAGGTGTTTGCCATTTTATGTCCCATGGCCTGTCCTTCCCAATGAGCAGTATATCACCTCTGACAAGTCCTTTCTTCCTCTAATAGGGCAAGTTTACATCCCTTTCCTCTTTGGGAACATCCATCCCAATCCCCTTCGTAAGTCTAGGATCAAAGCAATAAGTCTCTGTTAACAACCCCATGGGTCTTTGGGAAGCACAGACCTCAGCAACACAAAGGTACCCTCTTCAGATATTTTTGCCTATACCATTAGTCCATGGCAGAAAGAAATACACTACTTATCAATCTTAAATCACTAAAAGTGGGGAAATTACATATTATATTACTCCTGCTAATGTAGTAAAAGGTAAACAGAAACACCTTTGAAGTATTAATGCCAAAAATATAGTTTGTGTGTTTTGGGGGATGAATGGGATACAGAGATGACAGGAACACAACTCTTTTCCTTACAGAATGTAGCTTCTAGTTTGGATGTCACAATCTTTAAACTCAGCAGGCATGCCTTAGAATAATGGCATGCAAATACAGAACAATTCTGGCAAGCCACCATGAGCCATGTTGCTTTTATAACTCATACATCTATTCATCCCCTGTTCTGCTTTATTCCCTAGACTGACCCTTGTGATCAGTTCTGTGGGCAACAAGATAGCCTCATACTTGAGTGGTTTCTTCTCCTTTTGGTATTTGTCTACAAAGTCCCTATTAATAGAAACTGAAGCTCTGAGAATAAAGCTCTGGGAAGGAATAGACAGGTGTCTACATTTTCATAGGAAATTCACTAAGCTGCAGCCAAGGGAGTTATTCAAAAACCCAGGTTAGGGCACAGCAGTCAGAGCTAGGAACACCCGTGTATCCCAAGAAGACTTTTATTTACATCTGAATACAATCTCCATCTCTAAAAGAGCTGCCTGACTTGTTTGCAGGCTGCTATGAATATTTTGGTGGGAAAGTCTGCTTCAAATTCAGGGTAGCAACACACAGCTTCTTGCACCTCCCCTCCTGACACCTACCCAGGAGCCACTGAGAGAGGATTCCTGAAAAAGAGGGCTGGCCAAAACCTTTTAGGCTTTGTTGTTATGGTAAAATGGCCTTTCCTCTCTGCTGCAGATATGGGAAAGGAAATACAAGGAAGTTTAAGAAGATGTAGTTTAAATAGCATTGGATTGATTCCAAATGGCTTCATTTTTGCATAAGAGAGTCCCAAATCAGATCTAAAACATAATCACTGCTATAGTTGTAGGCTATCCTTCTAGCTATCAGATTCTGCTAATTACACTCCAAAATGTGAGAGAGATTTGCTTTGTTTCTTGAATCAAAGCACCAGTCTTTCCTAAAATCAGTGCTAACCATTTTCAAATTTCTCATGTGAATCAAGGAATTTTCTCTACAGAGGCAATATAGTAGAGTCATTATGAAAAATGGCCTTTGGGTCAGAACAAAAGCTGAGTGAATAAAAATTCTCTGCTGACCTTGAGTAAATTACTTGCTTCTCAGTGCTTCACAGGTTTGGATCAGAAGTGTGTTCTAAAGGCTAAATGCTATAATGAATAAAAAGTGTTTGGTACAGAGCCTGGTACATAATGAAGGGTTAATAAGATAATGATAATTATCTCTATGTTGTTGGCTCACATCTAGTAAGTGTATTTTCCATTCTGAATTGCTAGACTCATCCCTACTCAGGAAAATAAAGTCATGAAAATTTTATTTATTTATGTGTTATTTCATCAGCCACATGGCTAACATTTGGATCACAGACTTTGCAAATATAATTAAAGCCATGTATCCCCTTCTCCCAAAAGAAGAAATACAGTACCAAGATACACCAATGTTCATAGCAGCATTATTCACAATAACAAAAAGGTGGAAACAAGCCAACTGTCCATTGATGGATAAATGGATAAACAAAAAGTAGTATATACATACAATGGAAAGAAAATACATTCCTTTAAACGGAATGAAATTCTGACACATAACGCAGCATAGATGAACCCTGAAGACATTATGCTAAGTGAAATAAGCCAGGCACCAAAAGACAGATATATGATTCCACTTACTTGAAGTACCAAGAGTAGCCAAATTCATAGAGACTGAAGGGGAAGGATGGTTGCCAGGGTCTGGGAGAAGGGAAGAATTTGGAGTTATTGTTTAATGGGTAGAGAGTTTCAACATAGGATGATGAAAACCTTCTGGAGAGAGATGGTGGTCATGCTTGCACAACAATGTGAATGTACTAATTGCCACTGAATTGTACACTTAAAAATGGTTAAAACAGTAAATTTCATATTATGTGTATTTTTCCACAATTAAAAAATAATGGTACCAGGGGTCGCTGGTTTAGTAAGTCTAGAGGAAAACAAATATTTTTAAAGCAGCTTTATTGAGTTATTATTTACGTACATACCATAAAATTCACCCACTTTAAGAGAGTAATTAGTTATTTTAGTAAATTTATACAGGTTTACAACCATTACCATAATCCAATTTTAGAATATTTTCATCACCTGAAAATCTTACTTTGTGTACCCTAGTTGTGGCTTTTCTACAAGTTTCATAAAAATTAAATCACACAATATATACTATTTGTGTCTGGTTTCCTTCATTTAGTATGTTTCTGAGATTCATCCACATTGGTGCAGGTATCAGGATTTCATTTTTTTGTTGCCTAGTAGTATTCCATTGTGTGGATAATTGTTTATCCACTCACCAGTTGATAGACACTGGAGTTGTTTCCAGGTTTTGGCTATCATGAATAATGCTGCTGTGAACATTCATGAACAATTCTTCACATGGACATAAGATTTTAAGTCTCTTGTGTAGATACCTAGAGTACAGTTCCTAGGTTATAAGGTAAGTGTACATTTAACTGTTTAAGAAACTGTCAAATTATTTTCCAAATTATGTGTACTATAGTTTACATTCCCACCAACAATATATGCAAGTTCTTGCTTTTGATGTTGTTTTGTTTTATTGTTTTCATTCCATTTCAGATTCCATTGGCATCTGATGAGCATCTGTGTATGTGGGCAGAAGGAGATATTGAAACCAGTTGATTATGTATTTAGTTGTTACCTAAAATTTTGTGGTCTATGTGTAACCACCAATAAAGAAATTCTTATTGCTCTCACTGTCCTTTTTTTCAAAAGATAATAGAAATTTTGTATTCAATCCTACAAGTTTTTTTTACCTTGCTCTTTTAACCTTTCTCTTATCCCACATCCCGGGGGTCTGTAAGTCTGGGTTACACCAACTCATAAGGAAGTGTTTAATAGCTAATGTGCTACTTTTTCAGGATTATCTTGATATTTAGGAATAATTGCAGATTGGGGAAGAACATGTCTAGTTTCAAATTCTGGCTCCACCACTAACCATCTCTGTGTCTTAGGGGACATTATTTAACCTCTCTATGTGACATATTTTTTTTAACTTAAAGTGGAGATAATAATAGTTTTACCTCATAGAGATGTCATGAGAATTGAAAAAGAAAACACATGTAAAATACTTAGAACAGTGTCTCATATATTATACATACTTCATTAGAGGTAGAATTCAGAGATATTGTGGGTTAGGTTCCAGAACATTGCAATAAAGCGAGTCACATGGATTTTTTTTTGTTTCCCAGTGCATATAAAAGTTATTATACAGCATATTGTAGTCTATTAAGTGTGCAATAATATTATGTCTCAAAAATGTATACACATTAATTAAAAATACTTTATTGCTGAAAAATGCTAACCATCATCTGAGCCTTCGGTGAGTCATAATCTTTTTCCTGGTGGAGAGTCCTGTCTCCATGCTGATGGCTGCTGACTGATCAGGGTGGTGGGCATTGAAGGCTGGGGTCGCTGTGGCAATTTCTTAAAATAAGACAACAATAAAATTTGCTGCATCAGTTGACTCTTCCTTTTACAAATGATTTCCCTGTAGTCTTTCAAAATTGGAGTCAATCCCCTCAAAGCCTGCCCCTGCTTCATCAACTAAGTTTATGTAATGTTCTAAATCCTTTATTGTCATTTCAACAGTCTTCACAATATCTTCACCGGGAGTAGATTCCATCTCAAGAAACCCCTTTCTTTGCTCATCCATAAGAAGCAACTCCTCATCCACGAAAATGTCATCATGAGATTGTAGCAATTAAGTCATACCTTCAGGCTCCACTTCTAATTCTAGTTCTCTTGCTGTTTCCACCACATCTGCAGTTACTTCCTCCACTGAAGTCTTGAACCTCTCAAAGTTATCCATAAGGGTTGGAATCAACTTCGTCCAAAGTCTTGTTAAAGTTGACATTTTTGACCTCTTCCCATGAATCACGAATGTTCTTAATGGCATCTAGAACAATGAAGATCAGAATGCAAGATTTCTCTGGTTCTCTAATTTCTTTGTTCCTTCACCCTAGAGGCACTCATAACATGATCCTTTATCCTGCTCTGCTACTCCTGCTGCTCTGTCTGCAATACAGACACACACATGCACACACACGCACATGCACACAGTATGGGATGGTAAGATCTAGTACCTATTCATTGGAAGGATGCAGGTGGGATAAAAATTCAATGGAAAAAGAGAAATGTTTTAATGATGCAGATTAGTAAATGAGGATATTAGGTAAGGATAATTTTGAGCTTAATTTCACAAGATAAGTAAAGATTTATAGTATATACAGGTTTATATAAAATGATGGGACAAAGCTGTGGATGACTATTCTTCTTCCCACCCCCTCCTCAGGTGGTCACTATAGTCAATCTAGGCTCCAAAGACAGCAGAGAAAATCACCACCTGTTATGGAACAATTCTTTGTAGCCTTACTCTCACTAGAACTCACAGGAATTCAGGGATTTAAAAAATTCAGAAGTCCAACCATCTCCCTTTACTAATGAAAAAAACTGAGGTCTAGTGAAGCTAAATGATAATTTTGAAAAGACTGATTTTAGCAGAACTAGGGCTAGAATGCTGAAAGACACTCTTTCTACTAAACCATGCTAGGTCAGCCAACCTTAACCTCTTTAAACAAGAAGCAATAGTCATGAGAAAGGAAATAAGCAGCTGCAATTTTCTTTCCTATATCAATCTGACGCTCGTATTGCATCAGCTCATAAGCTCTCTAAGAGTAAGGGCCATACTTTCATTGAGGGCATAAGCTCTCTTGTCCCCACTGGAACCCAGTTCTGATATTGCATGCCGATAGGACTGTGGCACCCTCTCATGCACACACTGCAAACATTAGGCATCCTTAACTTCTGACCTCCCTTCATTCCACCCTCCTTTTAGGAGCACCTGCAAAAAGCCTCATCCCCCTCACTATCCCATCCTATTGTCCCCAGCCTCTAGCTCCTGAAGATCCCGGTGGGAGGTTCATAACTAGGTCAACAGCAATAAGAGCAGCCGTTTCTCTGAGGCCCAGCCCAATTCTAGTTCTTCTGGGCTTTGTACCGAGTATTTCTTGGTTAATGGCTTCTATGAGAACCCAGTGTGACTGAGTAACAGGGAGGGATGAAAGACTTAAGTCTTGACATGAAACTTTCCTCCAAGATAGACATTACATGGAGATATTAAAAATACAAGGATATATAGCCTGAAAATACAAATATATTATCCAAACACTAAAGCAGAGTAATTGACAGGATGAATGCCAAGGGGTGTTTAGACTTCTCGTGGCTGTACAACTATATTCCAGATCTATCGTTCTCTTACATTATAATCAATTTAGGAGTGCAAATCCTTCTAGTCCAAATCTGGATTCATAACACTACACAAAAGAAATAAATACAGAAGAAGGGACTATATATAGTTAGCATTTATGAAGCACTTAAAATTTGCCAGACACTCTTCTAAATCTTTTACCTAGAGTACCTCATGTGTCCTTCTTAACAGTCCAAGATAAGGCAGTTTTGTTATCTCTATTTTACAGATGACGAATCTGAAGTTAGGTAGTAAGTGGTACAGTGAAGCATGAGCCCAGGATGCCTGGTTCTAGAGCCGGTGCTCTTATAACCACAATATCATTGGTGCACATAATATACCTTAAATGCTATTCATGGTACTTGAATTTCTATAATCAGTGCAAGTCTTGCCTCTGTTTTCTGTCTTCTTCATTCTTTTTGCTATTCTATCTCTGACATATTTCCACTTTCATTTTTTCCCCTTCTGTGTCTTATCACCACTGTGATATCAGTAGACATACTTTAATCTTAGGCTTATAAGCGACTGACCCTTGCCTGAGTGCAATGTTGGCTGTCTTTTTTGAGATCTGTATGTTAGATGTTTCTCTATCCAACCTTTCATATATATTTCTTCATCTGTTTCCTCCTTTCCTCCCTTCCTTCCTTCTTTCCTTCATCAAACTATAAAGTTAAACTATATGCAAAACTGATCTAGATCAGTGGTTCATATGGGGTCAATTTTTGCCACTGCTTACCCCATCCTCAGAAAGAACACTTGGAAATATCTGAAAACCTTTTTAGTTGTAACAAATAGATAGGTCAGAGAGAGTGTTTTACTGGCATGTAGTGGGTAGAGACCAAGGGGGCTGCTAAACATTCTACAGTTAACTCAAGATCCAACCAAAACCAAAGAATTACCAGTCCAAAATGTCAGTAGTACTGTTGTTGAGAAACACACAACAAGATGGAGAATAAGCAAAGATGTCACGAACAGTTCATTGTCTAGAGGAAGGAAAGATAGACAACAAAAATATGACAATAGTACATACGGTTAATTGCTGCAATTAAAATATGTTCAAGTTAGGAGGTACAGAGGAAATAAGTGTGAGAATAAAGGAGATTGCCTAAGAAGGCTTCACAGGGCATATAATAATACACCTGGGTCCTAAAAGTTCAATAGAATTTTCCCGTGGTGACAGAAGGAAGAACTCTGACAATAGAAAGAATGAGGGATAAGCACAGTCATTTGGGGGAAACTCTCAATAATTTGGGTTGCTGGAGAATATATTACAAAGACTTTAGATTCCACATTACAAGCTTACCCTTTATTTTATAGACAGCAGAGAATCATCCCAGGGTTTAAACAGATATGCAGAATCAGATGTGCTCTGCGGATATTACAGTTCACAATGTACAGTGTACATTGTGAGACAGAGTGCAATACTAGAGAGGAAGATATAACTAGAGCCTGGGAACACAATATTGAGGACATCAACCATGACAGTGGGATCTGGGGTAGAGAAAGTGATAAGAGAAGCTTAATAGACAGACCCAACAATGTTTAATAACTAACATGTAGATATTGAGAAAAAGTAATTGAGAAAGCTCCCTAGGTCTGGCTTAGGCAGTTATGCAGAAACCATGCAATGCAATATAAAGGGAGGAGCTGGGGTTTATGGGGTAGTGGGTGGAAAGCATCTTTGAATTTTTAAATTGAGTGTATTAAGCTTGTGGAAAGTGTGAGTCGTAGAAACTGAGGCATTCAGGAAGCTGTTGGTTAAGCCTGGAGCACAAAGGAGAGGTGGACATTGCATAGGCAGGTGGAAAATAGGGGGAGATGGAACTGGGACATAGGGAGGTCCCTGAAGGGGACAGTCAGCACTTCACTACTCAGTGTTGAAGGAAGGAAAGCAAAGCAAGCTCAGACCTAAGTGACCTTGGTAGCTATGGCTTTCCATTCTGATGGTGACGCCGCAATAGCAGGAGTTTTCAGAAAGTAAACGATGCTGAGTCAGGCTGGGAGATAGCCTTAAGGTTCTGATTATGGGTGAAGAGTCAAGTGGCAAGAACTAGACCCATGACTCAGGCCTAGACAAGAAGGTTGTTTTGAGTAAGAACTCTGGGCTTAGCAGGAACTGAACAGAAGGACAACAGACCAAGATAGAAGAGCAGGCTGGGCTAAACAGTTAAGGTTGATTGTGTACACAGATAGTGGGGTTCCAGCAATAAAACCAGCCCTAGAACCACCAGTTGGTAGGTTGGCGAGTATTTCTTGCCCTGTGGATAATGGACTCAGATAATGGGCAGAGCTGAATCTCTAAGAAGACAGCTTTTGGGCAAACAGCTAACGGGTCTGGGAGGGCAGGGCTAGCACATGTCACCCAGCCAAACCACGTGGAATCTGAGGTTCAACCTGCATCAGAAAAGCGCTTTTCAGGGCTTCCCTGGTGGCGCAGTGGTTGAGAGTCCGCCTGCCGATGCAGGGGACTAGGGTTCGTGCCCCGATCCCGGAAGATCCCACATGCCGCGGAGTGGCTGGGCCCGCGAGCCATGGCCGCGGAGCCTGTGTGTCCGGAGCCTGTGCTCCGCAACGGGAGAGGCCACAGCAGTGAGAGGCCCGCGTACAGCAAAAAAAAAAAAAAAAAAAAAAAAGAAAAGCGCTTTTCAGAGAGGGTCCCCTTTCCTTATGTCTCACGCTTGTTATTTAGACTTTGTAACTTAATGTCACTAGTACCTCCATGTCTTTTGATCTGCCTTGTGGAACTGCATAACTCCTAAAGGGTACCAGCTCAAGATTCATCTTAAATGAATCTATCTCTGACAACCCTGGGAAAATTCACTCTGTTCAGAGGGGACCCCAAATATGATTTTCCCATTATGTTATTATAAATAAGTTCTCCTGAATTGCAATTATTAATTTACATGGCATGCTGTATTTTTCTTGATATTCCTGGTGCCTTGGGTGTAGCGAGAAATCAATACATATTAATTGGTTAAAAATAACAATAATGATGTTTTCTTAATCTGTATGTTGATTTGTGTGTCTTTACCACTGAGTTTATTTCTTAATCACTGGTCTGTCCTTTTTTCTTAAATTTGTTAGTCATAGGGCCTCCCTGGTGGCGCACTGGTTGAGAGTCCGCCTGCCGATGCAGGGGATGCGGGTTCGTGCCCCGGTCTGGGAGGATCCCACATGCCGCGGAGTGGCTGGGCCCGTGAGCCATGGCCGCTGGGCCTGTGCGTCCGGAGCCTGTGCTCCGCAACGGGAGAGGCCACGACAGTGAGAGGCCCGTGTACCGCAAAAAAAAAAAAAAAAAAAAAAAAAAAAATTTGTTAGTCATAGACATACACATACACACACACAAATTTGTGTTTATTTAACAATGAAAAACATTCCATCTCTATGAGGTTGGTACTTTCCTGTTTTAATAAGCTGTCTCATAACCATCATCCTAATATTATTTGACTGGTGCATTTGGGGGACAAAAAATGTTTAAGCTGAAATTCTCAAATTATATTTGGCAGAATATGACATGTTTTCCCTCTCTCAGCACCAAACTATACAGAAAAATACCTGATCAAATTTCTAAAATAATGTAAGTGTTTTAAAAATGATGTAGAAGTGGTCTCGGCTTGAGCCTGAGCTGTACCCACCACTGGGACTCAGGTATGTTTGGATTTGACTGGCAAATTAGTGGGACAGGCAGTGCTCCGGCATCTCACTGAATGTGAGAAAGGAGCCTACGGGAGGAAGGATAGGTGTGAAATGTCCAGAGGACTGAGTTCCCTGGACCAGAATTAGTGGCTCCTAGTTGAGCCCTATAGGAGACAAGGTGAAGGTATAAGATAAGTTGTTTGCACAATGTCATGGTCTCCTGCAGTCTCTAGAGCACAATGAGTTCTGCATCAATGCTCTGGTGATACAGTCTAGGAGAGGAGCTTCTACTGAAATTTGTGCAAAATCCAACATAGGCTTGATGAAGTAAGAGCTCTACTCTGGCATCAAGAGGGCGTACAGATTTTCTGGCACGGATAGAGATGCTCCGTGGTGGGCACTGTTGGAGGGACAAGAGTGTGGCTTTCTGCACTGGCTTACCAGGAAGCAGACACTGAAGAGGGTGCTGAGGCAGGAGAGGAAGAATCTCACTGATACCATGTGGCCATTGTAGCCCAAGAGATAGTTTGCAAGCACAGGTGACAACCCTCCAAGTCACTCCTGGAAATGACTGGATTAAATTTTGAAGGCTTTTGGAGATTTTGTGGGAGCAAGTGAGAGATGGCATTTATGAAGCTATTACTATTGAGTCTTTACTAATTATAATCACAGCTGGAAAAGCCTGTAGACATATACATTAAACTATTTGATATAGCTGCATTTAGATTCTAATCTATCAATAGATATATAAGTGATAGGTTAGTCTTCTCCCTCACTAAAACAATTTGTTCACTTATAGTTTTATTTTTCCCACTTACAGTTTTATTTTTTTCATTTATGCTCTTTTTTTCTTCTTCCCTAGATGTTTTTAAATGGGTATTTGGAAATATTTATCCATTTATTCAGTAAATACCTTTTCAGTATCTATGAGACATAATGGGTAATTCATAGGAATCCAGATCAGGCAGATACGGGCTTGAATTCTGTCCTTGCTACTTACTAATTGGGTGACCATAGTCAAATTTCTTAAACAATCTGTACCTCAGTTTCCTCATGGGAATAACACACACATGCAAGCACCTACACACAGCTACCTTATTGAGTTGTTGGGAAAATATACGTAAGATACTTCAACATCTGACATAGAGTAGGTGCTCATCAGTGTCATAATTATGTCATAATTATAATTATTACCACCCTCAACATTATCAACTATTCTGTGCATGGCATCATGTTATGCCCTGTGAGGAAAACAGAGGAAAAAACACCTCCCAGTCATTGTCAAGGAACTCTAGTCCTCTTTTTACCTGGTTAAGTCTTTTTTTTTTTTTTTTTCTGGAACAATCACGTTGTCATTGAAAGATGGACTTTCTATCTATGATTCTTCTCTTCACGTCAATCCTTCCTCCTTGGCGTTCGTCCTTGCTAGTCTCTTAGGTCAGTAAAGTAGGGACTATATGGTTGTGCTTTTGCTTCACTTGGTTATATTTCCTCTCGTTAATGTTTTCCTTGATTCCACTGGGGAAATGCTGATAGAGATGGAGAAAAGAAAAGCCTAGAAAGAGTGACTGGTCTGTGCTTTCTCACCAGCTGTATGCAGCAGTGGACCTTTTCCCCTCTGGTGTTCTCCAGTTCTCACCTGGGACATGTTCAGGACATCATTTTGGTTTTAGGGATACACAGGAATTAATTTTTAATTACACTCATGAAGGAATTGGTCAAATAATCACAAAGGAAGAGTAAAGAAATAGAGGGCTGTACATGCAATAGGATCTCCAACTTCTGGAATTTGCTAATTCATCTTCGTGGCTTCCCTGTGATAGGAAACTGAGGCAAGAGGTGGAGGGTGAGTTAACCAGGGTCAGTTAGTGAAATTCTTGCAGATTCAGGAGCAGAAGTCAGGCCTTCTGAGCAGCGAGTCCTGGGCCCCATCACTTGGACCGTCACTGTCGGCAGCTCTGGTCCAGGAGCATTCAGGAGGCAGCTGACTGATGCAGGAGAAACAGGGTAACATGTTGTCTGACGAGTCACTGTGGCAGACTTATAACCACTTTTTAATCAGATAAATCTGTTCTTTTCCACTCAAATAGCATAGGAAGTCAGGGAATCAAATGAGAGGAGCCGTAGCTCTGTTCAGAGAAAGAATAAAGGGTGAGACATGGAGGGAGTGAACATTGACTCTGCATTCTTTTCATATTTACCCCTTGAAATGCTCCCTAGAGCAAAACCAAATCCAGGCACTTTAACATATGTTATTTTGCCCGATGCTCACAAAATCCATGAGCTGAATCTTAACATTAATTTTACAGCTGTGGAAACTCAAACGAAGAGAGGTGAAATGATTTCCCAGTATCACACATGAGAAGGTGAGAAAGAATTGAGTCCATATCTTCTGATTTACCTTTTCTTTTACTCTGTAACTGTAGTTTCTAATAATTTCATGAAAATCACAAAATATCTTCTAATTTTCTCTAAATATTTTAAATATTTCATGAGATTCTTTACTCCAGTTTATAATAGTTATCCCCTTTCCTGAATTCCTAAGCTCTCATTATTTAAATAGCTTGAGATTTCAATAATATTTTGTCTGGCCAATGAGAATAGAAGTACCCAGGGCAGGAGCTGTGCTCAGGGTGCCATTCTGTCTTTCAAAATACCATGGGCAGGTATCGATTCATAATAGGTGTTCGATAAACATTTGTTGAATCAAAGAATTCTTTCAGATACTTGTCTATTTCGTTCCTTATTGTCCCTGTGTCTCTCATTTTGAGGAGTTTTCCTGTGTTAAACACTATGCTTAGCACAATTCACCCGTTTTCTCATTTAGATACAATTATTATCTTCCTTATTTGGTTAAGGAAGCTGAGGACATGGGGTTCCTTTTCATAAAGTCGCAAAGTTTGAGCCTTCATCAGCCTGATCTCAGGGGCCAACCTCTTAATCACGGCAGTATTTTGCCTCAAGACCACTTATCTGTGTGGTAATGGGACCTGACCTTAAGAGCGCTGGCTTCTTGGTTGTCAGAGTCATTATTAGACCCTCCACCAGGGGAAATTAACCAGTCAAAAAGCTCTTCATTCCCTCCCAACGAGCTCCCTCCACCTGGACTAACATGGTAGCTCCCCAGGGTCACTTTCTACCCTGGCATACACACTGCAAGTAAAAAAGCTGGGGAATCAAACTCCAACATTAGCGCCATAAACACTCCACCTAATCACCCTCCTAAACTCAGCAGACCGAGTCCCCACAATGCTAAATTCTTCTCTTCATTCCCCTCTGCCTCTTCTGAGGCTTTCATTTGAGCCTTTCCCTCCCAACTCAAACCAGATATGTAAGGATGGCATTATGTTTCTTCATAGCTAATAGCTAGACTATGAAATCATTCAGCAAGCAACTCCCAAGCCATGGGAATCCGTCGTAACAAATTTCCTTCATTTTTATAACCCTGAAGATAGAAGAGGGGCCAGGAGGTGGATGAAGGAGAGGGATATTGCCAGGTATTTTTAACTTTGTCCCTGGGTAGCTGAAGTGAGAGCAGCCCAGGTCAGATTAGAAGCAAGATCTCCTTGGAAAGGCTGGGGCATAACAGGGGCCTGGTCGACCCATATTGGATTGATTATGAAGCAGGAAGTGAAATCTGACATGGCTGACACTTAACACCTTCACACGCATCCTGTCTCCTAGACGATGAGAATAAAGATATTGTATTTTCAGTGGCACTGACATTTTTATACCTCTTAACGAAAGGGGAAACAACTCTTTGGGCCGGGTTGAAAGGATAAGGAAGCAGAAAACGCCTTCAACAGCCTTTGGGAAGATAGGTGATGTGAGTAGGAAGTTGTATACGGAAGGAAACATCAAATCCTATATTTTGGGTGAATAAAGCAAACGAGTTTGCCTCAGCCTGGCCAAAGAATGGTTTGGATGAGAGCAAAAAAAAAAAAAAAAAAAAAAAGAAAGAAAGAAATAGCAAGTCAAGATAGAGAAATCCAATACTGATTTCTTTATCACCTGAAATAGTTGAAACTTTTTTCAATGTTTTCACTCCCAGTGTATTCAACAATTTCCAGAACTGAAAACATTTTCAAAATTGCATTAACTGTTTAAGGCTACTTGAGGATACATGGAATTGAAGCACAACTGTAAGTGTCTAGATCAACAGCACATCCTGACTTGATAAACTGACAACCACTTATAATAACACAGTCTGGAAATTTGAACAGATCCCCGGAATCACCCCTTTTGGCAACACCTGCCCCACCTCTAAGAGCTTTCCTTCTGAACATCTGAAGGCAGGCAGGGAACTATTTCTGCCAGCTCTAGCAAAGAGATACCTCTACTTCCCTCAGTAAATTTTTTCCATGTACAGCAGCAGGAATTTTTTTTTTATTCCAAACTTAAATCTCTCTTGTTGTAATTTATGACCGTTTCTTCATATTTCATATCGGGTGAAAGTGGGGATGAGCCAGCCTACTACTATTTCTTTCATGGTAAGATGTGTGTTTGATTCAGTAGCATCATCCATTCTACTGTCTCCAGAGGGCTGTATGGGCAGGCCTTTATCTATAAAGAGGAGCCACAGCCCCCAGATATGACGGGGCTCCGTACATCACTGGGGTGGTGAGACAGGGGTGGTAGCATAGGAAACAACATCAAGTATGATATCAACAGCAGTAAGAGCTACAATGACGTCTGGCACCACAACAACATTTCATAATGTTTAGGGCATTTTCACATAAATCATCTCATTTGACAGCCATTTTAATTCTTACTTAAAAAAATACATTTAATTTATGTGCAACTCTTGCCTCATCATCACAGTAGCCCATTAAAATTTCCAGAGAGAAAATAGAAATTTCTTGAGACTCTCTAATATCTTTTTTAATAGATTTCATTCTTCTCTTCTCCAAAGTAGGTTATCCTCATAACCTCATATTCTACTTTCAGTTCTTTTCTGTGCTCTTTTCTACATTTGTATGATTCCCGTGAAGTGATTCTCTTTTTCTTCTTTCTACTTTCATTTTGTAAGACTGCATAATTCTTTTTGTAACCATTGTTTTCCTGCTTTATATCCATTAACCCTGCCCCACATCTCCCTCACAAACCTTCGTACCATGCACACACACACACACACCAAAAAACAAACAAACAAAAAAACCAACAAGAGCAAAAGGAAGAACAATCTTTTGGTTACCTGGATCAAAAATTTCTTATTTTTCACCAGAGAGTACAGGCGATGGGTTCTGCTTCTCCTCCTTATTATTAAGAAGGTGCTCTCTTTTTTTTTTTTTGCTATGGTTATTCTTACCACTCCTGTGTGCCTGCACTTGTTTGTGTGAGCATGAGTGTGTGGGAACTCCCTCCTAAGCTCACCTTACTATGCTACAGAGATACAGCATGGGTCCCCACTTGGTGGAAAGTATTTGAATGCATTGTTTAAGACAACTGGCATTAGGAATTTGATAAGTTTTAACTTAGTTTTTGGTTGAGTTAACAGCTACATTGTGGGAAGGTCATAGGATTTGGAGTCAAAAAGACAAAAAAGATTTAGGTCAAAAAGACCTACCCCTAACTGTGGGACCTTGGATAAGGCTCTATGGCTCCCTGGGCATCTGTCTCTTTTAGCAGCAACATAAAAACTGTTCTCTGTGCAATTTTACTCATTATTGGTTCATCTGATATATGTATTTTTCTATTTAACCTTTGTACATGGAATTCTAGTGGTTTTATAACACCTATGACACACAATATTTCTGCGTTGTCTTGGAAAGGAATTGTTTGATCAATCAGATCTTTATAAATAAGTAACCTTGATTTCTTGCTTTGGGGTTATTCTATATTACCTCTGTAATTAAAAAAAAAAAACAAAAAACTTCTCCTTGCTCCTCTGTGCCCTGGCTGCATTGTCTGTCACTTCAATTATTCTGTCTCGGCTTCATGGCAAGTTTCCTGGGTCAGCTTTCTAATAGGAATTTACAAAGCTTATTGATCCTCACTTTACAGTATCATTCTCTTGCTTCCCTCAAAAAAAATGTCCCTAATGGCTTCTTTCCTCCTTTATACTAATTGTTTTTGTCTTTCTCCCACATGTCATTAGCAGCCAAAGGTAAATTTTGTCCCCCTGTAACAGAGCAGTCTCTGCATTGAGAATTGTCAGCTCTTCTCCAGGAATTTCTCCCCACCACTTACTTTCTAAGCTGCCATGGCTACGGCTCCATTATTTTACTCTTGCTTCTTTGATTAATAACCATATTGTGTTCAGCCATTGTTTACCTTGATTTTTTTCTCCTTCTCTTGAAGGAGTTCAACACAAAAGCTCCGCATCACCTCTCCTTCAGGAAGCCTCCCCTGGCTATCTTGTCTCCAAAGCGCTTCACCACCACCCCTTCTCCCTCACTCCTAGAGGGCTAGAGTTGGAGCTTTGATTCTTCCTTAAACTCTTCATCATTCATTGCTTTCATCCTGTCTTCACGAACCTCTTCCATTTTTGGTATTTGTTTTCTGCTATTTCTGCTCAAATTTCCTCACCTTTTTTTTTTTTCCTGTTCAAGAATTCTATTAAATGATTCCACAGCTGGAAATATCTATTCACCTCTTTAAAGCTGGTGGCTTTATATTTTTTTCCTTCAAAGCTTTCTCTCCCCCTCCCTCCCTCCCTCCCTCATTCCCTCCCTCCTTCCTTTCTTTCTAAATGTTCATTGCTTTCTGAAATTTTTGGAAGGAGTACAGGGCATTCCTTATTTCTCTTATAGTTTAAATTTGTTCTTGTTTTAACAAGAACTTGCTCACCTTTCATGTACTTCTGTCAATTTGTTCATGTCTGGGAAATTCAATTTAGCCTTTACCAAAGCTTGACTAAAGCAGGTACTATTATGCATTTAACACTCCTCAAACTCCACCTCTGTGTCCATAAATCCAATCTAGTCTGTTTCTCCACTTTTCTTGGTCAGTGTATGTCATTGCTGGGTCATTTTCACAAGCAGCCAGCCCATTCTTACCACATGTGCTAGAAATCCACTGACAATATCATTTTTCTTGCCGTGTGTAAGATTTATAATATACATAACAATAACTATTATCAACACTATTTTCAGATAAAAGTAATATTTAATGAGAATTTGTGGTGTTAGACATTATACTAGATATTTTCTCACATTAACTCTTTTTCTAGCTGTAAAATATTTTTTGAGGCAGGTAAGTAGCCAAACAATTTTATAGGTTTTTTTTCTTTTTTGTAGATATAGATTTTTATAGATAGAAACAAAGGATTGGCAAGGGTCATTACTATTGAGCAGCAGAATCAGAGTTCAAATGTATGTTTCCCAATTCCTCCTATGTCACACAAGTCATTTTTTACCTTAACGTTTCTTTGTCATTAAAAAAGATCATGAAGTCATGAACACACTGAGAAATGGAGACAATAATCCACATAATTGATTAAATGTGAATGTTTTACCCTATTTCAGAATTGTCATTAGTTGTAGTGCTGGTATGTGTTGTAGCAGTAACAGTAGTAGTATTTTACATAAATGAAATTTTAAAATTGCAGTTGAAGATCTCTATGCACTCCAGTTCAACCCTCTTATACTGAATTTGGTGAATTATTATTATTCTCAATCAATAAAGCCAAGATATAGTGTTGTGCTGAAGGAAGCATTTAGTGTTTATTGAATGATTTTATTTGTGTTTTTGTTTGTCTTGCTTTATGTTCCTAAGGATCATGTGTTTTAATTGGTGTCTTATTACATTTCTCTCTGCAGCATTCCAAGATGGCTGAGGCTGGGGGCATGTGTGGAAGTTAAGGATTGCTCTACTCAATACCCTGGTAGAGATGGGAGGTCCTGCAGGTCCCAGAAGCTGGAGAGTCATTTGCATTTCATAGTGCTATTCATGTCATTCTTTATTTAACTTTCATGATTTTCTCATTTTTGAAGAATGAGATAAACTGGGTAGCTTCTTTGAGTTGAGTTTGAGGAGCTCTTAATTACTTATTGAACCCACTTTCAATGAACTAAGTAATTGTAAATGTGGCTTTTGTTTCCCCAACTTATGACTAAAGTGAAATTAATGGAAGAGTTGGTACCCTATTCCCAACTATGGAATTGGGTCTGGGGAGAAATAGAATATGTTGTATATTATTAGAATGCCTGTGGACAGGGCTAACTGGGACCATCCCCAGATGTGCTAGTAACTGAGGACTAGATGATTATGCTTCTAAAAGCCATGGACCTGAGCTCTTGTATTTCAGAAGATTGATGGAGAACTTACCCAGTTAGGGTTTCCATAATTTATGAAGGATATTGGGAATTTCAATAAAAGGAGAACATTTTCACAAAACTAATAATACAGCAAAGCAACAACAAATAGTATCTTTGTTACAGTAAAGCTAATTATTATTGTATGCCTACTTGGATCAGACACAGTGGAAACTACTTTGAATATATTTCCTCATATAATCCTCATAATTGCCCTATTAAGTATTCTGAGTCTCTTTCTATAAATAAGGCAACTGAGGCTTAGAGAGTTTAAGCAATTTATACAAAGCACCCAGTTATTAGCAAATAGAAAAAAATCTGTCTAATTCTGGTAATAGGAGCTGAACTTTCTCCCTGCAGAGGCTGTCAAATCATAGTACTTAATGTATAAAAGTTATCAAGCAAAGTAGGAAAAAAATTAAATGAAAAAGTGAAAGATTTGTTGGCTCCTTTATGTGTTTCTACAGCAAACACTGCATATTAGCCATCCTGTCCAACTTATATTGAATTTTCAGTCATTTGACTTTTTATCTGTTTTGTTATCACATCATTTTAGTCTTGTACAGCGCTAAGTACTAATAAAGGGAAGTTCAGAATAAAACATTTTTTTCCTCTAGCTTAGCAGTTCCCAAGCTTCATGGAACTATGTAGCATGTTCTTTATTTTTGCACAACACACCTCTTCCCAAAGGAGTTATGTGAATGTTTGTTTTTGTCTTCCAAATAAAAGATAATAGTGATTACAAAATGAATACTGTTTCAAGAATGTCCTTATGCTCTTAGGATATTGAAGACAACAGGTAGAGTTAGTCTCTGCTAGCACAATGCCTGGTACATAATAAATCATCAATCAATGCTATTTTATTTCATTATTTACTAAAAGAAATCATGACAAACATAGCTGCAACAGTGCGAGCATGAGATATATGGAGACAAAACCCCATAATGACAAAACTTTGACTTTTGATCTAGTTATCTTGGCACAAAAAAACATGACTAGTTTTGAGTATATGGCAAATTTTTTCTTAGGCAAAAAGACTAGTTTAATATTTGCAACATGGAATTTCTAGTAGAAATTACACTAACCAGGTTCTTATTTATTTCTGTTCTAAAAGATAACCGTTCATGAAATGAAGGAAGAACCTCTGCTTTCATAGGAATTTATATTACATGAAAATATTGCCTGAGGCTCAGATCCTATGAACAGTCATTTTCATAGGACTTACCTAGAATTTTTTCACACGTTATTCTAGCCTTTAAAATGCTCTAATAGGGTAGCTGCAGCAATTTACAGACAGGGAAACTGAGAAGAGGTTAAGTGAGTTACTCAAGGACATGGAACAAACAGCTCACATTTTCCATCTCCAAATCAGGGTGTTTTGAAAATTCAACCTCCCATCTGTGGGTGTGGAGCACATTACCAGCACTAATTACCATAATAGACTGGGGGAAATCCAATTCAGAACAATGAATTATTAGGCTTGGATAACAAACAATTAATCACTACCAAATTAATAAATATGTAACATTTGTGTTTTAATTGTTTGACTAGAGTTTCGCGTGTGTGCTTGGCCAAGGCAATGTACCAGGCATTGTGCTAGTAGAGACAAACTCCACTTGCTGTCTTCAATATCCTGACAGTGAAGTTCAGATCTCCTGCTGTGAGGAGTGTAATAGACTAACCACTCTATCTGCTGATCTTTTGGATCTCCCACTGTGGTCTCTATGCTCTTGATGAACTATTTTTTTAATATGCAAAACAAAACTATAATTTAAGGGTTACTACTTACATAGTATTATTGTAATACATGCTATTTTTCCAGAAATTGAGCTATCATAATTGTTTTGGTGTTTGTGTGTATAGGATGTGCCTAACATTACATGTTGCATTTTACTGCAAATTTCCATCAAGACCATAGCTGAAAATTGTGTTCATCCATCACAACATTAAATCCCACAAAGGTTTATTTTATCCAAGACAGCTTCTCCCTCATCTAAATTAAAATCATCTAAAGATAAATATACCCAAGACATTGATTTGGGCTGAATAGAATTTTATCACACCCAATTTTACAGAGCAGAAAAAGGAAACACAAGGAGTTTAAGTACCTTTGTAAATATCACTTGGCCAAATTGGTAGGGTGTTAGAAGGGATTTGAACCAAGGTGGTTCAGTTCTTAACCACTCTGCATTATTAACTCCCAAAGTCTTGCCAATCAGTTAAGCAGCAAGATTCTAAGGAATAAGATTGGAAGTTATAAGACAAGAAAACTTTGGTTTCAAATTCTGACAGAGAATATTTTCAATATAAAATTCTTTACCCAGACAAAAGATCAGACGTGGTGATAAATATTTCAGGTATGCTGAGATTGAAAAATCAAAGTATTACCACCTTTTCTCAGGATGATATTAAAACAAAAAAAAAATGATTTTCAACAAAATTTAAAGTAAAAAGGAAACAGGAAGAGGGTGTTACATCCAGCAAACAGGCCATCCAACACAGGTGGTCATTAAAAGGAATGTTCAGGATGGTAGCTGTGTAGATCTAGAAACAAAACAGTATGGGCTAGAACAGAAGGACAGGAACCGATGTCTTTGGGAGTTTGCCAGAAAAAAAGAGATGTATTTGAGTATATGAAAAATAATATTGATAGGTCTGTAGGAGAAAGATTGGAACTCTTGAAAAGATATCAGTTAGTTTGTTCATAGAAAACTAAACAAATAAAAATTATGGTAATAATGAACTCCAAAAACAGCAACAACAATAACAACAGTAAAAGGTTTATAGGAAAGGAGGGACACAACAGCGAACAATATTTGGAAGGTTCTAAGAATATAAGCTATTAATTTACCT
This sequence comes from Mesoplodon densirostris, assembly GCF_025265405.1. NCBI lineage: Eukaryota > Metazoa > Chordata > Mammalia > Artiodactyla > Ziphiidae > Mesoplodon > Mesoplodon densirostris. The sequence goes on along the minus strand of NC_082667.1, from coordinate 119,655,247 downwards.
AAAAGTTGTGATATAATTATGTTGGAAAGCTGGGAGTAGGTGAATTTAGGATGACTGGTGTGGAAAAGCTAAATCCTTGTCTCCAATGGCAGGTGGTCAGTACACAAGGCTTAAAATTAAAAACAATACTCAAGGCTAGTAGAATCAATGCTGTTCAGAAATATGGAAGCATCGGTCATATGAAATAGCTAAAAGAGTTGAGAGTAGTTGATTTTGGGATAAAAAGATCTGAGGAATGCGATGGGGTAGGATACTCTTTCACTTTAAGACTTTAAGAATTATTTGACATTAAAAACTATTTACAGTTATTACTGATATAAGATTAAAGTTATTTAATTTAAAAATAAAAATACTTTTGCTACATGTTTCCCAATATATCAGGAAGATTCTGGAGCAGGAACAGAACTGGGGAGAAGAAAGAGCTGTCTTTCCCTTGGACCTCAGAAGTGCGTCTTCTATATCTTTGCTTCAGAACTGTTAAGATCAAGGTGGACAGACTCTGGAGGAAGGAATGTGACACACAAGTTTGAAACGTTGGTTATTGGTCCTCAGATCATGAGCCGTGAAGAGAAGGTCACCAAAGGTTTTTTTTGTTTTTGTTTTGTTTAGTTTTGTTTTTTGCTGCTCCCATCAATACAGGCACAGACCTGAGTTCCTTGAGCTTCAGCTCTGCTATGGACACGGGGAGAGCTGCCTGCCCCTCAGTCCTGGCTCCCTCACCAAGAGCGGGGAGCTGCCAGTTGAGTTGGACTGTGGACCCATTAATCGTGCACGTGACAGGCATTCTCTCTCTTCAATCTCTCTGGGTGACTGAAGGAGCCAACGGAGCCCTGACTATTTACAGCAGGTTTAGTGCTCTGCATCAGTCTGTGTGACCATCCTTGGATTTCCTGCTTTTGTGACACTGATTATTAGGAGCAAGGTCCAAGAGTTTGATTTTGGCTTTGGGGCGGGCACATGCCAGACTTATCACTTAGCTCAGTTTGGACATTGGCTCAAGCCAGGTATGCCAGCTTTTCGAAGAGCCCTCTGTCAAGGTGGGGACCTTCACCCAGCTTGCAGTAAAGTAATCTCCTTTTTCTTATTTGCCTACTGAGCCTTTCACATCTATCCCTTGGCAACCCTACTGGTGGGGAGGTGAGTAGATGTGTTGCAAGGCAAGATTCAGGCAATCCTGGGTCCCTGATTCTAATAATCATAAAAAAAAACAAAACAAAAAACACTTAAACCTACTTACCTTCACTTCTAACAGCAACCATGAAGAACAAGCAATCCCACTTATTTTATACAAAAAACAGTTTTTATGTGTAAATGTAAGATGCCAAGAACACATTGTTTACAGTCTGTTCTATCAAAAATCCTACACAAAAGACCAGCCCTTGCTATTGATTGAAGACCTAGGGATGCTCATAAAAGTCTCTTCAAGCAGCTGTGGAAGTCTATTGAAATTATATTTTCATGTGCTTTTACAATAATAGTAATAATAATTCATTTTCTAGTGATGAAACAGGACCAAAGAATGAACAAACAAAACCAAAAGAATAAAAACGGAAGGCTTATGTGAGGTAAGGAATTAATAAATACTGGAAAAAGACCCAGTGTTCCAGTTTGCCAGTAGTAGGCTAAGAGTTGTAGCTTTTGTAACACAGATAATTTCATTTTAAAAAATGAGGAACATATTCTCTAACTCAGATTGTGGAGCTCTAATCTTTTGCAGCTGAGTCATCATTTAAATTCAGTAGATGGGACAGTAGCACAGGGTTTTTTTCCCGTAGGTACTTTTGCTAAATCCCTGTGAAATAGTATGATATGGATTTGTGAAGGGGTTGAATAGAAGTATTTACCTTAATTTCCCTAATTCTCAGAAAATCAAATTCTGTCACTCAAACATCAGTTTTCTCAGTAATTTCCTCATGAGAAACTGGGAATCCCAAACTTATCTCTCTCACCTACAATTTTATTTATATTTATTTATTTATTTATGTTATTGAAGTACAGTTGATTTACAATATTGTGTTAATTTCTGCTGAACAGCAAAGTGATTCGGTGATACAAATGTATACATTCTTTTTTATATTCTTTTTAAAACTTCTTTATATATATATATATATGTTTTAAGATTTAATTTAATTTTATTTTTTTATGGCCGTGACTTGTGACTTGTGGGATCTTAGTTCACCGACCAGGCATCAAACCTGGGCCCAACGGCAGTGAAAGCATGGAGTCTTAACCACTGGACCACCAGGGAATTCCCTATATTCTTTTCAATTTTGGTTTATCACAAGATATTGAGTATAGTTCTCTGTGCTATACAGTAGGTCCTTGTTGTTTATCCATCGTATGTATAATAGTTTACATCTGCTAACCCCAAACTCCTAATCTATCCCTCCCCCAGTCCCCTCCCCTTTGGCAACCACAGGTCTGTTCTCTATGTCTGTGAGTCTGTTTCTGTGTCATAGATAAGTTTATTTGTGTCGTATTTTATATTCTACATTCAAGTGATATCATATGGTATTTGTCTTTCTCTTTCTTACTTCACTTAGTATGATAATCTCTAGGTCCATCCATGTTGCTGCAAATGGCTTATTTCATTCTTTTTTATGGCTTTCATTCACCTAAAATTTTGCTTGCAGAAGCAGACTCAACTCAAGGTGAAATAGGCAATGTGGGATGGGCTTGTTGGTAACATCTCTAATTACAGGGTCTCTAATTTTTTTGCTGTGAAATTATTTAAGTTGAGTGGTTTTTCTCTTGGAAGCTCCTGTTACTTATCCAGCTTCATTTTTTAAGCCTAAACATTTTTACTGCAAGGAAGTCATTCAAATGTGTTGAAATGTTAGTCTCCCAGTGAAGACTCTTAAAACAACATATTATTTCAACGCTCCCTGCTTCAAGGACCAGTTGTTTCAACATTCCCTGAGTCTCAACCCATACCACAGCCAAGTCTTTCTTCTGCATGTGTCTGAAGATTTACATTTCCATCCACTTAGAAGGGGAAGTCTTTGATTTTGGTCCAGCCATGATGGGTGCAACGTTGGTGCTGGTATCTGAACGTTCTCTTGTTGGGTGAGGCGCCGTTTGGTCTTCCTACCAGTGGTTTCATTACTCTCATTACATTCATTGTTTCATTCTTTCCTCATACTGTTAATATTTTAGAAAAGTTAACACTGATTACCATAAAAATCCACGTGGAAGTTCTGCTTATATTGACTCACATAAAAATCTCAACTCTCATCCAAAGCATGTTTATCAAATGACACAAATGATCATTAATTCTTTTCCTCAAATAATAAGGTTACTCTTTTATCATAAATAACACTTTATTCAGAGTATGGCACCTTATTCAAGATTCCAAATGTATTCTTTCAACTCCCAAATGTTATTCATTTCACTCATTGACTCCTCATAATAAGTGTCACCAATGAATTTTGCTTTACCTTTATCATGGTAATACAGTTAGGTAAGCTAAACAAATATCATTAAGAAAGGAAAATATAAGTCGCTATTGTAGACACCATGGAGGAAATGCAGACCAGTAAATGACAATGCCTGCCCTGCCAGGTTGAATAACTAATACATGACTGACTGTCAGAAGTACTGTACAAATGTATGAATAAAATACTCGGGGACTATAGAGGGAGAAGAGCTGGATTCAACAATTTCTAACATACACGTGAAAGAGATATACCAAGGCAGCCTTACAGAAAAATCACCCTCATCAAATCCTCTCACCTTTTCCCCACTTGTTCTTACAAAGACAATCTATTTTGGGAGCATGTGAAACTCTTCAGCACCCTCTGTCACCACTCACACTCAACTCTCTAAAAATTACAGTCTGCACTTTGAAACGGGTTTCACATGCCTTCTCTCCCCAGCTACCCACTCACCCTCTCGACGGCCTCATTGCAAAAGTCATGAGAGGCGTTGCCCGTGTGGTTAGCTGAGTACAGGCCAGGCCAGGAAGCCTCGTGTGAAAGAGGAGTTGCTGGTGGTTTGGCTGAGAGAACAGAAGTCTTGCCAAAGATGGCTTTGCTGCTCGCTTTAGAAGTGATGTGTCGTGGCCACAGGGCTGTTTTCCCCACAGGGCTGAAAAACAGTTCATGAAAAATGACATGATGGCACATGGAGATTATCTTGGTGCCCCCTCCAAGCTCACACACAGAGTGTACACCCTCCCTTGACCAGAGGACTTAAACATCATTTCCACTGACCGCAGACTTTGAAGCTCTATGTGCACTTGTAATTGGCCTTTAAAAGTCTTCCTTGAGCAGACTCTGTGACACTGAAAGCTTTACACACACAAGTCATGTAGACCACACCTCCACTGTAAACCACAGATTTGGCCACATCATTCACTGACTCATTGTTCTGTGTTTACAGAGCCCTTGCTCACCCTGGGATCCAACATCGAGAAAGACAAGAGTTCATTTCTAGTTGAATTCCCAGAATATCTTTGAAACTTCTCTTGCTTATTCTTCAAGCTTTTCCCTCTAGAAAAGAAAGAAGAATATCTTATCCTATTAGATATTCAAAGAAGATTTGTGTAATAGATGTAAAATAAACCAAGAGAAACAAAAAGATACGATGTAGAACAAAATCCCCACTGCCTTCTACACTACTCACATAACCAAGAAAGAGACATATATCTGACTTTGAATTTAGAATTAGAAAAAGCAAGGTATGTAGGATTAGAAAGTAAATTGATGATCTTTTGGACCCACGTTGTTCCAATTCACCAAACATTTGTGGGGCACCCTCTGGGCACCAGGCACTCGACTAAATACATCCTTGGGATTCAAAGATGTGTAAGATGTGGTCCCCAACCTCAAGGAGCTCACTGAATATGCAGACAGGAGAAAGTCAACAGTCACTGGAAATGTGGCGTGGTGAGTGTTGAAACAGCTGGGATGACCATCACATTGGGAGCACAGAGGCTGGACCCAGCTCTGCTGTGCAGGGGAGATTGAATAGCCTGAGGGGAAGAGAAAATATTTGTGGTGGGCATTTAAAGATGAGTCCAACCATCTCCTCAGTCTACACCCAGAAAGATGGAATCACACACCTTGGGGCCCTCAGGTAACAGGCCAGTGTCTCCATAGTCAGAGAAGAGCAAAGATAAGGGAAGGATGGGAGGGCAGACAGCTCAGAGGCTCCGACAGAGTAGAAATGCTGGATGCAGCTGGAGCAGGTGAGGGAGGAGGTCAAGGCTTTTTAACAACAGCTGCGACATCTAGGACCCCACCCCTAGGATCCTTCGAAAGGAAAGCCAAGCCCGTGAAGACAACAGAGGTGACCCCAAGAAGAGCATGTCAGGACTCTTCAACTAAGCTCTGCAGGAGAATATATACCTTTAATTTACTTTTTTTAAACATCTTTATTGGAGTATAATTGCTTTACAATGGTATGTTAGTTTTTGCTTTATGACAAAGTGAATCAGCTATATATATACATATATCCCCATATCTCCTCCCTCTTGCATCTCCCTAATTTACTTTTAATTATTTTTGTTTGTAAGAAAATGTATTGAGTTCTTATGCATATTTTGTCCTGGCTTCAGATTGAAGAAATCCTAGTCAGTGAAATAACATTTGAGAGGTCTGGGATCCACAGCGTTAACATGGTGTTATGGACCATCTTTGATGCAATCAGTCTGTGGATTAACCACTTCAGGAACTGTGCTCCTCTAAGGCTGGCAATTCATAAAAAAGCACATGGTTTGAGCTCTTAAGTTTCAGGCTAGGATGGGAAATAAGTCATCTGCACAAATAAGTGAAATGAAATGGACATGGTAAAATGGGTCATTTGAAGTATAGAAGGAATTTGCATTTTTCCCCTGGAAAAGCTTTCCACTCATGGTACTTATTGGCTTCCTTCACTCCTGTCTGCTCTTTTCAATGTTGTGTGCTGGCACCCCTTCTTTTGCCACCAGCCCAGCCCTCCGTTCCTCAGACCATCCCTCCTGAAACTGCCTCTCCCTGCAAGTTCATCTTCAACGACAATGCTTCCCAGAGCTCTCCTTCCCCTACGGCTGCCCTCAGCTCCACGTGCACCACCTACATCCTGGAGGCAACTCACATCATCCTATCTGAAAGCACAGTCATTTCTTCCCGAATTATGGTTCTCTTCCTGAACAATCCTCTTGTTAAATGATGTTGCTCTCATACCTAGACCACACCTCTGGACATCATCCCCCTCTTCCCTCTTTCCTTATCCCTGCACACCTAGGCAATCCACATCCGGTCTGTGGATTCCACAGTCTTATCTTCTGTCTCTAAGACTAAAGTTATTGATGGAAACAAACAGAAACTCACTCAAGGTAAACCATATCAGAGGAGTTTGTTGTAAAGCCACAGCAGATAATTCAAAGACCCCCCGAGGGGATGACTGAAGCCAGCAGGCCAGCATGAGGACTGTGACTGAAACTAGAAATGTAGGAAATGAGGATTCTCTCTCCCTCTCTCTCTAGGGCCCAATGATCTCATCACCCTCTTTGAAAATCACCTTCTCTCTGACGCTTCCCCTGCATCTGCAGTCTGCAGTCTGCAGATATGGATACCAGGTCCTCGTCTGTGTGATCACAGCACTTGGTTCAGAGCACTCTTGAACAATCACAGTGATCACCACGGTGACCATCACCATCTGCAGACATGTCTAGCTCACCTGTCATAGTCTCCAAAGATTGTGAATTCCTTGAGGGCTGTAATGTGTTCTGTTCATCTCTGTATTCCCCAGGACTTATAACAATATTAGGCACCTAGTATTCGTCCAAAAATGCTTGCTGCACGGATGCCTACCTCCACCTTCAAGTGCACACATTTGTTGTGACCTTGGTACAGACCTCAGCATCTCTGGATTATTGCAGTCCTCTCCAGCTGGTCTCTGGTTTCTACCATCTCCTCCCTGATTGGACTGGATTATTGCAACCTCTCCAGCTGGTCTCTGGCTTCTACCATCTCCTCCCTGATTGGACTGGATTATTGCAACCTCTCCAGCTGGTCTCTGGTTTCTACCATCTCCTCCTTGATTGGACTGGATTATTGCAACCTCTCCAGCTGGTCTCTGGCTTCTACCGTCTCCTCCCGGATTGGACTGGATTATTGCAGTCCTCTCCAGCTGGTCTCTGGCTTCTACCATCTCCTCCCTGATTGGACTGGATTATTGCAACCTCTCCAGCTGGTCTCTGGCTTCTACCGTCTCCTCCCGGATTGGAGTCCCCTGCTTGCATGTACAAGACATTCCTCACAGAGCGGCTGCATTGATTATTTTGAAACAGAAGTTAGACCACGCCAGTGGTCTGCTCCAGACCTCCCAGTGTCTTCCCGTCTCAGCCAACGTGAAAGCCAAGTCCTCACACAGGCCGGCGAGGCTCTGCGGAATCTGACTCTGTGCGGCCTCCTCCAGCTTAGCTCCCGCTTCACTCCTCTCACTCACTGCGCTCCGGCCACAGCGGCCGCCTGGCTACGCCTCCATCACATCCTCCCAGGACCCGTGTTTCCTGTGCTTTGCCTGAAACTCTTGGTGCAGATATCTTCGTGGCTGCTTCTTCAATTCCATGAAGTCTTGGCTCACACATGAGCCTATCAGAAAGACCTGTGCCCCAAGCCCCCTGTGAAATGGGAACTGTCATTCCCAAACACCCTACACCCCTTTCACTGCTTTGGCCTTTTGGATTTCTTATATATTTTGTATTAATTTTATGTTGCGTGTCTTAAACTGCTTGACTATCTGTTTCTTTAAGTCAGAGACTTAATTTTTTGTTTACTGCTGTATCCCTAATACCTAAAATAGTGCTTGTCACTTAATAAAGGCTGAAAGATGTTTTTGAATGAGTACATAAACAAATAGAAAGACATTTGTAGTGCTTTTCCCATTTACTTCCTCCTGTTTTAACCAGTTCTCGTGGCTTTCTTCTTCTGATATTGTAACTCTATTGTTTGTTGCCAAATTGACCACAAATCCTCTATTTCTTGGAGTCAACTTTTGCTTTAACATTAATATCAAAAATGGAGTGCACTTCCATTCCAGGGGGGCAAGAAAATATTCCTGTTCAGATAGATGAGTATTAGAGGTATCAATAATTCAAGACTTCTAAACCCTGCATATGTATATATACTTCTCCAGTATATGTATGTACGTGAGTGTGTACATTTTTGTGCATGTGTCTGTGCATGTAGACGTTTCTTAGCTGTGCCAACTGGAAGAACTCGGAAGTAAAGATATTCCTAGAGTAATGAGTTTACTGTGTGCTCAAACCTTGATGTCTAATACTGAAAGGAAACAAGAATCCTGAGAAGAATGGCTGATAGGGTGGGAGAAAAATCAGCCTAGAGTATTTTGTTGCGTCAGAAAGCAAGACAGCATGAGAACATGTCACAAGGACACAGGAGCCAGACTGAAAGGGCTCCCACGGGCTACATCTGGGACACTTTGAGCATCACAGTGATTATGCATGGTAGTCATAGTAGTGAACTGTAAATCACTGAAAACAAATTAAGTCTAAGCAGATAATAAGTAGAAAAATAAACAGATGGGGAGAAGGAGAGCTTCCGATTACCATAGAATGCTGGGTGCTGACTGGTAAATGGAGGGTAGAGACAGGAAGTTATCATTTGCAATCATCACTGTAAAGATTGGATAAGGGAAGACTAATTAATGGATGCTGGATCTTGTGGGAAATTTTGAGGAAGAGCAAGACATTTGTATAATTTTAACTGTCTCCCTACAGATTGCTTACTGTTGCAAGGGGAAAGCGTAGTAATTACACAATGAGGAAATTATGCAACTTGAGCAGGTGATCAAAATTAACATCCCCTGCGAGGGACAGTTGGATATCACATGTCTCACGGAGGATACCCTGAGAAGAATTCAATATTACCTGTTCTGTATTATGGGAGAAAATACATAATCTGAATGTATGCACGAAAATGTATCAGGCAAACCACGAATGAGGAAAATTCTATTTTTTAAAGAGGGTGGTAGGTGGCGTTCTTCAAAAATATCAGTGTGATTGAAAACAAGAAAAGCTGTTCTAGACTAAATAAGGCTTAAAGAACATAAACAACAAACTTAATAACTCACCTAAACTACATCTTGGATTGGAAGAGAAAAAGTGCTATTCAGGACCTCACTCGACAGACTGTAAATATGGATGGCCAGCTAAACTATTGCATCAATATTGAATTTACTGAAATTGGTAACTATACTGCAATCATGTGAAAGAATATTCCTGCTCTTAGGGAATGCACACTTAAGTATTTAAGGGTGGAGAGCCTTGATGAACACAATTTATCCTGGAAAGTTTCTGGGGGAAAAAAAAGTGAGGGTATATAGATAGACATATAAAGCAAATGACAAAGCAAATAAAGTTAAAAGTTAACAAGAGGTGAATCTGGGTAAAAGGTATATGGCTTCTTTTGTATTACCAGTCAGACTCTGTATCTGCAGGTTCCGCATCTCTGGGTTCAACCAAACTCATATACAGATGGGTCAGCTGTAATCCACCATTTTATACAAGGGGTTTGAGCGTTCGAAGATTTTGGTGTCCTCTGGGGGTCCTGGAAGCAAACCCCTGTGGATATTGAAGGATGACTGTATTCTTATTCTTCAGTTTTCTTGAAGTTTGAAATTATTTCCAAATAAAATGTTTAATTTATTCTAAAGGCACTACCACATATTAGCGAAAGGTCTCTTGCCTGAATTTCTGCAGACCCCTAGAAGAGTCTGTCGGCTGCACTGCTGGGATGCCTACCATTAACTCTCTCCCTCTGGGACCTGCGGCTGCCCCTCCCCTCTGGCCCCTGAGGGACAGTAGCCCCAGCACCAGTAACCCAGTAGGTGTGCAGGAGACCTTTGTGGAAGGCTTGGAGATAGAGAGACCAATCACATCACGGTATAAGGAACAATTCAAAATTATTTATGGCACCCTGTCCTTAACTTTTCCTGGCTGTCTGAGTCCATGGAAATAGTCTCGCTCTGGCTCTGTTCCCAGGCCACTGGCCTCCCACCATGGGGTTCTAAGACAGAAATGGCTACAACCAGATTTGGGGTCTGAAATATCTTTTTTTTTTTTTGCGGTACGCCGGCCTCTCCCCACTGTGGCCTCTCCCGTTGCGGAGCACAGGCTCCGGACGTGCAGGCTCAGCAGCCATGGCTCACGGGCCCAGCTGCTCCACGGCATGTGGGCTCTTCCCGGACCGGGGCACGAACCCGTGTCCCCTGCATCGGCAGGAGGACTCTCAACCACTGCGCCACCAGGGAAGCCCTGAAATATCTTTTTTTTTTTTTTCCTCCTGCTGCTACCTGCCCCTTACTCTGCTACTGCGGCTGCTGGTGTTTAAAGAGGAGAAGACATTGCAAACATATTGAGCGTTTATTTTCTCTCCCAAACTGTGCAAAGCACTTTACAGAAATAATTTCATTTAAAACTCACAACACCCAAGACATAGGTACTATTATGATTCCCATTTTCCAGGTGATGGAATCATCATTTATCAGTATCTTGGCTAAGGTCTCAAACCCCTCTAAGCTCCTACTACATGTTTCGACCAAGATGGCTGACTTCCAATTCCAGAGAAGACAAAACAAGCCTGTCGGAAGTCTGCAATGAGAAATAAGTGTAGTGTAGGTGTGGTGTTCATATTTTTTAAAGTACTTAGGTTGCTAGGCTTCTTTAGCATCCCTGGGAAATCTGAAGTAACGTGGGAAGAACTCTGCTGCCCTCTAGTGGAAATTCTGCACTATGACTCCCATCAAGATGTTAGCAATTTGGTTCTGCCAGTGTGAAATCAATACCCGAAAACATCAAGAGGTACGTATAGAATCCATTTCGTTTTTATGTCATATCTGGGGGCAGAGCCTTTTTGATCCCAAACCATGCTACAGCTTCTCCTGGAAATTAATCTGCGGTGCCAATTGGCTGTCACCAAGCACACCCTCATGTTGGAGTAATCGGTTTTTTAAATGATTTGAACCACAGGACATTTTACATAGTGGGGTTTTTTTTTTCCGTACTCTAAAATTTTAATCTTTATAATGTTCTTGTGGAGTAGATATAAGGAGCCCCACTTTATAAATGAGAAACCTGAAGTTCAAAGATGTAGAGAGACCTTCTCAAGTCTCTACATTTAGTTAACAATAAGGCTGCAATATGAATATATTTCTTCTTAATTCAAATCCAGACTTCCTTCCCTCCTTCCCTCCATCTTTCCTTCCACTCCTCCTGTCTTCTCCTTCCTCTCTCTCCCTTTCTTCTTCTTTCTCTTCCTTTGTTTCCACATCTATACGTTGTCCTCTGGGGCAGAAATAGTTGCCAGGCTGATGCCCCACCAGCGCCCGGCCCTCTGGAGTACTTTCCGGCCTGTGGGACACCAGTGGACACATGAGCTGGGGTCTGGGGTGCCCTTTGTTCTCCTGGGACAGGGCTCTCCTTGCCTCCCTCTCCCCCTTGTGTGACAACAACACGTGACTCAAGCTGTTAAATGAAACTTGCTGGATTCAAGCTGTAAAATGAGACTTGCTGGACTCAAGCTGTAAAATGAGACTTGCTGGACTGGGGCTGACACAGCTGAGCTGGTGTACACCAGCCACCATCCCCTGGGAGGGCTCGCTCGTTGTATAAGACAAGGATCCTTCTGTTTGTTTGTCACCGTAGGCAGAGCTTTTGAAACGTTTCTGATGGATGCGGTGCCCATCAAGTGACAGCGCGGGGCCAGGACCGAGTCCCAGCCTCCTGAGCTCAGAGTCTACACTGCCTGGGCTGCAGGGCCCATGGTTTGCAGAGATGATCCCAATTCCAGCCATCCTTTCCCCAGGCTTTCCTCAGCCCTCCCCTTAGACAGTCCCGCTTTATTTTCTATAGTTTTCCATCAAAAATACTGACAAGTTTTGAAAGAGGAAAAAAAAATCAAGACGTAGAAACCATTAGGGGAATAAAAAGCCCATTTTGCCTTAAATAATAATCTGCAAAGTGGGTTCGTTGGTAAATCATTTTCTGAAAGCCCGAGACCACAGATATTTGAGCCAGGCCGGAAGATAATAGCCTTGGCCCGAGCCCCCCACTTCTTCCCTGATGCTCCTTCGTCTCAATTCTTCTTCATGAACACCTGACTGATGCTGAGGAAGGGCCCAAGCGGCTCTGTGCAGACACCCAGTACAATCTCCAACCTGGCTTCCCTGGGAGAGTCATACAAGGCACCTCTTCCATCAGACCCACCTACTTTCTGATAGGTGCTCAGTGTCTCCACTGGCTCAGTGACCATCCCCAGCCTCTCTGTAAAAGGCCCCTGAAGCCGCCTCCAGCACTCCAGGGCCTCTGTCCAGGGCTCACCTCCTACCCCTGTTCCCAGCCCCATCTGGAGCTCAGTTTCCATCCCGTGCTTTGTACTTTTTCACTCCTCTTTCCAGGCCCCGTAGACAGATTCTTTGAAGGGATCAAATTGCTTCATCTCTTCCCTGGAGGCCTTCTCAGCTCTCCTTGGGACTCATGCCGCATGGCGCTAGGTGCCCTGTCTGTGTCTGGAGTGGACAAATGTAACTCCAGACCCAGATCCAGGTCATGGGGAGTTCATACACTTAGCACAGCGCATGGGAGCTTTTTTTTGCAGGCTGATTCACATGCATTAAAATAGTACGTCAATCCTGCTGAATCAACTGCCTCTAATTCTTTCAAACACTAGGATGTTACTGCTGGGAATAGCCAAGGGCAGGCATCTGTGTCCAGCCCTTGAGAATTACCCCTTTCCCTCTTTCAACATGACGGTGTCACCTGGAAGTACAGCGGGGCTGCATTTGACCCAGTGGTAACAGCTACAAGACACCGTGTCAGTGGTTCCAGCTGGCACACTTTTGGGTTCAGCAGCTGCCAGATGGGCAAAGCTTAGCAGTAATTCCTACAGTGGCTCTTGGGAAAGGTTAAGTCTTTCTTGGAGAACTGAGGTCAAGAAACTTGTGGCTGATAGTAAGAAAAGAGTTCAAATGCACAATGTAAGGGAACAGATGGCAAGAGATTCTTCCTTACCTACTGGGAGACTCTATCCTCTTCCAAAAGCCAGGTCTTATAAGCATCAATAAACTTGATTATTTTCTTCTTTGCTCCCAATATCTATGCAGCTGGGCCTCTGTTAACCACGCCCCACCTCCCCAGTATTTGCTGGGAAAGACGCAGTAGACATCAGTTGATGGGATACGTGCGGGGGTTCTCTGGCTAAAGAGCTTGTCCTGGTCTAGACGGAATGTGAGGTTGGGATGTCAGTTGTCACCTCTATTTGTTCTAGGGATGTGGATTGAAACTATCTAGCTTAGCAAAACGAATTTTGCTATAAGATGGAAGACTGTATATGTAGATCGCAGAGGTCACATTGCAAATGGCCCTCTGCTTAGGAAATGTGACTGGATTTACCCAAATCTTAGTAGCCACCAGAGGATTTTGGAACTAGAAGTGGGTATTTCAACAGAATACCATGGGACCAGAGTCCACTCGGTAACTACAGAGTGATGTAGTTATTGAGCAGAGTGTCCTACCACTCACCCCTCCAGCCAGACAGCTCTCCACTCATTTATTTCTGAGTTTCAAGTGTAGCAAAGTGACTAAGAGCCCAGAGTGTTAAGTCAGGCGACTGGGACGGATCTTAAGTGCTATTCAGCATCTGTCTGCTTCAACCTGTAAAATAAGGATAATAGTAATGGTCATAAGGGTTATAATAACTAAACTTTACATAGCATTTACTAGATGCTTGGCATCATTCCAAGCACTTTGCATTTATTTAATATTAATAATTCAATTATTTACCTTTATAAAGCACTGTTTTATAGCAGAAATGCTGCTTGCAAGAGTGTTAAATTCTAGAGTTGGCTCATGAGCAAAGGAAGTATGCATATTCAGAATGACCCCCTGGAAATTCCTTAAGTTTCCCATCAAATTTAATACATGATAGAGCCGACCCAAGCTAGCGGGTGTTGATTCTTCTAATACTCTCCCTGCACACTGCCTTTCTATGCAAGATGCTGCTGGGGTTACAGGAGATGATGCATGTACAAAGCCTATCACAGGTCCTGGAGCATAATACGGCTATAATGTGAGCTCATATTACAACTGGGTTCCCAGGATGCCCTCTGAGTCAGAGCAGAACATTATTACACAGTCCTCCTGGATGGACACATGACAAGGGAGTGGAGGACACAGGACTGGACAGAAGGAACAGTTGAGCTGCAGTGAAGCCCTAAGTCTTCAGCCAGTTCCATGGGACTCTCTGCAGTAGGAGCAGCTGAGAGCTGTCCCCATGGAGGTCTGACAGCTGAAGACCACATTCCTGGAGGGAGAAACTGTCACATTCCTGCATACACCAGTTTCGGTGATGCTTACAGTATGTATTATTATTATTGCTGTTGCTGTTGTTTGTTGACCTCATCACAATATTTTTTTTGAAAAAAATTCCATCTTTCTCCTTCTTGTGAGAGCACCAGAATCACATCTAACTGCTGAACAATCAGCGACAGGAAGACACTGGAACTCACCAAAAAATATACACCACATCCAAAGACAAAGGATAAACATCAATGAGATGGTAGGAGGGGCACAATCACAATAAAATCAAATCCCATAACTGCTGGGTGGGTGACTCACAAACGAGAACACTTATACCACAGAAGTCCACCCACTGGAGTGAAGGTTCTGAGCCCCACGTCAGGCTTCCCAACCTGGGGGTCTGACAATGTGAGGAGGAATTCCCATAGAATCAGACTTTGAAGCCTAGTGGGATTTGATTGCAAGTCTTTGACAGGTCTGGGGGAAACAGAGACTCCACTCTTGGAGGGCACACACAAAGTGGTGTGAATGACAGGAATTCACAGGTGAATTCTATCAAACATTTAGAGAAGAGCTAAAACCTATCCTTCTCAAACTCTTCCAAAAAATTGCAGACAAAGGAAACACTTCCAAACTCATTCTATGAGGCCACCATCACCGTGATACCAAAACCAGACAAAAATACTACAAAAAAGAAAATTAAAGACCAATATCACTGATGAATAGAGGTGCAAAAATCCTCAACAAATTACTAGCAAACAGAATCCAACAACACATTAAAAGGATCATACACCATAATCAAGTGGGACTTATCCCAGGGATGCAAGGATTTTTCAATATACGCCAATCAATCAATGTGATACACAATATTAACAAACTGAAGAATAAAAACCATATGATAATCTCAAAGGATGCAGAAAAGCCTTTGACAAAATTCAACACCCATTTATGGTAAAAACTCTCCAGAAAGTGGGCATAGAGGGAACCTACTCCAACATAATAAAAGCCATATATGACAAACCCATAGCAAACATCATTCTCAATGGTGAAAAATTGAAAACATTTCCTCCAAGATCAGGAATAAGACAAGGGTGCCCACTATCACCACTATTATTCAACATAGTTTTGGAAGTCCTAGCCATGGCAATCAGAGAAGAAAAAGAACTAAAATGAATCCAAATTGTAAAAGAAGAAGTAAAATTGTCACTGTTCACAGATGACATGATACTATACATAGAGAATCCTAAAGATGCCACCAGAAAACTACTAGAGCTAATCAGTGAATTTGGTAAAGTTGCAGGATACAAAATTAATGAACAGAAATCTCTGGCATTCCTATACACTAACAATGAAAGATCAGAAAGAGAAATTAAGGAAACAATCCCATTCACCATTGCAACAAAAAGAATAAAATACCTAGGAATAATACCTAGGAATAAACCTACCTAAAGAGGTAAAACACCTGTACTCAGAAAACTATAAGACATTGATGAAAGAAATCAAAGATGACATAAACAGATGGAGAGATATACCACGTTCTTGGATTGGAAGAATCAATATTGTGAAAATGACTCTACTACTCAAAGCAATCTACAGATTCAGTACAATCCCTATCAAATTACCAATGTCATTTTTAACAGAACTAGAACAAAAAATTTTAAAATTTGTATGAAGACAAAAAAGACCCCGAATAGCCAAAGCAATCTTGAGGGAAGAAAACAGAGCTGGAGTAATCAGACTCCCTGACTTCAGACTATACTACAAAGCTACAGTAGTCAAGAAAATATGGTATTGGCACAAAAACAGATATATGATCAACAGAACAGGAGAGAAACCCAGATATAAACCCACGCTCTCATGGTCAACTAATCTATGACAAAGGAGGAAAGGATATACAATGGAGAAAAGACATTCTCTTCAGTAAGTGGTGCTGGGAAAACTGGACAGCTACATGTAAAAGAATGAAATTAGAACACTTCCAAACACCATACACAAAAATAAACTCAAAATGGATTAAAGACCCAAATGTAAGGCCAGACACTGTAAAACTCTTAGAGGAAAACATAGGAAGAACACTCTTTGACATAAATCACAGAAAGATCTTTTTTGACCCACCTCCTAGAGTAATGGAAATAAAAACAAAAATAAACAAATGGGACCTAATGAAACTTAAAAGCTTTTGCACGGCAAAGGAAACTATAAACAAGATGAAAAGACAACACTCAGAATGGGAGAAAATATTTGCAAACGAATCAATGGACAAAGGATTAATCTCCAAAATATATAAACAGTTCATGCAGCTCAATATTAAAAAAACGAACAACCCAATCAAAAAATGGGCAGGAGACCTAAATAAACATTTCTCTAAAGAAGACATACCTATGGCCAAGAGGTACATGAAAATCTGCTCAACATCACTAATTATTAGAGAAATGTGAATCAAAACTACAATGATGTATCACCTCACACCAGTTATAATGGGCATCATCAGAAAATCTACAAAGAACAAATGTTGGAAAGGCCGTGGAGAAAAGGGAACCCTCTTGCACTGTTGGTGGGAATGTAAATTGATACAGCCACTATGGAGAACAGTATGGCGGTTACTTAAAAAACTAAAAATAGAACTACCATATACTCAGGAATCTCACTACTGGACATATACCCAGAGAAAACCATAATTCAAAAAGACACATGCACCCCAATGCTTATTGCAGTACTATTTACAATAGCCCAGTCACAGAAGCCACCTCAATGTCCATTGACAGACGAATGGATAAAGAAGATGTGGTACATATATACAATGTAATATTACTCAGCCATAAAAAGGAACAAAACTGGGTCATTTGTAGAGACGTGGATTGACCTAGGGACTGTCATACAGAGTGAAGTAAGTCAGAAAGATAAAAACAAATATCGTATATTAACGCCTAAATGTGGAATCTAGAAAATTGGTACAGATGAACCGGTTTGCAAGGCAGAAACAGAGACACAGATGTAGAGAACAAACGTATGGGAACCGGTGGGGAAGAGGGGGGTGGAGGGGGTGGTGGTGGGATGAACTGGGAGATTGGGATTGACATATACACACTAATATGTATAAAGTAGGTAACTAATAAGAAGCTGCTGTATAAAAAATAAAATAAAATTCAAAAGAAAAAACATGCTTTATTCATTCAATAAAATGTATGAACAACTAAAAAAAAAAGAATTCCATCTGTGCAAGTTTCTGCTTTAAATCAGCTAATTCAGTCCCATACGAGATGGAACATTGAGTCCTAGAGAACCGGCTGCCTCCTGGAGCCCCAGGGTAGCCAGGTCAAGGTCAAGGTCATGGCCCAGACCGCTTACATTCTGTCCTGTACTCACTCTTTGATCCCCGGCTCCTCTCTCACTGGACCACAAGGTGAACCAAGCCTGTGTCATGGTCTCCACCATGTATCAATGAGAGAAGTCACCCCAGACCCATATTTCTTTCACTGGAGTCTCAGTATCTTTCTAAATCCAACCTTTGCCTCGCTAGACATTTAGGGACTAGAGATGCCATTAGAAGAAATAAGATCTAGTCTGTGACTCTGGGGTTTATAGAAATAGGATTCATGAGATTTATACCCATGAAGGCTTTTGGAGAGAACGTTCATGGTTATAAATTAGATTTGGTATAAATGATGGTATAATTATGTATTTCCCAGAGAAACAGCATGAAAGAGGAGATGTTATGGGTGTTATAAGCATTGTTACTATCCTGTAAGATTTAAGGCCAACTATCTATAGTACTATTGCGATTGTGTAAGATTTGAGGCGAGTAAGTGTGTGTATATACTTGCCTCAAATAGAAGGCATTTTAATATATAAATTGTAGATGTGAAATATTGGAGAATCATCAGCACAAAAATAAAAGATAAGAGCTGAGCAATCTAGGAGTGTGTGGGAGAGTCAACGGTGCCTGAATCCTAGTCTTAAAATAGCCACTGCCCTTGCACACAAAACTTAGCTCTGAAGCTTTTGGTAGCCAAATAGGTCTCAGAGATTAGCAGTCCGCTTAGCACTTCCTCTTTAAGAAGGAGACCAGGGGCTCACAGAGAGTTGTAGCCCAGGCTTAGGAGAGTCTCCACCTGAGTCAGTTTCATCTGGAGACTTCTCTGGCAGATGGCAGGCAGGGAAGCCCTACATTTCGTTGGGCACTTGGGAATGTGTGTATGTGTGTTTGTGTCAGTGTACTTGTGCCTAAGTGTGCGTGTGCATGTTTGAATCATCATATTTATTGCTGTGCAAATTTGCGGTGGCTTAAAATGTCTCAGCAGATCATACGTTCTGTGCAGGACTTATCTGTAGGTACCCCAGGAATATTCAACCAGCATTAACTCTGTAGGAGAAAATACTTTTCTGATACCAACTTCTAGGCAGATGACAAGTGCAATTGTCCCGTTGTCGTTCTTGCCCCGGGGCCCTGAGCAGGATGTATTAATGAGGTCCAGGCTGCTGCAGGCACAGGCGCTGTGTGAGAGGCTACTTCTCAATCATTTGGCCATCTGATCGCCCAGCCCCCAACCATAGCCCCCGCTTCAGAGAGGCAGAGTGCCTGGGGAAAGTGCAGGGAGCTTGAGATGGTGTTGACAGTATGGGGAGCATTTTCCTTTGCAACATGACATTAGAACCACACCCCCTGGCCACCTCACATGATCCCACTGTGACCCACTGGGAGCCCCGAGGCTCTGACAAGACAAACACCAGGGTAGGTAAGTAACATGTTCTCTGAACGTCTCTGTATCCACCATTACCGACTGACACGACTGAATTGGTGTTTTTCTTTTTACCCTTTGGTAAGACAAGAACATGACTGTAGCTCTAATGGATCATCTTCAAAGACAGAAGACATGCTTATGCTCCCAGTTAATACACCAGTATGACTATTTGAAAAAAGGGCTGGGATGGTATTAGAAACTAGCCCTTTTTAAAATTGCCAACCTTATATCAAGCAGTTCTAGGGTCTTGCTTTAACAGCTTTATCCCAATAATAAATAAAGGGTAGAGCGCTTTTGAAAGGTGTCCTGTGAAGCAGGAACTAATATCAGCCTGTTTATAAGTAAGGAAATTGAGGCTTAGCAAGTAGTTTGCTCAAGATTACTTAACCCATGGAGGGGCGATCCTGGCCCAGTGCAGTCCGATGGCAGCGCCAAACCTCTTATCCATCACACTCTACATTCTTTCATTAAGATATTGGACAAAACAGAGAAGACTGATTTCATTTCTGCTTCTCCAGGGTTCTGTTTGGGTGACTGCTCAGTCTTCACACCTACAGATTATTCTTATCAGAATTTGAACTAAAAAATTGTAGTCGGCCTCCTAGGGTTGTCTATCCTTAGCAGAATTGAAAGCAGCCCAAACACCCCATTTCATTCCTTTACTTTATGCTACATATTCACACCCATGATGTCAAATATCTTAGTGTCTCTGGTGAAGGTTGAACCCTTAGGAATCAAGGATTCCACAACCTGGTCCCAGGTAACCTGCTCCATCCTCTCGCACCTCCAGGCTCTTACCAGCCTGGGTACCACAGATCAGAGTGATTGAGGACCACTCCATCATGTACTGCAAGGATCTCTGCTCAGGTCATGTCTGGTTATTCCCTTGGCTAGGGGAATTTATTTCCCTTTCCTCATGTGGAGAACTTCAATTTGTCTGTCCTTGAAAAAGTAACCCAAGTGTTACCTCGACCCCCAGGCAGAAGAAGCCTCTTGCCTGTGATGCCTGAATGCTGTTGATTGCAACTCCGTATAAGACAGGGTTCTCCAGAGAAACAGCATCAATAGGAGAAATCTATATGTCTCTATCTACCTGTCATCTGTCTGGAGACATTTATTTTAAGGAATTGGCTCATGCAAACGTAGAGGCTCTGAGGTCTGAATCTGCAGGGCAGGTCGGCAGGCTGGAGATCCAGAGAAACTTGAATACTGCAGCTCAAGCCTGAAGGCAGAATTCCTTCTTCCTCGGGGGAACTTACTCTTGTTTGGACCTCAGTCTTTTCTTGTAAGGCCTTCAATAGATAGGGTGAAGCATGCCCACATTACAAGAGGATAATCTGCTCTTCTCAAAGTCGTCTGGTTGTAAATATTAATCTCATCCAAAAGATACCTTCACAGCAATATCTAGACTGGTGTTGGACCCAAAACTGGATACCAGGACCTAGCCCAGTTGACACATAAAATAAACCATCACAGGCTCTTATCACATTTCTCTGCAATTGTTTGTGCCTGCCAGCTCCTCTAGAATCTGAGCTGCTTAGGGGAAGCAAACCTAAATTTTAGTCTCATTGGGACAATACATACATGAAGATCACTTCTTTTAATGTATAAAACTGCTAGCACTGCATTTGACATCAAAAAATGTGTTCCCAGAGTGGCACTCAATGCAAAAGGCAGGTGGTGGCCAGGGAAACAGAAATGACTAAACTACAGTCTGACTACAATGAACTGATTAGTCATAAATCACTAAGCTTCCTGGCTTCAAATATGAAAATAGGTTTTTTTCTGAGAGGTCTGATGCTTTTGTCTGGGCAGTTGACTACCGGCAGCAGGCTAGATACATCCCAGGTTTCGGGGTCCCAGGGGCTGTACTCTCCAAAGTGGAAGGTCCCCACCCTCTGGAATGGTCAGAGATGCACGCCCTCAGAAGTGGGACTGATTGTCCTATGAGATGCACTAGCCCTAGGGAGAACTTAACTTCTTTCTTGGCTGTTTCCTTCCCAGTCACCGTGAAGGCCTCTGGAACGAGGGGGACAAGGAGGCAGTCCCGTCACTTCGCACTAGGTGGCAGTAGACTCCCACCTCTGACGGCCTCTGTGCCTCCTGTTCACTCAGCCTCCAAAATCTGGAGAGAAAACTTCCAACCCACGGGCAGAGCCATGCTGGATATTTCAGGTTAACTGACTAAGTTGCTTTAATTTTCTTGGGAAAATAGTTGCAGTCACCCATTAAATAAGAGGCTCCTTAGGCACTGAGACCTGCGGTGTGCGGCACGAATTTTTTCCAGCCCCCAGATGTAGAGATGCTTCTCTTCCTGAAGTCGTCATATGCCCCCAACCCGGTCCAAACAGCAGGAGCAAAGCTCGCTTCTGGCATGACCCCACCAAGGCCTGTTTACTTCCTCCCCTTGAGTCTAGGACGGATTTCATGCTTAGGAACTGCCAGTGATTTCTCTCAATGTCCTCTCTCTGCTTCCCACCTGCCGTGCCACCACACACAGGCTGCCAGTCCATAGCTGGCCACAGAGTTTGCAGGGTTAGGATTAGACTTCTTGCGGTGTAAGCACAGTAAATATAAGTGGTAAAAATAAACACAATTCTCAAGTCAGCCCAACATGGAGATGCGGGCATTAAACAAAAAGTCTTTCTCTTCCTCCCTCAAAACCTTTGATCTCCTCTATGAATATATTTATATCAGCTCTACAGCAAACCATTTTTGAAGGGCAAACGTCCCATAGACAGGGACAATTTATAGTTTTGGTTAATTCAGTGTACACGATATGAAATGGTGCACAGTGTAGAGCGAAGACTCATAAATGTTAGTTGCATCTGACACCACTCTCTAGAAATTTTATATAAGAGCTCCTTTGTCTTTGGGACTTTAAAGTCCTTCACCTACAGGTTCTCATTTTCCACTTAGAGTGATAACAAAGGGCCATGGATTATTATCCTCAGTTTACAGGTAGGAACAATAAATCAAGGAAAGATTATTTGTCTGAGAATAGAGAGCCGGTCAGTGATGCAGATGACTATTTCTCTGCTCTTGTCAGCAACCAGAGGTGCCAGCCGAAGCCCTGAACCCCAAGGAAGTAGAATCAGAGTCTCTTGAAATTGACTGAAGGCTTGGACCTTGCATCTCCTACTCTCTCTGGGGCTACCTCTTGTCTCTTTACACTGCTCCGTAGTCACCAACAGGACAGATCATCAGTGCAGTCTTCTGGTAGATCAATAGTCAACAAATATCTCATTACCCCAGGAATCAGATCGCTCCAGCAGCCTAGTTCTGATTTCCCTCAAGTCAGAACATTTAGAGGATGGAGCGTGCTTCATCCCCAAGCACTCCATACCACTGACCTAAAACTCCAAGCTAACTCCAGACTTTGGGGCTGGAAGGTGTGAAGTCAGTATACGCATCATATAGCGTAATAGGGGCAAAAGCTCCAATTTTGTGCAGCTCCCATCACTTCCACCAACTGATATTCTATCCTCCTCCAAGACCTCAGTCATGTCACCTCTGCAGACCTTCTCTTAACCCTCTATTTCAGTTGGTATTAGTTGATTGCTCCTTAAAACTTACATAAAATTTAGGGAATATTTTTGGTTTGAAACATCTCCTGTAATGCCTTATATTAGAGATATTATCCAAAGTTCTTCTCCACTGCTCCTTTTATTGAAATTATGATGTCCTAAGGAACATATGTCATATTATATTTACTTTGTCTTATATCTGGAGCCAGTGCGTTGCTTGTTCATAGTGCAATGGATAACATATGTCCATAGGAAAGCCCAACAAATGCTTGTTGAATGGAATTGAATCCTCCTAACTAGATCTATAGCTTTTAGCCATATCTAATTCATTCTGATGTTGCACACATTAATCTTCCTGAAACACCTGTGTTTCTATGCCATTTCCCTGTAAAAAATTCTTAATATCCCCCTATTGCCTGTAGAATTAAGTCTAAACATGAAGATTTAGTATGCAAAAGTTGACTGGTTTCATCCCTGTCCTACTTTTCCAATTTTATCTCCTCCTATTCCCAACATACATCCTTCATTGCCCATGGGCTTTTCATTGTGCCTTGAATCATCCTTTCCTACTTCTGTTTACTTACCTTTATTTTATTTTTTAATTTTAAAAATTTTTATTTAATTTTAATTTTTATTGTGTGGTTGATTAACAATGTTATATTAGTTTCATGTATACAGCAAAGTGATCCTCTTATACATATATCGATTCTTTTTTAAATTCTTTTCCCATTTAGGTTATTACAGAATACTGAGAAGAGTTCCCTGTGCTATACAGTAGGTCCTTATTAGTTATGTATTTTATATATAATAGTGTGTATATGTCAATCCCAAACTCCCAATTTATCTCCTCCCCACCTTTCCCCTTGGGTAACCATAAGTTAGTTTTCTAAGTCTGTGACTCTATTTCTGTTTTGTAAATAAGTTCATTTGGATAATTTTTTTTTAGATTATGCATGTAAGAGATACCATAGGATATTTGTCTTTCTCTGTATGGCTTACTTCACTTAGTATGATAATCTCCAGGTCCATCCATGTTGCTGAAAATGCATTATTTCATTCTTTTTTATGGATTAAAGACCTAAATAAATGACCTGATACTATAAAACTCTTAGAGAAAAACTTAGACAGAATACTTACCTTTATTGTAAAGCTGTTTCCACCTGAAATATCCTCTTTAATTCTTTGCTTCTTAAAGCACTTACTTTTCTTCAAGGAAGATGATTAATGGGAATATCTCATCGGATTTGGTAGAGGAGGGGACATTAGTAACATTTAAGAGTGGAGAATGGGATTTCTGGGGACAGAAATAAGATTCCTGAAGCAAAGAAAGGGAAGCGAGGTGAGCACAGCATCTATGATTCATTAGTTTAGTGGTTTGACAGTAAGAAAATAAAAGTGACCAGTCATATGACATCTAGATGAGCTCAGTGTTTATAAAAAGCATGCTGTTTGGTTTGGTCTTTGGTACACAGATGTCCTCAGCGTGACTGAGAGCAGTGGGGCAGGGTCCTCGAAGAGAAGATTCAGTTTATTGGAGAGGGACAACTTGAATTTGGTGGTTTCTCGCCAAAAGCTTGAATCCAGGCATCTTCTTCCACATCAGCCTGCTCCCCATCTAGCTCTCTGTTCAGGGACAAAATCTCATTAAGTCATTGCTGGACTTCATCAGGACACTTCTCTTTGTTCTCACCCATTTATTTTTCCACTTCCCCCCTCTTCCGACTTGCATTCCATCATCCATTATATCAACAGTACTAGAAATTCCCCCTTTCCCTTCTGTTAAGTATTACTCCTATTTGTTAAAACACCAACCCCAATAAATGCAAACATCCACTATGTTTGTGCTTGAAACCAAGATGTGATAGAAAAAGCTATAAGAGAAAACACATTGGTTCTACATTAAATTTATTCTCACCCACATCAAATGGTCCTGCAGAACTGTCAAGATGCACACCATACTTCAACAAGTCAGCTCATTCTCCCACCTGCTGCAAGACTCTTCAAACTATCTCCACGTTCCTAAAAGGCTTGGCCGGCTTGGCCACTCCCCCCCTCCCCCCACCCTGTGCATACAAACACACACACACACACACACACACACACGATCTTATTTTGCAGGAGATGATCTCACTCTCATGTTTGAAAAGAACATAAGAGCCTAGAAGCTATCAGAAGGGAAATCCCTCAACTCCCTCTGTGTCCTTTCTCTCCCCCTTCCCTCCTGTTACAAGAGAGGAGTTGTCTTACCTCCTACCTGAGGTCAATGCCTTGACCTAAGCTCTGGAGCCCAGTCATTCCTTTCTTCTTAGAAGATTTCATTCCTCCTCTCTTTTCTCTTTTCAACTCTGCTTCTCAATTTGATAATTTCCATCTACTTGTCTCCTTTGCAGACTTACTTATTATTGATAATAATGATGATAATAATATAAAAATAATAATGATGTTGAAGAAGAAGCAGTAAAAGAAGCAACTAACATTTGGTCGGTGTTTATTAGGGACCAGACACTGTTCTTAGAACTTTACATGTGTTATTTCATTTAATCCTCACAAAGATCTAGGGGATAAGTATTATTAGCTCCATTTTTACCAGTGAGGGGACAGAGGTACTAAGAGATTCAGTAAACTGCTTGAGACCACACAGCTACTGTATGAAGGAACCAAAATGTAGACAAAGACAATCTGACTTCAGAACCTCAACTCTTTATTACAGAATTATCTTGTTTCCTGTGCTTGGAACTCCCTAATATTGGACTTCTCAGCATACTTTTCTCTGTGCCCACAACTTCACTTACACCTCTATGCTGATAACTCATGAATTTATATTTCTAGCCTTGACTCTTCTTGAGTTCTAGAATTGACCATCTAATTATCTATTTGATGTATACACTTGGGAGACATAAGAGCTTTCCAATGTTGATCTACTATCAAACTGGGAGCTCCCCCCAGATGGTTTCTTCTTTCACTGTTCCCTATATCAGCCAGTAGCATCACCATCCATTCAAGCGCTACTGACAAAAACTTAAGAGTAATCATCTTTAACATGCCTGTCATCTTCGCCCCTCTTATCTCCATATCCCATATCAAACATAAATCTGATTCTGCTATCCGCTTGCTGAAAATCATTCAATGGTTTCTTATTGTTTAGTTAATAAAGAGTAGTAAAGAACAAGAAATAAATGAAGAAGCAACTAAAATTCAGTGAGCCTCATCTCACCTCACTCTCTTATCCCCTGTGCTTTAAAAACTTGACCTTATTTCAGAAGCAAAATGTGCTGTGTGTGCTCTTTCTGTCCCAGGATACATCTTTTCCTATTTCTGGAACACTCCCTATTTCTTTTCAATAACTCCAATCCAACTTTCAGTTGTCTGTCCAAGCACTTTTCCAAAGAAGCCTTTCCCATTTTCCCAAAGTAAATCTGGTCTCTTTGTTATACACTCACATCAAGTACTCTTAAGGGCACAGCCCACTTCTTTGTTGCAATGTTTCCTTTATTTTAGTTAATTATCTGATTGATGTCTATTTCCTAACTACCCTTTAAGCTCCATAAAGGCAGTGACCTTGTCAGGTTTTGGTCATCATAAAAATAAGCATAATACTCAGGCCCAGGGTTCAAAGAACTCAGAATAGGGCCAGAGAGATTAGACAGTGTGCCTAATCAAAAATATTTTTCTTCTCTTTTATAACAATAGATATACCATTTATAAAGAAATCTCCTAGTAGGATGATATGTAGTATGTTGGACATGAAAAGAGAGCTTGGTTTTCTTAGAATCACACAGTAGGGAACTATAGAAGGCAAAAGTATATATATGTAGAGGCAGAGGGGAAAAAATAGAAAAAAATTCTGCTATCAATAACTTGAAGATTTACTTGTAAAACTGGACTCTGAGTCAGTCCATGTAGAGTGCCAACAAATCGGAAAGCAAATGTTCCATAACTTTTGCTGTGGAAAATTAGCTGCCTTGGATGGAGAGGCTTAAGAAGGGCCTGGGTCTAAAACCAGCCTTGTCTGCTGGGCTAAGGCAGATGGCAATGAGAGGGGAACATGCAGACCGGTTTACGGTGGAGGAGGAGGCTGAACTCCAGCTGTGCAATTCATAGATAGTATGCAAACTTCCTAATGAGAAGTGTGGAATGTCCTCACGTATCATCAGAACAAGGTAGATCTGTCTTAATAAATAGGGGGACTCTAGGGAGAAAGCTGAGACTATTGCAAAGTTTTCTGGGCTGTAAGATTCCATAAGGGAGTATTTGGGACTTAGGGGATAGGAAGAGGCTCTTGGAATTAATCAGAAATAACTAGATAGGAGATACTTCAGCAAGACAAATTTCCTAAGATGTTTGATCCGGGAGAGTGTTATGAACTAAGATCTGTCCCCCCCAAATTCATATGTTGAAGCCCTAACCCTCGATATGAATGCATTTGTAGTTAGGGATTTTAGGAGGTAATGAGATTAAATAAGGTCCTAAGAGTGGGGCCCTAATTCAGTAGGATTCATGACCTTATAAGAAAAGGAAAAGAGATCTCTCTCTCCATACATATGTACTGAGGAAAGACCATCTGAGAAGGTGGCCGTCTGCCAGCCAGGAAGATGGCTGTCACCAGAAACTGATCATAGTGGCAACCTGATCTTGAATTCTCAGCCTCCAGAACTGTTAGAAAATAAATTTCTTTTGTGTAAGCCATCCAGTCTATGTATTTTGTTATGGAAGCCCAAGCAGACTAAGACAGAGGGGAAGTGAGAACAAGGTCCCGTGTTAGATGGGCGAATGGGAGAATTTTTCCAGGTAGAGACTGACCATATCAAACAGTGACTTCTTTTTGGAGTTTAAATAAAAGGGTTCGCCAAATGCTTCCTCTTGCCTCTCCTCTCTAAGCCTCAGACACTAGCATCCTCTGTGTCATTTCCATTTTGGTCATCCTGTGCCCACTTATATTTCTCCTTAGCTTTCTCTTGCTCTGTTCATGTAGCTCAGGGATCATTATTGCCAGTTTCAGGATGCTCAGCACCCTTGCACGTGGGGACAATTAGAAGGATGCGATATGAGCAAAAAAAGGAAGCTTCACAAAGTAGAATGTCCAGGGACCTGCCTCTGTGTTGTTCATAGGGCACTGACTTGCCAGAAGACATTATTCCTGGTTTTCAACAGTGCATTCTGTTGTTTTATAGGACTCCCAACAGAGGATTCTATCTATATTTTTTACCTACTCCACACAGGAAGCAACTCAGCTGGTCAAATGTCAGGCTACCAATAACTATGTTGACTCTTTCTCCTGCCTGTGTGATAGCTCCTGAGCTGAAAATAGAGTCACACTTCTGAAGCAAGTACAAGAACTTGGATTCTGAAACCTGAAATAACGGTCCCTGTTCTTAGGCACCCCTTTGTTGTTGGATCTCCTTTATGCATTTTACACCCACCCGACATCCAATTTTGTTTATCCCACTGGATGCATTATTATTGGGAACCAGAACCATCTCTTTTCCAGTGCTTACACCAATCCTAAAGCACACAACTAGTTCCGGTCCCATCTTCTCCCTATTTGCTTTATCTTATTAGGTTTTACCAATCCCTCTTCAGCTATATAGATGAAATCTCACAGAAGGTCAATTTCAAGGCCAGAACAGATCTCTCAGAGAAGTTCCCTCACTCATGGAAATTCTAGTTCCAGAGCCTGAAACAAGACTGGGTGTGCTGGTGGGAACATGTAACTGTGATGCTGAAAGGACGTATGAATAAATTCGGGGATAAAACTGATGAATTTCCATTGAAAGCTCTTCTTAATTTTTGATTTTATTTTTATACCAAACAAAAAATATTTTACATTTTTCAGTATCAAGAGCCTGTTTACTCGGACATGGAGCAAAATTTGTCAAGATCTTTTGGCGCTTAAGTTTAGAATGTGAACTATACCTGTTCTGTTTGGATAATTTCTACCAAGATAGAGCAAATACTCACAAAGCCAGGATGCTCGCAGGTATCTTGAGGGCTGTGAGAACATTGCCACCTAATAACCTCCCACCTCAATGAAGTGCAAAAGCATGGGTAATGAAATGTTCTTCTTAAGGCCTTTGGGATGGTTGTTTTAGTGATTCTAAGGAAAGAAACTTAGAGTCAGCACTTCTTTCTCTTCTTTCTCTCAGGTATTACTGTTTCTTAAATTATGTTGGCGTGATTCTATCCAAGAAAGGTTTATCCAAAGAATTTATAGTATGGCTGGAGTCCCACTATTGGCTTTTTCTATAGAATGGAGATTTTAAAAGCAGCTGGTGCTGGAGGCCAACGCCCAGGCTTAAGAGTCTGAGCTCTCTTTTGAGTAGTTCCTGCCAACACCAGCATGTGAATCTAGCATCTGTAATTAAATCCTTACCTCTACCAGTGTGCTTTTAATCTGTGTGCTTCTGTCCAGTTAAAAGTGATTTTAAAGGCAGTATATAATTTCTAAATGAAAGACACACAATGATGGACCCTTAGCCAGAACAAAACTGACTTTCAAAATCTTTGTATCACACTTTCCTGTAGGAGAATGTTTCCTAGAAACACACCATCCTTTCTAAGGACTTATTTTAGTACAAGGAGGCTTATTTTAAAGAAAAAAAAAGTATTCTGGAAGCATTCATAATGCTCAGGTGGGATAGCTCAGGCCTGACCTAGGCAGTGCAGTGTGGGGTTTGAGGGAGCAAGTTCTGGCATAAGACTAAATGGGCACAAATCCCAGTTCAGCCAGTTAATACATATGCTATGGTGACGTGCTAGTTAATTTCTTTGTAGATCACTTTTCTCATCTGTACAGAGGGAATCATCATACTACCACACAGGAACCTTGTGAAAACGGACTGATGTAATTCAAATACAATATTTATCTCAGTGAAAACCCCGGAACTGTTAGTTGTTGCTGCCGTTATTTTAAACCCCCAACTCTAATGAATGATCTTACATTTATTCAGTCCAAATGGTCATTGTGCATCCTGACTGATGGAGAGGCTTTTTCAAGGTAATTAGTTAATGGGACACTATCATCTACACATGAATGTGAATTATCATATCAAATAATAAATGCTCTTTTGGTTTCTGTGCATGTGTGTGTGTGTTTAATAAGGACAATAGTATTTTCAAAAGAGTTCTAGTCTGATAATCAGATGAGCTAGATTATAATCTTTATAACAGTCCTGATTCTTAGTTTGGTTTCAGTTTCTCTATATACAAAGTGGAGAGAAACCCTTCCATTTCTACTGATCTCACAGAGTTAGTGTGAGCACAGGGGAGATGGATGGCTTCAGAGCTTTTAATATACCTTTTTAATAGCCCAAACTACTATGTTGTTTAGACTCAGTCATTTTTAAGGGGATTATTTTAGACTCATCATCTTTGAAGTATTATTTTTATCTCTAAAAGATGTTATACCTTCTTTCCTCTGAAATGACCCATTTAAAAAAATTTACCAAATATTACTTCATGTTATCATCAATTAGTCATTTTATTAATTACTTTATTAATTGATATCAGCTTTGCCACAAATGGTCTACTATTTCTGACATAAGCAAATGTCATTCGTTCTTTCCCTAAATTAGCACTTGTTGTATTACAAAATAAGGAGAATTTAACCCACAGCAAGGGGGACCCTGTTCCAACAATGACAAAAAGAAGTTTGGAACCAGAAGTTTTCAGTCTGTTTTTCTATAGTTTCATTAGATGACGTGAATAAAAATCAAGGGAAGGGTATTTCTGACCTTTACTTCATGCTTTGTAAAATTAACCCTTATCTGTGTCACCTGTTTATTTGTTTACCCCAAGATTTCATTATTT
Source organism: Mesoplodon densirostris (assembly GCF_025265405.1). NCBI lineage: Eukaryota > Metazoa > Chordata > Mammalia > Artiodactyla > Ziphiidae > Mesoplodon > Mesoplodon densirostris. The sequence goes on along the minus strand of NC_082667.1, from coordinate 119,624,870 downwards.
TATACAACAAATTCTATATAGTTTTTTGTCCAATGACTTTATTTTAGAGTTCTTATTTTTTTATTCTCTAAGATAACAATTAAGTAGTGAATTACTTTTTCTGCTTCCAAGCAGGGTTAGTTTTTTTCTATAATTTTTTCTCTCTTCAATTTTCTTCCTTTTCACCCCCTGAATCCAGTGCTTTTAATTTTTGAATGACATTTAAAGACTTGCCATAGTGGGGCTCCAGTGCAAAGGGGAAAGCTGTAATGAAAAGACAGCAGAATTTGTTAATAGCCTCCAGGAGGTCAGACAAATGTTTTTTCTTAAAGTTTAGATATCCTGTGCAGTGTACCATCCAACTTCTGCCAAGGAAACTATCTGTGCATAAAGACTGAGGTTCTGGGAGAAAGAGTTGGTATAGTATGATAAACCAATGCACCTTTCAGCTATTCATTTGCTGTGCTTAGAATTTAATTTATATCTCAGTCATTTGATGAGTAGAATACAGAGAGAGTCCCTGGGTTTTATCTACTCTGGACAGCATAACATTTTGCTCCAGTAAGCATAAAGGGTGGAATTAGGCACAGAATGCTGGCTGGAGAGTTCTCTCCATGTGAAGAAAGTAGATACAGATAAATCAGTCTCTCTGTGTAATGTCTTTGCAGTAACCAGGGAATAATGCCATGGGGAGCAGATGGTGGCTACAGCTCAGTAGCCCCCATGAATAGCTCTGAGAAGTAAGGACAGTATGGTCTAAGACCTGTATGGATTTGTCACTTCCTCTAAGCCCTGCCCTTGACTCACTCAGTCACTTTCTTTGGCTCACCTTTCCCAACAGCACCACAAACTGATGGTAAATTTTGTATATCTAAAATGTTAGACAGGTACTTCCCTGGTGGTGCAGTGGTTAAGAATATGCCTGCCAATGCAGGGGACACAGGTTCAAGCCCTGCTCTGGGAAGATCCCACATGTCACAGAGCAGCTAAGCCCATGTGCCACAACTGCTGAACCTGCCCTCTAGAGCCCATGAACTACAACTACTGAGCCCGCGCATCACAACTACTGAAGCCCACGTGCCTAGATCCTGTGCTCCACAACAAGAGAAGTCACTGCAATGAGAAGCCCACACACTGCAACAGAGTAACCCTGCTTGCCACAACTAGGGAAAACCTGCATGCAGCAACAAACACCCAACACTGCCATAAATAATAAATAATAATATGTTAGGCAACTAGTAAGAAATTATCTAGTTACAAATTTACTTTTGTAAAGTTAAGGCAAAAGTTCTAAGAAGATGGATCGCAAAACTGAGCCAGGAAAACTGAGCTTTTTTTCCCCATGAGGAAAGATAATGTAAGAAGGCTTGGAAATAAAAATAAACACAAAACAAACTACTGTGTTTACACACAGTAGTTTATAATGTGTGTAAGCTATATTTAGTTTAAATAAAGTACAAAATAAAACTATATGTTGTTATATGCTTTTCAAATGACATCCACAATTACTAACTCATTTGAACCTCAAATAAGGGCTGTGGGCAAATATAATTCTCTTTGTTTTGCTGTTATAGAAACTGAAACTCAAAAAAGGTAAAATGATTTGCATAATTTCACAGGATGAGTTAGTAACACCATTTCACATTGACTGGCAAATATAAATCACTTGGTAAGTATTTGTTGAGTGAATGGACATGAATGAAGTCTGATCCCTAGTTCATTGTTTCTGTCTAAAACAATGTATCATAAATTACTGCTGCCTCTGGTATATTGTTGGTGAGAGAATTAATTTGGAACACCCTACCTAAAGAAATTTAGAAACTTTCAGAAAATTTTCTTTGTATTGCTCATTGTCAGGTGGATTTTAAAATAATTCTGTTATTGTATATCCCTGTATTCTCCTTTCTTCACCCTGATTAAATTGCGGGTTTTTTTTTGCTTGTTTGTTTGTTTTTAAAAGTAACAGTGTTTGTAAAGCTTTTATAAATGAGAACATGAGCAACAGAGTTAAACCTTCTTCTTATAATTTAATAGTGAGAAAAAAGACAAAGATTTTAATTTTCATAACCAAGTAATCTGTTCAATTGAGTTGTTTCTAGTTGGTGTATGATGGCCACTAGATCACCTTTTTAAATCAAGGTTCCTAAAATGTCATGGAAATAGATTGAAAATTAAAGTATAATTTCATGTTAAAATGAATCTTATAGCAAATCCCTTATACAGACTCTCTCTGAGGAAGATTTCTTAGGGAAGCCAGATGTCCGGAGGGGAGATAAAAACTAGGACACCAGAAGAATTTGAAGCATCTGGCATGTATCAACACAAGCATTACACACAGCCCAGAGAGATGGGTAATGTAAGCAGAGAGATGGAAATAATCAAAAGGAAATGTTAGAAATGAAAAAAAAAATAACAGAAAGAATAATGTTTTTAATGGGCTCATCAGTAGACTGAACAGAGCTGAGGATAAAATCTATGAGCTTGAACATAGGTCAGTAGAACTTCTCAAACTGAAATGCAAAGAAAAAGAATATTAAGGAACAATGGCACAATTTCAGAAGGTGTAACACATACTTAATTAGTATGCCAGAAGGAAATGAAAGAATAAAGCAGAAAAAAATATTTAAAGTAATAATGTTTGAGAATGTTTCAAACTCAATTACAGACACTACACCACAGATCCAGGGTGCTCAAAGAACACAAAGTGGGATAAATACTCAAAACACACCTAAGAATACCATATTTCTAAAATGGAAAATCAACGGCAAAAATCAAAGGCAGAGAGAAATCTTAAAGAAAGTCAGATAGGAGAATAAAGCCACCTTACTTACAGAGCAAAAGGATGAGAAATATAGTGAGTTTCCTGACAGAAAACATAGTAGTATAAAGAGTAACATGAAACCTTTAAAGTATAGAAAGGAAAAAAGCAAAAAAACAGACAAAAAACCCCCCTGCCAACCTAGAATTCCTTATCCAGTGAAATGATCTTTCAAAAGTAAAGAAGAAATAAAGATTTTCAAAGGTAACAATTGAGGAAATGTATTGCTAGCAGAGCTTCCCTGTATTCAATGATTAAACAAACAAAATTTCTTTAGGGAGAATGAAAATAAACCTCAGAGTGAAAACTCAGATTTACATACAAAAAGAAAGGTCATCAGAGAAAGAATAAGTGAAAGTAAAATAAATTCCTTTATTTTTCTTATTCTTCATTTACTTAATGTCATTTGTTTGATTAACTTAATAATGGTAACAATGTATTGGGTGATTATAGCATGTGGACAAGTAAATAAATGATAGCAAAATCACAAAGAGCAGAAAGGAGGAATTAGAAGTAGTCTAAATTACCTGAAATTTATATGAAGTGGTATAGCATTATTTGAAGATGGACTTAGATGAGTTAAAATATATATTGGATGGTTTGATGAGCGCAATATTCATTTTTTTAGCAGTAATCTTTTGATGTTTGACTACATGTTTTTTTTCCCCAGCAAAACTCTTATATACCCTGGCTTCTCCCTTACCTCTTTGGAACAGAACAGTTCTTCAAAACTTTCTGAGAGGCTGCATCCCAGGTTATATAGTCCTCAGTAATGTCCATTAATAAAACTTAATAATCAAAAAAAGTATTTATCCCATATATATATATTTATCCCATATAGATATTTATCTCATATATATATGAAACACTAGGCCAACCGGTAAAAAAAAAACACTAGGGCTTCCCTGGTGGCGCAGCGGTTGAGAGTCCACCTGCCGATGCAGGGGACAAGGGTTCGTGCCCCGGTCCAGGAAGATCCCACATGCCGTGGAGCAGCTGGGCCTGTGAGCCATGGCCGCTGAGCCTGCACGTCTGGAGCCTGTGCTCCACAACAGGAGAGGCCACAACAGTGAGAGGCCCGCGTACCGCAAAAAAAAAAAAAAAAAAAAAAAACACTAAAAAAAAGAATATTTGATAGGCTAAGAGAGGAGAGAAATGGAATCTTATAAAATGCTTAGTTAGAACCAGAGAACTAAGAAAAAGAGGACAAAAAAGAAATATAGAGCAAATGCCATGAATAGAAAACAGTTACAAACATGGCAGACACTAAGACAACAATATCAATAATCACCTTATATATGAATGATCTAAATTTACCAACGAAAAGACAAAAACAGTCAGAGTGGATACAAAAATAATCCCAACTCTGTAGTGCTTAAAAGAAACCTACCTATAATATAAAGACTCTGATAAGTTAAAAGTAAAGGGATGAAGAAATACATACCATGGTAACAATAATCAAAATAAATCTGAAATAATAATATTAATTTCAGACAAAGTTTACTTTAGAATAAGGAAGTTATCAGGAATTAAGAGAGATGTTACATAATAACAAAGGTTAACTCTCCAGGAAGACAAAACAATCCTTTAGATTCATGCTCCTAACAACGGAGCATAAAAATATGTGAAGCAAAAAACTAATAGAATTGACAACTTCACTACTATACTTGGACATTTTAGCATTCCTCATTCAGTAATTGATATGTAGCATGCAGAAAATCAACAAGAATATAGTTGACCTAAACAGCACTATCAACAAATTTGATCTATTTGACACTTATAGAATTCTCCATAAACAGTAGCTAACTACATATTCTTCTCAAGCTTTCATGGAACATTTACTGATGGCATAGACCATATTCTGGACCAGACCATAAAACATATCTTAAACTTTTTAAAAGAATAGAAATTATAAAAGATTGTTCTTAGACTACAATGGAATTAAACTGGAAATCAATAACAGAAAGGTAACTAGAAAATCTGCAAATATTTAGAAATAAACAGCGCACTTCTAAATTTCAAATGGGTCAAAGAAGATGTCTCAAGAGGAATTTAAAAACAGTTTAAACCAATGAAAATGAAAGTACAACTTATCAAAAACTTTAGGATGCTGCAAAGTTAGTATTTAGAGAAAACTATATAGTATTGAACACATACATTAAAAAAATAATAAATCCAAAATAAATAACCCAAACTTCCATCTTAGGAAGCTAGAGAAGAAGGAGCAATTTAAGACTAAGCAAACAAAAGAAAATATATGATACCAATTAGGATAAAAAAATCAATGACATTGAAAACAGGAAAACAATAGAGGAAATCAACAAAACCAAAAGATTAGTTCTTTCAAAATATTAATAAAATTGAGGAACCTCTAGCAAGGAACAAATTATTAATGTCTGAAATGAAAAATGAGACATTACTACTGATCCCATGGACACTATAAGGATAATAAAGTAATATTATGACAACTTTATGTACACAAATTTGATAACTTTAATGAAATGGACCAATCTCTTGACACAATCCAAACTCACACAAGGAGAAGTAAATAATCTTAATAGGTCTACAGCCACTAAAGAAAATGAATCAAGAACTCATAACTTTTTAAAATAAAAAGCAACACAATTCTCCCAAAAAAAAGAGAAAGCACTAATGAATTCTACCAAACATTTAAGCAAGAAATTATATCACCTCTCAACAATATCTGCCAGAAAATAAATACAGAGGGAACACTTCCTAACTTATTTTATGAGACCAGCATTATGTTAATACCAAAATGGATAAAGACATTATAAGAAAGGAAGACTACACACCAATAACACTTATGCATAGAGACGCACAAATCCTCAACACAACAACAGCAAATTAATTTTGACAATATACAAAATGAATAATAGATGATGACAAGTTGGATTAATTTCAGGTATGCAAGAATCATTCACCATTTGAAAATTAATCAATGTTATCCACCATATCAACTAGCTTAAGAAGAAAAATTATATTATCACATCAATTAGGCACTTTTCCCCTAAGATCAAGATCAAGGCAAAAATATCCACTCTAATCACTTATATTTATCATTATACTGGAATTTCTAGCTAGTGCAATAAGACAAGAAAAGGAAATATGAAGATTGGAAAGGAAGAAATAAAACTGACATGATTTCCTATGTAGAAAAAGCAAAGTAGAAACAGGAAACAACTCCTGGAACTTATAAACATACATGCATAATAAGGTTGCAGAATACAAGTTCAATATATGAAAGTCAATTTATTTCCTATATACCCACAATTAACTATTGAAATTTGAATACAAACAAACAAACAGACAAATACCATTACAATAAAACTAAAACCATGAAATATTTAGGCATATATCTAAAATATACTAGGTCTATATGCAGGAAATTACAAAATTCTAATGAAAGAAGTCAAAGAAGATCTCTCAAAGTGGAGAGCTATTCCATGTTCATGGATTGAAAGTCTCAATATTGCTAAGCTGTCAATTCTTTCCAACTTGATCTCTACATTCAAAAAAATTCCAATGAAAATCCCAATAATCTATTTTGCAGATACTGATAGACTGATTCTAAAATTTATGTATAAAGTCACAAGATTTAGAATAGCCAACATCATACTGGAGAAGAAGTACAAAGATGAAGGGTTCATATTATCTATTTTTAAGACTTACTATAAAAATACATTACTCAAGATAGTATGGAATTAGAGAAAAAATAGACATGTAGAGTAATGGGATAGAAGAGAGGGCCCAGAAAAAGATTCAAAATATAGTCAACTCATCTTTAACAAAAACACAAAGGCAATTTAATGAAGAAAGGATGGTCTTTCAGCCAGTGGTACTGGGATAAGTGGGCATCCATTTACAAAAGAAAAAAAAAAAAAACCTAGACACAAAACTTACAACTTTCCTAGAAATGAACTGAAAATAGATCTTAGACCTAAATGCAAAATGAAAACTATAAAACTTCTAGAAAAAACTAACAGGAGAAAATTTGAGTTACCTTCTGTTTGGTAGTGAGTTGTTAGATATAACACCAAAACTATCATCTGTGTAAGAATAAAATTGATAACTTGGACTTTTTATCAAAATTAAAAACCTCTACTCTGAGAAAGACACTATTAAGAGAATGGAAAGAAAGCCACAAAATGGGAGAAAATATTTGCAAAACACATATTTGATAAAAGACATTCAAAATATACAAAATTATTTTAAAACTCAGAAAAAAAAAAAACCCAACAACAACTAAGAACCCAATTAAAAACTGGGGAAAGGTCTGACAGATACTTCACCAAAGAAAATATACAAATGGAAAATAAACATATGAAAAGCTTCTCAGCATCATTTATCATTAGGGAATTATAAATTAAAACAATGAGATACTAGTACACACCTATTAAAATAGCTAAAGTTTTGAAAAAAAACTGACAATACTAATTGCTGGCAAAAGTGTAGAGCAACAAGAACTCTCATTCATTGCTGATGAGAATGCAAATTGTAGAGCCACTGTGGAATACAGTGTGGCAGTTTCTTACAGAGATAAACAGTCTTGCTACTGGATGCAGGCAATGCACTTCTAGCTATTTACACAACTGATTTTAAAATCTATATGGATGGACCTTGAAAGAAGTGTTATGCTAAGTGAAACAAGTGAGACAGAGAGAGACAAATACTGTAGGATATCACATATATATGGAATCTAAAGAAGCCCAGTTATAGAAACAGAGACTTGAATGGTAGTTACCAGGGGCTGGGCTGGTGTGGGAGGGTCATGGAGGCAGAAAAAGGGAGATTGAATCCAGCATCTGTACCCCAACACCAAATTAAATCTCAGAGATAGAGTTTGGGGTGAAATAGAAAAGAATAGCATTATTGCTTTGCCAGGCAAAGGGGGACACAGTGGGCTAACGTCCTTAAAACTGTGTGTCTCGACCTGGAGGGGGTAGTGAGGAGTTTTACAGTAATGGCTCAAAGAGGGCGTGGTCAGCTCATGGACATTCTTTGACTGGTTGGTGAGGAGGTAAGTGGAAGTCAGCATCATCAACCTTCTTGTTCCAACCCTTCTGGGGTCTATGTGTTCATGGAAAGCATGCCTTCATTAACTGTTAATTTCTCCCATCTGGTAGGGGTTTCAGTATCTGCAAAACAGCTCAAAGATATTGTTGTGTGTATCCCTTGATGGGGAACCAGGACCCTGCCCCAGGGCTGCACTATTGTTTCTCATATTCCTCCCTTGTCTCCCATCCCCTCTCTTTCCTAATTAACAACTGCTTGAGGGAAGGTCATGGAGATCGAATGAAGCCTTTTTCCTGTAATCAAAGAAATGGGGAACACAGGAAGGCTGTTGTGCCCAGGAGCCCCACAGGGTCATGCTCAATATCAAGATGTTGGTCAAAGAGTACAAACTTCCAGTTATAGGATAACGCAGTTCTGGGAATCTAATGTAGTGCATAGTGACTATGGTTAACAATACTGTATTATATACTTGAAAGTTAGTAAGAAAGTAGATCTTAAATTTTTTACCACAAAAAGAAATGGTGATTATGTGATATGATGCAGGCGATAGGTAACATTATGGTGGTGATCATGTTGCAATATATAAGTGTATCAATCAACACTTCTATACCTTAAACTTATGCAATGTGACATTTCAATTATGTCTCAGCAAAGCTGTGTTAAAAATCTTATATGCACACAGAAAACCTGCATATGAATGTTTATAGCAGCTTTATTTATAATCTTCAAGAAATGAAGCAACAATTATGTCTTTCCACAGATGAATGAATCAACAAACTATGGTATATCCACAAATGGGATACTATTCAGTGATAAAGAGAAATAAACCATCAATCTGTGAAAAGACATGTGTGAGCATTAAATGCATATTTTTAAGTGAGAGAATTCAGTCTGAAAAGTCTATGTACTCTGTAATTTCAATTATATGAAATTCTGGAGAAGGCAAAACTAAAAAGACAGTAAAAAAATCAGTGGGTGCTAGGGAGATTGTTGTGAGGGGGAAGTGCAGTGTTGAATAGGTGAGGCATAGAGAATTTTCTAGGGAGGTGAGACTTCTGTGTGTTACAGAAATGCTAGATGTATGATGCTATGCATTTGTCAAAATCCATAAAGATTTACAACATAGAATTTTACATGATTAAAGAGTGAATCTTATTGCCTGCCATATCAGTAAACAAAAGATGTCACAGTCATCAGCGATTGCAGCCACTGCTGGTGAGCTGGTGAGCCTGAGGGAACTCAGGGAGAAAAAGAATACCTGCCATCTGGCATTCATCAGACTGCAGCCACTCCTGACAGTGAGCCCTGAGGAAACTCAGGATATGAAAACATGGGATGCTGGACCCGGATAGCTGAGGTGCACATCAAAGGAATGATTCCAGTGAGTCCAGACTCCTGCATCTTCCCATACATAGACAAGTGATAAGTTCCTTAACTTGAGATATCTGGTTTTCTTTAAGTAACAATAATCTTTTGGGGAATTCCCTGGTGGTCCAGTGGTTAGGACTTCAAGCTTCCACTGCATTGGGTGTAGGTTCAATCCCTGTTCGGGGAACTAAGATCCCAGAAGCTACGCACGTGGCCTAAAAATAAATAAATAAATAATTAAAACAACAACAACAATAATCTTTTGACATTCAGACTACCTGCCCTTTGTTGCCAAACTCCTATATATCCTGCTCCCCCCTTGACTCCTCAGAGCAGTTTTCTCAGGGTTACTTGAGATGCTGCCTCCTGGGCTTGAAGTTCTAAAATTTTCCACCGAATAAAACATAGCTTTGAATTAAAAAAAAAAAAAAGAGTGACCCTTAATCTATGTAAATTTTTAAGAAATTCGTGCAGAAGGTCATGGGGTCTCAGGATGGAATACAGAATCTGACAAAGCAACCTAACTGTATTACAAATATATGACACATCTCACTAAAGGAGGTGAGGGGAAAAGGTGCTGACCTAGGTAACTGGAGATGGTGTCTATAAGATTAAAGGCAAAGGAGACTGTACATAAGCACTCATGTCCAGTTGATAAAGATGTTCCCTCGGGAGTACAGATTAACAGTTCTGATACTGTCATGCATCTGTGTTTGAATTCAACAGTTAAAATGATGGCAGATGGTAAGAGCCTGGTTACTCACTGATGAAGTGAAGGTTACATATAAATAAGCAAAGGTAAGAGGCTAGAATGATCCATGCGGGAATGGACTAGAGTTAAAGGCATCACTATGAACACATCTAGTGCAATATATGCAGATGGTTACAGATATGTATTTGTAACACGGGTTAGCCTGTACACATAGACTCCCTTGCTCTGTAAGCTGAGAGGGGCTAGGAGCAATAGTGCCCAGTAGCAACATCCTGTTATCAAAGTGGAGAAAGCATAAAGCCAGGTTCAGACTCCCTTAGCCTGTCTGTAGTTAGTACCTAACCATATAATAAGTAAATGAAACCTCTGTTATATCATGAATTGAACCTACAGTTATCTGCTGGCATCACAGAGATTCATTGCTTCCTTCATAGTTGGTAATAATATTCTAAGTTTGTAAGGGAGGTATTCTATAGTTTTCTTAAAAACGACAATGGAGTTCTTACCCTCTTTTGATGTAAACTGTCAGCCTCTAGCAGCCTTCTATACTATAAACAGGGCACACATAAACAGACACAGGTAAAAGTAATATTATAACTGATAATAAATTAGTAGTAAAACTATGTCCTAAATATAGCTAAAAGCTTTATAGGCATATTTTCATTATCTCATTGAACACACACCACAATACATTGAGGTAACTATTGCTACTATCTCTGTTTCCCTGTTGGAGTAGCCAAGGATAAGTGAAATTTAATAACTTACCCAAGGTTAAACAACAAGTAAATGAAGGAGCTGGGCTATAACTTGCATAATTTGACTTCTGAGCACATACTCTTAACTAGCAGGGAAATTGCTTTGTAAAGGTAAGGCCCTATTAAACCATCCTTGCTCATTGTAGGAAGGACGCTATACCACTGACAGCACCATCTGCTGTAGAGGACCCACATTTAGAAAGAAGAGAGACTTTTAAATGATCAACATAGTCTTTGAAGCGTGAGATTTGATTGCCCATCATTTAGAACATAAAAGCTTTAATGGCACGAAATAATTTGGATCATGTGGGTTCCCCCCCCCCGACAATTTAGAATATAAAGCACATGTCTAAGAAGGCAGTGTTGCTAGAAGGCCAGAAGAAATATTAGCGCTGGATAACGGAAATGAATCAATTGACTCCTATATGTCTCCATAAGCAGACACAATGTGAATAATAATAAAAGCTTCAGTGTAGTAAGTGCCTACTGTGTGCTAGACATTGTTCTAAGCTCTTAATGTATTATCTCATTTAATCCTCACACCAGCACTCTAAAGCAGATATCATTATTTACAAAGGAAGAAACTAGTACACAGAGGGAGTAATTTATACTCCTAAGATCACACAGCTAGAAAGCAGTAAAGCCAGGATATCTGATTACAAACTATACGCTATTAATAATAATGCCATACAGTCTCTCTATATGCAGCTCACGTCAAATGAAGATTAGAGAATTACAGCTTTCAAGGGGACAGATTTGGGTTTTTCAGAGATATCAGTGTTCTGTGTTTGCTTGTAGATAACTGTTTTTTTCCCCATCACCCTAAATAAGATCTTTGCACTAGGCATTCTGCTAATATAGTTAAGAAAAACTAATTAGATACTCAGACAGAGTGAGATCCTTGTAAACCTCAGAAATAGAACATATGTTCCAGAATGTCTGTCTAATTCAGTTAGTTTTAAAATTGTGGTAGTGATTCTAGGGTTCAAGATTTGATCCCTTCATGAGGTATCAGTTGTGTGTGCATGTGTGTATGTTTCATTGCCACAGGAAGCATCCTTGCCCCAGTCACCAGCTGAAATGGTGGTGGTTCACCATTTACTGAAATGGTCTATTATCATCAGGATCAGTGGGTCAGCATCATGACAAAAATGGGCAGAGTTCCTCTAGACAGATACTGGGTTAGTAGTGATCTTTTTATTTACAGAAAGCTGCTTATAGGGCTTCCCTGGTGGCACAGTGGTTAAGAATCTGCCTGCCAATGCAGGGGACATGGGTTTGAGCCCTGGTCCGGGAAGATCCCACATGCCGCAGATCAACAAAGCCCATACACCCCAACTACTGAGCCTGTGCTCTAGAGCCTGCGAGCCACAACTACTGAGCCCACGGACCACAACTACTGAGCCTGCATGCCATAACTACTGAAGTCCGTGTGCCTAGAGCCTGTGCTCCACAACAAGAGAAGAAGACACTGCAATGAGAAACCCACGCACCACAATGAAGAGTAGCCCCCTCTCGCCACAACTAGAGAAAGCCCGCATGCAGCAACAAAGACCTAATGCAGCCAAAAACAAAAATAAATAAGTAAATAAATTTAAAAAAAAGCTGCTTATAATTCTAGCAAGAAACTGCATCTCCTTGTGTAGTAACCTAACAGATTTCTTAACAGAGGCAAAATAATGACTCAGTTATGTGCCCCTTTCTTGGCCCCAGGGCAACCCAAGGAGAGCCATGGTAATCTATTTTGGGGCAGTACTTGGCTGTGACAATGGACTCTCTGATCTCTATCTGCCACAGACACATTTTAACTGGGGTAAAACTGAGACTCTTAGATGCTAGGTGACTCGTCAAGCTCATTTATCTAGTACGTGGATGAATCAGTTCTTGAATTAATCTTGAATTTTGCCTACTAAAAATTTGAAATCTAGTACTTCATCAAGGCTAACTTTCTGCTCTAGTTCCCTAAAGTACAAAATAAGTTATTCATTCATGCTTCTCGTGTGAGATCAGGGTAGGCACAATTTCAGGCTGCACCTTCCCTGACACCTATGATTTTCCTAGTGGAGCCAAAAGGGAATTTGGGGAAACTACTGATCAGAAGCACTAAACATTTTATAACCACAGCACTTTACATTGATTCCACCTCTGATTAAGAAATGTTTCAAAATATATTGTTTACACATGTGGACTGTTGTGAGTGAAAACTGTAAAGTAAACATTACTTATATTAATCAAAACATATACAACAGAGAGTATAGTTCACCTTAGCAAGCTGCCTGAGACATTGGCAGAGAAGGACATTATCTAAAAATACTAAACATTTAAAAGTCTGTGGCTGAAATAATACCCAGGGAGAAAAGTATCTGAAACATTAGGGAAATGCCATGTATTAAGACAGAGGAGTCCAGGGAATACAGAAGATGGCTGGAATGGCCCTAAAGAAAGATGGAAACAAGACACACCAATTAAGGATTTATCAGCTGAGACTGACCTCATATATTCATAGCTATTATTTCAACAGCTTATCTAAATCCCAGTTGGGAAGAAGAAAAAGAGCAAGTAACTTCCAAAGTGAAGATCTCCGTAGGCTGATTCCATCCTGGAATTCCATGAAGAACACCTCTGCTTGTTAACTCATCAGGGCAGGAGCCCCAGAGGGCTGCTCATGGTTGTACCATCCATGGTGGTGCCAGTCCTCAGAGCCGAGTTTCAGAAGAGACTGTGAAATGTCTTTTCCCTGTGCTTCTTCATATGCTGTTTCTGTGGTTTGTCTCCAGGTAAATAAAGTTATGCAGGCACAATCAATGTTTTAAAAGCCTGATTCTCAGCACAGCCTGGAGAGGGAAGGAGAAAATTTGGAACGGAGAGTGAGAGACTTCCAGAGCACAAGTGATGTTTTGTTTCTTGATCCAAGTGCTGAATGCACACGTGTTCAGGTTGTAAAAAAAAATCATGGAGCTGTACATTTGTGGTAAGAACACTTTTCTGAATATATATATATATATTTCAGAAAATGCAAAAAAAAAAAGAAAGAAAGCCTGGTTGTGTTTTGTCAGCCATGTACATGATGTAGCCTTAGGGCGAAAGTATCCAATACAAAACCTTTAAATTAGGACTTTTAGATTCAGACCCAACACAGGCATTTCAAATGCCTGCAGCAGTATGCTTAGGTTCATTTCCCTCAATAGTCTGAGGTTTGTGAACCATGTAGTCTAGCCTGGCTCTTCTTCCCCTAAAGTTGTTTTATTTCAGAGAAGAAGGAGAAAGTTACCTAAGAACTTAAGCCATGTTGGGCAGCTTACAACCATCAATACATCTAACCAACCCTCCTCTTCCTTCTCTGTGCAACCAAGTGACTTATGATTAGAGAATATAGTTACGCTAGCTAACATTAATACTAACTTCATAAGTTAGAGGTGTCACAGAAAAACATATTTTTTATATAAAATGAGCTTTGTGTGTCTAGGTGTGGGAGGGAAGTGTGCTGATGGGGCAGGACCAGCTTTAAGGTTAATCTGTCATAATAGGCTTTCCAGATGATTTATTCCAGAAAATAATAAAATATCATTTATCTCTACTAAATAAACTATACATTTTGAGTACACAGATTCATACACACACACACAGACACACACACGCACACAACACACTTTTCTATCCATGTGCATTTCCCTACAGCTTTTTGAAAACTGTTGAAAGTTTAATCATTGCACCAGTTAGGTATAGTGGAAGTTAACTAACAAATCTTTTTCCCTAAACTGAACTTATGTAATCAATGATTCTTCTATAGTAAAGCAGTCAAATGAAGTATGGCTCCTTACTTTGTAGGAGTAAAAAAAAAAAGAACATGAGAGATTTAGAAGTTGAAGGAAGAGAGGAAATTAAGTCAAACAAAAGCCCTCTTCTCCAAAGTTACACATTGGGGATATACTGCAGCAGGAATAGGATCTAAGTACTAGAATGTTTTGGGGTTGTGGTGATGTCTTAGTCCATATGAGCTGCTATAACAGAATACCACAGACTAGGTGATATAAACAACAAACATACATTTCTCATAGTTCTGGAGGCTGGGAAGTCTCAGATCAAGGCTCTGGCAGATCTGGTGTCGAGTGAGGGCCTGATTCCTGTCTTGTAGAGGGAAGACTGTCTTCTCTGTCCTGCCATAGTGGAAGGAGCAAGAAAGCTGTCTTTTAGAACGGTACCAATCCCATTCATGAGTGTCTACCCTCATGGTCTAATCATCTCCCAAAGGCCCCACCTCCAAATACCATCACATTGGGGACTAGGGTTCAATACATAAATTTGTGGGGGGGAAATGCAAGCAAGTCCATGACAGGTGATAATATGGGAAGAGGACCAAAAGTGTCTTTGCTGCCAAATAAGGGCTCTCATGTACTCCACGTGTGTGTGTGTGTGTGTGTGTGTGTGTGTATGTGTGTGTGTGAGAGAGAGAGAGAGAGAGAGAGAGAGAGAGAGACCCAGCTCTGAATCTCACAAAAGGAACAGTGGAACTGTCTTAGCAGCAGGCCTCAGGTCTCAGGCCCCTGAGATGCTCCTAGTGCACCATGCTTGCCCACTGGGCAGTGCACGATGACTGCAGTCTAGTGGCATTTCCTACCACACAGCGTGACTAGTGTGAACCAGGTTGAGGAAAGGAATTTGTTCCAAGGACAACAACAGAGCCAAAGACTGAAACTTTGAGCTCGAATAACCAGGATTCAAACTCTGGTCCCATCACAATCTAGTGCTAAAAATGATAGCGAACCACTCTGAGCCTCATTCTCTCATCTATACAAGCTTCCTCATATGTCTGTTAAGGAGCACAGGATGTAGTAATGTAAGGTAGCACCTAGCATCCTACCTGGGGTATAAGGGCCCAGGACATGGCAGCTATTACTGTCAAGAGACAAAGGCTCAGAGACTCCCTGGGGTTATAGCCAACAGCCCCTCCAGATGGTGACCCAGTTAAGTGGGCACTAGACAAACTGTACCAGGTTCCATTTAGCTTTTCAGAATTGAGCATTAAAGACTGTGCCCACTCCTTCACCCTCTTCAACTCCTCTTTACCTGAATAAGCTGTGCTCACTAGCTGTCCTCCCTCCAAGGGCACAGAACTTCCTTTCATCAGCTGAATGTTTCCATTCCTTTCGGATGATCTTTCCCTTCCTGAGCCTCTCTCTTCAAGCAACAGCATTCCACTTACCTGAGCTAAAAATGTAGAGAAAATTCTTTTTATGGTGGGATGGGAAGAAATAAAACCATATATGCATATTTTTAATATTAAAGTAAGCATGTACATGATACACACTAGGCTGAGATGGTCATGGATTGAATTACACCACCCTCACAAAAAAAACATATGTCACGGGTCCTAACCCCCAATACCTTAGAAGTGACCTTATTTGGAGACAGGGCCTTTACAGAATGTAATCCAGTTCAAATGAGGTCATTAAGTTTGGTACTAATCAAATATGATTGGTATCCTTATAAAAAAGGGAATATCTGGACACAGAGTCAGGCATGCACACAAGGAGATTGTAAAGTGAAGATGAAGGCAGAAATCAGTTGTGATACATCTCCCAGCAAAGGAATGACAAAGATGGTTAACAAACCACCAGAAGCTAAGAGAGAGGCATGGAATAGATTCTTCCTCACAGCCCTCAGTGGGAAAAACACTGCCTACACCTTGATTTCAGACTTCTAGCCTATGGAAATGTGAGACAATAAATTTCTGTTGTTTAGGCCACCTGGTTTATGGTGTCTTTGTTATAGCAACCTTAAGAAATGAATACAGGGATCCATCTACCATCATAGCAGTTTTCTTTCCGTGAGTTTATACCTAGGGGAGAATTAATGTATTTCTGGCTGAGGTTTTAATTTGTCCCTTGCTGAATCACAATGCAAAGTAGACACTTATGTATCCCAAGTAAAATGAAGACATTGATTAAAAATAACATGTAAGGATTTTCTTGAAATTCATCCCTAGATCCAACATTTGTGGATAGAGCAAGGCAATCACTTCTTAATCTGAGGGTGAGATCTTCACATCCCACACTCAGATCTAAGTAATGTTTCCCTGGCTGGGTGGGTGGGCACCTGAAGGCATAGTGGTTGATGGTTGGGAAGAAGATGGTTGTGTATATATATCTTGTCCGAACTCTCCGGTGCGGCTTCTATGGCATCACTATCATCTGAATCTTCAACTTCAAATACAGTTGTTTGAGCAGGCACCTATTGTGTTCAGGGTAGTTTGCTGAGTATAGGTGCTTAGGACCTGTGCTTTGTAAAATATGGTTTCTATCCTGTCAAGACTTAAACTTAGTTGGTGAGCTTGACAAAACACAATGCAGAGTAGGTGTGACTAGAGAGGGTGGTATAAGATTTCAGCTCTAATACATACTGTTTTTAAACTTGAGTCTGTAAAACTACTGTCAAAAGGATAGAGGGTCTTTAGAAAAACATAAAGAAGGAAATTTTGATTATGCACACAGAAAAGTGGTTTATGTGTTGTTCACTCAGGACCGTGTGAGTAAGATGGTAGTTAGTAGCGTACAAGCAGTTCTTAATAATATTCTTATGTCAATACTTTGGTCCTTTAATTCCTATGGCCATTTTGGCCCTTATCCTAAGGAAAAATCAAATAAAATATATTTGAAGATGGGCCTTTAAAAGCAGATATCTATGGGGTATCTAGTAGAAGTAATGATGATGGTAATGCTATTCTGGACATTAAGCAATAATGAAATAGAAAATTAATCTTTCAGGAAGCAGACATGAACTGATAGAAATGCATACATGACATGCATACACAGCACATCTTCTCTCTATAGGGCCCAATGTGCTTTCAACTCCATTGCATGACTTTGTCCAAAACTTTCTAGGTGCCTGAAAAATTTGGCTATCTGCTGCGTATATTTAAAATATGTTTGTTGTATCAGAGGATAGCATCTCAAAAGCCATGTGATGGCTTTACCCCCCATCAATGAAGGCATTGTTGGATGGCATACAGTTTGTGTGTCTTTATGTGCCTTATAGAGGGTATAACTGAGTTCCTGAGTGAAGAGCACAGAGAGGAGGGAGGCACAAATATTAATCCATTTTGAGTTAGCTTTAATCCATTTTGAGCTAATTTTGAGTGGTGTAACATAGGGGTCCAGTTTCATTCTTCTGCATGTGAACATTAAGTGTCCCTAACATCATTTATTGAAGAGCCCCTTCTTTCCGCTTTGAGTATTCTTAACTTCCTTGTTAAATTTTAGTTGCCTGTATACAAAGAGGCTTATTTCTGGGCTCTTGATTCTGTTCTATTGGTCCATGTTTGTTGGTTTTTATGTCAGTACCATTCTGTTTTGAATACTATAGCTTTGTAATATAATTTGAAATCAGGAAGTGTGATGTCTCCAGTGTTTTTTTCTTTCTCAAGATTTCTTTGGTTATTCAGTATCTTTTTTTGTTTTATACAAATTTAAGTTTTTTTTTCTATTTCTGTGAGAAATGCCAATGGAATTTAATAGAAATTGCACTGAATCTGTAAATCACTTTGGGTAATCTGGACATCTTAACAATTTTAATTCTTCTGATCCATGAAGACAGGATATCTGCTTATTTATTTGTGTCTTCCTCAGTTTCTTTCATCAATGTTTTATAGTTAGCAGTGTATAAAATTTTCAGCTTCTTGGTTAAATTTATTTCTATGTATTGTATTGTTTTGATACTATGGTAAATAAGAAAGTCTTCTTAAGTTCTCTTTCCAACAGTTTGTTGTTAGTGTATAAAAATACAACTGATTAGTGTACATTGATTTTCTATCCTGCAACTTTGAGTTTGTTATTTCTAACAGTATCTTGGTGGAGTCTTTAGGGCTTTCTCTGTATATATAAGATTATGTGATCTGCAAACAGAAACAATTTTACTTTTTCCTTTCTGATTTGAATACCTATAATTTCTTTTTCTTGCCTAATTGTTCTGGCTAGGGTTTCCAGTAGCATTTAGAAGAAAAGTAGCAAGACTGAATACCCTTGTCTTGTTAATTATCTTAGAGGATAAGTTTTCAGGTTTTCAGCATTGACTATGATGTTAGATATGGATTTGTAGTATATGGGCTTTATTATATTTAGATATATTCCTCTATTCCTAATTTTTGATTTTTGCTCATAAAAAGATGTTGAATTTTTCCTTATGCTTTTTCTGTATCTATTAAGATGATTGTGATTTTGTCTTTCATTCTGTTAATGTGGTGTAACACATTGATTTGTGTATGTTGAACTCTGCTTGCATCCCAGGAATAAATCCAATTTGATTATGGAGTATAATACTTTTAATTGCTTTGAATTCAGTTCACTAGTGTTTTGTTGAGAATTTTCTTAATCTATGTTCATCAGGGATATTCTTTCCTTGTGTTGTTTTTGTCTGGCTTTGGTAACAGGACAATGCTGGCTTCATAAAATGAGTTTGGGAGTATTCCTTTCTCTTCAGTTTTTTGAGAAGAGAAGGATTGGTATTGATTCTTTTTTAAAAGTTTGATAGGATTCATCAATAAAGCCATTAGGTCCTGGGATTTTCTTTGTTCAGGGTTTTTGATTATTGATTTAGTTCCCTTACTCATTATTGGTCTGTTCAGAGTTTATATTTCTTCATGATTTATTCCTGATTTGTTGTATGTTTCTAGGAATTTATCCATTTCTTCTATGTTATCCAATTTCTGAGCATATGGTTATTCATAGTAGTCTCTTATAATCCTTTTATTGTTGTGTTATTAGCAATAATTTCAGCTCTTTTATTTCTGATTTTACTTATTTGATTATTCTCTCACTTTTTTTGTTAGTCCAGCTAAAGTTTTGCCAATTTTGTTTATCTTTAAAAAAAAAACAGGTCTTAGTCTTATTGATCTTTTCAATGGGTTTTCTGACCTCTACTTTATTTATTTCTGCTCTGATCTTTCTTATTTTCTTTTCTATGCACTTTTGGGCTTAGGCTATTCTTACATTTTTAGTTCCTTGAGGTGTAAAGCTGTTTATTTGAAATATATTTTCTTGATGTAGGCATTTATTGCTCCAAACTTCCCTCTTTGAACTACCTTTTCTACATCTCATAAGTTTTGGTATGCTATGCTTTCATTTTCTTTCTTTCTTTTTTCTTTTTTTTTTTTTGTTTTATGGTAATTTTAATTTCCCTTTTGATTTCTTCTTTGACCCATTGGTTTTTCAGGAATGTTTTGTTTAATTCCATATATTTTGTAATTTTCCAGTATTCCTCCATTATTAATTTCTAGTTTCATACCACTGTGGTAAATAAGATACTTGGCATTATTTTAATCTTCTTTATAAAGGGAATTTTCTCCCCCTTGCTGCTTTTAAATATCTTTCTTTGCCTTTGATTTTAGACAAATTTTAATAATGTGTCTTGAAGAAGTTTTGGGGAGGGTACACAATCTTTTTGGGGATGTCTGAGTTTTAAAAACTTAAATTTATTTATTTATATTTATTTTTGACTGCATTGGGTCTTTGCTGCTGCTCGCAAGCTTTCTTTATTTGCAGCGAGCAGGGGCTACTCTTTTTTGCTGTGTGTGGGCTTCTCATTGTAGTGGCTTCTTGTTGTGGAGCACAGGCTCTAGGCACGTGGGCTTCAGTAGTTGTGACGTGTTGGCTTTGGTAGTTGTGGCTCAGGGGCTCTAGAGCACAGGTTCAGTAGTTGTGGCACACAGGCTCTGCAGCATGTGGGATCTTCCTGGACCAGGGCTAAAACCTGTGTACCCTGCATTGGCAGGTGGATTCTTAACCTCTGCACCACCAGGGAAGTCCCTATTATTTCTTTAAATAAGCTTTCTTCTCCTTTCTCCTTTTCTTTTTTTGGGACTCTAATAATGCATAGATTTTGTACTTGATGGCATCCCATAATTCACGTAGGCTTTCACTCTGTTTTATTTATCTTTCTTTGTTTTTCCTCTGACTTGATAATTTCATATGCCTTGTCTTCAGCTTCATAGATTCTTTCTTCTGATTGATCAAATCTGCTATTGTTACTCTCTATCATATATTTTTAATTTATTCATTGAATTTTTCAGCTTCAGCTTCTGTTTATTTTTTTATGATTTCTATGTCTCTTTTAAACTTCTTGTTCCTGTATTGTTTTTCTGATATTGTTTAATTGTTTTTCTGTCATTTCTCATATCTCAATGAGCTTCCTTAGAAAAACTCTTGAATTTTTATCAGGCAAATCATCAATCTCCATTTCTCTGGGGTCGATTGCTGAAAAAGTTTTGTGTTCTCTTGCTGGTGTTATGTTTCTTTGATTTTTCATGTACTTTGAAGTCTTGTGTTGCTGTCTTCATATTTGAAGAATCAGTTGCCTCCTTCAGTCTTTATTGACTGTCTTTGATAAAGAAATGACTTCTTTTTTTAAACACTTTTTTAAAAATAGATTTATTTATTTATTTTTGGCTGCATTGGCTCTTCACTGCTGTGCGTGGGCCCTCTCCAGTTGTGGTGAGTGGGGGCTACTCCCCATTGTACTGCACTGGCTTCTAATTGTGGTGGCCTCTCTTTGTTGCCAAGCATGGGATCTACGCACGTGGCGTTCAGTAGCTGTGGTTCACGGACTCCAGAGCGCAGGCTCAGCAGTTGTGGTGCACAGTCCCAGCTGCCCCGTGGCATGTGGGATATTCCCGGACCAGGGCTCAAACCCGTGTCCCCTGCAGTGGCAGGTGGACTCTCAACCACTGTGCCACCAGTGAAGCCCCAAGAAATGACTTCTTTAAATGATGGTAGGAAATCTGAGACGTTCTTGATCTTTTTCAAAGGATACACCAGCTCCACGTGTCTTTTTTACTGTTGGTAGGATACTTGAAGTTTTTTGAGATTTGAATACAAAGACTACTGTTTTTCAACAAATTTTGGAATTTTTAGGCACTATTTTTTCAAGTACTTTTTCTGTGTCTTTCTCCTCTCTTCCTGGGACTTCCACTGTGTCTGTGTTGGTATACGTGATGATGTTCAACAGGGCTCTGAGTTTCTGGTTTTTTTTCTTCATTATTTTCCTTTTTGCTATTCATACTAGGTAGCTTTTATTAATCTATCTTTATATTTGTTGATTCTTTATTTTGCTAGCTAAAATCTGCTGTTGTGTCCCTCTAATTATTACCATTTTATTTTTTGTCATTTTCAACTCTTCTTTGTTTATTATAACTTCTACCTCTGTATTGATATTTTTTCTTTGTGAGATGTCACTGACAAATTTTAACTCTTCTTTTAATTATTTGAACATATAATAGTTGATCCAAAGTTTTGTCCTCTAAGTACAAAATCTGTCCCCCTCTTTGGGTACATTTTATGTTGGCTGCATTTTTTATCCATGTTTATTTAGCATATTTTCCTGTTTCTCTGAATGTCTTGTAATTTTTTAATTGAAAACTTGAAATCTTAGACAATGTATTGAAACAACTCTCAATTCAGAACTCTCCACCTTCGAAGTTTGTTGTTACTAGCTTTTTTGGATGTCATATTTCTTATTGCTGCTTATTTGCTTAGCACTTTCTTGGACTAATTCTGTAGATTTTGTATACCCTTTAGTGTTTGTCCACTGAGTTATGTGCTAATGTTTTTCTTCTTTTATTTTTTTGTTTTTATTTTTCAGGCTGTCTTCCTATGAGTCATACTTCGCTCAGTAAAATTTGGTGACTAAATAATCAGTGTTCATAAGATGTCCCTAAAGGGAAATCTGTTCTGCCTTTTGTCCAAGAAAAGCTATGTAAAAAGGCTTCAGCCAGAAGTTGGCTTTCACTTAGTGTTAGCTCTTGCTTTTTACTTGCACTCCCCTCAAGGTAAGCTAGACATGAGTGACTATCATTTTCTCTTTTCCCAGGACTTTCCTGAGCTTGCACACAACGTTGAGCAGACTGCTAGATCCCCAAGAATTTGTTGTAGCTTTTATTTATTTATTTTTTTACTCATCATAACAATTCACATTTATTTATTTACATCTTTATTGCAGTGTAATTGCTCTACAATGTTGTGTTAGTTTCTGCTGTACAACAAAGTGAAGCAGCTATATATATATATATATATATTATATATATATATATAATATATATATATGTATATCCCCATATCCCCTCCCTCTTAAGCCTCCCTCCCACCCTCCCTATCCCACCCCTCTAGGTCATCACAAAGCATCAAGCTGATCTCCCTGTGCTATGCAGCAGCTCCCCACTAGCCATCCATTTAACATTTGGTAGTGTATATATGTCACTGCTACTCTCTCACTTCATCCCAGCTTCCCCATTCTCCCCGTGTCCTTAAGTTGTTGTAGCTTTTAAAATGCTCCATTGTTTGTGTAGTTCTCCAGGACCTCCTTTGACTTCCAAGACAGACTCTATTTTGCCCTAACTGAATGGCAACTATCTTATGTCATTTAAATATTGCCCTTGTTTCAGAGGGAAAACAACTCATCACTGGAAAACCAAATTCCTCACTGCTCCAGAAATTGATCTTGTTATCTCTTTTACATTTATGTAGTAAAGTAAATAATTCAGTACTTCAATGAGTGGAAATTCAGTCCACCCTGAAAAAAACATTTTAAAAGTCAGAAAATGAAAAATAAAGAAAACAAAATTCTTCATGAATTGTGGTTATACAAGCAAAGTTGTCTGACTGAGTGGCTACTCATCTTTAGTATTGTGGTTGCCATTTTCTTAGAATTGAAGATGCCTCTATGGAGCTCTTATAATTTAACTGTCCTAATTAGGTTTTCAAATGTGAAATGTTCTATGAGGCCAGCAAGAGCCATTATTTCAATCAAGTGTACTCCCATCAATTTGTATGCCTGAATATAAAGCATCCTCAGATAGAGAATCTGTTCTAAAACAACACTTTAAAGTGGTATGTAAAATTTTTATTTAATATTTTTCCTAAAGAGTTATGCTTTATGTAAGAAGATATAATTCTTCTTAAAAAATAGTATCTGAAAGACTCTATATAACAGAGAATTTGTAAATATAGAAAATTAAAGGATTTTTTTCAGTATGTTGATTAGAAAAATATTACATTTAAGTTATAATTTTCCTCTCAGAGCATCAATTTTCTCATCTGTAAGATGAGTTTTACAGTACCGATAAGCTTTATAGGACTGATTATTTGATTAAACATTACCATGTACATCAAATACTTCCCAAGGGTTTACTTTAACTCCTGCTATTATACACCCTTCCCATTACCCACTGGGTAACTGCATATGTAGCTCTAAGTATCTCTTTAAGAGTCACTGTGGCAAAGGACCAGAATTTTGCAGCCAAACGCAGTTAAGTTTGATCAAAGAAAAAATCCCCTCATGTTTCAAGCAGGATAGGGGAAAAGTAACCATTTTGGAATATGCCTAGAGCATTCTTAAAGGACTAAGACAAATGACTTTACCAAAGATTCATTTGACCTGGTGAAAGTACAGTAGGAAAACTCCTGTCTCCTTTATCCTTCCATTCTCACAAAAGGAGAGGAAAAAAAAAAAGTCCACAAAAGATTCTGAAGGTCACAGACTGGGGAACCAGACCTAATTTAAAAATTGTGATTTAATCATAGCAGCATAGAACACTTCCCCTCTCCAACACCTTAGCAACACATAACAGGGTCCCAGCATACAAGAGAAGATTATAACTCAGAGAGATGAAACACATAACTCTATTTAAGGAGTTATCAAGGCATCTCAAAGTCAACAGGGTAGGATTAAAAGGAAAGTGGAGAAAATTGAAGCCTCTAGTACCTAAAGCTCCAGGAAATGTTAAACACAGTCCAATTCCTAGCCAAATTAATATGACATCTCACACTTAAATTCTAAATACTTTACTTCCTATTACTTGATAGATTATGTCCATCTTGCTACAAAAAATTATGAGGAATGGAAAAGGCAAGAAAAAAGTAGTCCCAAGAGAATAAGCAAACATCAGAACCAGACACATAAAATACAAGAGGTTGGAATTATCAGATAGAAAACTTAAAATAAGTATTATTAATAATCTAATGACTCTAATGGCAAATGGAGCAATATGCTGGAACAGATGAGTAATGTAGGAATGATGGAAACTCTAAAAAAGTATCAAAATGAAATGCTAGAAATCAAAAACACTCTAACAGAAATGACAAATGCCTTTGATAGACTCATGAAGAGACTGGCCAAGGAAATAATTAGGGAGCTTGAAGGTATGTTAACAGAAATTTCCCAAACTAAAAAACAAAGATGGAAAACAAAGAAACAAGCAAAAAGTAATATTCATGGATTACGGGGCAATTAAAAAGATGTCATATATGTGTAATGGGAACACCAAACGAAGAAGAAATTGATCAGAATAAATATTTGATGTTATAATGGGTGAAAATTGTCTAAAATTAATGACAGATACCAAACCATGGGTGCAGGAAACTCAGAGAGCACCAAGCAGGATAAATATCAAAAAGTGTACACATAGACATATCATATTAAGATTATAAGAGCCAAAGACAGAGAAAATTTTTCAAAGACATCAAGGTGGAAGGATATCCTACCTTTACAGGAAAGAAGGTCAAATTTTCATTGGCCTTCTTTTCAGAAACCATGCTATAAAAAGTATGTAGAGTGAAAATTTTAAAGTATTAAAAAAATCCCTACCAACCTAGGACTCTGTCTAGAGTGAAAATTTCCTTCAAAAGTGAATGGGTGAATATAGGAAAAGAATTTGGATTTGCAGAATGAAGGAAAGAGTGAGCGAGTGCATTAGAGAAAAATAAAGTTAAAAGAAAATCTTCCATTTTACTTATTATTATTGATATAATAATGTATCAAATTAATAATAATAAGAATGTATCAGGTGATTATAGTATGTAGCTAAGTTAAGTGAATGATGACAATGTAATAAGAGATGAGAAGGAAGAATAGGAATACTCTCTTACAAGGTACTGGCACTACACATGAAGTGGTACAGTGTTATTAGAAAATGGACTTTGATTAGTAGTTAATATATATTGCAAACTCTAAGGAAACCTAGATTTAAATTTAAAAAAATAGTGCAATTAATATGCTAAGAGAGGAGAGGAAATGGAGTCATATAAAATGTTCAAATAAAACAAGACAAGTCAGAGAAATAGAAGTTAAAAAAGAAACGAACAAGTGCAACAATTAGAAAATAGTAGGAAATATGGCAGATATTTACTCAACTATATCAATAATCACTTTAAATGTAAATGGTCTAAATATACCAATGAAAAAACAAAGACAGAGTGAATAAAAGTAGCAAGACTAATTATATGTTGTTTTCTAGAAACTCACTTTAAATACAAGGAAAAAAATGTCAGTTGTTGCCAAGTGTTCAGGTGGAGGAGGGGTAAGCAGATAAAGCACAGGGGATTTTTCAGATGGTGAACTATTCTGTATGATATTGTAATAGTGAATGCACTTGTCAAAACCTATAGAACCTTACTTCCCAAAGAGCCAATGGTAATATAAAATATGGTTTTCTGTTAATAATAATACATTAATATTGATTCATTAATTGTAATTGATGTACCTACATAATGCAAGATGTTAGTAATAGGAAAGTGTGAGTGTGTGTGTGACAGGACCTCTGTACTATGTACTCAATTTTTATGTAAATATAAAATTTTCTAAATATGAAGTGTATTAATTTAAAAATTCTGTTTCTCATTAAAACTAATCAGCCAACAAAGAAAACAAACACACAAAAACTCTTAGCAAATTTCCATAATCTGATAAATTGTATCTGGAAAACAAAATAAGCAAACATTATATATAGTAGTAAATAATTTAAAGTCCCCTCTGCCCTTAATCTGAAAAACATTCAAGAATGTTTGAGGCATGCAGGATCTTAGTTCCCCAGCCAGGGATCGAACCCAAGCCCCTGTAGTGGAAACACGGAGTTTTAACCACTGGCTCACCAGGGAAGTCCCTAGAACTATCAAAAAGCAAGGCATGGTAACTTCCAAACACATATAGAGATTTGTCCAAAGAAACCTCCCAATGCTGGCCTCCTGGCATTAGCAATAAGTAAAGAAAAACAAACAAACAAAAAAATTGGCTTTTTTTTCTCAGCTAACATTGTGTTGATTTTACATTTTTTAAAGTTTATCAACCATGAGAAAAACAATTAAAAATTCCTTAAAATACTGCAAAAAGTAAAATCCATATTTAATCTGCTGGCTTCAAAATTCCTTGGAAAGCTTAATTAAATAGCAATTCATCTGTGCATTCTGTTCAGTCTTCTAAAGCCTGATAATGCTGTAATCTTAATTAAAGAAAAAAAAAGAATGCAGCTTTTAGTTTTTATTCTGTTAGGTCAAGAAGAAAAAGCACTCAGCACCTCTGTCAACATTACTCAGAGTTGTTCAATTACAGGTTGATTTTATTCAGTTAAATATCCATCAGGCCAGAAAATCATATTAGAGTATGTGTGTTATTTACTCATGTTTTTGCTTCAAGGTTAAATATTAATGTTGAACATCTTGATGGTAGATCTAAGATAAGACCTTAAGCAGTTTAATTCTCAACCCCTTGAAATTGAACTGTCTAGTTAACCGTCAGACTCAAGAGTAGACAAGCTATTCTGCTTCACCTTTCTCTAAATCTGAGGCACTCTTTATGGCAGTCCATTTCTCCATAAAAAGACTGGGTCTAGGCCAATTATTGCATATCCACTCTAAAATTGAGCTGTCATAAGAGTCATGTAGCATAATGTTCATTGCAGTTCTATTTACAATAGCCAGGACATGGAAGCAACCTAAGTGTCCATCAACAGATGAATGGATAAGGAAGATGTGGCACATATATACAATGGAATATTACTCAGCCATAAAAAGAAATGAAATTGAATTATTTGTAGTGAGGTGGATGAACCTAGAGTCTTTCATACAGAGTGAAATAAGTCAGAAAGGGAAAAACAAATACTGTATGCTAACACATATATATGGAATCTAAAAAAAAAAAAAAAAGGTCATGAAGAACCTAGGGGCAAGACAGGAATAAAGACACAGACCTACTAGAGAACGGACTTGAGGATATGGGGAGGGGGAAGGGTAAGCTGGGACAAAATGAAAGAGTGGCATGGACATATATACACTACCAAATGTAAAATAGATAGCTAGTTGGAAGCAGCTGCATAGCACAGGGAGATCAGCTCCGTGCTTTGTGACCACCTAGAGGGGTGGGATAAGGAGGGTGGGAGAGAGGGAGACAAGAGGGAAGAGATAGGGGGACATATGTATATGTATAACTGATTCACTTTGTTATAAAACAGAAACTAACACACTATTGTAAAGCAATTATAGTCCAATAAAGATGTTAAAAAAAAAAGTGATTCAAACTGCCACGAGGTCGCAAATCTCTCTCTGATCCTGCCTGTGTGTCTACCCACACGTACTGTACTACTTTTTCTCCTAATAAATACTTTCCTTGTCTCACTAAAAGAAAAAAGAAAAAGAAAAAGAGTCTATGAGGTTACCTCTGTTGAAGTCTTAGTAGGACTGAATTGTGGATTCGTCAATAAGAAGTGTATCCTTCTGACCCTGTTCTCATTAAGACAACTCATGTGCTTTCTTGAAGCTAGGGAATACCATTGACTTATAGATCCACAGAGCTCCAGAGCTGTAAGGAATCTCAAGAGATAGTCCCATATAGTCTTCAAGCCCATAAAATTCTTTTTAGACCCTCGAGGCTACAGTTCAAAACTAGTCTCACCTTCTAAAAGCTTACATTGTGACATAGTTCTATCCAAGATATGCATTGTTCTGAGAAAGAGCAGATTGAAATTTGCAATAAAACTAAATGCACAATGCATATTATAATATAAGCTTTTTTTTTTTTTTGCTTCGTTGATCTCTGAGTGAAAAGGAAGATGAAGAGATAACCGTATCACTTTTTGCTTTAATCAGGGAGAGTTGTTTAGGTAGTAGAGGGAGTTCAGGTAGTGAGGGAAAAGAGCAGAAGTGGTAGATGAATTTGGAGTTAGAAGCACAGAGTGAACTGAAAGAGCACAGAATTTATAGAAGTCAAGGAAAGATTTTTCTATGAAGTTAGATGGAATGAGTAAGTAAATAAAGAATTGATGATGCAATCATCTACTTTGTGGGGTTTTGTTTTGTGTTTTTTGTTTGCAGGGAGTAAGATTCTGAATTAATTTTTTCTTGGGAATCCATGACTCGATATTTATTTGAAGTAACATTTAAATCTCAGTTTAAGAGAAGGGGAGGAAGCCTAATAAGTTCTTGGCAATTATATTACATAGCAAATTATTTCACAATAACTTTATGACATGGGATCTGTTACCTCATTTTACCAGGGAGAAAAATTGTTAAAAAGTAGCATGCCCCAAACTACAGTGGGATCCAGACCTGTCATAATTTAAAATGCATTCCACTGGCAGTTTCTTCTTGCTCTGCTGTCTTTAGGGAAGCACAACCAGTCATCATTCTTTATAAAATGTACTCTGGTACCAAACCTTGTCTCAGGGAAGCCTAAAGTATCTTTATCCAGGAGGCAGCCTCTCTGCCCCTGGATACTTTCCTGCCCCTCTGTCTCTTTAGGGGCAGGAAAGTGGTAGAGAACTTTGTTTGGTTTTGCTTGCTTGAACAAACAATGATTTAAAGTCCTGTTTAATTCTAATTAATTTAATGACAAAATAAATTAATGTCTATAAGGGGAAAGTTGTTAATTATATCCCAATAATAGGAATGACTCTCTCAACCCCAGATGCTGCCAGCAGCCAGCCCTGCTCTTTTCTCCTAAACCCCATTAGCTCACATTACTATTTAGCTGAGGACTTTCTATTTGGATTGGGAGGATAGACACTAGGAGTTAGGACTCTGGAAATCCAATTTCTATTTTCTCAACCACAGGCCCTTCATGGTAAAAAGTATCTGAACTCTCCTGTCTAGATTAAGGTTTATTCAATCATTTCTTAATTTAATATGTGTTTCTTGAACTTATTCCAGTTGCTTGACTGTGCTAGGCACCAAGGATACAAATAAGAATAAAACAGTCTCTGCCCTCATTTATTCAGTTCTAAGTTTAGAAAGACAAATCAACATTCAAGCCAAATCTACACAGTGGAAAATGTAAAGGCATAAAGATCAAGTCCTGTGGGAGCACAGGGAAGAGGCGTCCCACCTGAAGGAGGTAGAGAGTATAGGTTGGGGAGGGAGATTAGAGTACTTTTACCTTAATGATGGAGAATCATTAAGCAGGTAGGAGCTAGGGGGTAATGGATGGTGGCAATAATTCCAGGCAAGGGGAAAGTAAGAACAAAGGCAAGCAACAGCATGTTGTGTTTTGGAACTGCTGGCTGTTTGCATGTAAATGTGAATCAAAGATCAGCAAGAGATGAGGCTGAAGAGAGATGCATGGATAGTCAACCACTAATAGCTGCAACAGACACTGTTATTTGTCTTCCAGCAACCATTCCAGTCTTTGTACAGATATTCACCCTCCAAGTGTCTGGGGGGAGGAAAACCCCAACCCCACTCCCACACAGATGGCAAAACCATTAGTCTAAGACAGTCATAGTTCCATTTTCACTCACAAAACAGTCTCTGTTTGGAAGATAAATTGTTTAGTCACACTAGCTCCGATTCTTCTGTAAAATGCTTTCCTTTTTCTTACAAAAATGTTCAAGAAGAAAGAGTCCCTCTTTTTCTCTGAGCAGCAATGCACAATATGTATTGTCTGGAGTTGCTGTAACCATCTTATCCACTTGCCAAGGATGACAGTGTGGAAAGACAGAAGGAATCTGGACCCATGAAAATATCATAGAGCCACTGAATAAATCAACTCTAAGATCACCCTTTAATCAGTCTTCTTGTTATGTGAGGTAATAAATTCCTTATTGTTTACCCCAATTAAGTTGGGGTTTACTGTCCCTGAAAATAAAAGTCTATTAACTAGTGTAGAGATTTGAAATTCTTGATTTGAAGAATTATGTACATAGACAGTATGTTAAATACATAGAAAATATTACATACATGGAAGCTCAAGAAATAATTTTTGTACAAGCACATATTTGTTCTAAATGAGTAAACTTAAAATCCAAAGGACTGAAGAGAATGACCTAAGGTCTTAAACCTTGCTGGCTGCAGAGTTAACACCACTACCTTGTCTACTGACAGCATTTAGAAGTTATTTCTGCTGTACTTGTGCTGTAAGAGGAAATCTGGGCTCAGATGTGCAACAGAGCAGCCCTTTGCCCCATGAATGCCCATCATAGCACCTGTGAGTCCAGTTTCTAAAAGAATAAAATAACTGCATGCCAGACTCTAAGCAAGGAGATTTACAAATATCATTTCACTTAATAATTTAATTTTCACAACTCTTTTATATTGAGACAATTATTATCTTCATACTGATGGAAAAACTTAGATTCACAGTTGTTCAGGCAATTTGCTCAAAGCCACAAAGCAAGTGATGGAGTGGACAGCAGTCATGGGCCTCTGGAAGCAAAAGCATGGCTAGAGCAAATAGCAAGAAAACAGAAAGAGTTGGATGATTTTTAAGAATTCTGAATAACTTCCAAAAGCAATTTGAGCTCTTATTAAACTTGTTAGTGACTCTTCTAAGTGCTGCTGTGGAAAAACTTTCCAAAGAAACCGATACAGTTTTTCACCTTTAGAAATATATGCAACACTCTTATGCGTTGGGATTGTGATCAATGGGAAAACTTTTCACTGAGGAAGTAGCTTTATCCCCAGGGACACCAAAAGACTTCTCACAGTTTTATCAATCTGATTAAAGCTAAGGGCAAAAACGTTTCATGAAAATTTGCTGTTGAATGTTTGTCATCATTCATAGGAAACTGTCTGAAAATGAAGTCAATAAATGAGAAGACAAAGCCAAGAGATGGAAGGGAGCAGATTCCAATGACATTTTTCCCCCTTTTTTTAACATCTGGATCCAACTATTCCTGAGTTTCATTTACCCATATACCTTTAGTTGCATGAACAAATTGTTTCCTTTCTTTCCTAAATCAATTTGCATTGGTTTCTTTCCCTTTTAACTAAAAGTGACCTAACATATTTACCAT
This sequence comes from Mesoplodon densirostris, assembly GCF_025265405.1. Lineage (NCBI taxonomy): Eukaryota > Metazoa > Chordata > Mammalia > Artiodactyla > Ziphiidae > Mesoplodon > Mesoplodon densirostris. The sequence goes on along the minus strand of NC_082667.1, from coordinate 119,593,161 downwards.
TATGATAACTCAGTGATTGTTTATTTATTTTGCTTCTAGTACCTGAATCTTTCTAACTCATTGTGGAACTCATGTTCAAGTTATTCAGGGATTATTATAGAATGGGCTGGGAATTTATCTTTCAGAATTGAGCTACACTTCTATCAGGTCCCTCAAAGACACCTATTCCATGTATGAGTCAACTGTTGATCCCTATCCAATAGCTGTGTGCATTGCAGCATGGTTATATGATACTATCATTGACAGTTTGTACATTTAAAAAGTATCTATTCTTGTTTTGCTTTAAAGACCTGTTGGGACTTCCCTGACGGTCCAGTGGTTAAGACCACATGTTCCCAATGCAGGGGGCACAGGTTTGATCCCTGGTCAGAGACGAAGATCCTGCATGTCACACAGCATGGCCTAGAAACAAACAGAAACAAAAAACAAAAAATAACAGCGGGCCTCCCTGGTGGCGCAGTGGTTAAGAGTCCGCCTGCCGATGCAGGGAATACGGGTTCGTGCCCCGGTCTGGGAGGATCCCATATGCCACGGAGCGGCTGGGCCCGTGAGCCATGGCCACTGGGCCTGCGCGTCCGGAGCCTGTGCTCCGCAACGGGAGAGGCCACAACAGTGAGAGGCCCGCATACCGCAAAAAGAAAGAAAAACAAAAAAAACAAAAAAAAAACAAAAAATAACAGCAACAAAAAAAGGTGACCTGAGGACTGTGGGCATTGTAGGTACTCAGATCCATAGATCCAACTTTGGACTTCTATAGAACATTGTGCTCCATCTTTTCTTGGCATAACAATTAAAGAGTGGACAAAACTGTCTTACTTGTTTGGTACAACAGGAGAGATTCCACAAAGTTTCATGTAAATTGAATCCTATTTTAAATATGCTAGAGACTTTATACTGACTTATGTTCTACTGTGAATCCTTTAAAAAGGGAATAATTAGTTTCTAAATTTAGCCTTTATACAAACCCAGAGTTTTAAACATTGGGATTGCCTCAAGTAAGGTCCTCTGCAGAAGGGAACATGTCTTCTTTCATTTGGGTTCTTCTTAGCTTTGAAAGTTGCTAAATGTCGTTTTTCAGATCTATGCCAGCTTACTCCATTTTCCTATGTAGTGAGTAATCAGACCTTTTTGCCCACACCGTAAAAGTGATCTCACTTTCTACAGCCAGAAACGGTTTGGACTGCACCTCACAGTAGGTGTTTATTGATTGAGAATATGTATGAAGAACTCTCCCCTCACAACTTTTTCCAAATACACAAATTAGCGTGAACGTTGGAACACTTCCAAATTATTTTTGTACCACAACTGCATCTTCATTGATTTTGAAAAATAGCAGTTCATTTATGCGGAAAACAGTTGGTTTTTTTTTTTTTTTGTATTGATATCTATTCCCATATATCTTAGAAACATTTTTTAGCTCCCAGGTATTTGTTCACCCCAGGTTGGGAGCTCCTAACTTTAAATCACGGGAGAGAACTTGACCAGTTTACCTCCATTTTAAAAATAATACCCAACATGAGTTCAGCCTCAAAGTCCCTTTACAACCTGTCCCTAGCCTTATATTTTTCATTAATTTTTCATTTATATGTGATGCATTTTATGTGTTGGTTTCTTTGTCATCTTTAGGAATTAAGTTCACTCCCTCTGGTAGCTTTACTTCCCCCCAAGCAGTTAATTGCTCATTTCTCTGTGCTGCATAGCACATAGTGGGAATTCCATGGCTTTGCACATGTGCACTATAATTAGCTGTGTGAGATACACCAGTGTTATCTGGGGAGGATTCAACTCACTCTCCAGCACAGTGGTTCTCAAACTAGAGCTTCCTTAGAGTTGGGATCAACAAAAACTTTCTAAAGGGTACAAGGGAATGAATACTGTTTAGCGAATCAAGTTTCACGTTCTCAACTTTCATACATTATCTTTCCTAAAATTGATTGTTCTCTGAACTCAGTTATAGTTATGCTATTTCTTTATCACACTCCCTTTTGTCATTGCTCTTCCCACTCACACTTAACAAAATAAAGACAAACCTTTAACCCTGTCTTACTACTGAACATTACCCTGAGCTAAGCAAGGTATAATTTGAAATGCTATTGTTGGTCAAATATTCCTTTACTCAATGCTTCATATCTTATATTCCCATCTCTCTTATTGCTAGATAAATTGACCCTACTAAAAAGAACTTTGTGTGTCTAATAATTACTTATCAAAGCTTGAACTAGATTAATTCTACTTGAGTAATTGCAATGCAACTTGATCCAGAGGAAATTTTGAGAACTATTTTGCACACAAGTATGTTTAAAGCAAAGAATTTTGATACAATGATAAATAGGAGATTTTCAAGTATAAACTATTAATTTAGGGTAAAATTCTTTGGGGAAGATGATTGAAAATGTGATTTCAGGAATGAAAAGAAAGGATGGAAATTTTGACTATTAAAGAAGGGCTTGTTTATATAGTTTCATAAATGGAAGATCATGGATATCAAATCACTACTGCATTAAGTTTCATCAGATAGATATGGAAATGTTTTCATTTAAAGTAACAATAGTTAAAATACAAAAATCATATCTTTGCAACTATTTACAACTTATGATGTGGGATATTATATCTCAATTTAAAAATGTGTGAGGATTTATATCTCTTCTCAAAATACTTCTAGGAGATAAAAAGTCCTCTGCACTTAAAATGAGTCCTAGAGTATTGCTGAATGTGCCTGAATTATTTTAGGGATTAATTAAGGATCTTGTTAAAAGGCAGACTTTAATTCCTTATATCTGGAGATGGGGCAGGTTGGAATTTTGCAATTCGAATGAGCTGCTAAAAAATGGTCATGCTGGTTGTTGTCCTTAGACTATACCTGAAGTAGGATGGCTCTAGAGCAGTACAAACTGCAGGTCACTTCCCATTATTGTGTAGTAAATCTATTTCATAGCTGTTGAGCATTTTTTTAATGAAAGAAGACTGGAGATATAAAGGAGAACAAAAGAAAAAAACAAGAAAAAAAGATAAAATGCCAAGGGGGCACAAAGGTATTATTTCATGGATTTTTGTTTCTGTTCTATGGGTATTTGTATTTAAGTCTCAATGTAAAATGTATTTCTTACTGTGGATCATGGTCAAAAAGTTTAAAAGCCCCAGTGAAAGAGGAAAGAGTTTCACTTAGTTATTTTTCCTGATGTCTACCATAGTACTTAGTAGATAGTAGAATGATAAGTAACTGTGTTGAGTGAATAAATGTACAAACAAATACATGATGTCACCCATACAACTAAAACCACATGTGACTTTAAAATTGGTAACCCTAGATTTTTGAGCATTTGTTTTATCAAATCTAAGTCATAGAGAGGGAGCAGGTTGTGATTCTTCTATGCTGGTGAGGGTACCTTATAGAAAATGTTATAATGTCAGAGAAGAGAAGGTACATTTCTTCTTCCTAAAGAGTGTTTAATCTCACTAGTATAAAAAGTAAATACCTATGAACACTGATCAAAATAAATTACACAGCCCTGATCTTTTAGTGAGCATTGGTGATCATCCAGCTTTTTGCCTCCCCTATTCTATGAGATAGTATTCTAAACCCTGGATGGTTTGTGGGTAGCAAGATCATAGAGATATTTATATATTTATTTTTAAGGTGAGATTTCTTCTCTTCATGTTTTGTTTTCTGCTAAAGTAATCTGATTGTCCTATTTACTGGATTCTTTCTCATTGGTTACTATGTACCAGACAGATAATAAAAAACTTATCTTGCAGGGGCTTGGGGATAATTCTGCCTGCAGGTAGGAGGCAAAATCATATGAACTCTAGAGCTCCTTTCCCAAAATATGTTTCCAGTTAATACATTTTTTTTTCAGAATTTAAAAATTACTTTCTCTACCAAAGTGCCTCAAGGTGTGAACACAATAAATAGAGACACAGTAAATTTAAATATTTTTAAATGGTTTGTAGCAGCATTAAATACAGAGAAATAAAAGCAACTGAAAAAAACAGAGGTTTTCAGCATTCTCTAAGCCCACCTGGAACATGCTGATCTCACAAAAGCAAAATGGTTCCATTTTTGCATTGGGATTTCCAGGAGGTAAGCCCTCTGGAAAATCTAAATGATCAGGCCTCTTTGGAAGTGAATTCCAAAATGAGATATGTGGCAGATAACTTAGGCAGTTGTTGAGGTTGCAAAGCTGCAAGGTTGCATTGTTAGATAAAGATGTAGTATTTCTTCCCTTTTACCCACCAAATGACTGTGTGTATATCATGTAACTTCTGAGATTCCATCTTTCTAACTCTAATGAGAATGATGTTGTTTATCCAATACTCATTTCATGGAAATGTGTAAACTAGTATCTGGAAAATATTTTAGATGCATTATATATGAGTTCTGTAAAAATAAAGTTAGATGGGGTGGGAGGCGGAACAATGTCCCCTGCAAGATGTCCATATACTCATCCCTGGGACCTGTGACTAGGTCAACTTTTGTGGCAAAAGTGACTATGCACCTGAGATTTAGTTAAGGAACTGGAGATGGTAAGATTATCCTTAATTATCTGGATGTGTGCGATATAATTACAAAGGTCCTTATAAGTGATAGAGGGAGACAGGATCCTCTGAGTGATTCCCTGTAATCAACCCTCCATTGCTGCCTTTGAGGATGGGGAAGAAACCACAAGCCAAGGAATGTGGACATCTTCTAGAAACTGGAAAATGCAAGGACTGGATTCTCCCCTAGAGCCTCCAGAAGACATGATGCCTATATACCCCTTGATTTTAGCTGAATGAGACTCTGACTTCCAGAGCCGTAAGATAATACATTTGTACTATTTAAGCCACTGTTTGTTTTATTTTTCTACAGGAGCAATAGGAAACTAATATAGGTGGTAAAACAAACATAAAACAAATGTATATGGTAAAACAAATGTAGGTATAAAAGAAAACAACCTGTTTGGGATGTAAATATAAATATGGAGTAGACATTATCTAACGTATTGGTTAGAGTATGGTTCTAATGAGGATAAGGTCTGGTTTTATTCTCTTTATAAGCAAGGTTTGCTAACGGAGGAAAAATAAAGTATACACGCACACAAAAGGTAAGTCATGGTTACAGGTATAATCCTGGCCACATATGTCAAAAATGCATCCTAAAGCTTATATGTAATAGAGAAAAGAAGACTGAATATTTTAACTTAACTAAATTACTAAGATTATGTTTATAAATAAAGACAACTTTATGTCTTTAAGAACCTCTCAATGTAAATATGCATAGAAATAGGACTAAAAGTTTTGAAATATATTTTCACATAATTAATAACATTTGATTAATTCATATTTTTGACAGGTATAACTATGTGCATTTATAGAAGAGGAAATTGAGGCTTAGAGAAGTGAAGGAACTTGGTAAAAATCATAAAGCTATTTAAGGGGAAAGCCAGGATTCTATGACCCAGTTATTTCAACTCTCAATTCCATCTTTCAGCTCTATGCTTCTTTCAGAGCCAAGGTCTATATCAGAAATGATCCAAAATACAGGGCAATATGCTAATTTACAAATGGGTCTCTTAGCCCTGTCAAAGGTGGGAAGGTATATTTAAGTACTTTTGAAACAATTTTAATTACTGATATAACTCCAAAGTGAGTAAAATTGTTATTAGTTTTGTTGGCTGTCTTTTCTTTGCAAACCATGAAGATTAAATTCTCAGACCAGGGCAGCTATCTGTGATGGCTACTATTGTTGTCTTAACTATGCTTTTCACAAAAGCAGATTGACCGATTCTAGGTTTATATTATCAAGTGTCATCCTGCAGTATATATTGAATTTAAATTAGTTTTGAAGAAAAAAAATTGTGTGTGGGTTTGCATGTTCTGTGTGTGTGAATATTTTTGTGTGTCAGCATGTATATTTGCCAGTATATGAGAGTGTATGTATATGTATTTATGGAATTTGGACCAGGTGGACCAGTTAAACCAGATATCTGAGAATTCACTGGTTTTATTTATGATCTTGTAAATAACTAAAATATTTCTTGGGAATTTGGATCAGATGATTTTTAGTGGTTCAGTAAGTATGTTACAGAACTATTCCTTACATATCATTTCACTCTTTCTTTCCTTTTTCGTTTTATTTTGAAATGATTTCTCATTTATACATATGTTGCAAAAATAATTCAAAGAATCCCTGTATACCTTTCACTCAGATTCTCTAGGCATTAATATTCTACTCTTCTTGCTTTATGATTTATTCTCTCAACATGCATACACATGTATGTAGATACCTATAAATACATGTACATACATATTTATATACCTATATATATATATATATAACATATATTTAGGTATATACACACATATATTATGCACAAATAAAATATACATGTATTTACACACATATTTACACATACATATACAAATATATATTTTTGAAGTATTCCAGAGTAAGTTCCAGATATGGTTGCCTTTTACCTCAAAATACTTCTATTTCCTAAAAATAGCAACATCTCCTTACAAAACTATGGTACAGTTATCAAAATCAGCAAATTCATATTGATATAACCCTATTATCTGATTTATAGATCTTGTTCAAATTTCACCAAATGCCCCACTAATTCAAGGTACGTTTTTAGTCCAAAATTCAGTCCAGGACCACACATTGCATTTAGTTTTCATGCCTTTTGTTGGATGACAGAGATATTCAATAAGATCCTCTGAACTGAGAAGGAACTTTGAGACAGAGAAATGAAACAGGCAAATCCATATAGTGTAATTATGAAGTTTATTGTGGGTACTTACATACAGGCAGGATCATGTGGAAGATGATCTGTAGGAGCTTACAGCTGCACTCTACACCACTGAAAAAGGTACAGGGATTTAAAGGGACCAAAGCTAAAAATGGAATCTGACTGGCAAGTGAGAAGTATGTCTGTAATGACAGGAACCTGGGTGGGGTGGGGAGTCACATGACCATTAACCATCTGTATCAGCAAAAGACATTCTTCCAGTTTTCATATCAGATGAAGGAAGGATAAAATTTGATAGGGAACTTACCTGGCTTGGATGCTTTCATTATGAGTAGGCTCAGTCACACAGAAAGGGGAGGGGGCAGGACCTAAAATGGAGCTGACAAAATGGGGTTCAGCCACACATCTTTTCATCTTCTCCAATCAAAGATATATATTAGACTTAAATTTTCCTTCATGATTTTGAGATTTTGATGAGTCCTGGACAGTTGCTTTGTAGAATATGCCTTAGCTTTGGTTGTCTGATGTTTCCTCATGATTAGACTCATGTTACACATTTTGGGCAGGGATAAAACAGAAGTCATGTCTGTTCCTCTCAATGCTTAATATCTGAAGGTACATGATACTGATTTCTCCAATTAATAGTGATGTTAACTATAATAATTTGGTCAAAGAAGATATCTGCAAGAGTCTTTCATAAACATTTTTATTCTTTTGTAATTAATAGACATCCTGCAGATAATTACCTTCAGACTGTTTATGCAGCCTATTTCTTATATTTTACCCATAATTTAGTATCTATTGATGCTTATTGCCTGAAACAATTATTTCTGTGGTGGTTGCCTTGCTTTTTACCTTGTAAGTTACTTGTTATTTTGACCTAAAAGCCTTGATTTTTTCCCCCTTAACCTTTGAGTTCTACTTGTTTCACTAGGAAATATCTTGCATTAGATTTTTTTTCCATCAGATTTCTCCAAGGATTCTATTGACACTTCCAATCTGTAGATTCAGACTTTTATTGCCTCAGTGTTTTCTCAGATTATAGTATTAGATATTAGTTTTGTTCCAGTGTTTTGCTTAGCATCTTCAGGACCTCCAATTATACTTATGTTATTCCTTCTTTGCCTGTCTTCCAGTTCTATCACTTTCTCTCTGACACTTTTAACTTATTTATCTTATTTTTATTTTCTTGGTTATTTTCCTGCCACTCTTCAAAGTCTCATGAAATTTTCACCTTGTTATTTATTCTTTATATCTGAGATAATTTTGTTTTTTTCTTCTATTTTGAATTCAATACACTCTACTCTCTTTCTGGGTTTTCTTTTTGTCCATTTCTGTCTTTAATATTTGAATTTCTGATGCAAGTGTTTTGGTTTGTTTGTTTTAATCTCCAAATGCTTGTTTGAGTGCATTTAACTTAGTTTGCAGTGTTGTGTTAAATTTTTTTCTGCTTCATGTTTTGTGTGTGTATGGAAGGGGTGAAGGGCTGAGAGAAGCTGTTTCAAGAGCTGAGGTGTGTTGATTTTTACTTTCAAATTAAATTTTTTTCTTTTAGAAGGAATTATCAATAGACATAAATAATTTTCTCCTAATAATTTTATGAAGGTGGGGGTGGCCGAAAAATTCCTAGTTCATGGTGCTCTCTGCAAGCAGTGGGGAGAAGCACAACCCTTTAATTAAGGTTTTATTTTTGTGGTGGCAGAGAGGTTTTGTAGGTCGTACAATGTGTTCTTTGTTTTCCTAAGACCATCAAGATTTTTCTGCCATTAAATTTACAAAAGAGATCTTCTTTATTAATTTTTATTAGAGTATAGTTGCTTTACAATGTTGTGTTAGTTTCTGCTATACAGTGAAGTGAATCAGTTATACGTATACATATATCCTCTCTTTTTTTAGATTTCCTTCCCATTTAGGTCACCACAGAGCATTGAGTAGAGTTCCCTGTGCTGTACAGTAGGTTCTCATTAGTTATCTATTTTATACATAGTAGCGTATATATATCAATCCAAATCTCCCAATTAATCCCACCAGCCTTCCCCCTTTGTATCCATAAGTTTGTTCTCTACATCTGCTTTGCAAATAAGTTCATATTCCTTCCTTTTCTTTTCTTGCCTTTAAAAGATATATCATTTGAAAGCTGCTACTTAAATCACACATATCTAAAACTTTAGCTGTGGATTCAGTGTTCTGAACTATTAGAAGCATCTTTTAGTGTTCTCACATTTACTGTGAACTTTCTTCTTCTGGCACAAGTTTTAGAGTCACTTTAGGCCTGCCACTAGCTCCCAACTTCTCCTTTCTATGAACAGTGGGGATTTTTGTTTGTTTGTTTGTTTTTGTTTTTATCAGACTATTTTTGCTTGTAGCAAAGTTTTGTGGTAGCACCACAAGTAATTGCTCACTGGAATTTGTTTTCTTTTGTTTTTCCTTTTTCATTTACAGCTGATTTTAGATATGAACATTGTGCTTTATAATTAATGTGACTTTTCCTCTTGTTGTTTTGTGTTAATTTTTGGAGGATGTACAGAGAATTATACAGTTAGGAAGCTGCCATTGTTTTTGGCTTCTCAGTTTTCTCCATCTCACTTTTAATCCTCACCTATAACTAACCACTGTACATTAATTTATCATATTCTTCTTTCTTTTAAAAATTATTAGTGCCTATGTGCATATGTCAATATTGGTAACATTGTTTATATATTTAAAAGATGTTTAATTTTAATTTATATTGACAGACTAGAGCTGTTTAAGCTCTTTATTAAAATGTTATATTCATGCAGTTTGGGGGAATTGATCTAATTCTTCTTCTGAATTCCCCATAATCTGGCCTTAGATGCTAAGGGAACTCTCTTTGCAAAGGAAGACTAATCTTTTCTTCTTGTTCTCTACTGAAAGTTCAGGAAACCTCAGAAGATATTTATTGACAATATCACAAATATCAAGGGGCAACACCTTCTCCATGTGCAAACGTTTTCTAAGCTATCCATGGCCTTATTGTGCCACCTTGGTCTTGAGGGGTCAATTATTAGTTTTACATTTTTTTGTAAGTTACTTACTTTTTTAGTAAGTTGTATTATGCAAACAAACAAACAAACAAACAACAATCAGAGTGTGGGCAAAAGCAGCTTTGATGTTTAAGTCTTAAAAGAACACTGGGGTCCCCAAAATGTTCATGATTAAGAGGCAGGAATTGAAGGTTGTAGAATTTTCAAAGAGGGCATGCTTTACAAAGCCCAGTGTAGACAGGCTAGAAGGGAAAAAAAAAAAAGGGCTTTCCTGGTGGCGCAGTGGTTGAGAGTCCGCCTGCCAATGCAGGGGATGCGGGTTCGTGCCCCAGTCCAGGAGGATCCCACGTGCCGCGGAGCGGCTGGGCCCGTGAGCCATGGCCGCTGGGCCTGTGCATCCGGAGCCTGTGCTCTGTGGCGGGAGAGGCCACAGCGGTGAGAGGCCCGCGTACCGCAAAAAAAAAAAAAAAAAAAAAAAAAAAGGCAGGCTTTCCAAGAGAGCAGCAGGGCCAGGGGCTCTAGTGAACAATGAACACTGGACAAGGAAATTACAGAATCCAAAGAGAAATGCAGAATCCAATCAACGAACTTCCTCTGCCCCCTGGGCATGGAAATTCTTTGTTTCTAGAATCTAAGGATTTCAGAATGTACCTAATAAACAGTGTGTACTAAACTTCTTATTCTTCCCTTTCCTAAATAGGAGGATCTAATATGATTATTCTGTCCAGGTCCCTTGTATATTGACTGTGTATGTGAAAAAATGGATCATTTGGCCTTTTAGTTTACAGGTTGATAGTCTAGGAGGAGACACATCCAGATCCAATGGAGAAGCCTGTATATTACCTGGATTTTGTAATAAATGTAAAAAATGGATGATATTTTGGATTATGTCTCTTGAGTGTGTGTCATATATGTGATAGAAGAAAGGAAAGGAATTTTCAAAGACCAGATAAAAAACCATGAGTGTTCACAAATATCCATGTACTCTTTTATCTTTCTCCAACCCCCTTGTATTTGGATTTGCCATTTGGTTTGCTCTGGCAAACCAATAAGGGGTCAATAAGGGGTGGATCCTTATTGACCAAGCCAATAATCACATTCCATTCCCATGGCCTTAGTCTTTTGTTCAAGGTTGGCATGTGGTCTTGTTTAGAATGCTGGATAGAGGGTCTGTCTCTCTTCAGGATCATAAATTATGAGCCCATGAGCCCTGAAATTGCTGCAACCATCTTGTCACCATGAAGGAAGCCAAAATTGGAATGAAGTGCCACAGTGGGAGCCAGTAAGAGAATAAATGAAATTAGATTGGCATCACTGAGTCACTGAATGAGACAAACCCTGACAACTGTTCTACCTGTGTTCTTCAAGATACACAAGCCAATACAGCATTTTTATTGTTTAAGCCAGCTGAGTGGAATTTCCTTTTGCTTGCAACTGAATAAATAATAAGTAAATGGAGACTACCACCAGCCTTAATGATGAGAAAATCAAGGAACAGAAGGCTGAACTGAATTGTCTAACATCACAAAGGTGATAATTAATTATACCAGGAGTGGAACCCCAAATTGTCAACTCAAAAGCCTGTTCTTTTAATTGTTTTCCATTCTGCCATTCTCACAATCTGCCATTGTGAGTGTTAGAAGGAAAACAAAACCAGAAAACAGGATTTCTGTCTCCCAAGATACTATTCTTTCTGGAACTCTTACAACTATTTTCAGTGAGACAAATTAGAAAATTGATTCTTCTTTTCAAGCCCTCATCATCATGGAGTGGCCTCTATTATCCGTGAAGGAGTGCAGCCATAATAACAAGGCCCAGTGATTATTGGATTTGAGTTCACCACCCTTGCTCAAGAGGAACTATAGAAAAGAGAGCATGCTGTGGAATCAGTAAATTCCATAGCTAAAAACAGCCCTCAGCTGTGTCTGCTGAACATCTGGGCCATGTTTTTGCTGGGTGGGGGGAGGGTATGTGGCTACATTAGTAACTGCATTTCATAAAAATTAACAGCTCAAATCTTCAGGTCAGCATGTTTAACAAAAACAAATTGTTTATTTCTAGAACGTGGAACAGATGTGAATGAGTGAAAAATATGTGTGTCTGTGGGTGTCTGTGGGTGTTTGGTATGAAAATGATAAAAGAGGTGTGTTTTCCTATAGGCATGTGGTCATAAGATTAGCAGAGGCTTTTGCTGGTGGCTGGGAAACACAGAAACTGAAATGGGGTGCTGCTGGGGGAGGGGAGTTGGGGACAGGTAGCCTGGAGGTGAAAAGAAGGTAAAATGAACAAAGCACACACCTAGTGTAAACATGGAGGTTTTAGAGGCCCAGGATTTACAAGTTTCATATGCCAAAGGAGTCCAAAATTTAACAGATATTTTTGCTGTTGAAAGACATAGATTCTCTATTTTTAAATGTAATTATAAGTGAAAGTCCATCCTTCAGAATTGAAAACATATTCCCAACCGTTGCCCTTACAATGTTAATAATATCCCCTCTTTAACCTTCCGTATTCCCCATCCCTTAAAAATGCTTAATAGTGCCATAGAAAGAAAAGAGCAAGTGAAAACACTTCAGAGGCTGCATATTTCTACAATAATACATCAGCAAAATACCCGAATCATAACATGTCAGACCTGGAGAGACCTCCAAGGTTCCTATAGTGCAATGAAGTTGCTTCGAGTCATTTACTGTTTCTACTTCAGATGGGACACAACTGAGTCACTCCAAAAAAGCACTCTGCCCACAGCATAAGCCACTGGAGAGCTTGCTCCACTTTTAATAATCACACCCACAAACACACATACGCACACACAAACACACACACTTCACTAAAAACATTCTTATCCTTGTTTCATTCAGTCAGGAATTTTTTTTTTTTAGTATTAATGAGATTAGCTGCCAGATTTCTTTACTCTTTTCTAGTTACTTTATTATCACATGACTCTAAGGCCTCCTCAAGAATCAGGATTGTGTTCTCAGCTCTGAGGCTGGAGGGGGCCTGGGCTGTGTCTTATTAACCTATGATAGCCGAGAGTGCATTAGTGTCTTCTCTCTGTCCCTGACAATTCTCAGGAGAATTAAAGAGAGTCTATCAACTGCCTGAATAAGTCTTCATGAACTCAGGTTTGACAGGAAAGAAAACCAGAGAAGAGAGAGGAGGGGCAGACGGATGGAACCCCAGGGCACAAGAGCACACTTATTTACTGAGTTGCCGCCATTACAAGGGGAAGAGGTTAATCTGTCTGGGCAAGGTGGGTCAGGCCCTTTCCACAGAGAATAGCATCATATAGAAGTTTTCCTAAGGTTGCTCTAGGATAGGTGCTTTAAGTGACTCCTAAGAGTGTCAGAGAGCCTGGACGTTAATCTGAATGGAGAGCTCTTCCTGTCATACTGTTGTCAGGATAGACCATCTGTCCACAAACCTTGCCCTGGGCCAAATCCAACTGGTGACTTATTTTTGTGCTAAGATTGGCTATTTCATTTTTAAATATTTGAAAAGAATCAGAAAAGTAATATTTCATGACATATGAGAATTAGGTGAAATTCAGATTTCAGTGTCCATTTATTGGTATCCAGTCATGCCCATTCATTTATGGGCAGCTGCTTCCATGCTGGTGATGGAGAACCACAAAGGCTAAAATATTTACTTTTTGTCCCTTTACAGACAGCACCTGCTGACCCATTGGCAGAGACCATACAAGATCATCTAGGAGGAAGTTACATAGTAAGTGAGATGTTCATAAAGCTTTGAAAGTCTGATGAAGTTCTCTCCAGAATTTATTTAAAGAGAATGAGAGGATGATTTAACATTTCTCTTTGAAGAGGATGAAAATCTTTTAATATCAAACAACACCAAGTTGGGAGACTCCCCTCAACTGTTTATTCAGTCATTCACTCCATTCAACACCTTTATTAAGCCCCTCCTGAAATGGAGCAGGACCCTATGGTCCTTCGTCCCCACTCCATGTCCTCCACCTGCCTTTTGTCTGCGGAAAAATGTTAGCCAAAGAATAAGTTTAATCAGAGAAATGAGAAAATACAGAAGCAAAGGAAAACAGTCAAACAGGACAAAACAATAATAGTTTAGTCATTAAGCAAAGTCAAGGACCTTTAGTTCCTCCTCAAGGGCTATAGATAAGATTTTGAGCCGTATCCTGTGAGCTGTGTTATAGATACTGAAACCCCTACCAGGTGGAAGAAGTTAACTACATGATGACCAGGCTGTAGCCATGACATAAGCTGCCACAATTCCAAGAATTTGCCTCAAAGAAATGGAAACAAACCAACCCTGGAACTGAAGAGTAATTGTACTTAAAACAATCAAGATGACGCTGATCAGACCACCGATGACCAATTTCAAGATGACTGTCGGAGCTGTTTCTGCATGTAGCCCCCTCCCTCCATCTATAAAAGCTCTTGTCCTCATGCATCAGTGGGGAAGAGTCAGCCTGTGGACAGGCGTCGCCCCCTGCACCCCCATTGCTGGCAGCCAAAATAAAGCCAACTTGCCTTTCCACCAACCTTGCCTCTTTATTGGCTTTTGAGCAGCGAAGAGCCAGACTCCACTATTGGTTACACTCCTGCATATAAAAGGTAATATCTTAGGTGATGGGGTTGTAGTGGGGCTTAAGGCAGAAATGGCTCTGCTCTTGTTAAAGGTATGATTTCTTGGATCTCAAACAGACTTCTTTCCAAATAGTTATTTTCCCCTCAAGTTATATATAAATATCTCTTTGATTCAAGCATACACACTCTTTCTCTCTCAGTTTTAAAATAAAGTATGATATCTGCCACACAAATACTTCTCTCCTGTATATTCAAACACACAGACAGACACACACACACACACAAAACAAAAATCAAACAAAAAAATCTTCCCTTACCAGTTTCCCATAAAATGGGTCTTTAGTTTTCTCTGCCTTGCCCAATGTAAAGATCTTAACTAACCTCTATATAAACCTCTTTTGTGTAGAAGGACTTTTACATGGACAAATTCATTTTTGTCCTTTGTGTTGTACTAAGCACATTACATTACTATGCACTGCCTTACTATGTATTATACTGTGTACTTATTTACTATTAATACTTGTAATTTACAGATGAGTAATCAAGGCTTTGGGACCTCTGCTAGTAAGTGACCAAAATGGGGCGCCAAACCAGGTCCTCTAATTCCAAGCCTAATACTTCTTTTTCTTGGCATTTGGGAAATTAGTTATTTTCTATTTGAGCTCACTTATCCTGGTTAAGAATGGAAGAAACAAGAGGGACAAAGTGCTAAGAAATGGATTCTTGAGGACTGTTACCTGGCTGATGACAAGAAAAATTATAAATTTTCTGAGTTACTGGTTCCACCCGGGATAAACTAATAATCACTTTCACCAAAGGGAGAGACATGATGTGTTATAATAAGAAGTGAACTCAATTCAGCCGCAGAACACCTGGGTTCTAGCTCTGCTCTGCCAGAATGAGCTATGTGTCCTTCAGGCTTTGGGTCAGTCACTTCAAATTTCTGAGCCCTAGTTTTGTTTGTTTGTTTGTTTTGTTCTGTAAAAGCAAAGTGTAGAATTACTTACACTTATAAGTTCTTTCCAGATTTAATACTTGTAGGTTCCATAAATTTTTATTGGTATTTTTGAATCAGTGTTAATTGTTATAAAGATATCAATTTTGTCCACAAATTGTATTTAGGTAATGATAATTATTTTTAGACTAATATTACATATAAAGTGCATTTAAAAAAAGAAATACTACTTTGTAGTAAGAGGAATACGTTTTTCTTCGACCTGATCTAGTTCTTTCTCTAATTTCAGGAAAGTGAGTGAAAATGCAATAAAACCCAGTTGCTTCAGTTCCTACTTACCCCTGTTAATGGTCCCAAAGAGACCTCAGCCTACAGTGATCTAGAGACAGGCTGGGACCTGGGACCTGGGACTCTGCTGCAGTGCTTGCACCTGGACAAATGTCTGCTCTAGCAACAAAACACAAAGAAACTATAAGGGACTAAAAATAACTGCCTGCATGAGCAGTTGGGACAAATTCTGCATAACAAGACACACAAAAAAAACCCCAAAAAGCCCAACTGTCACTTCTGAAGAGCTGGGAGAAAAACAGGGTACTGAACATGCCCCCTGCACTCAACACCACCAAAGGGGTGGCCAAATCATCTAAGCCGCCCCTCCAGCCTGACCCCCTGGGCACCCCTCTACCTTCACTGTATATAAGGAAGCAGCTCACGCCCCTGCCCCCAAGGGAGTGAGCAAGGGAAACTGTTACTTGGTTTTCTCCCCCCTGCTGCAGCAAGGGCCCCAATCAAGCCTTGCCTGAACTTCTTGTCTGGCCTCTTACAATCTCTATTGATTAAGGAAGGCCAAGAACCCTGATCAATATCCATCTCACCCTCCTCTGACCCCATAGAGCCAAACAAGGTTCTGATTTGGGCTTGAGCACAGTCTACCTCATGGCATTTTATTTTTATTGTAAACTGTTATTCTGTTATTTAACTGTTAGTCAGCTGCATGTATGTTTGCTTCTTGCCTCCCCAGTTAGACCCTGAATCCCTCGTGTAGGGAGGTGAACCGTGTCTTGCACCTGGAATCTCCAGAGAACTGATCATAATGTTCTGCATGTGCAGAGCTAGTGCTCTGTAGGCAGAGTCTCCACTAAACCTCCTGCCATTTATTAATATCCAGCCAGCAAGTTGAGTGGAAAGGAATTAGCTAATCCCAGTGTGAAAATCATAGGAATACACATGTTTAATATGCTTACCCTCAACACTAAAACACTGTTGATATTGATATAATACACATATTACTTTATCTCTGGAAATGTGTATATCTTTGTTGGGACCCTCAATAGGAGGTGAATAAATGTTGACCAGATTATTCTTTTTTTCTAACACTTTTACTTTTGACCAAAACTTATCTTTCTGAGAATTACAACTTTTTACTTTTCCTTGAACAATATAACCAAAAAAGAACAGTGTTAGAGGATCCACTGCATGGTTCTCTAAGCTTGTTACTTTATTTTTGACTCCCATTAACATGTGTATATCAATTTATTCATGTCATGTTTTAGCCCCTGGATTTTGGACAGCGTCTTGACACAGAGATACCTGGCAGCAGTTCTTGTAAGCAAAGAATTATTTGGTTTAGAAATTGCTGACTTTTAAATTATTAACACAAGAGCACACCAAGAAAAAGAAGGGTCTCCTTAACAAAATGATAGAATCACAGACTCTTCTCTTGAAGTTTCACCATTCAATGTGAAGGATTGTTTGATATTGCTAAAGTTGAAAAACACCCTTCATTTTTTTCTTAAAGAAAAGCCTTTTTTTTTTCCAGTTTGATATTTTTCATGAATAATTGGAGACTGGGGAAATTGAAAAGGATTTTTGTCTCTGGCTGAACTGAAGTGGTAAACATTCTTGGAAATCAAAACCTGCAAAACAGCAAGTACTTTTTTTTTTTTTCTCAACTGTTTAAACATAACCTGGATATTGGGACGCAGCACACAAAACAGAAACAAAACCCCACAATAACAATGAGATATCTGTATCATACTTTATAAAGCCACTAGGAAAATATTTATCCAGGTCTCTATGGTCTATTTACAATGCAATATCTATTATCCCAGAGTGTGTTTCCTGCCTAGTCCAAGGACAATCTCTGCAGCTCACCTAAATAGGTATTCAGTCTTATCAAAGCTTACAAATACAGGCATTGTGTCTTGTCATTAACAACAGTTCAGTGTTTGCCATGTGAACTGATTCATGCTATCTGCCCAGTCTCTGTGGGTCAGCTTAATAAGTGATAACAATAACAACAATAAAAATAATAACAGCAGCTACCATTTAAAGAATACCAATTTGCCAGGCATACTAAGTACTACATGACTTATGGCTGAGTTTATGTTTACAACACACTTCCAAAATAGGCATCATTAGTCCCATCACACAAATGAAGAATTTGAAATGAAGTAATTTCTCCCAAGACAGACATTAATTGTGAATACAGCTAGAATGAAAACTCAGGTCAGTTTGGCTCCAAAGGAGTTGCTAAATCCTATTCTTAGGAAGCTTTAACATCTATATGAGACAGTTAGATACACTTAGAAGGAGGAAAATTTTTTAAAAAGCAAACACTGTTTCTAAATACTGAATGAATGACCTCAACAATGTTCAGGGAAGGGATTAAGAGTAAGGGCAATCCAGGGGGGCTCAGTGGAGGAGGTTGTGGGAATGGGAGGTGGGACTAATAAATGCCCTTATTCATTAGGTCAGCAGAAAATTTAATATTTGGAAGTGAGAGAGGTGGTAGGGATGAGTGCAGTTGAAGAAATTCCTATGATTTTATCTATTCCTCTGACTGACAGAGACAAATCTTTCCCAGTTATACCTGCCCTTGCAGCTAACTTCCAACCAGAAAAGAACATCAAGGTGAAACTATCTCTTTAATGAAATGCTCATTCTCTAGCTCCTCCTAAATGCTTTAACCTGAAGCAAGCAGAGAATAAAATGCAATTACTTGGTGTAACTACGATCATTCTTCCATTGGAGGCGTGATGGCCAATGAAGAGGGAAATAGGATGGAAAAACTATGAAAGGAGACAAAGGGACTCAATGTAGTGTTAGGTACACTACACATGGTGCTGACCTGGGGTCTTGGCTGGAGAAGATGTGACTGACTGAAATGAGAGGAAATCTAGGCAAGCTGATGCTGATGGGAGCAGAAGTAGAAGCCTTCAGGCAGCAGGTAAATGGCCGGGTTGGCAGATGTAGTCCAAGACCAAGATGCTGTATTGAGTTTATAACTTCAGAAGTTCATAGAAGTTGTAACAAGTATGTCTGACACCGAACAGGCTCATTTCATGAATTTTGCACCAAGAAACAAGATGAAGGAAGGCAGAAAAATCTTCAGTCTCAAAGGAAACAGCTACCAGAAGAAAGATAGGCAGCAGACCTCTCCCAGTCACTTGGGGTGCAGTTTTTTGGCTTAACCTAGTCACAGAAGACAAATACATGGAAGAAGGGGGGATAAAAATGTCCTGAATACTCAAGAGACCCAGCTAACAAAGGGGTGAGATCAGCAGAAGGAAATAGACTTTGGAAGCCTGGGAAAATGGCAGATTTCAAACAAGTGTGCTTTGGGGCTAGTTTGAGGCTGGCTCTAGTGTGGGGTAGCCTAACATCTCAAAAAAATTTATAAATTCCTGAAAGGCAAGGTTCATACCTTATTTTGTTATTTATTTGTTTGTTATTTAGTATCTCTGAGAACATGGAGACTTGCACAGACTAATACTTAATCAACGATTTTTAATTGGCTGGCTTAATGAACATATGAATAAAAGAGAATATATAGGCAGACACAAAAATGGTAAATAGAAATAATGTATCCTTTAAAGGAGAGAAGAAGAAAAGGCTTCTCATTGGTTTCACTCAGTGCTGCCTGACCCCAGCTAGTTGAAATGCAAATGAAGGGATGAGAGTGTTAGAGAAACTTTTCATCTTTCTGCATGACGCTGAAGGGGAGATAGCCTGGCCGCACTGACAGCTCCGATCCATCAGGCAAATGGGTACAGCTGTCACCACACCACGACTGCTCAGCCGTCACTGGTGGAGATGCTGGCAGACCTGGAAATCTGTGCATGATTGCTGAGGGCAGAGGACCTAGTCCTGAGAGAACACAAAGCGACATTTGCACTTGCCCATTGTTCAAGGGAAGGAAGAAGGGAAAAAGAGGAGAGGAATAACCCCAGAATACAAAGCAAAGTAATATGCCCAGTGTCTAACCCAGACAGAGAACAATCCTGGGAGAAAAAACAACTCGTTTTAAAGATACTGGGACTTCCCTGGTGGTCCAGTGGTTAAGACTCTGTGCTTCCACTGCAGGGGGCTCAGGTAAGATCCCTGGTTGGGGAATTAAGATCCTGCAGATAATAACTTACCAAGCTTACTGTCTCTTTCTTACTACGTAGTGTGTTAGGGCAGAGTCCTTCTGAAAAGGAGGCTTGAGTTCAAGCTGTTTGTTCCTCCCCTCTGCCAAAGCAGTCTTCCAGTGTAACAACATCATTAACACTTGAGAACTTGTAAAACATGCAAATTCTGGGGCTGCATCCTGGACCAATTAAGTGAAACTCTGGGATTGGGGCCCAAAGATCTGTATTTTAACAAGCCCTGCAGGTGATGGTTTGAGAACCAATGGTCAAATCTGTGACTGAAGCAATTGTTCCCTTAAATGCCTCTCAGTCTGAACCATTTGAGGAACGCACAGAGTGGATCTAGGGTCAGGACCACTCCCCTGTTTCTTGGAATAAATGATTTGGTAACTCCACTGGACACTGGGGTTAATCCTGACTCTTGCTTCAGAAAGAATTAGTCAGTTCAAGTTACTGTCAAAATATAATGTTCAAAAGTTAGAAACATGGCTCCCATAAATATAAAATTAGTCCATGGCAAAGATTTTATTCAATGCATTAATTGATGTGGAAACTAGTAAGGTGGTAAAGCTAAGCAACTGGATATTAATAGGCAATTAACTATAAAAGAGGAATGTTAGAATAAGATTAGAAACACAACTGTTGAATGCCTTTTGGGGCAATAAAACCAGAACTTTGGAGGTTATTTTTTTTCTATGGAACACAAATCATTTGCATCTCTACAGGATACAAATCTGCCACTTAACACAACTTTGCATAGTCTGGGCATTTAATTAACAGTAAACGAACAGTAATAGTAAAGTCAGAACAATGTTACAATAGCCTAAAAAATTAAATACTTCTTGGGTGGGCCTGATGAATAATGTTCCAGAATGACATGGATAAGACAGGCAGACATCCTCATGGCCTTCTTTATAAGTCTCGGAAATTTTTTGTTAACACGACAGCTCTAGTCTTTAGGTCCTAATTCTTAGTGGAGTTAGGTGGACTCCTGGCTCATCAACCTATGAAATCTGCATTTTGTTTGCCTCCTGCTGCACATTCATTCAGTGCTAAGAGTCTGTGTCAGCAGCTGTTCCACTGCAGCACTATGGTCCAGGCCTGATGCAGTCTCCCTGTTTCTCTGTAACCCTCCTGCACCACCATTGTGTGTGGTCATTTTGTTCTCCCAGAAGCCACCTGCAGAGAATATCAGCAAGTGCTGGTTCAAGTTTACAAAAAAGCAGTTCAGGGGAAACTTCCATGTGCTTAAAGGCCCCTGCATGGGAACTTGATCACTGCTAGAGAATTTTTTCAAGATGCTGATCATGTCTCTGGTAAGCCAGGGGACACTTTTTCTTGGAAGGAGTGAGTTTTAAACATCAGAACTAAAGAGACATAGGGGATGATGATGTGACTCGAATCGTGATGGGGAAGCTGCTGGGTAGCAGCAGCCAAATAAAAGCAACATCTCAAGGAGAGAGGCGGGACACCTGCTGAAGACTTACCTGCATTTCGTTTCTCCTAGCAGAAAAGCTGAGAAACACCCAGACCTGGCTGTCACCTTCAATCTACAACTTTCCTATTGTCGCTGCATTGCAAGGTTTCTTACCTGAGAGCTACGAACTCCCAAAACAATCTGAAGATAAAATCCACGGGGTCCAAGAACTTGGATGGGGACACATATTGAATTTTTATTTTCACTAAATTCTAACTGGAATTGAACATTTCTTTCCATTATTAATGAAGGCAACAAACTAGAATAGTATTAGCAGTACTTGTGACTTGTTATGGATATTTTCACATCACTACTTTGTCTCTCTGTTTGATTTTCTTATTTAAAGGGTTAATAAACACATGTATAACTATATGACTCCTTTAAAAATAGTTTGATAACTATATTTTGATATGAATAGTTTACTTTGGAAGCTTATGTGTTTTATTGTGTGCCTTGAAAAACATTATTCTAAGACAAGATTCATATGCTATGTCAGATTTCTGAAGCGGTTCATGGCACAAAGAAGCTTAATAATCCTTGCCTATTGTAACTTCGAACAAAGGAAAACAAAACAGAAATCGGTTTTGTTTAGTTTGCTGCCTACTTGAGCTTTGCCGGTCTTAGGATGGTATTTTCTTTTTCATCAACTAAAGTTGGGAAACAACACGCCCCTGGTCATTATGTGCTATATTCTTTTTCTTCTGAGTTGATATATACATATCTTCTTTATTTTTGAAACCATTCTTCTTGTTTAAAGGCATAAGGCAATATTTATGGTTAGGATTCAAGGCAAGAGCCATTCTGAATATTTCAGCAAGTCCTAACACAAACTCAAGCAATGAATATCCATCCATTAATGAGAATCCAGGCAACAAGTCTTTTTGACCTCACTAAATCCTTTCCAGAGCAAGAAGCTTTTATTCTTCTTCAAGCCTCAGGTGGCAGATCAGTGGCAAAATAGTCTTTCTTCCCAATTATATGCTTCCACACTCATTGTCTATTAGGGGAGTAGAGGATGATGAAAAGGATGTGATTTTAGTTTATGATCAAACTGTTTTTTTTCCCCTTTTTTGATTTGTATTCAGTGTTAGGCAGCCTGCAGAAATTCAGTTTTAGAAAAAAAAAAGGGACAAAGACAAGTATTTGTCCTCTTCCTCTTTTCAAATTTGGCTAAGAGATAAAAGTCAGGCAACAAAGGCTTTTGCTCGCAACCACTTTAAGACTTAGGGTCAGAAGCTGAGAAATAAAGTGTTCAGAAGAAAAAGAGCTGAACTCAAATGCCTGCTTTGCTACTCACTGATTGTGTGATCAAAGATGTGTTATTTAATCACTCAGGCTCTTACGTGGTATGAATGTGCTTACTAGGTAAGTAACTTTAAGTATTATTGCAAATGGAGTGCATGTTCAGATAGACCCCAGGGTTCCATTTGCCCTCTTTAGTTGGCAAGGTAGGAAAGGGTATCTAAACACCTAAGGGTAGGTGAAGCTGGAGGGAGTGGGACATGGAGAAGAAAGACTGGATCTTGTCTCTGCATCTGGTTTCCTACCATGAAAAGTGTCAACTCTACTGGAGAGAAGTACAACAGGCACAGAAGAGAAGTCTCTGTGAGACACAAGACCCAGACATCTTAGTGTCCATGTGAAGCAGTAGGAAAGAGAATGGGGCAGGTGTGCCAGGCCTCTATTTCTGAAAGGAAAACATACTGTAGCTCCAGAGTCATTAGGATGGAAGGATGGGAGGAGACTCTGAGGTACCACTTAGGTTTCTTTGGGATGGAGAATCAGGACAGGGCATCCATATTACTTGTATCTCAGAAGGCAGGGTGCTAGGATCAGTGGGAGAGTGGCTCATCACACCTTGGTGACTTTATGAGCATTGGATACCACTGAAAATGAGGGCATTAAATGACTCCCATTTCTTTCACCATTACATAAGAACACCCTTGGGTCCTCCCAGAAATGATGGGTATAGGGAGCGATGGGGAATCTTGATGTACTTGACTGTATAGGTGGAGGCAGTGAGCTGGTAGAGCCTGAGTTATTTCTGTTGATGTTCCCACTCACAGGCTGGAGGGGTCCTGGGGAAACCTGGACTGTATAAAGACAAATTAGAAGTAGTGTACTGTGAAAGAGCTGTTTAAGCTATAAAGCCTTACAAAATGTGAATTTGGGGGTATCATTCTTTTCCAGAAAATTTCCCAGCACCCTGTGGGTAGTAACTAAATGCCTATTGGTTGAATTAAAGAATAAACACAAAACAACTAATTTTAGGATGCAAAGAGATTGATGAAACTAATTTACACCAATATTTCAGCTAATCACTCTAAAGAAGAGAATGTTTTATACATTTGAAGATCAACAAAACAATTATTAATTTGCCTCTTATAAACCCAGTGAAAGGTACAAGTGATGGAGAACAAGAGAGAGGGAGAACCTGGATGACTGGTTGTGTCAGCCAAATCATTTTCTCCTTCTTCATGGAAATAATACCCACAGGTCCTGTCTTTCACTGCTTTTCGTGTTCTGCTTTCAGTCATTTAATATTCCTGTTGAAGGCTCTTCACTGAATTCGTACCCATATATTTAGAACCCAGAAAGATAAAAGTAAGATGAAATGTAGTTTTATGACATTTTAAATCTTTTTAAATGAGAAGGCTCTACTGAAGATTCTTTTTTAAAGGATGTGCAGATATTCAATAATTATTTTATCATTTACTAATTAAGTGTGAAACATCTGTCAGCAAAATGTCAAGTGGGTTTAGGAACTTCCCCCAGTCAATTTGATGATGTGCAATGCTTTGATTTTTTTTGGAAATGATAGTAGTTTGAAGTAGGTGAGAATTAGCTACATATCTACAATCTCACTAACACATGGTAATAAAGTAAAACTTCAGACCAAATTCTCTCACTCATATAGACATTTATTGAGCAAACATTCATTAGTAAGGAGGCACAAAACTGTTCATGCAACCAGTTATGAAAGCTCAGTGAATTTCTGATTCTCTGATAGTTTTGGATGATCAACAACACCACTATAAAAGATTTATCCAAGGCATTCACAATAACTTTCCAAATTCAAGATTCTGTTATGCTTACAGTCATTATTAGCCAAACAGAAATCCCTCAATTCCATGTTTGGACATAGGACCACTTAAGAAACATACTTTGGGTATCTCCTCATGGTACAGATTATAGGCCACTCTTTATCCCAGCATCCCACCTAGGCAAGGATGGAGCATGTCTAAAATATTTTAGCTAATTCACATAGCTTATATCACCACTAAATATGGAAATACATACACATATGAACATGTGTACATTTATGTGTATATATGTATAAACACATTATAATAGCATTGGCTAGGTCAGGGGTCAGGAAACAGTAAATATTTTAAGCTTTTCAGTCTCTGCTGCAATGTGTATGCAGCATTGTCTATGTCACAATGACACAACCTCGCCATTGTAGTGTGAAAGCAATTATAGACTATATATAAGTAAAAAACATGAGTGTGTTCTGATTATTTATGAATAATAAAATTTTAATTTCATACAATTTTCACATATCATGAAATACTATTTTTCTTTTGACTTTTAAAAACATTAAAAAATGTAAAACTATTCTCAGCTCACAGTCATGGACCACCCCCAAATACGCAATGGGCAGTATTTGGTCTACAGGTTGTCTTTTGCAGATTCCTCATCAAAACTATAAAACTTTAAAATCAATTTCTGCCATTATAGCTATGTCCTGTGACTGGAAAAGATGAGATGTGAAAAAACAAAAATTATAGAACACGTATTTGTAGGTGTTACCTAATTTACTTATTACAAAATTTCTTGGAGTTACTTATATACTGTATTAATTTCACTATTTTATACAAATGGAAAGGAGAGTCGAGTGACATTTTAAACACAGAAAGAGTCAAGTACAGGTCTGTCTGATTTCAAATTTCATGTGCTTTCCTCTTCAAAGTCATGCTTGTGGGTTTTCCCTTGGACACTTGGACCCTTTAAAGGAGTGGGTCTGAGCATTTTTTTCGGGCTTGTTCCACTGCCCAATTCCAGAGGTGCCATTCCCATTGTGTTATGTGTGAATGTCTCTTTGAGCACATAGAATACAAAGTGGATGAAGTTGCTTGACTTTGTACAAAGAGTCTGCCTGGGTTTTTTGACCTAGTAGGTTTTTGGAGGCTGTGAGAAACCACTAAAAGGCTTAAGGCACTGAATTGACATGACCAAATTTGTGTTTTAGAAACTAGTGTTAGGATTTGGAGCTGCATTTCAGAACAAGAATTCAGCACCAAATAAACCACTGATTTGACCATTTTATGCAACAACAAAAAAGATACAACTATAAAAGCCTATACTCATTTGAAACAGTAAAAGTATATTCTAGGTTTTAAAAATGGGTATATATATTTTATGTGCAAATGGAACTGACAAAATATGTATAAAGAACATAACAAAAGAGGACTATGCTTTATTTTGCATTTAACCTAAATTTACATAAAATAAAATATTGACTACATTCTTTTGTTTTACTTGGGATTTTTTGAAATAGAGTAAGTCCACATGTTCTTCAGAAGTATAATTTTACTATACTTATAAAAATCCACTTAATTTGACTCAGAAATACCACATATAGGTACTATTTATTTTGTGTGAAATAATGTATGAACTAGCATATAAATGTCAGAATTGCATATAAAAGTAGATCATTGGAAAATATTTAAACTCCATCAATACAGGACTACTTAAAAGTTATTATATATCCATATAATGAAACAGGATGTAGTTTTAAAAAGAATGAGATGGTTCTGTATACATTGCTATTGAAAGAGCTACAATATATATTGATTAATTTTTAATTATTTAAATTTTTATCACTTATATTTTATCCCAGGAACACAAGGATTTTTCAAAATTAATTAGCAGATTAAAGGTTAAAAGACAAAATATGATATTACTATATGCTGGATAAGAATCAATGTTCAATCTTGATTTCAAAACACTTTAGGTGCTGATGATTGGAGAAACCTTTCTGAATTTTATAATTTTTATTTATGCATTTATTTATTCTTAATTGAAGTATATTTGATTTACAATATTATGTTAATTTCAGGTGCACAGCATAATAATTCAGTATTTTACAGATTATAGTCCATTTAGAGTTATTACAAGATAATGGCTATAATCCCCTGGGTTATACAATATATCCCTGTTGCTTAGGTATTTCATACACAGTAGTTTGCATCTCTTAATCCCTTACCCCTAATGTGGACATCCCCTCTTTCCTCTCCTTACTGGTAACAACTAGTTTGCTTTCCATATCTGTGAGTTTGTTTCTGTTTTGCTATATACATTTGTTTGTACTATTTTTTAGATTCCACATATAAGTGATATCATTCAGTATTTGTCTTTATAATTTAGTTCACTAGCTATAATATTCTTTAGGTTCATCCACACTGCTGTAAATGGCAGAATTTCATTCTTTTTTATGACTGAGTAATGTTCCATATACATATATAATATTTCATATACATATATAATATTCCATGTATATATCATATATAAAATCTTCATCTGTTGATACACACTGGTTTATTTAAGTGATGATGTTCAGTTCTTACTATATATCTGCCTTTCTGAGTGGGATTTCCTTTTTCCTATAGATTCTTACTTCTTTTCTACTCAGAGAAGACCCTTCAACATTTTTATAGTATAGGTTTACTATGGATGAACTCTTAGTTTTTGCTTATCTGATAATTTCTTTCTCTCTCCTTCTATTCTAAATGATAATCTTGCTGGGTAGAGTATCCTAGGTTGCAAATTTTTTCCCTTTCAACACGTTTAATATACCATGGCACTCCATTCTGGCCTGCAAAGTTTCCTCAGAGAAATCAGCTGATAGCCTTAGAGGGATTCCCTTGTATACGACTCTTTGTTTTTCTCCTGCTGCCTTTAGAATTCTGTTATCTTTAAATTTTGCCATGTCTTGGTTTGGGTCTGTTTCAGTTCATCTTGTTTGGTACCCTCTGTGCTTCCTGTACCTGAATATCTCTTTCCTTCTTCAGGGAAGTTTTCAACCATAATTTCCTCAAATATATTTCTGTCCCCTTTTCTCTCTCTTCTCGTTCTGGGACTCCTATAATGTGAGTGTTTATACTCTTCTCCCACAGATCTCTTAAAATGCATTCATTTAAAAAATTTGTTTTTCTTTCTGCTGTTCTGATTGGTAAATTCTATTATTCTATCTTCCAGATCACTTATGCATTTTTCTGTATCACTTAGTCTGCTATTCATTCCTTCTAGTGTGTTTCTTTTTTTATTTCAGCTATTGAATTCATTTCTATTTTTTAATATATATTTTCTAGTTTCTTGTTGAAGTGTTCATTGTTTATATCAGTTCTTTCCCTTAATTCAGTTAACATTTTTATTGCCAATGTTTTGAATTTTTTTCTGGTAAATTGTTTATTTCTGTTTCATTATTTTTTCAGGAGTTTTCTCTTGCTCTTTCAGTTGAGAGTAGCTCCTCTGTGCTTTCATTTTGCTTAACTTTCTCTACCTCTATGAATTTAGGTGAAACAGTTACCAGTCTCTGTCTTGAGGGGGTGTTGTTATGTGAGGGTGTCCCTATGCAGATTGTGTGTGCCCAGTACCTTTGCCGGTCAGGCAGGATTTGATGTGGGTACCAGTCATGTCTTTCCTCAGGATGTGCTGGCAGCTGTCACCTTGGTATGGGGTGGGGCTGGGGAAGGGAGAGTTATGCTGGACCTTGGTGTGAAGCGGAACTTCCTCTCTGCTCAGTGGCTGTCACCTCTCTATGGGGAAGGTAGAGTCTGTTCCCCAGTGGCTGGAGCAGAATCCCTGAGGGTCTGGCCTGAGCAGGTTCTGTTCTCTTTAAGCATCTGTTTTTCCCTCTCCCATCACCGGGACCCATGCTGCAGAAAGGCAAGTGCTGAAAAAGTGGGGTCCATGCACAGACAAAGGTCTGCCTGTTCAAGCACCTGTGGCTCTGTTCATATGAGTCTTGGGGGCAAGTCCCCTTTATTGCCCACAGTTGATCACTATTTCCAGCCTCCACCACTCTCATCTGTTTTGGAATTGTTCCTCAGGGCAAGCAGAGCCTTCATGGACTCTCAGCATGTATTGGGGGGTGCACTGTGGTGGGGTAGCTGCCCTCAGAAATCTGGAGGCTTTTGATGCACTGCTTGAGTAAGCGCTAACAATGGCCACCACACCCCACCCAAGTTCCACCCTGGCAACGGTCACTTCTGCGTCCCACACTTGAGACGTTTCCTCACTTGTAGATGCCCCAGATCCACGGCTGTGCTATGGTATGGAGTGTGCGGGGATGGAGCACTCCCTCAGCTTGGGCTGGGATGTGCGGTGGGGCAGCCACTAGAGAAGGCCTGTCTCCACTCTGCCTCACAGGCTAGCCAGCATGTGCATACTCCACCTGAGTGGAGTTCAGCCTTCCCACAGCCCTTCTATCTGTCCTGGCAGCCCTCCAACCAGCCAAGGGGGGTGTCTCCTCCACATAGGACCCCAGGGCTGAGGTACAAAGTGTGGCTTGACCTGCTCACTCCTCAGGATGGATGTCTTCCCATAGTATCTCCCTTTTCCTCTGAGAAACAGGTCCTGACCCAATTGCTTTTCTTCCCTTTCTACCCAATTACGTGTGTATCTGACTTAACAGCCTTGGTTGCACAGGAGTCCTTTTGTCAGTTTCCAGTTAATTTTCAGTGAAAATTGTTCCACATGTAGATGTATTTTTGATGTATTCTTGGGAGGAGGTGAGCTCCATGTGCTCTAACTCTGCCATCTTGATCCTGCCTCAGTCCCCTCTTGTTTCAGTTTTAAACAGTTACATTTCAGTGTATCTTATTTATATAAAATATCATTCTATCAATATCAGTTTGTGTTCATATGTGTTTTGTCTCTGTGTGTAAAATGATACATCATTCCTAGACAGGGGAGCACCAAGATGGAAAAACAAAGCAAAACAAAAGAAAACAAAATAAAAACTAGTTACCACAAAGGAAGAAAGAATGCCTCCAGGAGGCCAGGCAGGGAAAAGAGGAAGGCTTTTTCTTTTTAATTTTATTACCTTTCATCTTTTTAAAATTTTGTATTAGAAACATATTACATTTACTTTTTAAAAGCTTTAAATACAGATATCTAAGGAAATTTAAAATAGCTGATTTCTTTATTTTGTTTCAGTAACTAGCCGTGTAGCAAGCCAACTTCCTCCATCAAACTAAGTTCTTTGCTTGGAGTAACAAATGTTCAATGGATGTTTATTTGTTGTAGATGATGTTGCTTTTGCTACTGATGTTCCTTCTGCTACTGATGTTCCTTCCTCATTTTTGTAGGACAGAGTTGATCTTTCCCCCACAGCTTTTGCTAAAATTCCCAGCTTACACCAGAGGAGCTCCATAGTCCCCAATCAGAGTGATGTTGTATTAATAGTAACAACTTACATTTATCAAATATTTACTACATGCCTTGCTCTGTTCTAATAGCTGTACATGTGCAGACTTATTGCATCCTCTAAACAGCCCTCAGCAAAAGTGCTATTTACAGATGAGAAAACTGAGTCACAAAACACTTAGACAATGTGACCAAGGTCATAGAGCTACTAAGTATGGGCCCAGCTTTAACCCAGGCAGTCTGGCTTCACTATGCTCTGCGGCACACTCCACATCACTGAGGTCAATAAGCTGTTCTCTGTCAAGCACCCAAAACTTCTGCTTTGACCACAAACATTTCCAGTATTTGTGACTTCTTTGCATTATGTTCCAATGAGTGAGGTCCAAACCACTTGGACTGCACACAAGGTTCCTCATGATCTTATGTCTTCCTTACACCTACCTTTGCAGTCTCATCTCTCCTCACCTCCTTCTCACCCAGTGTCCAGTTACTGAGCTGCATAGACTCTCCCAAAGCATACATGCTCATTCTTGCCTCCCTGATTTCATAGGGCTTTCCTTGTGTGGAATATTCTTCATTCACTGCTTATGCCTGGCTGACTGCCACTCATCCATAAGAACCCAGATCAGGCCTTATGTCCCTTTTGCTCCTTCTTTCCCTTGAAAAAATCCCCCAGACCTGGGCCCCCACTTACACACACACCAAGCATGATTGCTATTTCCTGTGTTTTTCCATCAGAGCATTTGTCCAGCTGTGCTCTAGTTTTCTGGTGACATCTCTTTTTTCCTCAATGCTGGGTACTCACTGTTGGCTGTAACCTTATGTCCTCAGCTCCTTGTTCAGTGTGTCCGTAAATAGTAGGAGTTCAATAAAAGTCTTGTAAATGAATAAATAAATGAAAGCTTCTAAGGGAGAACTGAATCTGCTTGACAATGCCCTGCTGCATGACTAATTTTGCAAGGCACTCTGTGATGAAAAGCAGTGATTGCCACTCCTTCTAAGTTGACTTAAATAATAGGAATGATGGATATGAAGGTTTGCAGTTAATAAAAAAATAAACACTTCCTAAAATTCTGCTTGGAGACTCAACAATTCAATAATTTTAACTTTCTACCACTTCAATAAAATATTTTTGTAAATATATTTGACAATGATAGCAACACTTGCTGGCTTCCTAGAGGAATATTCTATTCTATTGGCACATTATGACTTAAAATCATCAATGGATCACATACAGTTCTGGTTTAATTTGAACTCTTTCTTAGGTGTCATTCTTGACTCTTAACTGGCAGTTACCTTTAAGTGTATGTGTATGGTGGATGTTTATAGCTATTTTCTTCCAAGTTACTTAAATTCTATGTCCCTGTTTTTTATCCATTGAGTTAGAAATGTTAGAGCTCTATAACTGCTTCTAGAATTATGTTGAGACCAAAAACAGTGCAATCCTTTGTATAAGAGATTTACTCATATAAACTTTTGTCTAACAGATTTACTCATAAGAATTTATTTTATTCTAAAACTTTATGATGTGGTTCTATTACTATACCCAGGGAAAGTGAAGCACAGAGAGGGTAAAGGACTTGTGCAAAGTCACACAGCTAGTAACAGGTGAAGCCAGGATTCAAACACCGGCAGTCAGCCTTCAGACCATGCTTATAAACACTGAGCTACCTTGCCACTCATAGGTGGTTGTACTTTAAGGCATTGAAAAAAAAATCCTGGACAAATGCAACAAGAAGATTAACTCACTAAGAGACACAATTGCTGTGTTTTTACTCATAGCGTTACCTCTATAAGCTATGTGACCTTCAATAGTCCACTGCATTTCTCTTGAATTTTCTCAGGCAATTTTGAACCCTAACATTTCACTATTCCATGGCTAATACTCTTTCTTTAGGACATATCTACTTGGGAATAAAACATGAGGGAGTATATCATGTATTTATGACTTGAGCCCCACCTGCTATTGAAGCAACACCTTTAGCCATGTCTGGGAATTTCCTGTCTATTTTGCAAGTTCTGCATGACTCCTGCCACATCACTTTCTACTGTCCTCCATGATGGGGACATTGCTGCTGTTATGACTACCTGGGGGTGTCTCAGTATCCTCACTGCTGCGTCAGTATGAAGATTCACATCAAGGAGGCTCCTGCCTCATGGTCCCAGAGCTGCTACTTCCAAGACTGTCACAGACACACAGACACACACACACACAGACACACACACACACACATGCCCTTTCGGCCCGCAGAGCCATGATCACTAATGCACTTACGTGTGTGGAGAATGGTCAGGAGAGGCAGTTTTAGATACCTGGAAGCTGTGGCTCTTCAACATGAAATGGGTCCCTCCCATCTCTGCTTCATTTTATTAAATAAGTGACAGAGTTACACCATCCTGCCTATTTAATTCTCACATAAGTTGAGTTAATTCGTTTTTACAGTTTCTTACTCATGGCTGTTTTTTGTTTTTAGTTTTCCTAAGTTTATGGAAGTTAAATCAGTGAACAAATCTGAGTAGCAGATATTACATTTTGCTAGGAAGCTCTAGCTCTTCCCGATGTCTGAAACATTGTCATTGGACCAAAGTTATACACCTCATGTTTATTGCTTCCTGTTGAATCCTTCCTCAGTCAGAATCTTGGTCATAAACACAACTTGTGTTTAACCTGGGTCCTCCCTCACTCCAAACTATACTGTGGAAAAAACCCCAATTGTGGCTAACACAGTGCTATCCTCCTTGATGGCAAGTAGATTTGTGTGTGTGTGTGTGTGTGTGTGTGTGTGTATGAGTGTACAAACATAGTAAGAGGGAAGGGCATTGTCACTAATGTGGGGTATGATCATGAAGGTGAGCACAAACCATAAAGCGTTAAGACATTAGTAACATTATAAGAATTTCTGTATTTTGGCACTCCTAAATTCACTGAAATTTACTGAAAGTGTCCACCCTTGAAGAAGACAACTAAAAATGACGACAGCTTCAAACTTGAACCAGTTGGCTAGTGTGTAGGATTCCCTACCATTTAGCAGAAATACATTTCAGACCTCATGTAGACCAGTACAGATAATTGACCACTGAAGAAAAATTCTGAGCACAGAGATCTGCTGGAGAGCAAGCATTTGGCCCTCTTCCAGGCTGTTGCCAGGTGGCATGTACTGATGCAACCATGGAGCTTGCTGCACACCTGGATGGAACAGATGAGCACCACTCTGCTTGGTCGTTGGGCCAGGTGCATTTCCCATGGTCCCAGGAGGAGTCTGGCTCAAACAGGACCACACAGCATCTTCTTTCACTTCAGAGTAAAAGCAGCAATGTAATTTATTCAGGATGAGCCCAGATTCTTAATTGGACAGGTGTGTGAGAAAACTCTGGCTGTGAGCACAGCGTGCTCTTTTATGGAACTTTTCTGTCGACATCCTTTCAGCACTTCCTGTCAGGCTAACCTTAACTCTGTCAAGTCAGGCACAGGCAGGTGGTGGGACTGGCCAAGGAGAGAAACATGAAGTTGTGAAAATCAAACACTAACCCACAGGAGTGGTTTTCTCAAGTTTCCAAAGGCCAAAGGAGAAAGGGATGCTCTCATATCTTCGAGGATCTGTTGTTCTGCATCACTATCTGTTGACTTTGATTAGTTAGCTTTTTCCCAGATACCATCTCTGTCACCTTGAATACCTGTGGGGGATGGAATTAGGAGAGAGAAGGGAGTGGGAGGGAGGGAGAAAAGAAGGAGAGAGAAATATTTTGTTTAATTCTAGGAGAGAATCATTGGAGGATTTAGCTGAGATTAAAGTATTTTTTTCCAGAGATGAAAATTCAAAGGAGAAAGGTAAGGAAGAGGAGGGAAAGGTAGGGGAAGGAAATGAGCATTGATTCACTTAGCATTCACAAGGGACTGTGCTAGGTGTTTGTAAGTACCCAATACCCAACATCCTTACTCACTCCCATTTCAGGAAAAAGCAAACAAGCAAACAAACAAAAACCTCTTCAAATTCAATATCCTAAGCCATTTATACTCATGTAATCTAGCTTACTAAGGGGCTGGTTACCTGGGTTTCATTTTTGCCTCTAGCATTGATATTCATTGTATGACTTTGAACATTTGCCTTTGCTTTCATATATCTAATTTTCCCTAGTGCGAAAAATAGATTAGGAATACTATATTAGCCCTCCCCTGAGAATATATGAGAAATACTGCCTCTAGGAAATATCAATGGAATGGGGTCTAGCTGTCTACAGAGTGTTATTATTGATGCTGTTTTGGAAGGCACTCGTGGTTATCCAGACTGGGAACCAGGCCAAATTGAAACTACACCACCTTTTCTCCAAACAATTAAGTAGTTGCCATTTATCACTCCCTAGAAATAATGTCTTCAACACTGTATGTTAGGTGTGCAGATTAGTCAGATGGTTCCCGGGTAATTACTAGAATCAAATGCTCTTGAGCTTAACATGCCCCTGAGAACCCCATGAACTCCTACCGACTCAGCCAGGACACCAGGAGGTGAAGAGCCCAGATGTTATTCCAAGTCTTCCATGCTGGGTCACCCCATTTACCTTGTGTGTGACAGCTGTTCCAGGAATGATGAGATACTCCTTACCCACCAAAAATGTTTCAGCCATGCAGCTTCCTGTTGGATCTTCCAGTGACAGAATGGTACAGCTCATCTTCCCCCTAAGACCACTATTGATAAAGGAAGTTATCTTCAACTAGGTGGCCTCCGTATGGAGTCTATGGAAAACAGTCTTCCCAGGTGACCTGTGACTTTGGAGTTGGCCTATGTGACAAGGCTCTCCAGGCCTCATCTGGACTCTATGCACAAAATAGGCTGCAAGAGCTCATCATGCATCTAATGAAAAAGTTTCCTCTAAAGATGATCTGTTTTATAAACATTAATTTCAGTTTGTCGCCAGATATAGAAGTGTTTTATTTTCCCCTTACCCTGCATTTTCCTAAATGAGACAATACAAGTTAAAAAAAATTAAATCTGTACAAATAATTCCCCCCCACAAAAAAGCTATTTGAAAGTATGTAAAGATTTAAATTTACTTGGAAATAAGAGGAAAGAAACTGATTAGGGGAAATAAGGAATCCACATTTTACATACAACTTTCTAAGGTCAAGATGGGGATAATGGTTGCATAACAATAATGATACTAGTAATAGTTATAATCACAGCTGACATTTGGTTCCTTGTTCTGCTAACAAATTTACATGCACTATTTCATGTAACCCTCAAAAAACCCTGTACAATTGCTTATTATCTCAATTTTAGAACCAGTGCTAATGGCTAAGAGAGGGTTAGAATTACAGAAAAAATAATTCTCTCCATACTTGGAATTTTTTCTACTTCCTGTTTTATCATTTCCTGATAATAGAGTCTTTAGAAATGTAGCTTTTAAACCAGGAATCTGGATTGGGATATGAGCTAAAGATAGTGGAAAAAAATTTAGTCTGGAAGAGAGAAGGCATTGTTTGTAAGGTGGGGATCAGGGAAAGCAGGTGTCTATGTTTTTGGATGCTGGAAGAGACTCTACAGTTCTTGAGGTCAGTGCACCTGCCTCTAGGAGACTCTTGTCTCCTTCATCCCAGAAACAATGAGAATGGCTTCTCTAAAAGACAAAAACAAAACAAACAAAAAACCAACTATGGTGCCAACATGGCTCCCCATCCAAATGTTTACTTTCCCTAATGCTTGTTCCATTCTTCTATGATTTTTTCTTTTTCTTTTCTTTTTTTCCTGTGTGTGATAAGCACTAAAATGTCATGATCTACATGGACTAGGGATGATACTGGCAACCTGTGATACAAAATGATTTTTAGTGTTCCTCACCTGACTGAAGGAAATGTGGGCATCTTTTATCTATCGAGAGGCAATTTACATCAAAAGCTCTATGTTAAACCCTCCAAAATGAGAATCGTTAGCTTTTTGTCGTAACATTCTTTTCTTTTCCTACTTCTTCCATCGCTCAGCAAAGCTCCTCTAACCCTCACTGTTGATATCATCACCTTAATCCGTAAAAGCACTTTTTCATAGCATATTTCATGTTAAGCCTTGTTTACATAATTATGTGTTACTATATGCTTTCCCAAATTGACCGTGAGCTCCACGAGAGCAGGAACTGCATTTGCCTTATTCAGTGCTTTATCTCAAGGACCTAACTTTATGCATGGGTATATAATAGGTGCATAATAACCGTCTCTGCAATGAATCAATGAATGTACATATTTTGTTTCCGTTAATAGATTCATTGTTAACATAGTCATACTTAATACTAACACTTCTTTCTCAATATACCTGAATATACAATCACAGATCAGTTGATTCTACCTCTTCAATATGTCTAAAAGTTATACTCTCCTTTCCATCTTCTTCTTACTTCAGCCTTTGTTATATGTAATGTGTTTGCACTTGAAGTAATAGAAAAACCTTTATCTAATTCCCCACTCTTTAGCTTTCTGAAATTCAACCCAATCCTGAACAAGATATAGCACATGACACTCACCTGCTTAAATTCCTTAACACTGCCCATAGAATTTAATCAAGGTCACAGTGAGCATAGCAACCAAATCAAGGGAGACCTGAGGGTGTCTGAAAAATTCCTTTAGTTGAGTCAAACTAATTGACTAAGGCCATGTCTTTCTAAATAACATGTTTTGGCTCTTTTTCACCTCTTCCTGAACTGGTTTTAGAAACTCCCTTTATTTTATTTTATTTTTTGCTTAAACACTATTTCCTCTTATATCTCTTTGAGGATTTTAAGCAATTTATTTCAAAGTCTCATTCATTTTGCTTAATTATCTATAATTTTGAGGGACATGAAGTATATTATTTACTGGATCTATAAATTATCTTTCATGGTTTTTAAAGTAAAAATTTAATTTTAGAATAGTTTAGCTTTAGAGAAAAATTGATTAGAAAATACAGAGAATTTTCATATCGCCTACACCCCATTTCTCCTCTTATTAACATCTTACATTAGTATGGTACGGTTGTCACAACTAATGAACAGATATTGATACAGTATTGTTAAGTAAAGTCTATACCTTATGTAGATTTTCTTGGTTTTGACATAATGTCCTTTTTCTCTCCCAGGATCCCAGTTATCATTCTTAATAACTATATTACACTACTCATTATAACATGGATCATTCTAGTTTCTTCCTTTGCTTTTTTGTAGCATCTCACTCCAATATTAGGAAAATTGGACCCCACTTTTCACCATCTTTTAACTTAATTGTTCAGTTTCAGTATAGATGTATAGTGGTTTCAGAATTGTTAACCTACACTGCAGAGGGAAGTAACTTTATCAACTAGAGTGCAGTAATTATGTACAGTTCCTTTGGCCTTTAGTATTAAGACTCCACTCATTTCCAAAATTATTTAGTTCAGCATCTTTCCCCTGCCACCCACTTCAATGAAGTTGTAATACACTTAGATCATTTGTCACATCCAGTAGTCCATCCTGAGATTTCCCTAAACTCTTAAATGATATTTAAAAATGTGTACACATTAAGTTTCACTCTTTGTGCCACCAAGTTCTATGGATTTTGGCACATGCATGTTGCTATGCATTCTTCATTCTTCATGTTGCTATGCATTCTTCATTATATCATACAGAATGAATTCACCACCCTAAAAAATCCCCTGTAATTCACTTATTTACCCTCTCTCCCCTGAGCCCTT
Source organism: Mesoplodon densirostris (assembly GCF_025265405.1). Taxonomy (NCBI): domain Eukaryota; kingdom Metazoa; phylum Chordata; class Mammalia; order Artiodactyla; family Ziphiidae; genus Mesoplodon; species Mesoplodon densirostris. The sequence goes on along the minus strand of NC_082667.1, from coordinate 119,555,892 downwards.
GGAAATCACCAATCTGTTTACCATTTCTACAGTATTGTCTTTTCTAGAACATCATACAAATGGAATCATACAGTATGTAGCCTTTTCAGACTGGCTTCTCTCACTTAGTAAAATGCATTTAAGACTCGAACATGTCTTTGCATGACTTGCTAGCTCATTTCTTTTTATATATGAATAATATTCCACTGTATGGATATACTAATTTGTTTATCCATTCAGCTATTGAAGAATATCTGAGTTGCTTCCAGTTTTTGGAGATTATGAATAAAGCCGTTATGAACATTCATGTGCAGGTTTTTGTGTGCACATAAAATTTCAAATCAGTTGGGTAAATACCTAAGTGTGTTATTATGGTAAAACTATGTTTAGTTTTGTAAGAAAAAGTATTTTCCAAACTATCTTTGGAACTAACTTACAAAGTGTCTGTACCATTTTGCATTTCCATCAGCAATGACGAGAGCATTTGCTGCTCTGAATTCTTGCCAGAAATTGGATGGATTTTAGTTATTCTATTAGGTGGGTAATGGTATCTCATTGTGGTTTTAATTTGCACTCCCTAATGGCAAATAATGCTGTGCATCCTTTCACATGCTTACTGGGCTTCTGTGTATCTTCTTTGGTGAAGAATATATGTAGATCTTTTGCCCATATTTTAATTGGGTTTTTGTTTTCTTATTGTTGAATTACTGTTTTGTATATTTTGCATACAACCCTTTCATCACATGTATGAGTTTTTGTTTGCTTCAATAACAGATTTTCATAAACTTAGTGACTTGGAACAATAAAAATTTGTTATCTTGTAGTTCTGTAGGTCAGAAGTCTTATAGGAATTCTGCTGAGCTAAAATGAAGGGGTCAGCAAGACTCTATTCTTTCTTTGAGGCTCTATGGGAGCATCCACTTCCTTGATCTTCTAGCTTCTAGAGGCTGCCCAGATTCCTAGGTTCATGTCTCCCTTCCTCCATCTTCACAGCCCCAATATCAAATCTCTATGACCATTCTTACCTAGTCTCCCTCCCTGTGACTCTAGTGGGAAAGGTTTTCTGCTTTTAGGATCTCTGCGATTAGATTGGGCTTACTAGATAATCCAGAATATTCTCCCATCTCAAGGTTTTTAACTAAGTCACATCTTCAAAGCCACATTTGTCTTGTAAGTAACATATTCACAGGTTTCAGAGATTAAGACATGGACATGGAGGGAGTGGGCAATATTCCGCCTATCACATCAGATATGTGATTTGCAAATATTTTCTCCAATTGGTGGTTTGTCTTTTTATTTTCTTAACATTTTAATGGTGTCTTTCACAGAAGTTTTTAATTTATAATAAGACAGTCCCAGCTAAACCCAGCCTTCTAGCCATTTCTATCAAGAGGCTAGAATTCGAGGACTCTTTCTTAAATCCTCCAGACAAGCCCACCTATTGGTAACATACCAATCAATGTGTGACCTCAGTTGATGCCATATGGAGCAGGAACATTTCTTAGCCAAGCTCTGCCCAACTTCTTGGCCCACAAAATTATGAGATATAGTAAAAATGGTTGTTCTTTAAGCCACTGCATTTTAGGGTAGTATGTTAGGAAGCAGTTGAAAAACACAAAATGAAATGTTATACAACAATGATAATAAATAAATTATTGCTATATGTAACAATGTGGAGGAAATTTCACAAACATAATGTTTACAAAAAGAAGCTAAGCACAAAAGAGCACAGATTATATAATCCCATTTATATGGCATTCAAATATAAGCAGCACTAATCTGTGATGTTAGAAGTCAGGATAGTGGTTACTTCTGGTAGAGTGTAGACTGGGAAGGGATGCTGAGTTGCTCTTAATGCTCACTCTTTCGTGAAAACTCACTTATGATAAGATAGGTATATGAATAATGAGTATTAGATAAAATAATGTATGCACATGTTTAATGTAGTGCTAGGATATCGTAAACACTAAATAGATGAAAGTTGTTGCTTACGATGATGATGAGGAGGAGAAGGAGGATGATGTCATATGAAATTTCTGGAGGGAAATAACCTCCAGTTCTAAAAGTATTAAAATCTTTGACTATTTTGTAAATTCATTAAGCTACTCTTCTGTTTTTGCTCTGTACTCACAACACTTCCCTAAGATGAATTTCTTTATTCAATATATATTTACTGAGGATTTACTGCTAATATTGGATCCAGGCTTCTTTGACCAAAACGTATGTTCTTAGATAAATTCTTTGACCTCACTCTTTCTAAATTTTCTTATCAGTAAAATAAAGATACTAGCTTTCCTGTCTACATCATAGTATTGTTCTAAGATAAACTGAATCAATTTAAACTATTAAAAATATATTTATATTGAAGTTATCCTCATAATGTTTTACTAAGCACTGCAAATGATACCAAAGAATATACCATGTAGCCTCTTCCCTCAGAAAGTTTACAACCTACCTTGGGAAATGAGACATACCATTTAGGAAAATATTATATAAATAATAGTAAAAGGACAGTCTGTGGTTAAATAAAAATATATGGGATGAAGTTTTAGCAGTATCTTCAAAATTCCTAATTACTGAAATCTATCATTTTTTTCTAAGTTCTTATTTTTCTAAGTTTTTTTTTTTTTTTTTTTTTTTGTGGTATGCAGGCCTCTCACTGTTGTGGCCTATCCCTTTGCAGAGCACAGACTCCGGACACGCAGGCTCAGCAGCCATGGCTCATGGGCCCAGCTGCTCCGCAGCATGTGGGATCTTCCTGGACTGGGGCACAAACCCCTGTGCCCTGCATTGGCAGGCGGACCCTCAACCACTGCTCCACCAGGGAAGCCCTATTTTTCTAAGTTTTGAGAACAAAATATGTTGATCTTGAGCATCAGAGGGCAAAATAAGCTTGGGACCACATAGACATAGGTTCAAATCAGCTTTTCTCCTTAACATAAGTGAGTCTCTGGACTAGTGTGAGCCTCAGTTTTCTCACCTATAAATTAGGGTAATAACTTTGTGGTAACCTATGCAAAAAAAAAATAAACCTGTCACATCAGTAACAAAGCTTATCACCCTGAGCTTATGTAAAGTTCTGCTATACGCCAGGAATTTTTCTAAGAACTTCATATGTTTTGCTTATTTAATAGATGAGGAATGTAAGGAAGAAAGGTTCATTGATTACCAGACAGCATACAGCCAGTAAGGGGTAAAGAAAAGACATAAAGGGCCTCCCTGGTGGTGGAGTGGTTGAGAGTCCGTCTGCCGATGCAGGGGATACCGGTTCGTGCCCCAGTCCAGGAGGATCCCATATGCCGCGGAGCGGCTGGGCCCGTGAGCCATGGCTGCTGAGCCTGCTCATCCGGAGCCTGTGCTCCACAACGGGAGAGGCCACAACAGTGAGAGGCCTGCATACCGCAAAAAAAAAAAAAAAAAAAAAAAAAAAAAAAGAAAAGACATAAAGAAAAGTAAAGCATCATAGTGATTTAAGGCATGAATAACTTTCAAGGGATGAATAAAAGTAAATAGATTTACAGTCAAAGTGAATATGAAGAGATTTTGTGCTAGCAAAATAACATCAAGAAGAACATTATGCCTTTTTTTGAGACAATAAATGCCTATAAAATTTCAACGATAATCCAAAGCACAATAATCATTACTAGCTTATATTTTAAATCTGAATTTGATTGACGTGTCAGCACTCTAGTATTCATAACATTAAAAAATTAAGAATTTTATTTAACCCTTATTTATTTCATTCTTTTAAAACAATGCATCTTTGGAGATTGTTATATTGAAATTCTTTATTTCCTGTAAGAAGGTTGTAAAATCAGAATTTCAACTTTCCTATCTCAAAATTTCAAAAGAATGAAAAATCCCAAAATCATACATCACAATAATGTCCATGAGAAATCATATTCAATTTAGGCAAGTAAAGGGTATAAAGTGTATGAGGAAAATTTGTGTTTTTTTGAATCAAACTGAAAACTAGCATAAATTACACATATTATTTAATAAGACGTTTTTAATAAGTGTGAATCTACAAGGGATAACATTTTAAACACAAGCTTGTCAAAATAATTTCTATGTACTCCTAATCATTTTCGGTAGTTGAAAGACTTTTGAGATTTACCCATTTGCAACCACAGCTACTAAGTTCTTTCAGAAAATATGACTTAAAGCTTTTTATCCCCATTAATCAAATTCTGTCATGTACAAAAATGTTAGCGATATCATTAAATGTGCCAGCTGAGTGTGTCTATTTAGTATTGTCAATGTACTATATAATGACTGTAGAATTAATCTAGCAGCTATAATGTCATTGTTCATGTACCATATTGTCAATGCTTTAAAATGAGACTATTAAAATGTTTAATAATAAATATTAATGTTAATAACATATAAAAACAATTTCATAGTCATAGCCCTTAAACTTTTCTATAAAGATGATTTAATTATTCTATTTCTTGCATGCAAGATACTTTTCTCATTTGGAAAATATGTGGTTTTAACCCCTATGCCTAGGGACAGATAAAAAGAGAAAATGTGCATGAATAATTAACAGGAAGTGGTGAGTATTTGGATGGAGATGAGTGAAGGCAAAGGAAAGTTAAGAAAAAAATACAAACAATATTTATATTTATGTAATACAAAGACAATGCAAAAAATTAAGCCTGCATAACTGGGATAATGATAGTATCACTGATAGAATTAGGAGGTGAATCTGATTTGTCAGTAAAAGCAGAGGAACAGGGAAGAAAAGATGTTGGAGATGACCAGTTTTTTCTACTACATCAAACTAAAAACTACTATTACATCAAACTAAATACCTTATGAACAGCAAAAGAAACACTTAACAAATGAAAAGGCAACCTATGGAATGGGAGAAGACATTTGCAAACCATATATCAGATAAGGAGTTCATATCTAAAATGTATAAAGAACTCATAAAACTTCAAAAGCAACAACAACAAATACCCAAATTATCCAATTTAAAAATGGGCAGATGAAAAAATAGACATGTTATTCCCAAAGAATAGAAATGGCCAACAGATACATGAAAGATGCTCAACATCACTAATCATCAGGGAAATGCAAATCAAAACTACAATGAGATATAACCTAACACTTGTTAGGATGGCTATCAACAAGAAGACAAGAGATAAGTATCAGCAAGGATGTGGAGAAAGAGGGAACCCTTGTGCATTGTTGGTGGGAATATAAACTGGTTTCGCCAATATGGAAAACTATATGAGATTCCTCAAAAAAATTAGAAGTGTAACTGTGATTTAATCCAACAACTTCACTTCTGGGTACATATTCAAAGAAAATAAAAACAGGATATCAAAAAATATCTGCACTTCCATGTTTATTGTAACATTGTTCATGATAGCCAAGATAGAGAAACAACCTAAATATTCATCAACAGATGAAAGGGTAAAGGTGATGTGATATATCTGTACAATGAAAATTAGTTATCTTTGACAAAGAAAGAAATCCCAGCATTTGTGATACTGTAAGTTGATCTTGAGGGTATTATGCTTGGTGAGATAAGCCAGACAAAGAAAGACAAATTCTATATTGTATCACTTACAGTAGAATAAAAAAAAAATCATAAAAACAGAGAGGACAATGGTAGTTACCAGGGGCTAGGAGTTGAGAGGATTGGGGAGAATTTGTTTAAGCATACAAATTTGCAACCAGTAGATAAATATGTTCTGGAGACCAAATCCACAGCACAGTGATTATAGACAACAATACTTATTATAAACATCAAACTTGCTAAGAGACTAGATCTTAAATGCTCTAATCACAAACAAGAAATGATAATTATGTGACACAATAGAGGTGTTAGCTTAAGCTCTGATGGTAAACACATTACAATATATAAATATATCAAATCAGCACAGTGTACACCTTAAACTTGCACAATGTTATAGGTAAATTATGTCTCAATAAAAATGTATATTTTTGGTATAGACAAAATTGATCTGATTTTTTATTCTTCCTGGAGGGTTTTCACTTTTTTCTTCTGAAGGTTGAATCCAAAGGGGTCAGAGAATTAATTTGTTCTGGGTTAGTTATCAGAAGTGGATTTTCTTTCTAGAGCCCTTTTTAAAGAATTTCTGTTATAATAAAAACCTCTCCCACCACTCCTTCTAAAGTAAATTGTATTTTTGTTCAAAATATTAGCTGCATCTCTCTGAAAAATAATTTATACATTTGTGCTTTACTGATGTCAAACTTGGCTTTGTGATTAGCTTTGATCAATGGAATGTGAGTGGAAATGATGTGTACTGCTTTCAAGCAGTTTTAGAGTCATCTCATTATTTCACCACATTCTCTTTTGACTCCCAACTGAAAATTTCCCAGAGAGGGTCTATCCTTTAGCCTGGATCCAAGATATAAGATTACATGGATGAGAATCCTAAGAGTCCCCAAAATGGACATGAGGCATAAGTGCGAAACAAACCTTATTGTTAAAAGCCATTGAGATTGTTGGCTTGTTTGTTATTGCATCCTAGCTTAACCTAAACTGGCTGATGCAGCCCCCAACACAGAAGTTCTGCTTTGCTGTTTTAAATAATGGGTCAAGGGGAAAGGCTAAGGCAAAGAGCTTCAAGTTGATGCTAAATCGTCTACACAGTGCCCTCTCACATATGAGTGGGAGGGTTGCTTTTGACATTTTGAATTAGACAATTTTTTTTCTTTTGAAGAGCCTTACAAGATATTTAGCATCTTTGATCCGTAAGGTGATTTTGTACCACCACAACTTCCCATACCAGATTATAACACTCTAATCATTAGAAAACAGAGAACAAACAAAGAAAACCCCCCAAAATCTCTGGAGGGTGGTGGTACTGCCCCTGCTTGAAAACCACTAGATCAACTGATGTCTACAAACTACAAATTGAGAATGTGTAAATGCTAGGCATCTCATCTAAACATATAGCCCTAGAGGACAGGAAAGGAATCCTGTGTTTCTTTGCATCTCCTCCAGTTCTGAACAAATACTTTAGCATGAGCAATTCTTCTTAAAAAACTGAATAAACTAAGATGATTTTGAATTCTGATCTATTCCAAAATGAAGACCACAGTCTCCTCATCTTCAACCTACAGGCAGTTTATATACAGGAAGAAGAATTTCCTGAGTTTCAGGATTAAAAAATGTGAGAAGTTATATTGGTACCTCTTAGTTCAGTGTATAAATACATTCGCTCCTGGGAATTTTATCCTCATGTAAAATTCTCTTTTTCTATTTCCCAGTCTAAAAAAAATGGTAAATGGCTGTTAGAAAGGTCTAGATTGTGGTAGGTAGTTAGTGACCCTGCACCAATGGAAACATACATGATTCCTTTTCCATCCATTCCAGACTTGAATGGTAACCTTGGGCAGCTAACACGGTTCCCTGAGTCTTTGTTCTAAGATCACAGAGAGAATAGATAGGCAGCTATGCATAAAGAGTGTCTAAAGTGTTGCTTTTTCTCTGTAGGGCTCATACCAGAGTCTGTGTGTTGTTGCAAGCTGAGTTGCTCCCTTCTCTGCTAATTGGATCATCGATGGTAAAAAGTGCCAGGCTTATCCTTAGGCGATGTAAAGCACAGAGGCTCAAAGAAGAAAAAGGAATAACCTGTAGTGAGAGAAAGCTGGCAGGAAGACAGGCACAGACATCGTTTATCTCAAATGCTGAGCAGTAGAAGGTGTCGTATCTAAGGGATTCAGGTCTAGAATATCAGCACTTCTTGTTATGATTGTTTAGGATCCTCTGACAATGGATTAGAAAGGACAAGAGAGTTCACAGACCATCAGATAAAGCAAGATCAAAAGAGCAGGGAGGAGTAATAGAATTGTACCCCACCTCTCACTTCCCTCTTCTAAGCATCCACCTACTCCAGAGAGGTTCTGTTAAAACACTTCAGGATGTCTGAATATGACTCAAAACACTCATTATGTTAGTCATGACAGGCTGCTACTCCTGTATGTCCACTTGGGTGCATTTCTGATTGTTTCACACAGTAGATTATTTGTCCAATTTAGGTTGTGATTTCCTGGGAAAGAGAATATTCACTCTATATCAGCAGCAGTATAAGTGATAACTTCATTGATGTCAGCCTTGTCGCTCCACCAAGTTTGTTCAATTTACTTAGGGCAAGGTCTCTATCATAGTTCCTCATCTCCCTCCCACTACTTAGCACACTGATGGACCACTTGCTGACTAAAATAATAGTGTATAATGAATCATATTCTAAGTATTTATTACCCTTACCTCTATAATTAGTAATGCCAATAAAAATATATTTTATTTCCTGAGGTAGCAAGTGCATTAAGACTGATTTGAAGTTGTCATGTCCCTTTCTTTCCAAAACCATAACTTAGCCTTCATCCAAAATGTGTTCATAGTAAGAAAACTTGATACATGTTAACTTTCTGAAAGCATTTGTCATATCATAAAAGGTATATATTTGGGGTGGCTCCTAAGATGTAATTTGAGAAAGAGGTCTCTGGTCCTTTCTAAATTGCAGAATGTCTAAATTTCTGGTTCCTCTAACAGATAGAAGCTCTTTACATATATATGTATGTCCTTGAAAGGAGAATAAAGCAGCTGGTTGGAATTTTTTTAAACTTTTTATTTTACATTGGAGTATAGTTGATTAACAATGTTGTGATAGTTTCAGGTATACAGAAAAGCTGGTAGGAATTTGCCCTTTATTCTTACTTTGACCTGCTTCTTTGCCTTTTATATTGTGTGTGTTTGTGTGTGTGTGTGTGTGTGTGTGTGTTGATCAGAATCTGATTAAATTCGCTTCAGCATACTCTTTTACAGGTATTAGCTGGGGTTGATGGGGACTTTAAGAGCAGTTGTTTATGAGTCTTTGAAAATGATCTGCAAATATTCCTTGACTTAGTAGAGACTTATTCTGGTTAGATTCTTGGGAACAGTTAAGTTCAAGGTTTACAGACTCTTGGAGACTCTAAATATGTTGCATGCATGTCTTGGAAAAGCTGAAACATTTCCCAAATTTTAAAGCATTTATCAGGCCTTTCCACGTATCATGCTTCCTTTTGAATCCACATTTCCTTGAAGGTGAGCCAAGGATATTTATAGATAAATTCAAAACTCTTTGCTGTTCAAGTTCTGGGCCATTCTTAATAGCTACTCTGAAAATTCATTTTGGAAGATAATGTGTGAGCACAGAAATAACAGGTTTTGAGGATATAAAAACCTGGATTCATATTTTTATGTTTTCTTAATATCTAAAATGGGGTTAATAATACCTATACTGCAGAAGTATTGTGAAGTTTAAATAGGCTAGTATATAGACTTTTTAGAAGATCCAAGAAGTGAAAATTTTATTATTTGTCTTGATATCGTCTTTAAAAATATTCAACATGGCTGTTGTATTAAATAAGATAAATCTTATGTCATTCTCTATAAATTAAATTCTATCTTAAAGAAAGAAGAAGAAATTTCAAATAATAATAAAATATGGGTCACCAGGAAAAAAAACTATGAAATAAATATGATAATAGCATTTCTAAGAAAAAGATGAGACTGCAGAGCATCAGCTATGCCATCTCTTTGGAGGGATGTCTCATTTCAATATCCTTTCTTGTTCTTTTCATCTAGATTTCTTTATTTTTCATATGAAGGTTTCAATACCTGAGTGAATACCTCATAAGATTATTATGAGGTCAAAATGAGATCTATAGATACAAATGTGTTTTGAACAGTTAAAAGCAACGTGCATATAGAAGTTCTTCTCCCATTGATGTCTCATTTACTGCCATCATTAGGAAATAAGTGTTTTGTGGTGAAAAGAAGTCTTCCTCATTGTGTGATTTTTTGTAACTATTTTGATAGAAGTGGTCCTACAGCACTTTAGCAACTTCTTTTTCTTTTTTTTAATTTTTATTTTATATTGGAGCATAGCTGATTAACAATGTTGTGTTAGTTTCGGGTGTACAGCAAAGTGATTCAGCTATACATATACATGTATCTATTCTTTTGCAACTTCTTTTTCTTTACATGGTCTACAGTAACATTTTCTTTATGGTTCATGGACAAGATTATCAACTTGAATCTTTATACCCTTCTGTAAGAGAGTGACACTGTCAGAACTTTTGTAGTGTGGAATGTTGTTTCCCCTACACTTACTCTGGAGGAGGTCATTGAGAGCATGTGATCACCAGTTGATGTTTAAGCTGGATTCCAGCAACTGGAAACTCCTCAGACTCTCCTTGCCCTTGGAATTTACACTCTGCCCACCTTTCCCACAGTGGGAATCAGTCTCCAAGTACAAAGACTTGAGAGAGCAAGGTGTCATTAGGGCCATCTGGACAGTATATGTGGCTGAACCCAGATAAGTCCTCTATATAAAATTTTCAGATTCTGGTAGGTGGGTGTGAAGAACTACTTGTTTTTTGGCCACCCAATCTGGAGTAGTTTGCCTCATTCTTCAGTGAAACTTTCTCCCTGCCCTTCGTGTATGGGGACCAGTTTGGAAACCAACAATTGTCAAGCCAGCCAGGAGACCAAAGAAATGGGTCTTGGGAAAAGGCATTTGCAGGGGAAATCCCAAGTTGGCCATCAATCTCTATTTGTGGAGGGGTAGATCATGTGTTAGATGTTTGTGGACAAGCATGTGAATATGTGGATGCCCCAAAGACACTGACCGGCTTAACATGCTTGTTTGAGGAACTGTGCAGAATGCACTATGTCAAAAAAGGAAAATGAATAGTTGCCACAGAGGGCTGGCCTCTACTGTGGGCAGTATGGCTGGCCATCAATGCCCAACTAGAGGCTGAAGCTCAAGTTAGAAAGTTGGAAGAACTGAAGTTAGAAAAGGACATACAGTTGTCCACTATTTTACTATTTTCAGGGCTGACAGACAACGTGGAAGAATAGAATAACTTGGAGACTCTAGCGTGCCATTTTGCAAAGCTAGGAGGGCACAAACTGCCATGGATGAAGATCCAGGTGCTTGTGACAAAGCCCAACTAGGATGCTAAGAGGTAGAATCCCTTGGAAAAATGAGGCAAACAAAGGGAAAGTGTTGGGATGATTGACAATGAAACAGATGAGTGCCCTATTCCATCTGATTCCAAATACAAAGGAAAAAATTTAATAATAATTACACTAGACTTATGCTGATAAATAAATATACTAAAAAACTCCTAGGAGATAACTTGCATCCTTTCTCAATGTTTTCTACCTCTTGGTTCATAAGGTGATGACACTCAGTATGACAACTAGGAAACTGTTGCCCTAGCCCTGGTACCAAGCTTAGCAACTGATGCTTCAGTAGACACAACAGGTTGGGTGCATAGAAAGAACAGACAGCATGGTGTCTGGTTAGGATGGCATATTGCCAAGGCTGTTACATTGCCCTTGAAATATATCAACTTGGTTAATGTGGTAATGTTACTGAGTCGAGGCTTGCTCTGCTTGCCATACGACAGGCCAATAAATCGGGAGATGAGGTGTTGAGGCAAGGAATAGTGACTTTATACAGAAAGCCAGGCATCCGAGAAGATGGTGGACTAATGTCCTAGAGTACCATCTTACTGGAGTCTGGATGCTAGTTTCTTTTATAGAACAGAGAGGGAGAGGAGGTGAGAAGTAAAGTAGAAAGGCCATAAGTCTTATAAAACATCTCCTGGTTTGGCCAGCCTCAGGGAGGGGATGTGTTAAATTCTTCTTTCTTGCAGGCATTCACAGGTGGGCAGTGTCAGAATGTTTCCCTATGAGCCGAACAAAGGCACATTAGATTAACACTTAGGCAGAGGGGCAGGGTTCCCTGAGGGAGGTCAATATGTATGCCAATAGCTATAGACAACATCCTTTTAGTGACTATAGTGACAAAGAGCAACAGAGACCAAAGGTTAAAGTAAAAGAAACAGATCCAGCATGGAATCAGATTTTGTTCTTCCCTGTTACAGTAACAGCATGTCCTGTGTGTTCTAAACCAGCCCCAAGAAAGTAAGCAAAGGAGTCTGAGGCCATCCAGGAGTTCCCAATTGGTGAGGGATTGGCAAATTGATTATATAGACCCCCCTTCCTTGAGTGAGGGTTCTAAATATGCCCTGGTTTGTGTTGACACTGCATCTGGCCTAACCCAAGCTTTTTCCTGTCACCTCCCAAACAAGGCTACCACCATTGGGGGAGGAGGGAAGCTGATAACCATGTATAGATATCCTCACTGAATAGACAGTGATTGGGGTCACATTTTGAAGGTCATGATATACAAGACTGGGCAAAAGAACATTACATTGACTGGAGGTCTCATTTCCCCTATAACCTACAGGCAGTAGATTTAATGGAAAGGAAACATAGAATATTAAAGCAGCAGATTAAATTACCAACAGGTAAAAACATCGCAGCTGGTTGAACTAAAATACTGTCCCGAGTTTTAATACAGTTAAATAATCAACCAGCAGGGCCTATATGCTCTATGCCAGACCGGGGACCCTTGTCAAGGCATTGTTGTAAAGGCATAAAATCCACAGGAAAGAGCTCTTGCCCTAACTTTCACTGTGGATCAACACACTTGATATGTACTGCTGAGAACACCAAGCCCATCACCCCTGGGAAGGGAGTTACCTACTGAAATTCACAATGGGACGTCCTACCTGGATGGGTAAGTTTCTTCTCATGCCAATATGAAGGGGACAATCTCTACTAAGATCCTGTTGTCCTGCTATTAGCCAGACCTGTTAAAACACACTATTCTAAAATGGAACACCCACCACTGAAAGAGGGAAAAGGTAAGAATCCTGGTCTGGCATAATTGTCCCTTGTCCATCTCCTCATTCCTAACAGTGTCTGGAGTGCACAGCCAGGTCAGCTTCCTAAAGCTACCAACCCACCTGTCCCCAAGGTCAGGTGGGCACATTCTCTTTTCCACTTGTACAGTCATTTGGCCATCATTTGTGTCCCCTCCATTGGCCTGGAATATGTTACAGCACACATAGAAATCCTTGCTAAATCCACCCGACAAGCCTTAAATGATAGAAAAGCCTGCCTTACTAAACACTGATATGTCTCTAATGAGAAAAGCTGTCCTCCAAAATATGATAGCCTTGGATATTATTACTGCCTGGCAAGGAGGCACCTGTGCCATTATCCAAAAAGAATGCTGTGTGTTCATACCTGATGAGTCTGCAAAAGTAGTATCTCTATTACATCACATGAGGACACAAGTGAATACCCGGAGTGATCTGATGCCCAGCCTAGGAGACTTAATAAGTCAGTTGTTCAGATGCTGGGGCTCTGTGGAATGTTGGAGGAGGTCATGGAGAGAATATGATTGCTGATTGGCCTGAGAGCTGGACCTGGACAATTGGAGGCTCCTCAACCCCTCCCCATCCTTGGGATGTACACTCTACCCACTGTTCCCACAGTGGGAGCTGTTCCAAGGGCACAGACTTGAGAGAGCAAGGTGTTACTGAGAGCATCTGGACAGCATACATGACTGAACACAGTTAAGGCCTCTATATGAACTTTTAATATTCTGGCGGGCAAGTGTGGAGATCTAGTGGTCTTGGAGCTGTCCAAGACAAGCCTTGTATGTAAACTCCTTTGCTTATTAAACCTGTCACCTACCAATCTGGAGTGGCTGCCTCTTTCCTTAATCTCTCCCTACCCTCCTTATATGGGAGCCAGTTTGTGAACCAACAACTTAATGACCTCAGATTACTGAATTTTTGTAATCTTTTGGCATGTTTTTGCATTTTTCCCTGTCATTTTCCCCCAATTTTTTTAGTAACAGGGCACACAAAGAAAATGATGATATTTTTATTTTTAATGCTATTATGATTTCTAATCATCTAATCATCTACAGTGCAACAAGATAACAAAGCTTTTCTTCTTATTGTTAATAAGATAGTAGATACCATAGGGCTTCCCTAGGATTTCTAAGTTCCTAACTTCTTGCATGTCTCTATTCTTAATAATAATAATAGCCGATGCTTATCAAAGACATGCTATATGTCAAATACTATATTAAGTGTTATGTGTATATACTTAATCTCATTTAATCTTCACAATGCAATGAGGTAGGCGCAATTAATATCCTCATATGACAGATAAGGAAACTGAAGTTTTTGAAGATTTATATATTTTATCCAAGGTCAAATGAAGTGTTTGAGGATTTAAACCAAGTTTATCTGACTCCACAGCCCATGCTATTCACCATGTATTTTATTGAGAAATACCAATTATTATTATTTTTAAAGGTATAGGCATGTGATGAAGCCAGCAATCACATAAGGAAAATTTCAGTTGTTGCAAAGAAGGAGAGAAGGTTAGAAGTCACTGAACACCAAGAGAGCACCCAAAAGGAATATTCACATGCTGAAGACTAGATTCATCAGGAGAAAAATGCAGGACCAGTCTCAGGGACGAAGGAAAAACTAGGCAGAGATTATTCCATAAGTACCAATGTTGACATCTCTGAGGCAGCTGGATAAAGAGCAGCCTTCTTTCCTGTTCTGGTCTGAGCCAGCTCAGACAAAAATAGGCACAAGAAAAATCAAAATAGCGTCTCTATTGCTGACAAAAATGTTTGTTTCTCAAACATTTTTTGGCCTCAGGGCACATATAGAAAATGATAATATTTTTATGGAAACTGGCATAAACAGATGAGGCCTCTTATAGTTAGTAATGGATGGTATGGAGTATTGGCATCCATAAAATCTCACCCAGCCACTCTGAGTTCTGGAAAGACTGATATTTTGGCATTTCTGAGGCTGTTTGTAGAACATCAGTTTGGAAGCACCATCATAAAGTTTAAGTGGAAGGATATGCCTTAGTGTCAGAGCTAAAAGAGCCTAGTGACTAAATTTTAGAAATAAACAGTAACTATTCCCATTCCCAGAGCACTAGACTAGGCAAAGCATCCTCCTTCTCCAAAGCAGAGCATGGCCCACTAGGAGGAGAGTGTAATTTCTGCTTCCTTTAGGCAGCTGGTCCTCAAAGGGAATAAGCGAGGAGTTGAACCAAACATGCTTAGAGTATTTTTCCCAATTTCATCTATCAGTTTAAGCCACTTCTTCCCTCTAGTTAAAGTGAGTAAGGGGTCTAGAGAAGCCAGGGGTGAGATCAAATGGGCTCCCTCTACAAGGATAGAACATCAGGAGTAATGATAAAACAACCCCCCACCATGGTTAACAGTCACAGGAACAACTGCACATGTACAATCAAAGAGAAACTCTCCACATAGGTTGAAATTTTATCATTAACTGAGGGGGTTGGGTACTAGGGGCTTATTTCTGGGCAGATTTAGGTATGGAATTATAGGTACTAAATAGTAAAATAGATGCTATGAGAAAGCCATGCGTGTGTGTGTCTGTGTGTGTGTGTATGTGTGTGTGTGTGTAGAGAGAGAGAGATGGGAGAGAGAATGGGGGTAATTTGGACTATTTAACTTAGTTTTGCCTTGGCAGTATTTTAATTCTGCTAGTTGAATGCAGTCAATCCTTATGTTGCCACTGTTATATGAATACATGTAAATAATTACTTAATAAGAATAATGTAATTATAATAATTATAATTTGAACAGTGATCACTTTTAAGTGAAAGTCTTTATCACAAGCTTGTTTCTGTGTAATGAGGTAAGCAAAATGCCTGTGTATTCTAATATAGAGGTCTTTTGGAATGAAGAAAAATAAAATTGCTTTCTGAAAGGGCTTAAACTCTTAGTTCACACCCCAAAGTCAGAAAGTTACAGGAACAGTTGGCTGTTGATATAAAGAGCATGGCTACAAAAAGATGAGTCACCACTGAAGAGAGGGACCATTCATCCTTTGTGTAAGATTATGCTCAGATCCCAAATCTCCATATTTGTGTTCAGGATCTTATTCTGCCAATTGGAATACATAGGAAACTAACCTAATCTTTCTCACCAGAACTGCCAGGGACCAAGCTTTCACTTAAAGGTGTACTGACATTTCTAAGGCAAGCAAGCATTTTATTTTCTTTTGATTTCATAAGGTCCTTCCTGTCTATTTAGTGATAAACACACCTTGTCACTTCCCATTATGAATGGCAAATCAGAGACTCTCTTTCTATTATCACCTCACCCAGTCACAAGCACAGCAACATAGAAGACCCACAGTTTCCAGAAATCCATAAATCCTCTTATTCTAGGTAGAGGTTTCCTCTTATTACTTTCTAAACACAGCATCCAAACACTAGGCTGAAGAATGTGGCCAGACTTCCTCTAAAAGGTTATTTTCATAGATAAGCAGATGTAGTGGACTTGGGAAAACAAAGAATCATAATGAACCATGACTGGACCTTAGAAAATCCCGGCCAGAATAGAGCAGTTAATGAATGTAGTCAAATGATTTGTCAGGTCCCTCGGTGTGTTCATGTGGAAATTTCACATTCTTATGCTGATTCTCAATAAGGGGTAGGTAAGAATCAGAGAAGAGGCCAATCAAGAATCACAGTGACACAATCTTGAAGACATTCCCTCCAAAATCTTCATTTGGAAGATTACATTGAACACGTTTACTGTTCTATTGGCATATGAGAAGTACACACATACTTATGTAATAGCATGAACCTGAGTACAAATCCAGTCCAGTATGATCTTGTTTCCAGAAAAATTATTTCTGAGGCTCAGAAACTCAGGTCATTATCTGACCACTATAGAGCCAAGTCCACCAGGGATCACTAAAGATTTTCACAGTATTTTTTCCAGCCATGTAGATAAAGAAGCTTTTATAGAAGAATGGAGGGATGCTGAACTTTACCTTTCAAGCTTGAATACTTCCTTGTTTTTACTCCCATGTAAGCCTCAAAGCTTAGTTCTCTTTTTAACCACAATGCCAAGAAGCTTCTGAGAAAAGAGGGAATGGTGGAAACAACTGAAATAGAAACCTAATGAGTGAAAAATTATTCAGAACTGAAACCTTCACTTTGAACAAATGAGCATCTTGGTGGTTCAAGCCAGACTTTCACCAGCAGTTTCTAGTTCCCTTCTTTACACCCAAAATCTTTTGGAGAAAGTAGTCTTAAATTTCTATTCCCTCGTGGCTAGAGTGCTCATCAGGGCCTCATCATTATCATCAGGAAAAAAAATCTACTTAAAGGTCAACTGTTCAGTTTTCCTCAGATGTGCCCAAAGAAATGAGTTGAGAGATATATAGCAAAGAGCTTGTTACTATGAAGTGCTGGAGTTTATAGAAAATTGACTTTAAAATAAATGAAAATGGGCTCAGTGTTAAATCTCTATTTAACTCACTCATTTGCATTTCTTTGCTGGAAAAAAAAAGAGTGTTGAAGTTTGCCCTCTGCACAGTGCCTTGGGAATTGTATATGCTCCTATGCTCCAACTCGTTTTACCTATGTGACATTGCTTATCCACCCATCATGTTGTATTCTGTGTAGTTGTAGTGATTACAAACAATTGCAGAAGCATTTGACTTCATTTTGAAGTTTTAGGGAGGAGGGTCACCAAAATCTGAGTAAATCAGTTAAGTTCACGTGAATGCAACATCCAGGTAAATTCTTTATTTTTATTTTTAAATTTTTTTTCATTTATTTTTTTGTGTGGTACGTGGACCTCTCACTGTTGTGGCCTCTCCCGTTGCGGAGCACAGGATCCGGACGCACAGGCTCAGCGGCCATGGCTCATGGACCCAGCCGCTCCGCGGCATGTGAGATCTTCCTGGACTGGGGCACGAACCCATGTTCCCTGCATCGGCAGGTGGACTCTCAACCACTGCGCCACCAGGGAAGCCCAGGTAATTTTTTTAAATGGATTTTGTGGGGGAAAAAATGTGGTTGTGAATCATTGGATTAGTTAATCCCTTGAGCTTTGAGGAGTTAAATGTATATCATGATGCTTCTAAGGAGGTTAGTGTGGAGTGGCAACATACCAAGGATCCAGGGTAAATAGAGAAATCCTTACATTTACCAGGCATGTCCCAAAATACACTAGTTCTACCTAATGATCATATAAATATAAGGGCTTCTGGGTACATCAGTTTGAGACCTGCTTAATTAAACTAAGTTAAATGGGACTTCCCTGGTGGCGCAGTGGTTGAGAGTCCACCTGCCGATGCAGGGGACACAGGGTCGTGCCCCGGTCCGGGAAGATCCCACATGCCACGGAGCGGCTGGGTCCATGAGCCATGGCTGCTGAGCCTGCGTGTCCGGAGCCTGTGCTCTGCAACAGGAGAGGCCACAACAGTGAGAGACCCACGTACCAAAAAAAAAAACAAAAACAAAAAAACAAAACCAAAACCAAAAAAAACCCCAAAAAAACCCTAAGTTAAATGAGTTTCTTTAATACCACAATCATCAGAGTCTTTAACATACTAAGGTGTATTATAAATCTCCAAACATACAATATAATATTCCGTATTTTTCAAACATACTTAGATTTAAGCCCCTTTTAAAAAATGTCTATCAAAATTAGTATTCTGCAGAATATACTTTATCAAGTGCTGTAAAAGGAATGTGGGGAAGTGGGGAATAGAAGGGAATAACAATAACAACTACTATTTGTATAGTGCCTCACAGTTTATAAAGTTCTCCCTCACTATTATCCCTTCTGATCCTCAGGCCAAACAGTTTTATAGGAAAAAATAGCTCAAGGATCTTAAATGCCTTTCCAAAATAAAAATGTGTGATTAAAAAAAAAAGGATGAGTTTTCAGTTGGCTCTGCGTCTTCTGACTTTAGTCCAACTATCCTTTTCACTATATTATGCTTTAGTGAAGACCTATTTTTTGTTTCTATTTTTGCCAAGGGATAGTCCTAAATCATATGTCTCAGTGGCGGGATAACTAGGACTTTCTGTACCTGAGTAAGTTCCATGAGTTATGTGTCCCCAGCCTCCATCTACTTCTTCCCATGAACCGTCCCTTTATATTTTTCCACCTTTGCCAGATATTCAAGCAGAAATAAATGACTCAAAGTGGATAATGAAAGGGTTTTAATAAAGAAACTTTTTACAAAGATGGGGAGAGGAATATGGGAAGGCAAAGAGGATGGTTAGTCTCCTAGGCCTAGATATAACCAGGAGCTGGTACCACAATGCCTGAAAAGGCAAGGAGGTGAACAGTTACTGACCCCTGGGTGGGAAGGAGGGTTTTAGTAGCTGTTATAGGGTGGGCTTCCATGAAAAAGGAAGCGGCCAAGTTGCAGTGAAATAGAATGAAGGAAGCAGAGGGAAGAAATACCCTGATTTCATTCTCCTCCCACTTGGTCTCTGGATAGTCCCTGAAATTAGCCAAAATTAACAAGAAGCCAAAGAAAAGAAGTCCTATTGAGGAAGCCTATAAAATCCCTCTTCCCATGTCGCAGAGCAGAGGGTAAAGGAGGATGTAGCCTGAGCCTGAGGGCGCAAAGAGAAGACATCCAGCACACCAGGTGGTCAAGTCTGTGAATCTCCACCTACAACACAAATAAGGTGGGCTTTGGAGACTAAATTGCAGTGCCTAATTTAAGTGGGGAAGAAAATCCTTACGAAAAATCTGGGAATCTATTGCTCAGTGTGTCTAGGGATGATAATTCTCAGTGGTGAATATCAGTTACACAACCTCCGTCTCGTAACGAAGGGCATCTCAGAATAAGCTTTCCATTTTTTTAAAATATAAATTTATTTATTTTTTTCAATTTTGGCTGCACTGGGTCTTCGCTGCTGCATGCTGGCTTTCTCTAGTTGCGGTGAGCAGGGGTTACCCTTCGTTGTGGTGCATGCTTCTCATTGCGGTGGCTTTTCTTGTTGTGGAGCACGGGCTCCAGGTGCACAGGCTTCAGTAGTTGTGGCACGTGGGGCTCAGTAGTTGTGGCTTGTGAGCTCTAGAGTGCAGGCTCAGTAGTTGTGGTGCACAGGCTTAGTTGCTCCATGGCATGTGGGATCTTCCCGGACCAAGGCTCGAACCCGTGTCCCCTGAATTGGCAGACGGATTCTTAACCACTGTGCCACCAGAGAAGCCACAGCTTTCCATTTTAACTATCAGTAGAAGCAGCAGCCAGTGATGAGGAGTCTGTTACAGTCACCTGGTTTTCATCACCTACTGGTTGAATTTATTCCTATGAGAAAAGTGCCATTTGATACTCACCTGAGCTGCAGACCCCTCCTTGTTCTCAACATCCAGTTACGTCTTAGGTGGGGAAGATTTACATTATCCTGGCGCCAAACAGATGAGTCATTTTGCTGCCAGTTTCTCCAGATTTTGTGCTTTAAGTTCAGGAAGTACCTTATTAATTAGTTCTCTGTCTTTTTTCTGCTCCAGCATATAGGTCTTGATAACTGGGTTCCTGTCATTGTTCTCTGCCCAAGTATAGAAGGTAGAGGCAGAAAAAGGTAGAAAGAATGAGGATGAAAAAGAGAAAAAATAACCCTGTGGTCAAATAGTACTTCTTACATATTTGGGCTTGCTTTGCCTGTTTTCCAGAGTTCCTATTCTGTGAACCTGAGAATTAATTCAAGAAAAAATCCTGCACTGAGATCCAAGGTTATTAGCAGCATATAGATATGTGCAAAACTTAGTTTAATTAATCAGAGAAGGGTCTCTTTGAGATTATTTGCTATTCCCAAGATCTTTTGATCTACCCTCTACAACTTTTCAAATTTTTTTCTTTTCTTTCTTTCTTTCTTTCTTTTTTTTTTTTTTTTACGGTACGCGGGCCTCTCACTGTTGTGGCCTCTCCCGTTGTGGAGCACAGGCTCCGGACGCGCAGGCTCAGCGGCCATGGCTCATAGGCCCAGCCGCTCCACGACATGTGGGATCTTCCCGGACCAGGGCAAGAACCCGTGTCCCCTGTATTGGCAGGTGGACTCTCAACAACTGCGCCACCAGGGAAACCCTCAAAAATTTAATATTTAGCTTTCCCTTAAGATTTTCAGATGTCTAACAACAGGAACAAATAACCATTGAAATGATCAGTTATTTTCTTCTAATTAGGTGATCTACAAATGCCTTTAAGAGAATTGCTTTGTCTCAAGAAATGTTTCTGGCCAGGGCCTAATGCTAACTAGATCCTTTTTTTAGAACCTTGATAGAGTACAGTCTTATTTTTCTAATTATAGTTAATTTGGGCTCCAGCCTCGGATAATCTCTACAAAAGGGATATGCTGAGCCTTCATCAATAATTCATACAGGAAATAATCCTTATTGTTTTCCCCAACACATGAGTCAAAGATTGTTAAACCTTTATGATAGAGTTCTCTTCCTTTTGCTATAGTTTCAAAAGCACAATGTCTTAAGTACCCTAACCAGGCCTCTGAACCACAAGGACAATAGTGGTCCAATTCTTGTACTCTTCCCTAGTATGGAAGCAAAGAATGAAACTGTCTTTGGGTCAGAGTCAGGGATATTCAGGTTACTGATTTTATAACCTCAGTTGCCTGGTTTCCCATAGCAACCACCAGTTCTTCCAAGGTTACAGTGGATAACAAATTAGAAGCAGCAAAGTAAGGGGCTGTTAGAAGCAGACACAGTGAAAAGTGACAGGTGTCAGGAAGAAAGGAGACAGAAGGTACACTAACTGGAAATGTCTGGCAGCCTACGGGCAGTAAGTGTCGATGATATAGTACTTAGTACCACAATCATCCCTCAGGGGAGCTTTATATTTGAGCCGTACCAATGGCCCTGAGTCATCATGAAAACATTAACTTATGTCAAGAATATTCTGTTTAGTAAGGAAAATAAGTTTGCAATACATTTTAGAAATATCCCCATCAAAATGACTATATATACATACATAGAATATTTAAATTATTATGTTTTAGTTACCTGAAAAATTCATATATAGAGAACATTTAGCAATTGAAAATGCTGACTGTAAAGATCTTTGACTTATGTAAGGTTACTTCTTCTGAGGGACCAAAGGTGGGTGCTGGGATGTTCCTTGATTATTTACTGGCCTGGAAGATGTTAATTTCTTATTCTAAGATGAAATGTCCCTGGGTCTTTCCAGGTTATGTGAGTGGAGGTGAATAGAAATAATTGGTATATACAAGAGGGAGTGGACAAAACAGTAAAAAAAATATATATATAGTGGAATTTTTAAAATATAAGTGAATGAAAGAGAACAACTTATCTAGTAATGAATTGCTTACTCAGTTTTTCCATTCTTCCCTGCTTCCCTTCTGCCTCCTTTCCTCATTTCAGTGCCCGTTTTCCTTTCCAAAATCACGACGATTCCAGAGACAATTGCTCTGCTTAAAAAGACTCTCACCTTCACCTTATTATCAATCTGTGAATGGATACGGGAACTCATGTCTCTCTCTCTCTTTCTGATACCAGCTACTGAGCCTTACTTTCTTAATGTGGTCGGCAGAACACTAAAGGGGACAGGACTGAGGCTGATGTAATTGTTCTCACAACTTGAACTTCATGGCCTTCAAACTCTGCTGTAGCTTCAGTAAACAAGAGGGAGGTAAGCAGAGGTATTGGGTGCTAAGTCCAAGTGGCAAATCTATGCCTCTATCACAAGGCAGGGGCTGTGTCTCTTTGGGTCTGCTTTTAACTAAGTGCCTTAATCCCTTTAGAAAATTTAAGAAGTAAATCTAAACCTTGAAAATTGGTAAGAAAGCTGGTATTCTTTAAAACACAGCATAACAGTGACTACATCTGAACAACATTATATCTAGTCACTGCAAAGTAAAAAGAAGCATGAAGCACCTGGAATGGAAGAGATAGAACTATCATTTTTTTTTTCTTAAATGGTATGACAAACTAAATAGAAAACCCAAAATACTCCACAGCTACATTTATTAAAGTTAATAAAAAACGTTATCAGTGTTGGCTAATATAAGATCAGTGGTCAAAAGGTAGGTCAGAATATGAGATTTTTCAGGGCCAAAAAGGAACTCATTTATAAAGGAAATATAAAACAGAAGTTTCCTAGAGAAAATCATTGTCAAAAGAAGTATAAGACTTATGGAAATTATTATAAAATATAAAATTGAAGGACATTAAAGAAGACTTAACTAAATGGAGAGACATATATAGCTCACAGTAGAAGACAGTAATACCAGTTTTCCTCAAAGTGTAATTCCAATTAAAATATCCCAACAATATTATTTTTATGGAATTGGGTAAACTGAAATTATGCCAATAATTTATAAGGTATCTCTGAAACATAAGAACAAGGCAAGAGACTTCCCCCAAAGGCATCAAGTTTTATTTTAAAACTATTGAAATTAAGATAGAGTAGGATTAATAGAAGCTTAGATGGACCAACGAGACAGAATTGAGAACCTAGAAGAATCATACATAAATGAAAATCTGATATATGAGAGGTGATATTGCCGATAGATGAGATAATGATTGTCCATTTGTACTTCTGACAATTGTATGTTCTTGAGAAAAACATGTTTCTATTACTCTTATCATATAGGAAAATTCTTCCAGATGAATTAAAGATTTAACGTGAAAATAAAGGACAGGTAATGAGGAAGAAGCACATACTTGCTTCAAAAGTAATGTTTTATTTATTACACTGTGGAGTGAGTACACGAATATATACTTCATGTTTTTCCTTAAACTGTATGTCTGTGTATATCATACATACATAGTATGTCTATATACACACATTTGTATCATTTTATATAAGATCTATTTCATAATAAAATGCAAACATTTGTATAGATAGAAGTATTGAAATGTACATATTTAAAATCTTGATTATTTTCCATACTGAAGACTCTCTTGGAGGAGTGATACTTTCTCATTGTTTTTTATGCATTGTTTCAGCAACTGAGTTTTCCTGGAAAATGTTAAATCTGCATGTTATAGAGTTTCAACATTTCTACAGCTTCTGTAAGCAAAGCTGAAACCTGGAAGCATACATTCTGAGTTCATTTATCCATTCAAATTGAAACCATTTGGCAAACTTATATCAAGTTTCATGATGTGAATGAGCCCTGTCCACTTGCAGCTTAAAGGCTGGTCTCCTGTGCTGGATAGTCCCTATTAGTATTGCATTTCCAGATCCTTTTTTCCACTTTTACTTGTTGCACTTTGTGCCCTGAAACCCTAGCCTTAGGAACTGCCTGACCTAGGCTCTCTTACCCTCCAGATTCTAGTTGGATTTAACCATAACTCAGGAACCGCCAGAAGACAGGTGAGAATGAAGCACGGTGAGAAATAGGGAGAGGGGAGCATGATGTTGGTGAGTCTGGCAGAGGTATTGAGGCTGGAGGAAAGATTTGAAATGTAGTCAAAGTTGAAATAGGAAGTCATTGGACAAGTTTAAGCAGGAAAGAGTGGGAAATTGACTTGCATTTTAAAACCTCACTCTGGCTACTATGTAGAAATGGCGTATAGAGGTGCAACAGCTGAGTTGAGGATATTGCGTGGGAGTATAAACTTGAAGATTGTGGTAAACTTGAACTAGAGTGTTGGCAGAGACCAAGGAGAGAAGTGGAGAGATACAAAACACATTCTAGAGGAAAACAATAAGATATCCAGGTTATACGTTGCATATAGGGGCTGAAAGAAATAGAAGGGCAGAACCTGACACTTCAGCTTTTTTTAAAAAATTAATTAATTAATTAATTTTTATTTTTTTAAAATCTATATATTTATTATTATTATTTTTTGGCTGTGTTGCATCTTCGCTGCTGTGTGCGGGCTTTCTCTAGCTGTGGTGAGCAAGGGCTACTCTTCATTGCAGTGTGCTGGCTTCTCATTATTGTGGCTTCGCTTGTTGCAGAGCATGGGCTCTAGGTACACAAGCTTCAGTAGTTGTGGCAGGCGGGCTTCAGGAGTTGTGACTCGTGGGATCTAGAGCACAGGTTCAGTAGTTGTGGCGCACGGGCTTAGTTGCTCTGTGGCATGTGGGTTCTTCCCGGACCAGGGATCGAACCCGTGTCCCCTGCATTGTCAGGCAGATTTTTAACCACTGCACCACCAGAGAAGTCTGACACTTTGGCTTTTGAGTTAGTAAATCTACTGTTGATGATGGGCTATTTAGTGAAAGAGGGGCATTTGGGGGGAAGTCCACGTAGTGGAAATAAAGGGCTCCATATTTTGACATGTTGAGTTTGAGGAGCTTATGATACATCAAAATAGAGAGAGCAAACAGAAGTTAGAAGCACAGAGGTGCAAAGCCATGCCATCATAAAGTTGGCATTTTAGGTCATGGAAAAGAACATGTCACCTTGAAAAAAAAAAAAGCATAGAACAGAAATGATGTCTCAAGCCAGGTCTTGAGGAACAGGAGAAGATAGGAAGAAAAGAGAATAAAATGTATCAATAGCTGTCAGGGAGGTAGGAGAATATAAACTGTGGATGACTTAGAGTGTTTCAAACAGGGAATGATCAGCTGAGTTGGATGCTGTTTCACTTTCTATTTGATTGGACAACAAGGAGATCATTGATGACTGAAAGCAGCAGATTTAGTGGAGTGACAAGACTGAAAGCCAGAGTAGAGTGAGAAAGAGAAAAAAGACAACACTGACAACAGATTGGGAAAATTAAACGAGCCCAGACCGGTAAGCACTGTTGAAGATGCAAGAAAACAGAAATGCTCATACACTTTAGGTGATTCTGTAAATTAGAAAAAACATTTTTAGAAATCACTTTGGCAATATCTTAAAAAAACAAAAGCAGATGATGCCTATCTTTATGACTCAGCTACTTTATTTCTTAGAATCAGCCTTGGAGAAACTCGTTTACCTACAGGCGGTGACATCTGCAAGGGTGTTCCCAGGGTGAAGAGCTGTTGTAAGAAATTCATGGCAGTCTAACTGCCCATTAATGGAAAATAAATAAAATAAATTTATTCAAACAATACTATAGTATGTATAGTAGTAAAATATAAAATTAATCTACACTGGCATGGATATATTTCAAAACAAAATTTTGAGTGAAAAGAGTTAGCAAATAATTGCAAAATATGATACCACTTATCTAAATTTTCAAACATGGTACAGTATTTAAAAATTGATTGGTGTATATGTATAGAGAAAAGTGAAATTGAAAAAATGTTCATGGCAAAAATACACATTAACTTTAGGAAAATAGTTACCTCTAAAGAGGGAAGGGAAGGATAGATATAGACCTTTAGCTATTTCTGTAATACTTTTATCCTTAAAAGAAAAAGAGAGACACCTGAAGAAATATGGCAAAATGTTAATATCTTTATTTAAATCTTGGTAGTGGTGCCTTGAAAGTTTATTATGTTATTTTTTGTATGTTTGAAATATTTCATCATTTATTTTAAAAATGGAGGAAATGGAGAAAATGAGCCAATTTCTCTGGCCCCAAATCTAGGTTTCATTCATAATTCCTCTCTCTCCCTCATAGCCCAGCATTCACATTGTCAGCAAGTCATTTTGATTTTAGATAGAAATATATATCTCTAATCTTGCCATTTCCCATCACTTCAACTAAAACCAACATGGTCAAGCCACCATCTTCTCTTCTCTATTCTGTTGCAACAGATACTAAAGGGTATCCCTCCTCTTACTTTACCTCTCTCTTTATAGTTTCACAATGGCCTTTTTATTTTTTAAAATGTGAATCACATCTTGCCAGTATCCTGTTTGGACTCACACTTGAAAGAAAATATGGATTCCTTTCTATAGATTCTGTCAAACCAAAGACATTTTTATATTTTGTAGTTTTACATTCTACATTTTATAATCTTATATTTTAATATTTTATATAATCTATGGTTTGTTGGATGAGTATATGAAGGGGGAAAAGGATCACTGATGGTGTAAGAAACTTGAAGAAAAGTGACGGGTGCAAGTGGAGAAACTAACATTTAATTACTTACATTTAATTAGTTAAATGTAACTAATGAATGACATGTAATAAATGAAACTAACATTTAATTAGTTAAATGTTAGTTAATTAGAAACTAACATTTAAATAGAAATCCCTCTATTGTAATGAGAGAGAATGGAGATGATTGAGGGTTCGGTGGAAGGAAAGTAGGATTTCCAGAACATGTCTAGTGCCCATTGTAGTTTTTTAGCCTAGTCATATTATTATCTCTTGTTATATTTGCCTGCTTGAGAGTAGGCACTGAAAAGGTGGGGAGTTGCGGTTACAATGACCACTGGAGTGTGATAGATGATGAGGGAGAAGGGGAGGGGGTGGTGTTTGTATATAATGATTATTTCTAATGATGGATCATGAAATCTAAGATGGGCAGAGAGGAAAGAGAAGATAGGAGGACAGTTAGAGATAGTGAGGAATTGGTCGTATTAACGAGTTGAAGATTTAGATGGGTGGTGAATTGTAGCAGAGTGAGTGTCAGAGAAATTGAGGTGAAAAGAGATGAAGATAAGAGAAAGGACTGCTTGATACAGAGTTTAAAGGTGGAACACCAGTGGGACTTCCCTGGTG
This sequence comes from Mesoplodon densirostris, assembly GCF_025265405.1. Lineage (NCBI taxonomy): Eukaryota > Metazoa > Chordata > Mammalia > Artiodactyla > Ziphiidae > Mesoplodon > Mesoplodon densirostris. Next base: position 119,528,602 of record NC_082667.1, on the reverse strand, counting down.
GTCCAGTGGTTAATACTCTGCACTCCCAATGCAGGGGGTCTGGGTTTGATCCCTGGTCAGGGAACTAGATCCTACATGCCGCAACTAAATACCTGGCTCAGTCAAATAAATAAATATTTAAAAAAAAAATGGAGCATCAGAAACCAGGGGATGGGATGGCTGAAGGAAAATGTACAGAGATTATTGCTAAAGAAAGAATCAGAGTGTTGAATCATATTAAAGAACAGTTATAGGTGATTGGTGCTGAGCAGGAAGAAAAAGAAAGTCTTCAGGAATACAGAAGACAATAAGAGAAAGTAACCAGTGGGGGGTTGATGCCATTAACACATAGGATTTGTTTTGTTTTGTCTCAGGAGGAAATGGGAACAAGGGACATCTGGAAATGTCATTACAGACAAAGATTATACTCACCCCACTTCCTGTCATGAAGGAATGGAATCTAGTAGATGAACAATCGCTTTTTGAGAAGTGGCAAAAGAAATACTATCCTCAGGTTTCTGTTAAGAAATTCAGAACGCCTGAATCTTTGGTAATCTCTGCTGTGTGACTTTGGGAAGGTCACTTAATATGTCTTGCTATGAATTTTCAACCTATATTGTAAGCTGGACTAACTAAATGATCTTTAAGCATTTACCTAGGATTAGGTTTCCATTTCTTTATATTCATTGTATTTACCTCATTGACTTCTGTATTTTACCAGTTTTCAATTATTTTGGAATTATATCTGCTATTTGCTAAAAGTAAACTTTAAATGAACATGAGTTGCATATGGTTTTCTTTTACTTCCCAGAAGACAAAATCAGTGAAAATACAGTAGTCTATACAGATAACTCTTAGTTAGCCACACAAATGGAGTTTGGTATCATTGTTGATAATTTGTACATCAGGTTTTTTTTTTTTTAAGCCATTTATATTTGGATTCGGGTCACACTGTGACTTTATTTTGCAAGAATATTTTCTTAGTTATGTTGTAAACAAAGTGTGCATTCTCCAGGTAATTATCAGCTAGGAGGCATGTGTATAAGAGTTCTGGACTTGCACTCATGAAAAAAGAAAGTCGAGGCTAAGATTTCCAAAGATAATCAAATGTATCCATTGAACAATGGAGAGTTAACTAAATAAGTTTAACTCTGTTTGCCACCCGCAAATTCAAATGACCTAGAATATAAAAGCCCTAGCACAGTGCCTGGCACACAACAACTCAATAACTATTTATTTTCTCTTTCTTTCCTTGATCATTAATAGAGGTTCCTTTTTTTTCCTTTTTTAAACTAATTTATATGAAGATTGTTTCTTATTGATTCCAATCCTTGGATAATAAAGAGAACACACAAATACAAAAGAAAAAATGTTGAAGCCTTGTTCTATGGCACAGCTTAATGTGGCAATAAGAATGGTCTTGGGCTTCCCTGGTGGCGCAGTGGTTGAGAGTCTGCCTGCTAATGCAGGGGACACGGGTTCGAGCCCTGGTCTGGGAAGATCCCACATGCCGCAGAGCGACTAGGCCCGTGCACCACAACTGCTGAGCCTGTGCGTCTGGAGCCTGTGCTCCACAACAAGAGAGGCCGCGATAGTGAGAGGCCCGCGCACCGCAATGAAGAGTGGCCCCCGCTTGCCACAACTAGAGAAAGCCCTCGCACAGAAACGAAGACTCAACACAGCCCTAAATAAAAAAAAAAAAAAAAAAAAAAAAGAATGGTCTCCCCTTCCTGTAAGGGTATTGTTAGGAAATGTGTACACTCAAAATTAGCATCAAACCTATTTATTTATCAGATACAGGGTAAATTACCCCTTTGGTTACTAAGATAGGACTATAAGGCACAGTGACAATGATTATTATAAGCAACCAGTCTTAAAACAGACAGTCTAAACATAATACAATATACTTTAACAAATGGGATGTTAACACTCTCCAGGCATTTTCCCTGCTGTGTGAGATCTGCTGTGTTAAATCTCTTTGTTCAGCTCAGACAGGTCGTTTGTCAAAGTCCTTCTCATTATTAAAAATATATTCAGTGGCATTTAATGAGTACATATGGATTCAGAAATGATCACAAATCAAAATTTCAAAAGTCATGTTTTTATCTGAGCTCTCCAAGACTATGCATATGTAGTAGACCCTTCACATGGACTATCCTTACTGCTCAAACAGGATCTGATCCTTGTAATATTCACTGAGTTTCTACAGTCTTCCATTTTCAGGTAAGGGAATTACAAAACCCAAAGAGATGGCGTCCGTGTTAGGGAAAGAAACCCCAATTCTAACCTCAAGCTGAAGTCCCAATTCAACTACTCTTCCATATACTGACTTTGTAATTAATGTTTGCTAATTCAAGATTTTATTTAGGAACTGGTGCTTAAGGAGTGCTTTGCAAATAAAAAGTATTATGTAAGTCATGCTAGTGTTAATAATAAAGACTGTTTTAATAAGTGTAATTAAAAACAGACTGTTTGGAATCTTAGTTTGAAGCATTGCTTCTTGTCTTTGTATAGTCAGAACAGTACATCACAAAGTTAGTGTGTGGGGAAACTTCCTTTTCAATTTTATGCAGAGAAAGAGGCCTCCCAGCTGTTACCTAAACTGAAAAATTCATGGTAATAATGCTCGCTATTTACCATGGCAGAATATTTCACAGGATTAAGAGCCATAGCAATCTGTAGAGGCTTGCTCATTTAGGTCAGGTTCTAATCCAAGAAGGCCTTTCAAATATAGTTCACAAAAGGGTAAAAATTGTATAGGGGACTGGAAACAGCAGCCACTGAAAACTATATAGAAACATTAAGGGAAAGGAGGCCCCAATTTCAGGTTAAGAATCCTCACATTGACCCATGAAAACCTTCCCTCCAGACTCTCCAGACTCTTTCACCTTCTGCTGACCTGGTGAAGATGAAGATGGAGACTTTGGAAGCTGTGGTGGAACGTGATGGGGCCACGACATGAGCCTGGACCCTTGAAGCACTGTTTGAATGGAAGTCACTTGCTTTGAAATTATGAGTGTTTCTGTGTGTGTGTGTGTGTGTGTGTATCCTAGTCTAGTTCTCAGATTAGCTGTATTTATGATTACGTATAATATATAATTTATAAATAGATTACACATAGATAGTATATATAATATGTTATATATATTAACATAAACACAGCTAATCTGAGAACTACATTACATCAATATTATATAATACATGTATATATAACATGTATAATATTAAATATTTTGTGTACTATCATAAATGCAGATAATCTCTGAAGTAGACTAGGCTCGACTTTCTAGAACTGCAGTACAAGGTCAGAGTGAATCAACAGTCAGACAGCCCTGATGCTGAGTATCCAACCATGGCTCTCCCATCCCTCACTAAGGACAGGATAGGTCCCAGGTGTCAGGATGACAGGGTAGCCAGCATATGGAGATCAAATGGCTTTAACAGTATTAAAAAGAGGAGCATCGTGGGGACAAGGAGTATGGCAGGTCCTGACAGCCATCTCTCAGGTAACTTCTTTGTAATCATTTGCAGGTGGCAACTAAAGGCTGATTCAGCCCAGAGCTCCCTGCTGTGCTCTGGCAGCACTGCAGCCTACCTCCAGCCCTACAGACTTTGTCACTAAGGACCCTGTTAATACCAGGTATACGCCGGGCTTGTCCAGGCCATGCTCACCTCTGTGACGCCTCTGTGTTTAACAGGAGATCAGCTAACTTCATAATTCATCGCTGGGTTTTTCTTCCCTGTTTCCATCTCCAAGAAGATTAGAGTCCTGTAATATCTTTCTTCCCCCCTCTGTTTACTACAGGGCTGTGTCTAAATGTGATTAGATTTACTCCGTGCCAGTGCTTCTTGTTTCTGGAGTCACAAACAGCTAAAAGGTAGATCCGAGAGATGCTCAACAATTTTGCCTTTCCATTTTGCCTTTTTATTTCTCTCCAAAGCCCAAGCCGTGTAAGTTAAAACCAATTTATTTCTTTCTCAGACAGACGCTGCAGCCATCACATTGGGGGTTAAGTGGTTTTCACTCTCCTAAAATGGTTAAGATGCCTGTGTTATTGGGTTACTTCAGCTCCCTGTGCTCTACATCCCATGGCTGACGAAGGTCACGGAGATTTTCGAAGCAGGGTAATGGAGTCTTGGGGGCGCTGGTTTTATTGAAGGAGCCTCAGCACATCAGTGATGAAAAACCTGCAAGTCCTGATATCTCTCTGGATCCTCAGTGCCCAAGCTGCGATTAGAGAAGTGCAGGATGGGCTTTTCTTTCCTACTCGAAGTGTAGCTTCTGTTCTTAAGTTCACATCCAAAGGCACAGAAGACCAGGGCTGCCAAGGGCCCTTCAGAATGTTCTAGGCACATCCAGCCTGCTGACCTGAAGCAGCTTAGATACAAGGCTCTTTCTCCTAGTTGTCTACATATTTGGGAAGAAGATTCTAGGGAAGTCTCTCTGTATAGTTTATCCGATTTTATGTCCATCCTGCAATTCAGAGCATTCCCATAAAGTCTAACTCTAATCCCTCTTTTTTTTTTCTTCAGTACACGGGCCTCTCACTGTTGTGGCCTCTCCCGTTGCGGAACACAGGCTCCGGACGCGCAGGCTCAGCGGCCATGGCTCACGGGCCTAGCCGCTCCACGGCATGTGGGATCTTCCTGGACCAGGGCACAAACCTGTGTCCCCTGCCTCGGCAGGCGGACTCCCAACCACTGCGCCACCAGGGAGGCCCCTAATCCCTCTTTTTAAGTCTCTGCTTGTTCTGCCCCCCACCTCTCCTCTTCATGATGGAACAGTATTGCGGTGGTCCCTCAACAGCTACACCCTATTCAAATCTGTTTTCTTCTTCCCTATAAAAAGAATGCTCTAATTTGACTAATAAAGGACAGTGCCATATTCTCATGATTTTTTTTTCTTGTGCTACAAATATTGAAGTAAAATTCAGGAGAATTAAAAGATTGAGGAATGGGTTGTATATCACTGGCTTTTGCTGCTCTTTTGAGACCGAGGGGATGGAGTAGGACTTTTGCTCAAGTGATACAGTGATGTTGAGCCATGTGCTCAGGTAGAGGAAGAAGAGGAGGAAGCAGATGCCCAGCAACAAAGAACAGTCAATGGTCAGGGAGCATAACAGAGGAAGAGGCAAAGTCCAGGGAGCTGCTTTTATCTGTGCTGCTGGGCATTTTCACTCACCCCCTGCTCAGCTCACCAGGGTGACCTCTGGTCCTGATATAACCAAGTGTATTATTTTGATTTTGCTTATTTCTTACCTAAATCCCCTGTCAGCTCTTCATTTCCTTACACATTCCCTAGTTGGTATTCCCAAATCACCTTTCTAATGCCACTTTCCTTCTTAATAAGTTTTAATGGTTCCTCATTGCCTATAAGATAATATTGCATGCATCATTGACTATAATACTGTAGGCTAATAATAGCTGGCATTTATTGAGCCCCTTTAATTTTACCATGCTGAGTGCATTATGTATATGGGACCTAAATCTCAACTATCCTGCAGGGTCAGTATTATTATTCCATTATACAGATGAGGAATCTGGGGCTCCAAGAGGTAAGGGATCTACCAAGTGGTGAAGCCAGGATTTAAACCCAGGTTCTTTTGATTCCAAACTCATTACCCTCACAGTAGAGTGTGTAAGTTGTGCTCATTCATCAAAGTGTTCATTTACTTAATTGACATTAATGGCACTTTTATCAACAAATGATTATGGGAAGACAAAATGAGAACAATTTAATCTGTTAGCAACATTAAAGAGGGCTAGTATTTGAAGGTTAAATAGAATTGTTTCAAGTAGTGGGAGCGTGGGTGTGTGCAAGGAGTGGAATAGCTTTTGGAAGATGCTTTCCTGGAGCAACATGAGAAAACAAATACTCAGCCCCAAATGAAGCACTCTGCCATAGCAAATATGGAAAATAAACAAAACCCTGTGAGAATGTTCTTTCCGTTGATTCATTCCAAGCCTACCAACTTTAAAAAAAATTGTATGATTCACTATAATTTCCTTTGCAGAAAGGAATGTTGGTTTCGGTTGGGTAGTCATATATATTCTGTCCAAGAAATCTACAGCTTCCTAAAGAGGTATTTCTTCATAAGACAGTGAGTATAGACTCTAGGGAAGAGCATACATCTGGGGAATTATCAAAGCTGTCACCTGAATATTGCTGTCACCTGAATATTCCTTTCACTGGACTCTTCTAGTAGACAAAGCATACTAAACATTTGGGGCAGGCACTGTTTGAAGGGAGAAAGGATCCAAATGAGAATACATGGGCAAGAGTCTCCTTTGTTACCTTCGAGCCCCTGGCATCCTATATAGTGGCCATCTTACACTCACATGGACCACTTGGCTTGAGGGGAGGAGGCTAATTCTGTAGTCATCTGATGTCTGTTGTCCCTGAGACAGGACCTGCCTTTGACTGTGTCCATTTCATGTGATGACTGGGAAGTGGAGAAATGAATTGCACTTAATGTGCTTGTTTGCAGAGGCAGTGATTGATGCCTCATTCTAAAACAAACATGAGTGAGTGAAAAATAATCAGCCAACTCAGACAAAACCCTCCTGAAAATTCCAGCATCCCTCCAGAAATCAAATAATTGACTCAAATACAAAGCACATACTCCTTTTCCTGTCAAATTCTGTTCTTCCTAACTCAGTTTCTCAAGGTGACTGCAATCTTTGCTTTCCCCTTCCCTGTATCTGTTGCCATTCTGCCTGGGACTCATAAGAAATAAAGTTGTCTTGTTTTTGTTTTTTTTCTTCAAAAATTAGACAGGTCCTATTATGGAATTACCATGATTTTCCCCTCTTTTTCTCTTTACATCTCTCTTCCAAACACAAAGCATCTTGGATAAACTGGGGACAATTTAGCTTAGTGTACTGAACTACCAGACACATTCTATGTCTCATTTCAGGTATCATTTCAAATTCTTTCTTTTGTATAGTATTGATGTTCTCTGATCATTTTCTTTGGCTTTTTCAATATATTATTTTTAAAAACTCAGAAGGTACAAGATGATTCCTTTAGTTTCCTAACATGATTTATTCTATTTCAGAGAAATGGTTACAGAAATACACCCACAGTTCTACTTTCTCTCTCTACTTGCTTGTCGACCTTATTGGATCAGAGAATAATGGAAACCTAAAGGGAGCACCAAGGGCTATATATTCCCCCTTCTCCCTTTTCGCTGTGACTTCACCAATCCAGAAAGCAGACCTTTGCTTTGGCTATTGAAGCTGTTACAACTAAATTACAGATAAGGGTTTTGGCTACCTCTCTGACTCATTTCCTTAAGGTCCACCATCATCGACCTTGTATTTTTAACGTGTTTAATAGTTTTTCCAAAGATTTTCATTGTACATACTCAATGCAGCTGTTATAAGTGCAACCCTAAGAATTTCCTCTGAGAAGACTGATCACTGGTTTCCAGTTCTCATGCATTCATTTCCCATTGAGCTGACCTTGAGCAAGTCATATTTCTTTTCTGACCTTCTGTAACCTCCGCTGGAAAAGATGATGATAGATGACATGGTCTTGAGGACCCTCTAAGCCCTAATCACATGACTACAGAATCTGGTGGGTGATGTTCACTATCAACAGCCAGTTGAACATGTCTTTTATCCTCCTAAGAAAAAACAAACTAAAGAGAGTTTGAAAAATGACAGACATAGCATAAGCTCCATAGGCTGGAATCACAGAGGCATACAGTGTCAGGTAGATAATAGAAGACATTTGTGATGTAGAAGGAAAAGCCAGAGATCAGTCCACACTTGTCGTTCATCCACCCACTCAAAGACATCATAATGATCGTGTTCCTGCACAGTTCTGCTTCCAACCTCCCTCAGTCTCTGTTTATATAGCAATTAAGTCTTTGAAGTCTTAATAGCATTTCATTTTATTTGTTTTATGTTGGCCAAGGAGCTTATTGCATCTTACATGAATAATTTTGCATGCTCAGAGCAAAACTGGAGGCTCTCACTAACTCCCTTCTCTTTAATGACACTCTCTGTCCCAGATCCATTTTTCCTCTGCACTCACTGGTTATCCTTTTTCTACTCCTGTGTCTCAGGTAAGACATATTGGTCATGTTGTGTTTTCCACCTGCCCCCTCTGTAGCTCTTAACATTGACCCCATGCACTCTGCCCCAGATACATCATTAAGGGGACTTTGCAGTAGAAAGGCATGTGACTTAAGGTATTCCTTCGTGCTAAATTTAACTTTACACTTGCTACCTTGAACAAACCATTTTCCTTCTCTATTTGTGCCTGCATTTTGTCTCATATGAAATGGAGATAATAACACTTACCTTCTGGAGCCCACCAGGGTGTTATGAGGATTAATTAAGTTCTTTGAAGATGACAAGTCTTGAGTATAGTTATTATTAGCTAAGCAAACTGCCTGTTTTAATACCAAGGGTCTCTGGGAAGGTCAGACAAGCTCCTTTAAGCACAGCCCTCACTCTCATTTTTCCCATATTACTTTCTGCCAGCTCTAACATGCAGAGGACCTGGGGGTGTTCTTTGGAGAATGTGCTTTTTCAGTGGTATTAAGCTGCATAAATAATTGAAAAGTGCCAGTGTGCCCGGAGAGTGCAAAGCCCCTTCTCATTACTTCCTGCCTTCCCAGCCACCTCTGTGCAGCAATGACTCAGAGCCTTCTACAATTTTCTGAGGTAAACACTGCAGTGCAGAGGCCAGTGCTCATTAATTCTTGGAATATGCATGTTATTTCACTCACTGCAAAATATTTCACAAAGTGGAATATATGAAAACAAAGAAGATCGGCTTATCGCTTCTCACTTCAATGATGGAAAAACTAATAATAGCAAGATACAAACCCACTTCCCAAGGACATAGAGGGGAAAAAAAAAGTTGAAATCCTGATTCTTAAACTCACAGATTTTTGAGTTGAAGGGTTCTACCAGTTTAAAAGATAGCATTTTAAAATTTGGGATTGTCCATCCTTAGCCTTGGTTCTACTTTTCTGAGTACCAGTTTGGTAATGGTACAGCCCAGGAAATAGTGGAAACCTAAGAGGACTTCCAAGCTTCTGGCTGTTTCTCACCTCCCCTGATTTATGTCTTCTCATTATCAAGTAAAAACCCTATTTGGGGGGTGTCCTGGTTTCTTAAAGCATGATGCTCACAATATATTCCAAGCACTCTAGACACAGTCTGACCAGCATGGAGCTAAATGAGATTTCTATTCCGTGTTCCAGACAATTCGATCTTCCATAAGACACATCATATTGATGACTCTTAGTACATTTAACATCAACTAGCATTGCCCCGTGAATTTCACCTCCTCCTAATGAAGGACTTTTTTTCCTTTATCTTTTACTGGTGTAATTGATTTTTTGACCTGTATGCAGGACTTCACGTTTATGGATATTTATTTAGCTTTCTGGTCTTAACCTGGTTTTCTCTGCTTAATTAAATCTTTATCAACCCTAACCTTTCCATGTGGTCTGTAAGTTAACTTTTTCTACCAGCAGTGGGAATGTTGATGCCTTCATTTCCTTTATTGCCTTCACAGATGTCCAGTCTTCAGAGGAAGACAACTCAGGAAAAATTAAAGCCAGGCAGAAGCAAGAATGAAAGTTAATAAAGTATGGAGAAGAGAATGACAGCGGAGACAAGGACAATTTAAAATTTCCTCATCTCTTACCATACCTTTCTAAAAGTGTCAGTGTTGCAAAATAGGATGAATTTATTTTTTTCCCAGATCTCACCATAGGAACATGACTGATACGAGATAAAAAGTGCAAATTTCTAATTTTTCAGGTATTTTCTCTAGCTTGTTATAACTTTGTTTTCCCTAGGTCATTTCACCTTTATGTTTCCCAGGCAGAATATTGAAATAGCCTCACTAATTTAGGGTAAAACATTTTTTAATGGCTCATAGCGAGGATTTCTACTTTCTTTTTTCAATCCTGGGAATCCTTATTGATGCAGAAGCTATTCCATTATTTTCTGGGGATCTGATTGTTGCATCGCCTACTATCAAGCCATCAGTGTCCTGACTATTGAGCTTTCTTTAGTTATTAAAAGTTCACCCCTCTACCCTCTTTTGGAAATGAAGCCATTGGTATTGTCTTTCATTTCTATTTTTATTAAAAAAATTTAATGCACTGCCATTTTACCCTCTTGCCTGCAATGATTGCACAGAGAACCAAACGACAGCCAAGAAAGAGTCTTAAGGAATCCTAAGAGAAATAAGAGAAGTCATAATTGAATAATCTACCACCAACATTTATTATTGGGGTTGCAGTCTTTCCAATGTACCTTCATGCCAGAACATGGGGTTATAAATAGACATGGGCTCTGGCAAAAGGAAGAATGAAGCTGAGAGAGAAGACAGTGTAGAAGGTAAAGCATGTCTTGTAAAAAGCCAAACTTTAAAAAATTAAAGTTGTAATAGCACAAAGATTGCCTTTTAAATCGTTCAAGGGAGATTCTCTTCTCGGAAATCCAGTTTAGGTTAATGGCCTGAGGAAGGCTTGCTTCAGCCTCTCCACAAATATATAAATTATGTTTGAGCAGCACTTGCTGGAGGCTCTCCACAAGTCTCAGAGGCATGATGCCATCTTTCTTCTTAAATCAACAATAATAATTTATAAAGAGAATTTAAAACCTATTAGCAATAATAATTGTTAACAGTAAAAATAGTGCAGACTATATTAAAATAATCCAAACAAGCAAGAGAAGAACACCAATCATTCACTTGTTCCTTTTTTACTTGATGGTGGGCTCAGAGAAAATGGTGCCAGTGATGCAGGTTTCCATCCAAATAATATGACAATCAGAAGAAAGCTAAACTAACTGAGCAGACTTCTCTGCTACCCCCAATCCCTACTCCCCCCTCCTTCCTCTCCCATATCCCTAGAGTACATAAATACTGACTTTGCCACTAAATATCTCACAGCTATTAATTCCTGTCATCTTTAACTTTTAGGCAACACTTTTCATTCGCTACTTAGAGACCCAAGGAGCATTCTTTTGGCAGTTAGAGTCTGATTAGAAATCTTCAGTAGGGTGTGGGAGGTGGGGGTGGGAGAGGCCTGTCTCCACGGGGTGTACCTCCTGGCTTTATAGCTTGTCTGTGAGCCTGGACTCCTGCCTGGGATGTGAGTCCTCATAAAAGTTTATGGACACAAGGTCCTCAATTTTGCCCCTGAGGATTTATTTTTTCCACCTTAAGGATTTTCAGAAGGCTACTTAACCCCTAGAAAGGAAAGAAATAAGATAGAGATCTAGAGATTGGAGGAAGTAAAAAAAGGAAAAGAGTAGGATAGGATACAGAGGGTTGCATATTACAAGGACAACCTGTGAAGTAACGAGACAGAGTTTCTTCCCTGGATAATGGAAAACTGTCTCATGACCTATCAGCAAAGTGCTTTCCTGGGGTTCTCTTCATCAGTGTCTGTGCATGCAAATGAGTCTGTGTGAGAAGAGAGAAGGGTGAGAGAGACAGAGAGAATCAACTAGGAAGAACAGGCTGCCATTTAAGCTCTTTAAATGAAAAAATATAGAGATTATTATATTAAGTGAAGTAAGTCAGACAGAGAAAGCTAAATATCATATGATATGATTTATATGTAGAATCTTAAAAAAATGATACAAATGAACTTACTTACAAAACAGAAATAGACTCACAGATGTAGAAAACAAACTTATGGTTACCAAAAGGGAAAGGGGGGTAAAGGATAAATTAGGAGTTAGGGATTAACATATATACACTATTAAATATAAAATAGGTAAATAACAAGTCCTACTCTATAGCACAGGGAACTATATTCACTTTCCTGTAATAACCTATAATGGAAAAGAATCTCATATAACTGAATCATTGTGCTGTATACCTGAAACTAACATAGTATTGTCAATTAACTATACTTCAATTAAAAAATGGTTAAATAAAAAAAAATATCAGTGCTTGGCACAATTTCTATTCATGATCACCCTTCTCTGAATCTAGTAGAAGACTTCCCCATCTCCACATGACACATTAGATTACCTCTTCAGGACATGACAGCCAGTATAGTATTATAATATTATCTTAGACTACCTAATAGCAAATCCTATAGGCCTTCAAGGTTAAAAAAGAAAAAGGAATTTAAAAGTTAAGTAAAAAAATAAAAAGTTCTCCTAGATGTTTATAGACACTTTTATAAGCTCTTCATTATTATTTTCTAATTTATTGGATTTTACTGTATGCAAAATGGGCAGGTTTCAATCTTCTTAAATAACATTATCCTAGTTATAGAGGTGTTACCTAAATCAATATGACATTGAAGAAGGCTGGAGTGGAAAAATGAAAAAGGACTATTTGTGATGAGATGTGAAATACCCAGAAGGCCTCCAAATATTACCAGGGAAAGACTTCCTTTTGCTGGACAAGCTGGGTTCAAGTGATTGTGGTCTTTTGCAGATGGTGATGGGAAATTTGAAATATTGTTGATGGATCTGCTTTGTACCCATGAGCCAGTAACACTTGGGAAAATCCTCATCATTATTATCACCATTAGTAACAATTCTACAGAAGGAAATCATTATCAACATCTCAAAGACAGATAAAAGAAAGCCATACAGGCCATCACCTCAGTAACATACATAGTTCCAACCTCTCTTCTCAAAAAATGCTCAAATTAGGTTATGCTTTGGTACATGATGTTGTTGTATACGTGGTTGCACTCAATATTTTAAAGCAGTGAATTCAGGATCTCCTCCTTCCCTTACTTCTAACTTTATAATGAATAACTTCCATCAATATCAAAATGAACCTTAGAAAAAATTAATTATCCTCGTGATCCATTATTTGGCAACATGTCTTAGCTTCAGTTTTATCTTTCCACAGTTGGTTGTAATGAGGGTTTGCCTGTTCCCAATTTACCAAGTTGAAAATTGAGAGACAACAATGGTAAGTGTAAGGCCTATCCTTACATACATAAAGCAGGTGGAAATGACTGATTAGAGAAGCCATAATAACAAACCTATTCCCAGATTTTAGCTTAGCCTTTCTCTTCAATCCAACTGGCTTTTTAGAAAAATCAAATCAAATTTTCCTAAAATAGTATAAATCTGGCAATGAAATTAGTTGAACTTGAATTTCTTTTTTTGTCAATAGTACCAGCTATATTCTAGGCTGGGATCTAGTCCATATTAACCTGTGTTTTTCAGAAAAAAAAGTCTGTGTGCCATACAAAAGGTGAAAAGGAATGCTCATGCTAAAAATCTTGCAGAACACAAAATTGACCACATCAATCATGGTATCTTATAAGGGACAATGATAAATGTCCTCAAATCCTTTAAGGGAGAAAAGCCTTTGGGGAATGGCGATTGGGCATAATTTCACCTAGAATTTAGAGGAACAGACACATAACTTGATAACAAGAAGATTTGACTGAAATCCAAAGAATCAGGACTGGAAGGCTAGATTGCTTGGCATTCCTTCCAAATCTCAAAATCCAATTTTTAGTGGGTCAGTAAAAAGCATTTCCCCTCTCTGAACTTGAGTTCCTCCAGGAAACAGGAATAATTAAAATCAGTGCTCTGATCCAACAAATCAATCCCATCAATGGATTCAGTGGGCTTTACCCATCCCAGTGAATTGCCACCAAATAAAGTTACCCAAGCACTTCTGTTGGCTGCTACTATTTCAGGGGTAATAAAAGTAATTACCACTAGTTCATTTCACAAGTATATATTGAGCACTTATTGTATGCTAGGTACTGTTCTAGTCACTGGCAAATAGAGCATATAGGAGACATAAGTTCATAGAACTCAGGGAGTTTTCATTCTATGAGAAGGAAGATAGATAATAAACCTTTCACATAACTTTATACAGGAATTTTCTTTATCTGAATCTATTTAAACAGTGACCATACATGAAGGTGCACAATAATGGTCAGGCTGAGTTTAATTATATGTGTAACCTTAGGTTACCTGAATCATCTGAATACTTGAGTTTAAGGCTCTGTCCTAATCATATACCTGGTAGTTTCCAGAGACGACTCATCTGTACTCTCAAATAATTTCTGTCTATGCTGAGACATGGTGTCCTGCTATGCTCTGGTTATTAATCATAAAATTCATCTTGAGTGGCTGTAGCTTTTGCAACTCTTCTCAGAGCTATTCTCTGGACACATTTTTGGCCACTGACCATGCTACTCCTATGCTAACAACAGTCTACCCTTTTCTGTTTGGCATGGACTGCTGCTGGCCATGCTGCCACTGACCTCTGGACTGTTGATCTCTCTATGTCTGCTGTTCATATGGTATCAACATTTCCTGGGCTGTGTTGCTGTGTTGGTAGCTCCTATAAGGCAACATAAACTACCATGGGATAGAGAGGGATTCTGACATAAAGAGAAATTCGCCAGTGCTTCACTATGGATGTTTGGTGGTCACTACTCAGAGTGTCCTGGGACTGCCCTGTCACTCATCATTGCTATCATTTCAGGCCACCATCGCTCACATTTCTTTTATTGAAGTTCGGAAACAACTTTTCTTTCCCTGGGCTTTGCCTTCCTAGAGCGGCCCTTCAGTAGGATTTCTTAGACCCTGAGACCTGCACTTTTCATATACACATCTATTCATTCCCTAAAACACACATAGAATATGAAGGTACCTGGGTCTGGGTGGAATTTACCAAAAGCCACCATACTGTTATTTGAAACATTTCACTTTTTTATTCTATTGATGGATTCCAAGTCCATCTATTTTCCTGATTTATTTATCCGTGTTGGATTTTCTAACAGAGCCCTTGAAATCTCAGTAGAGAAACACAAATTACCCAAGCATGAACTTGGATCCCAAGTGTATGAATGATTCAGGAATGTATCAGTACTAGCCAGGAATATCTTAGCTTTGGTGTGAATCAGTGGCTCTTAGAGATAACAGACAGGAATCACATAAAACATGTCCTTTAGTTCTACATGATAACTTCTGCTGGCCTGTGAACTTCACTACATACTTTACAGGAGAAGAATAAATTAGTTTTATAAAAAGTTTTAATGTGTCTCTAGAAATTATTCACAGGATAGATTCTGTACTTATTCTATTCAGATCTTTGCAATATCTGTTGCCTCATTTTTACCTTTGAGGTACTGAAGTTTAGATCATATAAATGAAAGCAGAGAGAAGTCATAAATTCTGACTCAAAATCCAGTGCTTCTTCCACGGTTTCATAGTGCCAGTGTACACATTTAGCCTGTAACATACATATAAGGGATCATAACTCCTGTCTCTTAATTAGAGGGACTCAGAAAAGCTAAGTGAGATATTGTTTGACTTTGTGAGTCTCTTAGGTCCCTGGGCTAACAAAGCCATTCTTACTCTTGGGGCGAGGGGAAGAACCTTAAGAAATGATTCTCTTTCCTTCTTTCACTACCTCCAGTTCAGTAAGAGACCACAAGGGTAAAGCTGGTATATCTTGCTTACTTAGTGCAACTTATAACTATCCTTCACCAAGTTGCATTAGCTGATCTCTCAAGAGTGTTTCCTTATCAATGTGTGAATACTTGAAAAGGAGAGGATAATGATGCCTAAGTACTAACCCTGCATCAGTTTTGATAAACAAAGATAAATAGTCCATCCTGGGATTAAAAACAAAATCCCTGTCTCAATTTCTCTGTGCTTTGTCTAGGGTAAATAGATATTGAAGACCCATGAAAGGAAAATGGGAAACATAGAGATAAGGGAAGAAAATCTAAAAGTATACTAGTTCTAGGAGATTCTCTCAAGAACGTTCAGTTGGGCATACTGCCTTTTATGTTATGCCATAGAGATGTAGATTATACATTGTTGATCGTGTTTGTTGTCACCAAGTAAAGATGGGAAGCTGCTCAAGAAAGTATACTGCCTTCATGTGGCCACTACCTCAATTTGTAGACATGGTGTTTTCCCTCCAGATAGGTAAAGTTGGCCAGCACTGCATTAAAGAATATTGCATAGCTTGAGGCTGCCTGACTACACATTCACAAATAGAAATACTATATAAATAACCAGAGCCCTAGAATATGACCACTTTAACTTAATTAAATAGTCAGGTTTAAGGTGGATAAAAAGAAATAGAGTGAGAGACCATGGCTGTCTGTAATATACGTGATCAGCTATTAGCTCCATCAACAAGAAATGTTGGATTCTCATTGCTTTTGGATGGGTTCCTGGAAATCTAGTCCTTCCTATATATTTTGGTATGTAATAATCTGAAAAATACATCCTCTTTCTTCATTCTTTCACTATCTGCATCCCTGCCTCTCTGGAGAATTCGTATATCTTGGTAAGATGAGTTATGTCTATGTTACAGAAAGAGGAATGAATATTTTCTAAGCTCTGAGGTCTCAGATCAAATTCACAGGGCTGGATGACATCAGGTGATTTGATCCCTAAAACCCTACAGGGAATAAAATGGGATTTTATTTCTTTAAAAAATGTCAGTGTATTTTTCTCTCATTAAAATGTGTTTTCTTTTCATTTTATTGATGGTTCTGAGTTTGTTTTTGTCCCTATGGGAGGAACTCCAGGTTTGTCTGTTCTTCATTATCCAACTTTATGCTTTTTTGAACTTCATTTTAAAGTGCTAGCTTGTTTTCAGAATCAAACTAACTACCCAATGCATTAACATAATGTAAATCCATAACTGTTTGTCTGAGGCCCAAATGGATGTCTGTATAGCACATGGGTTACTCCTGAGGCCTCTGTTACTCCTTCGAGTTAAGTTCTAAAACTCATGAAGATAACGTGGGCTAACTGCCCTCAAGTGATTCCATAAAAATATAGGAAGAAGACACAGTGTGGCTGAAAATTATTAGGACATTAGGTTTTGTATAATCTGAAGGTTCACAATTGACTTTAGGAATAAACTAGTGCTCACCTTGGGAATTGACAGTCTCTCCTGCTTTAGGAAGGGCTTTTGCCTTGCAGGCAGTGGGCAAAAGAGATCCTGTGTTGTTAGTGGGCCCTCACCTTACTTTATTTCCTGAGCCTTCTCTGTAAGTGCCTGTTTTTCATGATGAGCTTAGTTTCCTCTCAGAGGTCATGTCTCATTACCACATAGCTCAGAGAACCCAGGCATAGCATGAAGAGTACATTGCACATGAAACCTGGTCCCTGGAGAACTGTCCCCTCCAAGGATGGATCTGGGTGTGGGCTCTCAAATTTATAAAAATTGCAGTAACATATTAAAGAAAAACAATAAAAATATGCAAATATAAAAATTAAGTACACCATCTTGGAAGGGGCCCAATAAAGTGAGAGATCTTGATAAATAAATCTCATGAGCTTCATGGTAAATCTCCCTCTAGTGTTTACCTTCATTCTTGCACCCACGCATAAAACTGCCCATGCCAAGTATTACTTCAGTGTTTCTTGATTTGCAATAGGAAGCATAACACTATACAGTATATTATATCTGTGGCATTTCCTCAGATGTGGCATATTATTTGTGTGTAAGGACATTTAACCTGGGTTAATGGACAATAAAATGGCTCTGAAGCCATTTAATTATACTTGACTCAGGAGTCACAAACCAAACCAAATCAAGCAAAACAAAACAATGACAACAAAATTACTACAGAACCCAAACACAATTACCAAACTTCCAAGTCTCCCCATTTCTTGCCCTACTAAATCAATATCCTTTGAATATTTTATGTGCCTTCATTCCGTCTCCATTTGATCCTTTTAAACATGCAATATTCTCTCCAGCAAAGTTGTTTTCCTTAAAGTCCAACAACCACGTGTTGCTTGTACCAGTACACACTTCCATGTCTTTGCTCATATCGGAGAATCTCCTCTCTTTCTTTTGATATCTCCCAATGGTATATTGCAGTGGTTCTCCATGTGTGGTCAGTGGACTCCAGGAGTCTCTGAGACCCTTTCAAGGGGCCCTATAGGTCAAAACTATTTTAATATTAATACTAAAATAATTGCATTTTTCACTGTACTAGCATTTGTGCTAATTATTCAAAAGCTGTGATAGATACAACTATGAATCAGAGAAGTGGATATAAACAGTACCACTAGTCATTGCAATCACTGCATGCACTTGCAAGAAAAAGAAGAAAAGGAAAAAATCAAATTTCACATAGGACTCTCTTTGATAAGTAGTAAAATTATTGCTGTTATTAAATATTGACCCTTGAGTACTCATAGTTTTAATATCCTGTATGAGAAAATGGGATGAATGCATAAAACACTTTAGGTTTGTCTAGGTGATATGCTTTGGTGAATGAAATGTGAGCAAGCATGATACGCGCCATCTCTAAGCAGAGGCTCTAAAACAAAATGATAATTAGAAAATACTAATGAATAAACTAAAAAAGCTATTAAACTGATCCAGGGGTTCAAGAATGTTGTAGACTACAGGATCAATATGCAAGAATCAATTGTGTTTGTCTAAAATAACAATGAAATGAGCATTCTAAAAATGAAATTTAGAAAACAATTACATTTGAAATACCACCAAAAAGAATAAGATACTTGGGTATAAACTTAAAAAATGTATACAACTTATACACTGAAAGCTATGAAACATTATTGAAAGAAATTAAAGAAGGTCTAAACAAATGGAAAGGTATCCCATGGTCCTTGATCGAAAGACTTGATATTGTTAGGATGTCAATATTACCCAAATTGATTTACAGATTCAATACAATCCCTACCAAACTCCCAGTTGGCTTTTTGCAGAAACGGATGACCTGATCCTAAAATTCATGTGAGAATGTAAGGGAACAAGAATGAACAAAACAATCTGAAAAATAAGAAAAAAAGTTGGAGGATTCACACTTTGTGATTTTAAAAAAAAACTTACTACAAATCTACTCTAATCATGACACTATAGTGCTGATGTAAAGATGAGCATATAGAATGTTGTAATAGAGCTGAGATTCAAGAAATATACCCTTATATGTACTATCAATTAAATTTCAACAAGGGTGCCAAAACAATTTAATTGGAAAAAGAATTGCTTTTTAAATAAATAGTGCTGGCAAAACTGGATCTCTACACATTAAAAGAATAAATTGTGCCCCACTACTTCACATCATACACAAAGATGAACTCAAAATGTAAGCACTAAAACCATAAACTATTAGGAGAAAACATAAAAACATATCTTCATCACTTCAAGTTAGGCATGAAACCAAGAAATCCTTTTTTCTCACATACTACACTAAAAGCACAGCAACACAAACAAAATAAATAAATAAATTCTGCTGTGTCAAAATCAAAGAATATTATACTGTATACTTCTATACTATCATACAAGGAAGTGAGTAGACAACCCACAGATTGAGAGAAAATATTTGAAAATTATGTATCTGATAAGGGACTTGTATCCAGCATATATAAAAACTTTTTATAACACACTAATAAAAGACCAAATGTGCCAAGTAAAAAATGTGAAAAAGATTTGAATAGACCTTTTAAAAATAAATAAATAAATAAAATTGGCCAATAAACACATGAAAAGATGTTCAACATCATTAAGCATTAAGGAAATGCAAATCAAATTCATGAGTTATCATTTCGTACACACTAGAATGGCTATAGTCAAAAAGACTGACTATAAGTGTTAACAAGAATGTACCCAAATTGGAATGTGGATATGCTGCAAATGGAAATATAAAATGGTGCATACGCTTTGGAAAAGAGTTTTGTAATTCTTCAAAATGTTAAACATAAAAGTTACTATATTGCCCAGTAATCCTTTCCCTAGGTAAATACCCCTGAGAAATGAAAACATATGTATACAGAAAAACTTTTATACAGATTTTTATAGCAGTATGAGTCATAATAGTAAAAGAGTGGAAATAATTTAAATGCCCATCAATTGATGAATGGTTAAATATAATATGATATATTTATATCATAGAACATTATTTGGCTGTAAAAATAGAATGAAGTACAGATACATACTACAACATAGACAGACCTTGAAAACATGATAAGTCAGTCACAAAAGACCACATATTATATGGTGGCATTTATATGAGATGTCCAGAACAGTAAAATATATAGAGACAGAAAGTAGATCAGTAGGTAGATTAGTGGTTATCTAGAGCTGGGGTTGGGGAGAATGGGGATTAACTGTTAAGGGATACAGGGTTTCATTTGGGGAGGATGACAAGGTTCTAAAATTAGGTTATCATTTCATAATCCTGTGAAAATACTAGAAGTATTGTAGTTTACAATTTAGACAGGTGCATTGTATGGTATATGAATTATATCTCAATAAAGCTATTAAAATGAAAAAGAAAGAGCACTGTGCTGTTCCACCAGATCTCTAGCAGCTCCGCCTGGATGTACTAGTCCACCTTAGCTACCAATACTTCTCTTGAGCACTTACCTCCTTGAGTACTTACAGTCTGTCCCACACTGTTTACCATTCACTTATATATTCATTCAACAGTTATTGAATATCTATTACATGTTAAGTGTTACACTACATCCTGGATTGAGAGAGGTGGAGGAGCATTTAAAAAATAAATAAAATAGTCATAATCTCTACTCTCATTAAACTTGTAATTTATTGGGGGAAGGGGGGGTTGTACATTTTCATTGTCTTTTTTTTTGCCTTCATTCATTATTTTCCTTTTTGTTTCTCGCAAGTGATAAGTCACTGACTACCTAATTATACATATCCACACAATGCTTAGTTTAGTACACAGCTAAAAACAATGTTTGCTGACTGATTGGAAAGTGTCTTCTTTATGGTTTCCTTTGCTGTGCAAAAGCTTTGAAGTTTCATTAGGTGTCCTAAACATATCCCAAATGGTGTCCATTGCTAAAGAAATATAAAGTTCTTCAAATACTTGTGTATTTACTTCAGCTTTTGAAGGTTGGGAGGCAGGAAGTTGGGAGGCTCTCCTTCACCTGGTTCTAGACAAATTTCCACATGGAATTATCGGTATCCTTGAAGTGACTTACATGAATGATCCAATGACCATCACAGGGGTTCTGATCATCATCCCATCCACAGTAAATATTCTCTGGGGTTCCATTTCCTCAAAGCTATTTGCACCCCATACTAAGCAGTAATCAAAAAGTGACCGTGTAAATCTCAGGCTTCCTGCATCATTGTGCATATCCTGATTTCCTGCGAGGGACTCCTGAGATTTGTCCCTCTCCATTCAGGCTGTTAAACTGTAGAGATTTGAGCTAATTAAGTTGCATCATTTGTTGGCACTAGGCTCTCCAGTAGGTTTTCCCGTCACTGAGCCTGATACCTCAGGGGCAGACTAAGGACAGCAGAATCTGATCTAATATGCCAAAGAGAGACTGGGATTAAAGTGCCTGAAGTATTTGCATTCATGAAATATAAGACACAATTAACTTGCAATTTTACAAGTCTTTTAAAATTATTATTCTATTTAAATGAGGTAAGCCGTAAGGATGTCTGAACTAGTGGGATGGGGGTTAAGTAGAGAAGAGGGGAGTTGTTATGGAGATGGAATCATACCCCTGGCATGAAGTCTGAGTACATAACCAATGCCTGCGAAGCCACAGGGAGGTGGCTGTCTCATTATAACCACATCCCTGGAATTGCTTTATAGTCTGCATAAGACTTTGCTCAGGAAAAGAAGAGAGGGTGTCATTCTTAGTTGGGAAGGAAGATGAAGCTGACAGCTGTATTCTGACATCAACCTGTTCATCCTGTTAAATAACAGCTTGGAATTTTCCTTCTTAAGTAAAAACTCCATATTGGGAATATTCCCTTTTAACAAAATTAATAGCAAAATTGAGATTAAGTTCAGAGAATTTACTGGGCAATCCATCAACAAATAATTATTGAATGCTTATTAAGTTATAGTCCTGTTCCTGTGTGGTATACAAACAAATATACTTCCCGTGACATTGTGATTTATAAGAAATATATTTATAAGAAATATGTATTTGGTCTTTGTCCCCATTTCTGGCCAGAACTCTTAAAACTCTTGGAATTTCCTAAGGGCTGAGAGCTACAAAGGTGTTTTTTGTTGTTTTAAGAAGTGACTTTTGAGAAGCACCTAAAGATGGAGACTGGTTGACAGGGGAGCCAACCACTTGATCAGAGGGTTGGAACCTTCAGTCATATCCCCTGCCCCATCTCCAGGAGGGAAGAGGGACTGTCAGGTGAATCGATTGGCAATAGCAAATGATTTAATCAATCATGCCCGAATAATGAAGCCTCCATAAAAACCAAGAGACATTGTGGGTTGGCAAACATGTAGAGATTGGGGGAGAATGTCTCATTGGAAGAGGGCAGGGAAGCCTCACACACTTTCCCCATTCCTTGCCTATCCATCTCTTCTATCTGGCTGTTCCTGAGTTATAGCCCTTTATGATAATCTGGTGATCCACTAAGTAAAATGTTTCTTTTAGTTCTATGAGTTGCTCTAGCCAATTAATCAAACCCAAGAAGGGGGTCTTTGGAACCTCCAATCTATAGCCATTGGGTCAGAAGCTCAGGTGATAATCTGGGTTTACCCGAAATAAGAGAGGGACAATCTTGTAGAAAAGAGCCCTTACCCTGTGGGGTCTGACACTATCTCCAGGTAGGTTGCCCAGTGTCTGAGAAGTGCTTGGATGTGTGGGAAAACCCCTGCCCCAAACACACACTGCTGGAACTGGGTGCAGAACTCTTTTTACCCTTAAGGAGATTTACCATCTAGTGGGAGAGACATGTTACAGTCAAATAAAAATCACAGTTCTTAGTGTTTTAGAGATTTTAAGTTTCCTAAATGTTTTTACACACAAGGTTTCATCTGAGCAACATATTATATGGGACATTATTGACCTCATTTGGCAACCATACAACTTAGACTGGAAACTCCAACCGATTTGCTCAGTCACTTGTTTAGTAAATGATAAAATTTAAGGCTGTTAGAAGAGATTTATTTTTCCTGCAACCATGCTTTGACTTATTTCCAACTAGCCAGGACCTCTAACATCCAGGACAGGATGTAGAACCCTCAAAATTCCACTCATTATCTGCTATTGTCTCAGTTCCTTCTGGTGAACTGATCACACAGAAATTTACTTCAGGCAAACAAATGTTCTTCAATTTCTACCTCTTAATTTTTATGTAGGGCTTTGGTCTCCATTCCATGTGATCTTTAGATGTGATCTAGGCTGGTCCACATGCTGTCATATATAAGCAGAAAGGGCATATTGTGTGTGGGGGGGAGGATTTTGTTTTAAGCACACAAATTTAATTGGATTGAAAGCTAAGATGTTTAAAGGGGAAAGAGACTTTTCCCATCTTCCCAAGTTTTAACCCTTCTGGTTTTTCCTTTCAAATGCAAGTTTACTGGTCATTTAGATAAAAGAATTGTGACCAATCTATCTCTTACTCCCTTCCTTCCCTCCTCTAGGAGATGCCTCAAATAATGGGAAATCTTTTCATGTGAGTAATTGAAATGTACAGGTGTTCCATTTGGCAAAACTACATGGATGCTTTACCTTCCCAGAAAAAAAGAAAACCTCTCAATTTCTTTCTGTTACATACATGAGCAAGTGGTTCTCTACTTAGACAGGCTCACATATATACAACCATATATCTATTCAAGGATCAGGAATTACTATGGAGGGAAATGGCGTTCATTCTTTCAAGACTTGACTTACAAATAACAAGATGGTTTTGCAAAATTTGCTAGGCATCATTTTGTTTAATTCTTTTTTCATCTTATGTAGAACTTATCCTGGAATTTCTCTTGACCATATTATTTAGTGTAAGGATTTGGCATAGGTATTGGGATGATGATAATTCCCTTTATTCTTTTTACTGTTCTCATATGGCTCTGGGTTACAATAAAAAAGCTATTATTGGTTGGATTTGACTTAAAAAAAACAGCTCAGATGTAAAATCAAGGTAATCAAAACAACGTTCAGATCCTAATGACAGCAAAGCAGAAGAGAGAACTGAGTCTTCTAATTATCGTTGGATGGATATACCTCTGGATCCTTTTCCTGACTTGGCATTAAGTCCTATTGGGCTGTTCCTTTTATGTTCTGGACTTACCATACCCCGACTATTTTTTTTACTTTATCTTTAAGGATTTGTTTTCAAATGAGTTGTTGAAAAGCAATTCTATGGATTAAGCACAAAGTATCCCATGGATAAGAAAACCACTGTCTCTTTGAAAGCTTCAGGTGAACCAGGTCGAAATAATCAAGAGCACAGCAAGACATGGACCATGGACTAGTAGGGGCCAGAGCAACTAATGAGGCACATAGAGGATGGAGGATGGGCCTCTTGGGTTAGTGGGAAGAAGAATAGGATCTTAGGTCATAGAAAAGGAGGAAATGATGTTAAGAAAGGAAAGCCCACTTAGGGATTTTCCTTGGGAAGAAAATTTCAGAAACAAGGACAAGTATGTTTTACTACAGTATGTGGTTCTGAAATAGGGTAAAGAAAAAAGACTTCTCAAGTCTAGTTACAAAAATGTTAACATCAGTATAGAACTTGAACTGGGACCTAAATATACAGGGCAATTTTCCCAGTGTCCTATGTCTTGCCAGGGAGGAGACGAAAACAGTCCATCTCATCAACTGAAATTATTTTATTCAGAATCTGTCTTCTTTTAAACAAGCCAAACTCCTTTTTCCTAACTGCTTAAGTCTCTCCCTGGTGGTACATGTTCTTAAGAGTAATGCCTTTTAGCTGTATAGAACTTTACTCTTTACAGGACACTTTTGATAAGTGACATCATTCACTGGATAGAAATACTATCCAGTTCTCTGAGGAGCTATTTAGGGCATCACTCTTCAGCTCATGAGACAAGATCCAAGTTCAAGTCCAGAAACTAAGACAAGTCCAGTTGACAACATTAAGAGGCAGGGCTAAAATGCAAGGCTCTTGAGTTCCAGAAATTGCATATTTGATCCTGCCAAAGGTCAGCATGATTTGCATGGTAGATCATTGCATTAGACCCTCTGACTGTTTTTCCTCTTCACAAATATACACTGACCAAGACACTCAAAATGGCAAAAAGGTCGTAGCTGGAAAACCCTCTGAAATTTGCTGACCAAGACTTATTTCTCACAAAGTGTTATATTGTTAAACTACATTTAATAACATTTGGATAGTTTGAAGGTCAGATAGCTACTGTCAAAATGGAGGGCAGAATAGAGACATATATTTAGAATCCTTATGACGTTATCATAAGGCTCAGAACTTGAATTTTTAGAATTAGACTCCTTGAATCTGAATCCTAAATCCATCACTTAGCAGTTGTGTGTACTTGGGCAAATAACTAGCTCTATGTCTGTTTTCTCATTAAAAACAAGAAACAAACAAAAAACAAAACCAGGAATAATAATAGTATTTCCTCAGCGGATTGTTGAAATTATCAACAAAAAAATAGTGTAAAACAATTAGTATAGTGCCAGGTGCGAAGTAAGTGCTCTTTACTGCTTGTGGTAACATGTATACCTCATTTTATTGCCCTTCACTTTAATGCACTTCACAGATATTGTGTTTTTTACAAGTTGAAGGTTTGTGGAAACCCTTTGACTAGGAAGTCTATTGGTGCCATTTTTTCAACAGCATTTGCTCACTTCGTGTCTCTGTGTCACATTTGGTAATTCTTACAGTATTCAAACCTTCCACCAGCAAAAAGACAATGACTCACTGAAGGCTTCCATGGTGGCTAGGAATTTTTAGCAATTAAATCTTTTTAAATTAAGGTATGTACATTTTTTAGACATGATGGTTTTGCACACTAATAGACTATAGTATAGTGTAAACATAAGTTTTATATGCACTGGGCAACCAACAAATTGGTGTGACTCCTTTTATTGTGGTATTTGCTTTACTGTGATGGTCTGGAATCCAACCTGTGATATCTCCAAGGTATGTCTATATTAATAATTTGCGATGTTGAACAAATACTTTACCCCTTTTCACATATCTAAATGATTCAGTGGCCTAGGGTCTTGGTTCTTATACTTTAGCAGGCACCTGGAGGGCTTGTTAAAGCACAAAAGGCTCAGTCTCAAGTCCAGAATTTCTGAATTACTGGGTCCAAGATGGAGCTTGAGATTTTATATTTCTAATACGTTCTCAGGTAATGCCTATGCTGCTAGTCCACGGACCTCCCTTCACATCCTCCTATATTTAAATCAGAATCTCTGATGGGCTGGTCTTTGGCTTTAGTATTTCTTTAAAGCTCCCTGTGTTTCTGCTGTGTAGCCAAAGTTGAAAACCACTAACAAAGGCTATTTTGGGTAATGATAGATAAATATTTTATTTGACTAATCCAAATGATGGCTTGATTGGTTGTAAAGGTAGTGTTTGGCATTAAAACACTGTCTTTGTCGGGTAGAAAGGAGTAGTATTGAAAAGACAACTCGAGGATTGAAAGAGGCAGATATGCAATATATACACATTAACAGAGCAACACAAGTTAGACTTGGAGTAGGTGATGCATGTGTTAATTCACCTGTGAGTTGTAGGTAGATCAAATGAAATTGTTTGCATTTCTCTGAGAGCTTAGGGCAACTCTCCTTTTGGAAATTGTACTTTGTGTTCCCATCTCTATAGTTTGTGTTGTAGAGCTTGATTAAACAATAAAAGCTAATTTCTATCTACAACTTTACCTTGTCTCATATTTACACAAACAACTATTTTGGGGGTTTTTATAGTTTCTATTTCACTTTGCCCTTTGGGAAGAATCTTTTTTTTTTTCTCTCCAAAGAATATTTTAATACGATGAGAAAATGCTTATGATATAACACTACATGTGGGAAAACTCCCCTCAAATATGTAAAATATTTAAGTGAATATAAACCTTATTTGTAACCTTGCATTCTATTTTAAATAAGCAGTTATTACTTTTATAATTAGGAAATAAAATTATTTAGCTGTTAAAAATGAGTCAAGGTTAATGTTTATTACTCTATTTTAAATTAAAAACTGGAGAAACGGATAGATGAGAACATATCTAATGAAAGTTCTATTAGAGTTTAATTCCAAGTGTGATTCCATATTCCAAGTTGAAGCTTTAGAAAAGACACCTGCCTCTATTGGTTTTACTCAAAGTGGTGATAAAATAGTTCCCAACCTGTGGTGTTCTATGTTGGGAGAGGGAAAAGCAAATGCAGGCTATGTGGGCTTTGTAAATTTGCTGCAGAAATTTGTGTCATATTTACAGATAGAAGATAATTTTCATTTTCTTTCATAAATGACATTTCCAGACTCCACAGTCATTTGCACTTGCATGGGTCTTTTTCACAGAACAATGTGGGATAAAAGCACCTTGAGGTCTACTTTGTTCAAGTTCACAGCTTCCTGGCAACACAAGCTTGGAGATTCTCAATGTGGGGTTCCTGGACCAACAGCAAGGATCATCTGGGAACTTGTTAGGAATGCAAGTTCTCTGACTCCACCCCAGACCTCCTGTCAAAAAATTGGGGGGATGTGGGCCAGAAATCTGATTTTAGCAAGTCCTTCATGTGATTCTGATCCCTGCTGTGTTGAGAACCTTTACTCCAATCAATGGTTCTGGTATTTGTTCTGCAGTTATATACAGAGAACTCCATGGGACATGCCCTCAAATGGTAGTGTCCTCTTGCAGCTGTAGGTGGCTGGATTGCTTTGATGTAGCTGTAGTCCCAGCCCTGGAAGCCACCACTATTAGGGGTCTAACTGCTACCCCCATAAAATAGTAGGCCCACATAACACCACAGCTAGTACACTCCTGGGGTACCCATGGGAGCTCAGGAAAGTGCCCCAGGACAGCCCCTGGCCTAGCTAGCCAGGCAGCAGGGACAATAACAGCTGAGGGTCGCAGCTGTGCTGATGGTGTCAGGTGGCCTTAAGACTGTCCTTGAGATCTACTGCCAGTCAGTTCATGACCTTTTCCCATGCTGCTATTTGGAACAGTTCCATCCCCAGTGATTCTCCAAGTGAGGTGAAAGGATCGCTTACTGTAGACTCCCCTAGAATACTTGGTTAGAGCCTATAAAGATAGAACTCAAGCATCTTTATTTGTAATAAGCTCACTAGATGAATCTTAGGCTGCTCTGAAGATCATCTTTAAGGGTGAAGGAGATAGATTGCTGAGTTATATGGAACATTTCTTGTTTTTAAAGAAAGTGATTTACTCCTGGTTAGTACATACTTAAAGGATTCTGAACCACTAAAGAATTTCCTTGATTCAGACTTTGAATGTACTTTTCTATAATTTTCAGCATCTTAAAACTAACACTTATAAAATTCTTATCTTGAGTCTAAAAATGACCTCATATAGTAGTGAGGAACATAATTTATGTAATCACATTTTGTATATTATTATTGCTTTTCACATATTCAGAACGTTACATGCCTTCAAAATAGGGTTGTGCAATACTATGCCAGCAAGTGCCACTTCTGTGTCTTTCTAATGGAAATGAGTAGAATTGCTTAAATCCTGTGTGTGTTAAAACACATAGTGTTTTAATTCAAAAGTTAATTCAAAAATTCTGGCTGAGTAATGCAGATATTTCTGTTTTGTTTTATTGGAAGAGTTTTTGTGGTATGGCATTTAGTACTCCATTTTGAAAATGCCTTTCTCCTACCAAAATGTGCTTAAACCACTAAAGAAATGAAGTGACATTACTTGGTTAAAAAAAAAAAACATCTCAGGCTCACTACACTAGAGTAGCCTATAAGCTCCATAAAGACAATGATTATACACGAATTAGTTACTCCTTCTCTTTCTTGTACCTAACAAAGGTCCTAGGATACAGTAGTGCTCCCAACTACTTGCTATATGAACAAATAAATGCAGAATGCACAGAGAAATAAAGGAAGAGTTGAATGGATGATCAAACAGATGGGTGAATAAACTCAAGGGACCACTAATCTTTAGGCATTTGGCTAATATACAGAATCCTTAAAGGCTGGAACTATTATTTCAGTTGAATTCTGATGTTAATTAGAATTCTCTCCACTGCAGGGACAAGAGAAGTCCTGAATGAATATTCATGTGCAGATGTATAAATTATCTACAACATATTATTAAACCAAGGCTAGTTTTCCTTCTTTCTTACTTGCAATAGATTTATGAACTGTGCCTATTCCCAAGCTATTAGCTACATAAGTGATAAGGAAGGCATAAAATTAGGATACTGAAACAAATATTAGCCCAATCAAAAGATAATTAGAAAAGGGAATCCTCTGGAAAAATAAGTGAATTCCAAAGGAAGGTACACTTGCTTATTTGGAGGTTATGGTGTGTTTGGGGTTATTCACTTCACTGCATTTCTTCATTATACACCATGTAAAATTGAGACTGGCCATGCAGTTCATGGTATAGAGTGATTATGCTTGGAAAATCTCAGAGCATTCCCCAAAAGAGAGTCAATTCTTTGGCAAAAGGCAGATAGTCTCTCTTTCTCCAAACTTAACATATAGTTTTCTAAACAACATGTGCAGAAAAATTCATTTGCCTACTTTTGTGGTTTTGCAAAACAGCAGCACTTTTTCCCCCCTCATTGATGAAAACTCTTTCTCCTCGACCTAGCCACTGGCCTGTGAAAAAGTAACAAGTGACCATTTCTTGGGGCTGTCAGAATAAATGAAGGACTCAGGTGAGATTAGGTTTCCATCTCTGATTTGCTCTTCCTGCCTGGGTGTGTGGGGCCTGGAATCTGTCTACTGGTGCAGATGAATGGAACAGAAGGAGCAAACTCATCAAATTCGGCAATGACTTGGTACCGAGTTCCCAGGGTCTCGTTTCCCAAGCCTCCAGGCACCTTCAAAGAATAAAAAATGATAGAATTAGCCATAGTGTCATAGCAGAATGAACAGAAAATATATGATTTTGCCATTTTTTCTACAGCCACAATAGAACTACACATCTGCATACCAACACCCACTTTTTTTTCAAAGTAAAAAATAGGAAGTTTAAAGTCATACTGTACTGGCTCTACCCACCATCAGTCCCTCCCATCAGTAAGCTTACACAAGCCTCTTAGCCTCAGAATACACTTTCTTCTCAATTGCACATGGAACATTCTCCAGGATAGATTACATCTTGGATCACAAATCAAGCCTTGGTAAATTTAAGAACAGTGAAATCGTATCAAGCATCTTTTCCAACCACAACATTATGAGATTAGAAATAAATTACAGGGAAAAAATGTAAAAAACACAAACACATGGAGACTAAGCAATACATTACTAAATAACCAAAAGATCACTGAGGAAATCAAAAAATACTGAGAGACAAATGACAGTGAAAACACGATGACCCAAAACCTATGGGATGTAACAAAAGCAGTTCTAAGAGGGAAATTTATAGCAATACAATCCTACCTGAAAAAAACAAGAAAAACCTCAAATAAATAATCTAAGTGTACACCTAAAGAAAAGAACTAGAGAAAGAAGAACAAACAAAACACAAAGTTAGTACAAGGAAATAAATCATAAAGATAAGAGCAGAAATAAATGAAATAGAAACAAAGAAAACAACAGCAAAGATCAATAAAACTAAAAGCTGGTTCTTTGAGAAGATAAACAATATTGATAAACCTTTAGCCAGACTCATCAAGAAGAAAAGGGAGAGGATGCAAATAAATAAAATTAGAAATGAAAAAGAAGAAGTCACAATGGATGACACAGAGATACAAAGCATCATAAGAGACTACTACAAGAAACTCTATGTCAATAAAATGGACAACCTGGAAGAAATGGAAAAATTCTTAGAAATGTATAACCTTCCAAGACTGAACCAGGAAGAAATAGAAAAAAATGAACAGACCAATCACAAGTAATGAAATTGAAACGGTGATTAAAAGTCTTCCAACAAACAAATATCCAAGACCAGATGGCTTCACAGGTGAATTCTATCAAACATTTAAAGAAGAGGTAACACCCATTTTTCTCAAACTCTTCCAAAAACTTGCAGAGGAAGGAACACTTCCAAACACATTCTACAAGGCCACCATCACCCTGATACCAAAACCAGACAAAAATACTACAAAAAAAAGAATATTACAGACAAATATCACTGATGAATATAGATGCAAAAATCCTGAACAAAATCCTAGCAAACAGAAGCTAACAACACATTAAAAGGATCATACACCATGATCAAGTAGTATTTATCCCAGGGATGCAAGGATTCTTCAATATACGCAAATCAATCAATGTGATACACCATATTAACAAATTAAAGACTAAAAACCATATGATCATCTCATTAGATGCAGAAAAAGCTTTTGACAAAATTAAAAACACATTTATGATAAAAACTCTCTAAAAAGTGGGCGTAGAAGGAACCTACCTCAACAAAATAAAGGCCATATATGACAAACTCACAGCAAGCATCATTCTCAATGGTGAAAAACCTAAGCATTTCCTCTAAGATCAGGAACAAGACAAGGGTGCATACTATAACCATTATAATTCAACATAGTTTTGGAAGTCCTATCCACGACAGTCAGAGAAGAAAAGGAAATAAAAGGAATCCAAATAGGAGAAGAAGAAGTAAAACTGTCACTGTTTGCAGATGACATGATACTATATAGAGAGAATCCTAAAGATGTTACCAGAAAACTACTAGAGCTAATCAATGAATTTGGTAAAGTAGCAGGATACAAAATTAATGCACAGAAATCTCATGCATTCCTATACACTAATGTGAAAGAGAAATTAAGGAAACAATCCCATTCACCATTGCAACAAAAAGAAGAAGATACCTAGGAATAAGCCTACCTAAGGAGGTAAAACACCTGTATTCAGAAAACTATAAGACACTGATGAAAGAAATCAAAGATGTTACAAACAGGTGGAAAGATATACCATGTTCTTGGATTGGAAGAATCAATATTGTGAAAATGACTATACTACACAAAGCAATCTACAGATTCAGTGCAATCCCTGTCAAATTACCAACAGCATTTTTTACAGAACTAGAACAAAAAAACCTTAAAATTTGTATGGAGACACAAAAGATCCTGAATAGCCAAAGCAATTTTGAGAGGGGGAAAAACAGAGCTGGAGTAATCAGACTCCCTGACTTCAGACTATACTACAAAGCTACAGTAATCAAGACAATGTAGTACTGACAGAAAAACAGAAATATAGATCAGTGGAACAGGATAGAAAGCCCAGAGATAAACCCATGCACCTATTGTCAACTAGTCTATGACAAAGGATGCAAGGATATATAATGGAGAAAAGACAGTCTCTTCAATAAGTGGTGCTGGGAAAACTGGACAACTACATGTAAAAGAATGAAATTAGAACAACAGCATACACAAAACTAAACTCAAAATGGATTAAAGACCCAAATGTAAGACCAGACACTATAAAACTCTCAGAGGTAAACATAGGGAGAACACACTTTGACATAAATCACAGCAAGATATTTTACGACCCACCTCCTAGAGTAATGGAGATAAAAACAAAACTAAAGAAATGGGACCTAGTGAAACTTAAAAGCTTTTACACAGCAAAGGAAACTATAAACAAGATGAAAAGACAGCCCCCAGTATGGCAGATAATATTTCCAAATGTATCAATGGACAAAGCATTAATCTCCATAATATATGAACAGCTCATGCAGCTCAATATTAAAAAAAGAAACAATCTGATCAGAAAATGGGCAGGAGACTTAAATAGACATTTCTCCAAAGAAAACATTCAGATGGCCAAGAGGCACATGAAAAGCTGCTCAACATCACTAATTATTAGAGGAATGCAAATCAAAACTACAATGAGGTATCACCTCACACTGGTTAAAATGGGCATCATCAGAAAATCTACAAACAACAAATACTGGAGCAGGTGTGGAGAAACTGATCCCTCTTGCACTGTTGGTGGGAATGTAAATTGAAACAGCCACTATGGAGAACAGTATGGAGGTTCCTTAAAAAACTAAAAATAGAATTACCATATGACTCAGCAGTCCCACTAGTGGGCATATACCCAGAGAAAACCATAATTCTAAAAGACACATTCACCCCAATGTTCATTGCAGCACTATTTACAATAGCCCAGTCACGGAAGCAACCTAAATGCCCATCAACAGGTGAATGGATAAAGAAGATGTGGTACATATATACAATGGAATATTACTGAGCCATAAAAAGGAACAAAACTGGGTCATTTGTAGAGACGTGGATTGACCTAGACACTGTCATACAGAGTGAAGTAAGTCAGAAACAGAAAAACAAATATCGTATATTAACGCATATTTGTGGAATCTAGAAAAATGGTACAGATGAACTGGTTTGCAAGGCAGAAATAGAGGCACAGGTGTAGAGAAGAAACTTATGGACACCAAGGCGGGAAAGTGGGGGTGAGGGTGGTGATGGCATGAATTGGGAGATTGGGGTTGACATTTATACACTAATATGTATACAATAAGTAACTAATAAGAACATGCTGCATAAAAAAATAAAAGTCAAAAAAAGTCATATTGTACTAAAAGGCTTATGCAAAACATCAGCAGTTACCTGCCTTATTCTTTCCAAACCCCTAGTCCTTCCCCCTTTAATTAGCCTCTTTCAAAGTACTTAGCCATTTCTTTTTTGTTATCCTTTATTTTTCAACAAATATGCTTATATTGCTATTTCATTTCATTAATTTTAGGTAGAATCTATTTACTTCCCCTTGCTAGTTACCAGCAACACAAATTTTGCAACCTCTACCAACCTCCCACTAACTAGCATAGATTGTGGTTGAAATAATGACCCTGTAAATACAGTTCAATACTGAGCCAAGCACTATTCTATGAGCATGTTTTATTTTTTGTACAACTGATTTTCCCCATAGAATTAATAATTGCCTTGTCTTTTAAATTTGTGTATTTTCCATGCACCTAAGGTTATTTTCCCAAATCCTTCAATTATCTCCAACACTTGAAAAATACTTTTCTTCCCAAATCTGTAAATTATCCATTTCTTCATGGTTCCTTATGAAAAACGACTTCATACATCTCCATCCAGCTGCTACAGGCTGAACTGGTTGTTTTCTAGATCTTTTGCATATTCATAGTCTTGGGTTTTCCGTTTGCCATGTTCTTGTGTTTATTCACCTGTGTCTGGTATCTTGGACTTATTCTTATCTGGTGTTATCCTTTAGATTTTTCAGCCATCTTCTAAAACCTTGCTGCTTAAACTGGGGGTCCCTAATCAGTAACATCAGCATCACCTGGGAGTCTGGTAGAAATGCAAAGGCTCAGACCTCACCTGCAACAAACTGAATGACAACCTTCAGTTTAACAAGATCCTCAGGTGATTTGCATATGCATTAACATATTAGAATCACTGCTCTAAACATTAGTAAATACTTGGGTTGGATATAGCATTTTAGATTGGAAATCATTTTCCTTGAGAATTACTATCTTCCAGAATCGCATATTGCTGATGAAAAATCCATCACTATCCATTATCTTTTGTGTGAACACTCTTTTCTCTCTCTCTCCTTAAACTTTCTTTTTCCCCATTGTTCTGAAATTTCAGAATAGTATTCATATGTTCATGTGTGTGTGTGTGATTTATAATTTTGAACACTCACAAGCATCTGTCAGTTCAGAGAATGTTCTCATATTATTTCTTTGGTAATTTTATCCTCTCTGTTTATATTTTTCTTCAACTGCGAGTTGGATGTTGGTCTCTTGGTAATTATCCTTAGTTTACCCTTAATTTTAGTATCTTTCTCCTCTTTTCTTAATTTGTTTTACTTCCTGGGAGATTTCCTTAATTTTATCTTCCAAAATTTTAATTATTACTTTGCTATAGTTATATTTAAGTTACAACTCTTTCTTACTTATTTCATTTTATAGAACTCTGTACTTTTTATTTTTTGATGAACTCAGTATCTTCTATTTGTTCTAAAAATATTAATCATAATGTTTTGAAGGTTTTCTGTGCTCTCTCTATTTTTTTTCCTGAGTCCCCTTTTCTGTTTGCTTTTTCTTTTATATCAGTGGCATTCTTCAAAGTTCCAAAGTCTGATTATCCATGTTTTTTCATGTTAAAATCTGTTCAAAACATATGGACACCAAGGGGAGAAAGCGGGGATGGGGTGGGGTGGTGGGATGAATTGGAAGATTGGAATTGACATATATACACTTCAGTACCAGTATATGAAGGGAGATTTTTTTCTCTGAGCTATCATTATATCTCCAGAGAACCTCTTAATCTCTTTTGGGAGGAAGACTAATTTTACCCCTGGAAAAATTCTGGAAGCAAGGCAGGGAAAGGGCAGTGAGGTCCTCTCTGTATATAGTTTTCAATTAGTCTCCCTGCTTTGGGACTTATAGATCACTTATGTTGTATTCTGTGTTGATATAGAAAAGAGGCTCTCTCCATTTCTCTTTCTCCAGAGGATAATCTGTCCTGCATCAGGGTGGGGATGGGGTGGAGGAGAGTTACCCAGATGCCCAGCACATGGGAACATGTCTGAGGCATTTCCTATAGTATACAGACATTAGAATAGCATGGCTGTGGTCAACTCAGCCTATCACAACAATTGCTGTGGCACCTGGTGTTTCCAAAGGATGGGCAGTCTCAGGGCAGAGTGGAAAACCTGCTGCTTCATAACAGTCTCCCCACATTCAGGTACTGAGCTGAAACGCCCTCCATTCTAGACAGTTAATATGTTTCATCATCCAAAAAACAACTTGAAACATGTTCTCTCACAACTGTTAGGTTTTTTAAAATTTTTGGCATCATTTAGTGGGGTTTGGAAAGAAAGGGAAGATGAATCATGCAGCTCATCTTTTATGTTTAACCAGACAGTCATAATAGAATCTTCTTATTCAAACATTTAGAAATATTATTACATAATCCTGATTAAATATAGCAACTTGAGGAACATATGAAACCAAAATGGAAGTAAAGAGTTGTGTGTGTGTGTGTGTGTGTGTGTACGTGTGTTTAATATAAACCCCCAAGTATAGAGAAATGAAAGGAAATAATAACACCATTTTAGCATCTGAAAATGAGCTGGGAAATGTTAGCTGATTTAGTATAAAAAGAAAATTAAAATTAAGCTGGTGGTAGGGGCAAGAATAAGCCAGAAGCAGTCTTACTTTTACCACAGAATCCCAGAAAGCTTCAAAACTAGTGACTTGAGCCAGGCACCTTGGAAGGTAAAAATGCAGATTAACTTAAAATCAACAGTAGTAGTTAAATTCTATAGTCATTCCAGAGTAGGGTTGCAAGATTTAGCAAGTAAAAATGTATATTCCCAGTTAAATTTGAATGCCAGGTAAACAACCAATAATAATTTAATCTGGGTCATAACTTATATGGGAAAAAATCAATTATTGTAAAGTCATATTTAACCCCTGATGGCCTGTACTTTTCCTGGCAACACTATTCCAAGTCCCTCACCTCCAAATCCTCTTCTCCACCCAGTGCTGAGTAGAGACTGCCTCTGTTCTTTCAGACAGAAGATTAGAAACTTATTCCCAGAAGAAGTGAACCAGAAACAATTTGGACACCTGACCACTAGACCCAACTGGTTGTTTACTGATAATCTCTACATGGAATGGTGAACCTATTCCCCACATATCTATCTCCTTTCTTCACTTGCTAAAAGCTAGGGTCTGCTAGGAGATTACCCTGAGTATATGATGAAACCATAAGTTTCTTGATAAGAGTTTAGAGATCTAGATTTGTGATTTATTTCTGAGAAAGTAAACTGAGACATCCATATACTAATAGGAGTGGGTCCCTCAATTTTCCCAGGCAGAAAAACACGCACCAGGTAAGAAGTGCCTCTGAGGCATACAGAACCCAGTAAGCTTTTTGGTAATTCATTCTTTAAATGTTAACCATCCGTTAAGAAACACCACGTACATGAACACTTTTCACATAAAAGACAAAGATCAAAACCAAAAAATGTTAAAAAGATAAATTGAAGGAGAGAAAAGCAATTCAAGGATCAGAAGAAAACTTTAAAAAATTTGCAATCTTCAGAGGCACAAGATTCAATTTATTGATTCCTTGAGATAAGAAGGAAATGTAGTAGAAAAGGAAGATTCCGAGAACAAAAACTCTTACAAATTAAAGATGAGAGCAGATATAAAAATTCAATTCAGAGCTGTAGACTAAAGCTAAAGAAATATCCCAGAAAGTGGAAAAGTAAAATAAAATAAAATAAAGTAAGGGTATGAAAACAATTTAGAGTTCCAATATCTACTAATATATAGCAGAGAGAAGAGAAAAAACAGAGGAACAAACTTGCAAAATAAATTAATAAACAGGAAGAAATATAAAATTTCAGGATTCATGGGCTCAATATGTACTCAGGATAATGAATGAAAAAATAAAGGAGCCACATTGAGGCATATTATCAAGTTTCAAAAATCTTGGAAATAAGATTTTAAAAATTTCTAGATAGAAAAAAAAATGTCAGAAGGCAGACAGCAGAAACAAGAAGAACTACAATCCTGCAGCCTGTGGAACAAAAACCACATTCACAGAAAGATAGACAAGATGAAAAGGCAGAGGGCTATGTACCAGATGTAGGAACAAGATAAAACCCCAGAAAAACAATTAGATGAAGTGGGGATAGGCAAGCTTCCAGAAAAAGAATTCAGAATAATGATAATGAGGATGATCCAGCACCTTGCAAAAAGAATGGAGGCAAAGATCAAGAAGATGCAAGAAATGTTTAAAAAAGACCTAGAAGAATTAAAGAACAAACAAACAGAGATGAACAGTACAATAACTGAAATGAAAACTACACTAGAAGGAATCAATAGCAGAATAACTGAGGCAGAAGAATGGATAAGTGACCTGGAAGACAGAATGGTGGAATTCACTGTTGTAGAACAGAATAAAGAAAAAAGAATGAAAAGAAATGACGACAGCCTAAGAGACCTCTGGGACAACATTAAATGTCACAACATTTGCGTTATATGGATCCCAGAAGCAGAAGAGAGTGAGAAAGGACCAAAGAAAATATTTGAAGAGATTATAGTCGAAAACCTCCATAACATGGGAAAGGAAATAGCCACTCAAGTCCAGGAAGCACAGCAAATCCCATACAGGATACATCCAAGGAGAAACAGGCCGAGACACAAAGTAATCAAATTGGCAAAAATTAAAGACAAAGAAAAATTATTGAAAGCAGCAAGGGAAAAATGACAAATAACATACAAGGGAACTCCCATAAGGTTAACAGCTGATTTCTCAGCAGAAACTCTACAAGCCAGAAGGGAGTGGCATGATATACTTAAAGTGATGAAAGGGAAGAACCTACAACCAAGATTACTCTACCCGGCAAGGATCTCACTCAGATTCGATGGAGAAATCAAAAGCTTTACAGACAAGCAAAAGCTAAGAGAATTCAGCACCACAAAACCAGCTCTACAACAAATGCTAAAGGAACTTCTCTAAGTGGGGAACACAAGAGAAGAAAAGGACCTACAAAAACAAACTAAAAACAATTAAGAAAATGGTCATAGGAACATAAATATCGATAATTACCTTAAACGTGAATGGATTAAATGCTCCAACCAAAAGACACAGGCTTGCTGAATGGATACAAAAACAAGACCCATATATATGC
Organism: Mesoplodon densirostris; assembly: GCF_025265405.1. Taxonomy (NCBI): domain Eukaryota; kingdom Metazoa; phylum Chordata; class Mammalia; order Artiodactyla; family Ziphiidae; genus Mesoplodon; species Mesoplodon densirostris. Next base: position 119,490,120 of record NC_082667.1, on the reverse strand, counting down.
TGTCTATAAGAGACCCACTTCAGACCTAGGGACACATACAGACTGAAAGTGAGGGGATGGAAAAAGTTATTCCATGCAAATGGAAATCAAAAGAAAGCTGGAGTAGCAATACTCATATCAGAAAAAATAGACTTTAAAATAAAGAATGTTACAAGAGACAAGGAAGGATACTACATAATGATCAAGGGATCAATCTAAGAAGAAGATATAAGAATTAAAATTATATATGCACCCAACATAGGAGCACCTCAATATCAAAGGCAACTGCTAACAGCTGTAAAAGAGGAACTCAACAGTAACACAATAATAGTGGGGGACTTTTAACACCTCACTTACACCAATGGACAGATCATCCCAAATGAAAATAAATAAGGAAACAGAAGTTTTAAGTGACACAATAGACCAGATAGATTTAATTGATATTTATAAGACATTCCATCCAGAAACACCAGATTACACTTTCTTCTCATATGCGCATGGAACATTCTCCAGGATAGATCACATCTTGAGTCACAGGTCAAGCCTCAGTAAATTTAAGAAAATTGAAGTCATATCAAGCATCTTTTCTGACCACAATGCTATGAGATTAGAAATGAATTACAGGGAAAAAACGTAAAAACACACACACACCTGGAGGCTAAACAATATGTTGCTAAATAAACAAGAGATCACTGATGAAATCAAAGAGGAATTCAAAAAAAATACATAGAGACAAATGCAATGAAAATACGATGATCCAAAACCTATGGGATGCAACAAAAGCAGTTTTAAGAGGGAAGTTTATAGCTATACAAGCTACCTCAAGAAAAAAGAAAAAATTCAAATAAATAATCTAACCTTACACCTAAATGAACTAGAGAAAGAAAAAAAAACAAAACCCAAAGTTAGCAGAAGGAAAGAAATCATACAGATCAGAGCAGAAGTAAATGAAATAGAAACAAAGAAAACAATAGCAAAGATCAATAAAACTAAAAGCTGGTCCTTTGAGAAGATAAACAAAATTGATAAACCATTAGCCAGACTCATCAAGAAAAAGAGGGAGAGGACTCAACTCAGTAAAATTAGAAATGAAAAAGGAGAAGTTACAACAGACACCGCAGAAATACAAAGCATCCTAAGAGACTACTACAAGCAACTCTATGCCAATAAAATGGACAACCTGGAAAAAATGCACAAATTCTTAGAAAGGTGTAACCTTCCAAGACTGAACCAGGAAGAAATAGAAAATATGAACAGATCAATCACAAGTACTGAAATTGAAACTGTGATTAAAATTCTTCCAACAGAAAAAGGCCAGGACCAGATGGCTTCACAGGTGAATTCTATCAAACATTTAGAGAAAAGCTAACACCTATCCTTCTCAAACTCTTCCAAAAAATTGAAGAGGAAGGAACACTCCCAAATTCATTCTATGAGGCTACCATCACCATGATACCAAAACCAGACAAAGATACTGCAAAAAAGAAAATTACAGACCAATATCACTGATGAATATAGATGTGAACATCCTCAGCAAAACACTAGCAAACAGAATCCAACAGTACAATAAAAGGATCATACACCAGGATCAAGTGGTATTTATCCCAGGGATGCAAGTATTCTTCAATATATGCAAATCAATCAACGTGATACACCATATTAACAAATTGAACACTAAAAACCATATGATCATCTCATTAGATGCAGAAAAAACTTTTGACAAAATTCAACAACTATTTATGATAAAAACTCTCCAGGAAGTGGGCATAGAGTTAACCTACCTCAACATAATAAAGACCAATATGACAAACCCACAGCAAACATCATTCTCAGTGGTGAAAAACTGAAAGCTTTTCCTCTGAGATCAGGAGCAAGACAAGGATGTCCACTCTCACCACTATTATCCAACATAATTTTGGAAGTCCTAGCCACGGCAATCAGAGAAGAAAAAGAAATAAAAGGAATATAAATTTGAAAAGAAGAAGTAAAATTGTCACTGTTTGCAGATGGCATAATACTATACATAGAGAATCCTAAAAATGCCACCAGAAAACTACTAGAGCTAATCAATGAATTTGGTAAAGTTACAGGATACAAAATTAATGCACAGAAATCTCTTGCATTCCTATACACTAATGATGAAAAGTCTGAAAGAGAAATTAAGGAAACACTCCCATTTACCATTGCAACAAAAAGAATAATCTACCTAGGAATAAACCTACCTAGGGAGACAAAAGACCTGTATGCAGAAAACTATAAGACACTGATGAAAGAAATTAAAGATGATACCAACACATGGAGAGATATATCATGTTCTTGGATTGGAAGAATCAGTACTGTGAAAATGACTATACTACCCAAAACAATCTACAGATTCAATGCAATCCCTACCAAAATGCCAATGGTATTTTTTAAGGAACTAGAACAAAAATCTTAAAATTTGTATGGAGACACAAAAGACCCCAAATAGCAAAAGCAGTCTTGATGGAAAAAAACGGAGCTGGAGGAATCAGACTCCCTGACTTCAGACTATACTACAAAGCTACAGTAGTCAAGACAATATGATACTGGTACAAAAATAGAAACATAGATCAATGGAACAAGATGGAAAGCCCAGAGGTAAACCCACGCACCTATGGTCAACTAATCTATGATAAAGGAGGTAAGGATATACAATGGAGAAAAGACAATCTCTTCAATAAGTGGTGTTGGGAAAACTGGACAGCTACATGTAAAAGAATGAAATTAGAACACTCCCTAACACCATACACAAAAATAAACTCAAAATTGATTAGAGACTTAAATGTAACACACTATAAAACTCTTAGAGGAAAACATAGGAAGAACACTCTTTGACATAAATCACAGAAAGATATTTTTTGATCCACCTCCTAGAGTAATATAAATAAAAACAAAAATATACAAATGGGACCTAATGAAATTTCAAAGCTTTTGCACAGAAAAGGAAACCATAAACAAGATGGAAAGACAACCCTCAGAATGGGAGAAAATATTTGCAAACGAATCAACAGACAAAGGATTAATCTCCAAAACATATAAACAGCTCATGCAGCTGAATATTAAAAAAACAAAGAGCCCAATCCAAAAATGGGCAGAAGATGTAAATAGACATTTCTCCAGAGAAGACATACAGATGGCCAAGAAGCACATGAAAAGCTGCTCAACATCACTAATTATTAGAGAAATGCAAATCAAAACTACAATGAGTTATCACCTCACAGCAGCTAGAATGGGCATCATCAGAAAATCTACAAACAACAAATGCTGGAGAGGGTGTGGATAAAAGGGAACCCTCTTGCACTGTTGATGGGAATGTAAATTGATACAGCCACTATGGAGAACAGTATGGAGGCTCATTAAAAAACTAAAAATAGAATTACCATATGACCCAGCAATCCCACTAGTGGGCATATACCTAGAGAAAACCATAATTCAAAAAGACACATGCACCCCAATGTTCATTGCAGCACTATTTACAATAGCCAGGTCATGGAAACAACCTAAATGCCTATTGACAGATGGATGGATAAAGAAGATGTGGCACATATATACAATGGAATATTACTCAGCCATAAAAAAGAATGAAATTGGATCATTTGTTGAGACGTGGATGGATCTAGAGACTGTGAAGAGTGAAGTAAGTCAGAAAGAAAAAAACAAATATCGTATATTAACGCATGGATGTGAAACCTAGAAAAATGGTACAGATGAACCTGTTTGCAGGGCAGAATTTGAGACACAGATGTAGAGAACAAAAATATGGACACCTAGAGAGGAAAGCCACGGGGGGGTGGGGATGGTGGTGTGGTAGATTTGGCAATTGGGATTGACATGTATACACTGATGTGAGTAAAATTGATGACTAATAAGAACCTGCTGTATAAAAAAATAAATTAAATTAAAAAATTTAAAAAAGACACATATAGAAGATCAAGGATCAAATTTGTCAACATCAGTATTAGAATATAGAAGAAAACACATCAGTGCTTTCAAAATTTTGAGGAAATAGGATTTGCAACCTAGAGTTCTCTACAGATAAACAATGAAGTAAATGTGAGGTAAAAATAAAGATAATTTTAGATGTGTGAGTATTCAAATATTTACTCCCCAAGTATACTTTCTAAGGAGGATACTAAAGTAAATGCTTAAGCAAAATGAGGAAACAAAGTAAGAACACACAAGATATGATATCCAAGAAATAAATAATTTAGTATAGGAAAGAGGTGAAGGGAATTCCCTCCAAGGGATGGCAAAGACACTCTGAGGACAACAGGTGTATAGTAAGCCTGGAGCAGGTCAACTCACACTGGGGAATGGCACCCAGAGGGTGTCTCCAAGAACTAAAAACTGACAGTTTAGCTTAGTAGCTGAAATTTCGAGACGATACTTACACTACTGAAAGAATGTTTATATATAAATGACTATTAGGTTTCTAGAAAATGGAAAGGGATGGGGAGAGAGAGGGAGAAGAGCAGGAGAGGGAGAGGCATTGGGGGAGGAGAATTAGGAGGAGAAGTGGAGGGAGTGAGAAAGGGAAGAAGAGAGGGGAGGGAGAGAGGAGGGGAGGGATCAGTGATTGATGCAATTAACAACCCCAAAGAAAATAGAAAGTTGGTATGGGAAATGAAATGTAAGCCTAAATTTACTGAAGGAAAAAAGTTAAATTCAAAATTATTTGGCTCATCAATAAATATTTAAATGATTTGTTTTAAGTAAAAATTACAGCAAAACCACATTGAGCGATGTGAGATTTTGGTGTGTGTGTGTGAATAAAGTGCACGTGTCTATGTGAGAATGTATGTATTTCAAGAGTTGTAGCAAAGCAAAATCCCCTTTTACAAAGGAGGAAGTCAATAGAACCTATATAAAGTGGAAACAAATAGAGATGAGGGATATTTAAATATTGTTTTGAAATATTTTGGCTCATATTAGAAGAAAATATCTAAGAGTTGAACATGATTTGCATCTGGGGTTGGTGCTGAGAATAGGTGGGACAGGAAACTGCTTTTTAAACTGTAAAGCTCTGATAGCTACTTGATTTTTAACCTATTTTTGTACATGAAAATTTTATAAAATAATATATGCATGTATTTGATAAAATAATATACATTATACATATTTTCTCCTATGTGAAACCTCCCCTTACCAAGGATTTCGAATATACTAGCGAGGTGGACCAGTGTCTTCCTTTTGCTAATTGTTGTCTGATTTGTATAGCACAGGTAACCTGCACTGTCTTGTATTCCCATTTTTATATGTCCCTCTAGTTACCCTTAGACTATCAGTCCACAAAGATACAAATCTTACCTCATGTTTCTTTTGTGTCTCCCACAAAGAGAGAGCACCATATTAATCCCTAAAATGCACTCAGATAATGTGTATTATTGATTCTGCTGTTCTACTCTTTGGGACAATGATCTATTGAAACCCAGACAACGTTAAAATAAAAAGACACAGAGAAAAAAGAAAAATTCTAGGAAATCTCTCTTCAATTTGAGGGAGAGGATTCCTATGCATCTGATAGTGTAATAATATTAATGTTTGAGTTCACATTAGGCATCATTTCTCCAAAGTCCTTCACTGAATTGTGACAAAGTCATCCAGACCCTCAGAGCCCCATGCTAAAAGTTTGGGTAGCACAGACCATAAGTGAGAAGACTGCAGAGAAGGTTCTGTCTTTGAATGAACTGTCTCCTCCATTGGACTCATGAAGTTAGGATTAGGTTTCAGATTTCTGGGCTCAGATCAAATTTAAAAACAATAAAATATATTACTGGGTCTAGAATAATGATGAGTGTGAAAGGCTATGATTGACATCTATAAAAATTTCAAGGGTGTGAATCAGATCCAAACAGACTTATATACAAATTACTTTTTTTTTAAACTGTGAAGAATCCTTTGATGCTTGGAAAAGCTAAGTTAAAACAATTTAAAGGAAATGCCATGTTACACAGCAGGCAATAAAGTTTATGGAACTCATTACTTTAAGAAGTGAAACAGGAATTATAGTTTCTAAACAGGTTTAAATAAATTCATACATGACTGATCTGTAATGGGTTATTAATGAAAATTAGATCGTATTTTCAAGCTAACCTTGGAGGTTAATCCTAGAGAAAAACAATAATAGCAACGAAAGTAACAACAACAATAAAAATAATAATACCTCTTGTTGAGTGCAATGACCTACACAATGTACTTAATAACAAATTATCTTGTTTAATTCTATAGCAACCAATAAGTTAATTATTATTCCACACATTTTACAAATGAGAACATGGAGTCTCTGATCAGTTAATGATGGGCATTAGATTTTAACCAACCCAAAGATGTGCATTCCAGGATAACGTAAGCCTCCTATAATTGCTAGCTCTAAAAAAAAGATCATTTTCAGGGGCATATGAGTGACCCAGTTCAGGTTTGCCTTTAGTTACTCTCAATGTATTTAAATACAAGGCAAAAACTGGTAAAGGTGGGTTAAAGGTCAAAAGTGACCACATGAAACCTGAGGAGTATGTGTAAGATGACTATATATCCCAATTTGCCTGGGATAGACCCAGAGCAACTGTTATTACAACGCTTCTTACTCTTTTTTTTTCTTCCAGTTTTATTGAGATATAACTGACATATAGCACTGTATAAATTTAAGGTGTACAGCATACTGATTTGACTTACATACATCATGAAATGATTCCTGCAGTAAGTTTAGTGAAACAAGTTTAGTGAACATCCATCATGTCATACAGATACAAAATTAAAGAAATATAAGAAAAATTCCTTGTGATGAAAAACCTTAGGATTTACTCAGTTTTTACATAAAACATACAGCCATGTTAATTCTATTTGTCATATACATTACCTTAGTACTTACTTATAACTGGAAGTTTGTACCTTTTGACTGTCTTCATCCAATTCCCCCTTACCACCCCCACTCTGCTGGTAACCACAAATCTGATCTCTTTTTCTATGAGTTTCTTTGCTTGTTTTTGAAGTATAATTGATCTACAACACTATAATTGTTCTTGTTATGCCACATGGTGATTCAATATTTCTAGACATTTCAAAATTATCAATAAATCTATTTACAATCTGTAGCCATACACAGATATTACATAATTATGGACTACATTCCCCAACCTGTATATTTCATACACGTGACATTTATTTTGCAACTGAAAGTTTGTTTTTTTCTTTTATTTATTTTTTATACAGCAGGTTATTATTAGTCATCCATTTTATACACATCAGTGTATATATGTCAATCCCAATCTCCCATTTCATCCTACCACCACTCACCACTTTCTCCCCTTGGTGTCCATACGTTTGTTCTCTACATTAGTGTCTCAGTTTCTGCCCTGCAAACCAGTTCATCTGTACCATTTTTCCAGGTTCTACATATTTATTTGAGGGTTGGAAGGATATTCTAGTGTACCCTAGAAAGTATAAAAACATAGATTATCCAACTGGGTAAATACCTGACTGCCTTTTTAAAAGAATACTCCTTTTATCTCTTTATTTGAAGATAAGATTTTCTTTTTTAAGTCTTGGAATTCAGCAGGCTTTAAGTGAAATTCAGAAATACTTATTCTTTCATGTCACCCCTCACAGATTATACCTAAATCCCACTTGAGAATTCTGATTATACTTCAAGAGAGCCCTTGGACTTCTTTAGAGTGGACTTAACTCTCTTCCTTGTACAAGGACAGTGTCCCCATGGTGATGAGGATGATATCATCAGGACTGGTTCCAGCAGTGAGTACAGACCCATTGCTCACCACAGGAATAGATAGGATAAGAGATAACAGCGTTTTCTGTTCAAACACAAAGTACTCAAAGATTAGCCAGGCTAACAAGCCAGGAATTTTCACTAAATGCAAGCCTGACAGATTGTTTAAAATTGTTATCCTCTTCACTCAAAGATACTGTAAAATAGCGGGTATTCTTCTATCTTATTAGGCTCCTCCAAGGATCTGTAGCCCATATGGGTAAGTGGTAACTTGAATATACTACTGAGATGCTAATATTAGGTTTTTGTGAGCCTGAGAAACTTGCACTCTCTATTAAGCAAAATTACATAAAGCAGGAGCTGGTAAGTCGGATACAGTGTGCATTTTGCAGAGGGCTGGACAACTGATATAAGTTTTGTAGCACACTATGGCTTTCCAATCACCTAACTTTATTCTCCTGAATACCCTTGGCAAAATTCTATTATACCATATCATCCTTCTATACCTATTAGTATAAGGAAAGCACCAATCCATGTGTGATTTGTATTCCCTTGCCACACTCATTACCGATTTTACTAACATCTGTGTATAACTTAAAATTAGTGAGTTCTTATCTATTAATACACTTCTTTCAAAGTCTTAGCTTTCAAGACTGTAATAAATATATTTACTTATCCATCTATCTATCCATCTATCTATACAACAACTTAACTATTTATTAAGCTTTTGTTGAGTACTGACTATATTCTAGGCACTATGCCATATATATGAAATAAAAAGATAGTTTTTGCCTAGGGAAAATGTGAAGTCTGATGAAGGGGATGAACACATAAACAAATAATTACTATGCACCTTAATGTCTTGAATAAGGGTGTATACTGAGATGTACATACTTGAGGGTATATCTATATCTTCAGTGGGAGTCAGGGAACATATAACAAGAGCTAGAACCTGGGACTAAGCTGGGTACACCCCTTGGCAGTTTCTCCAATATCTCTGGCTCAGAAGAGAAGACTGAAAAACAGGGCATATAGAAATCAACTGGGGAAAACTGAAAGAAAGATCCCGAATCTGCTACCCATCCCCACCCCTGCACTCCCCAGACACATACCCTGACTACCTTAATATATGAGCTGAGTTATTAAGGATTAGGCTCATTATAAGCATATTTCTGGACCCTGCCCAATATATAGTGTTGGCTCAAGGTGGGCACAGTTTTTCTTACACTTATTTGGATTATGAACTCCTTCAGGAATCTGATGAAGATTCTAGACCTACTTACTAGAAAAACAAATAACATTAGATATACAAGGTTGTAAAGAATTTCATGGCATTCCATGAACACTTTACAGGTCTATGGAAACATAAAGAACTTTAAAGACAAAGTCATATCACTTTCATTATACTCCCAGACTATCCAACTGTCTTAAATAATGACAAAAAAAATGATGCAGGAGATAGTCTTTGCTGGTTTATGGGGTCAAATACATCACTTCCTACCTGTGTAATATCAGATAACTTCTCTAAGTCTCAATTTACTCATCTCTATATTGGGGATATTAATCTTATCTCTCAGGATTTGTGGTCAAGATTATAGATTACATATATGGAATACCTACCAGAGTGTCTGGCATAATATTTCTTTTGTTTTTATTATCATCATTAGCATGTGTCAGTATTAATATGGTATAGTGACAACACTACATTGTACTATATAGAACAATTATGTTCTAAAGATTCAGGGAGCAAATTATGGTGACCAGATGTAATATCCATCTGAATTCTTCAGAGATATTTCAAACATATTATTTAGCTAGAACTTCCTCTGCTCTCAAGATGATTAATAAAAATATTGCAATTACATTCTAAACCCTCTGGGTAGAAAGTATAGTTACCTATATATTCTGTATCATGTCCAATAAATGTTTAATAAAATTATAATACGACTTGGGATTTCTATAGTTCTTTTCATTTGATGGTCTCTAAGAACTTTGTAGATATTAGTTCATTAATTCCCCAAATTCCACTGAGACTAGGAAGGTAGGAAATGTTAAAGGCATCTTCTTTGCTTGTTGTTTTAAACATGTTTCTTCCCTTTATCTCCCCCCCCACCCCCAAGCCTTCTTGTGCCACCTCTCACCAAATACACCAGGGTTTAACCCCTTCTTTTTGGCACTAAGGTCTTTCAGCAGTTCTACTAGACTAACTCACCTTGCTCAACCTTCCCAAGCCTTCCTTTCTCCTTCCCCATTATACTATTTAGTTTCTGTTTCTCTTTAGTAGATTTAATCTTTAAAATGGGCTGGTTCCTTAATAAGTCCAGACTAAAGATAATTCTAAGAACATATTAATAATAATCACAATAGCTTCTATATATTGAGTGTCAGGCACTGGAGTATGCTAAAGTTATTATCTCCTTTGGGAATCTCAAAAACCCAGTGTGTTATTTATCACTACCTCCATTCTATAGTAAGCAAACTGAGATTAAATAAACTTGCACAATGTCACACAGTGGTCAAGAAGCAGAGCTGGGGTTTGAACCCAGTTGTATCTATTTCTAAGGGGCACTTATCTCTAAGAAGACTTATTAGGAGCTATAAAATTCTCTAAATTCTCTATTTTTCAAGGCACTGTGGGAACCTTCTTGATTCCTCAGAGCTACCCAAAGAAAACATGTGCATTTATGTTTGGGAAAATCAGAGGAGCTGCTTTGATAGTGGAACTTGTAGTAAAGTGAGCTTTTGTTGAAGCTCCATAAATTCTAATCTCCATTTTTCCTTCCTTCTCCTCTCAACCGACCACCCCATCAAAGGATCTGAACCCAAGAGCATTTGTAACTGTGTGTCATCCTAGGAGGTCTCTAGAGACCAGAAAAGTAAGGCTTCTGAAAGCAATAATGGACTTTTTAAAGTATCTCCCTTCACAACTCAGTCTTACAAAACCATGTCTTAGACTCTCTTAGGACTTCACATCTGGAAGATGACAGAGGCTCAATTCTGCCTGCAGAACTTTCCAGTCCCTGAAACCTGTACGTTCACTGACTTTCATACTTATATCATTACTTCTTCACCCCTCAGTGGTGAGCATCTTCTCAAGTCAGTCTTTCCATTCATAATTATTCTCCTCTCCTCCCTCCTGGAATCTCTGAGTATTTCTCAGACTCTACTACCATTGCAAACCCCTCCTCCTTCAATAGAACTGCTACCACACCATACTTACCATTCCGAATGCTAGCAACAGATACTCACATGTAATGAAAAACATTAACTAGATTAATTAACAAAGAGAAAACTAAACTAAGACATATCAAAAGCTTTCTATGAGGGGCACCATAATGATATTTTATACAACCCATCCTAATCGCGTTGTTGTTTTGACCGGCACATTAATAATGAAAGAAGAAACTGTGAGTCAGAGACTTAAGTGACTTGTCCAAAGTCACACCACCATTAACTGGTAGAAAGAATTTAAAATCCAAGTCTGACCCAGGCTAGAACCCTTGTTCTTTCTGCTACTTAAATTACCTCATCAAGTTATGTGTGAGAGTCACTTGTGCTGGCTCTTGATATTTCTACTAGCTTGTCTTCTGAGAGATGACTGATACCTTCTGTTTTGCCTAGCCAAAGGATCCTGACCTTTATCTGAGGGGTTTAAGCCCTTAGAGCTTCTTTACCAGCAAAGAATAGAGGAAGAGTGAGTGAACTTGACTGGTGACAGGGTTGAGGAGAAATCAGCAGTTAGTGAGAGGTGAGAATAAATTCTAGAGCTGGGAATGAGAAGGAGTTACCAAAATAGGTGTGTTTTGAGGTGTAATCACCTATGGCAGTCCACCTCCTCCACACCCCTATGCCAATAAGCACAGGGACTGCAGATCCACTTTATAACCCTCAATTTCTAATTTAAAAAATGGGGCCATTATACTGGAAATATGTAGTACATTTCCCAGGTTAAGCTGTTTCCTTAACTCTAGCTCATTTCAAAAGAATTTGATTTGGGACTGATTAAACATACAACACTTCCTGAAAGACCTAGGGCTACTTAGATGTTTGGAAGATATTTGCCACTGCTGTGAGTAAAGTTTTCCAAATAACAATGCTAATATTATATTTATTTTGCAGATAGAAAAATAAATAAGCAAGCAAATACAAAAAACTTTAAAAAGTTGTGGCTTTCCAAAAACTGCTTAATAATATGCTGGCCATAATTAGAGAATTCAGATTCTTGTTCTTTTAGGAATATTCTAAACTATCTTTTTATTAAGCACAAATTATGTCTTCTCTTGAACCTGTACAAATGCAGCTATAACCATTCTTCCCACCAGCAAGGTGCCTGCTGTGTGCCAACTAGTCATAAACATTGCATGAGGGATAAGGGAACCATCACTCAGAACTTCTTAGCTGTGCCAGAAAGTATGTCAGGGTGCTTTTAATCCTCCCAACAACCTCAGAGGGAAGACATGATTATTGCCAATTGACAGATAGAGACATTGAGGCACTAACAGGTAGTTTTCTAGATAATTGGTAGAACTGTGATTTGATTCTACCTTTGTCTGACTTCAAATCCAAAGCTCTATTCCTTATTCTCTTCAAAGCCCATTCTCTATTTTTCTGAATTCTGTAGTGTGAAAAGACCCAACTCTGATCAGGACCTCTGCAGATTCCAATCAGATGGAAGTCAGAATAAAAGTCTCAGAATCTTGCTGCTATGACACTAGCGAACGTCTGGTCATCTGTGCATGTTCTGAGTGTGCCTGAGTAGCAGGATTTAACAAGCCTAGTCATCAAATCAAACTGTCTTCAGGGACTTCTGAAAATCCCAGGCCCATGAAATTCCAGCTCCTAAGGAAACATTGATTATTCTTTTTTCTCTGCTCCAAATAATGATCATACCGAAGACCAGGAATAGTGCTAAATTCTTTGTCAAGTTGGGGGTAAAGAGCTTTCACACCTTCTACTAACAATAATGAACATCAATTCTGTCATCACTTTCATCACCTTCTTACAGGTATACTTGCCTCAGTCAACTCAAACAGAACCCTTTTGGTTATTTCACAATCCATGTAATTAATTCTAGAGACTTTCATCTATACAAGTCTCCTTCTGCTTTCAGATGTGATATGATTGTTTCTTCCTGCCTCTAATTCTAATGACATCCCTTGAGAAGTGGATAATTAGCAGAACCACCTGTACTGTCCTTGTCCCAAGCCCAAGATCCTCAGCCCAGTAATTTCAGAGCATTATTCTGTGTCCAAACGGTGAGCCCTGTGGGTATACCTGGTATCTTCAAACCTGAAACACCTTTATGTGGACATGGAGAAGTTGATGAAGGGATATATCTGATTCACTCCATCAGGACAACAGAGAAAAAGAAAACATGCATTTTTCTCCTTGTACCTTTATATCAATTACTTTTAACATCTTTTGCACCATACAGTGCTCACAATATCCTTGACTGTTGGGAAGGAGAGAAACTAATGTCATTTTTTATGGAAAGTAAACTAAGACCCAAATGGATAATATGACCCAACTAGACTTATTTAACTAATAATTAGCAGGACAATCTCTTGATTCCCAGCTCAGGACTTTTCACACAGATCCAGGAAGCCTTCTCCCCTTAGCCTTTATCCTAAAATCTAGCCATGTTCCTAGGAAAAATTAGTTTCTGGTGATTGATTTTCCCACTCCTGTAACAGTCATAGTAAATATAATAAATATTATGATCAGAAATAATAACCTCCCATTTCCCTCTACAAATTCAGGAAATAGTCCTTTTTGGAGACAGTGAACAACTGTTGATACTGTAAGTGATGTTAACTTAGACCCCAACCATCTGGGCCTGAACAGCAGCCCATCTACACTTTCATGTGGCTAAAGTGCTAACAAAATCACCAAGTCTTAGTTGACTGACACTCGCAGTTTCTGGTTTACTAACAACAAAGAGGTGGTATTAAACCCAGCAATAGTTTTTTTCTTTTTTCTGCAGGCTTAAGGGATACCAATCAGGTTAATAAAACCTCAAAGACCTAAGTCAAAAAGCCTCATTAAAAGATGAATAGCATATGTTTTATTCCGAAGGTTAAACGCATGTGAGCCGAGAGGAAGAAACACTGCAGAAAGCAAGCCGAGTATGATTTGCTTCTCAATTAGATGTGACACACTCCACTGGGGGGGGGGGGCGGCAGTTAGGGGCAAATGAGACACAGAAGGCTGGATGGTCCATTCACACAATCTTGAGATCTAGAGACACACTTAAAAAGCCAATTGCTGTTGTTATTTTTAATCTCAATTGCCAACCCAAATCCTTCAGTTTTCTCAATGAAACAATTTGGAATTTAGGCTACCTGACTGTGAGTTTATAGTGTCATACCTTTTAAAGGTAATTTGGCTCTTGCTGTGTTCAAATGGAATAATGGATAGGCCTTGAGTAGAGTGAAGATGAGGACAATCAGTTTCCTTGTTCTAAATCCTGGCCTCATCATTCCCAGGGTCCAAGGTCCAATTCTGTATGCTTCAATTTATAGGAGATTTGGATGAGCTGAGAGGGTTTAGGGAAGACACGCAAAGATGAATAGTGAGTAGAAAATATAAAGTTTTTTTTCTTTAAATAGTTATGTGAAAGAGAATTGTGATTAACTATAGGAAAAAATATGAAAGCTGATTTTCTTCTGGAATATGAAGGGTTATAGCAGGTAGTAACCCTCCACTGAATGAGAGGAAATTGATCTTAAATTATACCAGAGGCTGAGAAGTTGCAAGGAAGTATAAAATCAAATAACAACTACTTGTGTTGAAAGATTGAATGTCGTACATGGAAACAGGAGTATGGACTAAGTGACTGTCCAATACTCTTCCCATACTTTAATGATAGAGAAACCAGGACCCAACACTGTGTGTTGGTTTCACCCTTTGTTATAACAATTCAGTGTGATTCAAAGAGCTATTGCCTTTTCGTCTTGCAGAAGGACAGAGATTGAAGCAGAGGTCTGAAAAATGTCTTTCCTTTAAGGCCTAGCACAAATATCAGTTCTTCTAAAAGCTTTCCCCTATCTCATGAGAAGGAATTAATTTTTTTCTTCCTTATGACTCCCACTGGATATTCATCTCATCTGTCCTATGATGTTGATCATAGTCTTCTTTTAATATAATTAGCTAGTTCTCTAATAAATACATTTCCTTGTGACAGTTCCTATGTCCTGTTCATTGTTCTGCATTTCACAGTACCCAGTAGGATGCCTCATATTAGGAGAAGCTCAGTAAATGTAAATGTAATTGAACTGAACAGAACTCTCTGGGTCTCTGGCAGAAATTTAAAGCAGCAGACAGCATAATATCATTCCTTAAGGACTTTCTCATTTGGAAACAAACCTCACACACACTTAGAACAAAATATAAAAACCTCAAGCAGGACACAGTTAATTCCAGTTAAAAGCATGCAGAGAAAATGAATTAGGATGTGTATCAGATAGAGTGTATTGGATTTCAAAACTGTTGAGTGCCTACCATGTGCATAGTGTTAAAAATTGCTTTACATAAAATGTTTCCTTTAATACAAAAAAAATTGAAAAGAAATTGTCAAGTTGTAAGATGGATAATATTGTTTTCACTTTAAAGATGGGAAAATCAAGGCACAAAGATACTATGTGATTTGTCCAAGATCCTGTGGTGTTGTTAAATGATTAACTTGACCTCCTAATTAGAGCCCAGGTTATCTGGCACCACTTTCTGTGACTTTGAACTCTGTAGATTTGCCTTGTAAATGGAACATTGAAGTACGGAAGGAAGGATATAAGTTTCAGAGAAGGTGGGAATGGCACTGGTATTTTAGATAAAAAAGATCACTTTTCTCTACCACTTTCAAGTCATTAACGTTATTAGCTGCTTCCTGCTCTGGGGCCCTTGACCCATCCATCCGACCAGTCAAATATTGGCATGACCCACAGTTCTTTGTTAAACTGGGGGTTTTCCATCCATACTGATGCCAAAATCTCAGCCTCTCTGTACACCGGTGCCAAATCAAATCTTGGAGACAGAAGTTTGGGTGAAGTAGAAAAGGATAGCTTTATTGCTTTGCCAGGCAAAGGGGGACACAGCAGGCTCCTACCTCAAAAAACTATGTGTCCCAACCAGGGAGGATTTGATGAGGAGTTTTACCACAATATTTCAAGGGTGGGGTTGCTGAAAAGATTAGGTTGTGTGCGGGGTCTCAGGTGGTCAGTCTCCAAATCTTGATGAGCTTCTCTGGTCCCTCAGGTGGTTTCTTTGCTGATCTTCCCTTGATTAGCAACTGTTCAGATCCACCCTTTGAAACTCAGGGAAGGCCATGGAGGCTGGAGTCTCACTTACCAGAAATGGGGGATAAAAAAAGACTTCTGTGCCTGGGAGCCCACAGGCTTACCCCTCCCCCTGGTTTCAGTACCATAATAGTGAGGTGGTTACACAGCTCAGGACCACCTTTATCAGTCATGCTGAAACCATGTACCTCTGATAGGGACTTGAACCCACGTGGCGGGACTTGAATCCAGCCAAAACCCAGATTGGGACTTGAACCCATGCTCTTTTAACTGAGATCACACACTTGGTCTCAGGACTCAACGAAGCTCAGGTTCTTGATGTCTCATTGCAGAAAGAATTCAGTGAGAAACAAAGTGATAGGTTAGAAGTGGATTTGTTTATAGAGAAACACACTCCACAGACCAAATGTGGGCCATCTCAGAAGGAGAGAGCAGCACCAGGGTATGCAGTTGTCAGTTCTTATAGGAGTGGGTGATTTCATAGGCTAATGAGAGGGAGGAGTATTCCAGCTGTTGTGGGGAAGGAGTGGGGATTTCCAGGAATTGGGTCACCGCCCACTTTTTGGTCAGCCTTGGAACTGTCATGCACCTGTGGGTGTGTCATTTAGCTGATGTGTTACAACAAGCCTATACTGAGGCTTAAGGTCTAGTGGAACTTGACTTGTCTGCCATCTTGGATCTATTTGGTTCTAATTAGTTTATGTTATGTCTTCGGGCAATGTCATTTTTTTAAAGGTTGTGCCCTGCCCCCTTCCCATCTGTTTCACTTGAATCTCTGCCTCCTGAGGGTTAGCCCTCCTTGGTGTATCTCACTCAAACCTTCCGTTCTCTGATAAAAATCATTTCCTCTCTCTCCCAGGCTTCCTGGACATGTTGAGGTTTTAAAACTATAGTTCAAACTAAATGTTTTTCCATTCCAGTCTCAATGGGAGTGGAAAATTTCTCTGGAGAACAGTCATTATGTACAGACATGAGATTCCATGGTTCCTCTGAGCCCAGCTGCTAAGAGGAACCTGAGCTCAAAGTTTTAATGTGATGTGAACTTTGACGTGACAATTAATGCAGGGACCTTTTCCCTGAGGCAATTAACTCCTGCTCTTCTGTCTAACCAAGATTTCAACACTGGCAGCAGGCAGGAAATGAATGTCACTGTCACAGTCACAGTCAGTCGACTTAGATTTGTACCCATAGGGGCCTTTTAATTCACCATTCCTTTGCATCTTTCATGCTTGGGGACCCAAGATTCCCTTCAGGTGCTATGACTACATTAGAAGAGAAAATAGTCACCAGTGGCCCCCAAACCAAACCAGACTTCTCAACATCTGGAGAATGCTACTGCAGTACATTCCCATACTGGCATTTTCCCAGTGCCCTTAATACATAAATGAAATTCCGTATCTTCCTATGATGATAACCCTAAATGGTAGCTGCTTGGAGATGTGTATTTGTGTTACTGTCCATCAGGGAATGTCTGCAGTGGTGGAATGTCCTGTATCCAAGAGAGACAAGCAATAAACAGTGAAAAACAACCAATTTGGGAAATTTGAAGGAAAAACATTTAAGAAATATCTTCAAGTCAACTTGGAAGTGTACTGAATTTAGAGAGGAAGAAAGAAAAAGAAAGAAAATGAGAAAGAAAGAAAAAGAAGGAAGGAAGGAAGGAAGGGAGGGAGGCTTGAGGTATATAAACTGGGCAGAGCAGGGAACAGAGCAGTATTTTGACAATCCTTAGTCTAAACAAAAAAGGTAAAGAGAACCAGCTATTATTCACTGAGAAAGGTATGGGAAGAAATGTGACTAACTACAGTAAGAAAACTGAAGCTGAATCCAGCATCTGTACCCAGACACCAAGTTAAATCTCGGAGATAGAGTTTTGGGTGAAGTAGAAAAGAATAGCTTTATTGCTTTGCCAGGCAAAGGGGACCACAGCAGGCTAATGCCCTCAAAACTGTGTGTCCCGACCTGGAAGGGGTAGTGAGGAGTTTTATATTAAGCTTTCAAACAGGGCGTGATCAGCTTGTGGACAGTCTTCTGGTTGGTTGGTGGGGAGGTAAGTGGGAGTTGGCATCATCAGCCTTCAGGTTCCAAACAGTCAGGGGTCTATGTGCTTGTGGGCAGCACACCCTTGTTAATCGTTAACTTCTCCCACCTGGTGGGGGTTTCAGTATCTGCAAAACAGTTGGAAGGTACTGTTGTATGTATCCCTTGAGGGGGAACCAGGACCCTGCCCCAAGCCTGCACTATTGTTTCTTTTGACTATTCCTTCCTTGTGTCCGCATTCCCTCTCTTCCCTAATTAGCAACTGTTTTAACCTACACTTTGGAACTTGGGGAAGGTCAAGGAGGCTGAATGAATCCTATTTCTTGTAATCAAGAAATTGGGGACACAGGAAGGTTTTTGTGCCCAGGAGCCCCACAGGATCCTGCTGGGTATCAAAACCTCAAGTTAGACATAAGAAATTTCTTTCTTTTAAGTTTATGAGGTCCTAAAAGAAATGAGAAAATGTAATTTAAAAAAAAAGAATTCTTGTTACTTGTGTCCCATAGCTCAGCGGTTTTGGCATCACAGCAGTTTTGGCTGGTTAAAAACGCAAAATCTTAGGTCCTACCGAACACCTACTAAATCAGAACCTGCATTTAAAAGATCCATTTAAAAAATTTAAAAAAAGATCCATTTAAACATTAAGCATCAATCCAGGTAAACAACTGTATATCTATGGCTTACAAAGCATTATTGGTGAATTGTGTTTAGCTTTTTAAAAGAAAACCAACTGCATATCCTACAAAGCTAGAGATTTTCAGCTTCTTCCTATTACATTTCTGGTGCCCTCACCTTGTAGTACATTACATTCACCTATATGTATATTCAGGAGCATCAATGACCTTGAACTGCACAGTAAACCTGGGATTATGACCTTGACCACACTCATCCCTAATTCCTAGGCATTTCTGTGTCATTATTTTCATTTTTGAAGAAGCTTTTTAAAAACTAAAGTACATACTTGTGCATACAAACACACACCAACATGTATAAACACACAAATAGAATGAGTTTTGAAAAGAAAATACAAAATAAAATCACGGTATTGATTTATATAATGAAATAATGTTAACCCAATACTGTTTGTTCACTTCTCTGGTCACCCTTTTTCCCTTTAACTTTTACTTCAAATGATTTAGTTGTTGATTAGATATTGAAAAACTTTGATGGGTATAACACGACTTAAAAATCTTATTTCCAAAACTACATTCATTAATATTTCATAGCATATTGACAATGACTCTGCTTTTTTTCCTAGACCACATGTAAACGATATTCATCAAAGGAGAACTGCCATGTTTCTCCTTTGTTTGGCTTAAATGTGACTTTTGAGGTCAGGCCCCAGGGGCTGGTGCTCATGGGACTGCTTCTGGTACCTTGTTTACCAAACTCAATCTTCCTGTACTCCTCCTTTTATTTATTTGGAAGAGCTCACTGCCCTAGTAATATATTCTTGGGGCTACTCAAAAATTAGCAATCATCAGAGATTCATAGAAATTTGGAAGCCCTAGGGGACTTATAGATCATCTAGCTCAACCTCTTTATTCTACTAATTAAGAGACTAATCAGAGAGGGAGTACATATAGCCCCCAGCATATATAGCTATTAGCTAGTTAGTAACAGAGTCGGACTAACAACCTAGTTCTCCTAATTCCCAGTCCAGTTGTCTTTCACACACAGATGCACACATAATCCATCTTCTAAAACTAAATCACACCCTTACAAGTTCATGCATACCAGAAAATGTCAAGGATCATTCTATATTGTTCACAACCTTGTTCTCTATGAATAGCCACAGAACGCACAGAAAGGCATATTTATTGAACAAACAAATGAGCAGCTTTTTCACTAAATTTTCTGTTCATAGCTCAGCAGATTGAAACACATTTCTATTCAGTCTGGCCATGTCCTGATCTAATAACATGCCATATGTCTATGCACATATGAATCTCCCCAGCAGCCCCCCCCCCTTTTTTTTTTTGCGGTACGCGGGCCTCTCACTGCTGTGGTCTCTCCCGTTGCGGAGCACAGGCTCCAGACGCGCAGGCTCAGCGGCCACAGTTCACAGGCCCAGCCGCTCCACAGCATGTGGGATCTTCCCGGACCGGGGCACGAACCCCTGTCCCCTGCATCGGCAGGTGGACTCTCAACCACTGCACCACCAGGGAAGCCCCCAGCAACCCTTTTTAAGAACATGATTGGTGAGTTAGAGCCACTCATTTAGAACAGGAGTAGTGATGGGCTTATGCTTCTTCTGGTCCTGAAGTAACCACATTCTGTGACACCAGCACAAAGAATACAGGTTGTGGAAGGGAAGACAAGGCTCTCTGGATGAATGTGAGTATGTTATGCATGAGCAGGCAATCCATGAGGTAGGTAATGGGCACAGTATTGCTAACACAATTTACACTGAATCCTTATTAATCCCTTAATAAACCTTTATACTTGTTCCTTAGTTAAAAACAAAACAAAACAAAAACAAACAAAAAAAAACAAAAAACTAGTGAGAAAAGTTAAAAAAAGACATGTATATGACCTATATGCAGTAAATTATATATATATATACACACACACACACACATATATATATATATATATATATATATATATATATATATATATATATATTGCATCTATATATCTCTATCTATCATCTATCTATTGATACAGACAATGGCTCACTCCTTATTTTTTCAAGGGTATGAGGGCCTGGGTACTTATTTTATGATATATGTTTGATTTTTATTTTTTCTCTCAAAACTTCTCAAGCTTGTTAAAATTCACCATTTCCCCAATGTCTTTGGGGATGAATGTCTTTGTATGAATTCATTGGTAAATAGTGGGAGGGAGAAAAAAATACCATGATCTCCATTTCACTGATATGGAAACTGATGAATAGTGTAACCTCCTATTTTAATACAAAAGTATTCTATCTTTCTATTCACCTTACCTAGTTTATTTCTATAATAAGTATTGTTTACCTATGGAGAGTCAAAGACCACATCAAAGGGAATACTGGAGAAATCCACTTTGTCCATTCTCACTGACACATCATGTAGAAGATGCATTGTATTTTGACCCATATATAATTCCAGGAAGTGGCAGTCCAGAAATTTATTTCTGAAATATAGAAAATAGGAAAAAAATCAGTGTTGGGACAGCTGATCTTTTTTCACATTTCTAATTAATATGATTACTTTGACAAAGTAAAGACCAAACAGAAAAACACTTAGTTTCAGTCATCACAGTTCACATCTCTGAAGACTTTTTTTTTTTCTATCCTGATTTAGATGTTAGTTTGCTTTTCACCTGAAAATGTCATAAGTACCAGAGGGCATTTACACAATCAGCATCATACTGAAGTTTTAGTATCTTAAAAGATTAAAGTATAAGGGAAGTATCATATAGCCTAAATGAATAGAATCAAAAAAAGTTTCTCACATTTAATAATACACAACTAAAATGTGTTAGGTGTTTACTATTTGTCAGGCACTGTGTCATTTAATTTTCACAATAACTATTTGAGACTTATCTTACTTTCTAAATGAGAAAATTAGAGTTTAAACAAAATTTAGGGAGTTAGGTCACATAATTAGTATTGTGGACTTGAGGTAAAAATTCATATTTGTCTAATTATTGAACCAACACTCAAAGTGAGTATATGCCTTTCAGAAAAAAAAAAAAAGAAAAAAAAAGTTCAAAGAGGGCCATTTTCGTTAGAATCAGATGAAACCAATTCTTCTTCAAGATGGTCCTACCTGCTCACTTTACATGTGAGGAAATTGAGACCCAAAGAAGTTGTGATGTGACAATATGCATATAGCTAGTTAGTAGAACTGGAATTGGAATCCACACATCTGAATCCTTCTGTATCAGCAATCTTTCTATTGCACCACTCAATTTAAACATGGGATTATATTTATGGATATAAAATCTGAATCAGTTTCCCAGCTTCCCCAAATTTTCCAGTTTACACTGATGGCCACATTCCCTAGACACTATGCTCAGAATTAAGCCATCTTGCAACTCCTTGCTGGGTACTTTCTATGTACTGTGATCTCTTGGGCACTGGAGTTTGAAAGATGAATAAAGGTATTATTTCTGCCTTCACTGACATCACACTTAGTAGGGAGAGAAAGAAGTGAAGAGTTTAAAAAAGAGAAGTAATATTGCAGATCATATACATTAGTATCAACTGCTCCCTCTCAATCAACTTTCTCCGCATACTCACAGAATCCAATAAGAGAGAACTTGTATGTATAGACTTACAAGTTATTGTAAATATTGTATTCTTTTCTCTTACAATTTCGTTTTAGGTGGTAGAGGTTTGGTGTCAGAAATATCAAACATTTTGGTTTACACTTACATTGGCTTATATAAACAAGAGAAGAAGAGGTATAAGAAAATTGACTGACATATTTCCTTGAGGAGTATGTATTTCCATCTTTTCTAGGTGTGCTTTTGGCAGCTTCTATGTTGAGACTGCCAACTATTCAAATTAACAACAAAACAAAACAAAACCAACATTCATTGTAGGCCTCCTATAGCTTTCTATAAACCTAACTGAGAACTCACCTCCCACCAGGAAAAAATGGTATTGACTGACTGGAAATAGAAATCAAAGGGAAAGAGGAAACAAGGGTATCATAAGTTAGTGTAAATTTAGCTGTAAGTAAAAGAAACCCCAATTAAATATGTCCTAAACAACAGTAGTCAGGATACAGAGTAAGTTCAGTGATTTCACACCATGTTCAAGAAGCCAGGTTCTTTGCATCTCTCAGCTATGTCCTCCCAGGTATGGCTTCATCTTCTGGCTATTGTCACGAAGGCTGCATTAGGCCCAGGCATAATAGTGGAACACAACAACATCTAAGGGAAGAGGTGAGAGTAGTCTCTCTTTTCTGTGGCTGCATCTAAAGAAAATACCTAAAACATCTCCAAAGATATTCTCTCTAATTCCTGTAGTCAGAGTTACATCACATTCTATTCTTGGACCCATAATTATGGCAAGAGGAATGGGGTTATATTTGAGTAAATCAGACTCACTCTCACAGCCATGGTCAGAATTAATATCCCCTGAGAAACATGGTTGCATAGACTTGGGAAAGCACAGTTCTTTTAAGGAAGAAGAGAGGAATGGATGTCAGGTAGCCAGGGCTGACTTTGTAGTTTGTGAGGACAAAGGAAAATGCAGGGAAGTCAACCTCTTCTCCCCAAGGCTGCTGCCCCAACCCAAGGGACTGTCACTTTGCACTGGGTCCAGAGCAGGTGAAAGCCACCCCCCACCATTCTTGTCACTGAGTCACAAACACCCTGTGGCATTGCTGGCCCAAGGCAGGATGGCCACCACTTTGCTCCACCCCAAGAGACTACAATGTACATGTCCAAACCTGACCCTCGCCACTCCCACATCCAAGCTCCACTGAAGGCAGAATGCAAGGAAGAGCGTGGGCCTGTCCCAACCCCAATTTGAAGAGCAGAGAGTGGAAGGAATTACCAGGCGAGGAGAGCCCAGGAAAGGGTAGTAAACAGCTGAGAACCCAATCCAAGGGGATGCAGAGGCAGCTGGAGTCAAGAACATTGGAGCCAAAGCTCTCTGTCCTGGTGCATATTCCATTGTCCAAGCTACTTCAGTTCAAAGCACAAATCCAAAGAGAAAATTATTAGGGATTCCAAGATGGTGACTGCAGAGCATTAAAGCCAAGCAGGAGACCATTCTGATCAGGGCCCTGTGTGATTGCACTTGTTCCGTGCCCATAAAGTTAGCCTAAGGAGTAGTCAGCCAACAGGGTCAGAGGATGGAAATTTGGGAGACATGTGGGAAAACACCAGGAGCCAGACAAAGACGGAAGGCTTTGAGAAGGGAATACCGAGGAACCCAGGAAGCTGGTACATGATATTTAGAGCTATCCTCACTGCCAGCAAATGGTTGAGAGGAAAAGTGGCTCACCAAGAGTTAGAGGGAGGTAACAGAGCTAATCCCTTTTGTACAATGAGACAGAGCAGTCAGGTGCCCTGGGAATTTACTGAAGACCATTCTGTATTTCCTCTTTGTTGTGACCTGATACAGTCAAGGGGGAAAAAAAGAGAGAGAAATAATGCTATTGAACCAAAATGGGGTGAAAGAAAGAGAAATTATTGCCAGCTCATAAGTAAAGAGAGTATTCGTATTCAAAGGGAATTATTAATGCATTTCCCATATCCTGCCAAATCTTAAAAACGTTCCATGCAGTTTTTGTTTTGTTTTGTTTTGTTTTGTTTTTTTGCAGTACGCGGGCTTCTCACTGTTGTGGCCTCTCCCATTGCGGAGCACAGGCTCCGGATGCGCAGGCTCAGTGGCCATGGCTCACAGGCCCAACCGCTCCGCGGCATGTGGGATCCTCCCGGACCGGGGCACGAACCCGTGTCCCCTGCATTGGCAGGCAGACTGTCAACCACTGTGCCACCAGGGAAACCCCTCCATGCAGTTTTGCCTCAGGCACACCAACATACAGTAATTCCTCCCATGCAGGCTTCACCTAGCATGTCTGCATGAGAGATTAGTCACATCCTACAGAAAAGGGTGATTTTCAAAGCTTTAGTTTTAACCTGGTGGGCATGGAATCCTCTGAAATATTTCCCCTGAGTATTTAATGCTGGACCCTACATCCTTTCTATGTTGAAAAGTACCTGAGAGATAAAAATGCAAGCTCTTCCCATTTAATGTTTATATAAAAGGGAGAGATCCACTCTTCTCAAGGGGAGTCACTGACAGAGAGATTTATGTCCTGGGAGGTGCGTAGCCATGCTGGGGTTGTAGAAGGAGATTCCAATCCCATTCTTGTACCTCAGTCTAAGACTTGACACTTAACTGGAAAAGACCTGAAATAAAGTATTCTGCTTAACCTATACCATGAATGAAAACGAATAACTGAATGCTAGAAGGGAATACACCACTACTTTCGTGGAGCCACGAGTGATTTTTATTTTTTTCTCTGGCTTGTCTATTGTTCTTATTTCTATAATAAGACTGATTTATTTTTAATAGGAAATCTATATACACATATCTATGCATAGACATGCATACATATATACACACATATACATTTATCATACACATAAGTACCTATACTCACATATTTACAAATACGTATATATTTATACCTGTACATTCATACAAAAATACATGCATACACACAGAGAGACTTTTGTGAAATAAACCAAAACATTTTTATTTCTTTTCAGAAAAGGTAACTCAAAACAGTCAAGACATATGAAGCATCATGGAATCTAAAACTGACATGTGTTTTCTATCAAAGTGCCTTACATACTGTAATTACAACATGGTTTATGAAAGGAAGGGAGGAAGGAAGGAAGGGGGAAAAAGAGGGAGGGAGGAGGTTTCTTTCTCATAGTGTTTAAAAGAGGATTAGAAAACACTTTGATTAATAATAAACAGAGTTTAGAACACCTCATAACTCTCATGAAGATGATTTTTTTGGTTTGTTTATTTGTCTGTTTTTTAATGCCTAATTTTCCTCAGGCCTCACCACTCTGAGGACATGATTGTGGCATGCACATCATAGGTATGCTTCATTTAAGAATTTAACAGCCAGGCAGCTGACAAGACATGTCAGCAATAACTGACATTTGAACACAAATATAAAGCAAAAAAAAAAAGCAAAGCAGGCAAAATATTTCACTATCCTATCATCAGAATATTGTTTATCCAGGGTCTAAGCTTATTCAATCATACAGAAATGTCTATCAGGTTGCTTATCCAAGTGACTGCTCTGGGGGTTGCAGGAAGAAGGGCACAACAATAGAACAGTTTGACACAAAGTAGGAGTCAAGATTGGGACTCCAGTGGCCCTAGGGAGTATCTCTAGCTTTGCAGTTTTTATCTGGACATATTTACCTCCTTAAAGCCTCTTGTTCCACCATTAGATAAGGCTACTGCTGAGGCAAGTAACAATGTAACTGATAAGCATGTGATGGAAGTGAAAGCCTTTCCTTCTCTGGGGTTTTCAGAGGAGGGTGAGAAAGACTACTGGAAGATGACGAGAAGGTAGGGGTTCCTCCAGGGGGGTCTGGACAGAGGAAGCAAGGAGGAAGGGACTGGGCTGTTGGAGACCACCTGGCTTTATCAAAGAGAAAAAAGAGGGGTCTAGGGTTCATTGTCAACTTCAGGAAAGCCCTTAGCAGCAGGTAGGGGACTTTCCCTTTGCAGAGCTTTTCAGGAAGATTTTTGAAGCAGTTTGTTCTACGTGTATGTCCACGTAAGAGATAGAGGGTAGGGGTAGGGGAACAAAGCAAGATGCTCTTAAAACAAATAGATACCCACCATCTAGAAGTTTAAAATCTCAAGCAGTAACATCAGGGAGAGGTGGGAGTGTTTTGGGCATTGCTCCCTGGAGGAATAATCCCAGCTCTAACACCTCCCCATCTGACTTCACACTGGGAATGTCACCTGCCACTTTTGCCTCTTTGTCTCTTCTAGCTTGTAGGTAAGATGGAGAGAAGGTTCTGAAGGAATGGCAAGATTTTCCTTAAAGTTTCAGAGAATTGGATTTTCTCACTTGCTAAATGGGGCAGAAAGAGAAGCAAAAAAGGAAGTGGAAGAGGAAGAGGTCCAGCTGGCTTCCTCAGATCAAGGCACTGACGTGCACCTCACATCAGCTGTTAGAACAAAGATTGGGGATGGATAGAAGTTACAAGAGATCAATTCACATTCCAGAATGGCTGCTTTGATAACAGTGATATCTATAGAAATGTTCATGATATTCTCAGTTGGAAAGATTCTCCGAGATCCTTTAAAAATCTTCCATACCATTGGGCTCATTGTCCACCCTAGCCCTATGTTTCTAGGATGGAGGGGAGCACAAAATGAAATGTTTATTTTTCCTATTATCAATATTCTGTCTGTTAATATCATCTAGCGGTCCTTTGTTCTATGTTCTCAAAACAGGGTGGAGCAAAGCTTTTACAGATTACTGGAGACTGCCATTCTATGCCTCATTGAGACTTCCTGCTCATTTTCCCCTTCCATGTTGCATAAGTCCCATTGCTGAAGTCCTTTGATTATGGATCTTAACTGACTAAATGAGTCTCAGCAAATGCTTAGAACAAACAGCTGGATCTTGAAATAACTACTTTGAAGCTACAAACACACATTGAGTGTGCCCTTTTCTATTTGCTAATGAAGCTGGCCCCTGCACTTGCTGTAGAATCAAGTCAATGTGAACACAAGGATTAGATAGCCCGTGCCCCAGCCAAAGAGAAGCAAAATAACATGAAGACAGTATCATGTCTGTAACACATCCATAGTTCTCAGTTTTGACTGAATGTTGTTATAACCTGAAGATCTTTTAGAACATATCTGTACCCTGTCTTTACCCCTAGCAAATTTATATAATCGGTCTGGGAGGGAGAAGTGACTAAAGGGCAGCCAGGTTGAAAATCTCTGCTGGTGACTCTAGGTAAGTAATTATGTAACATCAGTGAAAAGTAAAGTATGATTATTAGATACATTTTATGATGTCTAAACTCCTGCAGTGGGGTTGAGCTGTTAAAATGCTTTTCTTACAAGTCACTTCTCAGTTATCCATGCAAGTCAAAGGGCCAGTGAACCAGATAGTATGAGAGTTAATAAATTGAAAAAAAAAGCAGCAATAAAATCTAAATTTGACTTAAAGTCAAATTTAGAATTCAAAAGAAAACTAATGAAACTTAGCATGAACCAGACCCTGTGTTAAGAGCTGTGAAAGATGCAGAAGAATGAATAAGGCATAGTGACTATTTTTTTTACAACAATGTTTTATACTTTAATAATCTATGCAATCTTTACATTATGGTCCTTAAATATTAATGTTTATCACAATTACCTTAGGAGCTTGCTTTCCCAGCATCAAACTACCATGTTTTGTTTTGTTTTTTTTTAACATCTTTATTGGAGTATAATTGCTTTACAATGGTGTGTTAGTTTCTACTGTATAACAAAGTGAATCAGCTATACATATACATATATCCCCATATCTCCTCCCTCTTGCATCTCCATCCCAACTTCCCTACCCCACCCCTCTAGGTGTACACAAAGCACCAAGCTGATCCCCCTGTGCTATGCGGCTGAATAATGACTATGTTAAAGGAGGTCAAATGTATTCACTTATACTTCCACTAAGAACTGAGCTCTATTCTATTCAAACTATTCTGCATAAGATTAAAAAGAGTAAAGACAACAGCCACCTTTCTTGCTTTCATGAAGTTTGCACTCAGAGTAAGACTAAAATAAATCTAAACAATAGAACAAACTGGTGAATATAACAAAAAAGAAGCAGAATCACAGATGGAGAACAAACTAGTGGTTGTCAGTGGGGAGACAGAAGGGGGAGGGGCAATATAGGGGTAGAAGAGTAAAGAGTGACAAACTATTAGGGTATAAAAGAAGCTACAAGGATGTGTTGTACAGCCAGTATTTTATAATAAATATAAATAGAGTATACCTTTTGAAAACTGTGAATCACTATGTTGTACACCTGCAATTTATATAATATTGAACACCAACTATACTTCAATAAAAATGTGTATAATTCTGGATTACACTTACAATCCATCCATTCTTGGAACAGTGATACAAAGGGACACTGAGAACCATTATTCTTTCATGTCTCAGGTTTCTAAATAGTGTCCCAAAGAGGTGTGTGCTAACAGTGAGTTCATGTATAGAACCCAGATTAGTTCAGGCTAGATCCATATCCCAATCGTTCAGGCTAGATCCATATCCCAATCCTTCTAGCATTGCTTTCTCTACATCCCTTACCTCTGTCTAGTTTCCAAATAATCTGTACACTGTAGGTAGATGTAATCAGTTACCCTTTCTAATTCCAACTCCAAGAAATTTAATATAGTTACCTATAAACAGCTTTGCCTTTCTACTATAAAAAAATCACACATCTTATAAAAATTGAGATATAATTGATATATAACATTTTGTTAGTTTAAGGTGTACGGTGAGTTGATTAGATACATTTATGCAATGCAACATGACTACCACCAGTGTTAGCTAATACCTCCATCATGTCACATAATTATCCTTTCTTTTTTGTGATAATGACATTTAAAATCTAGTTTCTTAGCAACTTTGAAGTATGTAATACAGTAAGGTTGACTATAATCACAATGGTATGCATTAGACCTCCAGAAATTATTCATCTTCTAACTTCAATTTATATTCTCTACCAACATCTCCCCAATACCCCCAGACCCTACTGCTGGTAACCATCAGTCTACTCTCTGTTTCTATGAGTTTGGCTTTTTTTAGACTCCACATATAAATGATATCATACAATATTTGTTTTCCTCTCTCTCACTTATCTCACTTAGTATAATGCCCTCCAGTTCCTTGTTGTTTCAAAAGGCACTTATTTCCTTCTTTTTCATGGTTGAATATTCCTGTGTGTGTGTGTGTGTCATTTTCTTTATCCATTCATCCACTGACAGACACTTAAGTTGTTCCCATATTTTTATGATTGTGAATAATGCTGCAATAAAGATGTAACTGCAGATATCTATTTCTTGCAGATATCCTGTTTTCAGGATATATACCCCAAAGTGGGATTACTGGATCATATGGTAGTTTTATTTTAAATTTTAATTTAATAATTTATTTTAATTTAAAAAATAATTGTTTTCCATAGTGGCAGAGTCAATGTATATTCCTGCCAGTGATGCACAAGGGTTTCCATTTCTCCACATCCTTGCCAATACTTGTTATCTCTTGTGTTCCTTATGAGAGTGATTCTTAGAGGTATGAGGTGACTTCTTCCTGTGGCTTTGATCTGAATTTTCCTGGTGATTAGTGATGTTTAACATATGTTCATGTACCTATTGGCCATTTGCATGTCTTCTTTGGAAAAATATCTACTTAGTTCTTCTGTCCATTTTCTAAGTGGACTGTTTTTTGTTATTGGGTCATATGAGTTTGTTATATGTTTTGGATATTAACCCCTTATCAGTTAGATGGTTTGCAAATATTTTTTCCTAATCTGTAGGTTGTGTTTTCATCTTGTTGATTATCTCTTGCTGAACAAAAGCTTTTTCAGTCTGATTTAGTCCTACTTGTTGATTTTTTGCTTTTGTCATTTGCGCTTTTCCTATCATATCAAAAATCATTGTCAAGACCAACGTCAAGGATCTTTTTCCCTAAGTCTTCTTCTGGGCGTTTTATACTTTCAGGTCTTATTTTTATGTCTAATCCATTTTGAGTTAGTTTTTGTGAGTGGTGGTGTAAGATATGGGTTCAATTTTATTTTTCTGATGATTTAATCAGAGATATAGAGAGAATCTTAAAGCTCAACCAAAAACCATTGGAACAAATCAACAAATTCAGTAAAGTTGCATGATAGAAAATCAACATACAGAAATCAGTTGTGTTTCTATACATTAACAATTAAATATCTGAAAAAGAAATAAAGAAAAGAAAATCTCATTCACAACATCAAAAACAATAAAATACTTAGGAATAAATTTAGCCAAGGAGGTAAAATATTTCTACACTAAAAACTATAAGACATTAATGAAATAAATAGAAGACACAGACAAGTGGAAAGATATCCCATGTTCATGGATTAAAAGAATTAATATTTGGACTTCCCTGGTTGTGCAGTGGTTAAGAATCCGTCTGCCAATGCAGGGGACATGGGTTCAATCCCTGGTCCAGGAAGGTCCCACATGCTGTGGAGCAACTAAGCCCATGCACCACAACAACTGAGCCTGTGCTCTAGAGCCTGTGAGCCACAACTACCAAAGCTCACATGCCTAGAGCCTGTGCTCCACAACAAACAACAAGAGAAGCCGCCACAATGAGAAGCCTGTGCACCACAATGAAGAGTAGCCCCGGGGCTTCCCTGGTGGCACAGTGGTTGAGAGTCCGTCTGCCGATGCAGGGGACACGGGTTCATGCCTCAGTCCAGGAAGATCCCACATGCCACGGAGTGGCTGGGCCCATGCGCCATGGCTGCTGAGGCTGCGCTTCCAGAACTGGTGCTCTGCAACAGGAGAGGCCATAACAGTGAGAGGCCCATGTACAGCAAAAAAAAAAAAAAAGAGGAGCCCCCATTTGCCACAACTAGAGAAAGCCCGCACACAGCAACAAAGACCCAACACAACCAAAAATAAAATAAAATAAATAAAATAAAGTAAAAATAATTAATATTGTTAAAATGTTTATACTATCCAAATTCACTGATAGATTCAATGCAATCCCTATCAAAATTAAAATGGCATTTTTCACAGAAATAGAAAAAACAATCCTAAAATTTGTATGGAACTACAAAAGACCTGGAATAGGCAAAGCAATGCTGAGAAAGAAGAACAAAGCTGACAGCATCACACTCCTGATTTCAAACTATATTACCAAGCTATAGTGATCAAGACAATATGGTACTGACATTAAAACAGACACATAGATAAATGGAACAGAATAGAGAACCCAGAAATAAACTGTCACATATATGGTCAACTAACATTTGACAAGGGAGCAATGAATACTCAATGGGGAAAGGATGGCCTCTTCAAGAAATAGTTTTGGGAAAACTGGATAATCACACATCTTTTCAATATGTGTCATATATAATGGGAGACAGTAAAAAGTTAGTAATTCTCAGCTTGGCTGAATGTTAAAATAGCTCTGGGAGATGTTTAAAAAATAACAAACATGCATACAAACACATATGGATCACATCGCTAAAGATTCTAATTTAATTGTGGCTTGGATATTAGGATTTTTAAAAGCTACCAAAGTGATCCTAATATATAGCCAATATTGGGAACCATTGCTGTGAAAATAGTAGCTTAACATGTCTTGGTTTGATTCTTAACAAACTAGATGAACTTGAACAAATTATTTAATATATTTATGTCTCAGTTTCCTTAAATTTAACGTGGGAATAATAATAGAATTTACCTCATAGACACAGTGAGGAATGAGAGAATGCATATAAAAGTGCAGAGAACTGTGCTTGACAAGTATAGTTTTTTTTTAAGTGTTACATATCACTTCAGTGAAATTAGTTTTATAATGATTTTATCACCCATTGTGAAAGGCAGTGCTTTCTTTCATTTGTCCTCAGTTTCAAACTTCTATAGGTCTCCTGGAACCTCTCCCCACTGCACTCCTCCCCACACAATATACATAATACAACCCCATAACACAAAATCAAACACACACAGCACTCTAGTATTCTAGACCGTAACAAATTTTCCATGATATTTGAATTTTTTTATCAGATGTTACTAGGTGTCGCAACAGTAGGGATGGCCCCACTAACAGAAACTTTTGATTGGCTAAGTATTTCAGATTTTTAGAAGTGAGATCTTCAGATATTTCTACATTAGGATAGTTATTTTCCCCTCTTTTTTTTTTCCATTTGACAAGAACAAAGTCACCTTTACGCTATCCAGGTTTGGGATAAAGAAGCAGAAAAGCTGATCACATATCTCTACCCCACCTCCCTGAAGCTCACCCTCCCCTGGAATATGCCTCCACCACAGATATGGAGATGACTTGATGCACCTACCTTAACTCTCTATACATATACATTCTGCTCCATTTCCTCATACCTTGATCTGGTACTTCCCTCTCACTTCCTTCTAATTATGACCTGCTATAATCCTTCTTCCTGGGATTTTACCACTTATTTATATTTATATTTTTTAATTAATTAAACACTCCTTGTAAGATTTTCATAACATTGGAAAAAAAAGACTGGTTATTGATAAATTGTATGGTGAGAAACCAGAATCCTTTTCTAATACTGAGGAGTCCCTAAAGACCTAGCATCTCTCCATCTTTCAGTAGTTACTTTTCCAAGTGAAATACGTTTCATTCTTTGAGTCAACTTTTTTCCCAATTATTATTTTTTTTCATAAGCAAGCTCATTTCCCATTTTCTGTATTTGTCACTTGAGGCCATAGTGAGAATAGGGGAGAGGGCTAGCATGGCCTATGTACAACGGCAGTTCAGAAGGCCCTTCTTCAGTTCCCAGCTCTGCTGTGTTCACTGTTTATACAAATCTGTGTGAGTCGTCTTACCTTTCTGCAGCTCAACTGTAAAACTGGTAGATTGGAATAGATGACATTTAAGTTTACCCCTAATACCCAGGAGTCCCTTATGAGTCCATTTTTTAATTAACCAGTTTTTGCAAGAGTCTAATAGTTCAAATGTTTCTCCTCAGAGGGGAGAGAAATTCAACAAAGCAAATAAAAAGGCCCCTGTCATCCAGAGGCTTACAATCTAGTTGGAAAAATGGATCCACACGTGAAAAGTGAATTGACTAAATCTGGTTCCTCTTCAGTGGTTTAAGATCAGTGTTACCCACTAACTAAGTCAAAAACCCTGGAGAAAATACTGAAAACAGAACAAAACAAAAAAACCCTGGAGACTCTAAAGAAAGGGTTTTTACCCTTTAACCCCAAAAAACAACAAAAAAATTGTGCAGTTAAGTAAAAATAAATTTAACAACAACACAAGAGTGAGCTTCCTGTTTAATTTTTTTATTTTGTTTGCAGTTTGCCCCAAATCTGGGCCCCAGTCCTGGAGGCAGTGGTGGTAGTATGGTTGAGGAAAACTTAAATACAAAACCTGTCTTTCTGGTCAGAGGAAACATGCACAAACCAAGTTCTGGGATTGAAGAAAGCAAGAGAATATCCTAGAGCAGAGAACACGCTCCCTTGATTCTGTGTCTGAATCCACACAACTATCAGCCAGCAGAGCAAAAGCTTAAGAACTGGACTGAGATTTGAACCACAGCCCCAGAAGGGAAAACAAATCTTGCAGTTGAACTTACAGGGACTGCCTGCCTGCTAGCACAAACAACTACAAAAACAAATTTCTTTACAGTAAACTACAGCCTGCAGGTCAAGTCTGGACCACTGTCTTTTTTTATAAATATTTTTTTTTTTTTGTGGAACACAGCAGTGCCCATTCGTTTATGAATTATCAGAAGATCTGAGATGTTGCACAGAGACAGTGTGACCCACGACCTAAAATATTTACTAACTGGCCCTGTACAAAAATGTCTGGCAACCCCTGCTCTAGCAGATTCTAATGGTACCCAGAGTTTATATGACACACTATTCACAATGTCAAGAATAAAATAAAATACTTCTTGACATACAAAAACCAGGAAAATGTGACTGATTCTCAAGGAAAAATAAAATCAGATGTTAAGACTCTTAGACAAAGACTTTAAAGCAGTTTTCACAACTGTGCTCTATGAAGTGAAAGAATACAATCTTTTTTTTTTTTTTTTTTTTTTTTTTTTTTTTTTTGGTGGTATGCGGGCCTCTCACTGTTGTGGCCTCCCCCGTTGCGGAGCACAGGCTCCGGATGCGCAGGCTCCGGATGCGCAGGCCCAGCGGCCATGGCCCACGGGCCCAGCCGCTCCGTGGCACATGGGATCCTCCCAGACCGGGGCACGAACCCGTATCCCCTGCATCGGCAGGCGGACTCTCAACCACTGCGCCACCAGGGAGGCCCAAGAATACAATCTTTAAATGAATAAAAAGGTATGTGTTTTCAGCCCAGAAATAGACCCTATGAAAGAAACAAAACAGAAATTTTAGAACTAAAGAAGTACAATATCTTAAATTTTTAAAAATCGTTGGATGGGTTCAATAGAAGAATGAAACTGATAGAGAAACTTGTGATCTTCAAGTCAGTAAACTTGAAGATAGATCAGTAGAAATAATTCTATCTAAACAACAGAGAAAAAGGATATTGAAATAAAATTAACAGAGGACTCAGAGACCTGTGAGACAATAGGAAAATACCTGGCATCCATGTTATTTACTGGAGACCCAGAGGGAGAAGGGAAAGTGATTAGTATATAAAAAAAAATTGAAGATATAATGGATGAAAATTTTCTAAATTTGGTTAAAGACATAAATTTCCAAATTCAAAATGCTCAGCAAAATCCTAAAGAGTATAATCTATAAAGAGAAAAGGAGAAAAAATCCAGACACATTATAATCATACTGCTGAAAGTTGGCAAAAGGAAAAAATTATTGTAAAGACACAGAAATAAACAACATATTATTTATAAAGGAACAACAATTCAAATGATTACAGATTTCTCACCAGAAGTCATTTTATTTTAGAACTGTCAATCTTGAATACATACTAGATCGAGAAAAGACCCAACTATAAGATGTCTACAAAAATCGTGCTTTAAGTATATAGACAGTCTAAAGGTTAAAGGATCTTAAAAAAACATACTTCTAAATATTCAGTGGGTCAAAGATGAAGACTGGGGCTTCCCTAGTGGTGCAGTGGTTGACAGTCCGCCTGCCGATGCAGAGGATGTGGGTTCGTGCCCCAGTCCAGGAAGATCCCGCGTGCCGCGGAGCAGCTGGGCCCGTGAGCCATGGCCGCTGGGCCTGCGCGTCCGGAGCCTGTGCTCCACAACAGGAGAGGCCACAACAGTGAGAGGCCCACGTACAGCAAAAAAAAAAAAAAAAAAAAAGATGAAGACTAAGAATCTCAAAAGAAATTAGAATATATTCTGAACTGATTGAAAATAAAAAATACAACATAAAAAATTTGTGAGATGCTGCTCAAGTAATGCTCATAAAAACATAGCATTAAATACCTATATTAGAAAAGTATATTATAAATAGAAAAGGTATATTATATATAGAAATTATATATTATATTTATCAAATAAATAATCTAAGCTTTTACCTTACCAAACTAGAAAAAGAGCAAACTCAAATCAAGCAGAAAAGGAAATAGTAAAAAATAGAAAAAAAGTCAATGAAATTAAAAACAGAAAAACAATTGAGAATATCAATGACACCAAAGCTTTTTCTCTGTAAAGATAAATAAAATTGGCAAACCTTTAGACAGACCAAAAAAACAAAAAACAAAAAAACCAGGGAAGACCCATTAATTAACTGCATTACTACAGTGGAACAAAAGAGGAGACCCACTTACATCCCCACATACAGGAAAAGGATAATAATGTAATACTGCAAACAATATTACACTCCAAAATTTGACAACTTAGATAAAATGGATCATTTTTTTGGAAAGACATAAACTGTCAAAATTCACATGAGAACAAGTTGACCACCAGAATGTATTAAACAAATTGAATAAATCTGTTAAGTAAATGTAAGTTGTAGGCACAATTCTTCCTGAAGAGAAAATTATAGATTCCTGTGGTTGTAGGGACAAATTCTTTTAAAAAGTTAAGAAATAAATAACACCAATTTTATGCAATCTCTTTCAGAAAATAGAAGAGGAGGAAACATTTTCCCTCTCATCCTTTGAGGTCGGGATAAACCTGATACCAAAATGAAACAAAACAATACAAGGAAAAAAAAAAGCTAAAGATCCAATGAACCCTATGAACTTATATATAAAAATTCTCAACCAAATATTAGCAAATCACTGTGATAAAGATAGTGTGGTATTGACAGAAGAACATTCACATAGATCAATGGAATTCAATACACAGTGCCATAATAGACCCACACAAATAGCACTGAATGATTTCTGCAAAGGAAGAAAAGTTACTCAATAGAGAAAGAGTAGTCTCTTTAACAAATTCTTTTGGAACAAATTGAGCTACATAAACCAAAGGGGGGGGGGAACTTAACCTCAACTTAAATCTTACATATTATACAAAAATTAACTAAAAATGGATTGATCATAGATCTAAACCTTTTAAAAATTATAAAATTTTAAGAAGAAAACCTGAAGGAATATCTGTTTGATCCAGGGTTAGGCAGACTTCTTAGACTTGATACCAAAAGCACCATCCATAAAAAAAACAAACTGATACATTGGTAATTTCATCAAAATTTAAAATGCTTGATATGCAAAGACATTGTTAAGAAAATAAAAAGACAAGCCACAGTCTCCAAAAAAAAAAAAAAAAGTTTAAATCACATATCAAACAAACAACTTTTATCTAGATTATAAAATCACACTTTAAACTCAACAGTAAGAGAACAAACAACCCAGTTAATAATCATGGAAAATATTGAACAGACATTTAAACAAGGAGTAAATATGAATGGCAAATAAACACATGAAAAGATGTTTAACATCATTGACCATTAGGGAAATGTAAATTAAACCAATTAAACCTATGATGAGATACCACTATACAAGTATTAGAATGACTAAAATAAAAAATGCTGGCAATGCAAGGGCTGGTAAGGATACAGAACAACTGGCTCTCTTATGCCTTGTTGCCAAGAATGAAAAACGGTACAGGCACTTTGGAAAACAGTTCAGCAATTTCTTGACTAGCAATCAGTCTTGGGTATTTAACTTAGAAATATTAAAGAAAGAAAATAATGTTCACATAAAAGCTTGCACATGGGCTTCCCTGGTGGTGCAGTGGTTGAGTCCGCCTGCCAATGCAGGGGACGTGGGTTCGTGCCCCCGTCCGGGAGGATCCCACATGCCGCGGAGCGACTGGGCCCGTGGGTCATGGCCGCTGAGCCTGCACGTCCAAAGCCTGTGCTCCGCAACGGGGGAGGCCACAACAATGAGAGTCCCGTGTACCGCAAAAAATAAATAAATAAATAAACTTGCACATGAACGCTCATAGCAGCTTTCGTTGTAAGAGCCAAAAACTAGAATCAGTTCAGAAATCCTTCAACTAGTGAATATATAATCTGTGATACATCCATACAATGGATGCTGCTTAGCAGTACAAAAGAGGAAACTTTTGATACAGGCAACAACTTGGGTGGATCTTAAGGGACTCATGCTGAGTGGGGGTGGGGAAAAAAGATCAGTGTCCAAGGTTACATAAGATTTGATTCAATTGATATAACACTGTAACACTTTCTAAATGAAACATTACAGCAATGGAGAACAAACCAGGTGTTGCCAGGGATGAAGGGGTAGAGGCAAGTTGCAATTTTTTTAAAATTAATTTTATTTTATTTTTGGTTGCATTGGGTCTTTGTTGCTGTGCACGGGCTTTCTCTAGCTGTGGCTACTCTTCGTTGTGGTGCGTGGGCTTCTCATTGCAGTGGCTTCTCTTGTTGCGGAACATGGGCTCTAGGTGCACGGGCTTCAGTAGTTGTGGTGCACGGGCTTAGTTGCTCCTCAGCATGTGGGATCTTCCCGGGCCAGGGCTCAAACCCGTGCCCCCTGCATTGGCAGGTGGATTCTTAACCACTGCACCACCAGGGAAGCCCAACTTGCAATTTCAAAATTGATAGAACAGCCCCTGTTTTGAATTCTGTTAGGGATACACCTATGGGTGGAATTGCTGGATCATATATTAATTCTATACTTAGGATTTTGAGGAATTGCTAAATTTTTTTCCACAAGGGCTGTACCTTTTTACATTCCCACAAGCCCATGCACAAGTGTTCCAATTTCTCCACATCCTCACCCTACTTATTTTCTGTTTTGCTGGAAAACTACCTGTATTAGTTTGCTAGGGCTACTATAACACAATACCACAGACTGAGTGCCTTAACCAACAGAAATGTTATCTTTTCACAGTTATGAAGGCTAGAAATCCAAAATCAAGGTTTTGGCACATTTGTTTTTTTTTCTGAGGCCTTGCCTGGTCTTTCCTCTGTGCACACCATCCCTGGTGTTTCTTTATATATCCAAATTTGCTCTTCTTATAAAGACACTGGTCAGACTGGATTAGGGCCTACCCTATTGGCCTCATTTTGATTTAATTTCATCTTTAAAGGTTATATATCCAAATACAGTTATATTTTGAGGTGTATAGGTTTTGGAGTTCAATATATGAATTTTGAAAGGACACAGTTCAACTCATAACACCATCATAAAGGGTATGAAGTGGTTTCTCATTACAATTTTGAACTACATTTCCTTAATGACTAG
This sequence comes from Mesoplodon densirostris, assembly GCF_025265405.1. Taxonomy (NCBI): domain Eukaryota; kingdom Metazoa; phylum Chordata; class Mammalia; order Artiodactyla; family Ziphiidae; genus Mesoplodon; species Mesoplodon densirostris. The sequence continues at coordinate 119,451,200 of NC_082667.1, read as the reverse complement.
TGATGCTAAGAATCTTTCATATGCTTATTGGGCTATCTTCTTTGGAGAAATGTCTATTTATATCTTTTGCTTGCTTTTTAAATTGGAGTATTTGGTTTTTGTTTGTTTGTTTTTGAGTTGTAGAATTTCTTTGTATATTCTGAATATTATACCCTCATGAAAAGTAATTTCTCTCATTCCATAGTTGTCTTTTCACTTTCTTGATATTGTCCTTTGTTGCACAAAAGTTTTTAATCTGATGAAATTCGATTTATTTTTCTTTTGCTGATCATGTTTTCATCATATCTAAAAAATCCATCGATAAATCTAATGTTGCAAAAATTTACCCTATCTTTTCTTCTTAGAGCTTTATGGCTTTAGTTCTTATATTTAAGTGGTTGATCTACTTGAAGTTAATTTTATGTGATATGTATATGACATATATGATGTGTGTATGTATATACAAGTATATATACATATGTATATATGTACATGTATGTATATGTATACATTTGTGTGTGTGTGTGTGTGTGTTCATTCTTTAGCATGTGGAAACATCTAATTTTCCCAGAAACATTTGTGGAAGAGACTATTCTTTCCCTAATGAATGATGTCAGTGCCCTTGTTGAAAATCAAATGGCCATTGATTTATGAGCTTAATTCTGGCCTCTCAGTTTATACCTATCTCATTGGTCTATATGTCTATCTTTATGCCAGTACCACACTAGTTTAATTATTGAAACTCTGTAGTAGGTTCGAAATTGGGAAATAAGAATTCTAAACTTTGTTCATTTATTCAAAGATTGTTTTGGTGATTTGGAGTCTTGCAATTTCATATGAATTTGAGGATTAGCTTTTCCATTTCCAAAAAAAATAAGGTTGTTGAAATGTGCATGGACTATAGATCACTTTGAGCATTATCAACATCTTAAGACTATTATATTTTTCCAATCCATGAATATGGGATGTGTTTTCAATTATTTATGCTTTCTTTAAATTCTACAATGTTTGTAGTTTTCAGTGCACAAGTCGTTCACTTTGTTGAATAAATTTAGTTCTAGGTATTTTATACTTTTCAATGCCATTATAAATTAAACAGTTTTCTAAATTTCATTATTGAGTTGTTCATTGCTTGTGTATAGAAGCACAACTAATATTTGTGTGTTGATCTTGTGTCCTGAAATGTTGCTTAATTTATTAACTCTAGTAGTTTTCTTGTGGATTCTAAGGGATTTTCTATACAAAAGATCATGTCATTTGCAAATAGTTATAGTTATACTTCTGCTTTCCAATTTCAATGTGTTTTCTTTTTCTTTCTTTCTTTCTTTCTTCTTTCTTTCTTTCTTTTTTTTTTTTTTTTTTTTGCCTAGTTGTTCTAGCTAGAACTTCCAGTACAACATTGAATTACAGGTGAAAGTTAGCATCTTTTTTCTGATCTTAGGGGGAAATTTTTCAGTCTTTCACCATTGAGTATGATGTTAGCAAGGAGTTTTTCATAAATGTTCTTCATCATCTTGGGGAGGTTTCCTTCTACTTCTAGTTTTGTGAGTGTTTTTATTGTGAAAATGTGTTAAATGTTACCAAGTAAATTTTCTGTGTCAGTTGAGCTGGACATATGTTTTACTTTTTATTTATTCTATTAAAAGTAGTGTATTACATAGAGTTATTTTTTTTAAATGCTGAGTTACCCTTTTATTCCTGGGATAAACTGCACGTGGCTGTGGTGTATAATATTGTTAAGATGCTGTTGTATTTGTTTTGCTAACATTTTTGTTAAGTATTTTTGCACCTTTATTCAGGAGGAGTATTTTTCTCTAATTGTCTTTCTTGGTGATGTTTTTATCTCACTTTCATATAAGGATAATGTTGGCCTCATGCTATGAGTGAGAAACTGTTCTCTCCTCTTCTATTTTTTAGGAAAAGTTTGAGAGGAACTTGTGCTGATTGTACTTCAAATCATTGGTAGAATTTGCCAGTGAAGTCATCTTGTCCTGGACTTTTTTTATTGGGAAGATTTTTTATTACTGATATAATTTCCTTACCTTTTATAGATATGGTTATATTTCCTATTTTTTCTTGAGTCAGTTTTGGTAATTTGTGTGTTTCTAGGAACGTATGCATTTCATCTAAGTTATCCAATTTATTGGCATATAATTGTTCATGGCATTAGCTTATAACCCTTTTTATTTCTGTAAGATTCATGATAATGTCTCCTTTTACATTTCTGGTTTCAGCTGTGTCTTCTCTCTCTTTTTTTCTTATTAGTTTAGCTAAAGGTTTGCTAACTTTGTTGATCTTTTTAAAGAACCAACTTTTGTTTTTATTATATTGTTTTTACTGTTTTTCTATTCTCTATTTCATTTGTATTTGCTCTAAGCTTTATTCATTCCTTCTGCTATCTTTGGATTTAGATTTCTCTTCCTTTTTCAGTTTCTCAAAATATTAAGGTAGGTTATTGGTTTGAAATCTGTCTTCCTCTTTAATGTAGGTGTTTACAGCTGCAAATTTCCATCTGAGAATTGCTTTCTTTGTATCTTGTAAGTTTTAGTATGCTGTGTTCTCGTTTTCATTTATCTCTAAGTATTTTCTAATTATTCTTGTGATTTCTTGTTTTACTCATTGTTTAAAAGTGTGTTGTTTAATTTCCACATATTTGTAAATTTTTCAGTTTTCCTTCCGTATTGATTTCTAACTTCATTCTACTGTGGTCCAAGTAGATTCTTAGAATGATTTTAATCTTTTAAAATTTATTGAGAATTGTTTTGCAGCTAAACGTATTTCTTCCTTTATTTCTGTCAATATTTTCTTCATGCACTTTGGGCCTCTGTTGGTGCATATATGTTTATAATTATTATACGTTCTTGGTGAATTGACCCTTTTATCAACATTTGTTGTTCTTATGTGTCTCTTGTAACAATTTTTAACTTAATGTCTATTTTGTCTGATATTAGAATAGGCACACCAGCTATCTTTTGGTCAGTTTTTGCACCGAATATATTTTTTCATCCTTTAGCTTTCAATTTATTTGTGTTTTTGGAAGTAAAAATGATTTTCCTCCATTTGCATTGTGAGGTTATAAAAATACTTTTTTAAATTATCTTTACAACTTTTTTGTTACATTTTCCAAATATTCCATGATAAACCTATACAACTTTTATAATCACAAATTGTATTAATACAAATTCAAGGAAGAAAACTACTGTAAAAGTATAGAAGAGGAAAGATAATTCTAATAAATTTAAAAAATCAAGTGAAAAATAAAAATCATTTTTCAGGAGCTAGTAATGCTTTTTTTTTCCTATTTGAATGAGGATAACCTACTAGCATTATAGAAATTCAGAAGATTAGAATACAATGATAGACTATACAAACATGAAGTTTTCATGGAGGAGATTACTTTTATTTTAGCTTGACAAAGAGAAAAAGAAAAGGAGTTCCATGTACAGGGAGATGACCTGAGCAAAGATACAGTTTGGAATTAGAAGGCACATTTGAAGGATACATTTCAGCTTGTGTGGTTTGTTTGCAAGAATGCCTTTCCTATTTTCTTTCAAGTATCTTATCTTTTCTGTAAGAAGGCGGTGGGATGGTGTCTCTGGAGCATAGTCTACACTGAATCACTGAATCATTTATTTCTTTACTATTTTGTAATAGATAGCTCAGAGGGCTATTACACTTTCATAACAGATTTTTCTTTCAACTTATGCTAGGCTTCATATAAAATTAAAATTAGGGAGTATGTGATTAAGATCTTTGATTATCTTTGGAAGGCCAAGCCTATCTGACAGACACCAGGATGGAGAAGGGGATCCTCCCAGAGGATCAGGGAGTCTTGCAATAGCACATGCTAAGTTGGGTTACTCTTTCTTAGCCTATCAGCAGCTCTATTTTCATCTAACTCTGGGAGGCACATCTGAGTACAGATGCAAAGTTATGACTGATGTTGACATCTTCAGAAGTCCTGACACTGTGGGGAGGGATCTTCAGCTAGATTGCATAATGTCTAGCTGAATACATTTTTCTTCTTGTGATTATTTAGTTTTCTCAAATCTTAAAATTTCTGCCTGTAGTTTATTTTGCCATGATTTCCTGTGCCATGTAATGTTCTCTTTCTTCCATGGATCTGACACATGTCTTTTTTTCCTCAGGGAGCAGCATCTTTCTTTAACCTACTTACTAATGTAAAACTTTTAAAAAATAACATTTTTATCTTGGTCTTTGGATTTTGTCCTAGCAAAGGCTGCTTACAGGCATGAAAGAAACCCAGAGGTAGATGACTATTTAGAAGATTCAGATTAATCCCAAATTGACCTTGTTTTCCTTCAATTCTACTGCAGAACCTCTCAGTGGTTGCCCTGAGCTTTCCCGTTATCTCCTAATTTGTCTTTTATATCATAATAGTAATACAACTGTTAAATCATGCCTTCTCTATTCCTGGTAAAGTCTTCACATAGAAGACAAAATTTGTTGGGGAACTTGAAGCACAAGTAAAAATACAAAGAGCTATGTTTCATTGAGCACTTACTGTATTTAATCCTCACAGCAACTTGTAAATTAGTATTATGTGTCCTCATTTATAGATGAGAAACTAAGGCAAAGACAGATTAAGTAAGTTGCCTATCATCATTCACCTGGAAAGTAGCTTCACATTCATTCAGCCAGGTTTCAGAATTCAAATTCTAAATATAACAATAAAAGTATGTGAGGGACATTGTCCATATGAACAATGGAAAAACAGAATGCAAAGACACCAGTATATGAGGTCTTTGTGTTGAGTGAGAGTGAGGATTTTTGTGCAGTTCAAATGTAAGTTATCTTAAGAGAGAAGCTGGAGGTGAAATGAAAAGACTTGTCAACAATAACTGAGAGGACAATGAGGATTTAGAAATAGCCAGATAACAATAACCTCTGAATGTTACAGTATGAAATAAATGGGTCATAGATGAGATGTAAAAACATTTTAAAGGTACTGATTCTTTCCAAGGTTAAGACTTGACTGTAATCTGATTGAAGATATTAACTTTTAAAAGTTAATCCAAATATTTTTTCAACAATAGAACTATTCAGAGAGAAGAATCACATAGGCAAACAGCTGTATTTTGTAATCAACAAAATCCAGGGGAAGAGAGTAGGTTTGACACGAAAACATTCATCAGAATATTAGAAAATGATGACACTGTTGGTACTATCATCAAACTAAGAAATTCAATGAGTTCCCTTTTTCATAGAACATCTTTTTATCTAGTGAAATTGTATGTATAAATTCAATATATAATACAGAAGAAAGTAGAACTGTTTAAATAAGAAAGTCTTGGAGAACCCAGATCCCAAGGAACTCAGTTTCCTTTAACACCTGTAATAATGATTTAATTATTCTATAACAAACTATACTTCTTCATTGTAATTCTGAGTTCACTGTGAAACTTTCTGATTATGAATTTTTTTCCAGGTAGATTTGATTGCAAGTAGGTGATACACTGAGCAGAAAATAGTCAGGTTCTTTTCCTGATGCCTAGGATATCTCTGTGTACAAAACAGTCCAGCTAATAGATTTACTTCTCAGATAAATTAATATAATATTAGCTTATTCATTTATCCCTTTTTAGTGTAGTTAACATGAATCAGTCTTAATTTGTTGTGCTCATAATTGATCTTCTAATACTTGAAAACATGAAGATAAGACTCTTCTCTAGGTTACTCTACACCAGCTCATGGTTATCTTCTTCAGAACAATTTATGTGTCATGCTAAGTTTCAATTTAATCTGTGAGCAATGGAGAGTCAACATTTTTTTGAGTAAGAGATTTGCATATATCTATTTTAGCAAATATTTAGAATTACTAAATTTTGAATAGGAAGAGGGTAGGGAACTTTTCATCTTTTAATCTCATCTAATACTATCTGATTAAAAGCATGCAATATCATGCTTTGTACTATGTGCCCACATTATTTTAAATGCTAGGGATACAATAATGAACAAAACAGACAGAAATGTCTGTTTTCATAGCTCTTACATTCTAGAAAGATCTAAAGACAATACAGAAACCAAAAAAAGAAAAAGAAAAAAAGCCAAGTGTCATACAGAGCAGGGGTCAGCCACTTAGAACAAATCCATCCTGCTACCTTCTTTGGAAATAAAGTTTTATTGAAGCATAGCCACTCTCATCTGTTTAAATATATCTATGGATGAATTCATGCTACAATGGCAGAGTTGGATAGTTGCAACAGAGACTATCTAGCCTGCAAATTTCAAATATTTACTATCTAGACCTGTTCAGAAAATGTTTATTGACCCCTGCCCTGGTATAGAATGTTATTTCAGTTTGCTGCAAATGCAGTGGAGTAAATAAAGCTCAGAAAAGGTAAAGGATGTGGGGGAATTACTAATATATAACATAAAATAACAAACTAACATACTATAATCTATGCTGAATAAATGAATGCAGTGTTTGGGGAAAGCCTCACTGAGAAGGTGTTAGCTGAGCAAATACCACTTACCTTACAAATCAATCCAACTGACATTTTTATGGTTAATCTTTCTGTGTATAATCTCTCCAATCCAGTTCAATGATAAATTCCCTGTATAAGTGTTGTGTTACTTTGTACTTGTACCACTGCAGAAGCTCTGTGGCTTAGCTGTTCAATATCCATCTCTCTCCCCAGTGACCCATTCCACTCTATTTATCCAGATGGACCTTTTTGAATGATTTCACTCCCTGCTCAAAAAGCTTCTGCAACTTCCCATTACTTACAGGATGCAAATCTAAAACATCTCCTTAACCAAGATTCAACATCCTTCAAAATCTCTCATAGTAACCTATCCAGAATTATTTATCTTTCTACCCCTTAAAAAGGCAGTCAAACTGTACTCCTCTTTGTTTCTCTGTCATTTCAAAGGTTTCAGGTTTACTTTGATGCCTGGCATGTCCCTCCTCCTCAGCCCTGCAGGATGCAATGAGAAGTATCATTTGAGCAGAAAACTGAAAGGGATGAGAAAGTGAGGCATGCAGATAGATTCCTGGGGGAAGAGCAGTCCAGGCGGAGTGCAGGGCACCTGCAAAAGCCCAGTGATGGGAATGTGCTTCCTGTGTGTTTAGGACCAACCAGGAGGCTGAGGTGGCTGGAGCATTACAGTGAAAGGAGACTGGAAAATTACATGAGAGAGGCATGGGAAGAGGCAGGCTAAAGATGGTGAGAGTTTAGACTTGGACTCTGAGTGGGATGGGAACCACTGAGAGTGTTGAGAGGCTTTGAATAGACAGAGATGTGATCAAACTTCAGTTTTGGAAGGATCACTGGCTGTTGTGTTACATACAATAGACTATACGGCGATGGGGTAAAAGAAGGGGACAGGTTAGCTGAATTTTTTTTCTTTTATTTAAATTGAAGTATAGATAATTCACAATGCTGTGCCAGTCTCAGGTGTACAGCAAAATGATTATATATATATATATATATATATATATATATATATATATATATATATATATATATATTCTTTTGCAGATTCTTTTCCATTATAGATTATTACAAGATATTGAATACAGTTTCCTGTGCTAGACAATAGGTCACTGTTGCTTATCCATTTTATATAGAGCAGTGTGTATATGTTAAACTCCTAATTTATCTCCCTACCCTCTCCAATCTCTGTTGGTAACCATAAATTTGTTTTCCATGTTTGTGAGCCTATTTCTGTTTTGTAAATAAGCTCATTTGTACAATTTCTTTTTTGTTTTGTTTTGTTTTTAGATTCCACATGTAAGTGATATCATATGATATTTGTCTTTCTCTGTCTGACTTATTTCACTTAATATGATAATGTCTAGGGCTATCCATGTTGTTGCAAATGGCAATATTTCATTCTTTTTTATGGCTGAGTAATACTCTATTGTGTATATACACCACATCTTCTTTATCCATTCATCTGTCAATGAACACTTAGGTTGCTTCCATGTTGTGGCTATTGTGAATAGTGCTGCTATGAACATTGAGGTGCATGTATATTTTCTAATTAGAGGTTACTCAAAATGTATGCCCTCGAGTGGAATTGTAGGATCATATGGTAACTCTAATTTTAGTTTTTTAAGGAAAACAAATGACTGTCTAGTTTTCTCTGGAAGCCGAATTCTAGTTGCTGATAATTTCCTTTGAGGATTTTTAAAGGATTGTTCCATTGTGCTCTAGAATCCAGTGATGCTGTTGAGAAATTTGATGCTATTCTGATTCTTGATCTGTAGTACATAATTTTTTTTCTCTGCATTTTTGAAGGTTATTTTCTTTATTCCTAGTGTCCTATTATTTTGTGATATAGGTTTTACTTTTATAGTTTTTCTTTTTTAATGATGTGGGTCCTTTTTTAAATTTATTGTTTTGGGCACTTGGTTGGCCCTTTCAAGTTGAATTTTAAAAAATTATTGGATAATTTTATTCTCCCTGTTTTCTTAATTCTCTGGTTGTCTGGAATTTCTATTAATCTAAGACTGATGCTTTAATTTAATTCTTTCTTCTTTTATAACTTCAATGTTGTCATTTTATTCAGTTTTACAAGAAAGTTGCTTTTTCTTTCCACACTTCTGTGAAGATTTAATATCTTTCATATTCTTCATTTCCAAGATTATTTATTCTATTAATGCTCCTTTTATAGCATTTGTTCTGATTTTATGAGTGCACTCTTTTCTTTTACATTTTGGAGAATATTCATGGGTACATTAGTGATTCTGGTGAAGTTTTCTTTTACTCTCTAGACCCTTTCATCCAATTTTTTTCTGTACATTTTCTTTGCTTTTTGACCTTTATATTAGAAGTCATCTTTAAAATTTTATTTTAATCTTGGTTGTTAATTCCCTTAAAAGGGAAATGTTAAAATGTTTTTAGGAAGTTCTGTATGCACAGGCAGGTCTTGACAAGAGGTAGACTTCATTGTGGAATGCTTAGGTAGGAATCTTAAAATTTTCTTAGGAAAACCACTGACTGTAAATAATGATAGATCTTTTCTCTTATGGTCATCATTTCACCATGAGAAGTAGTCGGATATCCTGCCTTGCTTGTGTAACTCTGTCTGTCAGTGTTCTGAAAGTCTACTTTAGTTATCTATTGCTACATAAATTAGCCCCCAAATCAGTAACTTAAAATAACAACATTTATTATCTCACATTTTCTGTGGTCAGGAATGTGGGTGCAGCTTATCTAGGACTTCTGGCTCTGGGTTTCTAACAATTAGGTTGAACAACCATCCCAGTTTGCCCAGCACTCTACTCCTAGTCTTAGCCATAAAAGCCCTGTATCCCAGGAAACCCCTCGGTCCTGGGGAAACTAGGACATCTGGTCACCCTATGAGTCTGCAGTCATCATGCAGCTTAATTGGGAAGGCTCTTTCTAACTCACTCAGAAGGTTGTTGGTGGGATTCAGTCCCTCACAGTCTGCTGGACAGAGGTCTCCCTTACTTTCTTTCTAAGTGGACCTCTCCATGGAGGTTGCTGCCTGAGACTGAGTGAACAGGAAGTCAAGAAAGAGCCTGCTAGAGTGCCAGCAAGACACAATAACAATTCTTGTCTCTTAATGATGGAAATGACATCCCTTCACTTTGACACATTCTATTTATTAGAAGCCGTCTCCAGGCCCAGCCCACATGAAACAGACTGGGACCTGGGACCGGGGCCCTTGCTGCAGCGCTTGCACCTGGATAAACATCTCCAACAACAAAATACACAGAAACTCTAAGGGACTAAAAATAACAGCATGATGAACAATTCGGGCAAATCATGAATGATAAGATACAAAAAAGCCAAAAACCCAACTGCCACTTCTGAGGAGCAGGGAGAAAAGCAGGGTACTGCACATGCCCCCTGCACTCAACACCACCAAAGGGGTGGGCAGACCACCTAAGCCACCCCTCCAGCCCGACCCCTGGACCTGCCCTTACCCTCATCCCAAATAAGGAACCAGCTTGCCTCCCGTCAGGGAGTGAGCAAGGGAAACCGTCACTTGTTCTCGCTCCCTCCTGCTGCAGCAGGGACCCCAATAAAGACTTTTCTGAGTTTCTTGTCTGGCCTCTTCTCACTTTCTATCGATTAAGGAGGCCAAGAGCCCTGGGTGGTAACATATACACCAGAGAGGGAGTGACCTATGAGGGTTTGGGTATAGGAAAGTGGAAATATTGAATGCTACATCAGAAGCTGCCCACTGCAGAGTCTATCTAATAAGGGAATGTAACTGTGAGGGGAAGGGACTCATGGGAGACTGTTACTAAATTAATATGATTTCAATCACTGTCCCCCAAACAATCTCTCTAATTCAACTCCTTTTTCAGAGAGTGAAATGCCTGTACTCTGCAGAGGGCAGGGATGTGGTGTCATCGGCTGTGTGGGGTGGGAGATGAGATGCAGGAGTAAAACGCATCTTATACAGATTTCCAAACAATCCTCCTGTTCCTTGTCCCGACAGTCACCCTAACTTCTAACCTGCTTCATCCTTCACCTCTTGGGTCTTTCCAGGGTTCTGAAACACAAGTTGGCCTGCCTATTTCCAATACCTATTCAAATTTTCTCTATAAGGTATGTTAATTTTCTCTCATCTGCATACATGTAATCCCATCCTTTGTCTTCTATTATTTTCTATCTTATTAACTTTTCCTGTGACCTTATGCTTTTTATAAAACATGACGTTTTAAGTGGAGATGTAGTGAACACCTGTTTAAGTCTCTAGGTTAAATCAGAATCCCTATGATTTTATTCAAATGTCTGTGAGACATCCTCTTTCCAACTCCCATGGTCATAGTTCTATTTATGCATCTCCAGTGCCTGGTTTAGCCACTAACACATAATAGATATTTTAAAATAAATAATTGGATGGAATGAAATCAATGTGACTCTCTTGAACATAATGTGATCCAAAGTAATCAAGAAGACATTTTGACATAATAAACAAACAAGCAAGCAAGTCAAAAAATGTCACCGACATATTGTCCTCAAGTCTTAAGAAGAAAAATAGGACATGAGAAACACCATAGAATGTTAGATCTGAGAAACCACAGATGTTTGTCTGTTTTATGCACTTTTGGATCCCCCGTATCAAGAACACTGACTGCCATAGAGTAGGTGTTCAATAAATGTCTTTTGTGTGTGTGGTGTGTACATGGATGTGTAGTGACAGGAGTACACTGTAAAATCAGAAGACTTGGCTGTGGAGTGAAGACAGCTGGATTACTTCAAGCAAGGTAGCCATCACACTTAGCTTCTTTTTTTTAGCTCTAAAACATTGACTCTGATATTTGCCCAAGGATATTTATTCTTTAGAGTATGAAATAGTATCACATTTTTTGAATGTGATCGTTGTTGCTCTGTGGACATTCTGGGATAAAGTATGTAAGTGAATGTGTACAAATTCCAGTGCCTAGTATTTTCTTAAAATATTTTTTCCTCTCCTAATGAACAAAGATTTCATTAAAATTTGATACTATTTCATACTTTTTACTGAATACAAATTCCAAATACTTCAGATTATGTCTTATTTTAGGTCAGGCATGGACAACAAAGCTTTTCTTTCTCTAAGGATTGGGTATGTGTGCAGATGGGGAGAGGGAGTAATCACTTGTAAGGATTTTAATGGTAACATGCCATGTAGCAGTGGGAGATTCCCTCATGCTGGCTAGAAGGTTGCAGGGAAACATATTCTTTCCCTGGAATATACTGTGATTTTCTTGTCATTAGAGTCGATCCTCTCTTGTTACCCATTTAGGAGACACGGTGCTCCCAATATCCAAGACCTTGATACAAATCTGCTGCCCTCCCTACATCCCTCCACACTGACCACTTGCTGACCTCAGCCATATAAGTCAAAGTTGGAACTAATAAAAGCTGGCAGATACCTAAACTCTTAATTGAATCCCTAGGTTTTTATTGACTTTTCCCGCTTTGTCCTTCCTCCCTTCTTCTTTCTATCTCTCTTATTTTAGAAAGAAATATTGTTGTTGTTGTTGTCTTGTTTTTTTTTTTTTTTAGTGAATACAAAATATTTAGGTGTCTGGCATCCCCAGAGTGGTAGTGACTGCACTATGCATTAGCTTGAAAGTTCATTCCCAGCTTAATAGGCCTGAAGAAAAATGGATGCACTTTGGCTAAACCAGGAACACTGATTACCACCTACAGAACTAATCCATCTTTATAGCAGATGGATGTCAAAGATATTCAAGAGCAGATACACCCAAGGTCATGCCAATTAGTTGTGGAGAAAAGCTTGACTAGAAGCTAATTTGAGATATAAACAACCTTCACTTCCCAAATCTAGACTCATAATGAACACCTTACATAGGCGAAAGGCTTTGGAAAGATATCTACCCTCTTCCAGGGTGTGAGGGAACCTGGTGATAAGTTCTTCATAAAATGATGTATCGATTTGGAGAAATTATCAGCACAGAGGGAACTTACAGACATGACACTCTCTCTTTAATTCTTTTGCTGCCTTTTTTTTTCTTTACTTGCCTTGTCAGACTCAACTTGATGCCCAAAGACAGTTGTTAATTCTTCCTATTTCTCAAAAAGGAAACTATGGATGATAAAATGAAAGGCATTAAACAGTTAGCATATATTTAGTCCCAAGACTGGGATGATGCTAAGCTCTAGAGTAAGTTGTATGTACTATCTCTTCAACAATCTCCTTTTAAAATTGAATACCAGTATCCAGAGTTCACAGGAAGCACCCCACATATATGAATTCTCATCTCACAGAAGGCAGTAGCTGCACAGATCCTTAGCTCATACAATCTAACTTTTGGAGACTACTGATCCAACTTTGTCAGATAGTTTCCAACAATTAGTGGTGAGTAGTAATATATGCATGTCATCAGTAGGATATGTGATCACTTCTATTTAAAACTTTCATTTACTTATTCAGTATAAACAGGCTAGTAAAATCATCAGGTGATGTAGCCCAATGGCTTTACTAATGGTTAGGTTTGGTTGCATCTTGGTTTCTGAGTAGCCAAACCTGTGCCACATAGAGAAGCATATTCTGGACCAGGTTAAGGCCCCGAGGGTCCTTGATTTACCTTGTGTCATCTCAGACTAAGTGGCTAAATTTGTCCAGGGGAGAAGATCACAGAAAGTAGAATAAATCAAAGTAATTGTTTAAGTCCAAGAATATAAAGTTTTGGAGGAGCAACATTATCAGCAAGAACCATTGTCGTTGTCACCTTTTGTAGACGGCCCCCTGCTGTGTCTATAGCCCAACTTGTGCTTAGGTTTTTCCATTTTGCTGGGAGCTCTGTTAGGCTAATTTAATATTTTAAAACTCTGTCACCATTGTTCTTATTTAATAAATAACTAATCAGTTCTGCAGTGTGTTATGCCCTGCTGTTGCTAGCAAAGCTAAAATTGGACATTTTGATTAATTTTTCTGTTTTTGAGCAGTATGTTCTGATAAGTTCTAATATACTGACCCTACAATATTTGAATACACATTCTGAGTCTAATGTTGTTCCTCGTAGCAGGTGTTCAGTTATGGAGACAATACATTTCCAGTATGAAAATGTCATCCGGGTATAACAAGCATGTTAAGACTTTTGCAAAGCCCAGAGAATGAATATCCAGAGCATATGACATTGGGAATATTTCCCTGAATAAATGCCTCAACAATAAAACATGCTATAGAATTTCAGGAAGATTTTCTTAGGGGAAACAACTTCAAAATACACTGATATTCCTCTTATAGTCATAATCACTTCTCATACTCTACAAACTTCCATCACTTTCGAGTCAGTTATCCATTGATTCTTTTTTTTTTCCATTTTGAACATTATACATCATATATGGATGCCCTATCATAATCCTGTTATACCCCATTTTCAGAATACCCAAAGTAACAGGAAAATATATATTTAATTGGAGTGGGGATTATAGTCATATTGAAAATAATAATCAATTTTAAGTTTGCTAAAGTTTAGCTGTGGTTCCTTTAGACATCCAACTGCACTATAGTTTTTAAACATATTTCATTTATGAAAATATAATATGGATTCAAATATTCAAAACACCTGCATTGCATAAAATGAAGTTAGCTTTACAGAGTAATAATAAGAATTTATAGATAATAATAATAACAATGGATAACATCTATTTAAAGCATTGTGCATAAGCCTCTCTTGCAATGTTTTGCAATGCTGGAGGGTTCATTGGTTTACTCAAAATACTTGGTTGTTACATTGCCTATTGAGTGGCATTGAGTTTACCTTTAAATGAGGTGAAAGCACATGATACCATGTTGCACTAGGTGGAGGAACACAAATTCTTGCTTAGGTTTCCCTTGCCAGAAGAAAGATCATTGTTAGAATCTATTCAGTTCCTCTGCTTCAGTGAATGAGGGACATTGAAATGGGGGAAAGACACATCTCAGGTAATGGTAGAATTTGGACCATATAAGGCTTCAGAAGGATACTCTGAAATATGGTGTAGCACCATAGTAGTGTGTTCTTCAGTTATAAATGTCATGAGCCCCTAGAGAAGTGACATATACCTCTAGACTGAAATATACACACATACAAGGGGGTAAATAAGTTTAAGGAATACTGGCTGAAATAAATAGATTTATACCGCACAACTTCTCATAGCTTTTAAGGTAGTATTGTGAATCTTCAAAAAGTTGATAGACAGTTAGCTTTTGTTTTATTTTACTTTATTTTTTTTAAGTTTAATTTTTATTGGGGTATAGTTGATTTAAAATGTTGTGTTAGTTTCTGCTGAACGGCAAAGTGAAAAAGCTATAAATACACATATACACTCTTTTTTAGATTCTTTTCCAATATAGGTCATTACAGAGTATTGAGTAGAGTTCCCTGTGTTATACAGTAGATCTTCATTAGTTATCTATTTTATATATAGTAGTATGTATAGCTTTTGTTTTAAACCAGTCTCTCTCTCTTTCCTCTCTCTCTCTCTCTTTTTCTCCCTCTGTCTTTGCAGGGCAGAATGACTAATTTTTTTGGAATCTTACTCTGAAAAATAGTATTTTAGACCATTTGAGTATTATTTACAATTAAACATACAATAGGGCTTATTAAACACCTGCTGGTTTATTTATTTAGGATGATACTGCACCTTCCTAAAAAATAATGATCAAATAGCTGAAAATGAATGACAGTGTAAAAGAGATTCTTTCTAATGAAATAAGGCACTGGGCCTAGAAAAGCAAAAGAACAATATAAACCCTACCAACATTTGCTCATAGAAATAATATCCAGCCTATTATCTCGGAGATTGTTATGAAGTCCACATATGATGGATTATATAAAAGAGATTTATCAATTTTTAAACAATAAGAAGATATTACTTATTCTTAGATAGGCAATATCATATTAGCAATACTTGAAGTTATAAGATCAGAGCTAAAATGCCAGCACTCTCAATGATCCTGCAGGTGATCTGGTAAAACAATATTACATATTACACAGGATTGATATAAAAATTAAATGAGATGACAGATATGTACTTGATAAACCTTAAAACACCATAACAAAATTTCTCAAATTGAGGTTCATGAACATACACTCAAGGACGCACTCTGAGTTTTCTTTCATAATTTATTTCAATATATTCTTACAAAATTTACTTCTTATAGAATTTACAGAATTTACTTTCACTTTACAACACTACTTTACAATGCTAATTTTCTATCAGAAGACAGTTTCAAAGTATAAGTCTTTATTTTGTTAAGTCTGTGTTTTTCATGTTGAAATTCATGGCTGTATTCTTGAAGTGTGTGAAAAATAACTTTCTTTAAAATGGCTCTTGGAGCACACAATTTTGAGAATCTCTGCCCTATAATTAATACACATATAAAGATATCAATTGAATTTTTTTTTTTTTTTTTTTTTTTTTTTTTTTGCGGTACGCAGGCCTCTCACTGTTGTGGTCTCTCCCCTTGTGGAGCACAGGCTCCGGACACACAGGCTCAGCGGCCATGACTCACAGGTCTAGCCGCTCCGCAGCATGTGGGATCTTCCCGGACCGGGGCACGAACCCGTGTCGCCTGCATCGGCAGGCGGACTCTCAACCGCTGCGCCACCAGGGAAGCCCTCAATTGAATTTTTAAGAGCACTTGATAAAGATGCTTGTAAACAGGGGAAATGGATCAACTTCCTCTATATCTCTTAAACAACTTCTCAAAGACATTGCTTCGAAATTTTACTCTAAGAAGTCATGCCTAGGAGTTCACAGGATTGTTAAACATGCAACATCTGTAAAATATTCACTATTCAGAAGAAAGTTGTAGGATAGGTCTGTAACATGGTAAGCTGCGATGCTTAGGATGCTTTTAATTAAAAGTAATTAAATACTTTTAATTTAGAAAAAGTATTGAAGAAGTTAAGTATATGTTATGACTTTATATCATCACCAATGAGACAGTTAACATATTTTTTTACAAATTTTAAATCAACTGCCACATTGTGGCAATGTCATCCTTTGTTGAATGTCTGGGATTTCTCTGCTTTCAAAGCCCTGGCAAACACTTGCAATTTGCCAGTCCCCAGATGCGACTTCCTCTTCAAAAACTACACAGGCAGAGTTCCAATTATAGTAGTCACCAAGGTGCTCAGAGTCCCTAGCACTGAGACATTAGTGAAGAAAACTCTCTCCAAGTAAGCTCCTGTGCTTCCTCGGCTTTGACATTGCAGGTCTCTCTACAGCAGGTGTGCTCCCTACAGCACACAGGCTAGTCTCAGTAGGAGAGGGAGGATTCGCAGAGGGTCCATGTCAACAACTTGCATAGGTGTGAGTGTCCTTGAGACCAACCAATGGCCTGGAGTATCTTCTAGAAGCTTCCATAATTCTGGCAGGTGAGGATTCTGGTACTATTAATATTTGAAAGTGAAACTCTCAGTCACCACTCCTGATCTGAAGCTTTGGGTATCTTATGAACAGGCTCTGTGATTCTGATATATATATATATATATATATATATATATATATATATATATATATATATATATATATATATTTTTTTTTTTTTTTTTCTATCTTTCTTGTTAGCAGTACAGGGCACAGTTCCCCTGAACTGTGTTAGAACAAGTTATGAAAGATTAATAGAGCTAAAGATTTCTAGTTAATGAGAACTCCTTTCTTTGAAAGTAAAATATATGGGGTTCCTAAGGACAACATGTACTCAGAGCAGGTAAAACAATTGAATAAATTCAAATATAAGCTAGATTTGGACACTTCTCTTGTTTCCATGCTATTATTGTTATCGGTTTTCTGTTACAACTGTTATCATTTTCCATAAAATTTTTAAAGCCTAATGGGTTTATTTTTTATGTGAAGGCATACAGATTAAAGGACCTTCATAGGGGAAGAATTGATGATATTGTGACTGATTTTAGACTCAATTTATTTTGAAAAGATCACCTTGAATAAGCATACTACTGCAGGCACAAAACTAACAATTATGGCCAAACATTTATTGAGTACCTTCTATAAGGCATCTGTTGGTGCAAGTACTTTGAATTTTACTCATACAATAAGCTCTGTTTTTAGATTTAAACATTCTCATACTTTTAAGTAAGAAGTTGTCAGATCTGGAATTCAAACTCAAGCAATCAGATTTCCTACAGTTTTAAGGACCAACAGTCTACACATACAAGGATAGATTGAATTTTAAAACCAGCTTATTCCTGCTTTTATTCTAGCATTTTAAAAGGTGGTGGATCAGAGGAGAAGCATTATTGCACTGAGAAACTGAAAGAAAGAGGACATGGATTTGAGTTTTAAGATTACCATTAATAACTATATGACTTGGGGAAGTCACTTGACCCTCTGGGCTCCATTTTACTAATTTGAAATGAGACAGTTGGGTTAAATCTGGGATGGCAAATACATAGCAAACAAGACGCTAATCCCCTAGTCTATATTCTTGTTATAAATCATTATCCACCCTTCTACTGACTTTGAGCATAGAATTACAACCTTCTCAGATCAGCTTTCCACATAATCACTTTTGATTGATTGAGGCTGGTGTGTGAGATAAAACCTATCTTTCACCCCTAGACAATATGATATATAAGTTCTCTTCTTGTTCTAATATTAAATGGTTCTTTACACTTAATAACACAATTTTACAATGGGGGGAAGATGTATGTACTTTAAAATGAAGACAAACAGAGAACTTTGCTGATGGATTGGGAATAGAGGCAACTAAGCACTGAAAAACATGAAGACACCATCTGAGTCCTGGAAAACATTTTCAAGGCTGACTCATGCCTATGTCTTGAGCAGTAGGAAGCCATCCCCAGTGAGAAAATTTACTCCCCCATCTAGTCCCTACTCACTTTCTCAGCATGAAGACAGAACAATGAATTTATTAATAGTACAATGAATTATTTTGTTTAATCACAGGCTTGGATCTTGCTGTTGCATTTTCTCTCCAATTGTTTCATTTCCTGTGTATGTGAATTGGTCCTTATCCACAATCTCACATTTGCTTTCAGACCACATGCTACCAAAGAGTAGGAATGTTATCCTGTGTTATATTTAGACAGCCACATGCATTTGGATTCCTAATAAAGATAATTCAATGATAGTATAAGAAAGAAAGCAAAGGAGTAGGAAGAAGAAGAAAACTTTTGATAGTCACATAATTCAAGACACTTTTTAGCTTAATCCATTGGAGAAAAACTTACATAAGTTTAGAACTTAATGGCTTTAATTTTCTTTTTTTTTTTTTTTGGCAGTACACGGGCCTCTCACTGTTGTAGCCTCTCCCGTGTGGAGCATAGGCTCCAGACACGCAGGTTCAGCGGCCATGGCTCATGGGCCCAGCTGCTCCGTGGCATGCGGGATCTTCCTGGACCAGGGCATGAACCCGTGTTCCCTGCATCAGCAGGCGAACTCCCAACCACTATGCCACCAGGGATGCCCTGGCTTTAAAATTTAAAAATGAATTGTGTGTGTTCCTACTGTTTTCTCTTTATTAGAACCCTTCTTTCTTGGAATAATCTCTCTATCTAATTTCTTGCAGCTGATTTTTCTTTTTTTCTAAGTGCCTGTATCTTGTGTAAATTTCTCTCTACTGAAAAAGTCAAGGGATAACCAGGATGAGTCATAGGGAAAAGCAGGGTATGTAAGACTGCTCAGACATGCCTTGAATCTTATGAAGGCCAGAGGTTTCAGGGGTTTGAAAATAGCTTGTTTCTGAATGCATCATCTTTGAGTTCCCAAGGCAGTAAGCTGGATAAAGATTCAGAAGTTCAAGGTCCTGGCCTAACTCATCATATCAGTCAAATAAAAACCAGACGATACATGGGTTCTTTCAGAAAAGCTGAGAAGAGCAAATGTCATTAAAAAGAAAAGATAACACATTTCTATTTTTAGGTGTGATGGAGTAGTTTGTATCATCTAAATCCTTCAGTGGAGATTAAAAAAAATTTTTTTAAAAGCTGGATTGGAAAGACCAGAGAGAGATGAACATATTGCATTTAGAAAAAATTCTTCACTGCTTCTTCCATTTGGGGATTTTCCAATGCATAACATGAGACATAAAGGGAAAGCAGGACACAGTAGACAAAGCCTTTTGGAAACAGCATGGGACAGAAAAAAACACACTGTTAAGGATTAGAGCCAAAAAATTAGCAAATACTTGTGGAGCCAAGAACATGGAGAAAAGGACACTAGAAAGATGTGAGATAAACATTCTGTGTGATTTTTGTTCTCAAAACTTTGTTATATCCTATGTTACACAGGATAAAGAGAAAACAAAAAAGAAAGTGTTTTCCAAGAAAATAAAACTAAGCAGAGCTTTTGGCAGTGTAATAGAGCAGCACAATCAAGAATTGTAATTCAGCATCCTGCAAAGGGAGGATGGTCCCTGGAAATATCTCCAGTTTTTATTTTAGAAGTGTGAAGCATTAGGTCTCAGAATTAAAAACAAATTAGAAATAAGTCCACCATCAAAAGTCTGAAATTTATCATTTTATCATCTCAGTCCCTCGATAAATAAACTTGATGTGCTCCCTCTCAAACTGTTAGTCAGAAGAAAATTAAGTTTTCTCAGGAGGAAGACACATCATCCAAAGACCATACTATTTGCCATACATAATATTCATTATTCAAATAAAAATTATCAGGAATACTAGGATACAGAACAAGTGACTGACAAGTGGTAGAAATGAAAAAAATAATATTTGAAGAGAATCATTAGCATTCTTTAACATAGGACTTATTTGACACAGAGTTTAAAATAACTACCTTTAAAATATTCAAATTAATGAAAAGATATAGAATTCCCCAGGGAACTATAATCTATAAATGATATAGTGAAATACAAATTAGATACAAAAATATATTACTAAAATAATACTTCAATAGATGAATATATTAGTAGGTTAGACAATATAAAAGAGAAGATTGCTAAAGTGGAAGATACATAACTTGAAAATATTCAGAAAAAGCATATGAGGTAGAAGAACATTATGAGACACACCAAAAATTTAACAATGTGTAACTGAAACATCAAAAGGCAAAAAAGATACAATATTTGAAAAAATGATGGCTGAGGATTTTCCAAAACTTATAAAAGAAATAAAGACCCATTTTAAGGAGTTCTATAAATTTCATGTATAAAAAGTACAAATAAAAACACACCTAGGCATTTTGTTGTTAGACCAATAAATACCAAAGTCAAATAAAGCATACTGAAAACATTCAGAGAAAAAGAGACATATCACCCTCAATATATAATGATAAGACCACAGTTATCATTTAGCCAGAAATAAGTCATAATTATATATTTACAGTATGAAAAATTAATAATGGCTGACCTATAAGTCCATACCCAGGAAAAATGTGTTTCAGTAGAAAAGGTGAATTTCTGCTGCTTGATATGATGGAGTAACTGGCATAAAACTGGCTCCCCTGTTGTAAACAATTATAAATTGGACAGAATGCATGAGGACTGTTTAAAATTATTTAAAAGCGCAAAGCACATAAACTTAATCCTTGAGAAAAAGGAAACTCATGAGTTGAGATCCATGATTACAATGACTCTTTAATTGAGCTCCATTTTCCAACTACAGCAAAGTGAGCTGGAATGAATCATAGTGGCCCTTAAGAGTTGAGGAAGCAGAAAACAATATTCATAGCAACTGACAAGTCTGAGATGTCTAACATCTGACTTGTCTGGGATGTTAGCCATCAGAGTGGCTCACACTGATGACTAGGGAGCTGTATGAAGAGGAGCTTATTCAATGAATTAAAGGCATCAAAAATAAATCTATCTAATCATCACATTAACATAACAAAAAGAAAAATTAAATGATCATATCAATAGATACATAAAAGCAACTTGACAAAATTCAACACCTGCATGAACTTTCAGCAAACAAGAATGGAAAAGAACATTCTCAAACTGACAAAGAATTACTCTGATAAACTTTCAGCTAATATTATACATAGCAATGAATGACTAAATGATTTCTAGTTAAGATCCAGCAGATAAAACACAAGAATGCCTGCTCCAATACTTCTATTATGTATCATGGTGGAGGTCCTAGATAATGCAATAAAGCAATAAAGCAATAAACAAACAAACACCAGAAAAGAAGCAACAATCTAGAATATACAAAACATCTTTGAAAAATAACAAAGTTGGAGCATTTACACTACCTGACTTCAAGACACTATGGTACTGGCATATTAGCACAGAATTGAAAGTTCAGAAATAGATCCACACACATATATAATCAATTAATCTTTAACAAATAGGAACTTAATTTAGACAAGAAATGCAGATTTTTCAACAAAAGGTGCTGGAATAATTATATATCCATATGCAAAAATATGAGGTTTGATCCATATCTCACACCATCTATAACAAGTAACTCCAAACAGATTATAGACCTAAATGTAAAACCTACATTTTTTTAAACTTCTAGAATAAAAGTAGAAAATCATTATGACTTTAAGGTAGCCAAATAATTCTTATATATAATATAAAAAGCATAATTCATAAAGGAATTTATACATTGGATTTTGTCAAAATTAAGAATGCTCCTCTTTGAAGCACATTGAGAGAGTATGAAAAGAAAAACTACAGATTGGGAGAAAATATTTGCATATCACATAAACAATGAATGCATTGATCCAGATTATGTAAAGATTTCTTAAAATTCAATGATGAGAAAACAACCCAATACAAATAGCAAAGTATCTGAATGGAGACTTTATCAAAGAAGATATATTGATCATAATAGCAAGTGTAAATATACTCAATCCCAGTATTCAAGAGAGAAATGTTAATTAAAGCCACAATGACATAACCCTACACGTTTGTTAAAGTGTATAAATTTAAAGCACTGACATGGTGTTGGAGAGGAAATGGTGTCATTCTACCTCTTACACTGCTGATATAAATGCAAAATGGTACCACCACTTTGGAAAACAGTTTGGTAGTGTCTTTAAACAGTTAAACATTCACTTAACATATGATCCAACCATTCAAATCCTAGAAATAAAATCTTATATCTATGCAAAGACTTGTTTAAAAATGTTCATATCAGCTCTATCTGTAACTGACAAAATCTGAATACAAATAAAAAGTCCAACAAGAAGTGTGTGGGTAAACAAACTGTGGTGTAACCAAGTATTATGTAACTATTCTGCAATGAAACAAATGAACAGGAAGAGTACACAACATGTAATTTCATTCATGTAAAATAATAGAAAATGTAAACAAATCTGTAGTAGCAGAAAGCAGATCAGTAATTGGAGATAAGGAGATGAGGAG
The DNA here is from genome assembly GCF_025265405.1 of Mesoplodon densirostris. Taxonomy (NCBI): domain Eukaryota; kingdom Metazoa; phylum Chordata; class Mammalia; order Artiodactyla; family Ziphiidae; genus Mesoplodon; species Mesoplodon densirostris. The sequence continues at coordinate 119,428,457 of NC_082667.1, read as the reverse complement.
AAGGGCAGGAGGGAAAGATTGCAACGGGGCTCAAGGAAACTTTGGGAGGGGTGATGTATATTTCATTATCTTGAAATATGATGGTTTTGAGGGTGTATGTATATGTTTGTCCCAACTTATCAAATTGTACAGTTTAAGCTTGGGTAATTGTTAATATCAATTATACTTCAGCAAAGCTGCTGTAAAAGAAAAATAAAAACAAAGATGGCAAACATATAGGTTATTAGGATTGTAGGCTGGGAAGATTTTGTACCAAGTGAATTCAGGCAACTAAATGAATGTCTCTGAATGATCATAGAGTGAAGTATAAGTTTTATGACTTTGATACAAAGGAACAGAGACCATAGCACATCATTTTTATCATTTTTAATGGTCTTTCTAATAATCTTTAATACTAATTTTAAGCCTTTTAGTAAAATTTGGGGACAGAGTAAAGGGAGGCTGGGAAAAAATGGAACTTTACTTCTAATCTCACATTTTTCTTATTTCTATTGTCAAGCCACCATATTGATTCACAGATCTCATTTTCCAAATTTAATTACACAGAAAATGTGAGAAAGTACTCAAGGAATAAGATTTTCCTTCAACTTCAATATCATTTATACATTAGATTAACTTAGTATAAATAAGGAAACTCTAGCTGGTGGATTTGAGAAGAAGACATGAATAAATTTAGACAGTATTGTGAGTGAATCAAAACAAATCAATATTTGAATATGCAGACTTCCTTTGCTCTATGTGCAAATGCACAAATAAAATGATATTCTGAATTTGTAACTCACTGGATTAATAAAACAAAAAATACCCTGCCAAATTGGAGGTGATTTGAGGTCTGAGCATACCATGTCAAATGTCTGCTGCACTTGGTGTATATCAACCGGTAACATAATTCTATTAGGAGCAGTTCCCAGCGCTCTATGGGGTTGGCTGTTCTAATCCATGGCATTCCTGGATTAGAGCAGGAATAGACTCAGTTGATTTGAAAAAATTCTGGCTTCTCTTGAACGTCATCGCTCTTCTACTTTACCAGCCCTCAAAATATCAGCAAAATCTCTACATGTACAATAGAAATTAGTAGGGAAAATGTGTTTTTGTCTCGGTTTATGATAACATGACCATTTCCAAAGGTGAAGAATGCAGGACACAGGAGATAACTGAGTGCTTTTCTTTTTCTACTGTAGGTTTCATATTAATAAAGAAGCAGGAATACAAGCCACAGAATAGAAAGCCCCTCCCTGAACCAGGTGTCACACCTGAAAAGTAATGTAAACTTCTTTCTGGCCCCTTTCCAATCATTGACCTTTCAGAGTTCTCTCATCCTAAGATGTGGAATCTGTCCAACTCTCTCCTAGAGAGAAAAATAATAATCTTCTTTTATTTGTTTTTCGAAGTGTCTTAAGGGAACTGAAAACACATGCAAATGGTTAATCTCCTACTGAGACTAAAATACCACTTCCATAGTTTATTAAGCATGATAATATCACACAGATTTTATTTTTAATTCCCATAAAGAGAGATCTTTACCCTTCCCCCCACATTTTCCCTTTATAGTGCACAAATATCCTTATTATTTCTTTTTTAGAGGAGTAAAATGCAAAAATATGACTCGCAGCCAAGTTAGAGACATATAAAATGCAGAGATAATGAAATTATTATAAGAACAATTTATTTTAACTGGTATGTCCCCATTTCCTTTTCTACCTCTTACAGAATAGAAGGCTTGTGCAAGTGAATTTAAGATTAACATGTAAAGCTTAAATAAAGTGTTAAACCAACACTAGCAAGCACATAGTAAGCTTGTTTAAAGCTGATATTTCAGTATAACATTTGTGAATGGACTCAAGTGGGGATAAACTGCCATTTGAACAAAACCATGCTGGTGGATTCTGCCTCACCATATATGAATCATCATTCAGCTTGGAAGACATCTCCAATCCATGCATCACTACTTTACCTTAGAGATGATCTCCATCTTCTAATATGACTTGTCAGTTAAGTTTAGCAGGTACCAATTTCACTGGTGCTTTATAAAATATCAAACCATTTTATTTGCTTGTTTTATATTGTTTTTGCTTCGCTTGTGCTGAACAAGAAGGCAAATGTTCCCCATTTTTGGTACACTATGCTGTTCTAGACTCTGAAGCTTATATTTAAGGTGACCTTCAATTTTTCCAGAAGAAATAATCAAGAGAGCATCCCTGATATTCAACAGGGAGTGTTGAATATGATATAATAACCTCTATATGTCCTCTTCTCCCAAGGGTGGAAAGTGCTTATAGAAGGTCATCATGAGGGTGGTCCCTACATGCCAGCTTATGGGAAGGTTATGTTTTCAAAGTTGGAAGAGTTGTTTTTTCTTTTCTTTCAGGTCCCCTTAGTAATGAAGATCATTCATCGCCAGCTGCTCAAGAAACACAGGGGTTATAAAATGTTGGAACTCTAGATACCCAAAGAAGAAACTTATGGAGGGGAAAGAAAAGGAGCCAGTTTGCCTGCCTAGGTCTTGATAGTTTAGCCCAGCATCAGATGGCCTCTTTTTTATTGTTCCATAGAGAAAGAAAGATACCCGTCCTTGTCCGTGGACCATTGGTTTGGATGCTCCCTAGCTCAGCTGTGCAGCTATAACAGATCACATTGGGACACCAGGTGTTTTCCACTCAGGGGATTTGGAAGTAGAAGGCAGAGCTCACAGAGGAAGTTGAAACCCAGGGATGCTGTTTTTCAATGAAAGCCCCAAGACAGCGCATCAGCAAAGTGAGGCTCTGAAGCCATCACATTAAATGCTACAAACATTCTCTAAAACAGAAATGAGGTTCCAACCCTCCAGGTTCTACTATGGAGGTCATACACTTCTTACTCAGAGAAGCCTGATTTCTAAAAAGAAATAAGGTACTGCTCTTAGGGACAACAGCTAGCAGCATAAAGTGTTCTTGGCTCTAGAGACAGAGATAAATAAATTCAAATTTCACTATGCTTATGCTATATTCCATCTCTGCTCTTGGACTGCTAAATCAATCTCTCTGAGTCTCTCTTTTCTCCGCTGTAACATTGGTAGAGCAATAACTTGGGGGGGGAGTAGTTATGAGAAAATGAGGTATTGATAAAAAGGCTCTTCTATAGAGTGTGTCACTTGGAGTAGGTACTCAGTAATTGTTAACTCTCTACCTTCCTGAATCAGTCACTTTTCCTTTTCTTCTTAAAATTAAAGCTTCTGCTTTAATTATAACTTACAGGCTCTCTGGATTTAAAATTAAACAAGAGTATAAATCCTTTGTCACCAGTCTCATTCCCAGAATGCCATGCTCTTCCCAGAGTGTCTAACTATAGCAGAGGTCTGAAGTTAGGACACTCTCCCAAGGAGAGATTAAACACTGCATTCATTATGGCAGCTGGAAGGCTGCACTGTTGCTGTCCCACAAGGGAGAGATTTATGGCCGTACTTAATGAATGCTAATAGTTTTCTTATCAGTGGGTAGCAATACAAACATTTTTGTGTATGGTAAGGTTAAAGTAAACCTTCAGAGTAGCTTTATAAAACTTGAAAGCTAGTGATTAGTTCTTGACAAGCCTGGCTAATAACAGGAGCTCCTGGAAGGCTATATAGGTCTAGCTTAGCCAGAATACATTATTCTTCAGTGTTTTACTATTTCACATCTGTCCTCTCAGAACTGGGCTGTCACATAAATGCATGAGGCTTTTGTGTTTTTCTTAAAACTCAAGACAGTTGCACTCTAACCAATGTAATCTGGTTGCTGAGTAAAGGAAAGCCATAAAAGTCTTCCTAATCAGTTACAAAAAAAAAAATCACATAACCAAATTTTGCTTTGCAAATAGGTTCAATTTCAACTAACAATTACCGGGCACCTACTATTTATGGAAATGTTAGACTCCTTCACATATGTATGCCATTTAATCCTTACAGTATTCCTTTAAGGTTTGGATGCTGAGGAAACTGGGGCTTTGAGAGGGTGTAAGAGTTACCCAAGGTCATGTTTTCAAACCTATATCTGACTCCAAGTCCAGTGCACTCAGTCCAGACTGTACCCAGGATATTTCAAGAGCAGTCAGCCCACTCCTTTGAGCTATCCATGAGCAGGACATGATAAAATGAGGCTGGGGAACTCAAATTTAAACATTTCCAAGAGGTGATGGCTTCTAAGAGCCTACATTCTTTAGGTTTCTCAAGGTGAAAAAGTGCTTTCTCAAAAAGCAAAAAATGAGCCTTTTTATATGTAAATTGATTTACACAATTATATACACAAATTTACACAAATTATATACTGATACAGATTTTAAATACTGTTCTCTAATGTGTAGTTATAATAATAGCAGCTCAACAAACTTACATCTAATAATTAGCCTCAGCCTTGCTCAGTCTCTCTGATGCCTCCTACAGAGTCTATAATTCAACTCAATAAAAGTCAGATATTTCATGTCAAAAAGCCCATTACTCCTAAAATCATCCTGAGCCTAATTCACTCCAAATTTTATAGCTTTTTCTTCTCCTCTTTCAAGAAAGAAATTAATAGGGGAAAATTATGTGTTAGTGTGAAAAAGCTTTGGTTTCAAATGGTGTTTCTACCTTCAGGGATGGTCTAACTTTGGGGAAGTTACTCAGTTTTTCTGAACATGGTTCGTTTATTTTCGGTTTTTTTGTTTGTTTGTTTGTTTTCTGCAGTACGCAGGCCTCTCACTGCTGTGGCCTCTCCTGTTATGGAGCACAGGCTCCGGACGCGCAGGCTCAGCGGCCATGGGTCACGGGCCCAGCTGCTCTGCGGCATGTGGGATCTTCCCGGACCGGGGCACGAACCCGCGTCCCCCGCATTGGCAGGCAGACTCTCAACCACTGCGCCATCAGGGAAGCCCGGTTCGTTTATTTTTAAAGTCAGAATGAATGATGGCATCTACTTCCTAGGGCTGGATTCTGGAAGAACGTTGGTCAAATTTCAGTTTATGGACTGAAAACCCTCTGCCAACACTACACAATTAATGATTTTTCCTTTCTTGTGAAGGGACAAATGAAATTAACAAATTGTGACTGATTTCTATTATATTAAAGTGAGTCACACAGAGAACTGTGTGCAGCTTTCCCAGAAGATAAATTCCACATCATATAACAAATGGAACATGCGGTCCCTACTTAGTGCTTAATGTTGCTACTTACTAACCAGGGAGTCTGCTGACCAACTTCCCTGAGATAAAGGTAAGGGGGTCAGGTTGGAGCCCTCAAGGCCACCAATCATTTCTGCATCCAGGCAGAGAATATCAGAGGTCAGTCTATCTCAGGGGGAAGCAGTCACCTAGTGTGGACAAAGCTCTGTGTCCCCTTTCCTCGCCCCAAATATTGGGTGGTTTGGAACTGCTTGGATATTTGAAAAAGAACAAATCTCACAAGCAGAGTGGCTGAAATAAATGTGGGTAAAATCTAAATATTTTTTAATCCTATTTTGTATAGATAACAAAGGACTCCAAGAAAAATACTTTGGCTTGTCTTGATTCTGAGTCCTGAAATGTCTGCCTTCTTGATTATTTTAACATAGCAAGAATACAAGATCCCTCTCAAATCATGTCATAAACTGAGAACAGAAGATATGTGCAAACCTACTAGCTCAGTGAAAGTCCATAATTGAGCATTAGGGGAAAGGTACATACTTTCTACACCTTGGTTATTACTAAGATGTACTCAGTGACCCTCTCAGCACAGCCAGGTACCATCTAAACAATCAAGGATTCTAGTTAAAAGGGGCTGTCACTGTGCCAGTCCTTAGCAGGAAGGGAGTTTAGCTTGCACTAACCTAGCCCAGCAGATGATCAGTTAAAGATCTGGAATCTGTGGGGTTGACTTGCTGTAACTGCATTTATCCTTGTGACCACTAGATGGCTCAGCCATGAACTCAATAAGTCAAGACATCTAAAAGCACCTTAACTATCTAGGTGGGCAACACTGGCCCAAAGGGATCTGACAGGACCCTCTGATTAACTTAATTCATTCTCTTCTTGCTATTCTTTCTCACAGATCCAAGCATTCAGTGGAACATGGCTGTTCATGACCACATGCGACCACATCAGTGTCTATTTATGCAGTAGAACAGAAACCCACAGAGGAAACCTTGCCTTGGGGGATGCCATAGTTGTCAACAGCTGCCTTTAACTGACTTTGCCACTTTAAATAGCTCCCTCACCTTTTTACTGCTACTGAGAAAGGCAGTTTGGTGAAATTCATAGGACTGGTGAGGCTCCCAAGAATTAGCTGCCCTGCAAACCAGCAGATGTAGAAAAAATGAAATTCTTCTAGTATATGTCAGAGTCAAGGTGTCAATTCCCTCCATTAGAAAAAGTTTGTGTTTTGCAATCCTCCTTTTCTACTTAAACGATACGAAGTCATATCTTGAACTCAACTCCACGCTGTCTTTTCTTTGTTAATGAATCAACCACTGTATTATTCTTGGAGGCGGAGTCGTTTTGGAAGGAGAAGAAAAATATCCTTGTGTGTGTCAAAGTTTGTCAAATATCTCTAAGTCTCTGTGAATGAGGAAGGCAGACACCCATTAATTCAAGACAAATATAGAAACTTGAAAATAAAGCCGCTTCAGTTGCAAATCTTTTACCTTCGTAATCTGCCAAAACTCACATTTTGGAATCCTGGAATGCTGAGGACATGACAGTGAAAATACACTTCGCTTGCTGCAAAAAGAAACTCCAGCTTCACCACCACTATCTCCTTCCTGTCCTTAGCCCCTCTTCTCTTGTCCAACTGAATGCTCAAGAAAACAAAGCAAGGTCAGCAGAATGTACTTGGGGTTAGATTGCCCAATTTGCTGACGCCTCTAAGGTAGAAATTGTGTCCCGATTAAGATCGCCATCCCCGATTCTCCATCTCACTGTCAAGGTGCTTCCTGTCTTTGTCCGGCAGCTCTCACAGAGCCCTTTTGAAGACAGCAGCATTTCCAGGTTGCTGAGAGCAGAAAAACGCCTGTTGTTTTACACAGGCTGGGTGGGGGAGCGGGTGTAAACCTCTTTGCTCTGCACAAAGGCAGCCTGATAATAACAAATTGCCTTGTCAACCACAAGAGATACTTAGTTATTAACGGAAATAATAACAGATTATATCAGCTTTGCACACTATAATCAAAAGGAAGATCAAAGGGAACTAATGTTACAAACAGTTACCAGTGAAGGCATGCTAATGAAATAAAAACCACTGTCATCTCCCCCTTCCCGAATGTACCAGTGGAATCATTGCTGATAATAAACAGCATCATTTAAACTTGGACAATCTTTTTAATACCCAAAGCCCAGCCACACCAGGGCTGCTTTTTCCTATTAGATACAATTGTTTTCTATGTTTAAAAAAATACTTAATTGCATTCTGTTTGTGATATAGGAATACATGATTGTGAACCATCTACCTGATCTCAGCTGCTTCAGGCTAAACTCCTATCGCCTTTGGTTGTGACTGCAAACATTTGAGCACAGTGCCATTTCAGTTCTATACTAATCGAGCCAGGATACAGAGCCTGACAAACCCCTCTCTGACTTGTCATTGAAGAAAATATTGCTATCACAGTACTTTTCATATTTACCTTATCTTCCCTACTGTTAAGTCAGCCCTTCGTTTCTTTAAAGCACTTTACAAATATTAGTGTGTGTCAAGGCCATTCTCAGAAGGTACACAGATATTTATAGAGAAAATGGCAAAATAGATCATTGACCATGGATCATTTTATTCTTACAAAATCTTGATTTGAAGTTTCACACTCAAAGTATTGCGATTGCACCATTCCACAAGTACACAATATTTGGGTGATAATTTATATGTCTTACCAAGGATATTTAATAATTCCTGACTTTCTAGATGAAAAATAAGGGTAAGAAAGCCGAACATCAATTGGATTAAATGATGTATTTTTTCTTAGAGAAATAGATTCATGAGTACAAAGACAATGATTGTATATTCATTACTAGAGCCAGGCAATTGGAGCTGGAAGCTTCAGTGATATATTAAAACTGCTTCAGCATAAGGGAAAAAAAATGCCTAACATAGGTGGAAAATAGCCGACTAAGAACTCATTCAGTCATAAAATCTAGTGGGGATCACACACTGAACTTACCTTTCAGCAAATAAAGCAACTGAAGCCCAGAGAGGTCAACATCAAAACCATGTATTTTCGCCCCTAGCTGCATTATTAGCTTATTTTATAATTTGGAAATACAATAAATTCATTTAATATAAAAAATCTTTATTTAAAAAATAACAATTAAAATAATTTTTATCCTTCCCTCATCAGAATATAAAGACAGATTAAAAGATTTCCCCCTGTAAACTGTACAACATGCTATGTACATAAAAAGTTATGATGCAACATTGTATACCAATCATAAGAAGAGCCATGTTTCAAAAGTAGCTTATTTTTACTTTCAGTAAAAATTGGGATAGAGAACATCCTCAGGAGAAAATCAGAAATATTTTTAAAAGATGGAGGCAAAAAGAGTCTCACTGAGGGACAAAATCAGAGTGGAGGTAAGGAATCTCAGTAGAAAATAAAACATATGGCTGCAGAAGTGAAAGTTATTCTTCCAGGCAGGGTTCCAGGGATGCTCCAAGATCTATATGGCAGGTGTGGGGAGCATGACTGGGCTCTGGGTCTGAAAAATATTAATTATAAAGATTCCACTATATGAAATATTTGGGCCTCATTTCTTCTCTTCTCCTTCCTCCTCAATTTCTGTTCATGCAATGAGATAAGCAACAATCTATTGTACTTGCCCCAAAGAATAAAGTTGACATGTCAAAAGGATGTGGGAACTTACTCACTGGCCAAATACAGGATAATTTGAGCAAAAGAAATAATTACTGAAACAGATTGTAATCTATTGAATAAAGTAGGAACACATGAGCACACACTGATACAAATAAATAAATAAATAAATAAGAAAGGAAAAGCCTACTACACTGTAAAATGTCAAGTATTATTAGTTGATAAATAAAAACTTACTAACATTATAGAAAAAGAACCTTGCAGACACCATCTTGAACATGTGATTAAACGTAATGTCACCAGTAATGAGATGAATTGTCATTAAGTATCTTCTGATGAGAGGAACCAGCATCACTGTTGTGATATTTCTACCAAAGTTCCCTAACCAGAAGCTGATCATGAGGAACTTCACACAAATCTTAACTGAGAGACATTCTGCAAAATAACTGCTCTGTCGTTTTCAATGTCAGGGTCATTGAAAATAAACAAAAGACAAAGTATTTTCCAAACTGAAGGCCATCAAAGACTTTTGACAACTAAATGCTACACAGGATTTTAGATAGAATCATAAACCTATAAAGAATATTTTGGGAACACATAATAAATTTTGAATTGGTCTTTGAATTAGAAGGTAACGTCTCAGTGTTGATGTTCTGATTTTGAAGGTTATACTGTAGCTTTCTAGAAGTGTATCATTATTATTTTTGTTTTTTTATTTTTATTTTCTATTGGAGAATAGTTGATTAAAATGTGTTAGTTTCAGGTGAACAGCAAAGTGATTCAGTTATACATATATATGTATCTATTATTTTTCAAGTTCTTTTCCCATTTAGGTTATTATAGACTATTGAGCAGAGTTTTAGGAAATATGCACTAAAGTACTGAGGGATAATGAGAACCCACATCCGCAACTTATTCTCAAATGATCAGGAATAAAATAATAGAAATATGTATAAATAGAGTAATAAAATAAATGCTGCATTACATTAACACTGGTGAACATGGGTATTAGAGACTGAACTGTGCTCCTCTGGAATGGGTATGTTGAAGCCCTAACCTCCAGTACCTCAGAATGTGGCTGTATTTGGAGATGGGTCCTTTAAAGAAGTGATTAAGATTAAATGAGGTCATATGGGTGGGTTCTTCTCAAATCTGACTGTGTCCTTATAAGAAGAGGAAATTATAATATGTAAAGATACACCAGGGTGGTATTTCATAAAGAAAAGGCTATGTGAGAACATCATGGGAAGCTGGCTCTTCAAGCCAAAGAGAAAAGACTCAGAAGACATTAAACCCGCTGACACCTTTATCTTGGACTTGCATCCTCGAGAACTATGAGCAAATAAATTTCTACTGTTGAAGTCTCTCCTCTCTTTGGTATTTTGTTATAGCAGAATTTTCAGACTAATATAATGTATGCAGAGTACATAGACATTCTTTGTGCCATTCTTGCAGGTTTTTATGAGCTTGAAATTAATTTTTTTTAATTTCAAAATTAAAAAGTAAAAATTAAAGAAAAATGACACACATCTATCTATTCTAACATAGAAACAAAAATATTGGAAGAATACTGTTAAATTTTTAAAACCCAAGTCACAGAAACAATATCCAATTTTTTGTTGAGATATGTGATATGAGTATCTGGATAGAAAATGCCTGAAATGACATATAATACAGTGTAAAACAATGATTACTTCTTTGAACTGAAGTTGATACGTGTGAGAGAAAAAGAGGTCATTTACTTTATACCTCATATGATTTTGTGATTTTCAAACATTTTTTAACAAAGAAAATGTATGTTACTTAATGATAACAATAATAGTAATAATAATAAATTCAATGAAAAATAATTCCTGCATAAAAGTTAGCATTACAGAATATAACCCTCCTTATCTTGGTGTTTGAGGTGGAGGTGGGGCAAAACTAGCCTACTTTCCCTCTGTTCACAAACTCTAAAACACTAGTGAACATGGCCTGCCCACATTCATGGAGCAATGGAGTTCAGGGAAGAACCTATATTAAGCAAATATGTGTATATATACTTCAGAGATATTTTCAAAAATATGGGGTATCCATAAAACAAGAACAGACTACTATAAAAAAGAAACATTGGAGAAAAATAACAAAGTGTTGAAAAACTAAAATATGATTGCTTCAATTAAAAACAAAAAAGAAGGTTTGAAAATCAAAGTAAAGAAAAATCTCCAGAATGTAGTTTTTGAGACCCAAAAGTAAAAAGAAGATGGCAATTATGAAATAAAATTTAAGAAATAGAGTTGGATCAGTGTAGGATCTTCAAAATCTAAAAAGAGTTTAAGAAAAAGAAACAATGGGGGGGAACTGAGGCAGGGAGGGAAAGAAAGAAAGAGAGAGAGAGAAAAGAATAATGAAAAGTGGATGAAATGCAGGGATGGGATGATGGTAGTCAATGTAAAAATAGAAAACAATTTCCTAGACTAGAGAAAAACATCCATTTTCAATCATTTTTATTACTTTAATTTTTATGTTTAAATATTTTAAAATTATCTATAGGTATTCTGAAAAACCACCATTATATATTTCAGTTTTCTTCTTTAAAATAAGAACATTTTTTAAATGACCAAAGTCTGTTATTCCTAAAAATTAATAATTACTTCATGTAATCTAATACCTATCAATATAAAAAGTTTCTGATTGTTCTAACTTGTATGTATCTATATTTATATCTATATCTGTATCTATATCTACATCATCATCTGTATCATCATCTATATCCATATGCAGTGCTCATTTTTCATTACAGCTTTATTCTATAGAGTCACCATTAACCCTGAATTAACAAATGCTGAACTACTGCTATTTCTGGAGCCTCTGGTTACAACATTTTACCTCAACTGAAACACCATTTATGTTATGTAGGTTTGTTTGTCAATGCCCCTGTAAAAGAAGCCAGTCTCATTAGCATTAAAAACCTGCTTTTCTACATATCCTTTGTTATTTATAACATTTAGCAGGTATTTTTAAGAATTCTTTTGCAGACTCCAGATCACAAAACCTGCCTCTCCTGCAAGTTTAATATTTTTTTATGCTATATTATCTTTTGAAAAGTGCAAGCCAGGCCAAGCTAGTTGAGAAGATTTAACATTTTCCTGACCCAGGGTAACGTGACTGTAAATTACTTTGGCTGTTGGCTTCACCACAATGCATACTACACTTTTTTTTTTATCTGTCGTCAGCACATGAACCCACAAATTTGTTCACTTTTCCATCTTTTCCACAACATCATCACGCATTACAGATGTTACCTTAACACTCTTTGGAGCAGCCTCATGTACAGATCTGCAAATTTCCTCTTCCATTTGTGGATGTAGCATATTTTTGATTTATTAACATTGAACTCACAAGCAATAGCATTATAACATACCTAAATGAAGCTCATCTAACATGCATCTTTTTTTCCTCTGAAAGGCATATTACAGCCTTCTTGCTTTTAGGAACATTGGACAGTAAGTATTCCAGGACTGCCCTTGGAAGCCATTTTATATATGTATGTATGTATGTATGTATTATTGAACTGTAGTTAATTTATAATATTATATTAGCTTAAAGTGCACAACATAGTGATTCAGTACTTTTGCAGATTATACTCCACTAGAGTTTATTACAAGGTAATGGCTATAATTCCCTGTGCGATACAGTATATTCTTATCACTTATCTATTTTATACGTAGAAGTTTGTATCCATTAATCCCCAACCCCAAATTTGTCCATCTCCCATTTAGTAACCACAAATTTGTTTTCTATATGAAAGACATTTAAAACTGCAAAATCACTAAAAACCAAAGAGAAAAACAAAAACAAACAGAAATGTGAAAAATGTAGCATTAAGTACACAGCACAAATGATGCTTGTTTACAATAAGAGAGCTTAAACAAGAAGTCAGAGCATTGCCTTGTTTGACTTCAGATAGTAAAATGCAAGTGCACATAGGGCAACTCAAATTTCTTGTCTCTCTACTTATGTCTATGAATTAATAAAAAAAAGTTACCTGAGTATTGATTTGGGGGTTACAAATAAATTTGAGGTGAATTTACACATATAGAATCTGCAAATAATGAGGATCAGCTCTGTGTGCATGTGTGTGTGGGGATAGAGTAGAGATAGAGATAGTTTTTTTCAAACTAGTTTGGCTCAAGCTTCAATATAGAATGATATTGAGCATTTGATGAATTATAAGATAAGTTATATTGGGCAACATTTACTTTTCTAAGCTCAAATAATGATATTTAAATTTGCAATGAATAACATTTACATAAATACGATGTAAATACCATTTATTGGCTTTTAATGTTAAATCATTTTACAGACAAACACAGATACTCTGACTATAGTATAAATGTTATAGAATATCCAATGTAGGTTCTCTCTCACAGAAATTGGATGATGAGTGAAAGAGGTGAGTTGGAGAAAATGTTAGTGCCTCAACTGTTCTCATTTAGCTTAATTGGGAGTCAAGATAATTTATATAAGTTAATAGACAAAGAAATACAAGATGAATTCCATTACTATTGAGTCTTCCATTTTCATCAAGATCAGTTTAGATAATCTGGGTAATCATCTATCTGAAACAAACGTGTTGATGAAAATATATTAAAAAAAAATATTTTTAAATGCATCAATGAGTGGACAAGAAAAGAAATATGTGGAGGCCCAAAAATAAGTGAAAGTGAGATTCTAACAGAGGTAATAAGGACACTGAACCTGGCTTTTGCCCTAAGGACACTTGTTAAAAGAGGACATTTGAGATTTCATATTCAAAACCAGGCAAGACACAGAAAAAAATACATAGAGGTCAGGGCTAAGGAAAGAGAAGAGTAACAAAACACATTCCCCCAAGGCTGAATCCATGCAATTCTGAGTTTTACTGAAGCGTGTACAATTTTTAAGGATGCTTTTAAGAAAAATAATACAATATTTCAAACGTGCAAGTAAGGGTCTCTGAAGCTGCAGCTTTATTAGCTACATAGAAGAGCTTCCTTCAACCATGCTGCAGAATTTGCAGGAATTACAATGACGTGCCAGGGGACTTCCATGACAAACTGCATTTTCTTGGTAAGTCATAATATGAAATTGGCCTCCCTAAAGCTGTGGTGGTCAAAAAAACACAAAAAAGTCAAGCTGAGAATTTAAGAGTAGGAAGCTGGCAGTGCTTCTATTCACCTTGCAAAACTACCTTCAGTCAATGTTAGCCACAAGTAGGACATGATATTTAGAGTACAAAAAAAGTGAAACCAAGATCAGAATATAGAATATATAAATAAATCCTTAAAATAAAAAGAAAAAAATTTAAATATGCAAAAATACTACAGAAAAGACAAATTTCATAGCAAATAAACACAAATCACCATTTTGAAATGTTTGAATTTTTTAATCTATAAAGTGAATGAGTAAAAAATATATTGTTCCAGTCATCTCATTAGCAGAGCTAGTGATTGGCCCAGGAGATTTGATCAGTCTAGCCTGGATAGTGGGAAGGAGCCCTCTCAAGAGCTGTGGGGACTCTGAATTTAGAGAAATACATACAGCTGAGATATGAGGTTTAATCAAAATAAAACAGAGACAAAGTTAAGTGGGCAAAATTATGTGGAGAAAATGAGAATAAGGAAACAGATTATTAGAGGGTTAGGAAAACAAAAAGTGCTTCAATTTGAAAGTAAGTTGGCCTAGTGAGTTGAATTCTATTTTCTGAGGTTGGTTTCTAGGTGTCAGACTTAGGTTCTAAGAGGGAGGTTTATAGCAATACAATCTTACCTCAAGAAACAAGAAAAATCTCAAATAAACAACCTAAACTTACACCTAAAGCAATTAGAGGAAGAAGAACAAGAAAAACCCAAAGTTCGCAGAAGGAAAGAAATCATAAAGATCAGATCAGAAATAAATTTGAAAAATGAAGTAAATGATAGCAAAGATCAATAAAACTAAACTCTGGTTCTTTGAGTAGACAAATAAAATTGATAAACCATTAGCCAGACTCATCAAGAAAAATAAGAAGAAGACTCAAATAAACAGAATTAGAAATGAAAAAGAAGCAACAAGAGGCACTGCAGAAATACAAAGGAGCATGAGAGAATACTATAAGCAACTATATGCCAATAAAATGGACAACCTGGAAGAAATAGACAAATTCTTAGAAAAGCACAGCCTTCCAAGATTGAACCAGGAAGAAAAGGAAATATAAACAGACCAATCACAATCACTGAAATTGAAACTGTGATTAAATATCTTCCAAAAAAAACAACACCCAAAACCAGATGGCTTCACAGGGGAATTCTATCAAACATTTACAGAAGAGGTAATACCTATCCTTCTCA
Source organism: Mesoplodon densirostris (assembly GCF_025265405.1). Lineage (NCBI taxonomy): Eukaryota > Metazoa > Chordata > Mammalia > Artiodactyla > Ziphiidae > Mesoplodon > Mesoplodon densirostris. The sequence continues at coordinate 119,413,348 of NC_082667.1, read as the reverse complement.
AACTCTTCTAAAATATAACAGAGGGAGGAACACCACAAAACTCATTCTACGAGGCCACCAGCACCCTGATATGAAAGCCAGACAAAGATGTCACAAAAAAGAAAACTACAGGCCAATATCAATGATGAACATAGATGCAAAAATCCACAACTAAATACTAGAAAACAGAATCCAAAAGCACATTAAGAGGATCATACACTATGATCAAGTGGGGTTTATCCTAGGAGTGCAAGGATTCTTCAGTATATGCAAATCAATCATTGTGATAAACCATATTAAATAATTGAAGAAGAAAAACCATATGATCATCTCAATAGATGCAGTAAAAGCTTTTGACAAAATTCAACACCGATTAATGATAAAAAAAAAACCTCAAGAAAGTAGACATAGAGGGAACTTACCTCAATATAATAAATGCCATATATGACAAACCCATAACCAACATCATTCTCAGTGGTGAAAAACAAACCATTTCCACTAAGATCAGGAACAAGACAAGGTTGCCCACTCTCAACACTATTATTCAACATAGTTTTGGAAGTTTTAGCTGCAGCAATCAGAGAAGAAAAAGAAATAAAAGGAATCCAAATAGGAAAGGAAGAAGTAAAACTGTCACTCTTTGCAGATGACATGATACTATACACAGAGAATCCTAGAGATGCTACCAGAAACCTACTAGAGCTAATCAATGAATTTGGAAAAGTAGCAGGATACAAAATCAATGCACAAAAATTTCTTGCATTCCTATATACTAATGATGAAAAATCTGAAAGAGAAATTAAGTAAGCACTCCCATTTATGATTACAACAAGAAGAATAAAATACCTAGGAATAAGCCTACCTAAGGAAACAAAAGACCTCTATGCAGAAAACTATAAGATATTGATGAAAGAAATTAAATATGATATTAACAGATGGAGAGTTATACCATGTTCTTGGATTGGAAGAATGAACACTGTGAAAATGACTATAGTACCCAAAGCAAACTACAGATTTAGTGCAATCCCTATCAAATGAACAATGACATTTTTCATGGAACTAGAATAAAAATTTTCACAATTTGTTTGGAAACACAGAAGAGACTGAATAGTCAAAGCAATCTTGAGAAAGAAAAATGCATCTAGAGGAATCATGCTCCCTGACTTCACACTATACCACAGAGCTACAGTAATCAAGACAGTACAGTACTGGCACAAAAACAGAAATCTAGATCAATGGAACAGGATAGAAAGCCCAGAGATAAACCCATGCACATATGGTCACCTTACCTTTGATAAAGGAGGCAAGAATACACAATGGAGAAAAGACAGCCTCTTCAATAAATGGTGCTGGGAAAACTGGACAGTTACATGTAAAAGAATGAAATTAGGGGCTTCCCTGGTGGCACAGTGGTTGAGAATCTGCCTGCTACTGCAGGGGACATGGGTTCAAGCCCTGGTCTGGGAGGATCCCACATGCCGTGGAGCAACTAGGCCCGTGAGCCATAACTACTGAGCCTGCGCGTCTGGAGCCTGTGCTCCACAACAAGAGAGGCCACGATAGTGAGAGGCCCATGCACCACGATGAAGAGTGGACCCAGCTTGCCACAACTAGAGAAAGCCCTGGCACAGAAACGAAGACCCAAAACAGCAAAAATAAATAAATTAATTAATAAACTCCTACCCCCAACATCTCCTTTAAAAAAAAAAAAAGAATGAAATTAGAACACTCCTTAACACCATACACAGAAATAAACTCAAAATGGATTAAAGACCTAAACGTAAGGCCAGACACTGTAAAACTCTTAGAGGAAAACATAGGCACAACACTCTATGACATAAATCACAGCAAGATGCTTTTTGATCTACCTCCTAGAGAAAGAGAAATAAAAACAAATATAAACAAATGGGACCTAATGAAACTTAAAAGATTTTGCACAGCAAAGGAAACAGTAATCAAGATGAAAAGACAACCCTCAGAATGGAGGAAAACATTTGTAAATGAAGCAACTGACAAAGGCTTAATCTCCAAAATATACAAGCAGCTCATGCAGCTCAATATCAAAAAAAACAATCAACCAAATCCAAAAATGGGCAGAAGACCTAAATAGACATTTCTCCAAAGAAGATATACAGATTGCCAACAAACACATGAAAGGATGCTCAACATCACTAATTACTAGAGTAATGCAAATCAAAACTATTATGAGGTATCACCTCACACCAGTCAGAAGGACCATCATCAAAAACTCTACAAACAATAAATGCTGGAGAAGGTGTGGAGAAAAGCGGACCCTCTTACACTGTAGGTGGGAATGTAAATTGATACAGCCACTATGGAGAACAGTATGGAGGTTCCTTAAGAAACTAAAAATAGAACTACCATACAATTCAGCAATCCTACTACTGGGCATATACTTTGAGAAAATCATGATCCAAAAAGAGTCATGTACCACAATGTTCATTACAGCACTATTTACAACAGCCAGGACATGGACTCAACCTAAGTGTCCATCGACAGATGAATGGATAAAGAAGATGTGGCACATATACACAACAGAATACTACTCAGCCATAAAAATTGAGTTATTAACGAAATTGAGTTATTTGTAGTGAGGTGGATGGGCTTCGAATCTGTCATACAGAGTGAAGTAAGTCAGAAAGAGAAAAACAAATACCGTATGCTAACACATATATATGGAATCTAAAAAAAAAAAAAAGGTCATGAAGAACCTAGGGGAAAGACAGGAATAAAGACGCAGACATAGAGAATGGATTTAAGGGCACAGGGAGGGGGAAGGGTAAGCTGGGATGAAGTGAGAGAGTGGTATTGACATATACATGCTACCAAATGTAAAATAAATAGCTGGTGGGAAGGAGTCACATAGCACAGTGAGATCAGTTTGGTGCTTTGTGACCATCTAGATGAGTGAGATAGGGAGTGTGGGAAGGATATGCAAGAGGGAGGGGATAAAGGGATATATATATACCTATAGCTGATTCACTTTGTTATACAGCAGAAACTAACACAACAATGTAAAGCAATTATACTCCAATAAAGATGTTAAAAAATAAATTAATTAAAAATTAAATAAAAGCATGTGTGGAAGAGTCAACTACATTTAGATGCTCATAAGTAAGGGCAGACACCAGTGATCTTCAAGATTTTAAACAACGAATGATGCTACTTTTATTTTTAAGTTTTTATGAGAAAGAATGCTTAAAAAGCCACATGAAAAAGAATGAAACTGGATCACTATCTTACACCGTACACAGAAATTAACTCAAAATGGATTAAAGACTTGAATGTAACACCTGAAACCATAAAACTTCCAGAAGAAAATATAGGCTATATGCTCCTTGACACTAGTCTTAACAATGACATTCATTTTTTGCGTGAAACTCCCAAAGCAAAGGCAACAAGAAAAAAAAAAAAAAAGACTACATCAAACTAAAAACTTCTGCAGAGCAAAGAAAATCATCAAAAAAAAAAAAAAATGAAAAGGCAACCTATTATACTGGAGAAAATATTTGCAAATTATATATCTGATGAGGGGTTGATTTCCAAAATATGTAAAGAGCTCATACAACTCAATAGAAAGAACAAACAACCGACCTGATTTCAAAATGTTCAGAATATATAAAAGGACATTTTTTTTCATAAAAGACATACAAATAGCCAACAGGTACACGAAAAGATGCTCAGCATCACTAACCATCAGAGAAATGCAAATCAAAACCACAATTAATACCACTTCACACCTGTGGAATAGCTATTATCAAAAAGACAAGAAATAACAAGTGTTGGCAAAGATGTGGAGAAGAGAACACTTGTGTGTTGTTAGTGGTAATGTAAATTCGTGTCCAGCCTTGATGGACAACAATATGTTGTAGTAAAAATAAAACTGCCCCATGATCCAGCAATTCCACTTCTGGGTATTTAGCTGAAGAAAATGAAAACTTTATCTTGAAAAGATATATGCACCCCCATGTTCATTGCAGCACTATTTATGATAGCCAAGATGTGGAAACAAATTGTGTTCATAGATGGATGAATGGGAAAAAATGTGGTATGTATATATAATGGAATGCTATTAGCCATAAAAAATAATGAAATATTGCCATTTGTGACAACATAGGTAACCCTTGAGGGCATTATGCTAAGTAAAATATGTCAGACTAAGAAAGACAGATACTGTATGATTTCACTTATATGTGGAATTTGAAACAGCAAAAGCAAAAAACTGAGCTCATAGATACAGAAAACAGATTGGTGGTTGCCAGAGGTGGGAGTTGGTGAAATGGATGCAGGGAGCCAAAGGGTACAAACTTCCACCAGTTATAAAATAAATAAGCCATGAGAAGCTAATGTACAGCATAGAGACTACAATTAATAATACTGAATTGCATATTTGAAGGTTGCTAAAAGAGTAGACATTAAAAGTCTTTGTCATAAAAAAATGTAACTAAAAAATGTAATTATATAAGGTGAGAGAAGTTAATGAGATTTATTGTTGTGATCATTTTGCAATGTATACAACTATTAATCATTATGTTGTACACCTGAAACTAATAGAATGTTATATGTCAATTATGCCTCAATTTTAAGAAAATTAAAAAAAAAGAAAAAAGAATACTATATCAAGAGGAGGCTAAATTGAATAGTTGTATAATACAGACTGAATGGGATTGAGAGTGGTCACTCAGTACCACAAAAGGCAAAACAAAGGCTGGTGACTCTCCTCATTTCATGTTGACATCTATGTCTTATGCAGCACCCCAGAGGTGAGAAAAATACTCCATTAAGGTACAGAAGAAAATATTAGAACTTTCTTTTTATGTTATGACAGGTTTTTAAAAAATTGTATTTTATCTAAGTTTTATAATACATGTAATTTGTAACTCAGTTGTACATGTATTCATTCATTTATTCATTATTCTACTTAACAATATGGAGAAACTTCTACTTCACAGTGCTGAGTATCAAACACTAATTTCCTATTGTAATATTTTACTATTTTAGCCCTGAGGATATAGATATGAACAAAAATGATTGCTCTCATGGAGGTTCCATGGATGAGACAGAAAATAAACGAATGAATATGTAAATATACTTCGAGTATGATAAATAATATAAAGTAAAAAAAAAAGAAACAATCATACAAATAAACAAAACAGGGCTAGAGCTTGACTGAAGGGGGTGGTGCTGCATCAGGAAAGGAGGTGGGCAAGGTCTCTTTGAAGAGGTGGCATTTGGAGGGAATCAGGCAAAGATCTAGGCAGAGAACGCAGTGAGTACACAGGCCCTGGGGGAGGACAAGCTTGGGCATTTGTGGAAAAGCAAGGGAACACGTGTCCAGAAAAGAGTAATAAGGTGGCAAAGGATAGGAGAAGGGTTCAGAGAGGCAGACAGGAGCCAGATTACATGGAGCCTGGTAGACATGAATAAGGAACTTAAATATATTCTGAATAAAGAGAGGCCATCAGGGGGTTTTGACCACATGCTCTGGTTTACAATTTAAAAATGTCCCTCTGGAGTCTGTGTAGAGACTAGTCTGTCAGAGAAAAGAGTAAGGAGGTCTGGAAGAAAGGAGTCTATTGAGAGTGTAGGCAAGAGATGGTGGTGGCGTGGACTTAGAATAATAAAGTAATTAATAAACAAACAAACAAACAGTACATAATTTGAAGCTGTGTTTGTCAGTTTTGTTTTGTTTTTCTGGAGAGTTGGACAATCCAAAAGGCTAAGAATCTTCTCTAAAAGAAGATTCTCAGGACAGGAATGTGATTACAACACAGATTGAGGCAATATTTCCTAATATTTTATAGAATGTCTTGGTTCCTCTGGAGCTGTCAATTCATTGTTAGTAGTGATTTTAAGAAAGACCTGCCTCTTTCAAAGATATGTAGGAAAATATAAAAATGGGAAAAAAATAATGCAAGCATTAGTTGGCAAGTGGAATATATTTTCATCCGAGAAGTTTAGCTTCTTTTTGTTTAAATGTATAAGCATTTACTGGGACACTGTCTATGCTCACAAAAGGTTTGTTTGCATTCAGGGGGAGATGTTAGGGTTCCAAGTATAATATAGAAGGAATAAGATACAAATTTTATTTTTTTTAATTAATGGAAATATGCGTGAAAATAATGAACTTTGTCTTTTAAGTATCCATTGCACAAATCAAGGAATGTAGCCAACTGTAAATCCTGGGCTTTGGTCTCAGTCAGATCCGGATTTGTTTCACAGATCAACTACTTACGAGGTATTTGTTCTTGGGCAAGTTATTTAACCTAACCGAGCCTCATGTTTTGTTTTGTTTTTTTACTTTTATTTTAAATACTTTATTTTTTAGAGCAGTTTTAGGTTCACAGCAAAATTGAAGGGGCTGGTACAGAGATTTCTCATACACAACCTTTTCTCCATTTTCAACATCTGCCACCAGAGTGGAATATTTGTTACACTGATGATCCTACAGTGACACATCATCGTCACCCAAAATCTTTAGCTTACATTAGGGTCCACTCTTCGTGTTTTACTTTCTATGGGTTTGGACACAGGTATGATGATACGTACCCATCATCAAAATAGCATAACACCTATTCATCTCTCCCTCCTCCCTAACCCCACAACCACTGATCTTTTTTTTTCTCCATACTTTTGCGTTTTTCAGAGTATTAACAGTTGGAATCACACAGTAGGAAAACTTTTCAAACTGGCTTCTTTCTTTTCTTTTTTTTTTTTGAAAAATTTTTTGAATTTTATTTTATTTATATTTTTATGCAACAGGTTCTTATTAGTTATCAATTTTATACATATTAGTGTATATATGTCAATCACAATCTCCCAATTCATCACACCACCAACCACCACCACCCCTGCTGCTTTCCCTCTTGGTGTCCATACGTTTTTTCTCTATATCTGGGTCTCAATATCTGCCCTGCAAACTGGTTCATCTGTACCCTTTTGCTAGGTTCCACATATATGTGTTAATATATGATATTTATTTTTCTATTTCTGACTTACTTCACTCTGTATGACAGTCTCTAGATTCATCCACGTCTCTACAAATGACCCAGTTTCATTCCTTTTTATGGCTGAGTAATATTCCATTGTATATATGTACCAAAGCTTCTTTATCCATTCATCTATCAATGGGCATTTAGGTTGCTTCTGTGACTGGGCTATTGTAAATAGTGCTGCAATGAATATTGGGGTGCATGTGTTTTTGAATTATAATTTTCTCGGGATATATGCCCAGTAGTGGGATTGCTGGGTCATATGGTAATTCTATTTTTACTTTCTTAAAGAACCTCCATACTGTTCTCCATAGTGGCTGTATCAATTTGCATTCTCACCAACAGTGCAAGAGGGTTCCCTTTACTCCACAACCTCTCTAGCATTTGTTGTTTGTAGATTTTCTGATGACGCCCATTCGAACTGGTGTGAGGTGATACCTCATTGCAATTTTGATTTGCATTTCTCTAATAATTGGTGATGTTGAGCAGCTTTTCACGTGCTTTTGGCCATCTGTATGTTTTCTTTGGAGAAATGTCTATCTAGTCTTCTGCCCATTTTTGGATTGGGTTGCTTGTTTTTTTTTTTAATATTGAGCTGCATGAGCTGTTTATATATTTTGGGGATTATCCTTTGTCCATTGATTCATTGGCAAATATTTTCTCCCATTAGGAGTGTTCTCTTTTCATCTTGTTTGTAGTTTCCTTTGCTTTGCAAAAGCTTTTAAGTTCCATTAGGTCCCATTTGTTTATTTTTGTTTTTATTTCCATTACTCTAGGAGGTGGATCAAAAAAGATCTACTGTGATTCATGTCAGAGTGTTCTTCAAATATTTTCCTCAAAGAGTTTTATAGTGTCCAGGCTTACATATAGGTCTCTAATCCATTTTGAGTTTATTTTTGTGTATGGTGTTAGGGAGTGTTCTAATTTCATTCTTTTACATGTAGCTGTCCAGTTTTCCCAGCACCACTTATTGAAGAGGCTGTCTTTTCTCCATTGTATATTCTTGTCTCCTTTATCAAAGACAAGCTAACCACATGTGCATGGGTTTATATCTGGGCTTTCTATCCTGTTCCACTGATCTATATTTGTTTTTGTTCGAGTACCATATTGTCTTGATTACTGTAGCTTTCTAGTATAGACTGAAGTCAGGGAGTCTGATTCCTCCAGCTCTGTTTTTTTCCCTCAAGACCACTTTGGCTATATGGGGTCTTTTGTGTCTCCATACAAATTTTAAAATCCTTTGTTCTAGTTCTGTAAAAAATGCCATTGGTATCTTGATAGGGATTGCACTGAATCTGTAGATTGCTTTGAGTATTATAGTTATTTTCACAATATTGATTCTACCAATCCAAGAACATGGTATATATCTCCATCTGTTTGTATCATCTTTAATTTTTTTCAACAGTGTCTTATAGTTTTCTGCACACAGGTCTTTTGTCTCCCTAGGTAGGTTTATTCCTATGTATTTACTCTTTTTGTTGCAATGGTAAATGGGAGTGTTTCCTTAATTACTCTTTCAGATTTTTCATCATTAGTGTATAGGAATGCAAGAGATTTGTGTGCATTAATTTTGTATCCTGCTACATTACCAAATTCATTGATTAGCTCTAGTAGTTTTCTGGTGGCATCTTTAGGATTCTCTATGTATAGTATCATATCTGCAAACAGTATCATCACTGCAAACAGTGACAGTTTTAATTCTTCTTTTCCAATTTGTATTCCTTTTATTTCTTTTCATTCTCTGATTGCCATGGCTAAGACTTCCAAAACTATGTTGAATAACAGTGACGAGAGTGGACATCCTTGTCTTGTTCCTGATTTTAGAGGAAATGCTTTCAGTTTTTCACCATTAGAATTATGTTTACTGTGGGTTTGTCATACATGGCCTTTATCATGTTGAGCTAGGTTCCCTCTATGCCCACTTTCTGGAGAGTTTTTATCATAAATGGTGTTGAATTTTGTCAAAAGATTTTTCTACATCTATTGAGATGATCATATGGTTTTTATTCTTCAATTTGTTAATATTGGGTATCACAATGATGGATTTGTGTATATTGAAGGATCCTTGCATCCTTGAGATAAATCCCCCTTGATCCTGGTGTATGATCCTTTTCATGTGTTGTTGGATTCTGCTTGCTAGTATTTTGTTCAGGAATTTTACATCTATATTCATCAGTGACATTGGTCTGTAATTTTCTTTTTTTGTAGTATCTTTGTCTGATTATGGTGTCAGGTTGATGGTAGGCTCATAGAATGTGTTGGGGAGTGTTCCTTCTTCTGAAATGTTTTGGAAGAGTTTGAGAAGGGTGGGTGTTAGCTCCTCTCTAAATGTTTGATAGAATTCACCTCTGAAGCCATCTGGTCCTGGATTTTTGTTTGCCAGAAGATTTTAAATCACAGTTTCAACTTCATTACTTGTGATTGGTTTGTTCATATTTCTCTTTCTTCCTTGTTCAGTCTGGAAGGTTATACCATTCTAAGAATTTGTACCTTTTTTCCAGGTTGTCCATTTTATTGGCATAGTGTTTCCTGTAGTAGTCTCTGAGGATGCTTTGTATTTCTGTGGTGTCTGTTGTAACTTCTCCTTTTCCTTTTCTAATTTTAATGATTTGAACCCTCTCCCTCTTTTTCTTGATGAGTCTGGCTAATGGTTTATCAATTTTGCTTGTCTTCTCAAAGAACCAGCTTTCAGTTTTATTGATCTTTGCTATTGTTTTCTTTGTTTCTATTTCATTTACTTCTGCTCTGATCGTGATGATTTCTTTCCTTCTGTCAACTTTGGGTTTTGTTTGTTCTGTTTTCTCTAATTGCTTTAGGTGTAAGGTTAGATTGTTTATTTGAAATTTTTCTTCTGTCTTGAGGTAGGATTGTATTGCTGTAAACTTCCCTCTTAGAACTTCTTTTGCTGCATCCCATAGATGTTGGATTGTGATGTTGTCATTTGTCTCTAGGTATTTTTTGATTTCCTCTTTGATTTCTGCAGTGATCTCTTGGTTATTTAGTAATGTACTGTTTAGCCCCTATGTGTTTGTATTTTTTACATTTTTTCCCCTGTAATTGAATTCTGATCTCATAGCACTGTGGTCAGAAAAGATGTTTGATATGATTTCAATTTTCTTAAATTTACTGAGGCTTGATTTGTGACTCAAGATGTGATCCATCCTGCAGAATGTTCTGTGTGCACTTGAGAGGAAAGTGTAATCTGTTGTTTTTTAATGGAATGTCCTATAAATATCAATTAAATCTATCTGGTCTATTGTGTCATTCAAAGCTTGTGTTTCCTTGTTAATTTTCTGTTTGGTTGATCTGTCCATTGGTGTAAATGAGGGGTTAAAGTCCCCCACTATTATTGTGTTACTGACAATTTCCTCTTTTATAGCTGTTAGCTGTTGCCTTATGTATTGAGGTGCTCCTATGTTGGGTGCATATATATTTATAATTGTTATATCTTCTTCTTGGATTGATCCCTTGATCATTATGTAGTGTTTTTCCTTGTCTCTTGTAACATTCTTTATTTTAAAGTCTATTTTATCTGATATGAGGATTGCTACTCCAGCTTTCTTTTGATTTCCATCTGTATGGAATATCTTTTTCCATCCCCTCACTTTCAGTCTGTATGTGTCCCTAGGTCTGAAGTGGGTCTCTTGTAGACAGCATATATATGGGTCTTGTTTTTGTATCCATTCAGCAAGCCTGTGTCTTTTGGTTGGAGCATTTAATCCATTCACATTTAAAGTAATTATCAATATGTATGTTCCTATTACCATTTTCTAAATTGTTTTGGGGTGTTTTTTTTGTAGGTCCTTTTCTTTTCTTTTGTTTCCCACTTAGAGAATTTCCTTTAGCATTTGTTATAGAGCTGGTTTGGTGGTGCTATATTCTGTTAGCTTTTGCTTGTCTGTAAAGCTTTGGATTTCTCCATTGAATCTGAAAGAGATCCTTGCTGGGTAGAGTAATCTTTGTTGTAGGTTCTTCCCTTTCATCACTTTAAATATGTCATGTCACTCCCTTCTGGCTTCTAGAGTTTCTGCTGAGAAACCAGCTGTTAATCTCATGGCAGTTCCCTTGTATGTTATTTGTCATTTTTCCCTTGTTGCTTGCAATAATTTTTCTTTGTCTTTAATTTTTGCCAATTTGATTACTATGTGTCTCGGCGTGTTTCTCCTTGGGTTTATCCTGTATGGGACTCTCTGCTTTTCCTGGACTTGGGTGATTATTTGGTTTCCCATGTCAGGGGAGTTTTTGACTATAATTTCTTCAAATATTTTCTCGGGTCCTTTCTCTCTCTCTTCTACTTCTGGGACCCCTATGATGCGAATGTTATTGCTTTTAATATTGTCTCAGAGGTCTCTTAGGCTGTCTTCATTTCTTTTTATTCTTTATTCTTTATTTTATTTGAAAGTTTTTTTTAAATGAGGTATAATTGGTATAAGTTTATATATGTTTCATGTGTACCAATTTATATTTTAGCTTTTGTATATACTACAGTGAGCTCACTAGCAGAAATTTAGTTTCTATCTATCACCATACAGTTGACCCCCTTTACTCATTTTGCCATCCTCCTACCCCCTTCCCTTTTGGTAATCATTTCTCTGTCTCTGTATTTTTTTTGTTTATTTTATTTACTTATGTATCTATTTATTTATTCATTCATTATATTCTACCTATGGAGTTATATTTTGTGAACCATGTAAGATCTGTGTCTAGATTTATTTATTTTTTTTTACATGGGATACTCATTTGTTCTAGTGTATATTGTTAAAAAGGCTATTTTTTCTTCATTGTATTGTCTACACTCCATTGTCAAAAATCAGTTGATTATATTTGTGTGAATTTATTTCTGGGCTCTCTATTCTGCTCCATTGATCAGCTTGTTTATTCTGCTACCAATATCACACTGTCTTGATTACTGTAGCTTTATAGTAAGTACTAAAATCAGATAGTGTCAGTCTTCCAACTTTGTTTTTCTTCTCCTTCAATTTTGTGTTGATTATTCTGTTTTTTTTGTCTCTCTGTAGAAATTTTAGAATCAGTTTGACAAGGTCCACCAAATATCTTACTTGAATTTGGATTGGGCTGGCACTGAATGTATAGATCAAGTTGGAAAGAACTAATATTTCAACAATATTGAGTTTTCTTGTCCATGAACATGGAGTATCTCTACATTTATTTAGTTATTTGATTAATTTCAACAAAATTGTGTAGTTTTTCTATGTCAATATTGTATTCAATTTATAGTTAAGTTTTTAATTTTTTAGAGTGTCCACTAAATAATATTTTGTTTTTTATTTCAAATTCTACTTATTCATTGTTGGCCTCATTTTTTATTGTCCATGAAACTGTGTTTTACATAATGCTTTATAAAGGAATATTATTTTTCTTTGAAAATCATGCAAAATAGTGTGTAGCATATATTAAATTCTCAGTAAGAAGTAGTTGTATTGTTACCATCATCATGATATTATTATTATTGTTAACATTATGCAGCTTTTGGACTTGCAGTTCTCGGGGAGTTGAAATAAATAAAGAAACCACAGTTTTTTTCTGGGTTATACCTGAGAATTTTTTAAAAAGTGTAAATATTCATAGTCCTCTGATTTCTTGAAAAGGGACTTTACCCACTATCTCTTTCATTTGCCCTTTGAAGGCATGTTATGGAGTAAATATGTCTCGCCCCAAATTCACATGTTATGACCCCAACCCCCAATGTTACTGTATTTAGAGATATGGCCTTTAAGAAGGTCATCAAGGGTAAATGGGATCAGAAGAGTTGGTCCCTAATACAATAAAACTGTTGTCCTTATAGGAAGAGAAATAGATACCAGAAGTGAACAAACACAAAGAAAAGGCCTTGTGAGGATAAAGCTGGAAGACAGACATTTGAAAGACAAAGAGGGAGTCTTCACCATGAAACAACCCTGCTGTCACCTTGATCTGTGAGAAAATAAGAGTTACTTGAGTTTTCTTATTGTACTGACAGAAATCAGGGAATTTAGGTGGAAATGAATATTAAAAGTGTGGGATAATAGTAGAAGGATCTGTTGAGTTAGGCTGAACTTATTGATATAGGCCCACAAAGCAGAGATTCTGCATTTAATGCTACAGCTTGGGGAGTTAGGAAGGACTCTAAAGGTTTGGTTGGTTGGCTGAAACAAGGACCAAAATGTGGCCTACAGTGAGTGAATGAGAAATGACAGACTGCCTTTGTTCACTGTTGAGGAAGGTATTCAAAGACTTAAGGATGGAATGTGAGAGTGGATTTGCCATTCAGGACCCACTCATCCCCCCTGGAAAGGTTCCAAGAAAGACTTTTGCCAACACTATGAGAAATAAACTTGTGAGGGGAGCCCAGCATATGGTTTTTGACTACCTAATCATGGTGTTCATATATATATATATGAACATATATATATATACACACACACACACACACACACACACACACACACACACACACACACATACATTCTATTCTATTGGTTCTGTTTCTGTTACTGAACCAAACTTAGGTCTGCTCACCTGCACTCAGTAAAGCCAATCTACTGACACCAGGTTGTGGTGAAGGAAAGTACAGCATTTACTGCAGGGCACCAAGCAAGGGGAATGGGAAAGTCATTCTCAGAAGACCTAAATTCCCTTGATGTCTCTAAGGGAAGAGGTTTTAAAGGCAGTGTAAGGGAGGGGGCTGCAGGGTACATGATCAGCTCGTGCACAATTCTCAGACTGGTTGGCATCAAGTTGAAGTTTCACGCATCATTCACTGCTGGTTTCAAGTGGTCTAGGGTCTATGTGCTTGCTATCAGCAGTTTTCATCTGGTGGGGGTCTGCTTCCTGTAAAAACAACTTAAGAATTTGTGTCAGGCCTTTATCTCTATCTTTCAGGTAACTGGGAGTTCAGTGATCCTGCGATGTGACAGATTTATAGTCTGAATTGTTACCAGTTTCCCAGCTCAATAGCTATTCTTTGGGTTCACATCTTTACATTTTCCAATCATTAACTCTTGAGCCACCCTTTTGATTCTTAAGGGAGGCCTAGAAAACTAAAGCAAAAGCTTTTTACTTCAAAAGACAGGAACATAGGGCCTTGTTTTAATCCCCCATTTTCTTTGATACCCCTCAATCTTGAGGGGAACACATTCAGGAAAAGAAAGAGAGGAAAGTTTTGGATAGAGAACTTGATCATAAACTCGGCAGAGGAACTTAGTTTCATTTCGCTGGATAATTCTGACTAATACACAATATAATGTATTCCAGGCAAGGGGACAAACATTTATCTCAGCAAAATTAAATTTCATATATATATATATATATATATATATATATATATATATATATATATAATTTCAAGGTTTTCCTCACACTCTTTAAGATGCTCTTTATGTCTTGAAAGAAAGTAGGATATGAATCCGAAATCTCAAGTTTGAAAGCTGCTCATTGTTATGTTGGGGAAATCCCTTCACTTCTCTGACTTTTACTTTTTAACACGAAAATAATAGTATTTACCTAATAGTGCTCTAGCTCTCTTAAAAGGGCTGAATATACTAGTACTGATATATATATATATATATGTATATATATATATGTATATATATATATACATATATATATATACACACAAATAGTTACATATATATAATGTTTGTTGAACCCAATGATACCACTATTTTTATGGTCGGAATGGCTGAACATCAACAATTTCACATAGTTCAGCCTAAATATGTTTAAAATAAACTATTATTCAAACCCCAAGTCAAGCAAAACAAATGAGGTATGAAGGTTTTGTTGCTGGCATCAAGCTATGCTCTAATTCTCTCTTATTAATAAGTATGGCTGGAGCATTCATGAGGTGCCAGATGCTGAAGCTCACTCTCTCAGTGAATCCCCCAGACAACTGAATACATGGGGGATAATGAAGCATCTTACATCACAGAAGAGGAAACTGAGGAAGAAAGATATAAAACAGCTTGCCAAAGGACAAGACTTGTAAACGGTCAAGCCAGAATTTTAAATCAAGGTAATCTGACACCGCAGCCCAAATTCTTAGTGATTATACCTCACTGCCTCTTGAGCAAGTTGAATTACAAGGGCAAAGAGGACTTATTTTTAGATGCTTAGAGTCCAAGTCTTTCATCCAGTTCCCTGCTGCTTTTTCTGAACTGTGCCTAGAATTGAATTAAACCCAACTCATCTCACTTCTGCCTCTCTCAATATAAAAAACGGCATCACCTGCCATCCATCTCCACCTCTCCTCCTGTCAGCACTGAAGAAGAGATTTGGTATTCTTCACACAAATGCAAAACAATATTTTGGTTCCTTAACTATAATAGAACGGCCTGTCCACTTTAAAATTTCATTAGGAAGTACACCCTGAGGCTCAGATGTGATGAACTCGGGTGATGCATAAATCCGGGGAGGCAGAGAAGTGTGGAGAAGAGGATGGGCATTGCTTGCTCTAGAAATGTGAGGAACAGGGTTTCATGAGAATGGATGTCTGAAAAGCAGCATAAAGAGACTCTCATGATGACCTAAAGCTCCCATTGCTTCAGAAGGCTGTAATTCACAAGTTCAACAACAAAGGCCACAAGGTTGAAGCTTAAAAATAAGAGGAGAAAAAGTAAAGTTCTCTGAGGAAAATTAACTCAAGTTGTTTGTCAGGGAGTGGATGGGTGGAGAGTAAGGAAGGAGAAATATATTTTCTCATGTTTCTTGGTAACCTGAATCATTAGTGTAACCAGAGAATGGGAGAGATAATTTATTTGTATTTCACAACTCCCTTCGTGATTGGTACTGAACACAATTAGACAGGCTAACTTGAGACTAATTTGCCACCTCTAGTCTAAACCAACTCAAAATCAATGGTCCACTGCAGATTACCCCATGGGGAAAGCAGAGGCAAGAGAGACTTGTGTGACAAAGTAGGTCATGGGTGTCTGTGCTCCCCAGCCTGCTCCTCTATCCATCAAGCTGATAGGCACACATAAACAAATAGCAGAAGGAACAGCTCTGTGAATGGCTCATGATTACAGCAGAAAGCGTTGTTGAGAAAGGAAATGAGGTCTGAATACGAAGAGATTACATTTTGTCTACCAGATGCACTATAGGGATTTGTATGTTCTGTAGCCACTTTCCTAAGGGTTTCTTTACTTCAGCAAATAGAACAATTCTATTGATGAGCTTATCCATCATCCTCTACCCTATCCCACAGGTGGTTTTCAAATGTTATTGCACATAACAAACACCTGGAACAATTATCTAAATACATATTTCCTGGCCTCAGGCTCAGAGATTCTGACTAGGTCCATTGGGGGTGGAGCATTTATCAAATATTCCAGCTATTTTGATACAAGTCATTTGTGGACCACACTTGGAAACATTACTAAGGGTAATAGATGTGCATGCATATACATGTATATAATTTATATTATTTATATTTGTTCTCATGAGGTAGTGACTGTTTAGTATTCAACATAAATAATATCACAAGAAGGCTTATCTAAGACTCCCTACCACCACCTCCACACCTGATTTCCACTGTCCCCAGAGACAGAATTGACTATGTCAATCACAAATGATAAATCTACTTTATCAAAGGTAATTTGCTTCTTACTTTAAGTAATTGAATTTTAAGTGTTCTATTGAGAAATAATTGACATACAGCACTGTTAATGTGTACAGCATGATGGTTTGATTTGTAGAAATTATGAAATTTATATATATGTATACTGAATTTACATTTATATATATGGAAAACTAAACCACAATAACTTTAAGTTCCATCATCTCATATAGATACAATAAAAAGAAAAAGAAAAAAATATTCTCCTTGCAATGATTCTTAGTGTGCACTCTCTTAACAACCTTCCTACATACCATACAGCAGTGTTAACTATAGTCATTGTATTGTACATTACAGCCATAATAGTACTTATTTATCTTATAGCTGGAAGTTTGTAATTTTTGAAGTTTGTACCTCCAATTCCTCCTCCCCCCAGATTCTTTGAATGTAATTTACAACTGAACATTTACAGTTCCCTCTAGATTAACTTGTATATTAGCCAATTTCTGAATATTAATTGTTGGTATAATTGTTGGTATAATTATTGGCAGTCAAATTTAATATGATTTTTAGCTTGATACAATAGTTTTATATAGTTAACTGGCATAATAAGGTGAAAGTTTTGTATGATTACTAGTCACCCTTCTCTGTGTATTTTTTAAAAGCAATTAATCTTTCATTGCAGAAATACATTTAATTAAAATGCTTCCTCACTCCCAACCTCAGAAATATATGAAACACAAACAAAAGAAATTGAAGATGAAAACTTAAAGTTTTGGCAATTCAAGTAGGCATCACTCATGTTCTGTGTTATTTTATGAATCACTGGATTAAAATAAACTTAGATGAGTAGTGAATGTGGACTAAATTAATAAATTGAACAATCCTATAATCTCCTTAGGAAAGCCAGTTCTCATTTGTTTTGTTTGAAAATTTAGGGAAAAAAATAGTGTGTCAATTCACACTTAAAATCCATAATAAATGTTTTTAAAAATCCACCAGTGTCCCTCAACATGATGGCAACAATCATGCCTTTTAAAAAATTCTTTAAACATAAAACAAAAAAAAAAATCTACTGTAGGTATAAAATCAACATATCAGAAATGACATTAAATGTCATGGACAAAATACTTTAATATATTAATATATAAAAATTATTACACTAGATAACATAACAAAATGCAACTATTTTCTACAAATGACATACTAAAGGGTGTAATTTTAATAATTATTTTTAAATTAGTAATTTTTAAATTATTTTATTTAATAATATGATCACAAAACTATTTTAAATAAAAGGATGGAAAAATATTTCATGCAAACACTAAAAACAATGATAAAAAAACAGGTACAGCTTATTTAGTATCAGAAAATTAGACTGTAAGAAAAGAAGTATTACTAAACAGAAAGAGAGACATTTCATAACAAGAAAGGATCCACTCTACCTGAAAACATAATAATTGTAAACTTGTATGTACCTAAGAATGTAGCCTGAAAATGTATAAACCAAAAGTGAATGTACAGAAAGAAGAAATAAACAAATCAAAAGTAATAGTTGGAGATTTTAACACATTTCTCTTAATACTTAGTAAAAAAATATATCAAAAATAGTAAGCATAAAAGAGGTTTACACACATTATTAACAAAATTACCTTAATTGATATGCATAGAATATTGCACCCAACAACTGACAAATTTGTATTTTTAGAGAGCATATGAGATGTGTTCCAAAATAGATCAGATACTGAGCCATAAAGCACGTCTGAAAAAATTTCAAAGGATTGATATCATCCAAAGCATATTCTGTTATCAGTGTAGAATTAAGCTATAAATTACTAGCAAAAAGTTTATGAGAAAATTCCCAAATGCTTGGATGTTAATATATTTCCAAATCATAATGGAAATTAGGATGTATTTTGAACTAAATGACAATAAAAAGTAAATATAGCAAAATTTTTCGAATGAAGCTAAAGCTGTACTTAGAAATATACAGCCTTAAATGTATTTATAAGAAAATAGAAAATACTGAAAATCAATAATCTAAACATCATGTAAAGAAAATGGAAATAAAAGAGCATATTAAACCAATGAAGTAGAAGAAAGTAATAAAGTTAAGAGCAAAAATCTATAAAATAAAAAACAGATATAGAATAAAAATGCCATGAAAATTAAAAGTTAATTCTCTAAAAAGGGCAATAAAACAAATAAAAATTTTAGTGAAACTGAACAAGAAAAAGAGATAACACACATATTACTGACATGAGGACACTATTGATCTACAGACATTATAAAGTAAATAAAAAGATAATCTGAATTTGTGTAAATAAATTTGAAAATTTAAAAGAAATAAATTCCTGATAAAGAGCAACTTGCTGAAAGTAATGTAAGAAATAGAAAAATTGAATATCCCTTTATGTATATAGAAATTGATCTCTAATTTAGTATTTTTCTACATAAATTTCAGGCTCAGATGGCTTCACTAGTAAATTTTTCCAAATTTTAATGGAAGAACTAACACTCATCTTTCATAAAGTCTTCCAGAAAACAGATAGAGAACACTTCCTAATACAATTTTTAAAAGTCACTTTAGAGGACATCAAAGGACTTTCAAGGACACCAAAATTGGCAGAAATATTTTTTAAAGGAAAAAATAGAGGCAATTTATCTTATGAATATAGTTGAAAAATTCTGAACATAATATTAACAAATCAAATTCATAACTAAAGCATTATATCCAAGTAAAGTTTATTCCAAAGATGCAAAAATTGTTTCAATATTAAAAAAACCAATCAGTGAAATTTATCACATTAATAGAATACAAAAAGAAAACCACAGGATCATCTTAATGAAAGCAAAGGAAGTATTTAATAGAATTCAACATAAATTAATGATTACAAAAAACTACAATTATTCTCAGCATTCTTAGGAAAATAGGAAGAGAAGTTTCTTTGTATGATAAAGATTATATTTTTAAAAACCCTACAACAAATACTAGACTTAAGAATTATTTTTAAAAATATTTCTCTCTGAGACTGGAAGAAGATAAGGATGCCTGCTATCCCAATTCAATTTACTATTTTAATGACGGTTCTAGCCAGTACAAGGCACAAGAAATAAATAAAAAGTCTAAGTATTAGGAAAAGAAGTCCAACAATTGTCATTACAGGCAGATAATATAATTATGCATTGGACATTCACAAATAATCTGAAGATTTCCTTTGGAACTAAAATGTAAATTAAACAAAGTAACAAGATTAAAGGTCAAAATATAAAATACCAATTGTATTTTTCCATATCAGTAAAAATCAATGAGAACATAAAAGAGAAGCCATTCTATTTACAAAAGCATGAAAGAAACATCAAAAGGTTAGTAATAAATGTAGTTAAAGGTACTGAAAGCCTCTATACCTAAGAATAAAAACATTACAGAAGGAAATTAAAGATGACCTAAGTGAAGAGGAATAAAGTATTTTAAAAATAGATTAGAAGAAAGAGTATTGTAAAGATGTCAATTCTTCCCAAATTCATCTCTATATTCAAAGACATTCCCACTAAATTCCCAGCAACAATTTGTTAAGGAAGAGTAGTAAGCTCTTTCTAAAATTTATGTGGGTGATATATGAAATTTATATAAAGATTCTTAAAGAGAAAAAGCAAAGTTGAAATTCTGGTACTAACAGATATTGCGACACTATTTTTTAATAGAGCTACAGTATTGGCACAAGACATTTCTCCAAAGAAAAAATAAATACAAATGACCATAGGTACATCAGAAAATGTTCAGTGCACTTATTATTAGGGAAAAGCAAATTAAAGCCACAATAAGATATTATCTAACACCTTTAGTGATGGTTATTATATATATATTAAAAAGATAAGTGTTAGTGAGGATGTGGAGAAACAAGAACACTTGCTCACTGTTGGTAAGAATGCACAGTGGTGTAGCTGCTACAAAAAACAGTATGAAGGTTCCTCAAAAAATTAAAAATAGAACTACCATATGATCCAGCAATTCCATTTCCAGTATTTATTCAAAATACTTAAAAACAGGATCACAAAGAGATATTACCACTCCTATGTTTATCACAGCAGTTATCACAATAACCAATTTGTAGAAACAATCTAAATGTTCATTTACAGATGAATGGATAAAGAATATATGGTATATACATGCACAAGGAATATTATTCAGCCTTTAAAAAGAAGGAAATTCTGAGTGACTTCCCTGGTGGTCCAGTGGTTAAGACTCTGTGCTTCCACTGCAGGGGGCATGGGTTCAATCCCTGGTCCAGGAAGTAGGATCACACATGCTGTGCAGAGCAACCAAAAAAAAAAAAAGAAAAAAGAAAAAAGAAAAAAAAGAAAAAGAAAAAAAAAAGGAAGGAAATTCTGGAATATGCGACAACATGGCTGAACCTTGAGGATAATATGATAAATGAAAAAGCTGGTCACAGAAAGAGAAATACTGCATGATACCACTTAGGTGAGGTATCTAAAATATCCAATTCACAGACTCAAAGAGTGGAGTGGTGGTTGCCAGCGGTTGGGGGAAGAGGGAAATGGAGGATTTCTAATCAATGGGCATGTTTCACTTAAGCAAGATGAAGAAGCTCTAGAGCTCTGCTGAACAATTAAAAATGGAAGAGAGTAGATGTCATGGTAAATGTTTTTGGCATAATAAAATTAAATTTAAAAGAAGAAATGTAAATTTCAGTTAAACAATAGAACTTTACACTACAAAGAATGGGCCTATATGCATGTAAAAAAAAATGATACAACCAGGAGGGTGGAGAATCCCAGGATATAACACACATTGTGACAAAATAATCTAATTGAATTACAAAGTTATGATACAACACCACTGAAGGGAGTTAAGAAGAAGAGCTGCTGATCTAAATAACTGTAGAAATCCCTGGAAACTATAAGACTAAAGACAAAGCACTGTAGTCTAGCTAATATATTTCTCACAGAGGTATAGGTAAGCAGTTCTTAAACACTGTAAAATTATACTGGAATAAATAAATAAGTAAATGAATGGCAGAAGGTGAGTCTGATTTCTCAAGGTTGAAGCTGGAATTTACAGATAAGGAAGGAGAGGAGGAGTCTAGAACAAACCATACAGTACTGGATAAGAGTTGGAGCTATCAGTGGGGTCACATGTTTAGGTTAAAATGGACACTGATGGACAGACATAGAAATAATTATGTGTGTATACATGGTCAGTATACATATATAGACTTCCTAGCTCTGTCCACGGAGAGGACGTAGAAGACATGACACCTCAGTAACGAAGAACATAACCAGATCTTGTTTTCTAATACTATTCTCTGGTAAAAGGGATAAAGGCTTCTTGGAGAAATTGGAGACTCTAGGACAGGAGAAGCAACATAAATGATAAGCCTAGAGCATCTTGTAGTGCCAGAAAATAAGGAAGTGCTAAAATAATCAAAAACACACAAAAAAACCCCCAAAACAAACAAACAAAAATACAATGATGGGGTATGTTAAAGCCAACTGAAAGAGCTCCTTTTGCCCAAAGTTGGAATAATTTGAGTAACAGAATAAATAGCATAGAATTTGATAATAACTCGAGTGTAAAATAAATATCCATGTGTCCATAGTGACATAAATAAACAATTGAACACAACAAACTGGGAGACAAGAAACACATCTCTAAAGCAGAATTCTATACAATGTATATAGATACTACTCCCTCAAAGAAGAATTAACAAAAAGTCAAATAATATTATGCTTTCAGCATGGGGGAAATGGAAGAAAGATTTAATAGAACTACCACAATAAGTAGTGCACTGACAATGTCTACATTTGCTGAATAAAGAGTTTGAAGTGTAGACATAATAGACACACATATTAGGGTAAAAACAAGAAAACAGCCTAAAGCGTTGAAATTAGTTTCCTGTAGGGCACAAGAAATGCATGATGAGTGATAAGGACAGAGAACTGCTGGTTTTTTTTTTTTTTTTTTTTTTTTTGGTTGCTGTTATTGTTATAGAACTTTTGCAACTTTTGATTTTTTATAAAACTATGCCCATGTATTTACTTAGACACAAAAATAATTAACATTAAAATTAATTTTAGGGCCTCCCTGGTGGCGCAGTGGTTGAGAGTCCGCCTGCCGATGCAGGGGACACGGGTTCGTGCCCCGATCCCGGAGGATCCCACATGCCGCGGAGCGGCTGGGCCCGCGAGCCATGGCCGCGGGGCCTGTGTGTCCGGAGCCTGTGCTCCGCAACGGGAGAGGCCACAGCAGTGAGAGGCCCGCGTACAGCAAAAAAAAAAAAAAAAAAAAAAAAAAAAAAAAAAAAAAAAAATTAATTTTAAAAACATAATAATAAATTTAGTGATTTATCTCTGAAAGGCTTATGTACAAATGTGTCATGGCATATCAGTTGAAAAACAAGTGGAATTGTTTAGTTTTTATTCACAATAATCCAGAATGTTTCCTCACGGTTCAGATGAACATAATTTCATATGATCATTCCCGCTAATGAACCAGTATACCTTCAATGGTCACATGGAAACCATATTTGTTACTTTATAAATGGGGAGACTGCCAGGTGATATGTAAGTATGAATAATTTTTTGTACTTTTGAACATTCATTTACCTAACCTTTTTAAAAATTAGCCTGAGCATTTCTGCAGAGTAATGGTAAGAAGCCCTTTTCTTGAACACAATACTGTGCATGAAAGTTTTAATAAGGATTATAGGCATTTCTATGCCTAATAGGGATGAACTTTTGATAGAATCTACTTATTCTCTCTGAAACCTGTATTTAATCATGGAGATTCTATTTTGTCCTTAAGAATCAGATAATCAGACTCATTAAATGGTGTATCATAGAAGACCAAGGTTTCTAATTATGTTTACAATGAAATATATGAGTTAATAAATAAAATATGATAGCAGTCTATTAAAATGATTAAGAACTTCTAGAACAGTGTACACCACAAGTATATATTAGAATGCGTTTGTACACATCAACATCTCTACATGTATTGTGTTAAAGCCAGTCTTTGGGATTCAAACCAATAGCCAATGGGCCTAGTGAAATGTAAATGTTAGAATATATGAAAGATAGAAAAGCCCAAAGATTGCTTGATGCTAACTTTAAGATGTATCATATTCTCAACTCTGAGCTTTTGACGTTCATGCAGACCAGACTTTCATGCAATGTTTTTTAATACCACATAAGACACCTTACATATGCAGAGTCACAGTTGAGGGATAATGTATGTGATCCCTTAGTGGAACTCCCTGCCAGGAGAAGGGGTCAGGCCATAGCCAAGGTGAAGAGTTTCTGTTTCCATGTGTGATCAGTGAGGAAGACTCATTGTCCTTTTCCTTCTAAGTTGTTGAAACTTGTTTCAAGGTCACCCTTTTTCCAGAAATATGGTGTCCCACATTTGGAGGCTTGGGGTTCAATGTGTTTGTAGGTTACATAAATCAGCTAAAGAGGTTATCATCTGAGTGTGGAGTTTCTTTCTTTATCTATTAGTACATTATGTAACTTACCTGGACAACTTAAAAAAAATCTTAATGACACTGAACTTACTTTATATTTAGCAGTGTCTATTGGCACCTTTGAAGATATGTTCTTGTTGAAATACTCTGAATTTCATCTTTAAATGTATTCATACTATGTTATGTTTACACACATATGTTAGAAAAGAGTACAAGAATTACAGTCAGAAGACTTGAGCTTAAAACCCAACTCTACCATTTTTTGACAATATGATCTTGGGCAAATTGCTTAACTCTTTAAATATCTATAAAAGACACTGGTTTGCCTAATGGCACAAGAGAGTTTCCAAAGAGAAAATATATTTTAGAACATTTATAAACTAGGAAACCCTGTTAAATATTAGTTATTTTTCATCTTTCACTGGTTAGTTCATTTTCAGCTCCGTTTACCTTCCCTCCTTCTCAGGAGGAATCCATATTCTTTAGAACTATCCCCTAAGGCTCATTACTGTTGGAGGCCATGTCCACATAGTTCCAGCTATGGGACTCTCAACAATGTTTCCTACTTCCCATTTGTCTCCTCATATTTTCTTGAGAAAATATGCTTTCCTTTTCTCCTGATGGACTTCTTTTCATCTACTTCTTGTCTCCTATTCACTGCTAAATATACTCACTATTCCACCTAGATCTGTGACACATTTGTCTTATTTCCCCCTACATTCTCCCAGCAGCTCAATGAACAGACACTTTGAAAACCTAACTTGTAAAGGAATGGCTTGTGTTGAGTTAAAAGTTTTGCAGCATGGTACTTGAAAAGAGTTCCACATCTTTCCTGGGGACTCTAAAATATCTAACCTGCTCTGCTCATGTATCATTGCCCCATTGCTCACTCATGGAGGTCACCCAAGCCCTTAGCTCTTAAGGTGCTCACATTCTGTCTGGGCTTTGTCTGTAGATTCCAGTTCCTCTAATACCTTTTGACTGGATTAGTTCTATTTGTTACCAGTCAAACATCAATGCTAAAGGTTCTGGAAATCTCCTTTTCTGGCTCTTCCTGATCTTGATCACCTTTCACAGACTACCCATGCTAACTCCAGCTTATTGGAATTAAAGCTCTGACGGTCATCTTCATTAGTAGAACACCCTGTTCACAGACACACACACACACACACACATATATATATATATATATATATATATATATATATATATATATATATATATAATGAATTGAATTTGTGTTAAATGGTCAAGATATTATCAAATTTAACAAGTAAATAGCCAAAGGGACCTGAAAAGTTCTCTATTCCAGCCTCTTAAATCACATTGCAAATTTGCAAGGACAGTGAGAATTCACCCATGCCTAATGGCCTCCTGAAGAGATTCTGAAGCCACCTCTGTAATCTGTTACAATCTTTAACAACTTTCATTCCTTAGACATTTCTATTTTTTTTAAAGGAAAACTACAGAGTGTGTGAATAATTCATTTGCTTTTGCTTTTACATACTATCCCATTTGGTTGGACTTCCTGGTTTTGACTTTTCAGCATTTTCAGCTTTGGTTGTTCTTGAATTAATGCTAAAATGAATATGGGTAATGATACACTAAGAAAAAAAGCAGGGAATCCTTACTCCTGCATAAGGTTTTTAATACTGGAAGTTCAGTCAGAGATGTTTCTCCCATTATGTAATAAAATATGCAATGGTGAGACCTATTAGCTTAGTACTGAGTTGGCCAATAGCCACACAACACTACTCATATTTTACTTCTTCTTTTCATCCAATTTTTTCACCTTTACAAACCGATTTAAGGTGTGCAATACTGTGTGCAAACTTCTCTCCTTGCAGCTGGGAAAACTTCAAGAATGGAAATACAAATACCAATAGGAAACAGGAGAAATTGGTATCCCAGTCCTGCTTCTTCTCTGCCTTCTAATTTGTATTAAGTGGAACTAAAAAACTAAAAGTTGGTTAGCATGGGCAGAGGGACTCATATGGTCTGCTATGACAATAATAAAATCCATATTATAGAATACCCATTTTATAGAAAGAATCAGACATTAATAATCCTAGGTATTCAAGACAAATATCTATCAAGTAAATTTCATCAGTTTTCCTGTTCTTCTTCTTAGAGGATTCCCTGATTAAAAGAGATATAAACTTTATCCCAGAACATCAGACACTTTGAAACCAGGGCAGACTCTCCCTTTCAAGGGAAATGATGGTGTGGAAAATGGTGGAAAACTTGAATGGATAAAATATTTTCTCCTATAAGCCAAGCTACCATGTATTTCTGATCTTACTCCTTTGCCTATGCTTTCTGAGTCAAGCAGAGTCTATCCAAACTAGAAAGTTCTGAGCACTCACCTACATGGACCTTGGAGAGATAACTGCTGTTTTTTTTTCACTTTCAAGAAAAAAAACTTCCTAATTCCTTTGAGCAAATCAACAATAGATGGGAAATTTAGGACACAGCTTGTGACATTTACATGCTGAGGTGGCTCTGAATTTTGCTATGATAATGACTTAACTGAGTTAAATAATGAACACAGTTTCCACCAAAGGATTTCCACCAAGGAATTTTTTATCCAAATAAAAATCAGTTTAGCTTTATCAGTTTTTGATTATTGTGTAGTAGGTTTTTCTATATTGTACATTATCACAACATTTTAATACTGAACTACTTTTCTTCTTGACACTCAAGGAGCATGTCTTCCTGGGAACTCAAATTCATTTTAATATTAGGCTAAGTAAAACCACATGAAAAAGGAGAAAGGAACTGAAAAATTATCATTGTACTTGAAAGCCAAATATAAGTGATGTTGGGATTTATCTGCATCCCTACTCCCTTCAGTTAGGGCAGATAATCAAATATTGGCACCAATTTCAGAGGAAAGTTGGAAATGCTATAAAAATGTGTTGCTTTCTTAGAGTTTCCTGGTTGATTAATTGCCACAGAATTAGAAACGGCCATGATATAAATCCCTCTGGATGAAAATGTCTGACAGTTACTAAGCTAGCAAGAGACTTCCTAATTGCCCCTGAGAAAGAACCCAGCATGGAAAAGAGGAAAGATTAGCATGGAAAACCATATTTGGGGTTCTGGTGTCATTATAAATTGTCCATTATTTTTATCATCCTTTTTATTATTACCATATAAGTGACTAATTTAGAAATTGGGTCAATAACCAGTGATGCCATTAGATGCCCAATACATCATTATTTTTCAGTGTTATCAGCTTGTCTCTGTGTGTGTCTGTGTGTGCAAGACTGTGTATGTGTGTGAGGGTGTGTGTCATGTTTTAATATAAATTTGAAAAGTCATTTGGTGTAATGGAGTATTTCTCCTTGTAGTCTGGGGACTTACTGGTTTTCTTGTTGCATTCACATTTCAAATATCAAAATACCCAGATTTTTATCTCTGGCATTAAATTATAAGTAGTGTGGTGTTAAATTTTTTTAAAAGTCATTCTACTTCTAAAATGCCCGCCTTAAAATAATTCATCATTGCTATGGATCAGTGACTGCTCTGTATGTACTATTCCTTCCTTTAAAAAGGGAATTTTGATTTCATTGTATTAGTCCTGCTCCATCTTTTTATATTAGGAGGTATTTAGGGAACAGATAATATACTTTGGTTAATAAGTTACTAGATCAGAAAAGCCATATATAGACCTAATAGAGAGATCCTGGACTTTGAACAGGAAGTAGAAATTGGGTTTGATTTTGGGTTGTCCTCCTTTGTGGATCATATATTCTATATGTGGAAAAAAATGGTACACATGCATATTTGGTGGTCAAAAGAATGAATTGTGCCAGAGAAAAATAACTGTCAAACAAAGACTCAAGTTTTCAAAAAAAAAAAAAAATGTTGGGAAGAGGCTGCCCATTTAGGGAATATATTTCCCAGCCTCTTTTGCATGATTTGGGGTAACTAGTCCTTGCTGGTGGGATATGAGAAGAAGTGAAGTATGCCACTTATAAGTTGAGGCAACCATGCAGGTTTGACTTCTGTACTCTCTCTTCTCCCATCAGCCACCTGGATAGGGAAGACTCAGCAAGGCTTTAAGAGATGTCAAGTCCAAAAGGTCAAAGGAGCCCAGGTCTGTGAATAACGACCATGAGAAAAGCTGCCCATCAATTAGAAACATCTATTTTAGACTCAAAGTTTTATGAGTTTGGCCATATTTAATTTAGGGGTTTTGTTGGTATACCAGCTAATATTACTTTAACGCATCATACTGCTTGACTTACAAACGTCATTCTGATTACTTTCTGTAATTTCTTGTAACACTAAGTAAAACTCTAGATATAGTCTATAAATCTTGTCCAATATGTCGATTGAGTGCTAAATATGGGCCAGACTACTAATACATCAATTTTTTCTTTATGAAAATAGATTTAAAATATCAGATCATATTACAATCCTAAAAATACATATCTATTTTGAAGAGTCAAGAGAAAGTAAATTTGAATCTACAATATATATATATTTTTCTATTTTTCAAGTTTGACCCTTACCTTTACTTCTCTCTTCCCATCCATCTACCACTGGAATGACATTCTCATGTCTTCTTGAACTAGAAACTAATTTTGCCATTTGATGAAACTGGGAAGGGGCGACATCTGTTCCTTGATACTTACCATTTCTAATCTGCACAAATCTTACTAAATCCTTTCAATGTCAGTGGGATGGGGTTGATCCTCCATGTCGTTTTCCATTATTAGCAAATCAAGATGCCCTTTGGGAACTGATTTCATCACATAAATCATTTAAATACCTTATAGAGAACAGGTTTAACCTGAATACTTATCTCTTTGTGTCTGTGTTGAAAATCACCAATGTGTATTCTCAATCTCCTGAAATTCTCTGCAGTCCTCAATTCCAAAAGGAAAAATATATGTTTCTTGATAAGAGTCATACTCAAATCCAATTAGATAAAGTCTCACCACCTCATGAGAGGAATATCTTTCACTCTCAAACAAAAAGACTCAAGTCAACTTAGGAAACAGAAAATTAAAACAAAAAGATGTTTTTATACTCCATTTCCAATTTGGATAATTAGTGACAGACTTGCCGTGCCTCTAAGTCCCCTATGCTGGCTATAAAAATAATTTCTAAAGTTTCTAAGACAACAAATTGAAATTAACTGAACTGTTACTAATTCTCTTCATCTTAAGAAGGCTGAAATTAAGACTAAGCCTCCTCATATTTTATTACAATAATGCTATTACTAAGGGTTTGCAATTTCCAAAGCTCTGTTTAAAGACATGTTTCCCAAAGAATTGCAAAATACCGAAGAAATCTATTTTGTCACATTCCTGCCAGATGGAGAAGAATAGTTATCTTCAGAATAAGTCTCTCAGTCAGAGAATTGAATAAAAGACATATAGCCAAGTAAATCTCTTCCATTTTCCTCTCTCCTCTGCCAGTAGCTTGCTGTCTCCTTCAACATTACTGTTAGTGATTTGTGCCTCAGAGGTTCTGGTCCAGTAGAATTGCAAAATGGGTTTTGCCAGGAGCACTTTTTCCCACTCATTTAAAAGGAAATTGCAACCACACATTTCTGAGTCATTTATGCTTAAATCATCAATATTTTGGCTTCTGGGAGCTTTCTGATGTCCAGCTAGACAAAGTTACCTTTTAATGAGCTTTTAAAATACATTTTCCCTAAAAAACAGGAAATCAGAGTGCTTACAGTCTCATTTATCATGCAAAGTAAGCAAAGTTCAAATGTGTAGTAATAATTTTAAATCATATTCAAGGTCTATTTTTTTCCCATAAAATCTATTCCCTCAAATTTATAAAGCATATGCTGTTACAGTTTCCCTCATGATTTTCATCTATCTTCCCCTTCTTTGTGCATTTCTGACAAATATGGAACTCACCCTTTATGGTTCATGTCAGATATTTCAGTTGTATCAGTATCAGGTACAACATATCATGGTTCCTTCAAACCATGAGTTCGTATTTGAGTAATATTGTCCAGGACCTTCACATGTCTTAGGTCAACTCACTGGGCTTCATTCAACTCCCCCCTTTTTTTCATTCTTTACCTCATCTGAGGTTCCACACCTGCCCACTGGCAAGATGGTTGCCCTTTCAGTATCACTGTGTCTGAGCCACCATGTCCTTGATGAGGTAAGTAAGGGATGACAGAAAGGAAATGAGAGAAAATTAAATTGACCCAAAGTCACAGCAGACATTTATAGGTGGTAGAATTTCAATTCAATGAACAGTTGTGTTCGCTGGTTATCAAAGGGGAACTGTTCACTGTTTTAATCCATCTCAAAAGATAACTAATCAACCCAATGGAAATGTTTTTTTTCTCATGAAGAAAGTTTTCCATATCTATTTGAATGAATCTGAACTGGGAATTAGAAGACCTGGATTCTAGTTCAATTCCTGCTATTGATTGTCATTGGGACTTAATAGTAATAGGTAACATTTAATGAGTAATCACTATACTCTAGGCACTGCATAAGTGCTCATACAATTTTACTAAAAGAGATGCTATTATTATACTCAGGTTACAGATTTAAAAGCTGAGGTTCAGAGAGGTTAGGTAAGTGGTGAAGTTGTGATTTTGAACCCAAGCATTCTAACTTTAGAGGACTTGAACTAACCATTATGCTCTAATCTCCCACAATTTCACTTATGTTACAACTTTAGCATAATCACAGATAAAATGAGGGCATTAAGTAGGTTACATTCATTCTTTCAATCAGCAAGTATTTATTACACACTTACCATGTCAAAGTATAGTTCTGGAAAATGGCAATAAAATAGTGGATTCCCTGTCTGTCCAGTGGTTAGTACTCTGCGCTCTCACTGCCAAGGGCCTGGGTTCGATCCCTGGTCGGGGTACTAAAATCCAAGAAGGCACGTGGTGCAGCCAAAAACAAAAAATATGGGAAAAAATAACAAACACTATAGACAGAGTTTCTGTGGTCATGGAGCTTATATTTCAGAGGATCATTGAAGATTTTTCCAACTTTAATATCATCTATTTAATGATTCTGTATAAATGTCACTTGTCCCTCCATGCATAACTCAAGTCCTACCCCCTTGATGAAAACCTATTCTGAATATGCTCACTCTTGCTGATCTGTTTTGAACAATTATCATCTGTTTTCCATTATATTTCCATTTAACAGTTGTATTTAAACCAGATCATCATAATAACATTTTAAAGTTATCAGAGAATGAACACTTTGGGCTAATAAAAATGCCTTGTACATGGCAGGTTTCAATAACTACCGTTTTTGATTCATTTGATGACAAGATATTTAACCTTGTTCTTTGATCTCTTTTCCCTGGATCTCACTCTGTTTCAGTTCGATGTGGTTAGCCATGCCCCTTGATTCCATTTCAAAACACTGCATACTTCACAAATTCTTAAATTCATCCATTCATTCATTTAGCAAATCCTTTTCAAGTCTATCTTAAGAGAAAGATATCACACAGGGTGATGCAAAGACAAAAAAAAAAAAATTCTGCAGCCACTAAGGAAATCACAGCTTAGTGGTAGACAGATATGTATATAAATAAATAAATAAATAAATTGCAATATAATGTAGTACAGACCATATAAAACACAAGAAAAGTTCTAAACTAGAACCTAATAATAACTGGAAAGGGAGGTATGACTTCACTCAAGAGGTGCTCTTTATCTTCTGAATAATAAATAGAAATTGTCTTGGTAGAGAAATGAGGCCATGCGAATTCTAGGTAGTGAGAATAAAATGTGAAGGAGACTGATATAGCAAGGAAACTGTTTGGCAGGGGTGTAACATTTGTGGGTACCTGGAGAAGAGACTGGAAATTATATGTTGGGGTATAGTTAACAGATTTTGTGAGATAAATTGAAGGCAGGAAGCAGTGGGAAGCTAACAGAGGTTATTAAAGAGAAAAGTGCCACTGAAAAGGGCACCAGAATTTTCTAGTTTGGAGCATTATGTAAATAGTAATGTTGCTAATCATCCAAATGGGTCCTTGCCACAAACCACAGCATCATATCCTGCTTTTGTACCTCAACACCAAACACCCTGGCAACGAGGTCCACAGACAGTGCTGGAGGATCAGAGTAAGGAGCTGAGAATGGTGGGACTCATTCTGGACTAGAGTTAGGAAAGGAAACACTTGACAAAATTCTCATGTCTTCTAACCAAATTATTTACCCATATATCACATGGGATTTTGAAAGAGTGATGCAAAATTTAAAGACAGAACATTTTTAAATTTTTTAAATTTTATTTATTTTTATACAGCAGGTTCTTATTAGTTATCCATTTTATACATATTAGTGTATATATGTCAATCCCAATCTCCCAATTCATCCCAGCACCACCACCCCCCGCCACTTCCCCCCTTGGTGTCCATACGTTTGTTCTCTGCATCTGTGTAAAGACAGAATTTTAGAGATTATCTTATCTTACTCAGATATGGAATAGAGTATCTCAAAAGATTCCTTTCTGATTAATCCAAATTCCAGTTTATAGGTACATGTAACAGAGGCAGCTGAATATTTGGTGTAACAAAAGTTTTATCTTTATAATCATGTTCTGTAATTTCTGGGCAGGTGTTTGATCTAATCTCTGATCTACAAAGTTAGCTTTTGTGTAGGGATCAGATCCACCATTTGCTTCTCAGATGTATATTAGATTCCAGAGAAAGCAACTTTCTCTGACCTACCTTTTTTATTCCTTCGTTGAGGATCCATATTTAAAGATATTTATATGCTCAAGTTTACCAGTGGCAGAATTTGGGACTATAAATAGCTGACAGAGGGAAAAATACTTCTCTTTGGGTTTCTTTAGATTTCTGTGATGGGTGTGCATTGAATTTGGTCTTTCTGTGAAACAGAGTGCCAAGATCAGATGTTTATGTTTGATAGTGGGAGATAAGACAGATGAAGTCAGTTTTTATCTGATTATCACAGGAAACATGGTCCTCCATTTAATACAGTGCAGGTTACTAAAGTTATTGACTCGAGTTGAGTTCAGGGGATGAAATCCCAGACAATAAAACATTATTTGCTCTTCCATTTAAAATTGTGTCATTATTTTGACATTGTTCCCCATGTATTTTACTCAGGTGGTATACTAGTCAAAATTCTGTTTTTGTTTTTTAAGTTAAATAAAGAAGTAGTTTAGGACAAACAGTGGATTTATCGTACCATATAATTATAAAGTTAAAAACCATTAGGCGGGGTGGATACAGGAGCTCAAATGATGTCATGATGTTTATTTCTCTTTCTTTCTTGGCTCTGCTTCTTTCTATATGTTAAGTTTATTCTCAGACTGGTTCTTTCCATATGGCAGAAAAGATGGCTGTTAAAAACAACAAGGCTATACCCATATTTCCTGCCAATCTAAATGAATAGAACTTCTTCCTTCAAATGTCTTTATCCTCTCAAGTAAGAACTATGATTGGACGTGTTTCGGATACCTCGCTAGTCCTACCCCTCTCTCCATTCATGGAAAACTGTATGGTACACTTCATCGATGTACAATGGTTGGTCTAGCTTAGGCTGCATATCTGTGCTTGGGGTGCTGGGAGTTAAGGAGTAGGGCTGAGATAGATGGTCCTGCAGTGAGGGAGTGGTGGTTTCACTCGGAATAAAGCCTGGCAGACTATAATAGCATCTACATAGAATCTAATTCCAAATAGCTCCTCTTCTAACTATCTCTCGTAGCATAAACAACCACCAGCACACAAAAACATTTGCTTCCTTTCCTTTCCAAACAGAAATCAAAGACACAATTATTTTATTCCATTTTGTTTCATATCCAGAATCTCAGAATGTGGTACATTTTACTTGTGAAGGTTAGCTGTAGTTCCTTAGCATCTAGCTATCTATGGATGGATAAATGAAAACATTATTTACTCCTATAATTTACAATAAATAATTATGGAGGGAAAATAATTACTGTTAAACTATTGTATAGGACTGTGGCAGCAGGTTATAGAATCTATTGCCCCTAACTAGATTGGGAAAACAAGGATCTCTCCCTTGGAAGTGGAGTGGATTCCTTGATAGTTTATCAGTTAGGAAGATTTCAGCAGTAAATGAAAGAAAGCTCTAATTGAAATTGGTTTAAACAACAAGGGAATTTATTATTTAATAAAGCAAGAAATCTATAAGTAGTCATGATATCTTAGGAATCCAGATGCCTTTGCCTTGGCTTTGCCTTCCTCAGTGTAATGGTTTCATCCTCAGGTTTGTAGAAAGGTGGTTCCTATAATACCAGTGTCATATTTAGGTATGTATATGTTGAGATTTTATCTTGCTGGAAGTACAGAGGACCGGTACTTCACAACTCATTTTTAACAAGAGAGGATTTTTTTCCCCAGAATTTCCTAAACACAACTCCCACCCTTCCCCCCCAAATTTTAAAGTCAGCTTCAGGAATTTAACACATAAATAAATCACATTCAGTGCTATTAATTGCTATGGTTGGTTCAGACTACTGGAGCTGGAAGGATGTTTGACATCCTCTGAATTATATACTAGAGAAAGCAGGACTGCTTGAACAAAACTAAAATTCTGTTAGGAAGAAGACAGGGGAGTGGAAGGCATGCCTGTACACACAGTCTAGAGTGTCAGCTAGTTAGCGAAGCAGGCTGACTCCAGTTCTACACTTTGTAAGAGGCTCCCCAGAGTATATTGCTCTTCATAACAATACCTGGGGATGAGGTGGTTATTCTTGGGTTTTCAGATTGCAGTCACAAATCCTTGTTTACCAGACTTAGGAAGAAATCTAACAATATTCCTGCCTGAAAACTGCAAGCAATAATACTTCACCAGATTTCTGGTGATGAGGTATTTACCCTGACAGTTTCTACCTTTTGGCTTTGGCCACTGCCTAAACCTTCCGTGAATAGTTTCCATCTTGGAATCACCTATGGTGTTTAAAGCTGATATCATTTGTCCTCTGACAGCAGATTGGATTACAGTGGAGGATGCTTTGCAAGGGGATATTATCTATGAGATTATAAGCTTGTACACACAGGTAGTTTGGGAAGGGTCCTGCATAATTTGGCCTGTCCTATTTCTTTATCTTCTGGCTCTAAATCTTATCTCCTGGTTTGTTTTCCATCTTCCCACCTTCGCTCGAGTCAACTACAGTACACTACAGAGAAATTGGTGCTTGCCAATTATCATCTGCCCTTTAGTAGTAATATGCCATTAGCTATAAAAAGAAAGGGCCATTCTGATACATATCACTCCTTTTTAAACAAGTTAATTGAGACCAATAATTATCTGTTTTTGGTTTTTTTTTTCTTTTTGCACCTTACCAAAGCCATAACAGACTCAATATTTTTATCAAATATCTCAGCGATCTAGCTAAAGGAGCACTTAGTATAAGTTAGGGAAAATAGTGAGACGTTTAACCAATTGCTTCACTCCTACATGACAAAGATTCTATTTTCCACTGAACTTCACCTCACCTTAACCTGGTCTAGTTCCTCTTTTAGACTATATCACTTGACCTACCTTATATGGAAGTACCAATTTCTATATTAATGAGAACCCTTTTGAATGTAATTTTTAAAAGTTTTTTAAAAACTGGTTTCCCAAAAATCAACATTTATTGTCCAACCTAACCAGAATGTCTAAGGATTATTCAGGCTTTGGGCACAGTTGGATCCATGGATGCAAAAGCTATCACCGGATGCTGATTTCCTCTATCTCTTGGCCCAGCCCCTCTCTCTATGTTGGAGTCATTCTCAGTCAGGTTCTTCCCCTGTGTCAGGACGGAGGGTTTCTGGCAGCCCCACGTCTACATTTTTATGACTTGCTATCCAACAGGAAGAGAAACCATCTGCCTTCCATATCCATATATCAAATCTATCCAAAACTCCCTTCTAGTGAAATTGCTGGGGTCACATGCTTCCACTTGCATAACTCATGTTATTCAAGGGAAGGACCACTTGTGATTAGATAAGTTCCCCTCCTGTGGCCAGGGTGGCAGGATATCTTGGCAGACCCATCAATATCATGTGGAGGTTGAAAGTAGTTTCACAAGGTAGAAACCCTGGGATGACAAAAGAATGTTCTCACTGCAGGTAGGAAAGAAGAGAAGTTTGGCCAAGGCCAGGTTTGGCTACTGCATTGTCCCCTATTCATAGTATCATTTAAGCATATAACCTCATCCTGCTCTTGAATACTCAACAGCCAATTTATGTTATGTGGGAAGATGCATTTGTCCAGTAAGTGAAAACAATCATATGGATGTATCTTAAAGAGTTTTTCAGATGAATATTGCTTTCCAAGTGTGAAATGTTGTTATGAGAAATCTCTGCAACTTGAAGTTAATTTATGCAAAGGGTAGGTGGGGGTTAAACTAGCAGTACACAGCTATTTCCCAAGCTGTCTTTTTCACAGCTTACATCAAAAGACCTTCCCTAACTCCCCCAAAAGGGAAAAAAATCCACCACAGAATAAACCTCACTACTATTTTCTTTCCCAACAATAATGCTTTCCATCTTCCTGATTTTTCCAGTGAACAGATCATGTGAAAGCATTAATGATTACACAATGCATGGGGTTAGTAAGGTAAGTGGAGCTCATAATTACCTCATTTACATTCTTTTATTCACTGAAACAGAATTCTTAATGACTTTTATGTGAAATGCAGGATAATCAGCACAAATGAAGCTCTCTGGTGCAGGATGGAGAAGTGAGCCAATTCTCTGTCTCTCAGCAGAAAATGCCTGATGAATGGTCTAACCAAAGAGCCCAGATGGAGATCTGGGAAGTTATGTTTCAAGAGACCAAACAAAGATATTCTACTTTAAGGCACCAGCACAACCAGGTTGAAATCTAAGGAGCAGGGCTTAAAGGCTGAGAGAACCAGTGCATTCTTACTATTCTCTGACTTTCTGAAGGAGAAATAACTAGCTTTCTTTGTTTAAAATATGTGGGATAAAGAAAACTCATCTGTGAATGGAGAGACCTGTGTTCCAGTCCCAGCCTGTACACAAGCTAGTGGTGAAATGTTAATTAAATCACTTCACCTCTCCTCATTGAAAATTGTCCACTTATCAAACAAAAGGTATGCACTTCAGAATAACCTAGGAGAACTTCCTTAAAACAGCTTCATTTGGCATTTTCCAGACCTAGTAGTTCAGTATTTCCTGGGAAACAGTTACAAACGCATTTTGAACAAAATCCCCACCTGATCCTTAAATGAACAATATGCAAAGTGAAAACCTTAAAAAAAATCAATTCATGTGAGCAAGAAGCTCTTTAGGTGAAACATTCTTGACATTCAGAAAAAAAAAATTCAAAATATGGGAAGGATAAAAAGAGTGACCAATTAACAAGTGTACCTATGGCAGCATGGGTATTGAAAGACAAAATGAAATATCTCAAATATGCAGCAGTCACACTGAATTATATTGACAGTATGAGCCAGCCAGTGTGGAAGACAATATCATTTCCTGTCATTAAGGAACACTAACACTGGAGGAATCTCCTATAAGAAGCTGTAATCTGGGTGGGCTAAGATGGGTAATCATCTATATTGACACTTCACCCCAATTTCTGTACCTCTCTTATGGTTCTTAGAGTAATCAGCTTTGTATTCCAGATTTTAATACCACTGAGGGCTTGGATCTCAACCTACCCACCTTCTGCCAATGTTTAGAGATTGTATAAGTAAATTTATGTGATTTCTATATCCTTTCCACCTCTAATATACCATTTCAATGTTGGAACATGTGTTCAGGGCTGACGGATATCCCAGTTGTTCTGGAGATATCCTAGATGTTTCATGAACATAAAGCTGATTTTTAAATGTTGGGAAGTAACTTAAGATCATTTTAGGACACTCAAACTTGTGGGGTCCCAAACATTGTGAGCCAAATTTTATTCTATGCATCTCTGCAGTAATAATATGCATTAAGAAAACCTATCCTGACATTTTAATAAATAATCTCTGACAGTTAATTTTGTCTACATACCTTTAAGAGCTCTGAGAGGTAGGGTGTGACTAGTGTCTCTTCTTAATACCCCTAGCCTCCATGATTTTATCTGAACTGTCATGGGCTAAATTATGAGCATTTATTTTCATTGAGGCAAGTGGTATCATCCATGTACAGAGGAAAATGCACTACTATAGCATAGTAACCCAAGAAGTTAATAGCTCAGTTTTTCTCTAACTAGGTAAGTGTCTACATTGCAGTTTGAATACCAAGTTTAGGATCACATTCACCACATGTCGAATTAGTGTGTTCTCCCAGGACACTGCTGGAGAATTTCTACTTTATGATCAAATTTGTGTGAGTGACTGTTGTATTTCTATCTTTCCCTCTGATCATTATTTCCCTCCTATTTAACATATCCCATTATATCTACAGGGGTACATAATTTAACTTTACATTGTACATAGCCTGATACTCCGTAACTTCCTATGTCTACCAGGACTACAATCCAATTGCTTTGGTGCCCTAAAGCAGATAGATATGAGATTTGGAAGGTGTGCTTGCAAAAGGTTAGGCAGCAGTCAGAGGACCTACTCAGGGACTGCCTTCAGCATTGACACACCAATCAAACTGCGTCAATTTAGTCTTGCTGGATGCTGAGTCAGACATGCAGAACTTGGCTGGTTCTTGCAGATGATTATAGGAAGAAATTCTCTGTCCTTCTTTAATGGTTGCAAGACCTTTTGAAGGCAAAAACATGTACTCCCTCTCTAAAGAGAATGCGTGTTCTCCAAGTTGGGCAAACATGAGTAGGGTCTTTCTTTGTAGCAGGAACAACTTAAGATGCCACGTTCAGATGCAAACCACCTCCCCTTACAAATCTGGGGTTTGTTGCCACATGGATTACAGGTGATGGTATAGGCACATAGACCGTGTCTACTCTGCAGTCCAAATACCTCAAGTGTCATGTAGCACAAATTCTCTATGGCCTTGCCTAACTGGATAAGTCTTTTGTGAATATCTATAGAAGTTGATAGGTTACTGTTCATATTTGTTTAGGTAAAAACCTACTTCCGTGGCATCCATGCCACTTTGCCAGGTATTGCTTCTGCTCTGAACTTCAGTTTGGGGCACCATAGTTTCCTTGGGCTCTTGTGTCAGAATCACCTGTTTCCACCAGTATTCACCACTACTCCACTAGGCATGGCTGTTGTCAGCTACTACTGCATCTCCTCCCACTGTTCGTAAAGTCCCTTAGTCTCTGTACCTTACCCATCCCCATTTCTAAATCATAGCAGCTTCCTGGAGATTCTAGGTCACCACATTTCAAGTTGGATTCTATGTCCAATTGAGGAGAATGTTCCTTCCCATGTGTGGTCCACTTTTTAAAAAACGGTCCTAAACAACAGTTGTTTTGGCTTCATTGGGTCATAGAATTCAGTGAAACAGATCTTCAAGATTTTAAAATCTTCTTTCCTCCTAGGACTTAGGCATAAACTTAGTGTAATGAACTGCTGGTGGATTCAAGTAGCAGCTGCTCTTTGGTTATAAGAACCCCTGCTCTCCAACCTATGGGTTTGGGATTTCTATGTCAAGTTCCTTGTGCTTAGCTCTGTATTTCTTTAGGCTTATTTTTTCAAAGGATTCTCTCTCAGACTCTATACAAATAGATATTCAACTTGTCTTGTACATTCCTTTTTTAGCTGAGCATATTGAGGTACATTCTGAACACACCCTGCAGAACAGCAGAAAGTCTCAGGAATTGGAGGCATTAAGCACCTTCAAAAATGGGAATAAATTATGGGGCTGAATAAAGAATGATTTGTTTTAAGCCTTTAGAGGAAAGAAGGAGATTCCTAGATGCCCTTCATTTCCTAAGCTGCCAGTAACTACTCCTCCCTTGGCAGTAGACAGACAAGAGATTTATCCTCAGGAGAAACGAACAAGAAGGTTCACTGACAGCAGGCATAGCAGAGGGAGTAGAGTCTCCTTAATAGAAATAAAAGGATTAAGTGAACATCTATGTAACAGGTCATGAGAATCTCCTTCCAGCCTGCCACTGCCTGTCCCTTCCTTTTTAGCCTTGGATAGCCAGGTACAATATTTACTACCACCTTCAGCAGCACTTGTAGGATTTTCCAATTAACTTTTTAAGGGCTTTTTATTTAATTAATTAATTTATTTATTTATTTAATTTTTGCTGTATGCTGGCCTCTCACTGTTGTGCCCTCTCTCATTGTGGAGCACAGGCTCTGGACTCACAGGCTCAGTGGCCATGGCTCATGGACCTAGCCACTCCACGGCAGGGGGATCTTCCTGGACCAGGGCACAAACCCGTGTCCTCTGCATTGGCAGGCAGACTCTCAACCACTGCACCACCAGGGAAGCCCAGGGCTTACTTTTAAATAAACACCACCTGTAGTTAACACATATTTCAGGAAAACTCTAACAGAAAAAACAAGCTAAAATACCAGAGGAAAAAAAACTTTGAAGTCATAGAGACACTACTTGCAGCCAAAGGAAAAAAAAAAAACCACAGGAGACATTATTATCATTAGTGCAGTCAGATAATTTATGGCAACTCTGAAGAAAGAAGAGAATGCTATAAAAAAAGAAACAGAAAATAACCTTCTAAAAAATGATCACAAGAATAAAATATTTAGTAGAAGGGTTAGATGATAACTGTGAGGCTATATCAAAAGACAGCAAATAAAGAGACAGAAGAAAATAAACGAGAAAGGACATGGAAATCAGGAATCGATGAAGCAATTCATATATATAATTTAAAGGAGTTTCCAATAAAGAGCAAACAAAACAGTATGGAAGAAATTTGTAAAGTAATATTTAAAAATTAAGAATTGGACTTGAGGATATGGGGAGGGGGAAGGGTATGCTGTGACAAAGTGAAAGAGAGGCATGGACATATATACAGTACCAAATGTAAGGTAGATAGCTAGTGGGAAGCAGCCGCATAGCACAGGGAGATCAGCTCGGTGCTTTGTGACCGCCTGGAGGGGTGGGATAGGGAGGGTAGGAGGGAGGGAGACACAAGAGGGAAGGGATGTGGGAACAGATGTATATGTATGACTGATTCACTTTGTTATAAA
The DNA here is from genome assembly GCF_025265405.1 of Mesoplodon densirostris. Lineage (NCBI taxonomy): Eukaryota > Metazoa > Chordata > Mammalia > Artiodactyla > Ziphiidae > Mesoplodon > Mesoplodon densirostris. Next base: position 119,372,277 of record NC_082667.1, on the reverse strand, counting down.
GCAGAAACTAATAAAAAAAAAGTTATGTCTCCAAAAAAAAAAAATTAAGAATTGAAGAACATGAGTTGTGGTTTGGTTTGAAATGAACCACTGAATCATTTAATTCATCACTTTGGGTTTTAATATGTTCTACTTCAAGCCACATCATCCAAAAAATTCAAGGAAAGGGGATAAATGAAAATACTAAAGCTTTTCAGAGAGAGTAGGTAAAAAGATCATCACATACAAAAAGTGGAAAATAAAGACAATAGACTTTTCAGTAGCAACAATGAAAGTGAAAGAGCAATGGAAAAATGCCTTCAAAATCCAAAACGAAATTCTATCCCAACCAAACTGTCAGTGAAAGGGAAATAAAGGTATTTTAGACACGAAAAATCTTTGAAAATATCCCGAACACCTTTTACTCAAAAATTCCTTGAGTTTGTGTGTGTGTTTAAAACTGAGGAGTAAATCAGGTGGAGGGAGAGATTAGATCAAGAGATGACCTGCTTTTGTTCACCTGAAACTAACACAACATTGTAAATCAACTTTACTTCTATTAAAAAAAGAAAATTAGAAAAAATAGGCTCAGACTGACATTTGATCCAGGCCACGAGTCTGAGTTTGACAATAACACTAAGAAACAATCAGATGAAGAGTATGGAGTTTTCAATGAAAATGTCTAAATCTCTTCAAATTTTCTATGAAATTAGTACAACATGAACATATCATTTCTTTCTTGCTTTGTGTTGTTACTGTATTTATAAGAATATATGAAATGCTTATAAATAAATGACTGATTAATTTGAGGAATAAAAGAAATGACCTGTTTAAGGTGATTGGGATGGGAGATCCTAAATTGACAGCTGTGCAGCAACCATGCTATGGAGGAAATTGAAAAAGAGGGGAATTTCTTGTCATTTGCAGAGTATGATTATTGTAAAACTGAAAATTTCAAGAAAGCCAACTAAATAATTATTAAGAATCTTAAGGAAATACAGGAAGTAACTATAGTTTTATTCTATAAGACACAAAACAGCTGTCTTGAGTTCAAAGAAAAATTGCTTAGGAAATAAATGCAAAATGAGATATCATGAACAAAGTCAGAAAAGACAAACTACTTAGCAAAATAACTGTAAATTTGCATGATTAAAACTACTCTACTGAAGGTAATATATCAAACTGGGGTAAAGAGGAACATATACTCTCTTACTGCATAGGAAGAATCAATATATAGAAGATTTTAATTCTAAGTTTCATAATTTTAATGGAATCCATTAAAAATGCTGACTGGTAATATATTTGTGAAAGTTGATTAAAATTAAAATTAAATAGAAAAATAAACAAGTGAGAATAGCCAAGGAACTTCTTGAAAACAATAATAATCAGAAGAAACTTACAAATTACTAGATATTAAAATTTTTATTAAACTGTAATAAACAAACAGTTGTTACTGAGACGTAAATAGATCAATGGAAAAGAGCAGATCCACACAAACATAAAAACATAGGGGATTTAAAGAATTATAAGGGCCATATTTCAGAGCAATAGAGAAAGAGGGAATATTGTTTTAGTAGGAGTGCATCAGAGTGCTCACATTCCTCACCACTAATTTCCTCAGTTATTAACATCTTACAGTTGTATGGTATATTTGTCACAATTAATGAACCAATATCAATACATTATTATTGAAGCCCATATTGTATTCTGATTTCCTTAATTTTTACCTAATAACTCTTCTGTTCTAGGATATCACATTTCAACTAGTCATCAGGTCTCTAGCTCCTCTGGGCTGTGACAGTTTCACATAATTTCATTGATTATAATATTCTTGACAACTTTGAAGAGTATTAGTCAGATATTTTCTAGAATATTCCTCAAAGTTGTTTTTTCTGATGATTTTCTCATGATTAGACTGGTTTTATGGATTTTAGGGAGGAAGAATGCAGAAGTAAAGAGCAGTCTTTACTTCCTTACTTCACATCACAGCAAATTAAGGACCATACTATGAACATGATTCACACCGTTGATGAGAACATTGAAAAAGTGGTTGGTGTAGTGCCAGTCACGTTCTCCACAGAGAAGTTATTCCCCCCCTTTTCTCTCTGTATTCTTTTAAACAGAATCGTCTGTGCTGCCCATGTTACCCAATCAGGTTAATTTTGCCAACATACTAGCAAGACAAAACACTGAGCTGCCAAGGATTGCAGCAAAGAGGGTTTAATTGTAAGTCAACCAATAGAGGAGACAGGAGAACTAGTCTCAGATCTGCCTTCCCAAAAGCAAGGGGATTGGGCTATATGGGATAACAAATAAAGAAGCAGGATGGTCCAGAGAGTGGGAAGTGTTGGGAGCATGGAGAGCTGTGATTGGAAAAAGGCACACTAATCATTGTTCTGCCCAGGCTTAACTAAGCTACAGGCCTCTGCAGGTGCCCAGTTGAAGGGTTGGTGCTCCTATCTAGTCTTAACCAACTCAGCTTGAACTAGACACAGCTACTCCAAGTTCCTGGAAAATAACTCAGGCAAACATCCTATTGTTTAGGCCACATTTTGCTTGGAGAATATGCAAGTCTTAAAAATACCTTGATTAGTGATGGCAGGTGAAATAGATTTCACCCACAGTTTCTGTCCCCCACTATCTTTTGATCATTCCTCAATCTTGAGGAAAGAGGGGTGACGACTGCTCTGGCTACTTCCTGCTGATGGGGTGGGGGGATGTAGACCTAACAAAGCCTTGAGGAATGAAACTGCTTATCACTCATTTGAAATATTCTCTTGTTCCCATTTAACATTTTGATTCCAACAAACAAATACCATCTATGCATCAGCTGCCAAGACATTCATAAACCCAAGATTGGTAACTAAACTACAGACAAAGGAGGTACCTTGAGTGGGCACACCAAACACCAGACATGTTATTAAACTTTATGCTCTTTTTTTAAGGATTTTATCTAGAACATGGTCAAGCCAGGGATTAGTGCCTTACCTTTCAACATGTTGGAGTATCTCAATCGTTAAGTTGGGCTAAAACACTTAGATATTAAATATGGAAGAGACATAAGCTGGGAAACATAAGTACAATTTCTATAATACTCTGACCAAGTAGATCCTTGAAAGGGGTGGCCAAGATCATATTAGGTAAGGTTGAAAAAAACTGATTACAGGCACAACCAAGGGGTCAACATGATCAAATACAGAAAAAAAAGTTTTGGAAGACATATTTAACAGCTGGAGAGATTACCTGCTTTTGCCACAGTTTGAGAAATCCTAATCACTGAATTGTCCTTCCAAGCCTTAATTTTTTTCTTGCAGTTTCCTCCTAAAAAACAATTTAATATCTGTTAGGATTTCACTTGTCCACTCAGAGAAGTCAGTTTCTCTTCAACTTCACTGAGAGATGGGTCTCAAGTAGCACCTCAAAATGTCCAGTCCAACGGGGATGGAGCTGATCATCTGGATGTTTATTATTCCAAGATTTCAGTCTAGAGGTTTACTGTCTCCTCATTTAGGAGTTTCATAAAAGGGTTTTGTATGAATCCAAAGTTGGGGATCTAAATGCAGCAGAACCCAAATATTCCCAGGAATCCCTGCAATTGCGTCTTGGTGTGAACTGCAGCCCTGGCTAGAGCTTCCCTTCTGTAAGGGAGAAAGTCTCTGTCCTTGTGAGAGTTCAAAACCCAAGTATTTAACAGAGAGCTGAGAACAGTGTGCCTTTTACTTAGACACTTTACAGCCTTGTTCCACCAAAAAATGTTCGAAGCCAAAACCGTATTCAGGTCTGAGGTGTCCTTTGTTTTACTAACAATCAGAATATCATCCAATACTGGAGCAGGGCTTCCTCGTTGAGTTGAGGATCCCTCACGTGGTTTGCCAGGGCTTCTCTAAACACTGTGGGGGAATTTTTAAATTCCTGAGGAAGAATTGTCCAGCAGTACTGTTTAACAGTTGTATCTAACTCTTCCCATTTGAAAGCAGACAACTCTTGATATTTAAAATTCAAAGGTGTGCAAGAAAAGGCATTCTTCAATTCCAATACAATAAACCAACAAAAATCTCCAGACAGAGTAGTGAACAGAGTGCATGGGTTAGGGACTACTGGATGAGTATCTCCTACAATTTGATTAATTGCTCTAAAGTCATGTACAAACTGATATTCATTTCTGCCAGGTTTCTGGACTGGTAAAATTGGAGTATTATAAGGTGACCAGCAGGGCCACATTAAAACATATGGATCCAGATCAATTACACCAGTTGTCCAGTCTCAGCATTTATACTTCCAATGGGGACTTGCTGTAATGGATATTGCCCCACTTGAGTTTGGGTAGTTCCCTGCCAAATTGAATACTCTGACAGGCATGAGAGAGAGACAATTCCGATTTCTCCATCCTCAGAGACCAGAGCAGGTGGTGAGAGGGTCCAAACCTGAAGCTGTGGCAAGGAAAGAGCAGCAGCACCATCATATGGGGTGAAGGAGGAACAGTCAGAGGGTTTGGATCAACAACAAGTCATCCTTTTCATTAGGATCAAGCAAAACAGGTTTCTTTGCCTTCCCTTCCTGTTGGGCCATAACCTTGCCTCTTCTTTGCACAGGTTTATTCTGGTACAATAAAATAAAAGACTGTATATAATGTATTTCATCCCATTTTTCTTCCCATTTACAAAATAAATCTAGCTGCAGGATTGAGTTTTAATTTAAAGATCCATTTTCAGGCCATTTTGCTCAGGGGCCAAAATAATATTGTGGCCACACAGTGTTACCAAAAAAAAAATACCATCTTTTTCTTTTTCTGTGGATTCATAACTGAAAGCCACCCAATTTTGAAGAATGCAGCCTGGAGGGCTACAAGGAGGAATTGAATTAACATATCCCACTTTTGAATGAGGTTTTGTTTCCAGGTGTTTGCAACAACAAAATCTGTCTACATGTCCTTGCTATGGCCAGCAAGAAGCTCAATCTCCAATAAACAATTCTTATCAATTGAGACAATCAGACATAGATAAACATAGCTAAACAAGATAAAAGCAAACAAGACCAAAACCCAAAGCCCCAGGCCTCTAACCCAGGTATGGAGTACCTTAGCAGCTATAACCTTTTATATTGTCTGCTAAAATCCCACCAGGTGGGTTTCCAAGCCAGGATATGGACAGAATTGACAGACAATTTAGTCACAATTGCATTTCTTTTTCCTTTTTTTAAATTTTAAACATTTACATTAACTTTATTTATTTATTTTAACATTTTTATTTGAGTATTGTTGATTTACAATGTTGCATTAGTTTCAGCTGTACAACAAAGTGAATCAGTTATACATATACATATATCCACTCTTTTTAACATTCTTTTCCCATATAGGTCATTACAGATTATACAGTAGAGTTCGCTGTGCTATACAGTAGGTCCTTATTAGTTATCTATTTTATATATAGTAGTGTGTATATGTCAATCACAATCTCCTAATTTATCCCTCCCGTCCATTACCCCCTGATAACCATAAGTTTGTTTTCTACATCTGTGACTCTCTTTCTGTTTTGTAGATACGTTCACTTGTACACTTTTTTTAACATTTTTATTGGAGTATAACTGCTTTACAATGGTTTGTTAGTTTCTGCTTTATAACAAAGTGAATCAACTATACATATACATATATCCTCATATCTCCTCCCTCTTGCATTTTCCTCCCACCCTCCCTATTCCACCCCTCTAGGTGGTCACAAAGCACTGAACTGATGCCCCTGTGCTATGCAGCTGCTTCCTACTAGCTATCTATTTTACATTTGGTAGTTTATATACGTCCATGCCACTCTATCACTTAATTCCAGCTTACCCTTCCCACTCCCCTTGTCCTCAAGTCCATTCTCCATGTCTGTGTCTTTATTCCTGTCCTGCCCCTAGATTCTTCAGAACCATCTTTTTCTTTTATTCTTTTCTTTATTTTAGATTCCATATATATGTGTTAGCATACGGTATTTGTTTTTCTCTTTCTGACTTATTTCACTCTTTATGACAGACTCTTATGTCCATCCACCTCACTACAAATAACTCAATTTCATTTCTTTTTATGGCTGAGTAATATTCCATTGTATATATGTGCCACATCTTCTTTATCCATTCATCTGTCAATGGACACTTCAGTTGCTTCCATGTCCTGGCTATTGTAAATAGAACTGCAATGAACATTGTGGTATGTGACACTTTTTGAATTATGGTTTTCTCAGGGTATATGCCCAGTAGTGGGATTGCTGGATCATATGGTAGTTCTATTTTTAGTTATTTAAGGAACCTCCATACTGTTTTCCATAGTGGCTGTATCAATTTACATTCCCACCAAGAGTGCAAGAGGATTACATTTTCTCCACACCTTCTCCAGCATTTATTGTTTGAAGGTTTTTTGATCATGCCCATTCTGACAGGTGTGAGGTGATACCACATTGTAGTTTTGATTTACATTTCTCTAATGATTAGTGATGTTGAGCATCCTTTCAGATTGTTGGCAACCTGTATATCTTCTTTGGAGAAATGTTTATTTAGGTCTTCTGCCCATTTTTGGATTGGTTTTTTTTTTTTTGATATAGAGCTGCATGAGCTGCTTGTAAATGTTGAAGATTAATCCTTTGTCAGTTGCTTCATTTGCAAATATTTTCTCCCATTCTGAGGGTTGTCTTTTCGTCTTGTTTATGGTTTCCTTTGCTGTGCAAAAGCTTTTAAGTTTCATTAGGTCCCATTTGTTTATTTTTGTTTTTATTTCCATTTCTCTAGGAGGCAGTTCAAAAAGCATCTTGCTATGATTTATGTCATAGAGTGTTCTGCCTATGTTTTCCTCTAAGAGTTTTATAACACTTGCACACTTTCTTTTTGGATTCCACATATAAGGGATATCATATAATATTTATCTCTTTCTGACTTACTTCACTCAGTATGACAGTCTCTAGGGATTTAAGGATTTTTCAATCAATATTCAGAGAACAAATCCATTTCTTTAATGAGGTTACTCACCCAAAAGACATCTTCCAAACCCGAAACCACCTCTTTGTTGCAAAAGGAAACTAAGCACCCAGGGTCTGTGGCACCTCACTGGGGAAATCCTGGGGACAATCCCTGGAACAAATGAGACAGGCAGCTGATTGGGCTTGTCTACAGTCTCTTAATACTGGCAATGGGCTGATGAACCACTGGCAAAAGATCCATCTGGACTTAAACCCTGGCTGGCTGGTCAAATTTGCTACCAAACCAGGTTCCTTCTGCCTGATGCACACCAAGACAAAATGCTGAGATAATGCGGCCTGCAGCAAAGAAGGGGTTTATTCACGAGGAAGCCAAAGAAGAGACAGGAGAACTAGTCTCAGATCCACATCCCCAAAGGCAAGGAGCTCAAGTTATTTGTGGGATAACAAAAAAAGAAGCAGGGTGGTCCAAAGCATGGGGAGTATGGGGAAAAGTGACGGGGAAAAGGGCAATAATCATCATTCTTCATAGGTGTAACTAAGCTACAGGCCTCTGCAAATTGCAAAAGTCACCAAGTGGACACTCACGCATGACTAGTTGGGAGAGGGTTAGTGTTTCTATACAATCTTAACCGGCTCAGCTCAAACTAGATGCAGGTGACTCCAAGTTCCTGGAAAATAACTCGGGAAAACATCTTATTGTTTAGGGTGTGAGCCACTTGGAAAACATGCAAGTCTTAAAAGGACCTTGAAAAGTGATGGCAGGTGAATGTATTTAAACCACAGTTTGACCCACACAAGTTGAGAATTACATTCCACTGTATTTGAGAATGTATACACATATTATTTAGAATTCCACATGGGACCTTTATTTCTTCTCCTCACGTATTTAGTAAATTTTAATTATTTTTGCATTTATTTTTCTTGAGATAAAATTGACATATAACTTTGTGTAACTTTGTTTAAGGGGTATAATGTGTTGATTTAATACATTTATATATTTCAACATGATTACTATCACACTGTTAGCTAACACCTCTATGGTGTCACCTAATTACAGTTTCTTTTTTGTGATGGAAAGTTCTAGTCTCTTAGCAACTCTGAAGTTATAACACAATATTGTTGCCTATAATCACTGCACTGGGCCCTAGATCTCCAGAACTTATTGAGTTACTAGGTGTAAGTATGCAACCTTAAACAACATCTTCCCAATTCCTTCACCCGCTACCCAGTGGTAACCACAATTTTACTTTCTGTTTTTATGGCTTGGATTTTTTAGATTCCACTTATGAGTGATATCATACAGTATTTGTCATTCTCTGTCTCACTTATCTCACTTATTATAAAACTCTCAAGTTCCATCCGTGTTATCACAAATGGCATGATTTTTTGTTTGTTCATTTCTCATGGTTAAATAATATTGCATTGTATATATATGTATATATGATGTGTATATATGTGTTTATATATACACTATATATCACACTTTTTTTAATTCATTCACACATTGAAAAATGCCTAGGTTGTTTCCATATCTTTTCTATTGTAAAGAATGCTGCAATGAACATGGGAGTACATATATCTTTTTGATATCTTGGTTTCATTTTCCTTAGATATATACCCCAGAGTGGAATTCCTGGATCATATGGTAGTTCTATTTATTTATTTATTTTTTAACTGTCATATTTTCCATAGTGGCTGTATAGATTTGCATTTCTGCCAACAGTGCACAAGGCTTTCCTTTTCACCACATCCTCACCAACTCTAGTTATCTCTTGTCTCTCTGGTGATAACCATTTCTAACAAGTATGAAGTGATATCTTATTGTAGTTTTGATTTGAATTTCTCTGATGATTAGTGATATTGAGCATCTTTTCATGTAACTGTTGGCCATTTGGATTTCTTCTTTGAAAAAATTAGTTTAGTTCCTCGGCATATTTTTAATCAGATCATTTGTTTTCTTGTTATTGAGTTGTATGAGTTTTTTTTTTTTAATATATTTTGGATATTAACCCCTTAACCAATATATGGTTTGCAAATAATTTCCCATTCCATAGGTTACCTTTTTATTTTGTTAATTGTTTCTTTTCCTGTGCAGAAGATTTTTACTTTGATGCAATCCCTCTTGCTGTTTTTTGCTTTTGTTACTTGTGCTTTGGTATCATATCTAAAAAATAATTGCCAAGACTGATGTTAAGGAGCTTCTTCGTTATATTTTCTTCTAGGAGATTTACAATATTGGATCTTAAGTTTAAGTCTTCAAACCATTTCAAATTAATTTTGTTGAGTATTGTAAGAAAGGGTCTAATTTTATTTTACTGTATATGTTTATCCAGTTTTCCCAGCATCATTTGTTGAAGAGATTATCCTTTCCTCATTGAGTGGTCTCGGCTCCCTTGTCAACTATCATGCATGGGTTTATTTCTGGGGTCTCTATTCTGTTCCAATGGTTTATGTGTCTATTTTTATGCCAGTAACATACTGTTTTAATTACTATAACTTTGTAGTGTAGTTTGAAATCAGGAAGTGTGATGGCTCTAGCTTTGTTCTTCTTTCTCATATTCCTTTGTCTCTTTGGGGTCTTTTGTGATTCCACAAAAATTTTAGGATTTTTTCCTTCTATTTCTGTGAAAAATGCCATTGGAATTTTGATAGGGATTACGCTGAATCTATAGGTAGCTTTAGATAGTATGAACATTTTAAAAGTATTAATTGTTCTGATCCATGAACATGGGCTAGCTTTCCATTTCTTTCTATCTTCTTCAATTTCTTTCATCAAGGTCTTATAGTTTTAACTGTATGGATTTTTTACTTTCTTGGTAACATTTATTTCTAGGTGTTTTATTGTTTGTGATGCTATTGTGAATGGGATAGTTTTCTTTATTGCTTTTTCAGATGTCTTCTATTAGTGTATAGAAATGCAACTGATTTCTGTATGTTGATTTTATATCCTTTAACTTTACTGAAGTTTTAAATTGTTTCCAACAGTTTTTTGTTTGAGTCCTTAGGATTTTCTATACACATATAAGATTATATTAGCTGCAAGTAACAACAGTTTTTCTTCCTTCGTGATTTGAATGTGTTTTATTTCTTTGTTTTGCCTAATTTCTCTAGCTGGGACTTCCAGTAGTATGTTGAATAAGAGTGGTGAGAGTGGACACCTTTGTCTTGTTCATGATCTTGGAGGAAAATCTTTCAATATTTTCCCACATGTATAATGTTAACTGTATATTTCTTGTATATGGCCTTTATTATGTTCAGATAAATTCCTTCTATGCTAAATTTGTTAAGGATTTTTATCAAGAATGGATGTTTTATTTTGTGAAATGTTTTTTCTACATCTATTAAGATGATCATATGATTTTTACCTTTTGTTCTGTTTTTGTGGTGTATCACACTATTGTTTTTCATATGTTAAACCATCTTTGAATTCCAGTGATAAATCACACATGGTCATGGTGTATCATCCTTTTAGTATGTTGTTGAATTTGGTTTGCTAATATTTTGTTGAGAATGTCTGCATCTACATTCACCAGGGATATTGGTCTATAGTTTTCTTTTCTTAGTGTCCTTATCTGGCTTTTGTATTAGGGTAATACTGGCCTTACAAAATTAGTTTGGAAGTGTTTCCTTCTCTTCAAATTTTTGTAAGAGATTGAGAAGGATTGGTGTTAATTCTTCTTAAGTGGTTAGTAGTATTCATCAGTTCAGCCATCTAATCTTAGGCATTTTTCTGTGTTGGGAGATCTTTTATTACTGATTCAATCTTTTTACTCATTATTGGTCTGCTCAGATTTTCTATTTCTTCCTGATTTAGAGTTGGTAGGTTGTACATATCTAGGAACTTATCAATTTCTTTAGATTATCCAATTTGTTGGCATATACTTTTTCATAGTAGTGTCTCATGATCCTTTGATTTCTATAGTATCAGTTTTAATGTCTCTGCTTTCATTTCTAATTTTATTTGTTTTACTTTTCTCTTTTTTTCTTAGTTTAACTAAACTTTTGCCTATTTTGTTTATCTTTTGAAAACCAACTTAGTGTTTTGATATTTTCTATAATTTCTGGTCCCTATTTTATTTATTTCTACTTTGATTTTTGTCATTTCCTCTTTTTGATAACTTTGGGCTTAGTTTGTTCTTTTTCTTGTTCTTTGAGGTGTAAATTTAAGTTGTTTATTTGAGATCTTTCTCTTTTCCATATGCATTTATTGCCATAAACTTCTCTCTCAGCCTTGCTTTTTCAGCATCCCATAAGTTTTGGTATGCTGTGTTTCCATTTTCGTTTGTTTTGAGACTTTAAAAAAATTTTCCTTTTGATTTCTTCTTTGAGCCATTGGTTGTTCAGGACTATGTTGTTTAATTTCCACATGTTTAGATTTTCCAACTTTACTCTTTTTTTTTTTTTTCAGTACAGAGGCCTCTCACTGTTTTGGCCTCTATCATTGTGGATCACAGGCTCCGGATACACAGGCTCAGGGGCCATGGCTCACAGGCCTAGCTGCTCCATGGCATGTGGTATCTTCCCGGACCGGGGCATGAACCCGTGTCTCCTGCATCAGCAGGTTGACTCTCAACCACTGCGCCACCGGGGAAATCCCAACTTTACTCTTGATGTTGATTTCTAGTTTCATACCACTGTGGTCAGAAAAGATACTTACTATAATTTCAGCCTTCTTAAATTTACTAAGACTTGTTTAGTACCCTAATACATGGTTTATTCTGGAAACTATTTCCTGTGCACTTGAAAAGAATGTGAATTCTACTTCTGTTGGATGGAATGTTCCATAAATATCTATTAGTTCCATTTGGTCTAATGTATGGTTCAAGTACAATATTTCCCTGTGAATTTTCTGTCTGATGAGTTATCCATTGCTAAATGTGGGGTATTGAACTCTCCTAATATTGCATTGTTGTCTATTTCTCCCTACAGATATGTTAGTATTTGTTTCATCTACATAAGTGGTACTCTCGTATTTGGTGCATACATATATTTACAATTGTGTATTTTCTCGATCTATTGATCTCTTTATCTTTTTTTTTTTTTTGCTTTCTTGTTTTGTTTTGTGGGTTTTTTTGGCTTGAATTCTTTATCATTACATAATAAACTTCTTTGTCTCTTGTCATCATTTTTTCACTTAAAGTCTGTTTTTCTGGTATAAGTATATTTATCCTTGGTTCCCCCCCCCAATTTGCATGGCATATATTTTTCTCTCACTTCATCTTGAACTTACATGTGTCCTTAAAGCTGAAATTAGTCTCTTGTACACAGCACATAGTTGGGTTTTGTGTTTTTATCCATTTAGCCACTCTGTGCCTTTACAGTGTGAATTCAATCCATTTGACTTAGAGTTAGTATCAATATGTAAGGCCTTACTAATGTCATCTTATTAATTGCTTTCTGGTTGCTTTGTTCTTTCATTGTTTCTTTTTCCCTGAGCTTCTGCCTTCCTTTAAAAATTGGTGATTTTCTATGGTGGTATGCTCTGTTTCTCCTTTCTTTATCTTTGTGCATTTACTCTAAGTTTTTGTTTTGTGATTACCATACAGCTAACATAAGACATTGTATAGATAAAACAGTCTTTTGTTTGTTTGTTGTTTAGCCAAGCCCTACCTCTTCTATGAAGACTTCTTCAGTTGCTTTAACCCATTCAGCTAGTTCTCCTCTCTAAATTCTTATTCTACTCACCATAACTAACAATTAATTTTTAAAATCTTCTTAAAGGAGATTTTAGCATGTTAGTCTCCAACTAAAAATTCCTCAAATAACATGATGTTTTCAATAATGAATATATTCTGAGCATCCAACCAGGATGCTAGGGATACACAGATGAATAAAACACAGCCCCTGTCCCTCAGACATTATAGACTGATGGATTATTCACACCTAGGGCTCACTAGGATTCTCAAGTTGTCTACAGGGTAAATTGCTGCTTTGCATTTAAAGTAGTGACACCTCTTTAAATATTTTCCGTTTAACTATTGGTCATTCTACTTGTTGATACTTTTATTATCTGGGGTTTTCTCCACCTTTATATGGGTACAACTGCTCCACTCTTCCTTAACCCTCTTGTGGCAGAATTCTTAAGGTTTCATGTCATCTCTGGTTCTTACAATACACCAGGCTGGCTACTGGAAACCTTAGTTTTATTTTCCAGAAGGTGGCACTATAGCTAAAGTTTGTGGTTTCCCCTCTGCCCACAGACCCTGCCTTGTTTTCTAAGCTGACTCCCTGTCTACTGGAACTCACACTCACCTCCATACTCAGGAGCATTCACAAGGCGTCAGCTGCAGATTGGAGACGGTGTTGGCTTATCGCTTAGGGCATTAGAGGTGCCCATAGACCTCATAGGGTGATCCCCAGGTGTGGTACTCCCAGAGGCTCATGGGTGGAACCATGTCTCTTTAATACCCTTTGATATTCTTATCTGCTGTTTTCCTGATCTCCTCCCTTCTCCCAGACAAAGAGATCCTCTCTAGTACTCTGTGTGCTGCTAGAGAGAAATGTGTTTCTCCAGCTGCATCGACACCACTGGGGTATTTGAGTACACAGCCACCTTTTCCCTTGTGGGAGAAGTCACCCAGCCTGAAAGTGCAGCCCAGTGCAGTGTTTCCTTCAGGGGAGGGGGTGGACAGTGATGGTAAATTTCTTCTTACCATTTCTGCTGCATCCAAATGCACTTGTTTGCTTGCTTGGTTTATTTGTTGTTGTTGTTCCACAGTTGTTCTGGGATCTCCCCTGGGGAAGGCTGGACTTCTGCAATTTCTCTCTTATCTGTGGGTATCTGCCCAGGTCAGTACTACAGGTTTTTTTCCAACCACAATAAAAGGAGTTGGGGCAGGTTTGCTGCTCCATTGATTCCAGAGTCTGTACTGAGGTCTGTTTGTCTATTACCAGTGGCACACATGGGTGAGACTCCTTCTGGGGTTCTTCATGTATGGTGCTGGATTCTACATCTACTGCAAAGGTGATTTTGTTTCTGGATGAATGTCTAATTCTTAAGTGAAAAGGGAGGACAAAAAGGAGAAACAGGGCTTCCCTGGTGGCGCAGTGGTTGAGAGTCCGCCTGCCGATGCAGGGGACATGGGTTCGTGCCCCGATCCCGGAAGATCCCACGTGCCGCGGAGCGGCTGGGCCCGCGATCCATGGCCGCGGAGCCTGTGTGTCCGGAGCCTGTGCTCCACAGCGGGAGAGGCCGCAGCAGTGAGAGGCCCGCGTACAGCAAAAAAAAAAAAAAAAAAAGGAGAAACAGCTTAGATCACCATGATGTTGTTGTTACTCTTTCTTTTCCCATGTATTTTTTTATTCAATTATTTATATCACTACGGATTCATGGAAAATTATTTTATGCTTAAGTTATAATACAAATCATATATTATTTATTTTGTTACTCAACTTGTTCCAGCATTGGTCTTTGAGAGCTCTTTTATTTGGCTTTTTTTTTGTCCCTGTGACATTCCCCTATAACTGTGTTATTTTTGTTTTTGTTGTTTGCTTATTTGTTTTGAGCACTTCCTTACTGACACTGTAACATGTGCCAGGCTAACCTTGTATGTTTCCTGCCCAGTTCTAGAATCAGCCATTTATCCAAAAGCTCTGTCCCTTTTAGTGGAAAATGGTATTAGAAAAAAAGATTTAGGCACTGAGTTTACTCTTTGTTACTGGGACACCATTATTTTTAGACCACGTCAGCTGCCAGAGAATGGAGAAGTATGTATGTATATTAAGTCCTCCATATATACATATTTATAAATATTTCCATATGCGTTTTCATATGTATCCATCTCTATCTATGTTAAGTGAAACATTAGTTGACATGAATATCTTCAACAGTAATCCATAAAAACATGGATTATTCTAGTGCCTTCTCTATTTACATATCTGTAAACTCCAACTCCAACAGTAAGAAACCTGGATTCCATCACCCTGGACATACATACTTAATTGTTCAATTACAGTATATGTTTTCAGAATTGTTAACCTGTATCCTCATGAGGAGAACAAACAAACAAAAAAACACAAAGCAAAATCCCAAACCTTTACCAACATTGCTGTAAACAGCCCTTTTAGTCATGTGTATTACAGGCTCCACTTGTGTCCAGTCACTTAGGTCAGCCCCTTTCCCCACCACTCCGTTCAGTATGGTTGTTTCATACATTTGTAATACAGTTAGTTAGGTTTTTTTTTTTCCTAAATCACAGTCTGCATTACATCCTGGGATTCTCTGATCTTCTAAGTGATTTTTAAAAAAATTCGTGTACATTAAGATTCACTCTTTGTAGAATACAGTTCAATAGTTTTGAATAAACACAAAGTGTCATGTATCCACCATTAAAGTGTCAGGCAGAACAGTTTCCCCACCCTTCAAAAATCTCCTATGCTTCATTTACTTAACTCTATCCTTACCCTAAACTCTTAGCAACCACTATTTTTTTACCATTTCAATATTTTTGCCTATTCCAGATTGTCATATAAATGGAGCCATACAGTATGTAAACTTCTTAAACTGATATTTTACATAGTAACATGCACCTAAGATTTATTTTTGTCTTTACATTCTTTACATGGCTTGATAGTTTTTTTCTTTTATCACTGGATAGTATTTCATTATAAAATGTATCACAGTATGTTTATCCATTCACCTATTCAAGGACATCTTGGTTGCTTCCAGTTTGCGGAAATTATGGGGAAAAATGCTATACACATTAATATACAGTTTTTTATATGGATAAATGTTTTCAAATCAGTTGGATAAATACCTGGCAGAGCAATTGCTGGGTTGTATAGTAAGATTATGTTTAGGTTTGTAAGAAACTTCTAGTCTTTCATGGTGCTGTACAAATTTGTATTTCCTTCAGCAATGAATGAGCATTCCTATTGCTTTATATCCTTTGCAGCAATTGGTATTTTCAGGTTTTTTTGTGTTATGGTATCTTGCTGTGGTTTTAATTTGCACTTCTCTAGTGACAAATGATGTTGATCACCTTTTCATTCATATACTTGTTTGCTTTCTGTATATCTTCTTTGATGAGGTGTGTTTGACTTCTTACTGAGTGTTAAACCCAGTGTCGTGAAGTTTGGTTTTAAGTTTTCTTCTAAGAGTTTTGTTGTTTTAGATATTACATTAAGTCCTTGTTTGATTCTGAGTTAATTTTTATACATGGTATTATGTAAGGGTCCACTTCATTCTTTTGCATGTATATATTAAGTTTTCCCTCATAATCTGTTGAAAAGATTCTTCTTTCCCCCATTGAATGGCATTGACACCTTTGTCAAAAATCATTTGATTGTATATACAAGGATTTATTTCTGGTCTCTCTATTGTATTCCATTGGTTTGTATGTCTATCTTTAGGCCAAAATCACATGTTTTGATTACTGTAGCATTGTAGCAGATTTTGAAATCTGGAAGTGGGAGTCCTCTGGGTTTGTTCTTCTTTTTCAAGATTGTTTTGGCTATTCAGGGTCCCTTGAGATACTATATGAGTTTTAGGATATATATATATATTTTATATCTGCAAAACATATCATTGGGATTTTCATGGGATTGGATTGAATCTGTAGGTTGTTTGGGATAGTATTGGCTTTTTAACAATATTCATTCTTCCAATCAATGAGTATATCTTTTCATTTATTTGTATCTTCAATATCTTTCATCAGTGTCTTATGGTTTTATTTTACAAGTCTTTCACTTTCTTAAGTTAATTCTAAAGTATTTTATTCTTTTTGGTGTTATTGTAAAAAGAATTGTTTTTGTAATTTCCCTTTCAGATTGTTTATTGTGTACATAAATGCAACTTATTTTTGTATGTTGATGTGTATCCTGCTACTTTGCTGAATTCATGTATTATTTCTAACAGTCTTTTTGTGGAATCTTTATGATTTTCTACATACAAGATTATACCATGTGCAAAGAGAGCTAGTTTTACTTCTTTTAAAATTTGGATAAATTTTTTTTTAATTTGGATAATTTTAATTCCTTTTTCTTGAATAATTTTTCTGGCTAGAACTTTTGGTATTGTATTGAATAGGAGAGTTGAGAGCAGACAGACATCTTTACTTTGTTACTGCCCTTAGAGGAAAGCTTTCAATCTTTCACCACTGAGTATGATGTTCACTGTGGGTTTTTCATATATGGCTTTTATGCTGAAGTAGTTTCCTTCTACTTCTAGTTTGAGTGCTTTTATCATGAAAAGGTGTTGAATTTTCTCAAATGTTTTCCTGCATTAATTGAGGTGATCATGTTTTTTTTTCTTCTTTTGCTGTTGTGTATTGCATTAATCAATGTTCATATGTTGAACTCTTCTTGCATTCCAGAAATAAACCCCACTTGGTCATGGTGCTTAACCCTTTTAATATCTTGCTGAATTCTCCTTGTAAGCATTTTGTTGAGGATTTTTGCATCAGTGTTCATAAGGGATATTTGTGTGTAGTTTTCTTTTCTTGTAGTGTCTTGGGACTTGGTATCAGAATAAAACTGGTCTCAGAGAATAAGTTAGGAAGTGATCCCTCCTTTTCAATGTTTTGGAAAAGTTTAAGAAGGATTTGGTATTAATTCTGCTTTAAATGTTTGATATATTTGTCAGTGAAGCCATCAGGTTCAGGACTTCACTTTGTTGGGAGATTTTGATAACTGATTCAACCCCCTTACTAGTTATAGGTTATGATATTGTGATTTATAATATGAAGTATGTGTTTAGTTTTGTTCATGTTCTTGGCACAGAACTCCTAAAACCCTTAGAATTTACTAAGTGTTAAGTTAGTAAGGTGACTTTTGGAAAAGCTGCTAGATATCCAGAGGATGGGGGCTGGTTGCCAAGGGAAACAACCATGTGATTAGAGGGTTGGAACTTTCCATCCCACCTCTCAATCTCTGCGTTGCAGGGTGGGGCTGGAGATTGAGTTCAGTCACAAATGACCAATTATTTAATCAATCATGCTTATGTATGGAGCCTCCATAACCACCCCACGCCCCTCCAGAAGATAGGGTTCTAAGAGCTTGCAGGTTGGTGAACATGTGGAGATTCAGGGAGAATGGTGTGCTTAAAGAGCATGGAAGCTCCATAAACCTTCCCACACATTTCTTTCATTTAGATGTTTATCTGTATCATTTATCATATCCTTTTATAATAAATTGGAAACAGTAATTAAACTGTTTTCCTGAGCTCTGTGAGCAACTCTAGTAAATTAATCAAACCCAAAGTTGGGGGGGGGTTGGTCATTGGAACCTCTGGTCTACAGCCAGAAGCACAGGGGATGAGACTGAGATTAACATCCAAAGTCAAGGGGGCAGTCTTGTAGCACTGAGTCCTTAGCCTGTGGGATCTGATGCTGTCTCCAGGTAGATAGTGTCAGAATTGAGTTAATTGCTTGATGGTGTAGAAACACGTGCACATGCACACACACACACACACACACACACTGGATAGGTCAATTCAGATTTTCTATTTCTTCATGACTTAGTCTTGGTAGGTTTTGTGTTTCTTGGAATTTGTCTATTTCATCTAAGTTATCCAATTTATTGGCTTATAATTATTCATAGTACTCTCTTATAATCATTTTTGGTTCTGTAGAATTGGTAGTAATGCCCCCACTTCCATTTCTGACTTTAGTAATTTGAACCTTTTCTCTTTCTTTCTTACTTCATCTAACTAAAGTTTTATCAGTTTTTGAAAACCAACTTTTGTTTCCAACTGTCTTTTACATCAATAAAGATTAAGAAAATCAAAAGATTTTATTTTGCCTTCATTTATTATTTTTCTGGTAACATTTTCTTTCTTTAGATCTATGTCTGTGACTTATATCATTTATCTTATGCCTAAATAATTATTTTTTATTATTTCTTGCAGGGAAGTTCTGCTAGTATTGAATTTCCCTCATTTTTTGTTTGATTAATTATTTCTCTTTTACTTTTGAAGGATAATTTTATTGTATACAGAATAATTTAACATTGGTGGTTTATTCTTTTAATATTTTAAAAGTTTCACTACACTCTATATTTTGTCCGCATGGTTTGTTGAGAAGCACACAATGATTCTTGGCATTTTTGTTCCATAAGTAAGGTATTTTTAAACTCAGGCAGCTTTCAAGATTTCCTTTATATTTGATTTTCTGAAATTCGTATATGATATGCTTAAGGATGTGAGTGTATATGTGTTTACATGTTTATATTTATTCTATGTAATTTTCTCTGAACTTCCTGAGTCTATGGTTTTGTGTCTGTCATTAATTTTGGAAGTTTCTCTGCCATATATATATATATTTTTTTTTTTTTTCCTGCTCTGTCCTCTTTCTTCTCCTTCTCGAATTCTTATTATTTACATTTTTTTACATTGTTTCACAGTTCTTAGATGTTCTATTCTGCTTTTTTTTTGTTGTTGTTGTTGTTGTTTTTATTATATATTTTCACCTTGCATTTCAGTTTGGGTAGCTTCTATTGACCTATATTCAATATTACTCATTATTTTCCTAAATATATCATCTACCAATGAGCCCATCATTGTTCATTTCTACTATATTATTTCTGATTACAAGAATTTCTTCTTGATTATTTCTTAGATTTTTCTTTGTTTATATTGCCTGACTGTTCTTTCATGTTGTGTACTTTTTCCTTTAGAAACCTTAGAATACAAATTATACCATATCTGATCATTCCAACATCTATGTCATAACCTTAGTATGGTTCTGATGATTACTTTACCTCTTCAGAATTGTATTTTCTTGATTTTCGACATGCCTTGTAAATTTTTGCTGAAATCTGAACATACCGTATGGGGTAGTAGGAACAGAGGTAAATAGGCCTTTAGTTCTACTGTAAATAGTTACCATTTTATTAAAATTATATTTCTAATTGGTTGCTTTCAATGAATAAGAATGTTATCATTTTTTGAGATTAATATAGCAGTCTTACTAAATTCTCTTACTTTAAATATTTTATGAACTATCTTGGATACTTAGGGATTAGAATATTATCCATTAAAAATGATAATTCAGTTTCTTTCCTTCTTTATACAGTTTGCTTTCATCTTATTGAATTGCATATGATTTCCAGCATAATGTTGGAGAGAAGTGAATAGATGATAGTTGTAGATATCCCTGACTTTTCCTGACTTTGGCAGAAATGCTTCTACTTTTTGAAAATGTAATATGGTGCTTGTGGTGAGTCTTAGTGTAATCACTTTTTTAAAAAAATGTATATTTTCCTCTTTTCCTAATTTGTAGAAACCATTGTTATGAATAGGTATTATATTTTATCAAATTATTTTTCTGTTTAATATAATCATATGATTTTTTTCTTCTTTAATCTTTAGTGTGATGCATGAAAAACGGTATTGTAGAAGTTATATGCAATATAGACATAAGGCAATGACAATATATGAAAATCAACAATTTCCTGCTTGTAAGTAGTCATACTTAAGCTCCATTAGCTGATATCATCACAGAATGTTTTCTATGTAATGAAACTACCAAGGGAAGCCTAGTTTTAGGGTCATTGTCCAGATCAGGTGACCTGAGTGTAGTGGATTCTATAATGAGTGGATTTTGTAACTTCTTCCTGTATTTCCAAGGAAAACCATGCATTTTTTTTTTTTTTTGGCCTTTCTCTACTTTCAAATATAAGTTGAATTGAGGAATAATTTTCCTGAGTCATGGGATCAAACAAAGCAATTTAGAACAAATTGCCTTCACTTCATACTTTTACATTAAACTTTTGAACAATGGACAGCTATGAACCGAGGTGTGTGGTTGCATCCCAGGAATCTACATCCATTTCTATGCAAGCTCAGGCCTCCTGTTAACCTAACCTGTTGGGTTCCATTTGTAGATGATCATCCTCATTCCTCATACTCACTCATTTATGTCACCTTCTTTATCAGCCTTGAGATAAATTTATGGAACATTCTCTTGAAGACTGAAACCTAAACTCATTTATGTCACCTTCTTTATCAGCCTTAAGATAAGTTTATGGAGCATTCTCTTGAAGACTGAAGCCTAAACTCAAGGTGACCGGGCAGGTGCAAGAACTGTCCTGTGAAAGCTTACCTGCTCTGCAGGTCCAGTTTACTCACAGGGAGAGAAACAGGGCTGGATTCTACCCCACTGTGGGTAGTCTGCAAGCTCTTGCCAGATACAATTATGCCTTTACAACAAAAATAAACCCAACAAAGAGGAGAGTATGATGAGTAGCTTGGTGCACAGATTTCTTGGCAGCCTTTACCAAAATGCAGCTGACTTTTATTTGGTTTTCATTGTGCCTACAAACAGGATAGGCAGGACTCACAGCCTGCCAAAGAGTCACACCACCCTTTTGAAGCAACCTTATCAGAGATGCACAATCGCTGGTCCCTTTCAAATTAGCCTATGAAAGGAAAAGAAGAGGCAGTGCTTAATCTGCCTCAGCCTTACATCGGTCCCCCAAGCCACCACCCATACCATTAACATGCCTACTAAACACTACTTTGCATGTAACCTGTGTCTCTGGTCTATTGAAAGAGGATTGCACATGTTTTAAATTTTGTTTAGCTTTTGTCAAAAGGATATACCTTTAATGTCAGTGGGATTTTTTGGTGCTGTTTTGTTAACGGCTCTATCCTTAGAACCTAGAATAGTGTGTGGCATATAGTAAGTCCTCCATGGGTATTTGTTGAATGAAGACTGAATGAAATAATGTTTCTTCCACAGTATCCAGTGTTAGTCAAATACTTTCTCAAGAGAATTATGTAAATAAGGGCTAATTCATGAAATTTGATTGTCTCCTAGACTATGTCTGTGCTAGAGACTTATCTAATAGTGTAATAATTTAAGCTAGAGAATTTGGTGGCTGGCAGTGCTTCACATTTGTAATTCTGAAGTGGGATGAAGTCATTCCTGGATAGGTGTGAAGGACAGAGCATTTAAGTTCTACTTAACTCTCTTCCTTTTCCACACTAGCTCCCTATGTTCCTACAACCAGAAATACCTCTAAATCCAGAATTGTGAGGACAGGTGAGTTTTGTGTCTGGTTGACCTGAGGCTCTTGGAAAGCAAGGTTGGAGACTTGCTAGAGATCATCTTTTAGCTAAGAGAAACCTAACAGGATCAGATGTATCCCAGACCTAATTTCTCAGAGAGGTTCTTGGGCCATAATAATTTCCTCAAGATTTAGGATTGTTAAATAATAACTAGTGCAAACATTTAGGGGATTAAGTTAAAGTTTCTTAAATAAATGGATCCATCAACCTGACAATTGATCAGATTCATAATTTTGTGAGAAAGAAAAAGGAACTGGCATTATTTTGTCCCCTTGCTTGTATCTTTCAGAAAAGCAAAGTATACACACTGAGTGGTAAGCATGATATATAAAAATGTTTGTTCCCCAAATCTCAGAAAATGATTTTGTCTCCATGTTAACTATGTGTGCCTATCTTTGTATGTCTGTGCAGTGAATGTGTATGATTGTGTCTGCATACATCGGATGTGAGTGTGTGTGCAATGTGTGTGTATGTGCAAATATTCACTCATTTATACATTCAACAATTAACTTCCTATTATCTGCCTCACATCTTTTCAATGGACCACTGAGTATGTGTGGACCCAGTATTTTTTGTTCACTTAAATTGGTTTTATTGTCATCATAATAAGTTGTAGTTACTGCTCTTGTTTTCGTCTAAATATCTTACGGCAGTCAAGCTTGACTCAAACCAAAATGTTACTGCAGAAAATAAAATTATAGAAAAGCACTTAGAATATAATCTGTGGTTCTGAGTCTCAAATTTGGTTTCCCATAGCTTTGGGAAACCATGACATTTTGCAGCCTCCTAATGACTTATTGCTATGGGTAAAAGAAATGGCTATGTCACCAAGACAAACAGGACCCACACAACATGAGCTGAGGGGCACTGGGAAAAGGGTCACTTCTAAAAGTATTTAAACTCATAAGCTTTCACTTCATACTAAGATTTCTTCTGCCAGAGTTTTAGTTTTTAAGTTGATTTATCAGTTCTCCTGTTAAAACATGTAATCCGGAAAGAGTAAGATTTTAAGCTTCTGTAAATTAATATCTTAATGTGATTTATTTATCAAAATCTTTCCAAGAGACTGCTCACTGTGCGCTGAGCTTGGCAGGGAAGAGAAGGGAGCATTCCACAGGGCAATGTGCTGTCCTGGGGTCTATTTGGCCAAAAGGCTGACCCAGGAAGGAGAGCTGGCAGGGAGAGGGGAGAGAGGGAATGGAATGAGGGAAAGGTGGAATTTGTTGTGATGCAAAACAAGCTCATTAGCTATATGGAAATCAAATTTCTTGTTTTTACAATCATGAGCCCACAAACAACATGGTAAAAATTATAATTAAATCATGTACATTTGTAATTATCATATTATACTAACAGAATCAGAAGGTACCATATGTTAAGTAACAGATGAAGAAAATTAACAGTCCTTTAAGTCTTCATATTAAAGTGATTACAGATTGCTAGGTGAGAATTTGTATTTTTTAGAGTGTTTTAATGTTATGGTACATATGAAAGTCAAGCATAAAAGTCCCTTCTGTGTGTCAAACGAAAGAGACTCTGGAGGAAAGAACTGGGTTAATTAGAAATTAAATTTTATTTTAAAATCAGAATGCCAGTCTGTTGATTGACAAGGTTAAATCAACTTCCAGAATACAAGGTACATGGACACCAGGCTGTCTGTTCACTATAAGGTAGTCACGAGAAGCAGAACGATCTGGACATGAAAGAATGGGTCTTCCAGTACTTCCTTACTCCAGGAAATAAATTTCTCTCTGTGATAATATGTATGTATATATTTGCAATATATATACATACATTATTATATTGCATGTATAATTTATATCCTGTTTTCTTAAAAATGCTACATCGATAGTGTTTTTCCATTTAAAATTCTTCAAAACATTTATTTTAATGATTATATTTAATTATTTGGATATACTATAATGTACCTAACTATTCATCAACTATTACATATTAGGTTGTGGCCCATAGTTAATTCCACCACTCAACTGATTTTTTGAAGCTCCTACCTAGTGTAAAGCCCTGTTCTTGGCAGTAAGAATTATAACTATGATACGTAGGATTTCTCCTTTAATGTGTTTTCTTAAATAAGGTTGTAATTGATACCTTATGTATATATCTTTGTTTACATTTAATTACTTTTGGGATAAATTCCAGAAAGCAGCATTATTAGGTTAAAGATATGAATATTGTCCTGTTCTTTATATATGCTGCTCAATCATATTCTTAAAGGGCTATATTAATTTATGTATGTGTATGTGAATTAAACTGTTTATTTATCTCACTGGACCTTTACAGACATTGTATACCTAATTTTTAAAAGTAACTTCTTTCTTTGATTTCATATTTTTGATTAATAGTTTAACAGATATTCACATATTTATATTCCTCCTTTATTCTCTCTTCTTAACTGTTTTAATGATTTATGATTGATTGATATGGGCTTTTCATATACTAAGGGTGTTAAGCTTTTTCTGCCACACATGTTCCAAATGTTTTCTCCTATTATTACTGGTTGTTTAAAGTTTTGACATAAAGAGGTTTAAAATGTTATCTAGTCAAGTATATTGATTGCTTCCTTTGAGGTCTCTCTCAAAGTTTAAGTACTCAAAGTTTAAGCACTTAGTTTTAAGTATGGAAATGTTGCCTTAACAAGGATTGGGCAATTATTCATTTATATTTTCTTCCAATTTATTTCTTTTTTAAATGGGGGTCTTTAATTCATCTAGATTTTATTTTGATATTTAGTTTTATAGGAAGACCTAAATTGATTTCCTTTTTATTCAAAAACCTAGCCTATTTTCCCAGCACCATTTATTGAATAATTGACCCCTTCATCTTTGATTTGTGATGCTCTCTCTGTCACATACTCACTATGAACATACATACAAGGATCTGCCTGGGGGCTCTGTTTTTTGGTGGAGTTTAGCTCTTATTGGATATTCAGTGGCAGTACAGAATTGCTGCATATAGTTTACTTTCAGAATGCAGAGCCATATAGATAGATAGATAGATAGATAGATAGATAGATAAATGGCTCTGGGTTTAAAAAAATCTGGGCTTACATCCTGGTTCAAACTTAGATCCATTCAAACTTTCTGAACCTCAGTTTCCCCATCCATAATATAGTGACAATAATATCCTGTCGATGTGTTGTTGTGTGAAGCAAGTAAGATAATACATGTGCAAGAAGTTTGTGAAATGTAAAAGGAATTGCCAATGTCAGTTTTTACAATTAGTATATAGACATAACCAGGGCTGTAACTTTATACGAAGCCCTATTGGACATGGTTGGTTTTGTTCTCATATAAATTCAGAAAAAGAAAGGTGAAGAAAGTAAATTACCAGCCAGAACCCTGATCCACTGTGCAATAGAGCCTTATGTCATCTTTTGAAGAGCATTTCCCTTTTTTGTTCTATGTAACTGGAAATCACTGTTGTAAATACCAAGCAGTATGGGTATTAATTTATGGGGTCATGTGTAAATGCCATTAGATATGGAAGAGAGACAGTAAAGAAATTAATAGAAACTGAAAAAAAATGGCTCAAATAATAGCACAGGAGACTGTAAATACACAAATCTAGCTTTGAGAAAATATTTCACTACAAAGAAAGAAGAAAGTTGGCAAAGCAACTTCCCCTTCAAACCTGTGAACTCAGTTTTAGCTAGATACACAAGGATACCCAGCAAAATACTTCTTCACGACAATAACACTTACCCAAAAACTTAAACTGGAGCTAATGACTTCAGGGAGTCAAATAAAAATAAGGTTCATTTACATTTCCTTGCAGATCCAGCTTGAGAAAGAAAGAAGTGTCTTCTGGTGTCCAGAATTCTCTCTAAGGTCTGACCTTAAAAAACAAAACTCAGTGATCTGCTTGATGGAGACACCACTGCTCCCACAATTCCCCCAGAGTCCCCTCAGTTTCCCTGAAGCTTTAGCCTCTGAGTCAAGTCAGAAGGAGCAATCACATCCACAAGCTCAAGGTTGAATCTGTTTAATGATCAATAAAAAATTAATATTTACTCACCACAGCAGGCTTAGAGTAAATATTCAACTCATGAGAATTGAATTAAATAAATTATGTAATTCTAGATTTATTTATATTATTATGTGGTGAGACTTTACTCTGTGTGATGACTCTTCTAAGGATGGTAAGAATATAGGAGTAAGTCAGACTTACATTTTTGCCCCAAGGATCTAAAGCTTAGTGAAGGAGATATGCATATATCCATAAGTACAATAGAATATAAAAAGTTATAGATGACATGAACATGATGTAGACAGGGTATGGTGTGAACTCAGTGGAAAGAAACATATCTGGGTATGAGGAAAGCATGGAAGAGTTTATGGAGGAACATATTTGCCATGAAATGAGAGAGAGGGAGAGAATGTGTGATAGCAAATACATCATAAGCAATGTTGTGGTGATACAAAGAAGGGGATGTAAAGAGAAAACTAAGTAGATAAAATAAAATGTTAGTTTGTGATGAGCAGTATCATGACTAGCAAGTAATAGAGTACAGCTGGGAGCTGAAACCACTGTAGGAGAAATTGCAACAGTCTAGAAACAGTGGGGATCAAGTAGAGCCTGATCCATCTCTCCCTTAGATTTGTATGCTCTTTGAGTGTGCCTACTGTGTCTTATATCTCTGTGCCTAGCACAGTGCTTGGTAAAATGTAGAGACTCAAAAAATGTATTGATTTTAGCTTCCAACCCAGAGGAAGGCTGACACACAATGTGTATCCAATGTTCACCTCTGAGCAAGGAAGAACGGGTAGAATAGTGAATAAAGTACTAGATTAGATTTCAGTCCCAGACTTCTCATTATCTAGCTGAGTGACCTTTGGTGAGTCAAGTAACCTCTTTAATTTTCAATGAACTGATTTATGAAAAAAAAGAGATTGAATAAACTCCTTTCCTGTGGGGATACTCGATGATTCATGAGAACAGTGCTTATAGCCAGGGGATCACATGAGTTCTTACATGCAACAAAATGTGTGTGATTTTTTTTTCCAAATGTGATGTATTGTCATCAGAGGGTCTTAAATTTTAAATATATTAGAACCCATCAGAAGAGACAGCAGGGCCTTATTCCCCGGAAAGGATTCCCTCTGCAGATCACGTCAGTGCCTTAGTGCCAGCTGCAGAGGTTGCTTCAGTTATGGAGATATTTATTCTTTTGACCCCTATTCCTGATCCCACCAGTGAATCTTCAGCACCCGTTTAATAGCATCTGCTAACCATATGGTCTTTGTAAATGCTTTCCATTTTAAGTCCAAATATAACTAGTAAGAAATATGTAATGATACTCCTCCTTTCTTTCTTCCCGCTTTTTTGCTTTTAGCCTGATTGTTGAGTGATTTGTGATTGTACCATAGCATGATAAGTTAAATTTGAGTATTAATCACAATAAGAGCTAGTATTTATAAAAAGTTTTCCTACAGTTTATTTCCTTTTACTGTCAGGCCTACTGTGTTTATCCAACTAAGGTCAAGGGTACTGTCTCTTTTGCTCATGTTCATTACTGACTTATACTAAAATAGAGAACTTCAGGGATTCCAAAATGTACCTAGTTGGGATTTCAAAATATAAATAAGTTAGAAATATAATTTAACTAGCAGCTTTTTATAGTTTAGTAAGTCTGGATGTTGCACACGTAGGCCTGGATTTCAGCCCTGAGACTGACCTTTTTCTTCTGTGTAACACTGGCTAAATCATAGAGTTACCCTGGACTTCATTTCCCTTATCTACAAGAAAGGAGAATAAAAATAACAATCTACCTATCACATCATTAATATGATTAAATAAACAATGTGGTTATGTTGTTTCACAGTCTGAAAAGCATCAGACATATGGAAGAGATCACAAATGGCAATAATACCAAACATTTCAAAACACGCTGTTTCTATTTCCTTTCAATTATTTTTTCCAGTTTTATTGAGACATAGTTGACACACAACATTAAAGTTAAGGTATACAACATAAAGCTTTGATACAGGTACATATTGTGACGTGATCACCACAATAAGTCTAGTTAACATCCATCACCTTACAAAATTACAATTTTTTTTCTTGAGATGAGACCTTTTAAGATCTATTCCCTTAGCAACTATGTTTCAGCAATTCCACTTCTGAGTATATATCTGAAGGAAATGAACAATCCCAAAGAGATATCTACACCCTTATGTTCATTGCAGCAGCATTATTTGCAATAGTCAAGACATGAAAACAACCTAATTGTCCATCAATGAATGAATGGAAAAAGAAAATGTGAGATACACACACACACACACACTCAGGAATACTATTTAGCCATAAAAAGAAGGAAAGTCTGCCATTTGCAACAATATTGCTGATGGATCTTGAGGACATTATACTAAATAAAATGTCAGAGAAAGACAAATACTGTATGAACTCAGTTATAGCTAAGGAAATCAAATTCACAGAAGAGAAGAGATTAGTGATTGCCAGAAGGTGAGAGGTAAGGGATGGGGAAATTGGATGAAGGACGTCAAAAGATACAAACTTTCAGTTATACGATAAATAGGTTCTGGGAATGAAATGTACAATATAACAACTGTAATTAACAATACTGTATTGCATATTTAAAAGTTCCTTCAATTATTTCTGCTATTTATGTTTGGATAATTTCTATCTAGGCTGCCTTACATCCATTTTCCTGTCCTGGGCTAAACCCACATCTTTAGACTTCATTTTAGAATATGGGAAATAAAATGTTATTTTTAATTGGGAATCAAAGAATATCTCTTCTGGCTTTTGGCTGAAACTGCACTAAGTATTGGCAGCATTCTTGTCAGTTTAATGGTGTACTGTTTGTCCTTCCTTCCCCCACATGCCATCCTTTGCCATACACTCCGTTAAGGGTATGTATATTCCTAAGCCATTGTATATTCGGATCAGTGGATGACGGTCTTTCTGCCCAACTTGGTGTTCACTTGTGTCTATTCACTTTCCGGTTTCTACACAAATCTCTATTCTCTCTAAGCTCACCACCCTGTCTATCCACTGCTCCCTGAAGCCTGATCATTATTTCTTTAAAAGGATAGCATCACACAGGATACATAATAATATTAATATCCATAATTATAATTCACATGGATTAAGCATACTCCACAAGCCTGGGTTTTATACATTATTACATTAGCCAATAGATTTTTAGTTAGTATTCATTGGGAACTTACTATGTATCAGTAACTGTGACCAGTCTTGTTTCATTTGTTATTCACAACTTTGAAAACCAGGTATTATTAACACTATTTGATAGATGATAAATTTGAAACAAAGTGAAGTGACGTGACATGTTTAATATGAGAAAATACTATATGAAAAAACTGGGATTTGAACTCTCCTCTGATTCCAAATCCTAAACCCTCCCTATGGCACCATTGTGCATTAGGCAAAGGCTATGTGGGTTTGAGAAGATACTAAATTTCCCACCCATGATACACTGGCTGGGCTAATTATTTTTGAGGGGTTGCTACTGTGCCATTTGGGGCCAGAGGGAATAGAAATGGAAATGGGCAGTTGCTAATCATCTTCTCCTAAGAGCAAGGAGAAGAAATTTAGCAACTCAGGACAAAGCAATCCTGAACAAGGAATGGAGTCAAGGCCCATTGGGCTTATCCACACAACTGTCACCCATCCAGCCATAGCTTCCAAGGTCTGTGGCTTCTGGAAGGGGAGGCTTCTTACACAGCTCAGCACTTAAGTGTCAAGTGTCAGCCAGTGCTCAGATATTAACCAGCTGTGGTGTCAAGGGCTCACCTTAATCAGGGCCTATTTACACTGATTAGTGCCCTAATGGGGGCCAACTGTTTCCTGGATAAGTCAGGCAGGGCTCTGCTAGGTCACATGCACAGCAGACCCTACTGTCTGTCAGGAAAGCCCCACTTCCACACCCAAAAAGAACACAGGTTAGAATGGAGCACCAGTGGTGCTCCTTGCAGGCGGTGAAGAGAGATAGCTCAGAAGCAGACTCACTTTGTCCCCTCTCCATCCTTTTCAGCTCTCCAGTGACTGTCCACATCCTAAGGGCATTTGTTGTCATCACACTGCCTGGATAAAAGGGAAACATGATTAGAAAGGTTGTAACAGAACAAAAAAACAGGCAAATCCAATCTCAATAAATAGCAGTTAGAAAACAAGTGACCTTAGTCAACAAGGGCAAGGGCAAAGGCAAAACTGTAAGCATCTGAGTTTGCTGGGTGTCTGGCGTAGCTCATCTTGGCTGTAAACTTATGGGGAGGCTATGGGATAAAGTCTTACTGCCATCCAGATAATTTCATTCTGCTAATTCTCTGGTGATAAATGAAAGAGCCTTCGGATTATAAACTTTTTGGAAATGATTCTCTTGTAGACCTAGGTCAATCAGGGCAATGATACACATCAAAGTGGTCTGCATGTGATGTTTATCCTTCTCATCCTGCACAAAATTTGTCATCAAATGAACATGGCAGACTTCCCAGAACTTCTGCTGTCAGTGTCCTTGTCCCTGCAGTAAGCACCAGCTCCCCTCAACTCTGCAGGAGCCCTCCAATACTAGCAGATATGAAAGATAAGACCAAGAGAAACTGTGTGGTTGACAGGGTCTTGGTGCTCCAACCAGATGTCAGGCCTGAGCTTCTGAGGTGGGAGAGCTGAGTTCAGTACGTTGGTCCACCAGAGACTTCCAAGCCCCATGTAATAGCAAATGGTAAAAGCTCTCCCAGAGATCTCTCCACCTCAACACTAAAGCCAGCTCCACTCAACGACCAACAAGCTACAGTGCTAGAAACCATATGCCAAACAACTAGAAAGACAGGACCACAACCCCACCAATTAACAAAGAGGCTGCCTAAAATCATAATAAGTTCACAGACACTCTAAAACACAACACCAGATGCGGTCCTGCCCACCAGAAAGAAAAAATCCAACCTCATCCACCAGAACACAGGCACCAGTCACCTAAACCAAAAAGCCTACACAAACCACTGCAACAACCTTACCTACTAGGGCAGGCACAGAAATCAATGGGAACTATGAACCTGCAGCATGCAAAAAGGAGACTCCAAACACAGTAAGTTAATCAAAGTGAGAAGACAGAGAAATATGCAGCAGATGAAGGAGCAAGGTAAAAACCTACCAGACCAAACAAATGAAGAGGAAATAGGCAGTCTACCTGAAAAAGAATTCAGAGTACTGATAGTAAAGATGATCCAAATCTTGGAAATAGAGTGGAGAAAATACAAGAAACTTTAACAAAGACCTAGAAGAACTAAAGAACAAACAAACAATGATTAACAACACAATAAATTAAATTAAAAATTATCTAGAAGGAAACAATAGCAGAATAACTGAGGCAGAAGAACAGACAAGTGACCTGGAAGATAAAATAGTGGAAATAAATACCACAGAGCAGAATAAAGAAAATAGAATGAGAAGAATTGAGGACAATCTGAGAGACCTCTGGGAAAGCATTAAATGCACTAATATTTGAATTATAGGGGTCCCAGAAGAAGAAGAGAAAAAAAAAAGGACTGCAAAAATATTTGAAGAGATTATAGTTGAAAACTACCCTAATATGAGGAAGGAAATTGTCAATCAAGTCCAGGAGCGCAGAGACTCCCATGCAGGATAAATCCAATGAGAAACACTCCAAGACACATGTTAATCAAACTATCAAAAATTATATACAAAGTAAAAATATTAGAAGCAGCAAGGAAAAAGCAACAAAAAAACATACAAGGGAATCCCCATAAGGTTAACAGCTGATCTTTCAGCAGAAACTCTCCAAGCCAGAGAGGGGTGGCAGGACATATTTAAAGTGATGAAATAGAAAAACCTGCAACCAAGATTACTCTACCCAGAAAGGATCTCATTCAAATTCAATGGAGAAATTAAAAACTTTACAGACAAGCAAAAGCTAAGAGAATTCAGCACCACCAAACCAGATTTACAACAAATGTAAAGGAACTTCTTTAGGCAGAAAACACAAGAGAAGGAAAAGACCTATAATAACAAACCCCCAAAATTAAGAAAATTGTAATAGGAACATACATATCAAAAACTACCTTAAATGTAAATGTATTAAATACTCCAACCAAAAGACATAGACTGGCAGAAAGGATACAGAAATAAGACCCATATATATGCTGTATACAAGAGACCCACTTCAGACCTAGGGACACATAGATACTGAAATTGAGCAGATGGAAAAAGATATTCCATGCAAATGGAAATCAAAAGAAAGCTGGAATAGCAATTCTCATATCACACAAAATAGACATTAAAATAGAGCCTACTACAGGAGACAAAGAAGGACACTACATTATGATCAAAGGATCAAGCCAAGAAGAAGATATAACAATTGTAAATATTTATGCAGCAAACATAGGAGTACCTCAACATATAAGGCAAATCCTAACAGCCATAAAAGGGGAAATTGACAGTAACACAATCATAGTAGGGGACATTAACACCCCACTTTCACCAAGGGACACATCAACCAAAATGAAAATAAATAAGGAAACACAAGCTTTAAATGATACATTAAACAAGATGGACTTAATTGATATATATAGCACTTACCATTGAAAACAACAGAATACACTTTCTTCTCAAGTGCACATGGAACATTCTCCAGGATAGATCATATCTGGGGTCACAAATCAAGCCTTATTAAATTTAAGAAAATTGAAATCATATCAAATATCTTTTCTAACCACAATGCTATGAGACTACATATCAATTACAGGAAAAAAAACTGTAAAAAATACAAACACAGAGAGGCTAAACAATACACTACTAAATAACCAAGAGATCACTGAAAAAAATCAAACAGGAAGTTAAAAAAATACCTAGAAACAAATAACAATGAAAACACAATGACCAAAAACCTATGGGATGCAGCAAAAGCAGTTTTAAGAGGGAAGTTTATAACAATATAATCCTACCTCAAGACACAAGAAAAATCTCAAAGAAAAAACCTAAACTTACACCTAGAGAAGAACAAAACAAAAACCAAATTTAGCAGAAGGAAAGAAATCATAAAGATCAGATCAGAAATAAATGAAAAAGAAATGAAGGAAACAATCGCAAAGATCAATAAAACTAAAAGCTGGTTCTTTGAGAAGATAAACAAAATTGATAAACCATTAGCCAGACTCATCAAGAAGAAAAGGGAGAAGATTCAAATCAACAGAATTAGAAATGAAAAAGGAGAAGTGACAACAAACACTGCAGAAATACAAAGGACCATGAGAGATTACTACAAGTAACTATATGCCAATAAAATGGACAACCTGGAAGAAATGGACAAACTCTTAGAAAAGCACAACCTTCTGAGACTGAACCAGGAAGAAATAGAAAATATGAATAGGCCAACCACAAGCACTGAAATTGAAACTGTGACTAAAAATCTTCAAACAAACAAAAGCCCGGGAGCACATAGCTTCACAGTTGAATTCTATCAAACACTTAGAGAAGAGCTAACACCTATCTTTCTCAAACTCTTCCAAAATATAGCAGAGGGAAGAAAAAAAAAAACTCCCAAACTCATTCTACAGGCCACCATCACTCTGATATCAAAACAAGACAAAGATGTCATAAAAAAAGAAAACTACAGGCCAATATCACTGATGAACATAGATGCAGAAATCCTCAACAAAATACTAGCAAACAGAATGTACCAGCACATTAAAAGGGTCTTACACAATGATAAAGTGGGGTTTATCCCAGGAATGCAAGGATTCTTCAATATATGCAAATCAAACAATGTGATACACCACATTAACAAACTGAAGGATAAAAATCATATGATAATCTCAACAGATGCAGAAAACGCTTTTGACAAAATTCAACACCAATTTATGAAAAAACTCTCCAGAAAGTAGGCATAGAGAGAACTTACCTCAACATAATAAAGACCATATATGACAAACCCACAGCAAACATCATCCTCAATGGTGAAAAACTGAAACCATTTCCACTAAGATCAGGAACAAGACAAGGTTGCCCAATCTCACCACTATTATCCAACATAGTTTTGGAAGTTTTAGTGACAACAATCAGAGAAGAAAAAGAAACAAAAGGCATTCAAATCAGAAAAGAAGAAGTAAGACTGTCACTGTTTGCAAATGACGTGATACTGTACATAAAGAATCCTAAAGATGGTACCAGAAAACTACTAGAGCTAATCAATGAACTTGGTAAAGTAGCAGGACACAAAATTAATGCACAGAAATCTCTTGCATTCCTATATACTAATGATGAAAAATCTGAAAGAGAAATTAAGGAAACACTCCCATTTACCATTGCAACAAAAAGAATAAAATACCTAGGAATAAATCTACCTAAAGATACAAAAAAACTGTATGCAGAAAACTATAAGACACTGATGAAAGAAATTAAAGATGATATAAACAGATGGAGAGATATATCATGTTCTTGGATTGGATGAATCAACTTTGTGAAAATGACTATATATTACCAAAAGCAATCTACAGATTCAATGCAATCCCTATCAAACTACCAATGGCATTTTTCTCAGAACTAGAACAAAAACTTTCACAATTTGTATGGAAACACAAAAGACCCCGAATAGCCAAAGCAATCTTGGGAAAGAAAAACAGAGATGGAGGAATCTGGCTCCCTGACTTTAGACTATACTACAAAGCTACAGTAATCAAGACAGTATGGTACTGGCACAAGAACAGAAATATAGATCAGTGGAACAGGATAGAAAGTCCAGAGATAAACCCATGCACAAATGGTCACCTTATTTTTGATAAAGGAGGCAAGAATATATAATGGAGAAAAGACAGCCTCTGCAATAAGTGATGCTGGGAAAACTGGACAGCTACATGTAAAATAATGAAATTAGAACACTCCTTAACACCATACACAAAAATAAACTCAAAATGGGTTAAAGACCTAAATGTAAGGCCAGACACTATAAAACTCTTAGAGGAAAACATAGGCAGAACACTCTATGACATAAATCACAGCAAGATCCTCTTTGGCCGACCTCCTAGAGAAAGGGAAATAAAAACAAAACTAAACAAATGGGACCTAATGAAACTTAAAAGTTTTTGCACAGCAAAGCAAACCATAAAAAAGACGAAAAGACAACCCTCAGGAAGGGAGAAAATATTTGTAAATGAAGCAACTGACAAAGGATTAATCTCCAAAATATACAGGCAACTCATGCAGCTCAGTATCAAAAAAAACAAACAACCCAATCCAAAAATTGGCAGAAGACCTAAATAGACATTTATCCAAAGAAGATATACAGATTGCCAACAAACCCATGAAACGATATTCAACATCTCTAATCATTAGAGCAATGCAAATCAAAACTATAATGAGGTATCTCCTCACACTTGTCAGAATTTCCATCATCAAAAAACATACAAACAATAAATGCTGTGGAGGGTGTGGAGAAAAGGGAACCCTCTTGCACTGTTAGGGGGAATGTAAACTGATACAGCCACTATGGAGAACAGTATGGATATTCCTTAAAAATCTAAAAATACAACTACCATACGACCCATCAATCCCACTACTGGGCATATACCCTGAGAAAACTATAATTCAGAGAGTCATGTACCACAATGTTCATTGCAGCTCTATTTTCAATAGCCAGGACATGGAAGCAACTTACGTGTCCATCAACAGATGAATGGATAGAGAAGATGTGGCACATATATACAATGGAATATTACTCAGCCATAAAAAGAAACGAAATTGAGTTATTTGTAGTGAGGTGGATGGACCTAGAGTCTGTCATACAGAGTGAAGTAAGTCAGAAAGAGAAAAACAAACACTGTATGCTAACACATATATATGAAAAAAAAATGGTTCTGAAGAACCTAGGGGCAGGACAGGAATCAAGACGCAGATGTAGAGAATGGACATTAGGACACGGGGAGGGGGAAGGGTAAGCTGGGACGAAGTGAGAGAGTGGCATGGACATATATACACTACCAAATGTAAAATAGATAGCTCATGGGAAGCAGCCATATAGCACAGGAAGATCAGCTCTGTGCTTTGTGACCACATAGAGGGGTGGGATAGGGAGGGTGGGAAGGAGACGCAAGAGGAAGGTGCTATGGGGATATATGTGTATGTATAGTTGTTTCACTTTGTAATACAGCAGGAACTAACACACCATATTAAAGCAATTATACTCCAATAATGTTAAAAAAAAGAAAGAAAATTAACATGGCAAACTTGTAGGAGTGAATGATGGTGTCTGGCTTTTCCTCCCATATAATGCACCATTTATTTCTTCTAATTAGAATTAGGCTAACTGAAGCCTTTGCTTTCCAAATTTTTAGGGGTATATGATGCACTTCTATATATGGCAAACAGAGCTAAAAATGTATAGATTTCTTATCAAATTAATGAAATTTAGGTGTGACATTATACTAACATGTGTGATCAATGACTCAAAGGTGCACTTATTTGCAAAGTGAATCAACCATAAATGCCTTGTTTGAAAAGAAAAAGATGTGTGCATGTGTGTATATATATGTATATACACAAATAAAGAGAAAGATAGAAATTGAAACCTTATCTTAATTTCTATAGAATTAATATGTTTTCATTTGTATAGAGTCAATATGTACAGTTTTTGATATATTCCAAACAGAAATTTATTTGAAAATTGTCATTTGGTCTGAAGTCATTTTATTATTTGCTATGTGTTCTGCATATGTTACTTAGAGGAGATTAGAGGTAGAACATGATAAAGGGGGACAGCTAAAGCACCCCTCAAAATGTTTATGAAATAATATTAATTTTTATAACGGCAGAGCAAAAACCACAGGGAGACTATAATTGTAAATATATGAAATAGTTACAGATGTATAAAACATGCAATAATTAACATAGCTTTTTCAGATGATGGGATTTTGAGAGTCTCACTATGAATATTACCTTTAATGTTTTTATGCTTTTCATTTAATAAAAATCAAGCACAAAGATCGTTCAGAGTTGTTCCTCTGATCTCTTTCCAAATTAGGTATTGATTCCAAAGCTTGCTCCCATGACGGTATTCTGCTGTCCACTCTTCTCCCTCTGTTGGTTCTAAACCTTGGGAGCTTCCCAGGTGAAATCTGAAACTGGTCCCCCTACAGGCAGAGCAAAGAGAGACTGGAGAAAGAGACAGCTACTCCAGATTCGTAGGTGGCAATTTTAACAAGGAAGGGAACTTACTACAAGGCTTGTCTTGGGTGGCCTCAGGACAAGTGATGTCTGCACCTGTCTACCAGAATCTTACAAGTTCATAAAGAAGCCATAAGTGGGCTCAGTCATGTACACTGTCCAGATGGTTTCAATTACACCTTGCTCTCTCCGGGCTGCATCCTTGAAACAGGCTCCCACTCCGGGAATAATGGGCAGACCATACATCCCAAGGACAGAGAGGGGTGTGGAGCCTCCTATTGCCTGGGTCCAGCTCACGGGTGAATTGGTGGTCAAGTCCTCTCCATGCTCTCCTGCAACACCCTCAGATCAGAGGGTTCTGCAGGAGATGAGCTGGCACAGGCCATACGCTGGGGAGTGGGCAGCAGGGTACTGACAAAGCAGAATTAGAAGCGGCTGGACGTGGGAGTCAAAGAAATTTATGCTCCTCCTCTGATTCTGCAGCATGCTGACTTGAAGACACTGGCCACTTATTTATCTCTGACCCATTTCTTCATCTTATATTGGGAGTGAGAATTTTTTTTACCCCATAGTTAGGAATTAAAAGATATCACATAGATGCAGTGCTCAACCCGGTGCTCAGCACCCTATAAGCCCTTGACAAATTTTACCTTCCCCCACCTCTTCTTATTAACTTCTACGTGTGTGATTATCCTCACTGTGCAGGACCAACCATAAATAAAGCATTGAACTGTAAAGTGGTAGAACTAGAAACAAACTTAGATGACATCTATAAAGTCCATCCCTTTTATTTTAAGAAAAGAAACAGAGAGCCAGAAATGTCAAGGGCACACAGAGAGAATGTGGCATAACCCAGGAGCCTGGAATTATGAGAAAATCACCCTCAGCCTCTTTCTGAGGATTCAGGCCAGTGATGATTTTTTCCAGCATGACGCTACCCTTCTATAAACAAATCAGGTACGCCAGGCACACAGAAGGCATCAAGAAAAGAGTGGGCTCACTCTTTTGTTTTTCCTCTCACTCTCACACCCATCAATTTGAAGAGCAAAAATTGAGTTTGAGTTTACTGAGGTCTAAGTCACCAAGGCAAAAGGTGAGTTAAATCCAGTGTTTTCCCTGTATCATCAGCTGTATGATAAACCTAGATCTCTCCCCTTCCGAGAGCCATATCTTAAGAAAAAAACCTGAGCATGGCAGAAGAGTAGAAAAAAGGTAGAGAGTGTGTCTTCTTTGTACCCCTTGAAAAGATGGGGAGCATGCACACACAGAATGTATGAGTGTTTGCTATGTTACTATGCCAGGTAGCAGTGCCCTTTCACAAAGACAGGATGTTTCAGAAGCTGCATGGCTCAGACAGCTGCAGAAAATGCAGACACTTTTTTGCAAGGTCAAGACAAGGACAATGTCTGACTAAGGCAGGGATGGGTGGGCTCTGCCATAAAAGCCTTCAGCTGTGCAGGACAAAATCTGCACTTTCCCCTCCAATGCAGTGTGAGTGGCATGTCCCTTCTTTCCCAGACCAAGAGGGCACTCTTTTGCAAATATACGAACTCACTTAGCCAACCACTTTTACCACACATTCTTGCGGAAAAGAACAGATTCCTCCAGACACCACTATCCCTTACATCTTCCTTTCCCACACTTGAAAGATCTCCAGTTCCTTAAATTTCTTTCAGTAATTTGTGTGGTTTTCATCCTAGCCTCCCTAAAGATGTCTTGTCAGACAATAGCATTTGGCAACTCTGTTGTCTTCTTCCCTCACAGGGTTACATTATTTTCTTTTTATTTCTTACCTCCTACATGGTGTCATTGGAGCCTGACAGAAGGCTGGAATGATTTGTTGGCATTCCTTAGCCAGTAAATGTCTCTTCAAACTACTGCAGAGTGATACTAGAGTTATCACTTTCCCAAACTGAATTTTTTAATGTTTGAAATGTAATCTTAAGAGAGAGAGAAAAAAACAAATGCAAAGTAGTATGTAAACTACAATCAATAAGATGTGTATACATGTAGACAGATGCTGGAAAATTATAGACACAAACAAAAACAGTGTTTTGGAGGTGGTAAGATGAAGGTTGTTTTTTTCTTTTCCCCTGTGTTATTGTTAACTAATTTTCTCCTTAAAAAAATCCCAAACAGGGGCTTCCCTGGTGGCGCAGTGGTTGAGAGTCCGCCTGCCGATGCAGGGGACATGGGTTCGTGCCCCGGTCCGGGAAGATCCCACGTGCCGGGGAGTGGCTGGGCCCGTAAGCCATGGCCGCTGAGCCTGCGCATCCAGAGCCTGTAGAGGCCACAACAGTGAGAGGCCCACGTACCAAAAACAAACAAACAAACAAACAAACAAACAAATCCCAAACAGTTGCTAGGATTGGCTGTCTTTAGGTTAACTCAACTAATGTTACGAGCAGTAGCTTGGTCATATTGCCGAATGGCTATATTCAGAATTGTAAACACAATATGATCTGGATTTTTTGTTGTTGTTGTTGTTTTGTTTTGTTTTTTTAACTAAACAAATTTCCATCCAAAGTCAATAGAGGAAGAAGAACAGAGAAAGTGGGGACCAACTATTAAATCATATAAATCCAGCTAAATCTGCCAGTAATTATGAGTCATTTAAAAGTAGGACTTACTCCTAGGCTTATTTCAAACTTTGGAAGCTACACCAATTACCACTGGCTACCTAGAATGAAGGCTTGAGAGAGCCAATACAACTTAGGAGCATATCCAACTTGAAAAGGATGAAAACGGGATCACTGAATACTTTCCATAAACTAAGTGTAGAATTAGGAGATGGTATAGTGCAGTTGCATTCAGAAAACAAAACAGAAGCAACAACCAAAGACAACTTCCTTTTATTCTTTCATGTTTCCTTCTTTTCAGGATCAACCTCTTATATATATTTTTATATATATATATATATATATATATATATATATATATATATATATAACAGGTTTGAGGGCCCAAAGACTCACTTATTTTTCTGGAGAATAGATTTTCCTTGCTCATTACACTTGATCCTCCTAGATCTGGTCATTGCTTCTGATCATCTTATAATCCTAGAGAACAGTCCATGCTTAAAGGAACATCTTTAAACTAGCTAATTGCATGGTCGATGGCTGGTGAATAACTTAAATCACCCCAATTTCTTCTCTTACCACTTTAAGCTGAACATTCACTCCCCTTAGCAATTCAAACTAAATAGTTAGGCTACCATTAGTATTGTCTTTAAACCAAAAGTGATATGGTCTAATGGACTTTATTTGTAGGAGAAATAATAGAGCCTGTTTCTGTAAGCAATATTTGTACCTGCTATGATTTCTCACACCGAACTCAGAAAAAAAAGTCAAATGAATGGTTTCCCAGAATGAGACTCTAAACTTATACTGTCTTCCTTCCTAGTAATGAGACAGGATGGAAGTTTGATCCTTTACAGAGCTTAAGACAAGAGATATACCAGGGGCACTGCTCTTCTTTTCTTCTCTAACTTTTTATCCTGCCTGTCCAGAATACCCTTTGGTCAAAATGTGTTTTATTAGATCAAAATAAAAAAGATTTTGATTGCTTATATGAAATAACAGGACAGATATGAAACTCAGGTATTAATAATTTACTATTTTTTTCAGCAAATATCTACTGTGGAAACACATGACCCCAAGATGTTCAAACCAAAGAAGAAGGTAACAGCATTGTCCAGTAGAACTTTCTGCAATGGTGAAAAGGTTTTACAATTCTGATGTTTAGTTTGGTGACCCCTAATCATACATGCTATTAAGCATTTAAAATGGCACTAGTGTGACTGAGAAACAAAATCTGTATTTAACTTTAATTATTGAAAATTTAGTTTTCAGGTTTATTGAGATGTAACTGACAAAAATATTGTAAGATATTTAAAGTGTACAATGTGATGATTTAACATACATATATACTGTGAAATGTTTCCCTCCGTTGAGTTAATTACCACATCTATCACCTCCCATATTTACTTTTTCTTTTTTGATGAGAGCGTTTAAGTTCTACTCTCTTATCAAATTTCAATTATATGTACAGTATTTTCAACTATAGCCATCATGTTATACATTAGATCCTCAGACCTTAATCATTTTATAACTGAATGTTTGTATCCTTTTACCATCTTCTCCCTATTTTTCCCAAACCCCTGTCCCTGACAACTACTTTTCTACTCTCCATTTCTATAAAATTGACTTTTTTTAAAATGATTTTACATATAAGTGACACCATGTAGTATTTGTCTTTCTCTGTCTGGCTTATGTCACTTAGTATAATGCCCTGCAGGTTTATCCATGTTGTTGCAAATGACAGGGTTTTCTTCTTTTATAAGGATGAACAATATTCATATATATATATATATATATATATATATATATATATGTATGTATATATATATATATATATATTTCATCTGTTGGCTGACACTGAGGTTGTTTCCAAACCTTGACTGTTGTGAGCAATACTGCAATGTACTGGAAGTACAGATATTTCTTTGAGGTAATAACTTTGTATCTTTGGGATGTGTACCCATCAGTAGGATTTCTGGATCATATGATAGTTCTATTTTTAGTTTCTTAAGGAACCTCCATACTGTTTTCCATAGTAGCTGTGCCAGTTTACATTGTAACTTTAAATATCCATGCACGGCTAGTCACATCAATTTGATGGTGTAAGATAAGTCTATGAGAAAGAAACATGCCAGGTGCAATGAGAGTGCATAAGACAGACAGATATCTCACTGGTACCGGGGCAGTAAGAATGATTTCCTAAAGAAGCCGAAGCTAGACCTGAGTATTTAAGAATAAGTAAGGGTTAATAAGGTAGAGGTTGAAGGCTGAGAAAAGTACTTCAGGTGGATGAGACAGTAAATGTAAAGGCACTGGAGTGTGGGAGAGTGTGATCTGCTCTAGCAACTGTTCACAGTAGCTGCGGCTTGAGCATGTTTTGAATTGACTGGGAGGACAAGGTAGGGGAAAGTGGCTGATCATAAGGGCTTGTGTTGTGGCTTAAGAAACAATGTCATCATCAAATGTGCCATCATCAGATTTGCTTTTTAGGGAGCTAACCTCAGTAGTAGCATGGAGAGTGGATTCACTAGGGAAGAGACAGGAGGTAAGGAGACCACCTAGAGTCTAGGAGCTAATCCTGGAGGGAGGTCAGGGGCCTAACGGAGAGTGAAGGTAGACCTGGTGTTTATAGGAACACCAACAAACTTCCAGCCTCTTTCTGAAACCAATGCTACCAAAATGCCACTAACTGGGAACTTCATATTCCACTTTAAAGAGGAGATGGGTGACTTTCACATATTCTCCTTTGGATGAGAGTGAACAGAGGCAGAGATGGGGAAAAATATAAATATACCTTCCACTATAATACATGGTGAATGCTTATTTTGATTCCAATAACTATTATCAATTTTTAGACAAAATCATATTGCATCCAGCTTCACTTTAAAAATATTTATTCTGAGGGAAGGAATAAAAGAGACTTCGGATTCCTGGAATTTTCTTACTTTGATCAACATATGATAAAGAATAAGCCAACCTCAAGCATCTTTCCAAGTGTCAGCCCAAATATCACTTCCTCAAGGAAGACTTCTCTGACTATCAGACACAATTAGGTCCTTCTAGTAAACACTCTCATAACCACCTGGACTTCTGTGTAATTTGTATAATTCTGTGTACACATGGCCTGCAATTATAGAAGCTCTGTGAGGCCAGAATCTGGTCAGTCCCAGACACACAGTGCAGTGGCACATGCTTGATAAACAGCCCTTGGCTGATAAATGCAGCATGCAAAAATTCAGAGAAGTAGCTTCAACCCGAATTATTTGCTTCTTGTTTCAATTTCCTTTCTAGGAGGTATCAGAACTTTCTAAAATCTCTGCAGATGAGTGGGATGAATAGCCAGTGTTGAGAATCTTAGTCCTGGTCCTACACAATTTCCCTAGAAGATTTCTGTGTTAGGAGAGACTGCATTTCATACCATTGTGACTACCATCTTTGTCTCTGCAGTCTTAGTGCCTAGGTTTGAATCCTAGAGCCACCACTGGCCAACTGTGTGAACTCAAGCAGATTACTTAACCTCTCTGTTTTAGTTTCTGTTGGATGAGATCTTCAAGAGGACATGACTTCCTCTGGTTGATCCACAAGCTGGACCCAGGTAATTGGAGCCTCCTCACCCCTCCTGTTTTTGGAATGTATGTTCTGCCTACCATTCACACAGGGGAAGTTTGTTCCAAGGAGGCAGACTTGAGAGCAAGGTGTCACTGAGAGCATCTGGACTGAATACATGACTGAACCCAGTTAAGGTCTCTACAGGAACATTTAAGATTCTGGAGGGTAAGTATGGTGATCTACCCATCTTGTGGGGACTCAAAACAAGGCTCATAAGTAAGTTCTCTTGCTTATTAAAAACCACTACCTCCCCTCCAGCCTCCAAATTTCCTTTCTAGAAAGGAGTAGTGATCATTGTACATTCAAAGATTTCCTGTGACTTCCTTGTTTTCAGTCCCACATACAGCTTTATTCTTTGCATCACAATGGCTTAAACTTGACTCAGAATTTCTCCAAAAGATACTCAGGCCTCAAAATCTACAGAGCCAACCTTCTCCCTTCAATGTACCTGGAATTGAGGTAAGGTTTTTTTTTTTTTTTTTTTTTTTTTTTGCGTTATGCGGGCCCCTCACTGCGGTGGCCTCTCCCATTGCGGAGCACAGCCTCCGGACACGCAGGCTCAGCGGCCATGGCTCACGGGCCCAGACGCTCCGCAGCATGCGGGATCCTCCTGGACCAGGGCACGAACCCGTGTCCCCTGCATCGGCAGGCGGACTCTCAACCACTGCACCACCAGGGAAGCCCTGAGGTAAGTTTTTAAAAGAACTGCATACACCCTATATTTAGCACTGTGACTATTATCCATGTACCTGTACAAGACCTGGTCTTTTTTGTCAAAAATCACAGCCAGGAATGGCAGTAATATAGCTACAGGATTCCCATGTGCCACACTAAGTGGACTGTAGGGACATGCGTTGATACACTACTGATCCAGGAAAGTGTACAGATAAATCAAAAATTTAATAAGAGAAAACCCAGCTCTAAATTCCCATTTGCCTTCAGGCTATAAAGGATTTAAGTCCATGAAGAGAACATATTTTGGGCAGATTTTTTTCTTTTTTCTTTGAAGGCATAGTAGCAAATGCTGATGCTTTCAGCAAGGACTCAAGAGGATCTTCATTTTTGCAAGAAAATTTCACCTGCTGGTAAGATCAGCATATATGGCAAAGCACTGAGACCATGACTACAGGCTCAATAATATTAGAGGCATTTGGTACTGAGCCAATCCACTTTTCTTTATTTGGAAACATGATTTGGTTAAAGAGATGGAGGTAACTTCTGTAAGAGCACAGATCTGGGTTCTGAATAACTACCTATAACATTCCAAGCCTTTGC
The DNA here is from genome assembly GCF_025265405.1 of Mesoplodon densirostris. Taxonomy (NCBI): domain Eukaryota; kingdom Metazoa; phylum Chordata; class Mammalia; order Artiodactyla; family Ziphiidae; genus Mesoplodon; species Mesoplodon densirostris. Next base: position 119,327,710 of record NC_082667.1, on the reverse strand, counting down.
ATTCAGGTATGTGAATTCCAAACGGCTAATAACCCAACTCCCAGGACTCCACACAGCAAGCCAAGCTTTCCCCTACAGTAAAGCTGGCACATTTTAATTTACATGGATCATTCCTCATCAACTCTATAAGACTGAGATTTGTTTTGTCTATTATAATGTATTGAGTATAAGCTTGGAATAAAAAGCTATGAGGTCAAGTGCAAAGTCCATATTCTTTCTCAATGCCTGACACCCAAGGATTCGAATTTTAAATTTATTTAGAGCTGGTACTGAGAGAGATCTAGAGGTCATGGTTGTAATAAGGCAAACAGAAGGCAATAATGCAGCACTGTCTACTCAGTTCAACCACTGTGGACTCTGGGAATATGAAGCTGGAAATGGAGAAAGTCCCTAACTCAGCTCAATGGGTCCAAATGCGATGGGCTGATTCTTGGGATTCAGCCAGTGATAAGCAAAACAATAATCAGCATCTGAATATAAAATATATGTATGTTACTGGAAAACTGTTCCATCCAGAAATTTGTGAATACTTACTAGACTATCACTATTTATTAATCTAAACTTAGCCTAGGAATTGTTTAACAATGAATGACTAATACTGATTTTCTTTTCCAAAGAATATAAGCCTCATGACAGCCAATATTTTTGTTTGTTTTGTTCACTGCTCTCTCTGTGCTGCCTATAAGAAGGCCTGAAATGTAGTGGGTCATCAAAAACACTTATTGCATGAATAAACAAATTAAAGAATAAGAAAACATGGCCCACAATTTATCTGTACAATCATTTGTCACACTTGTATTTTTAAAAGCAATTTTCCAACAGGTTTATAATAATCCACCAAACTCTCAAATTCTTTTTTTTTTGCTTCCTAGACCTAACTACCCTGTATCAAGATTATAGCAAAACACTTGAAATTCAATAGGATTAATACTCTTAATCTTGTATTTCATTCATGTGCCTTACCTGACACCTCTGTTTTCTTTGAAGAGAAGCCTAATGTTTTTTCAAGTCCTACAGAGTGGGTCCATAATAATAAACCCCATCAATATTCACATCCAAACATTTTGCTTGGGTATACACACACATACACACACACACACACACACACATGCACAAAGAGTGCAGAAATGACATTAGTAATTGCAACTCCGATTAATTCTTACTTGCAAGGCCACTGTGGAGGCAAGGCTAGTATACAAATCCAGACATGCTTATTTGTTCCCAGCAGACAGTTCATGCCACCTTTCCTCCCCAATAAATGATTCACACTTTGTAAGATTATAGATGGCAAGGTGAGGCATCCAAGGGAGACATGTTTCTAGGCATCTTAGAATGTAGTGCTTCTTTGAGATTTCCCTTTACCAAAAGACTTCAGGACATTTCCTAAACAAAAAGCTATGTTACAAAAATGGGTACTAAGAAGAATGAAGACTTATAAGGTAGTCTCTTTGTTAAAGCAATTAATTCTTTTTTCCAATAAAAATAAAAGCCCTGATATGAGATCACTATAATAACTTTACATGGATTAGCAGGTGTGGTAAATAAAAGAAGACACAATCTCCCACAGTTTCACCCCAATTCTTAGTATTCTTGATAGGAATAGCAGCCCCTTAGAGGTTAAGGTATCACAGGGAAAAGTAGAAGATAACTTCTTTCCAGTCATTTCCATTGTGTCCCCGTGACTAAGGCACGAAGGTATTCAAATGGCAGGTTCAGTTGGATCTTGAAAGACTTTCGCTGGACTGGAGTGTGGATAAGGATGTAAAAGAAGAGAAGCAAGACAAAGAAATCATTCCTTAATGAAATTCTGCAGCTAACATAAATAATGTGAACTGCCCTTTCCTTTACCCACTCATTTCAATAAGGTATTAACTTTGCACCTACAGAGGTCATCTAACTAGGAATGTGATTAAGTAGTTAAAATCATTTTACATTTTTTAATGGATATTAAATTTATTAAATTTATTTTAAAACCAATCTACATTGGCAAATTCAAACACACAATTTAGTAAATATGACAAGGTCTGTGAAATAGTCAGGGTCATAAATAAGTCTATTAAACTCACAGTGTTTTGAATCTTAAATGTTGCATGTTTTGACATGAGTATGTTCTGATTTGTAATGCATCATAGCAATAAGGGAGGTTGTTTTGCATTTGAGATGTAGGAAGACAAATACAAACTGATACAAAATATTATAATGTATCAGGACCATGAATAATGTAATTACCAAATGCCTCAATACAGCATATGCTTCATTTTTTCAATATGATAAATACAAGTAGCTGAGGTTTGTTAAATATATGTGAGTACAAAATTATATCAATGATGTTAATTAAAACACATCTGAAGTTAGCCCAAGAAAATGTTAATGTGAGCCCCAAAGTTTCAACTTTACCATAGATATCTAGATATCTAGATATATAGATATAGATATATACATAATATATGATCACCCTCTTTTTTCTTAGGTTTGTATTAATCATTTTCCATTTCAAATACAAAATTACCTCAAGCTGTTTGGTAGTGGAAATGCAATTGCTATTATTCTGATTGTTATTGATAACAAATGACTAATCATGAAACTTCTTCCCAGGGAGTTAGGATACTTGGTTTCTAGGAACAGCTCTGCCACCAGCTAGAGTTGTTACCTGGGGCAAGTAATTTAACTTGTGTAAATTTCTTTATTTGCAAAACAAAGGAGTTAGCTCAGCTGTCTCTAAGGTCCCTGCCAGACCAGACCGAATATTCCAAAAACCTAAGATCTATGACTTTCACTAGTTATTCTAATTTAAAAAGGCAATGCCAATTTTTGACCTGTTCTCTTGTCTACTCTTGCAATTACCATTGATCTTTCAGAAATGCTCTCTGTCCAAAGCCTCTGGGCGTATTTGTAAAATGGAAATTCAAGTGTTATGAGAAAGCAAAATGGACAGAAGTTTCTAATAAATATTTCATTCCATTATCTGGCCAAAGCATTGAAATGGCATTCCCCTCATCTCAGGAGAGTCAAGGTTAGGGCCTTACCCACAGACTTGGGGTGCTCCAACCCTACAAGATTCAGAAGTTAAATCTTCACACTCAAGCATTATAAATTGCAGGTTGCTTCCCAGTGAGAAAGCTCAGCTCTGTGAAGGACTGGTGTGGGAAGAAATGCTGTAGTTTTGAACTGGTCTGAGAGGTTCCCTGTGCTGACCTCCTTTTCTGATCTGCTGTTCAGGTTTGCATCCATTTTCCCTGGCATGAAAGTAAGCCCTGCTTGAACTGACCATGGGAGTAGAGGGAGGATGTGGCTTAGAGAGATTTGGGCTCTCACTACCTTATAGCTCTTCTCAGCTTGATTGGCAAAGCTCTAGATAGCAACACCACTCACTTCTTTATCTTTTTGCCTCCTGTTCCTATCAACCCTCTTTCAGTTTCCCTTGCTGAGATACAGAGAGGTAACATCTGACACCATGGCCAGCAATTCTGAACACAAGCAAACGGAAGTCCCAGCCATGTTTGGCTTCTTTGAGGCGGTTCATGCAGTGTCCTCTTTACAATGATCAGAGGCCCCTCTTTAACAAGGAATGGCACACCCCCTCCACCTCCACTCATAAAAGGGTCTCAAAGTGATTCAGCCTCTAATTGTTCCTCATGAGTTCTAAAGGACCCATGGGGAGTTACAACTGACTGTTTAACTGATCATTATAGAGTGATTAAATGCGACATTTCCAAAGAATTAGGTGAAAAACCTACCAGACTCTGGTAGGGTCAAAAGACTAGGCACCTTTATGGACTTCAGTATCACAACACTCATCTGGTTTGTGGAATGAGGCATGTTAGAAAATATTCCCAAATTTTAAAATAGATTTTATGCTAATGGACTCTTAAACATTTAATGCTTTGTTAACACATGGTTATTCCTCCATTAAGCACCATCATGACCTATACATAGTTTATGAACATTCCTGTTGTCCTTGAGAGAAATCACACACTGTAAGGGCTAAAAATAGCAACCACATGAGCAGCGGAGTATAATTTGCATCTCAAGTTCAGCTGACATCATCTAACTCAGAAACTTATTTCCAGGGATCAGACTCAGGAAAAGGCTCCAGTAGCCTTTCAGCAAACCTGAATATTCTGGAAGTGACTAAGTCCCATGCCTTAGAGAGAGCTGGTTTTGAATGGTATAACTTTTCCTTTTAATGGTGAAATACACAGAATGACTCTTCCAGTCTTTCATATGCAGCCCAATCACCTTTGTCTACACTCGCATGGTCCCATGGCACATTTCTTTCTCCATCCATCAAGAACCAACCTCCCCACACTCCTTTCACCTTAAGAGCCACATAAACCAGCCATAGTTATCAAACTTGACTCTCTACTCGGCAACATAGAAACTTATTCTGAGAGGGGTGATATACCTGACATACAGCCACCTGCTGCACTAAGGGAGCCTGGATTATAATTCTGAGTCTGAGATCAGTGTTCTTATTGCTCTTTCCTCCTGTTTAAATTGCATAACTTCTTCAACAGTCACCTCCTCCATGAAGCCTGTAATGATTGTTCCAACTAAGTGTAGTTCTCCCCATTTCATAATTGGTCATGGTACATCCTCACTCTAGACCCTTAACCATTTGACTATGTCAAATTTAAATAGGACCTCATTTCAAATGATGGAGGTAGGATAGATAATTGAGAAAAATTATACAAAGAAATATTGGGTTGGACAAAAAGCTCATTCGGTTAACGAATACGTTTTTCAATAAAGGTCTTCATGAAAATGAAAAAATGTGTGTTTTATTGTTACTTAAAACCGAACGAACATTTTGGCCAACCCAATAGAACAGGGAAGGCAGGTTGAACCCTGGGAGCAGTGGCTAAAAATAACTTTGGTTTACAAAAGACAAAATGTAACTTCATTTTTGTGTCTCACTTATCCAGACCAGCTCCTCCTCATATTTTTCTTCCACATTCTTCTACTCAGTTATCTTTAATCACAAATTGACCCATTTCCTCCTTGAATTAGTACTCTTCAGTTTTATCCTGATGGCTACAAGAATAAGTCAAAACTCTCTGCATAGAAAAATAAGCCCTGTAATATGGTCCTTACTGCATCTGTAGCCTCATTTTCTGACCGTCCCAGAATTGTACTCTATCTTCCAGTGGTATTGAAGTTCTTGCTCATCTCCCTGCTCCTTTCCTGAAGTTGTTGCAGGCCTCCCTGTCTTTGTTCATCCCGTTCTCTTAATCTCATCACACACTGCATCTTTCTTTGCCATGCTAACTCTTATGTATCCTTCAGACTCTGCAGACACGTCTTCAATCTCTGGAATATTTCCCTTAGTCTCCACGTTGAGCGGCCCCACTGTCCTTCCAAATGTCCCCCAAACATCCTTCTCTTTGGACAAACCACCCCGATCATGAGTTCCTCAAAAACAAGGGCTGCCTCTTTGTCATCTCCTAGCCTACCACTAAATGCATATTAGCTATCCTGTGAAGGTTGTTGGCTGGGAGGCCCATCCTGGGTGAATTGATTTTTCCGTATATCAACTGTGTAGCAATAACTGAATCAGTAGATGTGATGGTATGAAATTTATCTCAGAAAGCTTGTGTTTAGGTTGCTCACGGTGAATCAGAGGATGCGGAGATCTTCCCATTATGTTTTCTATCCAACTCTCACAGATCATTGCAATTTTGTAATAATCCCAATTCTATATGCTTTATAAACTATAGATTGTTATATAGTTTACAATATGTTTACTCTCATTATAGATGTTAAAAGTTTAATCTAGAAATCAAGGCTAAATTTTAAATGATAATCAATTAGGTAACAAGATCTAATGTAATATTACAGCAAAGAATGAAAATAAGAGGGTTTCTCTTCAGAGTCCTAGTGTAGACAGTTTTCCCAGTGTGGATAAGCACAACGCTTTTCACTAATTTATCAAGCTTCTCCATGTCAGACTGCTTGTAATTTGTAATTAAGAAATTTCTTGGCAAGTTGAAAAGTCTTCATTTGTCTTGGATATCAAGATGTTATCGGGACTTTCAATATTTGTTGATTTTCCTCTTCAGCATGTGAAGACTCTCAATAATTTTCTCCATGTCACAACTGCTCCTGCCCAGCACTACTTTCTGTCCCATTTCTGACACTTGGAGTTACTACAGACTAGTATTAAGCAGAGCAAAGTTCTTCACCGTCTTGGTTTGTTGGTCCCTTTTCTGGACAGGATTCTAAACACTTATACCCATCTTGATTTTATCTTTTGAGAGAAACATATTTATTTATCATATCCTCTGTGTCAGACACTGTGCCAAGCATTTCACTGTATCATCTGAGCCATCACATAATTCTTCACAATACTATTTATTGCATTCAGAAGTGCATATTAAGTACAGTCTGTTCTCTCTATCTTTTTTTGTAATGCAAATTAGCTCACTCACATAAGGGAATGCCATCAATAAAATGCAGAAATCCCGTGGGTTAATAAGTGATTTTTCCCCCAGCCCATTAAATTTTGTGCCACCAAGGAGCAACATCTGAACACAAAGTATACCAACATGGCTGAATGCAGTGAGCTGGAAAAAATTACAACGCTGTACATAATGCCCATTTATCCCATTTTCTTTCTTTTGGCTCATTCTGACCAAGTGCTGTCTTTTGGAAATGCATGTTGGTGGCTTTCCTGATCTTTATGCAGTTGACCCGGCCTCCGTGCTCATTGTTACCATCTTTCCTTATGCTCCCTTGGGTCGAGCTACCTGAATCTTTTTGTTTGTTTGTTTGATATTTACCTTTTATTTATTAGGACTTTTACCTTTTTTTTTGTTTAATTGTTAGTTTAGGGGTTTTCCTTTTTGTTTTGTTTTGCTTTTTATTTTTTACAATTTTTATTAGTGTTTGGTTACCAAACTGTATATATTTTTAATAGAGTGTGCCTAACTCTATTTTTCCTTTATCTTGTTATATGTAAAGCAGGAGTTTTCAGAATGTCAGAAATATATCTAAAACATTATAGCAGAAATACTTATATTCACTAAGTGTTAGACACAAAGATGGGTATTATTTTCAAACCTGTACTAATAGATAGGTTCACAAGGGTCAGATTAAGTAACTTGACTCTGGTCACTTAACTACAATGTGGCACAGCTGGAACATGAATCCAGGTCTGTCTCCTTCTAAGCTGCTTGCTTTTTCTATCATATTACATTGCTTCCCAACTCTCCTTTCTTTCCACCACCTCTTGATCCCCAAAGCTAACAATAGTGCATAGAGAAGAATATGGACACCCTGTGTGCATGTGAACATATGTCTACATGTGTGACTAAGTGTGCACATGAATGCATATGCATGTGTTTATTCCACATCCCACCTCCAGGCAATCAGAAGGTGTCAGCACTTAGGTGAATGCACAGATCTCACTGAACACTGTGCCTTCTGGGAGAGGGAACACCTGGCTGAAATCACAATGCTGCACCTGGCTCTCAGAACAGCCTTGTGAGCAGTTACAGCAATGACCCGTAGGGATGACTCGAGCCTAGCCAGCGTGAATGGACTGAAGGAGGACAGAATCCAGGCGGGAGTAAAACATCTCCATCATAAACTGAAACATTTTTCTGTTTGAACTGATTTCCATCTTAAGCTGGCTCAATACATTTTTAATGAATTCTTCTATAAAACCTTTAACAGCCCTCAATTCATTTCAAGTGGCAAATGACTCAGCAATCTGAAATGATGAGCTGAATGCTGCCTCTATATTCATTACCTAAGAAGAAAAAGTGATTTTTTAAAAAAATATGTTCTTTCCTCCTTGTGCTCACATTCATCTGATGTGAAAACACTATGTCTGCCAGTCCTCTGTGGCTCAAAGATGTGATCTTACAAGAGACATGTTGTAATTTTTTTTTTACCATGAAGAGTTGTGATACATATTAGGATTACACATTAGGTAACATTTTTGTTATTATATATCATCACACCCTCATGACCTCTAATTACACATTTCACTTGTGTATTCAACAAGTATTTTTAGCTATTTACTTCTCGGAAAGTTTCTTTAGGTGCTGTGGAAAATACAAAGCTAAATCAGGCAAGGACACTCGCCTCAAGATGCTTTGACACACAGGCAGTCCTATAAGGTATTAAACAGGTGCATGAGATCAAAGAAATGCCTTTTGACTTATTCCTGGTGCCACGTGCATCATGCTGTACCAGATAAACCTCTGCAGACTTGGAAAACTTAAAATACTAGGATATACACTGACATTTGGTCTGAAGTATCTCTGACCTTGAGGTCCCTTTGCAACTGCAAATGCCTTACACCAGCAATCCTAAATGGGTATAGGGCAGTGCCCCCCACCTCACCCATACATACTAAACATGCCCAAGCACATCTCCAAAGCCTTTTGCTACCTCTCCAGTTTCATCCTATACTACGTTTCTCTTTCCTTGATTGCCTTCTGCCAGTGGGTCTAGGATGCTTTTCCTTCAGGGCCCTTTCACTGGCTGTTCCTTCTACCTGGAATGTTCCCCCTTAAATAGTTGGTGACTCAGGATTTTATCAGCTTTTTGGTTCAAAAGTTAACTTATCAGTAACTGCTTTGTTTAAAATAACCCTCCTAACATTCCCTTTTTTCTTTCATTGCTCCATTTTTCTACCTAGAACTTACCACATTCTGTATTACTATATATTTTACTTGTAATTTGATACTTCTGCTCTTATATAAACAATACCTAAAATCCATAAAGCAGGAATTGCTGCTGTATTTCCAGGGCCTAGGAACAGTATCTACCATACAGCAGGCTCTCCCTAACCATTCACTATATGACTGCATGAATGAATGAATGAATGTGTCTATACACCTACAGGCATAGGGGTTTTGCTTACTACCCAAAACCATACGTACCACAAGTTTACCACCACTTGTTCAGAGAAGTAGAGGGAATTCTTAGTGTGGGAGTAACAGTTAAACAATTGTGAAACAAAGTAAGCCCTGGAATCCACCTTATATTCCACTTTAGAAATCATAGTCACCCTTGGAGCCCATCCTTTCCAAGCTGCCTAAGACTAGGTAGAGTGAATTTTTTCTACAAAAATCCAGACAGTATTTTCACAGCATATTTTATAAACATGGCTTCCTGTTTACATATATTTGCATATTATATCCAGAAAGTCCCTAAATTTCCACAACTTTATGTAAAATAAATGAACTCAAAGAGGTCAATTGATGGCAATTATATAATATCCTCTAATCAAGCCCTCCTGGAGTTGGAACATCTTCCTAAGGGGTAAAGGAATTACTTTATTCCTTTACAGCTCATCCTCCAAACTCATGGCACCATTGTTTGCTTTGGGAAGTGATTCAGAGGTGCCATTCACAGGTCATCATAAAAGTTTAATAACCACCTTTGGCTTCTTCCACTTACTGACACCATGTCCTCTTATGTCATATATATTCCTAAGTTTTATAGATTGAGAAACCAAGGTACCCCTGTTAACTCAGGTTACAAAAGAGAAAATGAAACACTTAATCCTAATCTAGCAAGTAATAGCCTCTCTTTCTGCACTACATATTGTTAGTATCTTAATTACTGGAGAAAAGACCCTAACCAATAATGTCAAGTGGTACTCTGCACGCTTTGAGGAGATTTACTCTGGTGTGGTCTTCTTAATGAGTCCCCTTCAAAAAGAAATTTTCTGAAATTATTTTCTCATCAATCTGGAATCAAACATCTACTAGTTAATGTCTGGCTCACCCAATGAAGAGGACATAGTATCCAGTAAGGTATATTCCACTTTGTCATAGCTGCCCAAGGCAATGCCTGATAGGAAATTAGGTATTCAGGTACTACGGATGGTTTCTTGTTTTCCAGGGAAAGCTATTGTAATTTTTTAAATTCTCTCTTCTCCAGTGCAGTGGCCAGGGTGTCCTGTGTCCCTGAACACCTGCTGGATTGCCACTTTCATGTATCAAAAACAAAGTTGGTTTTGTAATGAACTATCAGCTCATTTACTGGAATCAGAACTTCCGCATCACCCTTGTGATGTGCTCCTTTATAAACTTCACAAGGCTTGCAAAGTATTTCTGCTTCAAGGCTCACAGAAATACCTGGACCCATGCTAGAGATGAAGCAGACATTTCTGAGCACAATTGGTTCAACGAAGGAGTGAGTGCACAACATTCATACTAAGACCAACTGTGGTTGGTGTTTATTTGAGAACTTTTCCAGAATCACACCCACAGATCTCTCCTGCCTAATCAGAATGACATAAGTCATGGGCTGTTGCCTTGCTTGTGATTGAAATCGGGACAAGGAAGAGAAGGTGAAAGGGACTTGGTTCCTACCTAGGATTCTGCTTCCTTTTCACTGGCCTTGCCCCACAGGCTAAAGCTGATGAATGGTCAGCCCCTTGCACTTGTTCACACCTTCTCTTCTGGGAAGGTACCAGTTACATGTCCTCCAGGTCATCAAGGAAAATAAATGACCTCTGCTGAGGCACTAGTGTGCTCTCTTATAGAGGCTTTCCCTTCCACATCATGCCCTGAGCCTTTGATCACGCTGCCCTCTCAGCTTATAAACTGGGAAACATTGATCCTCAGGGTTCACTCCAAGCCCTTTCTCCTATAGTAAGCCTTCCCTGCTTCCCTCCCCAATGAAACATTGGTGTTTCTTTTCCTGTGCTTCTACTATAAATTTATGCAGACCTCCAAGATAGAGGTAAATTTCTTTTATTTTCCTTTCTGTATCTATCTCCTTTCCTAAATGATAGGCTTCTCAAGAAGAGAATTATGTTTTTTTTAATTTTGATTTCCTAATGCTCACAGAAGTGACAGAGTACACACACTCAAGAAACTTCATTGAATGGATGATAGAATAAATAAAGAATTCTTTGGATTTTCTGGAACTCCTGGAATGATTATTGTTTTGTTTATGTCTAACCTTTCTTCCCTCCAGTGTCCAAGGAGTGATTGATGAGCATTCTAAATTAGAATGAGTATAGACATTAAAATGTAAGACCATGGTAGCAGTGCAGCAACAAGCAGGGGTAGAGACCCATTTGGAAGAAGCACAGCTTCTGGTCTCTTCAAACCTAGAAACTGCATTCTTTTGCTCCAGAGATGAATAAGGCTAAAGTTGTAGAGCTCTGTGGGGTTTCAATCTCTAGTTAGTCTCACTTCTCCTTATGCCACCTGTAAATGAGTAAAAGAATCAACAGATGGCTGAGCTCTATATTTGTAGACTAGAATTAGAGAGTGAAAAAAAATTCTTGTAGCCAGCTCCTAAACTTAGAGAAACTATATTTTTGCCTGCTCATAGATATGACCTTGAGAGAGAACAGGGGTCAGTGGCAATCAACCTTGAAGAACAGGTGAACTAATTGTCTCAAGAGGTGAAGTGAGCTGTGTTCAATCTATGGCTCCCTGACATGGTTTAGCAGTATTTGTAGGACGATGACCAATCAGTGGCCATTGGTGAGGCAAATGGGACCATGCTTGTGATATCATGAATGCTAACAATAGAAGAAATCATCATTTATGGACCACATAGAATTGTTTTGGATAGTGTTCTGAATGTTCAGGCCATACTGGTTACATGGAGATTCTGCACAGGAGGTCATGTTATCATGAAGCACTTTGCCATTCAAGGATGATTAGGTTTTAGAATTCATTTCAGAGTGTTTAAAATAATACCTCTAAATACTGTCTTAAAAATAACTGTAAACTACTATTCTTAGCCTTCTAGGCAATATATATTTCAACATATATTTGCTTAGTCCAATATGGATGACTTCTATAAGGTGAGATGCAAGTAAGTGATTCCTAAATGGAGAAAAACATTTCAGTTTATAGGTATAATATACATTTTCTCTCTTGATGGCAGATCATATTTTATTGATTAGGAGCCACTGATTTGATACAGGTAAGGCTGAATAATGCCACAGACAATATCACTAAGGAAGGAGCTCATACTGTATTTTTAGGCATTACCTTTAAAGCAATTCAAAATGAGAAGTAAGAGAAGTTTCTTTGGCTTCCTTAAAAACTTCCTTCTAGTCATTAGGAACTGAACTGAATACAGAAGAGCTATTAAGAGAATTGGATTTTCAGCTCATTGAAACCACAGCTTTATAAAGACATGATAGGTCTCTTACATACCCTTAATTTTCCACCAAACAAGTGAAGTTGAAGTCATTTGACTTCCCAACTTTTGTGCTTATTTTTCATTGGGAATGGGGTCAAGACATGGAGAAATTAGCCATGTTGAATTGGGCCATGTCACATTCAAGAGGCTGTGGGAGAACCAAAACACATTTAGCTGAGCAAACACCAGTGTAAGTTGTCATAGTATATATATATTTCTCTTGGGTTGTATGGCACTTAAAGAGCTAATGAATGACTGGGAGCAATGTAAAAGAAAAGTTCATTACAACTTGTTAAAAATGAATACAATTCTAAATCAATTCCCATTAGTTACAGTGTAGATATTGCACATGTCTTGGAAAAGTTTATTATAAATTCATGCTAACCCTGTGAGTAATAGTGGTTAGTCTGTATCTCTTTCCCTAATAAAAAAGGAACAGGACAGACTGCATCTAGTACTTTCTTATTAAATGAAATATTTAAAAGACATCATCTTGCTTCTCATGGCCGTGTTCTGATTATGTCAAGTCAAATTAGCTAAGTATATAAATTGCAGTAAACATAAGTGACAGATAAATGAAATTCATGGTGACACCCCCATGAAAACCAACTATGGACTCCATACTAGGTGGCAATTTCACATGCCACCATCTGGGGATCCAAAAGGAGAAGAAACCAATCTTCAAAATGTATTACGTCAGTGTCAACATTGTGATTTTCTCTCTCCCCCTCTGCTGTGTGTTTGATTTTTTTCACCCAAAGCTCTATGACTTGTTCTTTGAAGATAAATGGAAGAGTAAAAGAGCTCTTCCATTTGTCTTTTTTGCCTTAATCAATTTATTCTAGTCCTACACTCTTATTTTTAACTAAAGCTACATTGTGGAATGTATGGAATACTGTCTCTAATATCTGGTAATAAATGTTCTCAGATTTCAGCATGTGGATTGCCTTTACCTCACTTACAAACACCTACCAAAATACAGACAATTGTCAACCATTTAGAAGCCTGATTCACAGTTTCTGGGAGCTTACTATGTTCTAAATATTGTGTTAGGCATTAGCAGTAAAACTATGAGCAGTACAGAGGAGGACTCTCACCTCAATAACTTGTGAGTGAAAGAGAAAGGCACCTATACATACAACAATAAAGCATGAAAAATTCCATGACAAGGAATTCAAGGTGCTCTGGAAACATACAAAGAGGTTTTTAAACTGTTTTAGGTGTCCAGAGAATGTCCCCAGGGAAGGAACTGATAATTAATTAAGAATTAAGGGATAACTAGAATTTACCTATGTAAATATATGGCTTGTTTCAATCAGCAGGAACAGTTGAGCAGAAAGGGCAGATGCAAGAGGCCATGCAATACTAAAAAAAAAAAAAAGATATGACTAGAGCATTGGCAAGAAATTGGTCCTGATGACTCTGAGGAGGGGGCAAAGGTGAGATGAAGAAAGGCCTTGTAGGCAAGATCAAGATTGCATATTCTACATGAAGCGAGGGAACAGCATTGTACATTTACATATTAGAAAGAGTACTCCGGCAGCAGTGTGGAGAATGGATTATAAGGGAGCAAGCCTAGGGGCAGGGAGGTGGGTTACAATGGTGGATGTAGCCATAATAGGAGAATAACTCAAACATATTGAGAGCTTATAATGTGTCAGACACTATTTTAACATGTGTGTTAATTCTTTAGTTCTAACTACAACCCCATAAGGTCATATAACTATTATTCCTATTTTCTGAATGAGGAAGTTAAGACAGAAAAGACTGAGTAGTTTGCCCAAGCTTACATAGCTAGTGAAGAACATATCCAAAGTTTTAATCCAGAGAGTCTTAGCCCAGAGCCCACCTCCTTAAAAATCACTGCCTTATTAATACTTAGAACAGGGTAATGTCAATGAAAATAGAAGGTAGATCCTAAGGACTGAGAAATAAGCCATTTCCAGGTCACAGTGAAGTTTTTGATGTTCAAGGCTGAACTGAGCATCGAATCAGGTAAGCAATTCTTAGTGGAAATGCACCCAAACAAAAGAGGTCGAGAAAAGGGTGCAGGTCAAAATGAGGGGTCACAACACAGATCATTAGAGAAGGTCAGAACAGCCCAAAGTAGAGATCGAACATTTCAAAACAGAAAAGAAAACAAAACGTGGAGCAAAGAAGGTAGTCTAAAGACAAAAATATTCAGAAACAGAGTATTCACAGCAATTAAAGCTAGAGACACAAGACTCAGGAAAACAGATGTGAAGTAACAAAACAAGACAGAGTGGGTTATGTGAGACAGGTTTTTGCCTCAGGCCTGGAGCTTTTTTATCGTTCTTGTTGAGTTCTAAACCAAAGTCTTTGTGACTTCTGGACTATGCCCTGCTGGGGTCAAGGGAAGGGAGTAAGTAATTGAGAACATGTGATTGAATTGCTGTCTGTCAGATGATAAGGAGTAGCAATTGATAGAAGATTCTTCTTGAGCAGAACATGGATGATCTACTATAAATACCTGGTATTAAAAGATTAATGGGTTCTTCTGCATTGCAGAAACTCAATAAAGAATTGTTGTATGGCTAAGTAAATGAATAAGTGAAGTTCCTGTTTCTTACATTAAATTATCAATGGCTAAAATAAAGGGGGTGGGTGTACACCTAAATTATCTAATATTGAAAAATAATGGGCATCCTTTTCAATAAGACCATTATTAAAGATTAAGCTCAGATTCCTGATCCCTTTGTCAATTTTATGAAAGTCTAAAATAACAGTTTTCTATATTGTGGAGTCTTTTTAAAAAAAGTGTGGCTATTAGAGAGAGGAATACTTAAATTTGGGAGCTTGTTCTATCACTGACCAGCCTCTGCTTCATCATCTGGAAAACTGGGATAGTAATACTTAAATCTCAAGCTAATTATAAACAGAATTGGGAGTACAGAAATACACCCTTATATTTATAGTCAACTGATTGTTTTACCAAGGTGCCAAGACAGTTAGTGAAAGTATAGTCTTTTCATCAAATGCATATCCATATGCAGAATGATGAACTTAGACTCATCTCACACCATACAAAAAAAATCACCAAATGATTATAGCCATAAATGTAAAAGCTGAAACAATTTTTATGACACCATGATATAAAATCTTAGAGACTTTTTCTTAGACAAAGATTTCCTAGACAGGACTCCCAAAAAGAAAAATAAATAAATAAATAAATAGGTCCTCATCAAAGTTCAAAACTTTTGCACTTCATGATATAATAAAGAAAATAAAAAGACAAACAACAGAATGGGAGAAACATATCTGCAAAGCACAAATGTGGTAAAGTCCCAGCATCCAGAATTTACAAAGAATACTTGTAACTCAAATATTTCAAATCAATCAGAAAAAAAAGGGGGGGGGTGTAAAGAGTATGAACAGATATTGTCCCAAGAGGATACGGTTGGCAAATAAGTACATGAAAAGATGTTCAACGCATTATTCATTAGGGAAATGCAAATTAAAATCACGACAAAATGCCATATTTCGCTCATGAGAATGGCTAAAATAAATGACAGACAATAACAAACGTTGGTGAGGCTGTGGAGAAACAGGAACCCTCATACACTGCCAGTGAAAATGGAACAAGTGGCAGCCACTTTGGAAAACATTTTGGGAGTTTCTCAAATGATTAAACATAAAAATACCATATGACCCAGAAATTCCACTCCCAGGTATATATGCAAAAGAATTGAAAACATATGTCCCCACAAAACATGCACATGGATGTCCATAGTAACATTATTTATAATAGCCCAAGGCTAAAAATAACCTATATGTTCAACAGCTGGTGAATGGATACATAAAATAAGATATATCCTATGTGGAATAAGGTTCAGCAGTAAAATGAAGGAATTACAGACACATGCTAAGGCATGGAAGAACCTCAAATATTACATCAAATGACAGACAACACATATTGTATAGTTTCTTCACAGGAAATGTCTCAGAAAGCAAATTTAAAGAGATAGAAAGTAGACAGGGTCTGCCAGGGGCTAGCGGGTGTGAGTGGATTAGGATTAGCTGTAAATGGGCAAAAGGCATCTTACTGGAGGGATGAAAGTGTTCTAAAATGAGTTTATTATATTAATTGACCCACTTGGTAAAGTAAGTGAAAATTAGTGCATTTTACATTGGAAATAGGTGAATTTTATGATATGTAAAATATTTTTCAATAACGTTGATTATTAAAAAAACTAAAGAAAAATCTAAATGATCAGTCAGTTTTTACTCTTAGAAAACTGTTTTTGCTACATATTCGAGAGAGAGGGCTCTGAATAAGCAAATCTGAAAAATGACTCTGCTGCCTAAACAGCCCTTCTTCCCCCCTCCCCTCCCTGGGCTCACGACAGCACAGATGCTCAGCACAGGGCCCAGCTGGTGGAGTCCAATATCGCTGGCTTTGCTGCTTGCCTGGGTGAGGACGCTGGCCTCAGCATGTTAGCAATCCTTATTTGCTGGTTCTAATAGATACATTTTGCCTCCAGCAAAAAGTCTGCAAATACTTAATAAGAATAATGAGCAGTAGCATAGAATTAATGGCCTCTTTATTATGAGAGATGGAGTCCAGTGTTCAGTGTTCTTGAATAGGAAAACTGTTTTATAGGCAAAATTACCTGGAGAGACCTTATTTAGTCAATTTGAAGGTAATAGGTTTTGGATCCTAAATGTTAGTAAATGCAGAAGGGAAGAGTTCAAGTAAGGTCTGAACCACTTACCTGGCACTTCCTCAGTTATGAAAGGAAGATGAGGCTTGACTCCTCTGCAGCAGGTGGAAGGGTGACTACCTGCATCTCTTGCAAGAGTAAAACAAAGGAGAACAGTCTGTTGGGTGCAAGTGAGCTTTCTTGGGTAACCTTTTGGCTTGTGCATTATTTCTATTTTTTCCAGGGATGCCAAAACCAACAGGATGTCTATGTTATCACCATCTGGGGCCACACTATACTCATTTGGGTGAGAGGCTCTTGCCTATCTCACTGTCAACATGACTTGTGTTCATTAATGTATGTATCAGACTGGGCCAGACCCCAGCTGGCCAGGTCTTGGGTGAATCAGATCTGGGACTCCTTGTGGATGATAGCTCTGGACACCTGGCTACCAGGGATCATCAATAGAGATGGAATAGTCCAATTGACAGGTATATTGGGTTGCACTATAAGAAATTAGCCTTTTGTCTGTCATATATGTACTTAAGCTGTTTAAAAACAAGCAAACAAACAACCAAAATGAACAACAACACAATGACAAAGCGTACTAGTGTCAGATTGCTAACGTCAGAGTACTAGTGTCAGATTGCTAAAGCTGGCCAGGCAGCGTTGGGACCAATATACATAGAAAGAAGGGCCACCAAGATAAAGGGACCTATGATAGACCATCCTCACTCTACCCTTCAAAATTGTCATTATTCAGGCAGTATTCACATCCATGTCATAGGACAAGTCTTGTTGAAGAACTAAGGCAAGTTTTAACAACTGCACTACATTAAAAACTTCAAAAACTTTTTTTATACCATCAACTTACTTTTTTACTTCTTCAAAAATAAAATGATAAGATGCCAGGCACTGTGATGGGTTTGGCAAGGACCAGAAGGTGCTATCATAGCCCTCTCAGGTCTTAGAGTGTCAAGGGTAAAGGAGAAATGTGCAGAAGGTTTCAAGGGAGAATATGCAAAGGGCCTTCTGAATGGTTAAAGGAGTGGGAGTGTCAGGTAAACGGGACATATCGATTCATAAAACAGGTGCAGAAAGACTGCACAGAGGAGGTACTAACTGAGATGTGCTTTAAAAAATGATTAGAGGCACGAGAGGAAGTATTTTTCAGGGATTCTTCCAGAGGAAAAACACAGCACAAGCAAGCCCCAAAGACAGGAAAGCCAGAGGGCTTTAGGGACCAATCAGAAGCCCAGATTGATTGGCATGCAATATACTTTTACGGGGGAGCAGAACAACTGGGTACAAAGCACTGTGGAGAGTCTGTGATGGTAGACAGAGTAGTCAACCATAATATTCCCTTGGTTAAAGACCTTAGTATGGATAACATGAATGCACAATAGTATGGTTAATCTGGTGATCATGTATGGAATGGGTTTCAGTGAGGAGAGTTGAAAGGCAGGGAGTTCAGTTGGAAAGTTATTGGTTCCTCAAAGGTCCTGCTGAAGGTATACCTGAACCGAAAGTATTCTGGAATGAGCCTGGAATCCAGGACATCTCTTTAGAAGCTACTGCAATCCAGGTAAAAGATAATAACTTGACTTATGTTGGTTGTGCTAGAAAAGAGAGAACAGGAATGAAAATTTGGGAGGTAGGATACACTTCCAACTAATGATGTCGATACTATTTACAGACACAGATCTGTGGCATAGATCAGGGGCTTTTCCTCACTTCTCCATGTCGATCTGCTTTCCTCATTCCTCCCTTAAATGTCTCTTAGCTTCTAATGTATTCTTTTCTGAGCAAAATTGATAGCAAGCTTCCAGACTCAAATCCTCTTATTCTTGCCAAAGACTGGAAAATGCAAAGGAAATCCTTTGGAACAAGCTTTAGGCAAACTGCCTATAACCTGAGGGGCAACCATCCTTAGCATCCTCAGTGTTTAGCACAGGGCCTGAGACCCAGTAAAGTTTCAATAAACATTTCTTGAATGAATGAATGAATGAATGAAGACATGGTTTCTTTATACCTCAGTTCAACCCAAGGTGAATTAATTCTAGTGGTTCTATCTTCTTTAAAGGGTTCTATCGGGATTGAAATACCTCCCATCTCCCCATCCCTGTCCTCCTCTAAACACCACCACCACCTACTAAATTTGCTAGGCATTTTCTGTGTTCTAGTCAATGCAATCAGCGGATGCATTCATCCCAAGGAACTGTGTTTTCCTCTACTTCCACAGCTATCTTTAATATGGCAGAGCTCAACATAGCCAGGGCAACTCACCTGGATAGTCTTCTCAGTGAAATTTTCAAGAAAGAAGGGAATTCATTATCTTGAGCTCCCTGTCACAAAGCTTTCTTCCCTCAACAAAAATCAGCAATTAACCATATTTATCTCACCCTCAAGACAGCTCCCACTGCATTCCTTGAACTGCTTTTCTTTGGGGAGATGAGAATAATGGAACAAAGTGGCAAAGGATTCTGGGATGAAAACAGCATACTGGAATCAAGCCCCAGGGTTTTATAGAACCAAGTGGAAGGTGCCACAGAGGTGAGTGTCTTTTAAGGAAACTCACAGAGGTAATCAATTTGATCACACAGGCAGACACTGAGGTATTTGTCAAAATGTCAGGGTTATGGATAGTGCCAATATATTTGCTTTTCAATGCATTAGTCTTTTTAAAAGCCTGTATCTGATGTGACATTGGACACAGTTCTGGTTTTTTTCTTTTTTTTCCCTTCCATCACAGTGTTCTGTTAGGAAATACAATATACTAGTTTTCTTTGGGGTCTGAATTTTATACATGGAGATTTCCTGCCATACAGAGGAAGAATAGAAAGTTATTTGTGTGTGTGTTTTTTTATTTTTGAAAGGTTTGAGAAATATATAACAGTAAGTGACTATCAGGTCCATTCTTTCTCTGTGTTAAACCTAAAAGCCAGCTGGGAGGGGGATCTTTAAGGAGAATAGAAGACTTGGCACATGGCAGAGGCTTGGACCACAGCCCTAACACATGCCAAGCTACATCCCACACCTCCCGTTGATGTTAACAAAGACAGCCTGCTCCTTGTTCTCCTGATGCCCACAGAAAATGACTGGTCCATATTAGCCCACTGGCTCCCGTGACATGACTGGTTGCCCCACAGAAGAGCTTGACCCTGTGTTACCAGGAGTGGCTTATTCAATGCCAAAAGATCTGCATGGTTGGTAACCCTAACTCAGAGGTTATTTAATTTAAAATGGAAAAAGTAAAAATAATCTACTCCTACTGAAATGACACAGTATGCATAAACTACTGTAGCATTAAAATGATATTTTTTCATATAAGAAATAGTAAAGAAGAACAATCTGTTGCTCCTTGAATGAATTATTGGGACAGCGAGAGAAAAAAAAATTAATATTATATAGGAAATATCTTAAAACACACTGGTTAGCTGTAAAAAATGCTACGTGAAAGACTCTCACATATACTGGGCCATTAATAATTTTAGTTTCTGTAGATTTCAAGGAAGATTTCTTATTTTCTTATGAGGAGGAGTGGTACTAGGTAGATAATCTCTCTCCCAGCTTTCTGCCCTTTCATGAGTTTACTTTATTTCTGGCCAATAATAAAGAATTTTCCCTCAACCTCCCTCCTTCTCTACCCACATGTAGCTAGATCTGCCTATTCTGCCTTGGAATATTTGTCTTGTGTAAGGATTTAAGGTCTTTTCAGCGAATAACATAAAAATAGTTCATATATGTCACTAGAGTTTTTTCCACAATGACTTGGACCTGAGTTTCTGTCCTAGTTTCTAATCAACTAAGAACTTGGCTGGATGTATTAAAAATTCTGTCTCATTTTCTTTGTATGTAGGTAATAATAACAATTACAATTACAACAGCAAATATTTAATACATGCTGGGTACTTTTAGAAGTGCTTTACGTGCATCAAACCATCTTGTCCACTCTGGAACACCAGAGTGTATATATATATATATATATATATATATATATATATATATATATATATATATATATATATATATATATATATATATATATATATATATATATATATATATACATATATATATACATACATACAGATATATATATATATATATATATATATTTAACATCTTTATTGAAGCATAATGGTTTACAATGTTGTATTAGTTTCTGCTGTATAACAAAGTGAATCAGCTATACATATACATATATCCCCATAACACCTCCCTCTTGTGTCTCCCTCCCACCCTCCCTATCCCACCCCTCCAGGTCATCACAAAGCACCGAGCTGATCTCCCTGTGCCATGCAGCTGCTTCCCACTAGCTATCTATTTTACATTTGGTAGTGTGTATATGTCAATGCCACTCTCTCACTTCGACCCAGCTTACCCTTCCCCCTCCCTGTGTCCTCAAGCCCATTCTTTATGTCTGTGTCTTTATTCCTGTCCTGCCCCTAGGTTCTTTAGAACCTTTTTTTTTTAGATTGCATACATATGTGTTAGCATACGGTATTTGTTTTTTCTCTTTCTGACATACTTCACTCTGTATGACAGTCTCTAAGTCCATCCACCTCACCACAAATAATTCAATTTCATTTCTTTTCATGGCTGAGTAATATTCCATTGTATATATATATGACACATCTTCTTTATCCATTCATCTGTCGATGGACACTTAGCTTGATTCCATGTCCTGGCTATTGTAAATAGTGCTGCAATGAACGCTGTGGTACATGACTCTTTTTGAATTATGGTTTTCTTAGGGTATATGTCCAGTAGTGGGATTGCTGGGATATATGGTAGTTCTATTCTTAGTTTTTTAAGGAACTTCCATAATGTTTTCCATAGTTGCTGTATCAATTTACATTCCCAACAATAATGTAAGGGGGTTCCCTTTTCTCCACACTTTCTCCAAAATGTATTGTTTGTAGATTTTTTTTTTTTTTTTTTTGTGGTACGTGGGCCTCTCACTGTTGTGACCTCTCCCCTTGCGGAGCACAGGCTCCGGACGCGCAGGCTCAGCGGCCATGGCTCACGGGCCCACCCGCTCCGCGGCATGCGGGATCCTCCCGGACCGGGCCACGAACCCGCGTCCCCTGCATCGGCAGGCGGACTCCCAACCACTGCGCCACCAGGGAAGCCCTGTTTGTAGATTTTTTGATGATGGCCATTCTGACAGGTGTGAGGTGATACTCACTGTAGCTTTCATTTGCATTTCTCTAATAATTAGTGACATTGAGCACCCTTTCATGTGTTTGTGGACAATCTGTACATCTTCTTTGGAGAAATGTCTGTTTAGGTCTTCTGACAATTTTTGGATTTGGCTGATTGTTTTTTTTTTTTTGATATTGAGCTGCATGAGATGCTTGTATATTTTGGAGATTAATCCTTTGTCTGTTGATTCATTTGCAAATATTTTCTCCCATTCTGAGGGTTGTCTTTTCGTCTTGTTTATGGTTTTCTTTGCTGTGTAAAAGCTTTTAAGTTTCATTAAGTCCCATTTGTTTATCTTTGTTTTAATTTTCATTACTCTAGGAGGTGGGTCAAAAATGATGTTGCTGTGGTTTATGTCAGAGAGTGTTCTGCCTATGTTTTCCTCTAAGAGTTTTATAGTGTCTGGCCTTACATTTAGGTCATTAATCCATTTTGAGTTTATTTTTGTGTATGGTGTTAGGGAGTGCTCTAATTTCATTTTTTTACATGTAGCTGTACAGTCTTCCCAGCACCACTTATTGAAGAGGCTGTCTTTTCTCCATTGTATATTCTTGCCTCCTTTATCAAAGACAAGCTAACCACATGTGCGTGGGTTTATCTCTGGACTTTCTATCCTGTTCCATTGATCTCTATTTCTGTTTCTGTGCCAGTACTATACTGTCTTGATTTCTGTAGCTTTGTAGTCTAGTCTGAAGTCCAGAAGCCTGATTCCTCCAGCTCCGTTTTTCTTTCTCAAGATTGCTTTGGGTGTACGGGGTTTTTTGTTTGTTTGTTTGTTTCCATATAAATTGTGAAATTTTTTGTTCTAGTTCTGTGAAAAATGCCATTGGTAGTTTGATAAGGATTACGCTGGACCTGTAGATTGCTTGGGTAATATAGTATTTTCACAGTGTTGATCCTTCCAACCCCAAAACATGGTATATCTCTCCAACTGTTTGTATCAACTTTAAATTCTTTCATCAGTGTCTTATTGTTTTCTGCATACAGGTCTTTTGTCTCCTTAAGTAGGTTTATTCATAGGTATTTTATTCTTTTTGTTGTAATGGTAGATGGAAGTTTTTCCTTAATTTCTCTTTCAGATTTTTCATCATTAGTGTATAGGAATGCAAGAGATTTTGTGCATAAATTTTGTGTCCTGTTACTTTACCAAATTCATTGATTAGCTCTAGTAGTTTTCTAGTTCCATCTTTAGTAGGATTCTCTATGTATAGTATCATGTCATCTGCAACAGTGACAGCTTTACTTCTTCTCGGATTTGGATTTCTTTTATTTCTTTTTCTTCTCTGATTCCTGTGGCTACAACTTCCAAAACTATGTTGAATAACAGTGGTGAGAGTGGGCAACCTTTTCTTATTCCTGATCTTAGTGGAAATGGTTTCAATTTTTCATCATTGAGAATGATGTTGGCTGTGGGTTTGTCATATATGGCCTTTATTATGTTGAGGTAAGCTCCCTCTATGCCTAGTTTCTGGAGAATTGTTATCACAAATGGGTGTTGAATTTTGTCAAAATATTTTTCTACATCTATTGAGATTATCATATGGATTTTATCCTTCAGTTTGTTATTATGGTGTATCACATTGATTGACTTGCATATATTAAAGAATCCTTGCATTCCTGGGATAAACCCCTCTTGATCATGGTGTACGATTCTTTTAATGTACTGTTGGATTCTGTTTGCTAGTATTTTGTTGAGGATTTCTGCATCTATGTTCATCAGTGATATTGGCCTGTAGATTTCTTTTTCTGAGACATCTTTGTCTGGTTTTGCTATCAGGGTTATTGTGGCCTTGTAGAATGAGTTTGGGAGTGTTCCTCTATCTGTTATATTTTGGAAGAGTTTGAGAAGGATAGGTGTTAGCTCTTCTCTAAATGTTTGATAGAATTCAACTGTGAAGCCATCTGGTCCTTTGTTGTAAGATTTTAAATCACAGATTCAATTTCAGAGCTTGTGATTGGAGTGTTCATATTTTCAATTTCTTCTTGGATCAGTTTCGACAGGTTGTGCTTTTATAAGAATTTGTCCATTTCTCTCATGTTGTCCATTTTATTGGCATATAGTTACTTGTATTAATCTCTCATGATCCTTTGTATTGCTGCAGTGTCAGTTCTTACTTCTCCTTTTTCATTTCTAATTCTGTTGATTTGAATCTTCTCCCTTTTCTTCTTGATGAGTCTGGCTAATGGTTTATCAATTTTGTTTATCTTCTCAAAGAACCAGCTTTTAGTTTTATTGGTCTTTGCTATTGTTCCCTTCATTTCTTTTTCATTTATTTCTGATCTGATTTTTATGATTTCTTTCCTTCTGCCAACTTGGGTTTTTTTGTTCTTCTTTCTCTAAATGCCTTAGGTGTAAGGTTAGGTTGTTTATTTGAGATGTTTCTTGTGTCTTGAGGTAGGATTGTTTTGCTATAATCTTCCCTCTTAAAACTGCTTTTGCTGCATCCCAGAGACTTTGGGTCATCATGATTTCATTGTCATTTTTTTCTAGGTATTTTTTGATTTCCTCAATGATCTCTTGGATATTTAGTAGTGTATTGTTTAGCCTCCATGTGTTTGTATTTTTTACAGTATTTTTCCTGTAATTGATATATAGACTCATAGCATTGTGGTTGGAGAAAAATACTTGATACAATTTCAATTTTCTTAAATTTACCAAGGCTTTATTTGTGACCCAAGATATGATCTATCCTGAAGAATGTTCCATGGGTACTTGAGAAGAAAGTGTATTATGTTGTTTTTGGATGGAATGTCTGAAAAATATCAATTAAATCCATCTTGTTTAATGTAACATTTAAAACTTGTGTTTCCTTATTTATTTTCATTTTGGATGAACTGTCCATTGGTGAAAGTGGGCTGTTAAAGTCCCCTACTATGATTGTGTTACTGTTGATTTCCCCTTTTATGGCTGTTAGCATTTGTCTTATGTATTGTGGTGCCCCTATGTTGGGAGCATAAGTATTTATAGTTGTTATATCTTCTTCCTGGATTGATCCCTTGATCATTATATAGTGTCCTTCTTTGTCTCTTCTAATAGTCTTTATTTTAAAGTCTATTTTGTCTGATATGAGAATTGCTACTCTGGCTTTTTTTGATTTCCATTTGCATGGAATATCTTTTTCCATCCCCTCACTTTCAGTCTGTATGTGTCCCTTGGTCTGAAGTGTGTCTCTTGAAGACAGCCTATATATGGGTCTTGTTTTTATATCTATTCAGCCAGTCTATGTCTTTTGGTTGTAATATTTATTCCGTTTACATTTAAGGTAGTTATCGATATGTATGTTCCTTTTACCATTTTCTTCATTGTTTTGGGTTTGTTATTGTCGGTCTTTTCCTTCTCTGGTGCTTCCTGCCTAGAGAAGTTCCTTTATATGTGTTGTAAATTGGTTTGGTGCTGCTGAATTCTCTTAGCTTTTACTTGTCTGTAAAGGTGTTAATTACTCATTCAAATTTGAATGAGATCCTTGCTTGGTAGATTAATATTTGTTGTATGTTTGTCCTTTTCATCACTTTAAATATGTCCTGCCACTCTCTTCTGGCTTGCAGAGTTTCTGCTGAAGATCAGCTGTTAATCTTATGGGGATTCCCTTGTATGATATTTGTTGCTTTTCTCTTGCTGCTTTTAATATTTTCCTTTGTATTTAATTTTTGATGGTTTGATTAATATATGTTTTCATGTGTTCCTCCTTGGAGTTATCCTGTATGGGACTTTCTGTGTTTCCTGAACTTGATTGACTATTGCCTTTCCCATATTAGGGAATTTTTCAACTATAATCTCTTCAAATATTTTCACAGTCCTTTTCTTTTACTCTTCTTCTTCTGGGACCCCTATAATTTGAATGTTACTGTGTTTAATGATGTCCCAGAAGTCTCTCAGACTGTCCTCAATTGTGTTTATTCTTTTTTCTTTATTGTGCTCTGTGGTAGTTATTTCTACTATGTTATCTTCCAGGTCACTTATATGTTCTTCTGCCTCAATTATTCTTCTAATGATTCCTTCTAGGGAATTTTTGATTTCATTTATTTTGTTGCTTATCATTGTTTGTTTGCTCTTTAGTTCTTCTAGGTCCTTGTTAAAAGTTTCTTGTTTTCTCCATTCTATTTCCAAGATTTTGGGTCATCTTTACTATCATTACTCTGAATTCTCTTTCAGGTAGACTGCCTATTTCCTCTTCATTTGTTTGGTCTGGTAGTTTTTTACTTTGCTCCTTCATCTGCTACATATTTCTCTGTCTTCTCACTTTGTTTAACTTACTGTGATTGGGGTCTCCTTTTTGCAGGCTGCAAGTTCATAGTTCCCATTGTTTTTGGTGTCTGCCCCCAGTGGGTAAGGTTCTTTCAGTGGTTTGTGTAGGCTTCCTGGTGGAGGGGACTTTTTCTTGTGTTCTGGTGGATGAGGCTGGATCTTATCTTTCTGATGGGCATTACCACGTCTGGTGGTGTGTTTTCATGTGTCTGTGAACTTATTATCATTTTAGGCAGTCTCTCTGCTAACGGGTGGGGTTGTGTTCCTGGCTTGCTAGTTGTTTGGCATGGGGTGACCAGCACTGGAGCTTGCTGGTCATTGAGTGGAGCTGGGTCTTAGCATTGAGATGGAGATCTCTGGGAGAGCTCTCACTAATTGATACCATGTGGGTCCCGGAGGTTTCTGGTGATCCAATGTCTTGAACTTGGCTCTCCCACCTCAGAGGCTCAGACCTGACACTCGGCCTGAGCACCAAGACCCAGTCACATAGCTCAGAAGAAAAGGGAGAAAAAAAAAGAAATAAAATAAAATAAGGTTAGTAAAGTTAAAAATTAAATAAAAAAATTAAAGAGTAATAAAAAAAAGAGCAACCAAACTAATAAACAAATCCACCAATGATAACAAGTGCTAAAAACTATACTAAGATAAACATAAAAATCAGAAACTAGTCAGTCACAGACTGCAAACCCCAATTCTACTTTTGCTCCCAGAGTTCACCATAATAGCAAATATTTTGAAAGGTAGTCTCATTCAGGTCAGACAAACCCAGCTTCCTTATGATCACCATGTTGTTTTTTGTAATATTAACATGGAATTGCATCAATCCATTCAAACCATCTCTCAGGTCTCCCTCCAGAACCTGAGTGCCAGTTTGCAGGACAGTCAGCTGACAGGGTTTACTTGCAGACTGAGACCAATGAACAAAGCAAAGCCCCCCATAGGATCCTCATCATCATTCTTCTCTAGGAATCTAGGAACTATTCATAATAGACTTGTCTGGTCCCTGTTATATCCTTAAGGCAGTTATGCAAATTAGCAACAGATTGAAAACAACCTCGGTACTGGTCAGTATAATTTTTTTAAGGTAATATATATCATTTAGTCATTGTTCTGGCTATTTGTATGTACCATAAAAGAAGCATCTACCACATGCCCAGAATTCATGGATTGAATTTTAAATAGTTTGCTTTAACTCCTCTAGACTCCACTGTCACATTCACTCTACTTTTCACTCTATTTTTCCCGAATCGTGTGACTGCCAACCTCCCTGTCTATCTGACATTTACTTTCCATGCTGATCCTTCCAACTACTCCTTTACATGTTCTCCTTTGATCTTGCTCACTGTTAATCATCTTTCAGGAATATTCTTTCCTGCTTCACCTTGTTCTCCAGATGTCCTTGTCCAGATGTAGCCCCTGTGTATCACACTCAAACCCACACGCCCCCACTTAATTGGACTGGATAATGTGAGAAGGTATCTGAACAAAACTTATCATTAAGTAACAAACTTATTGTGCATCTATCACATCCAAAGTACTCACTCACTCAGCTCATCTGGGGTTACTGAAAGTCATAAAATTAGATCCCTGATACTTTTAAAGAGTTGCCCAAATCTATCTGGCAAGGAAATGTCATCCCCAAAATTTCTTTCATCAGTATTTTTTTCCTTTATAAAACCTGTAATATATAACATGATGTCTTCCTTCAATCCACCATCTAGATTTTGAGAGAAAAGGAGTATTGGAAAACAATCCAGTACTAAACAACAATAAAGACCACAAAGTAGGAGATGTCCCAGGAGAGTATGTGACTAATTGCTAACTGAGAAAATCATTGAAGTTGGTGAGGTTAGGAGTGGGGAGGTCACTGTGTACGTGAAGCCTTCATTGCAGGGAGACAAGGGGAGTAGCCTTTCTAGCAGAACTGCACTAGGAGTCAAAGATGGAATTATATCAAAAAGAGAACAAAAACCCTGAGAGAGGGGGTTAGCTTAGTCGATACCTGGGAAGTCAATATCTGGGTACCAGTTCTATAGAGGAAATTTAAGATATTAAGACTGAAGTAAAATTGAATTGACTTATATCTTTTCTTTGTTCATTAAAAAAAAGTGAAAACAAACAAACAAAAATCCCCAGAAAATCCTTCGGAGTCTAGGAACTTAAGTCATATTTTAAGCTCTTCTAACCAGGACATAAGAAATCACTGTTTGTGCCAAAGGCCTTTGGAATGACTTAAGTTTTGGTTTTATATTACCAAGTAAGACTTCACAGATGAAAAGCAGCAAAGTTCCATCCCTGTTTCCAGGGATGTTCTACTCAAGCACAACTGAATTGCAGCCAGAATGATGCTTAGTCTATTCAAGATTTCCTTCTCTTCTGCAGCCCATAACTCTGATCTCACTGACTGGATGCCTTTGAAGCCTAACTCTGCCTTTGATCCACTCTGACTCATTATTAGCTCAAGTTATTTGATCTCTTACAGGTCATAAATATTCTCATATTGAGATTTCCCAAAGAGCCACTTATCTAACATGAGCTGGAAACAGCCCTTCCTAGAAGATGCATTTGCCTCTGGTCATCTGAGACCCATCCTCTACTGACTTTGTGTATAAGGCCTTGTTAAGATGATCTTGGGCCTTCTGTCTACTGGTGTTAATAAAATGGCAGCAAGTTCAGGCTGGAAGTGGTGATGCTTTTAGTAGTAGAGCACAATTATGTTCTGCTCTCCTGCTTTTAAAGGCAGAATTTGTGTTGCTGATAGATCTGGGAGATGCTCTACCAATTAGCCAATGGTTTAAAAGCAGAGGGGTTTAACAATATAGGCAGCACAACATGTAATGCAAATAAGACTAAGCATGGCTGTGATAAATGTGTCTTATCCAGGGTAGTGCCAGCAACATGATCTGAACTCACAAATCCTGCTATTGGGTAGCAACAGAAATACATAGGGGTGTGTTATCAGCAGCAAAGGCCAAGGGGTACGTGTAAAGGAGGAGTTTTTCTCTAAATCATGACAGAGGTAAATAAATATCCTCAGAATCTAGATGATCATCTTTTCAGAAGGTGGCCCATGGGGACATATTTATTCTCCCTGCACTGAAAGCCACCAGAACTAGATGAACCACAATCTGTGACCATTTTTTCACAAGGCAGGCCAAAGGTAGGATAATGCTCTCCCTTAGATTTCCAAGAGGACATCATTTTGTTTTCTTTTATTCTTTCATATAAATTTGAGACATTGCACTTATATCTTAAAGCACTGTAATTATTATAGATTTTCATTAAAATAAAGTCATAAATCAGTGGGAGAAAAAGTCTTTGTCAGATCTTGTGTCCCCATTTTTGGTGTAGGAAATTTATAGTCACCATAAGCTAGAAAGCAGTGACAAGTTCTGCCTTGGTGAATTAAGAGTTCCTACCTACGGCTTTTTTGCTTTCTGGCAAGAAACAAGGAATAAAAGAAAAAGACAATGGAGTTTTATGTTAACTGACTTCTGCTCTTCTTGTTCTGCCATAATATTCATAAAAAATAATTATAATAATGTGACTTTAATTTTATATTCCACTTCATAATTTACAAATTATTTTGTGTGTATTAGTATCACACTCCTAATAGGAGGATGGTCTTTATTTTTTCCATATCACAGATAAGGAAATTATGGATAGAGAAGAACAGAATTGTGCAAGGGTGAGTAAATAATTGACCTGAGTGAGCTGCCAGGTCATGTATCTTCCCAAGAGATATTCTGCTCTGTTTACTCTCCCCTATTTTTATAAGTGCCTCAGAGTCTCCCTGATATCCAAGGAGCACTGGAGAAATAATGGTATAGCAAGGAAAAAATGTAGCTACTGTGCAAACTTCCAAAGCTCCAAGGAGCAATTTGCTTTGAATAGTAAGAATAGTTATAAGACTGATTTTTAGGAATAAAGAGACCTCAAACCTAACGAAAGGAAAATCACACTTACCTAGATTAAGACACTGTGTACATTTTTGATGCACTTCTCACCGTTGAAAATTTAGATTTAATTGCGTGTGATCATTTAATTAGGTCTTCTCTCACTAGCCTGAAACTTCCATTAAAACAGAGATTTTATTTGCTCTTCTGCTCATCATTTTATCTCATGTTGAGCACTGTGTGTGGCACTCAATACGTATTAATTGAATGGTTGAGTAATTGGACTAATGAGAGGACAAAGACCCTAAAGAAGGACAGAAAAAGATGACTTTCAATTTGAAATGAAGAACCTCATATTAAATATGAGAAGAATTACAAGGGGTAGTCTGATCAACACAACACACCTTTTTCATTCTATGTTTTGGGATATCAAGTTAGCCTCAATTACAGCTGCTGGTGCCTTATTATGGGAGAGCAAAAAAAAGTCAACTCTGTTTCGAGTGAAAGAGAAAGAAAGATTGGGAGAAATAGTTGCCTGATTGAACAAAAATAAAATTATCAGCGTACTGGGATAGCCACAGTTAGGAGAATATTTCTTCTCAGAATGTGCAGTTGGAAATAGCCATTGTAATCATTGCGTCTAACAGAGATAACTCTTAAGTCCAGTGCTAGCATTGTGTGCAGGGTATATGATGCACCTTGGGTGGAAGTTCCTTTGCTTTCTGACTATATCCACTTAAAGATGGATAGCCCGCATTGGTGGAAGAACTGTCTATAGAATGTACAGAGATAGGCAAATCTCTCCAATGAGTCATTGGATTAGGGCTTAAAACTCAATCCTGGCCTTCTTAATGGTAAACATAGAAAAGTTGAACCGAATGGCTTTGGTTCCAAGTTCAGCTTCTGTATTTTTCTCTTCCCTGTTTCTTGTGTCTTACCTGCAGTCTCAGAAAAGTCATTGTGAGGTCAAGTTGACATATACAGCATCTTAAAACACTAAATGGCCTGTAATGAGGGTAATGCTTGCCAAGCACTCAGTACCACTGACTTCTTGTAAAAGAATATTAGTTGATAAGAGCAATAGAACACTCTTGGAAGTCTTCAGATGTGTTGCTACTGAATATAAATTTTCTAATCAGGTGCTTTTAAGTCAGGTAGAATTTTTGCTTCAGTAAGAAATACACTATTTATATATAAGTTCATAATTTACCAATAGATCTTTTGCTTTTAACTTTTAACAACATGTTGGGTAACGGGGTTGATTTTCCACTCTCCCATTGGCAGGTAATGTAAGAAGTGTTTTATTGACACTTGTCTCCAGCTTTCTGCATATGTTAATACTAACCAGGAAAAAAGTGGCACATTAGTTAAACATTAGATAGAGTCTTAAAAGCCAAGTTCTCTTCATCCTCAGTGACCTATTTCTCCTACTGTGGTGCACTGTCCTGCTGCCCTTCTCTGTGCTGTTCCTTCATTTCTTTCCTGTCATAGGACTCATTGTCCCAAGTCTCCATTTCAAAGCCTCAAAATGCTTAATATAGGCTGAATACATAGTAGGTGCTCCAAATAAATTTGCTGAGTAATTCAATTAAGAGAAGAGGCAAACTCTCAAAGCCATTCAGAGTTATGCTCTCCCTTGGATAAATTTGCTAACATGAAAAAGTGTGTCATGAATTAAGACACTAGATGCAACTCTACCTCCAGAATTTAACAGAGCTCAAATAATGGCATTGTTACTAGATTGTTCCTAATAGATGCCCCATCCATATCTGGATGCCAAATTCTGTTTATTTAAGTCTTCTTCAAAGGCAGGTTCTAAGCCTTTATCCCTGTTTATAAAACATTTTGAGATCTCCCTGAAAGTCATTAAGGAATGAAATGCTAGTTATAGTTCTAGCTCAGCTGGGAGTCAAGTTCATCAAACATCACTAGGAAAAACTCTCCAGCTAATTGGACTTTGCTTGTTTTCAGATACCTGCCAGAATTTTTTTCACATCCATAGGTTATTAACTACATTATAATTTGGGGGGTTTGCTTTTATCTTTCTTTCCAGAAGTTTCCAGAAATCGTCCCTTGCATCAGCCCATTCATGCTTTAAGTGCCTCCAGGAAACATGATGAGGTGGGAGTGAATGAGGATTCTGAGGGGCCATTTTGAATTGGGGTTTCTATGAAACGTTTTTGTTCATGTAATGAATGCTGGTATAGCTAGAACTAGAACCCAGGTCGGCTGTTCACTAAGTGATGGGAGGGAATCTCCTGACTGATGTTATTGTTTCAATTTATAGGCAATAAGAGTCAAAGGGCAGCATGAAGGTATCTGTACAATGCCATGGTGCGAATTGAGCTCAGTCTCATAATCAACTCAAGAATAAAGAAAGCTAATTTTGCAGGTTCCAGACTCTAGCTGATCTCTAGCCCTGTGGATACTAGAGCAAACTTTTTGATATCACCTGTTGGTCACCCTTTGCCTCATTAAATGACTGTGGATTAACGAGCACATATAATCAGGAAACAGTTCCATCCAAGGGAAGGCAAATTGAAGTCCAACTTCAAAGCAACACACCTGACCTCATATAAAAGTGTTCTAGTTTATTACTTTGCACGACTGTGTGTTTCAATTTATTACACTGATGACTTACCTTGTACTATCCTGTGTTCAATTATGTATTTCCTGTTCTCATTACAGAGCTTCAAACGACTGCAAAAATATATTCATTTAATGCTTTTTCTGCTCTTTTAAAATTTTTATCACTCAGAAAGGAGAAAGAAAATGGTTTGAGCATTAGCACTGGTTATAGACTCAGATTGATTTTATATACTTAAATTACTCTGATAATTGGAGCAAAGAAACTCTTTCACCTGAAAGAACTGAATAGTAGCTAGAAAAATATATTTTGCGGTCTTAACTATTCAGATATTTTGCATATACTAGCACATCCAATATGTAACAATACAAAGAAATCAGAATAATGTAAAACTCTTGGGGGTCCAAAGAGACCAAGTGTACCAGGTAGTGTTTTGGGAAAAGATGGGGGCCATAATCTGAGAGACATGTTTTAGTAGAGAGTCTTCCACTTACTAAGTTTGTGGTTTGGGAGAGTTTTATTTGTGGGAAAATAGTTATCTGTAGTTATGCCTCATTCTTAAATGATATGGCTATTTTATATTAAAAGACAAAATTAATCTAAGTTAAAATAATAAGATCTATATGATGAACAACGTATAAGTCAGTGTCCTCTCTTACTCCACAGAGAAAGAAGGATAATGGGGATGCTCTAGCCACTGTCTTACCTTAAATAGGTTCATTAGTGGGTTATGACTTAAGGAACAAAGAATACAACACTTGTACCCTCACTCTATCTCTCTTTTCTGATGTTTAAAATCAGAGCAAAACATTGAGCAAAACAATGAATGAAGGCTTAAATGCTGATACCTCTGAGAGAAGTAACCCAGTTACATTCATCCTAAAGGATAAATGAATGATTTCAATGCCTATCCGGAAGAACAGTACAAATGTCAATGGATTCTCAGGTAAGAGGCAGTATAAATTGTCATGCAGGAGAAAAAGAAAATGGCATAAACCAAATGGGAGACTTAGATAGGTAGAGAAGAAAAAGTTCTTTGCAGTTTGAATGTGCACTAGGCCTGATGATGAGTAGAAGGATCAGAGGAGCTTCTCTTCTTTTTATCATCAAAGAATGTGATAGATTCATTTGACATTCAGATTCCTTGCTTAGCTTTCATGCACTTATAGTGTGAAGAACAAGTTCATTTTGAACAGTTATACCTCAGGTGCCAAGACAATGTCAGGTGAGAAAATAAAAACAGAATCAAATACCATGTAACAGAACAAGTGGTACCCAGTTGATTAGAACCACTGTCTAATTAGCTATTCCACTTTCCTTTCACCATAAATGAGCAAGCGGTGACTGTAAGTGAATTTGGGGATCTCTGTAATCTGAGGTTTAGAGCCATTGACTGAACCCACAGAAGGACTAAAACGTAAAAGCAGTTTCTCCTTTCTGAAATAATGCCATTCCTCTGTCCATAATCTTCTGCTTTTGCCAAGGCTGGACAGTGCTTGCACCTAGACATTAGGCATCTTTTCTACTGATTACTTCTAGTATCTGCACACTCCAGGTATAACCATTTGTCTTTTAGAATGCTGTTAAATTATTCCCCCAAACCTCATAATAAAATAATTTGTATCCTTATTAATCAAAAATCATGCAATTCAGCATTTTTGACTTGGAAACAAAAAGTATTGTCACTATGAGAAAGTTATAGTATTATGACTCATTACTAGAAACATTCATTCAAAGCAACAAGTTGAATATGACAAATATTGGACAAGCATCTCTTTGTTTAGGTTACACAATGGATCTGTTTGTTCTCCTAATTCTTTTTTTTTTTTTTCTGTATTACGCGGGCCTCTCACTGTTGTGGCCTCCCCCGTTGTGGAGCACAGGCTCCAGACGCGCAGGCTCAGCAGCCATGGCTCATGGGCCCAGCCGCTCCGTGGCATGTAGGATCCTCCCAGACCGGGGCACGAACCCGCATCCCCTGCATCGGCAGGCGGACTCTCAACCATTGCGCCACCAGGGAAGCCCCTGACTAATTATTTTTACCAATTTAATTCAATTTGGAAGTAGTAAATCTCATGGGTGGTATGGTGTCTTACTATATCCTGAAATTCACTTAATGCTGCTTTCTTCACTCACTGCATTCACCCGATAAGCATTATGAATTCTTAAAACATTGCTAGGCACTGTGCTAGATGCTAGGAATACAAAAATTAAAGGGAGGGCTTGCTGACCACGTCTTCTGCTAGTAAAGAGCTTCTAGGGATTGCAATCACCTTCTAACCCTCCCTTGCTCCTCTCTTCCTAAGACTTCATGAGGATCAAGACTTGGAGTTTCTGGATTACTTCATTTCCCAAAACCACTGAAACAAATATAATGCATCACCGTATCCAGAGCATTCCCTTTAACCTATTTTGCATTTCATACAGCACCAAACTCAATTTCTAGTTCACCCTGACTTTAAGTAACTATTTCTGATTTAAATCATTCTTATTCTGATCCTCCTTTTTCAACACCACAAAGCTGTGCTTCAGCATCATCCAGCTGTGCCCTTATTTTGCCACCTCCTTGAGGTGAAACCCTTTCAGTGGTGTGCAAATAAGGAAACCTTCCTGAAAGGCAAAAGCAGGATCTGGAGCTGCCTTTGCTGAAAAACTCTCCTCATTATACAGGTATCAGATAACCTATTTTGAAATATAAAGCAGCCTTTCAGGCTGCAGTTGAAAAACAGTATTCTAAGATTTGTCTTGAATGCTTCCTTTTAAAGATGCTTAATGAATTCCTGAGTTTAAAGAAAGTCAGAGGAGAAAAGTATCCTCCTTGCTTTTCCTTTATTCCCTTGGGAAATTAATGCACATTATGATTTATGAAGACCACTCCAGAGCCTGGTGTATCTAAGATCCCATTTGCCAGGCACATCTTGCAGTGGTTCATTCCTAGAACTGTCTTCAGGGGTGGTTAGTGTACCAGGCATTCTCCCACAAGGGCACAGCCAAATTTGATTAATTCAAGTAGAGCTGATTTATAAAAAAGATTAATCAGAAAGGAGCAGATGGGTGTTAGGGAACCACAGGGATGGTGTAACACAGCAGCACCCCATGGGGCCTTCCCAGGACAGGTCTTCCCCCAGACCTTCTGCTGTGGCTCCTCTCTGACGTACCTAGACAACAGTGTTTGATGCACTGTTTTGCAGATGTGAACCCCGCCACCACCACCAAATAGAAGAACTACTTGATGACCATGAGCACATAGCCCCGGGCCTCCTGGAGCCTAAGGATTGATAACTGAACCCTTGTAACACCACCCTGCTGCCTCACCATCAGCTAATCAGAGAATTGTGCACAAGCTGATCACATACCCTGCGACCCCCAATACCCCAGTCCCCCCACTCCCACAGCCCCGGTCCTGGCCTTTAAAAATGCTTTGCCAAAACCCTTCAGGAGCTCAAGGCTTTTCAGGGCATGAACCACCTCGTCTTGCGTGACCTTGCAACAAACGTTTCTCTGCTCCAAACTCCAACGTTTCAGTTTGCTTGGCCTCACTGTGCGTGGGGCACACGAAATTGCATTAACAATGGTTAACCAGGACCTGGAAGAAGAAAAAGTCCTGGGATCAAGCTACCTTGCTAGAATGGTGGAATGACATGTGGAGGGACAGAGCTAGTGTGAGGCCACCTTGAGGGAGGGAGCAGAGAGGTAAGTACTCCCTCCCTCCATCTCTGGCTGGAGTTCCCCTTGGGCTGAAGTCAGCTGGAAGCCATGAGACTCAAGAGTCCATCCAAGATTTCCTAAGGTCACACTCCCGGGGCAGAGAGTGGGGTGGAGACAGGTGGAGACTGGACCCAAAGGGGCAACTGGAAAAATCTGGTACAAGCAGGGAGCATGCCATCTCTCTGTTACCTGCTCGGTAGCTTCCAACTGGTCTCCCTGCTTTAGAGAAAACATGGATCCCGGTTTGCTCAGGACAATGTTTGTTATGTCTGTCCTGCTTGTCTATGAATTGTGTCAATTTTCACTCTCAAAGAGTGCTCTGGTTTAGATAAAGTGTATGGTCATCCTACTCTGCTTCAGCTTTTCACTGCATCAGGTCCGTCCTCCAACAGCCACCAGAGTGGCTAAAACAGAGAACTGGATTATGTAAATCATATGCTCAAAACACCCACATCATTCACAAAAGTATCACAAATCCTCACCTCAGCCCACAAGCCACAAATGCTCCGCCTTCATTCTGTCCCTCTGAACTCAGCTTCTTCCACTCTTCCCGGCCCAGGCAACTTCCTTGTTCTCCTTCCGCAAGCAAGCCAATCCCACCCCCACACAGGCCCTTTGCACTTGCTATTCTTTCTGTTGAGAAAGCTCTTCTCCAAGATATTCTCCTAACTTGCTCTCTTTTTTTCCTTTCTATCTTTAATGAAAAAAAAAATCACCCATCAAATGAACTCTGCATTTACCACCAATTCTAACTAAACCCCCTCCCATAGTCAAACTCTTCCTCTCATCCTGCTTTATTATTCTTCTTGACACTTCACATCATCTGTATATTCATTTGTTTATTGTCTGTCTTCCTCCACTAGAGGATAAGTTCTCTGAAAACAGAGATTTTTCTGTTTTGGCAATTACTGT
This sequence comes from Mesoplodon densirostris, assembly GCF_025265405.1. NCBI lineage: Eukaryota > Metazoa > Chordata > Mammalia > Artiodactyla > Ziphiidae > Mesoplodon > Mesoplodon densirostris. The sequence goes on along the minus strand of NC_082667.1, from coordinate 119,290,363 downwards.
ATTCCTTGAGCTTAGTAGAGTTTCTAGCATATATTATATGCTCAGTAAAGATGCCTTGGACAAATAAAAAAATACATGAAGATTTTCGGTACAGAAGATAGAGTTGGGCTTCAATCTGTGGGTAACAGGATGATCTGAGTATCATTAAACTAGCTAACAAACTAAAGAATATATGTAATATAAATTTAAGACATAATGGAAAATAAGGGTGATTATCAATATTGTTCTTGTAACTATCATCGGCACACACAGTGAATGGAGAGACTAAATTATATCTGAAGGTTCTTTTGTTCATATGAATCATTAGTTAAAATCATTGTATTTTTGCACTTATTTTTCTTAAATTTACTGAGGATGTTTTGAAAAGGAATACTTCCACTACATAAATAAGCACTTTATTCACTAAAATATTCATGAGTCACGTTGAGAAGCCAAGATTTTATGTTTGGTTAATTCAGCCCCAAAGAGGTTAAGTGAATTACATCAAAGCACACACCAAACGAATGATAAATGTACCAGTAAAACATAAAAGAAAAGGACCATGTTTCAAAAAAGAAAACTGCTGAAGTTTGAAATGAGAGAAAGATTTGCTTGAAGCAAATTCTCATGGGAGTTGACCCCACTAGAATGACTGGCAGATTTGCAGTGTCTCAGGAACCCTACTATCCAGGAAAAGATTCTTTCTCTTTTATCCAGCCAACCAAAAGGTAGCAGACCATATAGTATAACATTCTACCTGCCCTAGCATTGAGAATAAAGTAGTATTACCTTCATATTATTCACATTGTCTTTGACAACCTGAGACATTTCATATACTCAGAGAAAATTTTGAAACTAAAGCTATGATTTAGCTTATGACAAGACAGGAATCTATTTTCTTATCATTATTATCACCCAACACTTTGGTTGCCCTATATCCTTGTCCTCAGTCTTAAAAAAAGTCATAATCCGAAAGGACTGAATGGATAAAAGGAAAGAACACCTGAGCAAAGAGAACTCCAGGTCCCACTTAAGTCTCACAAGTGTGTTTTCACCATTTGTATGGATGAATATTCTGAAGTCCAGCTCAGTTACATAACTTGTCCACAATAACCTAATAATCCTCGTATTTGATAGTGCCAAGAGGATTTTAACCCATATCTGTCTATCTCTGAAAGCCATGACCTTTTCCTTAGACTGTTCAGCCTTTTCATATCCAGACTTATGGAACTAAGGACATTTTATTGCTGGGGTTGAAGGCAGCAATGGTTTTTTTGTGCATGGGGTTGAAGTTCATGCACAGGCCCTACCAGCTCAGGGATCTAAAGCAATCAGAGAGAATCAGAGTTAACTCAATCAAATTTAAAACTAATTTGTTTTCATTCTCTTGAGGAAGAAAGGTGTCAGCTCTTACCATTCCTACCATCAGACTTTATCACTTTCAAAGGGCTATAACTTGTTCTATTCTCACAGAATTCTTGAATCTTTAGATTTTCATTCTGAACCCCTAATAGGCGCTCAGCACCCTTATGTGCTCTGAGAGCACATTGATAGGAATAATCTCTTTATATAAATTTTATTTAGGCTTACTTTTCTAAAGCAAGATTATGTGAAAAGTATGTTTATTAATGAACTTCTCATTTTACTAAATAAGTTTAATAATATTTCATACTTTGAAAGGATTCTTGAGCATAACACATTTGTCTAAAGATAGCTTTAATTTGCGAGTGTCACATTTTATTCCCCAGCATCAAACTTATGATTTACCTTAAACAACAACAACAAAAGACAATATTCGTATGTTTTTCAAGAACATACTAAGTTTAACAAGTAGTTATTACTACCAAGGACTATGTACTCACTGGATTACAGCAGGGAGATTGTGATATAACCCATAACCTTTAGGGAATTTTGATTTCTTATGAAAGCTAGGACATACATGCACTTATGATAACATTCTGTTTTTAAAAAGCTGCTGGAATGTCCAAAGAACTCATGGCACAGTAAGCTCTTTAAAATTTCAGAGGAAGACCTGTGGGTGAGAGATAGCAGGAAACACCTGCCAGAACCTGGCTAGACAATAAAAGAGATGAAGAGTTTGGTTTTCCTGGGACCTCAGAAATGTCTTAGGAGGAGACCTTCAACATGGTGGAGGAGTAAGACATGGAGATCACCTTCCTCCCCACAAATACATCAGAAATACATATACATGTGGCACAACTCCTACAGAACAAATACTGAACGCTGGCAGGAGACCTCAGACCTCTAAAAAGGCAAAAAATTCCCCACATACCTGGATAGGGCAAAAGAAAAAAGGAAAAACAGAGATAAAAGAATAAGGATGAGACCTGCAAATCTGGAAGGGAGCCGTGAAGGAGGAAAAGTTTCCACACGCTAGGAAGCCCCTTCACTGGTGGAGATGGGGTGGGGTGGGGAGCCATGGAGGACAGCACAACCACAAGGGTGCAGAGGGCAAAGCAGACAGATTCCCACACAGAGAATTGGTGTCAACCAGCACTCACCAGCCCAAGAGGCTTGTCTGCTCACCCACCAGGGCGGGTGGGGGGTGGGAGCTGAGACTCGGGCTTCAGAGGTCAGACCCCAGGGAGAGAACTGGGGTTGGCTGCATGAACACAGCCTGAAGGGGGCTAGTGCACCACAGCTAGCCAGGAGGGAGTCTGGGAAAAAATCTGGACCTGCCTAAGAGGCATGATATCATTGTTTTGTATGAAGAAGGAGAGGGGATTCAGAGCACCACCTAAAGGAGCTCCAGAGATGGGCAAGAGCGGCAGCTGTCAGTGCAGACCCCAGAGACCGGCAAGAAATGCTAAGGTTGCTGCTGCAGCCACCAAGAAGCCTGTGTGCAAGCACAGGTCAATATCCACACCTCGCTTCCCAGGAGCCTGTGCAGCTCACCACTGTCAGGGTCCCATGATCCAGCGACAACTTCCCTGGGAGAACACATGGCATGCCTCAGGTTGGTGCAACATCATGCCAGCCTCTGTTACCACAGGCTCACCCCACATTCCATACCACTCCCTCCCCCCGACCTGAGTGAGCGAGAACCCCCTAATTGGCTGTTACTGTTACCCCATCCTGCCTGAGTGAAGAACAGATGCCAGAGGGTGACCTACATGTAGAGGCAGGGGCCAAATCCAAAGCTGAACCCCAGGAACTGTGCAAAAAAAAGGAGAAACAGGGAACTTTCTCCCAGAAGCCTCAGGAGCAGCGGATTAAATCTCCACAATCTATTGGATGTACCCTGCATCTGTGGAATACCTGAATAGACAAAAAATCATCCCAAAATTGAGGCAGTGGACTTTGGGAGCCACTGTAGACTTGGGGTTTGCTCTCTGCATCTAATTTGTGTCTGATTTTATGTTTACCTTAGTTTAGTATTTAGAGTTTATTATCATTGGTAGATTTTGTTTATTGATTTGATTACTCTCTTCCTCCTTTTTTAAATATATATAGACATATATATTATTTTCCTTTTCTTTTTTTTTTGTGACTCAGTGTGTGTATGCTTCTTTGTGTGATATTGTCTTTATAGCTTTGCTTTACCATCTGTCCTAGGGTTCTGTCTGTCTTTTTTTTTTATAGTAAATTTTCTAACATTTGTTATCATTGGTGGATTTCTGGTTTGCTTGCTCTCTTCTTTCTTCCTTTCATTTCTTTCTCTTTTTTACTATTTTTATTTTTTTTAATTTTTAATAATTATGTTTTATTTTAATGACTTTATTTTATGTTTCTTTCTTTCTTTTTCCTTTTGTTTCTACTGGAAAATGTGGTTGACAAAGTCTTGGTTCTCCAGCCAGGTGTCAGACCTGTGCCTCTGAGGTGAGACAGCCAAGTTCAGGACACAGTCCACCAGAGACATCCAGGTCCCATGTAATGTCAAATGGTGAAAACTCTCCCAGAGATGTCCTTCTCAACCCTAAGATCCAGCTCCACTCAATGACCAGCAAGCTACAGTGCTGGACACCCTATGCCAAAAAACTTGCAAGACAGGAACACAGGCCCATCCATTAGCAGAGAGGCTGTCTAAAATCATAATAAGGTCACAGACACCATAAAACACACCACCGGATGTGGTACTGCCCACCAGAAAGACAAGATCCAGCTTCATCTGCCAGAACACAGGCACGAGCCCCCTCCACCAGGAAGCCTAAACAACCCAGTGAAAAAGCCTTACCCACTGGGGACAGACACCAAAAACAATGGGAAGTACAAACCTGCAGCCTGCAAAAAGGAGACCCCAAACACAGTAAGTGAAGCAAAATGAGAAGACAGAGGAAAACATAGCAGATGAAGGAGCAAGGTAAAAACCCACCAAACCAAACAAATGAAGAGGAAATAGGCAGTCTACCTGAATAAAGAATTCAGAATAATGATAGTAAAGATGGTCCAAAATATTGGAAATACAATGGAGAAAATACAAGAAACAATTAACAAGGACCTAGAAGAACTAAAGAACAAACAAACAATGATGAACAACACAATATATGAAATTTAAAATTCTCTAGAAGGAATCAGTAGCAGAATAACTGAGGCAGAAGAACGGATAAGAGAACTGAAAGATAAAGTAGTGGAAATAACTACTGCACAACAGAATAAAGAAAAAAGAATGAAAATAATTAAGGACAGTCTCAGAGACCTCTGGGACAATATTAAATGCACCAACATTCAAATTGTAGGGGTCCCAGAAGAAGAAGAGAAAAAATAAAAGGGACTGAGAAAATATTTGCAGAGATTAGAGTTGAAAACATCCCTAACATGGGAAAGGAAATAGCCACCCAAGACCAGGAAGTGCAGAGAGTCCCATACAGAATAAATCTAAGGAGGAACACAACAAGACACATATTAACCAAACTGTCAAAAATTAAATACAAAGAAAAAATATTAAAAGCAACAAGGGAAAAGCAACAAATAACATACAAGGGAATCCTCATAAGGTTAACAGCTGATCTTTCAGCAGAAACTCTGCAAGCCAGAATGGAGTGGCAGGACATATTTAAAGTGATGAAAGGGAAAAACCTACAACCAAGATTACTCTACCCAGAGGGATCTCTTTCAAATTCAATGGAGAAATTGAAACCTTTACAGAAAAGCAAAAGTTAAGAGAATTCAGCATCACCAAACCAGATTTATAACAAATGCTAAAGGAACTTCTCTAGGCAGGAAACACAAGAGAAGGAAAAGACCTACAATAACAAACCCAAAACAATTAAGAAAATGGCAATAGGAACATACGTATTGATAACTACCTTAAATGTAAATGGATTAACTGATCCAACCAAAAGACACAGAGAGGCGGAATGGATACAAAAAATAGACTCATTGGGGCTTCCCTGGTGGTGCAGTGGTTCAGAGTCCACCTGCCGAGGCAGGGGACATGGGTTCGTGCCCGAGTCCGGGAAGATCCCACATGCCACGGAGCAGCTGGGCCTGTGAGCCATGACCTCAGAGCCTGCACATCCGGAGCCTGTGCTCCGCAACAGGAGAGGCCACAACAGTGAGAGGCATGCATATCACAAAAAAAAAAAAAAAAAAAAAAAAGACCCATATATATGTTGTCTACAAGAGACCCATGTTAGACCTAGGGACACATAAAGCCTGAAAGTGAGGGGATGGAAAAAGATATTCCATGCAAATGGAAATCAAAAGAAAGCCAGAATACCAATTCTTATATCAGACAAAATAGACTCTAAAATAAAGATGATTACAAGAGACAAAGAAGGACACTACATAATGATCAAGGGATCGATCCAAGACGAAGATATAACAATTGTAAATATGTATGCACCCAATATAGGAGCACCACAATACATAAGGCAAATACAAACAGCCATAAAAGGGGAAATCAACAGTAACACAGTCATAGTAGGGGACTTTAACAGTCCACTTTCACCAATGAACAGTTCATCCAAAATGAAAATAAATAAGGAAACACAAGTTTTAAATGATACATTAAACAAGATGGACTTAATTGATATTTATAGGACATTCCATCCAAAAACAACAGAATACACTTTCTTCTCAAGTGCTCATGGAACATTCTCCAGCATAGATCATATCTTGGGTCACAAATCAAGCCTTGGTAAATTTAAGAGAATTGAAATTGTATCAAGAATTTTTCTCCAACCACAATGCTATGAGACTATATATCAATTACAGAAAAAATACTGTAAAAAATACAAACACATGGAGGCTAAACAATACACTACTAAATATCCAAGAGATCACTGAAGAAATCAAAGAGGAAATCAAAAAATACCTAGAAAAAAATGACAATGGAAACACGATGACCCAAAATCTCTGGGATGCAGCAAAAGCAGTTCTAAGAGGTAAGCTTATATCAATACATTCCTACCTCAAGAAACAAGAAACATCTGAAATAAATTACCTAACCTTACACCTAAAGCAATTAGAGAAAGCAGAATAAAAAAAAACAAAGTTAGTAAAGGAAATAAATCATAAAAATTTATGATTTAACAAGATAAATGAAATAGAAATGAAGAAAATGATAAAGAAATGAAAATGAAGGAAAAGAAAAAAGAAATGAAGGAAATGATAGCAAAGATCAATAAGACTAAAAGCTGGTTCTTTGAGAAAATTAAAAAAATCGATAAACCATTAGCCAGACTCATCAAGAAAAAAGGGGTGAAGACTCAAATCAATAGAATTTAAAATGAAAAAGGAGAAGTAAAAACTGACACTGCAGAAATACAAAGGATCATGAGAGAGTGCTATAAGAAACTATATGCCAATAAAATGGACAACCTAGAAGAAATGGACAAATTCTTAGAAAAGCACAACTTTCTGATATTGAACCAGGAAGAAATAGAAAACATAAACAGACAAATTACAAGCACTGAAATTGAGACTGTGATTAAAAACCTTCTAACAAACAAAAATCCAGGACCAGATGGCTTCACCAGCGAATTCCATTAAACATTTAGAGAAGAGCTAACACCAATCCTTCTAAAACTCTTCCAAAATGTAGCAGAGGGAGAAACACTCCCAAACTCATTTTACTAGGCCACCATCACCCTGATACCAAAACCATACAAAGATGTAACAATGAAAGAAAACTACAGACCAATATCACTGATGAGCATAGATGAGAAAATGCTCAACAAAATACTAGCAAACAGAATCCAACAGCACATTAAAAGGATCATACACCATGATCAAGTGGGGTTTATCCCAGGAATGCAAGGATTCTTCAATATATGCATATCAATCAATGTGATAAACCATATTAACAAATTGAAGCAAAAAATCCATATGATCATATCAATAGAGGAAGAAAAAGATTTTAACAAAATTCAACAGCCATAAAAACCCTCCAGAAAGTAGGCATAGAGGGAACTTACCTCAACATAATAAAGGCCATATATGACAAACCAAAGTCAACATCGTTCTCAATGGTGAAAAACCGAAACCATTTCCACTAAGATCAGGAACAACACAAGGTAGCTCACTCTCACCACTATTATTCAACATAGTTTTGGAAATTTTACTCACAGCAATCAGAGAAGAAAAAGAAATAAAAGGGATCAAAATCAGAAAAGAAGAAGTAAAGCTGTCACTGTTTGCAGATGACATGATACCATACATAAAGAATTCTAAAGATGCTACCAGTAAACTACTAGAGCTAATCAATGAATTTGGTAAAGTGGCAGGATACAAAATTAAGGCACAGAACTCTCTTGCATTCCTATATACTGATGATGAAAAATCTGAAAGAGAAATTAAGGAAACACTCCCATTTACCACTTCAACATAATAGAATAATATACCTAGGAATAAACCTACCTAAGGAGACAAAAGACGTGCATGTAGAAAACTATAAGACACTGTTGAAAGAAACTAAAGATGATACAAACATTTGGAGAGATATACCATGTTCTTGGATTGGAAGAATAAACATTGTGAAAATGACTGTACTACTCACAGCAATCTACATATTCAATGCAATCCCTACCAAACTACCAATGGCATTTTTCACAGAACTAGAACAAAAATTTCACAATTTGTATGGAAACACAAAAGATCCCCACTAGCCAAAACAATTTGGAGAAAGAAAAACGGAGCTGGAGGAATCAGTCTCCTGGGCTTCAGACTATACTACAAAGCTACAGTAATCAAGACAGTATGGTACCAGCACAAAAACAGAAATATAGACCAGTGGAGGAGGATAGAAAACCCAGAGATAAACCCATGCACATATGGTCATCTTATTTTTGATAAAGGATGCAAGAGTATATAATAGAGAAAATACAGCCTCTTCAATAAGTGGTGCTTGGAAAACTGGACAGCTACATGTAAAAGAATGAAATTAGAACACTCCCTAACACCATAAACAAAAATAAAATCAAAATGGATTAAAGACCCAAATGTCAGGTCAGACAATATAAAACTCTTAGAGGAAAACATAGGCAGAACACTCTATGACATAAATCACAGCAAGATCCTTTTTGACTCACCTCCTAGAGAAAGGGAAATAAAAGCAAAAATAAATGTGACCTAATGAAACTTAAAAGCTTTTTCAAAGCAAAGGAAACTACAAACAAGACGGAAAGACAGCCCTCAGAATGGTAGAAAATTTTTGCCAATGAAGCAACTGACAAAGAATTAATCTCCAAAATTTACAAGCAGCTCATGCAGCTTAATATCATAAAAACAAACAACCCAATGCAAAAATGGGGAGAAGACCTAAACAGACATTTCTCCAAAGAAGATATACAGATTGCCAACAAACACATGAAAGGATGTGCAACATCGCTAATCATTAGAGAAATGCAAATCAAAACTACAGTGAGGTATCACCTCACACCAGTCAGAATGGCCATCATCAAAAAATCTACAAACAATAAATGCTGGAGAGGGTGAGGAGAAAAGGGAACCCTCTTGCACTGTTGGTGGGAATGTAAATTGACACAGCCACTATGAAGAACAGTATGGAGGTTCCTTAAAAAAATAAAAATAGAACTATCATACAACACAGCAATCCCACTACTGGGTATATACCCTGAGAAAACCATAATTTTAAAAGAGTCATTTACAACAATGTTCATTGCAGCTCTATTTACAATAGCCAGGGTATGGAAGCAACGTAAGTGTCCATCAACAGATGAATGGATAAAGAAGATGTGGCACATATATACAATGGGATATTACTCAGCAATGAAAATAAACAAAATTCAGTTATTTGTAGTGAGTTGGATGTGTCTAGAGTCTGTCATATAGAGGGAAGTAGGTCAGAAAGAGAAAAACAAATACTGTATGCTAACACATATATATGGAATCTAATATATATATATATATATATATATATATATGTATATATATATATATACACACACACACACATATATATATATATATATATATATATATATATATATATATATATACACATATATATATATATATAGTTCTGAAGAACCTAGAGACAGGACAGTAATAAAGACACAGACATAGAGAATGGACTTGAGGGCACGGGGAGGGGGAAGTGTAAGCTGGGATGAAGTGAGAGAGTGGCATGGACTTACATATACTACCAAATGTAAAATAGATACTAATGAGAAGCAGCCACATAGCACAGGGAGATCAGCTCGGTGCTTTGTGATCACCTAGAGGGATGGGATAGGGATGATGGGAGGGATAGGCAAGAGGGAGGAGATATGGGGATATACGTATATGTATAGCTGATTCACTTTCTTATAAAGCAGAAACTAAGACACCATTGTAAAGCAATTATACTCCAATAAAGATGTTTAAGAAAAAGAAAAAGAAATATCATGGAGGCATCCCCATCTCTACTTTCTTACCGTTATGGTTTTCACGTAGGCTCTCCTTATCCATCACCCAGACCCTTGCTACTCAACTCTTGAACCCTTGTTAGAAATGCAAAATATTGGGTCCCATCCAGAACTCCTAAATCAGAAGCTGCATTTCAACAATATCCCTAGGTAATTTATACATATATTAAAAGTTTAAGGAGCACTGATCAAGGCTATTAAAATAACCTCTCTAACAACTATCCATGTTGGGGCTTGGCCACTCTCCACCAAGTCAGTAGAACAATTTTTATAAAACACATGCCTGGCCAAGTCATTTTTCAGATTTAAACACTGCAGAAGCTCTCTTGCTTACAGTTTTGATTCTAAACTCTATGGCGTGGTGTGTATAGGTCTGTATGATCACCCTGTTTATCTACACTTACCCATCTTACCTGTTATCCACCACTCACCTCTCATTCTAACTCCTTGACCCTTGGCAAGTCCTCGGATATTTTTTACATAGTCACACTGTCTTTATTTTAGAGTCCAATCATTCCATCCAGTTGGGAAAAACTTCCTTCTCTTTTTAGCATCCCAGGCTCCTATTGATCTTCCAAGGCCCTGGTCTAACACCAAGTTCTCTCTCAGTGAAAATTTCTGAGCTTTCTTCCCACAGAACTGGTAGTTCCCTCTTCCGTGATTCCAGGACACTATATTCATAATTTAGTTGTTCCACTTACCTCAAGTCATTGGGATACAGGTTTAAAAATGAGGGATTGTTTTAGCACAGGCAGCTGAGCAGATAGTGGGAGTCATTATGCATTAATTATTAGTTGCATTCTAAAATAACCTTTCAGTCTGCACAAGCAAAGTGAATTTGAATTTTAAGGTAATTACCTGAGATACTTCAATATTTTTTTAAATTTTCTTTCAGCATAATGCAATGGAAAGAACATAAGACTTTGGAGCTTTAAGACTTCCTATCTCTGTCACTTCCTAGTAGCCTGATGTATGATCTTAGTAATTAACCTCTCCAAGTAAGTTTCATTATTTTTAAATTGTGAGTAAAAACTAGAGCTGTTTCTTAAGATAATTGTGAGAATTGAAAGAGATAATTAATGTGAAAGCATTTAGATAACTAGAAAGTGCTGTATACATAATCATTATTTTTCATGAATTTATTCCCTTAATATATTTTGAGCACTTGTTATTTCCTGAAAATTGTGCTAGATATCAAAGTTAGCAAAAATTTTCAGATATGGTATCAGTCCAAATAACAAAGGGTACTAGAGGATGTAAACACAGAGGGAAAATTTGGAGAAAATGTGTAAGTTGATGCATTAACAGTGCAAAATATTTAAACATAAGAAAATTTAGAACAGGCTTGATAGTCAAGGTAACATTTTAAAAAATACTGCAATGGAGGATAAAATTATGAAAGCCTTAAGATTTATAATTGTTGGCTCTTCCTTTCTCTAGACCGATACAGCCACAAATTTCAGACATTTCTAGAATCTGAAACTTTTGTCTTCCTCTTCACCCAGACACTAATGTGTCTCAGTCCCGGGCCCCTCCTAACTGTCCCCACTTTCCTTTCCCTGCTACCAATACTTCTTCATTCCTGCTTAGGGCAGCACACACTACCTGTGCTGTACTTGGCCCAGATTCCAAGTTCGTGCCAATGTTTCCAATATCTATAACACCGTGGAATTTGATCAATGACAATGTAAATGTCATTCTCAGCTGAGTCACTTCAAGTCCTTACATCCTCCATGAGGTTTTCTTTGCTTGTCCCACACCCCAGGGGGTCTCTGCAGTTCTTGACTGTATCACGCAGAAAATCACTTAATCATAAACATTCCACTTCTTCTCCACTGTTTTATATTTATGCCATTGCTACAGCTGGGCTGAAAACTCCATGAAGGATGGAATCTTGATATTACTCCAACATGAGTCTCCCATTTCATACTCTGAGACCTTGAATGGGACATCCTTGTCCCACTCCACTTCAGCACTCTATGCCTCCATTTCCTCATCAGGAAAATAAAGGTGTTCCACTATAAGATTAGAATAGATGATCTTCAAATTTACCTGCAGCTGGAACAATCTATGGCTCTTTCCATGAGACAGGTCTCACCTCATCTTTATAAGGCTTCTTCTAGTGCAAAACTGAACTCATTTCGGATCAAAATTCATGTGCACCCCAGCTCCGCCTCTGTCCTAGTACTCTGAGAGAATAATGCAATCTATTTTGCAGACCCTGTCACTGTTCTAGCACATAACATCCTATTATTCTTCCGAAATGGAAGATTAAGTTTCCCAGCGTATCTGACTGAAGGTCCAATATTACCAGATACATAACCATTTGCCTGCAATTCCCCTGGGGAAGGTTATTAACAACAACTTAGTCCCTGATAAATGACTATGTTTCCAAGGTAGTGGTTTATATCAAGGTTCCTAAATACATATCATTTAAATTTACCCAGACAGCCATGTGTCAAATAAACAACAACTGATTATTAAAAACACTCATTCTTAGGCAAGAGACTGCTGTGCAACTCCTGGTGTGCTAAATCATTGATTTGCTTTAAACATACAAGTGTCTTTAATAATCAATACCCACCTCCCATTATCTTATTAAAATTTGCTTACAGTGTTGCTGAGGAAGAAGAGTGGCTCATTGGTTGTCACCTGCAACCCAGAAACATACCTAGTGACATGGGGTTAAGAGTTGCCAAAGCCTCACAGAATGTCAAGGTTAGAAAGAACCTGAAGTTCTTCTAGGGAAAGTCCCCATTCAGTGACCAAGTGCCTTCTACTAGCATCCTCACAAAAACAGTCACATGGCTGCTTGCACCTACCTCCAAGCAGGGAACACTAACCACTCCAGGCAGGGGAGCCTCCCAAATGTGACAGTTCTCCAGTCTTTCTTTTCTTTTTTTAAAATTAATTTTTATTGGAGTATAGTTCCTTTACAATGTTGTATTAGTTTCTGCTGTACAGCAAAGTAAGTCAGTTATACACATACATATATCCACTCTTTTTTAGATTCCCTTCCCGTTTAGGTCACCACAGAGCACTGAGTAGAGTTCCCTGTGCTACACAGCAGGTTCTCATTAGTTATCTATTTTTATATATAGTAGTGTATATATGTCAATCCCAATCTACAAATTCATCCCACCTCCCCTTTCCTCCTTGGTAACCATAAGTTTGTTTTCTACATCTGTGACTCTATTTCTGCTTTACAAATAAGTTCATCTGTACCATTTTTCTAGATTCCACATATAAGCAATATTATACAGTATTTATCTTTCTCTGACTTACTTCACTCTGCATGACAATCTCTAGGTCCATCCATGTTGCTGAAAATGGCATTATTTCCTTCATTTTTATGGCTGAGTAATATTCCATTGTATATGTGTACCACATCTTCTTTATCCATTCCTTTGTCGATGGACGTTTAGGTTGTTTCCATGTCCTGGCTATTGTACATAGTGCTGCAATGAACCCCAGTCTTTCTTTAAAAAGTGTTTCCCTGTGAGCTTCCTTCCCTTGTGCCTAGTCCTCCCCAGCTCAGAATAAGAAACCAACTTGTGATGGTTAATTTTATGTGTCAACTTGACTGGGTCACAGGGTGCCCAGATTAAATGTTAGTTCTGGGTGTGCTTGTGATTGTGCTTCCAGGTGAGATTAGCATTTGAATCAGGGGACTCAGTAAAGTGGACGGCCTATCGCAATGTGGATGGACATATTCCAATCTCTTGAGGACCTGAATGGAACAAAAGGAAAAGGAAGGGGGGATTTACCACATTTTTCCTGCCTCACTACTGAGCTGTGACATCTTTGCCTGCTCTTGAACTGAGATTTACACCATCAGCTTCCCTGGTTCTCAGACACTGGGACTCAGATTGAACTATATCAATGGCTTTCCTGGGTCTCCAACTTGTAGTATCAGATTGTGGCACCTAGCCTTCACAATCATGTAAGCCAATTCCTCATTTTATATATATATATATATATATATATGTAAAATTATATATATTTAATTATATAAATGATTATATATAATAGATATATAATTCTATATGTAATAAACTGAATATGTATATAGATTTGGTTTATTATACGTAGAATTATATATATATATATATATATATATATATATATATATATATATATATATATATATATATATAAAATCTTATTGGTTCTGTTTTTCTGGAGAGTATTGACTGATACACACCTCTAACTGAAAAGGAAAGATAGCAAGGCAGGAAGAGAAGAGTTTATCTATTTATGGAGCATCTATTATGCTCTATTCACATCATATATATTATCTTAATAATTTGTGAGTCACAGACCTATGTTTAAATGCCAGCTCTCCACCATAATCATTTGTGACCCTTGGCAAGTTATATATATCCATAAGCTCAGTTTTTCCACTTGTAAAACGGATTATATTTATCTCACTTGATGACTGCAAAGATTATCTGACATTATGTATAGAAAATATAGATGACTCAATGCAAAGCAAATGCTCAAAGCATGGCTATTTTAGTAATCGTAACAGTAACAATGAACCACACAATAAGGCATGAAATAGTTACTGTGCTTCCATTCTGTGAAGGTAGCTGTAATGTCTCATCAGAGTTCTCTCTGCTCTAGGTCTCCCACCCCCATTGACCTCAGCTCAGTCTTCCATGTGGAAAGTCTGCTCTCCGTCAGCATCCCACCAGCCGCCTCTGACCGTCCTCTGGAGCAGAGCCATGCTCTCGCTGGACACAGACCACTGGAGGGAATAACCGGCATGAATGGAAGTGTGTGTACCAGACACAATGGCTACAAGCCCCCACTGCCTGTACCACCACATCATCTGAAGTTCTGTGAAGGTCCTCCAGCATTGGTAGACATAAAGTAAATAAGTCAATAAAAATGTTGAACACATGTGTGAATAAAGGAATCAATCAACCAACTGATGAAGAAATGGGTGGCTGAGCTAAGGAAAACAGACAAGAAGGATATGAAAAGAAAATAGCATGAGTGTTCTCAGAAGCCTGAGTGGGAGGGTAAGGGGTTAAGCTGTCTTGTTTTCACCTTCTCAGTAAAGGAAGGAGCCCAATCACATGGTGTCCTGGATATTTTGCCTGGAGACCAGGAATCTCAGGAGTTTACTTGCTTCTCAAGCTGAGGCTGCTCCACCTGATTGGAGAAAGCTAACCGTCCTCCCGTTTCCTTTATTTGCCTCCTACTCTCATACAGTCAACCTCATTCTTACATCTCCCAGCTTCTTGTCCCTGATGACTCCTCCTTTAGGCATGGGATAGATAAACAGCCCATTCTCAGTGCTTTCCATGAGCCCCTGCTCTCAGCACCTTCTACCTAAAAGGTGGTGTCGAGGTCCAGAACTACATAAGGCCTCAATCTGCTATAGTCTTGACCATACTTCTAAGCTAGGGACAGACGTTTTCTGCTTTTTCAGAAATCAGGCACAGTTTTGAAGTCCCAAAGAGAAAAATTTAATTGATTTTGTTAGCCAAGTCACTTTCATTTAGAACTGAAAGAGGTGAATTTGACTCACTTGGTTGTAACATTTTCTCTGTGTAACCCTCTCCTCTCTGCTCCCTTCCCAATTAGTACTTGGTGCTTACTCTGTGCATCTTTTGTGAAAGCTCTCTAATGCAGGGAACCCCTCCCTGAGGCTGGGCGACAGGAAAAGATGCCTGAAGAGTCAGCCTCTGTTGTAGCTCTCTATGGTGGGAGCTGATTCATTTCATGATTGTGAATGGATCATTATAAACTCAGCATAATGAAACAGTTATTACCTAAGAGGTGATGAATTTGGGGAGATTTTCTAGGGTAAATTATTTGCAGTATATAGTATTGCAACAATTAAGCTAAAGTGATCACAGAAATGTTGCACTTGACTGGTACAGTTTTCTTTCTCTTTTCCTTCTTTGTTTTTTTCCTTCCTTCCTTCCTCTCTCCCTCCCTCTCTTCCCTCCTTCCTTCCTCCTTCACTTATTTTCCTTTTTTTCTGTTTTTATCATATGTTTCATTGAATATTTAAATTGCTTGGTGTTTCAAATTCTTTGTTAAAGACTCTGACACCTGGGTAGTGTCTTTAGAACTGGATAAAACACACATGTGCACACACACCTCACAACAGCGCTTAGCTTTTAAGGTATGCACATTCTAAGAGAAGCTTCATACCATTACATCGTCCCATTATCTTCTGGAATACTAATGAGATGAACATAGCAGTCAGGTACAGGAGGCAGGATTCACAGCTGTCTGGAGCCTCTGTGGCCACAGTACTGTCTAGATACTTTCTGCTCTGCCCCAATCTATAAAATGTGGTTCTTTCTTCAAGGCCAGAGACAGAGCAATTAGGACAGATCATTTCGCCCAGAAACCACTTCTTGCATTTAACCTGTCATGAAGAGTGGAAAGCTCTAATAACTGGCAACAAATACCAATCTGGTCAGGTAGCATTGGGCACCAAGAGTTAGTTTGGAGCATCCATTTGATTTCTTATGTCAAACATTTCCTTGAAGACATCTTGTTCTATCAAGAAACTCTTTACCCCATTGAGAGAAACAGAAATAAGAGATAAAGGGAGGGAAGCAAACCCAGCAGTATGAAATCTTGATTCTAAAGGCAACTTTGTTCTGAACCCCTAGTTGCCTTCCCACCATTCAGGCCATCTGTCCTACCCCTCCTCTGTCTTCACTCCCAACTTTGTCTTGTCTCACATCTAGTCTTCCCCTCCCCCAAAAGGCTGTCCTCCCAGATAGAATATGCTTCTTATACATTTGCTAAAATCCTTCCCTTCAGTTACTCATAAAACTTTCTTCAAGTCATGTTGAGATTCATAGCAATCCAGACACACATATCTCCCCTTGGATAGAACATTTACTTTCCCTTACAATAAATAAATAGATGGGTAAGTAGATAGATAGATAGATAGATTTGGATTTATATTAAATTGCATGTAGGAGTATATAGGCATGTAATCCAGGACACTTTTGGTTCCAAGTGATAGAAACTAAATTCAAAGCAGCTTAGATCAGAAGAAGACATTATTGGCTCTTTCAGCGCTGACAAGGGCAGCATCAGAGAAGGGATAGAGAAACTGGATGTACTGAATCAAACGCTGAAGATACCTTTGCTATCTCTATTCCTCTCTCTCCACATCAACCTCACCCTTTCATGTCAGTTTTCTCCAAATGGCAGGAAACAATCACTCCTTCATTTATTCTTCCAACAATACAGTAAGTCCCCTACCTACAAACATTCAAGTTGAAAACTTTCAAAGATGTGAACGTCCCATGTAGTTTCTCAAAAAAAAAAAAAAGTGAACGTGTGTGGGCATGTCCAATCATGTAAGTTAGCTCATGTGTCTGGGGTACATTTTCACATGCGTGCATCCTCTACAAGTGGTTGTGCTTTTGTGTACTTTACTGTATGGTACTGTGTAGAGTACAGTAGTACAGTATCTTTATTTCAAGCTAGATCTGCAAGAGGACGACTTCATTGAACTCCTTGCTGTGTAACATGAGGAGCTTACTAATGAAGACCTGATGGAATTGGAGGCCCAGAGAGAGGACGAAGAGAGACAAGAGGAAGAAGAAGTAACTGAAGAACTGAAGAGATTCACATTGCAGGAAATGGCAAGAGGATTTTCTTTATTTGAGGAGGCACTGTTAGTTTTTGAGGCACAGGACCCAAACATAGAATGGTACACGAAAGTTGCAGCAGCCGTTCAGAATGCAATCCAGTGTTACTGTGTCATCTTTGATGAGAAAAAAGTAGATACTACTCAGACGTCACTGGATCGTTTTTTCAAGAGGGTAGATAGAATTGAATCCAGCAAGGAACCAGAACGTGTGCCATCAACGTTAGTCATGAGTGAAACTGCACCTTGTCCTCCATTTCCTATTGCTGACGATCCTCAGCTCTACCATCTCCCACCTCCTCTCCCTCCTCCAGTCAGTAACTCTTCTTGCCTGTTCACTCAATGCCAGCCCCTGGATGCCAGCTATTGTACTGTACTACTGTGCTTTTCAACGTACTGTACTGTAAAATTAAAAATGGTTTCTTTACTTTTTGTGTTTGTTTTTTATGTATTTGTGTGAAAAGTATTATAAACCTATTACAGGTAATAGGTTTATAGGTAATAATACTATTACCTATAAACCTAGTACAGTACTATATAGCCAATTGTGTAAGTTGGGTACCTATGGTAACTTTGTTGGACTTAAGAGCTCACTCTCGGAATGGAACTTGTTCGTATGTAGGGGACTTACTGTATGGCAGGCACTGTACTAGCCACTGAGAATACATTAGTGAATAAAACAAAGATCTCTGCTCTGTGGAGCTTAATTCTAGTGGTCATCAATAGCTTCCAGTTCTACTGTTTCAGAGTCAACACACACACACACATGCACTCATGACTAAGAAACGCACTTTTCTGGTCATATGTTCAAAATCCTACAGGACGGCTGTGGTTGCTCAGGTGTGTATCAAATATCAGACCAACTACATCAATCTAAAAGGATCCCCACTCTAAAAGTGTCCAGCGGATATGACAGCTCCCATTTAAATCTTCCAGTTAAAGTAGGAGAAGAAGCATTTCTTAGAAACAGGGGGAAATTTTTGGAGCTATCTGTATATTAGTATGTCTGCTCAGCTATCCCCTTCAAAATAATTTCCCAAAGGGCAGACTTTAACTTCTCCCCATTTTGAAAAGACCTTGTGATTTCCACCTCCTTGTGCTGCATTGAGGCACTATAGCTCGTGCCGCCATCCTTGCCTGTACAGAGTGTCAACCAGAGAGAAGAAGCATAAACTCTGTGGCTCTGTCTTCTTCATGTATATTCTTGAACACTGCTTGACTGTAAACATGATGTCACATTCTGTCCACTCTGGGGAAAAAAAATAACATTTTGGCATGTGTTGCTAACATGAAGTGTGCAAAAGAAAATAAATAGCTAGGGATGTTGAACAATAGAACAAAGAGCTGAAAGCAGGACTCAGTGACCAAGAAAATAAGACAAATGAATTGAGAGGCAAGGAAAACCCTGCAGGTAGAGGTACCTAAGGTCCTGGCCAGCTGTACAGGGCAGAGAATATTGAGCACCTGTTACAGCTGCCCCTCGTCAGTGGCTAAGGGACTTAGGGCAGTCTCCATATTGAGCAGAGTCAGAGGGGATGTATTTCTAGAGAGGGAGATACATGTTGGTAATGGACTAGACTCCAGGGATTTTAGAGAGACATTGAGGGATTACAAATTATGTATGTCTTATGAAGCAATGTACTAGATCAGAAGGAGAACAGAATTCAAAGTCAGGCAATGTGAGGTTAAGTTCTGGCTTTGCCATTTGTCCCCCAAAGGAGATGGATGAACATATCTGTTCTATAGTTTCCAGAACTGTAAAATAAGTATAACACTATACACACTCTCTCTACCTCACAGGATTGTTGTATTTCCTGTAAGAAAAAATAAAGTCGTCAAACTGAAGCTGGCCACATCTTGATGTTGCTTCTACCCTGTGCCCGTCACTAAGCCCCAAATAAAAAAGGGGATATTGAAGTGCATAAAAGTTGGGGGGAAGCCTACAGTCCTCAGAAAGAAACCCCAAATCCTCCATAGGCATAAGAATAAATTTTTAAAGGCACAACCAGCATATGGAAAATGAAAACAAAACCTTGGGCCAATAGCCATTCCAGAAATATCTTCCTATGACATACCACTTTGGAGACATTGCATTACTTCACCTGGGCTTTACCTGTCTCCTTTCACACACCCTTCTAGAGATGGCTGCATGTCATGACCAGGCAAAGTGATTTCTTCATATGCTGTACACAGCTCATAAAATACTTTGGGATTCTGAGAGAGGAAAGGCACTAAAAAAAGATATTATTACTCCATATAAATTTTAAAAAATCTTCCTGACAAGGTAACAGCATTTGATCCATTTTCAATTTCTTGGCAGACTCAACACCTCTAGGGTTTTTGGTTTTCCCATTATACGCTGTAGCAGACAGGTTAGCTCACACATGAGCAGAAACATTGGAGGCCTACTTCCTGTATAGAGTGAGGGGTGATGTCACTATCGGTTCCACAGAGAAATACTACAGTTGGAGCCAAGCTCATTACCTTTTAGTATGCAGTGTCAATTCTCAGAGTTAAACATAGTACACTCTGATGTCTTTTAATGAAATAAAGCTTCACCAGAGCAATAATGGAAAGCAAACTGTATGGGACTGTAATACAACTGAGTGGTTGCAACCTGCATCTGCACTTCCATGGTGAGTTTGTTGAATTGGATTTGATAAATATCAGAAGAATAATGGCAAATGTGGGTTGCTCATGGCTATGGTGATTGACAGCTGTCAAATGCAGTGACAGATCGGGCTGTCTTTCAGGAGAAACATAATTCAAAGACCTCACTGCAGGTAGATGGATGGTGTATACAGACTAGAGCTGGATCTCTGGGCATTTATTCTCTGAAATTCCAATGGGGAGTATACACTTGTATAAATGTCCAAGTCAATCCCTTTACATACTGTATATCCAATTACCTCTTTTCTTCCTACTGAACTTCCATCTAGCTAACAGCTGGGCCTCCATGTCCAACCTACTTGAGCAGATGTTTATATAGAGAGGCTTCACATCAGTGGACTTCTTTACTGCATGTTTGCCTCCTTATTTGTGCTATTTTACTCTCAACTCACTGCATCTGCCTATCAATTTTTGTTTTTGTTGTCATTGTTCTCAGGCTACTGCAATAAGTCAGAATTTAGATTTCTCTTGCCCAGAAGGATTCCTGGGTGTCCTGGGTTCCCATTCAATTTGAGTTATTCTCTTTCCCTCTAGGCCAGGTATGCAACCAAGTGCACAAGGAGGTTTATCACAGGTCATAAATCAAAGCTCAGCTTAAATAGGAGGAGGGCAAGGGGAAGATGGGAAAGGAGTTAAATAACAGAAGAAAATGCCTATGCCCATTGTTTCTGGTTCAGAGATTTTTCAGATGATGTATGCCTAATTGGAGAATATCTTTATTTAAAGGATAAACATGCAAATCACCTTTATTTTAAAATTTCTGAATCCTTTAGTCTTGTAAGCTGCTGGGTGCTAAGAGCAGACTGCTTACCAATCATTTTGGGAGGAATTGCCTCTTGGGGTGATTGTCAAGCAATCTCAGGGGAACGGAGTTATCTGCTACGTTCCCAGATCTGTCAATCTCCAACAGCAATTTGACATTAAAAATTAGGAGGTCAAAAAAAAAATTAAGAGGAAAAGAAAATCTGTAAAGTAATATGGTGAATCTCTGCTTTAGCATTTTCTGTTAGAACGTTTCTGAGCAGACATGTTAAATCTCAAAGACCTATACTATTTTTTTTAAATGCTAAGAATTTAACTTCTTGGGACTCTTGATGAATGTACCTCTAGGAACACATGAAGAGCATATATATTTATAATTCAGTAATGGTTAAAAATAAGTCAATCGGATTCCATTTCAAATTTCTTAAAAGCTTAGTGGTTTCATTAATTGAAATCAGGTCAGTCTTATTTCAGACCCTAACATTTTTTCTGTGGCTCTTCTGGGAAGATTTCCAACCAGACTGCCCTCTTTTTAAACAAACTACTCTGCAGTAATATCATAAATCATTCTTCATTTTTATTATTATTAGTATGCTCAATAATAATGCACACATTTAGTGCATTTTTATTCCTCAAAGTTTCCTCTCATACTTCATTTCAGTTTAATCTACTAGCAGCTCTAAGAGATAGAGAATCTATTATTGCTCACTTTGCAGAGGAAAGGAAAGTAAGTACAAAGCTATTATGTGACACCTAATGACAAACAACTAGTTAGTGGTGAAAATGAGAATTGAAACCTCATTTCTTGACTCCCAATACACGTTTTTAACCTTACATCAGGAGAGCTCATAAAATACTGGCGTAGGGACAGAAAGAGAGGGAGTATCTCAGCTCCATAAGAGTATATGCACAATTCTGTGCATACTCCCCATGGGGCGAGGATATGCACCAATGAAGTAGATGATGTTGCTAGTCCTTTTCCAGTCATCAGGGAAAAATGTATTCCTAGAGGAAGAAAGACTGGTTATCAGAAAGTAGCTGTCAGTTCTTAGTTCAGCTGCAACTACTTTTCCACAACTAGGAGACAAATGGAGACAATTATTCAGAAAACTGAGATCAAAACTAAGGGAGTGTATATGTACAGATGTTTATTTAATACATATTTTGGAGAAATTATTGTGAGCCCAAAATCTTACTGGGCCCTATGAAACTTCAAAAGTAAAACAGAAAAACAGAAAGAAAACAGAGAAAATCCTCAAGGGATTTTCAGTCTAAGACAGAATAAATTGGAAAGAATGAGTTAACCTCTTGCACTTTTATTTCTTTAGCTGTAAGATAAGAATAATAAAAGCTGCAAGGGCAAGCTAATATATTCCAAATAATACACAACTGATCAATATCTATATGGAGTTTCTTATCAGGTAGGGCAATTTATAGGTACTTCCTGTAGAAGCTGCTCTCAACATTCATCCCATCCTTAACCACGTGGTTAGATGCAAACACACCCTCGCTTATGAGTCACCAGACAAAACTCATATTCCTGGCAAAGTGTCTGGATATCCCGATTGGTAGTACTGGCTTTCTTTTTTTCTATCCTTTATATGCGATAATTTCCTTGTTAGCAGAAGTCATACCTGTACATGGCAGGTAAACAATAAAACTTTGTTGAATGAATGAATGCATGAACAAATGAATCTCTAAGCCCTTCAATATATTTTGGTGCCTGAATTAATATGCCAGATCTTGATGGCAAAATGAATATGAATATGAATCAGTGCAAAGACATTCTAGGGGAGTGAGAATTATCTGCAAAGAAAAGAAGGGATATAAAACTGTCAATTTCTCTGCATTAGAATTTCTTTCTTTCTTTCTTTCTTTCTTTCTTTCTTTCTTTCTTTCTTTCTTTCTTTCTTTTTCTTTCTTTCTACCTCCGCACTTCTTTCTCTCTCTTCCTTCCTTCCCTCCTTCCCTTCTTCCTTCCTTCCTTCCTCCCTCTCTCCTCCCCTTTCTCTCTCTCTTTCTCTCTTTCTTCCTTTCTTTCTTTCTCTCCCCCTCTCTCTTTCTTTCTTTCTTTCTTTCTTTCTTTCTTTCTTCTCTGGCCATGTGATTTCTCTGAACCACAGTTGATGCTATCCAAAATGTTATGCTCTGCATGTTAGTCTCAAAATAAATTGTTAATGAAATTATATTTTCATGACTTTGGCAGCAGTAAACTCTGGAATAGTAGCAATTTTCTAGACCTTTCAGGAAATAAACCTGCTAATTGACTGGAAAAAGAAAAGATTGGATTCTAGAACACCTGATAGTCTATCTACATGAGTTGGGTTATCTAGGTAGTATTTCAGCCTCCTGAATTATTCTATCTGAATAGACACTGCTCAAGTCATTATTTGGAATTATCAAAGCCTGTCACTGCTCAGCTTCTAAAACCACAGCACAACGGAGCCAGGCTGACTCCTGTAAGCAAATGTTTCAAAATGACTCTTTAGAATCCAGATTCCAAAGCGGCAAAGTCCCTAAAGTGAAAGTATAAAGTCAACAACCCTATTGTATTTTTTTATTTTTATTTTTTTAACTTCCTTTAAAAAACAATGAGGTTTCTCTCCCTAGAATCAACTCTAATTCTGTAGCTAATAGTCAGTTTAAGCAGCTATTTTCGCCCATCTAATAATAATTTTATTAGATCCAACTGGAAACAAAAGTTGTTTGATGAGAGAGAGCTTTATCTATTAAACAGAAAGTCTAAGAGTCACGATGAAGGGGGACAGAATCTAGAACAGGACGCCAGCTTCACGTGAGGAGTGGAATTTTGCCAAGCCGGTAGGGCAAACATGCTGCTTCACTAATAGCATTTGAAGTACCCCAAACTATCAACTCTTCACCAAGCTTTCCTGAGTCACACTTGAGATTCTGTGGGTAAGGATTGCTGGAAGAATCAACATTAATTTGGTCAGCCAAGAAAAACCCTAGCACCAGACTCTAAAATTTCCTTCAAAGATTGTGCAGCGCATAAGCTAGGGTCTTTTCTATATGGCGTATGACCTTCTAGGAATAACCTTGTCTCATCTCTGCTTGTTGAAATACTTTCTTTTCAGGAACCAGCCTAAGTATATGGGTCCTTCCTGAAGATGGTAACCACTCTTTCCACTTCACTTTGTATAACTCATTTGTTCAATAACAAACTATTTTGAGTACTTACTATGCATATAGCACTTTGCTAAACCCTAGGCACACAAAAATAAACAAGACAGGCTCATCCTCTCAAGGACCTTAGTGCTAGAATGTATTCATACCTCCACTCACAAACCAGTGATTACAATACAGAATACTGGGGGATTTAGTAGAGCTAGGCACAAGATTCTATACTCATCCACAAGATTCATGCTATGGAATATATGAACAAGTACTGCTGGGGCAGAGCTTAAATGATGGTTAAGAATTCAAATGACAGAGAAGGGCAACAAAAGCAAACTAGGGAGAGGAAATAACTTGTGTAAAGGTATCCGGTGAGAAAGCATGAGTCATTCAGTGTGGCTGGATTGTGCAAGTCACTGGGAAAAAGGAAGGAAATATAGCTGGATAGGTAGGCAGAAGTCAAATAAGAAAGGAGCTGGAAAGCCATTCGAAGGAGTTTCGGTTTTATCCTACAGGCAACAAGGACCCATGGAAGCGTTCTAAGCATGGAGGTCACAGTGCTATATTTGCATATTTTATAAGGACAAATATTCTGGTGACTATATGGAAGGTGGTTTGGAGTGAGATTAGAAGCAAGCAAACTAGCTTGGAGGTAGTCCAGATAAGAGAGGAAAAGTATATCTACAAAATAAGATAATTGTAATGGCAATATAAAAGAATAAATTGATTCCAAAAATGTGTTTTCACCTCTAACATGTTCCAGTACTTACCATGTTCAGCTTGCCATTATGATTATTTGAATGCATATTACCCTATCTTTCTTGAAGTTCTAGGGCCTTTAAGGGTAATGGTTGACTTTTTATCATTCTTGTTCCCCACAGACTTAACACAGTCTGTTTAATTGAAACTTAACATATTGTATGTTGAAATCTCTCAGAAGGCCCTGCACTGTACTACATTAAAGTAGTCAGTTGTCGACTTGAACACTTGTATAGTATGATGTCAGTCAGTGACCATGGACAATCATATCAATAAAAGAGGCATATGGGGCTTCCCTGGTGGCACAGTGGTTGAGAGTCCACCTACCGATGCAGGGGACACAGGTTCGTGCCCCAGTCCAGGAGGTTCCCACATGCCGTGGAGCGGCTGGGTCCATGAGCCATGGCTGCTGAGCCTGCGCTCCTCAACAGGAGAGGCCACAGCAGTGAGAGGCCCATATACTGCAAAAAAAAAAAAAAAAAAAAAAAAAAAAAGGAGGCTTATGCACTAATCTCATGTCTTAGAAATAGGAATAAAATCAGCTATGACCCTGAAAATCAATAATCTGACTTTGTCTGTTAGGAATTAGATTTTATGTTAGAGGAAGATAGAGGATAGCTAACTATAAGTTAACTTTCCATCATAGTACCATTTTTCCATCTGAACTCTGGATTGGAGCCTGTATTCTCAAGGGAGTGATGTTCAGAGCTTCAGAATTGGGTCACTACCCATCACCATCATTAGTCAGGAATGAGTGAGGACACACTGGGAATTCAATGAAAACTACAGTCTCAAAATTGAAATAAGATAGTGTACCATCTGTCCTAGGGGAGACAGCATCCTAAATTGGACAGGTTGTGTCTCTGAGGTTGCCTGAGGGAGGTGAAAACAGTCTTATTCTTGTGAAAATGCAATGTAATTAATCCATCTTAAGGGTGATAGGCAACCATGAAAAATTAGTAGATGGGATATATTTATATGAATTATAAACATGATAAAAATAATCAAGATTTACAGGTCCTTCCACTGAGGGCATATACTGTGGTATATCAAGGGGTTTATTCTGCTGGTTGCCTCATTGAACAGAAGTGTAACTTCCCTGAAAATTAACCATGATTTCCTGGCTAAACAGCTCTCACTAACAAAATCACATAACATGCTTCTGGACAAATTCTTTAGAACTTATACACTCAGATGGCACCTATCCCCTAAGGCTGTCCAATTTTGGAGTTGTGTACTTATTCATAGACACTGATATTGCTCAAGCAATACTTGGCCCTCCTCATTAGGCTCTACCTTGAAGACAAGACAAGAACCATGTGGGAAAAATAAATCAGACTTGTTGCTGTTAGGCTGGTTACATCTCATAGGAGTTCACATCCTAGTTTTACTCTCTAGGCCAGAAATCTTATGCTAAGTCAAGCAGGTAAGAGTCACCGGTATACCTCACACAAATGTAAACATAGACCATACGTAGAAAACCATGTACTGTCACTGAATGCAAAAGAGTATGAGATGTAAATCTCTTAGAGATAATATGACAATGATCAAGCCTTGGACATAGATACATCTAATGCCACAAGGCTAGCACTATGTGATGTTTGTCATTCTATCTCCAGTATCTAACAGAGTCTCAGCCATAGTAGGTATACAGTTCAGAATTATTGAATTGTTATTTTTTGTAGGTATTGCTTTTTTGTCATTTATGACTTCCTGGGACAAAAATACTTTCAGCTTCTTTTTGTCTCTTGTTGTCCCCACTTTCTTCTATCCTCTGTGGTGACAGGCACTTCTTCCAAACCAGAATGTACCTTAAATAGATACATGGGAAAGGAGAGTGCATTTACTTATACATGGCAAAATTCTGTGAGACTTAAAGTAGTGTGAACTGTGTAATTTCCTAGCTAGAAATCTAATGGAGGTATAAATGGAATTCTGTAATAAGATATTCATAAATAATCTATGAGATGGAATCTTGAAAATGGAAAGACTCTGATTTACATATACTTTATAAATAATATCAAATATTATGATTCAAGAAATTGGAATGAAGTTTCAGTGATGTGTCTTATTCAGCTTCATCTACTCATCCAAATTAGTTATCAGGTCTTTACTGACTGCTTTCTCAAGCAATCCAACACTGAATTAGACGCTCGGGAATTTCTCCTTGCCCAAATGAATGCAATGTTTAGTTAGCCAAAATATCTGAATTTTATGCAGTCTATCCTGATGTATCATTAACTTACACATGGCCTAGATAGAAGACAATTGTCCACTTTATCAAGCAATATCTTTATCAGGATATTTAAATAGGATCCATGTGTGAAACCTCATTATTCTTTGTGGGGGGGGGGCAAGAAAGAAAAGAATAAATGCAGGAGTAAAATAATCAATAGACATAACCATTCCAGGAATTTTTCACTGATGTAATTTCATTGTTAATGAAGCCTGAGACAGTTTATCCCATGAGCTCTGTTTCAGTAGTGTGATAACAGAAAATAGACAAAAATGAGAGGCTTGAGATAGGTGTAAGTAGGTCATCTTCCCAAAGGAAACAACTCCAGTCTTCCACCTAGCTGATGGTAATTAGTACTATTCAAAATAATTGTTTAAACCCCCAAAATAACTGAAGCTTAGAACTTCTTGAGAAAATAGGAAAGTCCCAGAGGTTCAGGACTCAGTAGGAACATCCATGTCCAACTTTCTAAGTTCTTTAGTCATGCCTATTGGTCTGCAGAACTTAGTTGTTTATAGGAATCCAAAGTTCTTGAGTAATAATAAAAATACTAGCTCATATGTATTGAATTATTATAATGTACTGCATAAAAATATAGATGAATTATTATATTTAATTCTCAAAACAGTTTGAGAAATTGTAATCACTGTTTTACAGATGAGGAAACTGAAGCTAGAAGGGGTAATCATCCAAAGCCACTATAATAAAAAGCAGAGCTAAGACTTTAAAACTAGATCCTCCTGATGACAAAGTTGGTGCTCTTTATCTTGTGGGTATTGTCTCAAGTCACATGCCTTTTATATAGTGGAATCATTATCCATCAAACTCCTGGAGTAGCAAAGCCTATATAGAATTATATTATTTTCTTATATGCTACTATGATGTCATAGTGGTAGCTTGGTAAATTAAATAACACATGCTTTTTTGCCCCTATTCGTCCCCATAGAGACACCATGTGTACAAAGATAAACTCCTTGGGAGGATTCCTGCTTGTATTTCACTAAAACTGTTATACCAGGTATCAAATTTTCTTGTTGGTATGAAAACTATATTTCTTCTCCCCTCTTAATGACAGTTGATATCCTTAGTGTATGTACAAAGTCTAAGTTTCCAAGCTATCAACAGAACTCTAATGATTATTATCAAGAATCTCTCTGAACACCATTAAGCCATGCCAGAGTTGGCTGCATTTCCATAGAGGGAAGATCAGTTCTTGACTAAGGGGATAATTGTGCAAACAGGATTTCAAAAGATGTGAAGAAAATTCACATAATTCCACAAGCTCAATATTCTTCGGACATTTGGGATTTTGGATTTTGATCTCTTGACCACCAATTTCAATTGCACTTAAAAAAAAAAAGTCCCATAACTACCATATCTGATCAGTTCATAGCCCTTTGGCCACATTCTCTTTTAGGAGTGTCTGTACATCTTAGGCTGTAGGTGAGCCAGCTAGCAATATGACCATCCTATAGGAATCTCTTTCAAGATCTATGGACTCTAAAATGTTGGCTATAGCCCAGATGCTTTTCTGAGAGGACTTACACACTCACCCACTGTCGTAGATGCTATATTGAGCCACCAGATCCCACATCAGGAATAATTTATTCCCCTATTTGCTGAGAATGCATTCAGAAGGACCCTCAGCCATCAGCTCTCTTTTGTGATTGCCTCAGCTTGACTAAAGAAAACTTCTTTGTCTAAAGTCTCACCTCCTTCCAGACATCGAAGTCCAGTGACTCATTAGTCAACATCAATCTCACTTTCCCTTGTCCCAGCTAGGCATCCAAGACCCTAGAACTGTTGATAGGGTCAGTAGGGAAAGAAACTGGGACTGCATCCCAGCTCAACTCTTCTCTCTACCCAATTCTACATTCTTGCCTACTTTCCACAGGTGCTGATCTCAAGAGTGCTCCCTAATTAAAGTCTTGCATGCTAATTTCTGCCTTGCATTCTGCTTCCCAGGAAACCCAACTGGTCATACCTGCACTAACAGAATTTCTTTAACAACCTTTTCTCTCTGAGATTCTTACACATTAATAGGCTATGGAAACCAGTGGGAAAGGGAAATGAAAGGGAAGCTACCAGGAAATGTAAAGACAAATAGCTCATCAATTAACAAAGAAACACTTTCACCCCTTGAGTTGCTCAAATTCACTGTCATTCAAAAAATTTGAATTCACAGGTAGACAATCACGAAGATTTTAATTTAAAACTAAAGTACTCATGACATGTCTCAATCCATACCAGGTGAGAAAAAAAAATCTATAAGGGAGAGTCATTATTTGGGGGAACAGAGGAGACAGAGAAGGTAAAACTGCTGTCAGCACTCTTCCTGCTGTATGACACTGAAGCAAAGCTATCAGACTCTAGAATGCAACCTCCCTTCCTCCCATCTCCCAGGTCTATGACTCCATTCCAGTTTTTGGTCTCCGAAGATAGCCAGCAGAAACAGGATTGGCTGGGCAGTGTGATAGCGTTAATGGATCCTGTCAAGCATTCCAGCATCTTCTTACTATTTGTATGTACTTGATTCTTCCTCAGGAGCAAAGCACTGAGAAGTCAAGATAATAATGCATCAGATAGGAGGCATATAAAAAACCAGAAACGTTAACATCCTAAGTAGAGGTAGCATTCTGTATTGCTCAATAAAATTAATTATTTTCCTTTCCACAGCTCCATTTTTGTTACTCCAGTTGTGAGAAAGCATAATATCTGCTGTCATTGCTTATTTGGAAAACTGTATCAAGTTATTTCATACAAATAAGACAGTGTTCTTTCATAAGGTAACATCAGTTAAAGTTCAAGTAATGCCTAATGTGATACATTTGTTTTAAATGACCAACAATTTTATGTAGTCCAACCATGGTATGCAGAGTAAACTCCAGGATCTAGCATGCTACAAAAGGCCAAAGCAGCTACAAAGACAGAGATTCTGCATCTTTATTGAGGAAGGAGAAGAGTATAAGGCTTTGGAAGCCTTTGGAAACAGGAGAGAGAGTGGAACTGAGTAACATTTAGCAAATGAAAACCATGGAATTTTACAAATCATGAGGTTAATACCTCTGTCTTTTACTCAGCCATGCTAAGGAGGGTCCCAGTTCTCAAAAAGTTCAAGCTGTTTCACAGAACTATATTAAATGGTTTGGTTTCTCTGGGTTTCCTAATGGAGCCTTGATTAAATTTTCTTAAAGTGAGTTAATCTCCATAAATATACCCTATTCTATCTTCTGTGTCTCCTTTCCCATTGCACCTACTTTTGAATTTACTGGAATCTGCTTCATTCCAGTTCTATATTAAGAAGACAACATTACTAGAACGTGGGTTGGTGGCTTGCCTTTCATGCTGCAGAGCAATGGTTTCAAATTTGAGCATGCCTAAGAATCATACCTTACCTGTCCCAACCCCCAGAGTTTTGATTTAGTAGGTATAAGATGCATTTCTAACAAGTTTCCAGTTGTTGCTGATATAGCTACTCTGAGGAACAAACTGAAAACAGCTACTGCTAAGGAAAAAGAGTCTGTCTAATGTCTTTCCAGAAAAGGTAAAGAGATGGTGGCACGGGGGTGCAAGGGTAAGGGAGTGATTCACTTTATTCAGTTAAAGTCTATGATGAAGAAAAAAACCCTGAATGACAAAGGACCTTGCACCCTTCCACAGGAGAAAAACCCATAAATGAAGTAATGGCAAAGTGCCTAGTGTGGTGGCTACTGTATAGTAGGTTCTCAATAAATGTGCGTGGGGTAGGGGGTGGGAGGGCAAGGAAAGACCAGGTGATATTGGTTAGTTCTTGTTGGTTCTTTTTGAAAGCATTATTGTGTATTTTGTTTAGATTTTGCAATAAAAAGGAAATTAAGAAAATGTGATTTCTCTCTAAAGAGAATGTGTGGGTGTAAAGGCAAAGGCACAAGGGTAGAAAAGAAATAAGAGAAACTTGGTGAGTACAGTAACACAAATCAAAGGAAAACTGACCCCTCCCTTCCTCTGGTCTCCTGCTACAAACCGAAATGGAGAAAATAAGCTAACAGAATAAATGATGCAAAGTAATGTAGCGGCTTTGCCAAGTTCTTTAAGTTTTAATAACAGCAGAAACAACCCTTTTTAAAATATGAATTTCATCTTGCCTATGTGCCTTTAAGGGAGCATAACTTATTTATACATTCTCCTTTCTTCTAATTTACTGACTCTTGCCATCTTGAGGGTTCTCCCTTTCAACTAGAACAATAGGGTTTTGAAAATGGATATGTAGTAACAGCAGCATTTTCAGTTCTCTCTATGACTCCTCATTATAAGGTTATTTTCTTGTGTTTTGAAATAGAAATGCTGCCTTTGATGCTACCATTTAAAGTTTCTTTTTTCTTTTTCTAAAGAAAGTGTCCCCTACTTATAACCCAGCCTTGTTGCGTTTGCCCAATGTGGTAAAGAGAATTCTAAATAAATATTTTCTAATATGCCTTCAAGTACAACTTTTCTTTTCAGTGCAAATAGGATAATTGGGCAGAGGAGAAGAAAGCCGCACTGAATGCACTGTTTTAAGGGGGCGACCAGTGTGATTTTTATTTGGCTGCTCTGATGTGGGGCTCATCAGCAATTTCCAGGAGAGCCTGGGGAATTCACGAACAGCGTTTTAGTGATTGGGCTGTCTGCATTTGAATCTCAGCAGGGGCAAAGATTTGAGGCGCTCTTCTGACTAGAAAGATAGGATTAGTCTCTTTGTACATCTCATCTTTCCAGGGTGTTTTTGTAGCTTTTTCTACTCCTCATGACTTATTTCCATTGGCCTCTTTCACCTAGTGCTGTGCATTTCCTAGAATTTCTTTCATTCTCTCCCTCTTTTCCCCAGTCTCAGTTTCTTTCCCTACCTCTGCTTCCCTCCATCTTTCTATTTGTTTCTTCCTGTCAGTCCCTCTTATGTTTCTACTGACATATGGATCTGCTCAACTTGCTACCCAAGATCTGCTTTTGGCCTCCTGACAACACAAGGTGCTACCATCCTGACAGGCAGCAATAGGCAGGGGAAAGGCAGGCATATGTTAATGTAAGGGAGTTTGGGGAATCGATAAGCTGTTGCCAGTTTCAGGCATAAGTCACTTAATTAAAAACCAAAACCTCTCAGCTCTGTGTCACTTGCCTCCTTTGAGAGCACAGTCATCCTCTTGGTGTCCTCGCATTTGAGAAGCACCCGTCTGGGCTCTGTGAAGTTTAGTTTAGTGTCTCCAGCTGACAGGTAACAGGCAAAGGAGGAAAAATGAAAGAGGAGCCCGGAAACAGTGGAAAATTCAGCTGCACATTATTGAAACACAGACCAGAAACCAAAATATTGGACTTACAACATATCCCCAGATTCTGTGCCTCCTAAGTGCCAGGCACTGTCCCCGACAGTGAGGAAGCCCAGAGAAATAAGAATGACCCCACCTATGTTCTTAGGGAGACTGTGCCATATTTGATGATGTAGATATATAAATACCCAGGGGCTTTATCTTTCCCTATAGAGCATGGAAGCCTGAATTCTACTTCCTTTTTCCAGTCTTTGCTCAAACCAACCCCACCGGACCTCAACACTCTCGTTTCCTTAAATTATCCTTGCCTCTTACCAAAAGGTGCTGACATGTGCAATTCTATCCCCACTTTATCTCCTTATTTCCTTCCTATCCTTCAAATCTTAATTCAAGCATTCCTCCTTTGTGTCACAGTGACAGATACATCCCTGGCTGCCTGAGATTTTCTGTTTTAGTTCTGGAAGTCCTGAGTCCTAGGAACACCTCAATTCCATGCAAATCAGGATGACTGCTCACCCCAGTCAAATCTCTCGATGATAAACAATTTTAAAAATGACAGCTTTATTGAGATATAATTCTTGGACCACAAAATTCATCCTTTTAAGATCCAGTATTTAGTAAACACACAGAGTTGTGCTCCATCACCATTATCTAATTTTAGAATATTTTCATCAATCCTAAAAGAAACACCATACCCATTAGTAGTGAATCCTCATTTCTCCCTCCTGCCAGCCCTTGGCAACCACTAATCAACATTTTGTCTCTATGACTTTGCCTATTCTAAACATTTCAGATAAATGGAATCATACAACACGTGGCTTCTTGTGACTGGCTTCTTTCACTTAGCATGATGTTTTCAAGGTCCATCCGTATTAGAGCATGTATCAACACTTCATTTGTTTTTGTGGCCAAATCATATTTCACTGTATGGATAAACCACATTTTGTTTCTTCATTCATAAGATGAATATTCATTCATATGGATGTGAATATTCAGTCAGATATTGAGTTGTTCTCATTTTTTGGATATTATAATTAATTCTGTGAATATTTATGTACAACTTTTTTATGGGCATATGTTTTATTTATCTTGGAAATATACACAGGAGTGAAATTTTTATGTCATATGATAATGCTATGTATAAGTTTTTGAGAGTCTTCCAAAGTGGTTGCATTATTTTACAATCTTGCCAGCAATGTATTGGGGTTCTAATTTTTCTATGTCCCCTTCAACACTTGTTATTTTCTGTTTTTATTTTGATATATTTCATTTTAATTTTAGCAATGCTAGTGGTTATAAAGAGGAATCTCATTGTGGTTTTGAGGTGCATTTCCTCAATGAATAATAAGGTTGAGAATATTTTAATGTGCTAATTAAATTTTACATATTTTTGGAGAAATGTCTATTTAGATTATTTGATTATTTTTAAAATTAGTTTTTTTATTATTGTTGCCATCTAAAAAAAACAAATATTATATATATATACTGGATACAATCCTTAATCAGATATACAATTTGAAAATATTTTCTACTGTTCTGTGTATTGTTTTTTTTAACTTTCTTGATAGTGTCCTTTGAAGAACAAAAAATTTTAATTTTGATAAAGTCCAACTTCTTTTTTCTTCGGCTGCTTCTGCTTTTGGTGTGATATCTAAGAATGCCTAATCCATTAGTCACAAAAATTTATTTTATTCTTTATTCTAAGTATTTAATAGTTTTATCTCTTATATTTAGCTCTATAACACGTTTTGAGTTGATTTTTGTTCATGCTATGAGGTGCCTATCACATGCATGTGCCTATCACATCTTTGGCATGTGATATCCAGTTGTTTCTGCATCATTTGTTGGAAAATCTTTTCCTTACCCACTGAAAAGTCTTGGCACCTTTGTCAAAAATAAGTTGACCACAAATATTAGAGTTTATTTCTGGACTATCAATTATATTCCATTGATCTATATGTCTATCTTTATGCCAGTACCACACTACGTGGGTTACTTTATCTTTGTAGTACCTTTTGAAATGAAATGTGAATCCCTAAATTTTTCCTTCTTTTTCAAGATTGTTTTGGCTCCTCTGAGTCATTGCACTTTCCCATGAATTTTAGGATCAGCTTGTCATCTTCAGCAAGCTGGGGATGGTGGATTGTGTTAAATTGGTAAATCACTTTGGGGAGTATTCTCATTTTAACAATATTAAGTCATACAATCCATGACTGTAAGATAGCTTCCATTTATTACATGTTCTTTAATTTATTTCAACAGTTTGTAGTTTTCAAAGTATAAGTTTTACACTACTTTTCTAACATTTATTCTTAAGTATTTGATTCCTTTTGATGTTATTGTAAAGGGATTGTTCTTAATTTCATTTTTGAATTGTTCATTGCTAGTGTATAGAAATAAAATTAGTTTTTTGTATATTGATCTTGTATCTGCAATATTATTGAACTTGTTATTTCTAAGATTTTTTGTAGATTCTGTATGATTTTCTATATAAGAAATTATGTTGTCTGTGAATAGATAAAGCTTTACTTCTTCCTTTCCAAACTGGATGTCATTTATTTCGTTTTCTTGTCTAATTGTCCTGTCTGGAACCTCCAGTACAGTATTGAATGTAACGGTGAGCATGGACATCCTTATATTGTTCCTATCTTAGGGGGAAGATTTCAGTTGCCATTGAATATGTTATCTGTGGATTTTTTATAGATGTCCTTTATCGAGATAAATAAGTTCATTTTAATCCTAGCTTCTTCAGTGTTTTATCACAAAGAAATGTTATGTCATGTCAAATTGCTTTTATGGATTTATGGAGATGACCACGTGGCTTTATTGTTTTATTCTATTAATATAGTATATTACATTTACATATTGAATTTTGTATGACAAAACAATCTTACATTCCTGGGATAAATCTCACTTGGTCATGATGTGTAATCCTCTTACTATGCTGTTGGATTCAGTGTGTGAGTATTTTACTGAGGATATTTGTGTTTATGTTCATAAGGGGTCATAGGCTGTTATTTTCTTTACATGTGATGCTTTTGTCTGGGTTTGGAACCCGGATAATACTAGTTTCATGGAATGAGTTGGGAAGTGTTCATGTCTCCTTGAATTTTGGAAGAATTTGCAAAGCTCTGATGTGAATTCTTCTTTAAATGTTTAGTGAAATTTACCAGTGAAGCCATTGGGACCAGGACTGTACTTTATGGGAAGTTGTTGATTATTACTTCAATATTTTTACTTGTTATATATTTATTCAGGACTGTATTTCTTATGGGGTAACATTTAGCAGTTTGTGTGATTCTACACACCTGTGGTTTGCCTGTGGATTATCTATGTTGGCATAGAATTGTTCATATTATTTTCTTATAACCCTTTTTATTTCTATATGTATGATTAGTGGAAATGCCCACCCTCACTACCTACAACCTTTCTTGACTGTAGTAATTTGAACTCTCTTTTTCTTAGTCAGTTTAGCTAAAATTTTGTCAACTGTGTTGCTCCTCTCTAAGACAAAAGTTTTTGTTTTATTTATTTTTCTCTATTATTTTCTATTCTCCATTTTTATTTATTTTTGCTCAGACCTTTATTATTCCCTTTCTTCAGCTTGCTTACATTTAATTAGCTCTTCTTTCTCTAGAGTCTTAGGGTAAAAGATCTTCTTTCTTAATAAAATCACTTATGCTATGAATGTTTTTTCTAAGCACTGCTTTAGCTGCATCTCTTAAGTTGATTCTATGCTGTGTTTTCATTTTCATTCATCTCAATTTCCCTTTGATTTATTTGTGATTCTCCAAACTTTTCTTTTGTTATTTATATCTTATTTTGATCCACTGTGGTTAGAGAATATACTTGGTATAATTTAATCCTTTTAAATTTATTAAGCTTTACTTTGAAAATAGTCTATAATGAAGAATGTTCCATGTACACTTAAGAAAACTGTGTCTTTTGCTATTGTTGAGTGGAATGTTCTATAGAGTCTGGTTTTTTATAGTGTTTCTCAGGTCTTCTATTTCCTTGTTGATTTTCCTTGTTGTTCTATCTATTATTGAGAATGGGGTGTGGAAATTTCTAAATGCTATTGTTAAATTGTCTGTTTCTCCTTGCATTCCTATCTTATCTCATTTTCTGCATTTGGGGACTGTATTGTCAGATGTATGTGTATTTATAATTATTATACTTCCAGATAGATTGACACTATTATTATTATAAAATGTTCTCCTTTGTCTCTAGAAATATTTTTTGACTTAAAGGCTATTTTGTTTGATATTAGTGTAGCCACTCCAGCTCTCTTTCAATACTTGTTTACTTAGTCTATCCTTTTCCATTATTTTATTTTCATCCAATTTTGTCTTATATAAAGTACATCTCTTGTAGACAGCATACAGCTGGATTATATTTTTATCAGGTTGTGCTAATGTCTACCTTTTGATTAGAGTATTTATCAATTTACATTTAGGGATTTTACTGATAAGTTAGGATTTATATATACCATTTTCCTGTTTGTTTCTTATGTCATTTATTTTATTTTACTTTATTTTTTTTGCCGTACATGGGCCTCTCACTGTTGTGGCCTCTCCCGTTGTAGAGCACAGGCTCCAGACACACAGGCTCAGTGGCCATGGCTCATGGGCCTAGCCACTCTGCGGCATGTGGGGTCTTCCCGGACCGGGGCATGAAACCGTGTCCCCTTCATCAGCAGGCAGACTCTCAACCACTGCGCCACCAGGGAAGCCCTCTTATGTCATTTTTAATTTCGTTCCCTCATTCCTCCATTACTGATTTCTTTTGTGCAAAATACATATTTCTTAGTATATGTTAGAATATAAATTCCCTTCTTAATTTTTTCAGTACTTTTCTGTTATTTTCTTAGTGACTGTCCTGGGTATTACAATTACCATATTAACTTAAAACAATGCAGTTCAAATTGATAACAACTTAATTTAATGATATATAGAAAAATGTGTTCTAATAAAGCTCTGTCAGCTCACCTCTTCTTTGTGCTATTTTTTTAAAACGACAATATCATTTCTATTATAAACCAATCAACACAGTTTTTAAATTATTATATTATGCAATTGTCTTATAAATAATATGGAAATGGTTTCAGTTATTAACCACTGAGAACAATGTTGACTGTGGGATTGTCATATATGGGCTTTATTATGTTGAGGTAAGTTCTCCCTATGCCTACTTTCTGGAGGGTTTTTACCATAAATCAGTGTTGAATTTTGTCAAAAGATTTTTCTGCATCCATTGAGGTGATTTTTCTCCTTCAATTTGTTAATATGGTTTATCACGTTGATTGATTTACATATATTAAAGAACCCTTGTATTCCTGGGATAAAGCTCACTTGATCATGGTGTATGATCCTTTTAATGTGCTGTTGGATTCTGTTTCCTAGAACTTGGTTGAGAATTTTTGCATCTAGGCTCATCAGTGATATTGGCCTGTAGTTTTCTTTCTTTGTCTGGTTTTGGTATCAGGGTGATGGTAGCCTTGTAGAATGAGTTTGGGAGTGTTCCTCCCTCTGCTATATTTTGGAAGAGTTTGAAAAAGATAGGTGTTAGCTCTTCTCTAAATGTTTGACAGAATTTGCCTGTGAAGCCATCTGGTCCTGGGCTTTTGTTTCCTGGAAGATTTTTAATCACAGTCTCAATTTCAGTGCTTGTGATTGGTGTGTTCATATTTTCTATTTCTTCCTGGTTCAAGAACAAGACAAGGTTGTCCACTCTCACTACTATTATTCAACATAGTTTTGGAAGTTTTAGCCATAGCAATCAGAGAAGAGAAAGAAATAAAAGGAATCCAAATCAGAAAAGAAGAAGTAAAGCTGTCACTTCTTTGCAGAAGACAGGGTACTATACATACAGAATCCTAAAGAGACTCCCAGAAAACTACTAGAGCTAATCAATGAATTTGGTAAAGTAGAAGGATACAAAATTAATGCATAGATATCTCTTGCATTCCTATACACTAATGATGAGAAATCTGAAAGAGATATTAAGGAAATACTCCCATTTACCACTGCAATAAAAAGAAGAAAACACCTAAGAATAAACCTACCTAAGGAGACAAATGACCTGTATGAAGAAAACTATAAGACACTGATGAAAGAGATTAAAGATAATACAAACAGCTGGAGAGATATACCATGTACTTGGATTGGAAGACTCAACATTGTGAAGATAACTATACTACCCAAAGCAATCTAGAGATTCAGTGCAATCTTTATCAAACTATCAATGGCATTTTTCACAGAACTAGTACAAAAAATTTCACAATTTGTGTGGAAACACAAAAGACCCCAAATAGCCAAAGCAATCTTGAGCAAGAAAAATGGAGCTGGAGGAATGAGGCTCCATGACTTCAGACTATACTACCAAGCTACAGTAATCAAGACAGTATGGTACTGGCACAAAAACAGAAATAGAGATCAATGGAACAGGATAGAAAGACCAGATATAAACCCACACACCTATGGTCACCTTATTTTTGATAAAGGAACCAAGAATATACAATGGAGAAAAGACAGCCTCTTCAATAATTGGTGCTGGGAAAACTGGACAGCTACATGTAAAAGAATTAAATTAGAACACTCCCTAACACCATACACAAAAATAAACTCAAAATGGATTAAAGACCCAAATGTAAGGCCAGACACTATAAAACTCTTGGAGGGGGGCCTCCCTGGTGGCGCAAGTGGTTGAGAGTCCGCCTGCCGATGCAGGGGATACGGGTTCGTGCCCCGGTCTGGGAGGATCCCATATGCCGCGGAGCGGCTGGGCCCGTGAGCCATGGCCGCTGAGCCTGCGCGTCCGGAGCCTGCGCGTCCGGAGCCTGTGCTCCGCAACGGGGGAGGCCACAACAGTGAGAGGCCCGCATACCGCAAAAAAAAAAAAAAAAAAAAAAAAAAAACTCTTGGAGGGAAACATAGGCAGAACACTCCCTGACATAAACCATAGCAACATCATTTTTTGACCCACCTCCTAGAGTAATGAAAATTAAAACAAAGATAAACAAATGGGACCTAATGAAACTTAAAAGCTTTTGCACAACAAAGGAAGCCAGAGACCAGACGAAAAGACAACCTTCAGAATGGGAGAAAATATTTGCTAACAAAGCAATGGTCAAAGGATTAATCTCCAAAATATACAAGCCGCCCATGCAGCTCAATATCAAAAAAACAAACAACACAATCCAAAAATGGGCAGAAGATCTAAATAGACATTCCTCCAAAGAAGATATATAGATTGCCAAGAAACACATGAAAGGATGCACATCATCAGTAATCATTAGAGAAATGCAAATCAAAACTACAATGTGGTATCACCTCACACTGGTCAGAATGACCACCATCAAAATATCTACAAACAATAAATGCTGGAGAGGGTGTGGAGAAAAGGGAACCCTCTTGCACTGTTGGTGGGAATGTAAATTGATACAGCCACTATGGAGAACAGTATGGAGCTTCTTTAAAAAACTAAAAATAGAACTACTTTATGACCCAGCAATCCCACTACTGGGCATATACCCTGAGAAAATCATAATTCAAAAAGAGTCATGTACCACAATGTTCATTGCAGCACTATTTACAATAGCCAAGACATGGAAGCAGCCTAAGTGTCCATTGACAGATGAATGGATAAAGAAGATGTGGCATATATATATATATATATATATATATATATATATATATATATATATATATATATATATATATATATATATATAATGGAATATTACTGTGCCCTAAAAAGAAATGAAATTGAGTTATTGGTAGTGAGGTGGATGGACCTAGAGTCTGTCATACAGAGTGAAGTAAGTCAGAAAGAGAAAAACAAATACTGTATGCTAACACGTATACATGGGATCCAAAAAAAAAAATGTTTCTGAGGAACCGAGGGGCAGGACAGGAATAAAGACGCAGACATAGAGAATGGAATTGAGGACAAGGAGATGGGAAATGGTAAGCTGGGATGAAGTGAGAGAGTGGCATGGACATATATACACTACCAAATGTAAAATAGATAGCTAGTGGGAAGCTGCCGAATAGCACAGTGAGATCAGCTCGGTGCTTTGTGACCACCTAGTGGGGTGAGATAGGGAGGGTCGGAGGGAGGGAGATGCAAGAGGGAAGAGATATGGGAACATATGTATATGTATAACTGATTCACTTTGTTATAAAGCAGAAACTAACACACCATTGTAAAGCAATTATACTCCAATAAAGGTGTTAAAAAATAAAAACAAACAAACAAACAAAAAATAAATGTATATCCTTTAAATAAGAGCCCATGTCAACATCTAATTTGGAGACAAAACAGATAACTTGTTAAAGAGTAATCTTTAGTTGATACCTTCAAAATAATTTTTATTTACAGAGCCATTTTGATATGGAGGATAAGTGATGTGCTTGCCAAGGGAAGCCCTATCATGATTGGAAGAGAGGTCATGACAGGTTTTTATAAAGAAAAGAGGAGGGATGCCTTTATTTCCTAAGATTATTCTGTTCTGCTCTTACAGTAAAAGAAAAAAGAGGCAGAAACAAAAATTGCCTTTTCTGCTCCTTATTCACTCTATGAATTCATAGAAAGTCTCATGATAATGAGCCTCCAAGAATCTTCAAGCCCCATGACAACTTTTTTTAGCATTGTAAAATTTATTACTTGATTGTGATATTTTTTGCCCCTGTATTCATGTTTGCTCTTCCCACTAGAATGTATACTAGTTATAGTAAAGGACTACATTTTATAATTATTTTACCCAAGTGTCTTGTGCATAGTTAAGCACTCAAAAAGTGAGTTATTATTTTTAACTTAATCCATCATTTTAATGTAGAAAAATAACAATTTTGAATGAAAATATGAGACATTCCTATGTCTCTCCATTAGCTGTTTAGAAATGTTAACATAAGCTGGATATATACACTCATAAATAGGTTTCGTAGGGCAGGGTCTGTGTTTTTCTTCCTGCCTGTATCCCAAGCTCTGGGAACAGTATCTGGCACATGTAAAAGTTTAATAAATAACTGTTAAATGAATGGATCCCACTGTTTATGTTTATAACTGATGAGAGTGCAAGTATAAGGTCAACATGCAAATAAGCTTTTCTACTCAGGCAGTCTTTAAAAATTATTGTTTTAAATCAAAAGGTTAAGTACCAAAGCTCCTTTTAAAAAATACAGATAATTTGGGAAAGGACTCAGAAACAAGATAAAGATGTCACAACTGTGAACAAAAATAGTAGGTGCAAATAATTTATTTATAATCATAAATCATGTGAATAATTTAGGAGGCTATTAGGAGAGTACCTATTTAAAAAGAGATATCTCTTTTAAAAAATTTAAAGTGATAGACTTACCTGAAAACTTGTCTTCATGTTATGGTGAGAGTTTTTTCTTTTTCTTTTTTTTTTTTTCTCTCTCTCTAACATTTCACATCAAACTTCTCTCTAGCCTTGAAGATAATGTCTTGGCTAAAAACACTTCATTGAAATCTAGCTTTTATTTAGTCAAACCCAGAGAGAGGGTGGTCCAGGGGGTGAACCTACTGAGGATAATTTACCCAAAACATGGAAGATCCAATTCTTCATTCAAGCCTTAATGTGGACTTCAATGGAATATAAGAAATTGATGAGCTAACAATATTAATATCATTTTTCAACAGTTACTGGCATCCAAAAATCATGTAAAATATTATAAATAAGTTATTACTAACCTCTATGATAAAATTACAAAGTAGATATTAGTGTCACATTTTGGAGGTGGGGAAATTGAAAATCAGAGATATAAAATGATTTAGCTAAGGATACTTTGATGTGACCAAGCTGAGATTTAAATTTAGGTCTGTTTAGCTCGCAAAGCTCA
The DNA here is from genome assembly GCF_025265405.1 of Mesoplodon densirostris. Classification (NCBI taxonomy): domain Eukaryota; kingdom Metazoa; phylum Chordata; class Mammalia; order Artiodactyla; family Ziphiidae; genus Mesoplodon; species Mesoplodon densirostris. The sequence goes on along the minus strand of NC_082667.1, from coordinate 119,248,211 downwards.
AATCCCAAGCTTTTCTCTGTACACTACCCAACGTCATATAACTCCAGAAGCTTCATCTCATCCAGCCATGTCTTTGATCATCTGTGTCCCAATCCACACTTTTATCCTAACCTTGGCTTTGCCCAATCTCAGTCATTATTCATTCAGCCTCAGATTGCCCAAGACACACTGTTGTTATTGTTCAGGTCAACCCCTAAGGACCAGGAGAATGACTTATGGAGAAGATTAGTTGATGCTTAGCACTTATCTCTAGTGGGTGTTTTTAAAGGGAAACTGGATAGTATAGTGGAAAAAAAGTTTGGGATTTGAGCTTCATAGTCAGACAGATTTACACTTAAATCTCAACTTTGTCGATTTGCAGCATCCTTAGTTAAGTGACTTCACATCCATGAGCATGATTTCCCCATTTGTAAAATCACATCTCTGCTTGAAGACCACTGGCACTGCTTGTTGAAACTAAAGCTGAAACATGGAGAAGACACAGAAACTCAAAGCTCCACCAGGCATTCTTTCAGCCAAGAATGAGACCTGCAAGGCTGGTTCTCTGAAAGGAGGTGACACATGTATTACTGTTCTTAATGACTGTCACTCATTTATTTTGGGATGTCGATATCTATAACTCAAAATAGTCCCTGCCAATGACTCAATGGTGAGTCCAATAATGTGATACAATTTTTTCTACCTAGAAGTATCTGGTGAAGATTGTGGTTGTAAGAAAAAGATATGGGCTTGACCATTGCCTTTGTCACACTCATGGTCTTCACAGAGCGGTATAGACATGAGGTATTTAAGATCACAAGGGTAAATAAGGTTTAAGGAACCAATGCATCTCTATTCTTTCATTGATATATCTGTCCCATTTATGTAGCAACACCCGAATTAAAGAACTAGAGTCATTTTTCTGATATAATGACCATCTCATGATGGCAAAGGTTAGGAAGGGTGTATGTACAATTTCAGGCATTTAAAAGAGTTTCTGTTAAGTTTATTGAGTATGTGAAAAAGGATGTTTTAAGAACTAGTTTTAGATATTATGGATAGCCACACCTATGTTTTATATAAAGACTGGATTTAAGGGAAACTAATAGATACATAGTATAAAAAATCATAATGGCTAAGCTTTTTTAAAAGGGGTGGAGGGGAGAAAAATTAATTGCTAGTGAGAAAAAAGAGAAAAGATTTTACCAGGAATCCATGATAAAGCTATTAAAGTCAGGTACTATGCATTGTACACTCAGACAAGAAAAGCAGCTTAGATGGTGAGTCAGAGAGGACCACATGTTTTCCTTCCTCTTCAAAAATTGATTTTTTCCTTCATAAGAGAAGAAAGGGAAAAAAACCCCACCTCTTTCTTAATGTTTGCTACACATCAGGAATTACCTCATAACTTTACACGTACTAACAGATTTAATTTTCACAACAATCCAATAAATTAAGCAATCTCAGAGGTCAGCAAACTATGACCCATGAATCCAGACAGATGCCTATTTTATTATGACCTGTGAGCTAGGGACATTTTTTACATTTTAAAAAGGTTACATTTTGAATGGTTATATAATTATCTATAGAATCTATCTTTTGGTTTGCAAAGCCTGAGATATCTATTGTCTGATCCTTTCAGGAAAATTTTGCCAACCACTGTGACATATTTTCATTGCACTATTACAGATGAGAAAATTGAGGCAGTTAGTTCTCTTCTGTTTCCAAACAGTAGGGCAAGAATTTGAACTCAGGAGGTTTCATTCTAAAATGTGAGCTCTTCACTGCTTTGCTGCACTGCAGCTCAGAGGTGGGGGCCATCTGACTTGACTATTAAGGGAAAGTCCAGTTAAAAAACAGGCCCTCTGTCAAAATGCTTAGAATCACTGAGTTAGAACTATAGGTGAAAAAGCTGAGCTTTGTCACAGGGAACAATCAGCTTTAACAAAAAGCCAAAAATAGGTCCAAGAGAAACCTTGAAGGACAAAGTGCTGGCACTGAAGTAAAGCCAGAACTCCCACAGGACACATACAGAACAGGGGCAAAAGAAAGGACATATGCTCAACATAGCATCTTCTGGATTTTACCAAGTTTCGGGAACTCAGAGAACAATTCCCTTTTTTATCCAGGAGGTGAAAATCAGAAGAATAATGAAGATGGTCAAATGAGGCTGCATGGAGACAGGGCAAAGAAACATGCTATGAGCTCACCAACCCCTAGACCAGGGCCAATGAGTGACCCACTAGAGCAACCATAGGACATCTGTGCTTGGCTACCAGTCCAGTTCTGAAACCACCATCCAGTGACATTTGCCTCCTTTGTATCTTTCAAGCGTAAATATTTTCTATTCCTGTGCTGTATCTTAGCTTTTGTTTAAGGTGCTACTATACTCCTTCAAGAAATATTGGACATATGAAATGGAACAAACCAAACTCTGGTACATCCTTAAGTGGAGAGAAAGGGAGAACCTCTGAAGATTGTAGCTCTGGAGATGACAACTCTGATCAGTAAGCAACCACAGCCAACAGAGAGAGGTGGGAAGCATCAGAAAACAGATGTGTGTCTGCCCACCAACAGGGCAGACCTGTCTCCCAGTGTGTTCCATCAGGAATACATGGTACTGGGGGTTCCAGCCTTCACTGCCAGCCTGCCTGTTCCTGAAGCAAATCTCAGGTGCACGTCTGAAGTGAAAGCAGAGGCTGAAGCTGAGGAGGCAGAAGGGGGAAAAGGAGAGCAGTGGTCTACAAAGCAGAGATCCAGACCAGGGCAGAGATAGCCTAGATTTTCTTAACCTGTGAGCCTCTGTTACATCACTGGTAACATGGGCACGGGCTTCTCTACCCCACAGGTATTTTGTTACTGTTAGAAAAAGTGAAATATTTGGTCCTTTTGTTTGTATATAGAAGACTGCCTAAATGCCACATACAACACACCAAAATTCTTTCTGTAATTCCCTTCTTCTATTAAACATCTCTAAGGAAGATCCCACAATCCCCCTTAATAAAATATTAATTGCATCCTAGCCTCTTCAAGAAGTTCTGGTGTCTATTTGAGCATTAAAGAGTACAGAAAATAGGTAAGAGTCCAAGTTGAAATTTCCTTCAATCTAAGCCTGTTCTGAAGTTGACAAAGCATTGGTCTCCTCTGTTCTCCAGACCCAACTGTCAACTGCCTGCTTTCACCAACAAGGCAGGAAGACCCTTGATTTGCACCATCACTAACTGCTTTGGCAGGAAATTTTTTGTTTGAACTACCTTTAGAAGGAAAAAGACTGGTAAAGAAAAAACACTACTCCCCCGATTTAGCTTATTTCTTTTATATTCTTGTTCCTGCCTTTGGACAAATAAAAATTTAAAAAGAGAAAATGAGAGCAATAAATTGCTATAAGCTCAAAATTATTGATTCTTCTCCAACACTTCACTTGGCATCAAAGGAAATTTGTGACAGAGAGTAAAAAAAATAAAAATGAAATAAAATAAAACAAGAGGTAAAAATCCTAAACAGTTGGGGAAAATTAAGTTCTACATATTTTCTTACAGAGAAAACTCAATATTCTGGCTGGAGAAACTTAAAGTTTTATGTTTTTTGTTTTATGTGTCCTTGCTTCATTTTAGATTTGAAGTACCTAGAAGTACCTGGAAATTCTGGAACCCCATAGAATTGCACCTTTTTTAATTGTAATGAGGAGAATTAGTTCTGACTCAACACAAAACATAAACAAATTAATGCCATAGACATGGTAGAGTTTTAAACAAGCCAAATTGTTTTCTGGCTGAGATGACCTTCAAAGGCTAGTTTTCTGCATATTTGTCTTTCTTTCCCCCTCCTCTCTTAGATAATTGGGACAATTTGCAACAGAAAAAGAATATGATGCCAACATAAGACAAGCCCATTAAAGAGTATCAACTTGTCCATGGTTCTGAGTAAATGGATGCAAATGGTCTTTACTAGCACAAAAGTTTCATATTTCTAAACATCCGTCCTGTGTGCCATCACCAAGGAAAGTGGTAGAAGAACATTTCAGCTGTTTCCTTTGGAGTGCTCAGACCAGCTTTTAGTCTTCTGTGGTGAGGAAGCCCCTTATTGCAACTCTATTTTGGGTGTATGCACACAGTTGACCTAATTTTAAAGAACTTCCTCTGAAACAGGGAGCTTTTTCTCCTTGACTGTTGCAATAATGGTTACTCCTCTCAATTGTGTGTGCTTTGGTTTGGTTGATCTCTATAAGCTCAGCAACCCTATTTCCTAAAGTGTCCTGCCCCAGTGACTGGCAGGGAGAGAGCCAGAAGCTTGGGCTATTGCATGTTGAGCAGGGACCACGATGAGAGAGACAGAGGCCCAACGTGCAGGTTTCATGGAAGAGTTTCCTGTATCTACGCATCCCCTTATCTTTAAAAAAAAACTACTCTATTGAGGTAGGATTGAAATGTAAAAACTGTGCATATTTATATGCAGCTCTCTGACTTTGGGATAAGTATACATCCATGAAACCTTCACCACCATCAGGTCCATAAACATGTTCGTCATCTACCTAAGTCTCTTCCTGCCCCCTTTATTATTATTATTTGTGTGTCAGTGGTAAGAACACAACATCTTACCATAAGATCAACCCTTTGAGCAATTTTTTTTTAAACAGCTGAGTAAAGGTTCAGAGAGTTTTATTTTGTTTTTGTCCAAAAACAAACACAAGTTTGGGAAAGTGAGAGGATTAGATGTTGAGCCTCTGTCCCCATCTCTTTCCATAACAACACACCACCTCCTCCTTCACCACAAAACCTCGCAGGGCACATGGGTTTGTGTGTTTGATCTGGGTGCATGTGCACGCACACACACTTTCTGGGAACAGCATCTCGTCTTCCACAGACTTGGGAATGTTGCCCTTTGGTTTCTTACCACAGAGGCTTTTGGCAGATGGTGAATCAGCCTCAGGCTCAAAGTCAGCCTTTACTTAAGAAGAGCTCCCCTGGTATCCCTCCACCTTCCTCTCTGGAGAGCGCCTGTCAGGCTGCTCCCATCTGCTCCCACTGTTTTCCAGGAACTGTGTATCTCATTTCACACAGGGTTGCTACCTGCCCAGGAGAATTTTTCCTGACTGCATTGCTTATGCTCATTTCCTTCCTTGGTGCTCTCTAGAGCAAATGTTTCCGTATCTCCCTCAATTAAACATTTAATAAGAAAAGGAGGACCTCATTTTCCTACCACCCAGTTGACCAACCTTTCTTCAATCTGTATCCATATTCTGCTTTCCTTCCTGTTATTGATATAATAACCGTGCCCTCTCTGCTACCGGCAAAAGCCAAATCACAACTTGAACATTGATTGCATCCCATCTCCTTGAGGCTTCCCAAGGACTTTGCTCCTGCATGTCTCCCCTCTCTCCTATGCATCACCAAGTTTATCCTCCTAAGTGTGTTAGTGGGCATTTCCAATAGCACACCAGCACACTATTTTATACAGTGATACAGTCCACCTGAAAGAGCACATCCACTGCTCCAGTGGCCATCTCATTTTACTCTACTGATAACAAAACTGTCAAAGAGTGTTCATGCTCACTATTTTCACTTCTTCACCCCAAATGCCTTTTTACACCTACTCCACTTTACTCCTTGACACTCTACCTATATTATTCTAACTCTTGTCAAGGTCACCAAGCACATCTGGATTTTAAAACCTAATGGTCCATTTCCCATTTTCATCTTCTTTGACTTCTCAGCATCATCGGACACAGATCTTCCTTCTCATAACATTTTCTGCACTTGGCTTCTAGGTCTCTCCACCCCAGGTTTTCATCTTACCTCACTGGTCCCTCTCCCTCTCTTAGAAATACCTAAAGATGTTGGCATTTCTCAAGTTTATTCCTCACCCTCTTTCCTCCACTAAACTTTCTCTCAAGTAGTCTCCTACAGTCCCAAATATGTGCTTCTATCTCCAACATCTCTGTAGAATTCCAGGTGTATATCTACCTCCTTACCAAAAACTTAATTTTCAAAAAAACCTCCAAACCACCCTATAATTGATTGTACCTGGAGCTTCCTCTAGTTCAGTAAATGTTTCACCCATTCTCCTAAGTGCTCAAGCCCAAATGGGATTTTTCTCATGCCCCATGCTCCAACCTGGTGAGCAAGTCCTGGTGGTTCAAGCTTCAAGAAATTTCCTGACTAGAACTAGAATACTTTTCAGATCCTTTACCACTATACCATTTTGTGAGACACCATCATCTCTCATCATCTCTGGATTAGTTCAAGGATTTCCTAATAATACCTCCAATTTTGTCCTGCTACACTTTATTCTCCACATGAATACTAGAATGGTCTTTACAACAAATCCTCCAATAACTTTCCTTCACACTCAGACTGTAATCCAAAGTCCTAAAAGCACAGCTTACCAGGCCCTATCTGGGCAAAGAATTTAAACAAGAGTGAATATATGTATATGTATAACTGATTCACTTTGCCATACAGCAGAAAGTAATGCTACATTTTAAATCAACAGTCAACTCATACTCCAATAAAAATTAAAACAAACAAACAAAAAACAGAACCAAAAAAAGATCTCCTTTCACTCTCTAGTTCCTGTGCATGAAATCTCACTCTCTCCCCCAGATCGTCACATGACTGTTCCCTCACTTCATTGAGAGTGCTGCTCAAAGTTTACTTATTCAACGAGGACTACAATATTCTATAATACCTATTCAAAATTGTCCTTAGATACCCTTTTATCCTACTAACTTTTACTTTACAATACTCACTGTCTGAAATTACATTATAATATATTTACATCAAATGTTAATTAAAATATTCCTTCAGGGAAAAGACTCTTTCTTACCGCTGGATCCCCAGAGCCAAGAATGGTACTTAGCACACAGTAACTGCTCAATAAAAACTTGTTGGAAAAAGATGAATAAATAAATAAAGTTAAACATAATGTGAGTGATGTCACTGATTATTTCATGTGAAGTGTCTGAGCTGAGGATGATCCTGTCAATTAGGCTGGTGTTAAGGATAAAAGAATGACTGTTGTAATAACCCATAGAGTACCCTCACTCAATGTTCTCTCCTGAAGGAACCAGAAAAGTAGCTTTAAAAATGCATGTAATAAACATTTGTCTGTGCATTACCCTATATTGATTTCCCCCCAAATTTAAAAAACAATATATTTGACATTATTTGTATTTGCTTTCCTATAGAACAGTCCACATTTTTCAGCCTGTTAAACAAGACCACTACAAAACAAACACAACTTTTTTGTCTGTGACTTTTTTTCCCCTCCTACCATTAACAACCTTAAAAATGAGCCAGCTTTCATATGAATGTAAGTTTTCTGGAACTATGCTCTAAATACAGTATATCCTTCTAGCTCTAAGGACCTTACAATATATCTCCCTCTAATCTTTTGTTCTCGTTTCACATCCACTACAAGACCCGTCCTCTTTTTTCATTCTCAGAGCTTCCACAGCATCTTTGCTCTATTTGTAAGTCACTTAATAATTTCTCCTTCATAACATATATGAAGATCACCTTTTCAATGCAAGATAATACCTTTTTGAAAGCAGAGACTATATAAGTGTACACCCATCAACTAGCAGCCTACCTGGCAAATAATAGATGTTCAATAAATCATGAATGAATGAATTAATTAATCAATAAATAGATGAAGAAATATTGAATAAAATAAAACAGGTTATAGCCTATAAGTAAGAGGTGGGGTCAAGGAATGGAAGACCAGGTTAGCATTTGGAACCTCAGAAGCTCATGGACATGATGCTAACTACCAAGTAGCTAAGTATGTACAGACTCTTTGACTGTCAAATGCCAGCCTCAGGAGTGTGTTTGTGCACGTGTGTGAAGAGTGTTGACAAAAGCAAGGCAATGCTTGGTCTAATACATTTTCCTCCTCATTTGTGATCTAAGAAAGAAATTCTATATCTGGTTTCCTGGTAAGAATGATGTTCCCTGACACATCAATGAGGAAACTTGTTTTTCAGAGAGAAAATTTTCCCTTCCCCTCTCAGCATAATTAAGCTCTTCTACCAGGGGAGGACTGGCCAACCTCACCATGATTGGGGTCTGCATCTGATGTTATTGTTTTCCATGCTGGTCAGCGTGCCCTCTGCCCTGCACACCTCAGCCAAGGGAGAAGCTCTTTGGATAGTCTTTGGATAGGATTTTTGTCCCAGTCCACATAGATTTCCACTATTCATTACTACTGTAAGGGCTGTATTACTTGTGGTGTCTTAACCAAGTTTCTGAAATCCCAACAAGTGTCACAAGGTAATGGATCTTAAAGGAACAAAGATGTGAAACAATTTCCAAGTCTACCTCCAGCCTTCAGAGAGAATCACTCACCAACAACTCAGAAACATTGAAGGGAGATAAGCAATCCTGGAAATAGCCATAACCAAAAGTGTTTCAAATTATACTTCTTAGGATATCTTATAAGTTTATTTTACTCTAAATTCATGATTCATGGAGCCATTTTGGATGCTACTAGCAACCATAGTTAGATAAGTTAGGTATTTAATTTTAAAAGCGTACACCCAATGGCAAACTACAGGAAGTCAAATGCACGGATGGGACATTTTCTCTACTTTTAGAATTTCCTCACACATTTTCAGTAACTTGTAATATTTCAGTCTTACTGCCACTGCCATACATGATTCTTTGAAAACAGGTGCTAAAGGGCAGCCATTGAGCCATTACTTTTACTTGGAAATTGAAGGTGAAAACCCTGCATTGAAATGGAGGCATCAATTTACAAGATGAAATGACCTTTAACAAGAAAGTCAGCTAACTAGTCCCGCTGGAAATTTCTGTCCTTGAAATGTGAAGCTCGGGCTGGTCTGAGCGACCCGAGGTGGGAGTAATCCTGCCCCTTCCCTAAGGACCTTCACCATTTTGATCATCATAGCATTTAGAATTGGGGGAGGAAAAAAAATCACAGCCTGATTACAGGCAGTAAATCCCTGCATTTCTTGAGGATTAATGGTAAAGCTTTAACAAAGTGTTTCAGATTCTTAAAACATAAGTATGCTTTACCACGTGGCAAACCCAGACATTTTCTTGCTGAGCTACATTTCATCTGTATATGGACAGATATTTTTGTGTTGACAGAAGCAGGACTTGCAAGCAACCCCTTTTTGCCTTGGAAAAGCCAACTACAGAATATGCTTCCATGTACAAGAAATAGAAAATGTTCTTGAGTCCCCTGGGTTTCTAGCCAGGATTGTGAATGGAGAAGGACCATACTTCCCAATTAGCTTATTTTGAAATACCTTTCGTTTTTTGGTTTGATAATCCGCAGGGATATTCCTCTTCTGTGTGGGATTTTCCTAATGGGCTCTGCTTAGGCAGCAGGAAAGACTGTCATTGCTTAATAGGTTTGAAAATGCAAGACTGACCCAAAAGCACCTACCAAAGGCCTCCTGGTCTATTAGTCTGCAGTTCTGGCAGGTGCCACTTTGTGACCTCTGGGGCTTTATATAACATTGTATGGATGAGTACGGATGACAGAGAGAGGGAGGCTTGCACCATCTAGGCTGATCTGCAGAGACTCAGTAGCTTCACTAAAATACGTTTCATATTTTTGATACATGCATGCAACTATGTGTACACTTAATGTAATGTGCTCTTTTTTCTCCCCACCATTCACAGTCTGTTATGAAACTGGTGGTGCATTTTAAAATTGATTGTGACTTAGAATCAAGGAAATATGGCATTACTCTCCATTTAAGGATCAAAGTTATAACTAACAAATATAACAAAATAAATTCAATATAAAAAAGACTGTGTTTAAATTGGCTTGCTGAACTTAAACATTATAATTGGTCTGAATATAAGTTTTGAAGTTATCCCCAAATACCTCATGAATTCACCTTCACTCTCTCTCTCTCTCTCTCTCTCTCTCTCTCTCTCTCTCTCTCTCTCTCTTTCTCTCTCTCTCTCTCTGGTACAGAGTTAGAGAGCTTGGAAGGGTTCCACTTGTTTGTGTGTTACTGTCATTTTTAGAAAATCTATTATTTGGGAGATTTTTTCTGACTTGTTCTTGCATTTCAGGCTTGAAGTCTTGCTCTTAGCTTGTTTATTTGACCTTAACTGGGATCACATCTGTTCTAGTATCTTGGGCATTTGTGATCACAGATCCATTCCAGGCTTCCTTTCATGCTCTGATGAACAAATACTTCTGTATCCTGGTTGCTTTCATGGTTCAACCCCAAAGCAACCCCTCCTACTTCCTCACGGCAGTAGCACCTCCCCTGTGCTGCGTTTAGGAAACGTGAAGCATTTCCTGTCATCAGTGTCTCCCACTCTCCTCTCTCTTTCTTCCTTGGACTGACCTAACCCCTCCTTCAGAGGTAGAACCTCCCTTTCAGTAGTAGCTCCTATGAACAAGCAGACTATTTTGCATCACATGTACATTGAATAACTTGTGAGTGTAAATCCCTTTTGTAGATATTTGCATTTTAAGCTTAATTGTAAAAATTGGAAATGGAATTTAAAACTATTTCCTTCTTAATGCAACTCCATGCATCAGCAGGCCATGAAGACCTGAGGGAATTGATTTTAATCCTAAATTCATAAATCAATATTTTGCATATGCAAAGACAATCTAGGCATACATTTCTCAGTCTTTTTGTGCAGTGGTTGAGAATGAGTGGGGAAAAAAATAAAAGAAATAATATGGCCATGCTCACTCCTCTCCAGGTATCCCAGTGTCTTCCTGTAGAAAATCTACTAAACTGAATTGACTGACCACTTCCAAATTAACCATTCTTGGGAGCTATTAAGGGCTGATTAATTCAAGGTGAGTTAACGGTTGCAGACCTGGACACTGAGCCTACCTACCACCATCCCAATCCTATGTCAGCTGAGAGGTCAGCCTGCCATCATCTGTCTCTCGATCAATATTCATTAAAGACATTGTAATGACCAGGGCCGCTTGCAAAGACAGATTCCTTGGGGAGTAGCTCAGGACTCTGTATTTTAATAAAATACTTGAGTGATTATTAAGCACATTCAATTTTGGGAAACATGACTTTGTACCCTTTACTAAATTTCTCCTTTACATTTCTTCCCTGCCTCTTTCCACTCTTCAATTGACCATAACTTATTCTTCCCCTCACCCTGCCACAAAATTCATAGATATTAGCCATGCAAAGTCATTTCTAGTTTTGTCTGCCCCGTGCCCCATGCCTTCTTCTGACCTATGTGTGGATGGGGATCACACTATCACTTCCAAAACAAATGGAATCAGGTTTGGAGCCTCAATGGCACAAAACCTAAGATACTATAGGCATGATAAAGCAAGGTAGTTGGGTGGCTGTCAAGACCATTCCAGCACAATAGGAGTCTACCAAAGAAATCCAGGAATTCTTTGCTGTAGTCCAGGGTTGTAAGTGTGGTAGGTACAAAGGACATTTGGAGGTCTTAGGTTCAAGCCCTTTGTTTTGTATGGATGAGGAGTCTGTGTAGATGCTCATGAGTATAATGAGAGAATTATCTCATATATAGATAGCAGCTGAAAAAAAATGGTGGGTGTTGATGCTGATTTATAGAAGGAAGGTTTTTTTAAGCTATAAAATTTCTTTTTTTTTTTTTTTCCCAGTATGCAGGCCTCTCACTGTTGTGGTCTCTCCCGTTGCGGAGCACAGGCTCTGAATGTGCAGCCCCAGCGGCCAAGGCTCACGGGCCCAGCTGCTCCGTGGCATGTGGGATGTTCCCGGACTGGGGCACAAACCTGTGTCCCCTGCATCGGCAGGTGGACTCTCAACCACTGCGCCACCAGGGAAGCCCAAAAATGTACCATTTTTTGTGTAAGAGCAATGCTAATTACTGTCATTGATATCTCCTATTTATAGTATTTGCCTAATTGCTATGTAGAATATTTACTATGCACATAATAATTATGCATTATTTTCATCTTCATTAGTTTCTAAATTTCTTAAGGGTAAGGATAAAAGTCTTCCATATTTCTGTATACTCCAGCCCACTTTGACAGTAGCTTACATATTGTACGTTTTCAGTACAATACTTAATGATTTAATTAATGTGTATGTTTTACTCCTGTTACATTTGCACATATGCATGTTTACACAAAAGGCCCCAGTAAATCATTTGATGCCTCTCCACCACAGACACAGGTATACCTTTCCTAGGTTGGAAAGTGTTGGAAATAGAAGATGGAGGCCTTTACCTTAGAGCTATCATTAAGAGAAGATAGGGAGAAAGAAGAGGAACACAGACAGGAAGAGAATGGAAGGACATGGGGAAGAAGAAAAGGATGAACTGTGTTACATTGGGCTTGTAATTGACAGAAAATACTCTGCAATGCATATAACAACCATTAAGCACATAAGACTCCAAGTCAAAACCAAGAGTCTTGGTGACCACAGCTGTATGTGTCCCTTCCATCACATACAATGCTCTGCTCCTTTCTCATATTAGGAGGTGAGACACGGTAGTGTGTTTATTTCTCTGTTCAGGCCACACCGTTTATCAGTTTTCCCCCTAAAGCACTGCATATGCTTCCAGATCCATGCTGGATACACTTTAAAGATGTGTGTGTTCCTTCCTTCCCTAGAGCTAGTCTTCACAAGCTTTAAGTACCAAATCTTAGAAGAAGAAAATAAATTGAAGATGAAGATGAATAAGGAGGAAGAGGAGAAACAGAGCACACACACACAGAGAATATAAAAAACAAAAATACCTTAACCATATCCTGATCCATCCCAGAAAACAAGACATCAAGTGTTCTGTGAACTACCTCTTATGTACCTTTCAAAAATCAAATAATATAATCGGTGGTTAACCAGTATCTGGTTAACTGGTTGGTTAACCAGTATCCACAAGGATAATCCATGCGGAAACTGAACTATGGGTTTTCTTTTGTTGAAAATTATAATTATCATCTTTTCCTTTACCCCTCATCACCACCACCCCTAATTTCCTTCTAATTTTGCAGCCAAGATTCAGGGCATTTAAACTTTTTTCAAATCCATTCATTTCCCAATGACTCCCAATTTCTTTATTTTTGCACTTCCTATGAAGCATGACCCTGAGTTTTATTCTTGCTTGATTAGAAGATCAACTCTATTTATGGATGTTCAGGCTTCAGAGATTTTGCTCACATAGCATTGCTTTCTTCTTATAACTCTTAAAAATGAATAAATAAAAGAATACTGTTCATAACTTTCTCTTTCCCAATCAGGGAAAATTTATTTTAGTTACCTTAGTAACCAGAATGTCAGTCATTCTCTCCCTATGCCAAATCCCTTTAGAATTCACATAGAGCACCATTTTAAAAATAGAATTATTTCTATTCTATTTAAACTCTAGATTTTGTTAAAAACAAACTTCTTGCTTACTTGAATGCTTTCTTAAAGAAGCCAATCTATTTCTTGCTCATGAATATATTAAATTTAGGGAATAGAGAAAATTTTGATATATATGTGTGTGTGAATTCTGTAAATATATATTATATTCACTGATAGATATAAAGAAGCATACAATTTAGGATTAGGATAATTCAATGACTTAGTGACAAGATTAGAATGCAAATTGCCTGAATACAAGAAAATGCATCTTGGAGATGTATGTGAGTGTTTGAATTACTGAAACCTCACCAACGGTGGATATACTTCTATTTTTTCCCAGTTTGGTAGGTAAAATAGTGATATTAGATTGTGGGGTATTTTTTGCATTTGTTCAATTTCTAGTATCTCATTGTTTAATTTTTACCCATTGCTGTTTCTAATTCTATGTATCAGATATTAAAATTATATAGTTTTATTAACAGAAAATGGCTTAATTATAATAATAATTAAGCTTATTCCTAAATATTTCCTATTTCAGTTACTATTATAAGTGAAGAGAATTTTCTTTTTTTCATAATTTTAACTAGTTTTCAAAATTATTATTGGCCATTTAATGCATCCTTACTATGAATTCTTCATTGGTTATATACATTCAAATATGTTCTAGACAGTGACTTGGGTTTTTTGTTTGTTTAGGGTATCTTTTCCATACAGGAGGTTTAAAGTTTTATATATACACATTATGCAATATGTTTCATTAAGATGTGCTCGTTTTTGCATGTTGTTTAAGAAATCCTCCTCTACTGCAGAGGCTGAACGTTATTATGCTAAATTTTCCTCTAAATGTTTTTTAAGTTTTCCTTCTGTTATATATGTCCTCAATCCTCCTGAAATTTATTTTTGTGTATATATGAAGTAGAGATCTTGTCGTTTGTTTTCATATAGATAACTCATTGGTCCAGTGCTACTTATACTCTATCTCCTTAGAAATTAATAATGTTAACTCTTCAAATATCAGATTTTCTTGCATACAGGATTTCTTGGCTCCCTCTACTGTGATAGCTCTGCTTGTTAATCCCTGAATAAATAACACACTGTTTTAATTAATGAAGAAAATAGTAAATATTCTTTCCCTTACAAAATGGCCTTGTAGTTTAAAGATTCTATCAACATTTCTTCCGTTTATTATGAAATCCCTGTCTCTGACTTGCTCATTTTCCTATCCTTCTGTTAATATTTTTCCACTTGAATATATGAGTTTCTTACAAATTAAAGAAATTAGCTATTGTCTTTCATAGAATTTACAGATTTTACCTCATGGCTGTTGGTCTCTAAACAGTTTTTGATAGTTTTGCCAAACATAAGATCTTTGGATTTTGTTTGTTTTAAATATCATGAAATTAATTTTATTGTTTATTTCCTTTATGACTTCTGGGATAAATTAAAACATCAAATAACATTCAATGATATATTTATCAATGATAAGCAAAAAAATCTCAAAATAATAGCTTTTCCCATGTTTATGACAAATTAATGAATAACTTCATATCCTGTGACACTCCATCCTTCCTTTTTCACTCATTCAAATTTTCATTATATATAAATTGAATTCTGAGTCTCTGACTGAATTTAACATATTTTACTATATATTTTTGTATTCAAGAATAAACCTTGATTTTGTGCTCAATTTTGCAATCATATGTTCAGTAGTTATTTATACTTAAAATTTTATATTAAATGAACTGTTCTCCTTCAGAGGAAAAAATAGTTGAGAAATTTCTTCAGAAAATATACACATTTACCTATTGCCTTTGCACACCATGGGGAGCTTGGCTGAGTATACAACTCCCAGGATATCAACCACTTTTTCTTGGAAATTGTGAGAGATTAATGTGTATCTTCATGTAGCTTGGTATTGTAAGTCTGAAGTTTGTTTTATTTTGTTTTGTTTTTTTGTACTGTTGTTAATGGTATTCCATGCAACATTCTAAATTTTTCATATTGTGATTGAAAAAGAAAAGCCAAAATAATCTAAGTAAGGTCTCCTGTTATTAATTTAAGGCAAACTGAGCAAATTCTTTATAATTGTAGCTGGGTCCCTTTTTTTCAGTTTGGCAATTATTTTTCTCTCTTCTTTGATTATTCCCTCTCTTACAATTTTTCTGGTTTTCTTTTTTCATAAATACTTCTAATCTTTAAGTTGCATCTCCTCTCTCTTGCTACTATATTTATAATATTCTACTATTGTTTTCATCCCTTTGTCCTTTCACTCTTCATTTTCAGAGGGAATCACAAGTTTTGACTTTTGCATATCAGATCTGATTGTTATAGTCTATTCTGACTATTTTCTTTTGCAATCTTTTCTTTCATCAGTCAGCTTATTTTAATCTTTTTTCATCTTAGTGTAGTCTTCTGCTATACTTTTCTTTCCCACTCATGAGGTCAAATTTGTTTTTCTACAGCCTTCAAGTAGGGATCTTATTTTTTTCATTGATGTTATTCTGTTTAGAAACTACCTTTCTGAGACATATTAATTTGGGTTTTCTGGGCTATCGGTTCTTCTTATGTTGTAATATGTTTTCTGAAGCCTGCTTTTATTTGTTTATGTTTGTTCATCCTGCGTAAGTGAAATTTCTATGCAGGCTTTGCATTTGCCAGAATCTTGGTGGGGGTGGAGGAGGTTACTGTCCTCAGCTCTTGCTAGTGTCCTCTTAGGTGCTAGTATCAAACTACTATCAGATGTAAAGGAGAAGGACATTCTTAACCACTCCATAAATTATGATGACTAGCACACTCTACTTGGTGTGAATCTCCCACTGCATCTGTTACTGCTACCATGTCTTCTGGATAAAAGAATAGAATGCTTATGAGGATCTCTGTGTCAAGCAAAAAATAAAAAACTACTCTTTCTGGTATGCACTGCTCTTTAGGCAATTTCTATCTCTGCCCTTGCTTTTCACCCTTTTCCTTAAATGGTAAAGGATTCCAATATGTAGATATCATGGCCTGCTCTTACTCCTACTCCCATTCCTTGATATGCTGAATATTGAGAGTCCTGGTCTCTGAACATATGCAGAAAGAGATCCTTCGATGAAAGCACAGGCATTGAATATCTGCCTTTTCTTGCTCATAATGTGCATCTTACGACATTTGGAGTCTGGTGGCTCATTTGCCCAACAATGTGACCTCCGCATCCTAAACTTAGGGGCAAAAAGATGGATAAGTTCTATGATCCTTCCACCTTTTCAGGCACTCTTTGAGCCATGATAGATCAGAAAGTTTCAATTAACTTATAGTGCAAAAGCCTGTACTTCCGTCAGTCCGCATCAATAAGACAGCTAAGAAATAATTGTCTCAGCATTGACAATCTATTCTTAACTTTAGTTTATAATTCTCTTGTCATTAAAAATAATTTTATAATTTGAATGAAATATTTTCTGTAAAAAATGTTCAAGAAGTTGTAGTAAGCAGAATGTGTTAATATGGAAGCTAAACCTAGATTATTAATAAAAATTTTTAAAATAGGTCATTCTTATCTTATATTGGACTACTGACTTTACAAAATTTGAAACTTCCAACAAAAAGAAATTACAAAAATATCCTGTTAACATGTCAGTGAAGAAAAACTATTGCAATGGGTGAGCCTTCTGTGAAGGACTATACTAAATTTTGAGTCCATTGAAAATAAGTTTTTACAAAGTATCACCTGGATATCCCTGACAAGCTTTGAAATCATCTAGGAGGTGTGCTTATCCGTGTCTGTACTGATTGTGTCAATTAATGTGTGTGTTATTGAAAGCAATGTTATAATCCCCATTGATTCTGGTGGCATTTTTTTTGAAGTAACAGGAGAGAGCAGGTGAAGTAAGTGTTCCATGGACTACAAATTGGAAATCACTATTTAAAGGGCATAATGGGATATGTGAGTTGCATATCAATGATGGGGTATGTTATAAAAAGTTATTTCTTAGAAATATGAAGTTTAAAGGTGTGATGGAAATAACATAAAGTCAGAGAAGTCGAATGTTCAGCACTTTCTTGGCCCCAGTAAACACAGGGTTAAAATATGTAGTTTCTCTCTCCCAGAAGACTATCTTCTATGTGGTGGACATCCCTTATAATGTGATAACAGCTTTAATAGGGCTCAGTTCAGAGTCCAAAGAGAGCACCTGGCCAAGTGGTCAGAATCAATACATAGGAATTCACAAGGCCGACCAGCTGGACAAGGGCTTGATAAGGCAAAAAGAATTGCTTGTTCAGAAACAAAGTGGTGAAACAGTATTTGGCTCATGGAAGTGAAAAGAGTTGGAAAGCCTAGGGAAATAGGCTGAAAGAATAAATGAGGGGAAGCTGGTGAGAAGCCGTATATACCATGCAAAGGAGATGGTAGTAGTTGAAATAGCAAAAATCTATGAACAACCCAAATGTCCATCAACAAGAGAACAGAGATGAGTTGTGGTATATTTCTCCAAGGGAATACTACAGAGTAAGGAAAATACATGAGTTGCAGTTATGTGCATGAACATGGATAAAATGCATACAGATAAAGTTGAATGAAAAGAACAAATCAGAATCTAAAAAAGAGTGGATATATGTATATGTATAGCAGATTTACTTTCCTGTACATCTGAAACTAACACAACATTGTAAATCAACTATAATACAAATTTAAAAGAAAAAGAGCAAATCATTGAAGTATCATAGAATATGTTTCCATCCATTTATGCCATTTACAAACATACTGTCAAACAATTTTTTAATTAGGAATATATTTACGTATACTATATATATGTATGTATACACATATATTAGATATATATCTAAAATAAGAGAATAAGAAACACAAATTTCAGGAAAGTGCTTATCTCTAGGTTTCCCTCTAAGAGGGAAGGGGTTGGACACCACAGGGCAGGGGTGGGGGGTTGGTATTCCAAAAGTATTGGTATTATTCTCCATCCTAGACTGAGTGACAGGTGCTCTAGTGTTAATTTTGCTTATATTATTTATTATGTACATATATATTAAATATTGTTTGTATCTATTGAAAATTTAGTAAAAGCAATAAAAGTATTCTTGTCCTAAATTTAATTACTCCATCAAAATTAGCCTTGCTATTTCAAGGAAAAATGACTTATTGAGAGCTTCTATTTTCATTATAATAGAAATGTTAACTGTTAAAACCATTTTGATGCCCAGAAAGTTAATGTGAAGGTTCAAGAGATTTCTTAAAGCCTTTTCTTTTTAAACTAGAAATAAAGAAGTGAAGGAAAAATCCTCAAGTGTCAAAGCAGGCAAAGGCGGATGGCTGAGAACTCTAAAGCCCTTGATTGTACTGTGGGTTCATTGCTTTGGCCACAGAGGAGACTTCACCTTTCCATTTAACGGACAAAGAAAATGTAAATTTGTTCTCAATCACAATACACCCAGCATTAAACTTAGTAAGAGAAAATTGCGCTAAGAGCTGAATTTTAGGCTTAACTTTCTGACACTCTCTTTTTTGTATGGAATTAATCAGCTCAAACAGAGAGCTCATGACTGGGAAAATGACACAGTCTGCTGTTGCCTTGTTCTAAATTTTAATGGTGCCAGAGCCACTCTGACACTAATTTTACAGCTGCTGTTCCCTCTGATTGTCTAGCAGGAACCAGCATTCTTCCTTGGCTTCCCTGTGAGCAAGGCAGCTGTGGAACAAAGTCCGCTTAGTATTAATCATTGCTGTTTCCCATCTAGTCCTGTGAAAATAAAATCGACTGTCCTCAGAATGAAGAGTAAGAATTATTTGAAGAAAGTGTGAAAATGTAAAACTTGGTCCTGACTTACCAGCTTTGGCAGAAGTCTTTCCTGATGTTGTTGGATCATTTTCCTTTTTTTTTTTTTTTTTTTTTTTTTAGATCACTATAGAAATAGAATTACATGGAGGGTCCTTTCCATTTTCCTCAAAGAACTAACCCTAACTTCATTTTTTTTTGTTAAATGATATTTACAAAATATTCTCAATAGCACAATGAGTATGATATGTTGTACCCAAAACTGATTTCTAGACTGGAATCAAGTTCATGATGTGTGCTTATAAGGGTGCTTAATTATACTCACTGTGACACAACTTGTATCACTGGCACAAGACTATCCCCATCAGCTTTTTCAATATTTCTTCCCATTAGAAAACTGTAACTCAAATCTCTCTTAACTAAATCGTTTTGTCCCTATAGATAATGATCTCATGGGCTTAAAATACATGGTATATGGGAGGGTATCCTTGATAGGATGGGAGTGGGAGCTTAGACTGAGAGTTAGAAGACGGAATGTTATGAAGGGAAATTGTTGTGATTCCCTTCATTGTAAAAACCAAAAGGATAAAATTATACAGACAGTAAGTAAGTTCATTTGCTATGAATTAATATATATTTGGAAAATGAGAGAGAGAGAAGAAGAGGGGGAGAGTAAGAGTGAGAGAGAAAAAAAAAGTTCATACCAGGATGCAAGGGAGGAACATACCTAAAAGAGATAAAAAATATACAGTCCTCTTTTCATAGGTTTATTTACTATTCCTGTTTTTCATTTATTTTCCAGGATCTCCTGTTCATGTTCTTTGACTAATTGTCTTTTGGTTTGTCCATGATTTCTCCACTTAACCTATCCTTATACATTTTAAATTCTGGGAAGTTTCCTTTGTCATGTGTGCTACTTACATTTCTTAAGTGTCATTTGTTTATGGTAGTTGTTTCCATTCCAAAGTTTTTAATATTTATTGTAGTAAATTGTATCAATCTTTTCTATTATGGGTAATTTTTAAAGCACATTATTTGCTGGGTTTTCTTTATTTTTATTTTTTTTTACAGTTCCATCTACAGATGCCATGCCTCCTCAACTATCCCGGAAGTGCTATGCAGGAGGAATGTGGCATGTCTTCCTCATCTCTTGTCCCTTTTAGAATGTCCTTCACACATCTTGAATTAGTCACGCAATACCAAACTGTTGAGGTGACTAGCTGACTTGAAATTGAGGAGGTGACTTTTGCAAGTGCCAAATGAGAGATTAGCAAAGAGATTGGCCTTTGGTTTATGCTCATGGAAATTGGCTGAGAGTATTTTCATTGTATTTTTCCTTTTTCCCCCCTTTTTCTTCCTGTTTTTTTGAAATGTTCATCAGTTCTTAAGGAAGAATTCTTTCTCCCTTTAGAAAAATTTATTTTGCAAGAACTTAAAATAAGTAGGTCTCACAATTAGTTTCTGAGTAACTGTTAATTCATACAGATGTAGGAAGCAGGTTTCCTACAGCTGATTGTAATTAAGTTCAGTTCATCATCACATCTCATGGGTTCCTTTAATATTTAACCCCCAAGCAACACTTTCAATGCCACCAACTTCTCCAGACTCACAAAGTCTAGAATACAAAAACCCTTGTTGAGAGCTTTGAAGTTTATCCTGTCAGGTATATTTGACAAAGATTACTTGAAGGGGATGTAAATCAAGTCTCTTCAGTTATTTCTATAATAATGTCTACATTTATATGGTACAATGCCTTTGCCATAACATGCTCATGCAAATAATTTCACTGAATACTTCAATATCCCTTCAAAATAGGAAGGCAGGTTTTATTTTCTTTATCAAGTGAGACAATACAGGCTCAGCTGCGTTAAGTGACTTTTTCCATTCTAGCTGTCAAATATTTATTGAGCATACACTAAAGGAAGTTTGTGAGTTAAGCCTTCTGAGTTAAATACAGTCCAGAGGCCAAATGGCTTACTACTATCTAGTAGAGGTGTGGTCATTATGCAAACAGCCCTATTTGTGGCAGAGTGAGGAGTAACTTTTATGAAAAGTATAAGCATCCCATGACATTCATAAGGGTGGGAGAATTTGAGCATGAGTTTTGGAATTAGAAATGTACTCTGGACAGGAATTTACTTATATGAGCCTCAGGTTCTTTTCAGTAAAATGGATCTGCCTTCAATAAAATAGGACTGTCAATAAAACAGGACTTAGAGTCTGACTATATTTGTTTACTATCTGCCACTACCACTTACCAGCTCTATAAACCTTGTTGTGTTACTGAATCTTTCTATGCTCTGTTTATTTTTGTTCTCATTAAATAGGAATAATAGTACCATCTCACTGGTATTTTGTGGATATTAATGAGATAAATCTGCATAGTACCTGCTGCTTAAAAACTTCTCAGTGTATGTAGTTGTCAGCATTATTATAGTACTAATAATAGTATATTT